>NC_140586.1:760996157-762475532 GCF_964204655.1 Triturus cristatus | reverse complement strand
CACCTTCCAGACAGGATTTAGTGTATTGGGGCTTGGTGGGTGCACTCCTAGAGTGCTTTGAAGTCCTGCACTGGGGGAGCAGTAGGCTCCTCTGTGCATATGCCAGCTCAAACCGGTTCAGGAGCTAACTGCCCCTGCTCTGGTGCGAAACTGGACAAAGGGAAGTGGGTGTAACCCCCCACTCCCCTGACCCTCCAATAGGATGGTCATAGAGCTAGTCCCTCCCTTTCCTTTAGTATAAGTTAGGGAACCCTTGCCATTGTAAACTAGATATCCCTGGATGACGCTCTGAAGAAGAATCCAGGACCTTCGACATTCCACTACCTTTGGAAGACTGAAGAATCTCCTTTGGAGTCAAGGAGTGACTCCCCTGCTTGGCAGGCACCAAAACATTGCATCAACGGTCACAAACTTCCCTGCTCCTGCCAAAGTCCGAAGTCCCTGCAGCTCCAGAAGTGGATTTCCTGACCTCTCGATGGCCATCGTGAGTCCCCAGTAAAGCTGAGGCAAGTGGACCCCACGAGTGATGAGGAACAGCAATGCCCGTGTACCGTGCACTATTTTCAAGTGCAATCCCTTCACGATGTTCTACGAACTTGTGCATTGGACCACGTGTGGTCCAAGGCTCTAGCAGGATTTCCACTGAAGATCAGAGGCATACCTTGTCTCGAGTGACCGTGGGTTTCTGTGAAGTTAATCTTACCGAGGCATCTTCGCGATCCCTTGCCAGTTGGCTTGTGGGTCCCCTGAAGACTTTTCTACAGAACCAATGGGCTCCCCTGATTGCTCCAGGCCTGCCCTGACTTAACCTTGCTGGGTGAGTCCCTCAGACCTTGCTGGTCTGCACCGTTGACTTTCTTCTTTTTCCACGAGACTTGCTGTTGCCAAGGCTTGTTGGCTCCAATTCGGTTGCCGACACCTCAGTAAGCTGCAGACTTTGTGGGACATGCCGAATCCAGCTCCTGGTTGTCGTCGACGCCTCCTGGACCTCGTGGCTGAAGAGTCAAGACACCTGTGATCACCTGAAATCACCCAATGACTGTGGGCATCCATCTTCCTGGGTCCGGGTCACTGGCAAGTGACTTTGAACACTGTCTCCTCTGCTTTCAGGTCTTCTTTCTTCAGAATCCATCCTTGGATTCCACTGGACACTTCTCCTGTCTTCAAAAGCAGCAAGTCTTCTTTGGCTCCCATTGAAAATGACGCCGCGACCCGACACCAAAAGACACCTATGCACCCGGCTTCCCTGGGTGAGGTAACTCGTGCACTATGGTGCTCCTGTGTGTGTTGGCTCTAGAACTACTTACCCTGTAAGTGACTTGCTTGTAGACTCTCCCGAAGTATCCTAAAACTTTAAAATTCCAACCGCGACTTGCTCAATTGAAGTCTATTGGGATCCGCGGCTGTGTTCTCACACTGCATGCGTCTCCCATGGGTCCTTTACTTACCTGCCATGGGTGGATTAGTGAGGCCCCAGCGCTTCTGAAGACCTTAGGCCTTCTCCCTTCTCAAGTCGTTCTTCTTATATCTCTTTTTTAGTATATGGTCTGGCACACCCCCAGGGCCCCAGCCATATAAGTGTTGATGTTTGCATATGTTCCTGACTTCTAATCTCATAAAGAGATTAGTAGAGTGTGGTAGAAATAAATACATATATATTTTATATGTATACCTGTGTGGTGTCCTTTAATTTAGTAATTCAAGAGATTATAAGGTAAAACAAGCTGCTTTACATTCCTTAGAGACTTAGCCTGAAGGCTGCTCTCCACAGCTACCACTAGGATAGCTTTCTTTAAAAGGTTGTCTTAAAACTATCTACCATAAGAGTCGAATTGGACTGGTGCAAGGTGGCCACTTTAACTAGTGACCAGCATATGCCAGGCCAACTTCTCACACCGCCCCACTCCCGCCTCCCAGCTGCTCCTCCCTCCCACCGGCCGCTGTTCGGCCGCGCCGCTGGTGCACCGAAGGCGTGCCTAAGGCAAGCAAGTCCGCGCCTGGACCGCAGCTAGCGCCAGAACCCCTGGAACCCGCGCACGCCACTACGAACGCCTCTGCCACGATGCCAGAACCTTCCACGCACTCAACACTGGCCGATCACCCACCTGCTTCCAGGCTGCCCCAAAGCGCACCCAAGGACCCTTCTCCTGCCAGAACTGCAGCTTCACCAGCATCCGGCCCGCCACGCCACCCACCGTGAAAGAGCGCAACCACCTCAGATGCATTCTTCTCAACACCCGCTCTGCCCGCAAACAAGCCGTTGAACTCTGGGACCTACTCGACTCAACCTCCCCAGAAGTCGCCTTCCTGACACAAATCTGGCTGAACCCCTACTCGGCACCCGACATTGCCACAGCCATCCTGGACGGCTACAAGATCAGCCGCAGGGACCGCACCAACAGATGTAGGATGAGGAATTGCCATCGTCCACAGGAGTACTCTCAGAGTTTCGACCAGCACCGACGACACCCTCAGCACTGCCGAACACCTGCACTTCCAGATCCACACCGATCCCAACACCACCCTCAGAGGAACCCTCATCTACAGATCCCCCGGACCCTGACCACAGTTCAGCGACTCCATCGCCGACTTCATCAGTACACACACCCTCGCCACCACAGACTATATCCTTCTCGGGGACCTGAAATTCCACCTCGAGAAGACCAACGACTACAACTCCACCACCCTGATTGACACCCTCGCCAACCTCGGACTCAGACAAATCTTCACAACGCCCATCCACTCCGCCGGCCACACGCTGGACTCCATCTTCTGCGCAAGCTCCCACGTCTCCTTCAACCACACCACTGAACTCCACTGGACCGACCATCACTGCATCCACTTCACCTTCCGGAAACCCACCACACACCACCGCACCCAACAGATCCCCCGCCGCTGCTGGAGCAAAGTCACCAAAGACCAGCTAACCACCACCCTCACCCGGAGCCCACCCGCCGACCCCACCGACCCCGACACCGCCGCCCGCAACCTCAGACAGTGGATCGACGACTGCACCAACACCCTCGCCCCGATCAAGAAACCCGCCAACAGACACACCAGCAAGAAGGCCAGCTGGTTCACTGAAGACCTCCAGGCCTCCAAGCAAACCTGCCGAAAGCTGGAGAAGAAATGGCACCGTGAACAGACACCGGGCAGCTACGCAGCCCACAAGAACCACACCCGCAAACACCACCACCTCATCAGATCCGCCAAAGGGGCCTTCTTCAAAGTTAGCCTAGACAACAACGCACACAACAGCAAAGAGCTCTTGAACATCGTGAAAGAACTCTCCAGCCCCAGCTCCAACTCCAACAACATCCCAACTTCGCAAGTCCTGTGCAACTCCCTTGCCACCTTCTTCCATCGCAAGATCGCAGACATCCACGACAGCTTCAACGTCACAACCACCCCGACAACCACTGAGACCTCCATCCCCACGGCCACCATCTGCACCGGCCCCCTACTTTCCTGGGCCAACATAAACGACGACGACACCATCAAAATCATGAACACCATCCACTCCGGATCTCTGTTAGACCCATGCCCACACCACATCTTCAACAAAGCCAGCACCACCTTCGCACCCCATCTCCAAAAAGCCATTAACATCTCCTTCGAGACAGCGACCTTCCCTGAGAGCTGGAAGCACGCCGAGATCAAGGCCTTACTCAAAATTCCCAAGGCTGACCCCAAGGACCTCAAGAACTTCCGGCCCATCTCCCTGCTCCCGTTCCCGGCGAAGGTCATCGAGAAGACCGTCAACAAACAACTGACCCGCTACCTCGAGGAAAACAGCATCCTGGACCCATCCCAGTCCGGGATCCGCAGCAACCACAGCACCGAAACTGCTCTCATCGCCACCACCGATGACATCAGGGCCCTGCTGGACAATGGTGAAACCGCGGCCCTCATCCTCCTGGACCTGTCAGCTGCCTTCGACACTATCTGCCACTGCATCCTACGCACACGCCTCCACCACTCTGAGATCCAAGACAATGCCCTGGACCACCTCCTTCCTCTCCGGAAGAACCCAGAGCGTCCGCCTCGCCCCTGTCCGCTCCGAAGCCACCAAGATCATCTGCGGCGTACCCCAGGGCTCTTCTCCCAGCCCAACATTGTTCAACATCTACTGTAGTGAGTTCTCTCTGAATACGTACAGGCATTGTTAAGTTAGCATAACCACGTTAGATGTTAGAAAGCCATCTTTTTGCTTTTGCACACGGCACTGCGTTTACATGTTATTTCTTAAAACAAACTGCTGACTCGCGACTTGCTTCACACAAGAGCAATCTGTTGTTACCATCCCAAGCTCTGCGCAGCGACCTTGGTCTGTACATGGTGTGACAAACAGTCTGGGTTATTACACAATGCATGTTTTTCACTCTAGGTTGATCGGCCCACTATTTAGCCATAACACACGCGCAGCTGCAAATGCCTGAAAATTAGTGCTTTTAGTATCACAGACATCATGTTTATTATTCAGACCGAAGACGAGCCTTCCTGCGAGAAGTCTCCTGATGCTCCTGTGATGTGATTTCACTAAGCTGATCTTTGAGGTATGGGGTCCCCTATTCAAGCCTAAGAGACCTTCTATTAGCATAATAATAATATTAGCTTCTTAGTAAAGGGAAGGTGGTAGTATCCACTGTCATTATAATATGATCACCCCTTTTATATTCTATGGTATTGTAACTATGTTGCTGGTTTTGATATTAATCATTTGTCTGCTTGTATTAGCCAAAGTACTGCATCTTAGGACACGTGGTCTATAAAAATAACCCCTTTTATTTACAACGTGTCTCTGTTGATTATTGTTGTGGACTGATGTGAGAATAATATACGAACAGGTATTTCCGATTCCCACCATTCCTGAGTATGTACTGAGTCGCTTGTTCTGGGTTGTCTATTCATTGGGATCGCCGAGCTAAATCTCGGATAACGAATGGGACACTTATGCTAGCCGGATACTGGGTTCTGGGTTCTGAGGTGAGTTTCTGGTACACCACAATTCACTGAGGTCCTGGGGTTCTTCGCATAGTTCTGTGTATCAGCAGAATCCCTGCAACATGGCGCACCTAACGTTTGGTCTATGAGTTGAAACGCCTTAGTAGTGCTTACATTTAGTCCACAGCACCCTCATTCTTGTTTCCGGATAACAAGTCTGACGGCTTTAAACCTACCTAGTTCTATTGATATAGGTTCCTTCAAGCTTGATCATTAAAAAGGTTATTGAACCCTTGTGCTACTAAATACTTGAAGTATAGCTTGTCCTTATGGCAGTAGACATTGCGGCGCACAGCCGTGCAGCTCTGAAACGTCATTTGACGCAGTATGGGGTGCCGGACACGGGCATGGACGTCATCTTTGTGGTGGGAGCCGATGCGGCTCACCCGTTTGAGTTGTTCTATTCCTGGGTGACGATTCCGGCAGTCAGTGGGGATGACGATACCTTTCATTCTTACACTGCTACTGCCGTGCCTGCTAACTATGCGCCGTATAGGACACAGGAGATACCAATATCTGCTTGGCAACATCAGATTTGGTTTAATGGCGCCCTCCCCCATGTGGTTATACCGCCGAGAATGGGCCCTTTATCAATTGCAGGGGCCACTTGGCCGGTACTAGCCGGATTTACGCCTCATCCCCGTTACCTCACGGTGACGGTGGCTGAATTGCGTGTACTACACACTGCCCTTATATCAGTATATAGGGCGTTGGTGCAGTATGTGTCGCGCACTGTACAGGCGGGGGCGCCTGTTAGTGCGGGACAACCTAGTGATCGTCACGCGGTGGTCATTAGTCCTGTTATGGTCAATTCTGTTGTGGGCAAGCGCCCCCTCACAAGGGATGATTATCCTTTTTGGCTTGCTGAAAAATTTGACCAAATAGAGGCGGTTTATCCGCATACAACTCCTGTGGAAAAACACAGGATCCTCACCATTAGTTTGCCTAAAGACTTAGTTCCCCATATAGATGATTGTGTATCCTGGGGTAAGATTTTTGCTGCGACGTACGCGCAGTGCTTCGGCACTCCGTCTATGTTACAGCTGCCCTCCATAATTAAACAGGTTCAAGAGGACCATGGAGCGGAGTCTGCGATAGAATTGGGGATGCGGCTCCTCGGAGATTTTGGCCTGGTGGCTACCATGATAATGGGAAACCTTAAGGGTGATGCGTTGCACTTTCAGGTTCGTAATGAACTGAAGAAAGTTGCTGAAGAGGACAAGCCGCAGGAATTTGCAAAAATAATTTCAGAAGCATATCGCGATTTGGGTCGTAGCTCTTTAGGAGTTAAGCCTGTGATCAAAAATCCCGATTCTAAGCAGCAGGGTAAGGCAGAAACTTTTGGTAAGGATGGTCGGCCAATTTTTCCAAAACAACCTTGGCGGACTAAACAACAGGGAAAGCAGCAGCAGCAGAAACAGGGCTCTCGGCCTGCCTCTCCCGTTCAGTCAAGTAGTGAACGCACTTATGATCTGCGAGATCGTGCTACTATTAAGTCTCCTGATAGATTTCAGGTTTCTGAACCGCGCTCTCCTCGTTCTTCACAGGAAACATCGGCTACACAGTCTGGTGGCGGAGGCGGTGGCAAAGGTCGGGGTGCTCCACAACAGCGTGACCAACCCCGACAGACTGAGGGTAAAGGCAAGCAGGACGAGTTTGCTCGACAAAGACCCCCGTTTCAGAAGAAGAAAGTGGCGGCTCTGACGGCAAAATATGCCTCAGATAGTGCGGACACAGCTTCAGAACCGGACATGGGCGCTGACGCTACTGGACAGCGCGGCAGAAATTACCATAGTCCGTCAAGCTCTGCGTCCATTTCTGGCGGCGACAGCAACTGATGTATTGGTTACTGTTGAAACAGCTGATACCAGAGTGGCTCCCCCTGATAGACTTTATGAAATAGTCTTATTAATAGAGGGTGACATACAACGTACTATAAAAGGGATTTTTTGGGATAATCTGACCACCACCTATGATATCCTCCTAGCGGAGGCAGATTGGCCCCCAGCCTTCATTTTGGAAGCTCCTAGAGGGGAGGAGAAAATCCTCCCGTCCTTTGCGCACACGGTGCCTAAGGAACAAGCTGAAATGTACGCTGGTGAGTGGGCGCTGGCACTTGCGCCAGCGGTGTATCGTACTCAGGTGGGTTGGGACCGGTTGTCCCCCTGCCATGAGATTCCATTGCGGTCTATGCCCCAGCCACAGCCCCAATATCCCATGCGTCGTGAAGCTAGACCTCACGTCGCGGCGATCCTTGAACAATTGGAATATCAGGGTGTGATTGAAACTTGTGTGTCCCCTATGAATAACCCTTTATTCACTGTAACGAAGCCTGACGGCTCGTACCGTTTAGTTTTGGATTACCGGCACCTAAACTCCCATTGCCGGACCTGCGCGGTACAAAATACACATAGCTCGGCTCTAGTCGACAGTCTCGTGCGTAAAAGGTTTAAAACGACACTTGACATTTCCAATGGCTTTTTTAGCCATAACCTGTCCACACTGAGTAGCCAGTGGACAGCGTTTACTTCGGGCGGTAAACAAAAACAGTTTACGAGATTAGCCATGGGCTACAAAAATAGCCCTGGCGTCTTTTCCGCTCGCGTGGTTTCTCTCTTAGAAAGAATAGACCCCGAGGCATACTCCTATGTTGACGATATCTACCTCACGGATGACGAGCTGTTGCCGCATCTGTCTCGAGTCGACAATATTGTAGTGAGTTTTGCTGACTATGGCTACAAATTCAATTTTGCGAAGTCTCACATCGCGGAATATACAGTGTTGTTTTTGGGCTACGAGCTCAATAATGAAGGTAAGGGGTTAGCTCCCCACTTTCTGGAGAAGTGCGCATGCTTGAGTGCGCCAACGACACTAAAGAAATTACAATCTCTGCTGGGTTTCCTGAATTTCGGCCGTACGTACATTCCTGATTATGCCCAGCGTATCAAGCCGCTTTACGCCTTGGTACAACCCACATTTTCGAAGTCTAGCTGGCAGCTGGAACATTCTAAAATTTTACAGTCTTTACAGGCTGACCTTCTTGCTTCACAATATTTGCTGACACGTGATAACCGCACTAACCTGGTGATAAGAATAGTGCCAGGCGCCGTGGGTTTCACGTATTTGACGTTTAATGAGGGCGATACAGTCCCCATTGCGTACAAATCCCACTTGTACACCTCTGCTGAATTACGTTTTTCCGCGGTCGAAAAAGTTCTGACTGCTGTACAGATGGCGATCCTTAAAGAACGCGCACTGTCACATGGGAAACAGATTCTGGTTGTAACACCCTATCCCGCCTTAGAAGCGGTGACAAAGGCAAGTGTACCAAATTCTAAAGCTTTGCATCCTCGGTGGATACAATGGGCCACGACACTGACGTCGCCAGACGTCACCTACATCTTTGATGCCTCATTACAGACTCAAGAGTTCTTGCAGTATGAATTCGTTCATCCGGCTCCTCTGTCTTTGCGCCCGCTCGAAGAATACCATTGTGTCATATACACTGACGGGTCTGCGCAGCCCGCAATTGGATCAAAGCACGCCTACTCAGCGGCTTGCGCAATTGTCATAGGTACTTTCGTAAATGGTGAATTCCAATCTGATGCAGTGCATACGCAGTCATTGGGCGATTGTACCGCGCAATTGGCGGAGCTTCGGGCTCTAGTGCTTGCACTGGAGTTTGCTGATCCCCGAGTCACTACTCTAATTGTGAGTGATTCTTTCTACTGTGTCCAGTCCTATAATGACAATTTACACTTCTGGTCTCAGAATGATTATCGAGACACAAAAGGTGGCACAATTAAGCATAAAACGCTTTGGGTTCGAGTGGCAGACTTTAAAGAACGTCTCCCACTCGTGAATGTAATTCACACTCTTGGTCACCAACGACTTGGTGTCCATGCTGTCGGCAACAGCTTGGCTGACGAGGCAGCAAAAACAGCAGTGGCTACATACTTAGTGGCAGCAGTTACCAGATCAAAAAGTAAGATTGATGATGACATCTTGGCAGCTATTGCTGCTACAGAACAGGGAGGCGTTTACCCGAAGGGTTTTCCTTCTCGTTACATTTACCGTTTAAGTCCTGATAATGTCCCATTAGTGAGGATTAACGACGTTGGTGACAGAATTATTCCCAACGCGGACTGCAGACCCGCACTGATTCTGGCTGCTCATGAGGGGTTGGCGTCAGCCCACGCCGGAGTGTCAGCCACAATTTCTCTGCTACAACAACGTTACTGGTGGTTTGGTTTATATAAACAAGCGCGCGCTTATGTTCTTGATTGTGACATTTGCCAACAGATTAAACCTTCTACTGTTGCGCGCCCATCACAGACACAGTTGTACATATCCAATAAACCATTTGGTTGTGTTTATTTGGATCACTGCGGTCCTTTTTCTTCTGATACTGCGTACAAGTACATCTTGGTTGCAGTGGATTCGTGCACACGTTTTCTGTGGGTATGGCCACAAAGGAGTGCTGACTCGCGGACTGTCATCAGAGATTTGCGTGTCTTTGTGGGAACTTTTGCGTGTGGTACCTTCCATTCTGATCAGGGCCCTGCGTTCGCCTCTAAGGCTTACAAGGAGGCTATGAGAAATTTGGGGGTCCTAGTCAAATTTTCGTCCCCCTACCGACCTGAGGGTAATAGTGTGGTGGAGCGAATGAACCGTGACTTAAAGCAATCATTGACAGCCCGTGTTTTAGGCACAGGCCGGAACTGGCTAGCCCATTTGTATAACGTTCAACGTGCACTTAATAATCTCCCTAGAAGGTCTCTGGGTGGGCGGACCCCGTACATGATGCTCTTCGGAATCAGAATGTTTGTACCGGACCTTGATGGTCTAGACATGGCGGCGTCGACCGCACCCTTTGACGTAGATGATCACTGTGCTGTTTTACAGACTCTACAAGAAGCCAGAGACACTCTATCGAAGGAACACTTGCCCTCCACATCTGAAGTTGAAGTTCAGGTTCCGGTAGTCGGCTGGCTACCCCGAGTTGGAGATCTGGTCCGTGAGAAGGTGGAGAACAAGAAGGAGTTCGGCCCCTCTTATCGTGCACCAGTTCCAGTGCTTGGAGTGCAGGGAACAAGAACAGTCATATTACCTCCACTTCCTGGTCGCAAAGAGAACAGGTACATCTCTATTGACAATGTCAAACTTCAGCGAGTGGCCGATACTTCTTAGCATGACTCCAGCAATTTCATGCCAGACGATGCAAAGAAATTCAATGTTGACTCTTGCTTCTAACACCTTGCCTGATGTTGCCATCGAGATGCAATCGGTTACTGATCCCTTGTTGATACCATCGGCTGGTGGTTTGCCCGAAGAGACTGAGTATGCTTATCCTACACGTGGTCCCTCGCCTGTTTTACAATCTACGGCGCTTGGACAGTCCCGTTTCTCCTTTGACACTAACTCGTTGCCCTCAAGCCCCCCATCGAACGTTGCTGTTTTTTTCTGCTGGTTTAAGAGACATTTTTTGATTGCCCCTTGGACATACCTTTGGCTGTTGCTTTTCAGTATCTTTTTGTTTATGTCCATTGGGTTCGTGATAGTTTTTTTCCGTCTTGTGGATGGCCACTATCTGACTGAGAGATCGACAATTAGACTTATCAATGGAACTTTGGCCCCCCACTCCTCGTCCCACATCATGAAGAGGGACCAGACTTTTGTGAATATTACTGCCTGGCCCGTCTTGGATGGAATCGCATGGGATGCTGGTAAATTCCAAATTCATGGGCCTACAGAGGTCATTAATGTACCTAATGTATTTCGTGTTTCTATGGGTGATGTGGTTAGGCAGAACATACGTTCTGATGATTGGGATGTACACGCCATTGAGTCACTGTTTTCTGATTTGAAATATTATGCCGCTTTTGATGCTGAGGATTTATACGAAAATGCGGCTAATTATGCGGAACAGTATTGTTTTCAACATTATGGCAATCATTTCCTGCATAAAGCAAATACATTTAGAAATTTTGTAAATTTTACCCAATGGGAACACTGTCCTACTCCCGAATTCGGAAGTTCACAAACACTAGTTAACAAGTATTCATATTTTACCGATTTCAGTGTTTCCAACCCGGCAGCGTTTTATTTTAAGGTGCTGCCTGAGTCTGCCACAAAGGTTAGACTGACACACACAAAGTTACTTTATTCCAAGTCCTTTATGGACGAGTTGTCAATCAAAGGTTATGATGTATGGAAGGCTACTATTGATCTAAAGTCGGTTTGGGGTTCCAAGCCGTGGCAGGTACAGGGTACAGAGGCTTTACATCGTGCCTGTCTTATACCAAATCATATTTTATTTTTGAATTCATCCATCTTCCAAACCACCTGTTTTGGATTGGCCACTTCTAAACAATTAAAATCACCTTCTGTGCCGGATCTGGGCGCTTATCCCAATTGGGATAACCACACAGATCTGTCCCTTGCTGCTTTGCACTCCTTAGTTTCAAATACATCTTTCAATATTTCGAAAGTTAATAGTGAGGGTTGGTTAATTTGGCAAAGCAGTTCAGATATCTGTCAACGACGTTTTCTGGGACTGAAACCGGGGTATACTCAGGAACGCGTAGACCCTCGGTTTGAGTCGTCACATACTGTAACTACATACTCTGTGGGTAAGTTATGTCAATCTTGGCTGCGACATTCCACTTTGGCGTCTGTCAAAGTTCATTTATCACAATTACATGACAAAATAGATTTGAATGATTTTGTTAAGGGTCCTGTGGGTGGCAGAACCAAGAGGTGGGCGTATGCTATTTACAACGAAGTCTGGAAGTTGTCACAGATTGAGGCGGCTTCCAGATTGAGGGCTATTGACCAAGCCAACATGGAAAAGGTTTTAGCCGTTATAGATAACAGCATTAGCACTCTCTCTTCTAGGATTTATACATTAGATAATATTGTTTCATCAGTAGTTGATATTGTGCATGATGATATGTCTGTGTTATATCATGGTCAAAACCAGTTGCGTTCTGTTATGCAGTTTGCTTGGACATTACAGACTTTAAAGGCAGGGAGAGTCCCTTGGGACTATCTTAACACTACATCGTTATTCCTTCCCTTTAACCTTACTGACAAGCAGCGATTTATGTCCATGAAGGATGCTACATATTCATTGTTACATATTGAAAAATTAGAACCATTGCCTTTTTCTGTAGCGGAGATCAATTCGGCTACGTGGTTAGTCCACGGATTGATAACTCTCCCTTTTGCGCTTTTTAAGTTTACGTCTTGTATGAAACATTATGCTTTGGGTAGATATGAACCGCTGGGCACCGCTTTCATACATGAGGTTTGGTCCCTCCCCTTTACGTATAGATGTACTAGGGACGGGACTGAGGTTTATTTGAAGGGCGAGGAATGTACCACGTCACCTGACCATTCCTTGGTATGTAGGCACATTCAATTACACGGCGCATGCAATGTACAAGCACCGAATTTAGCATGCGTCCTACGGGGTGTCCCAGTGCCTGTGATTACGCCTTCTTTCACACTGCTTGCTAACGGTAGTTATTTGATTTTGAATAGTGAAGCTTGCTGTGGGTTGTTAGTGGGAATCCCGTATATTGTAACTGTCTCGCAGAAAGTGATCTGCTGCAATAATGTTCTCTTTCTACCCCCGCATGGGCGGCTGGGTGCTTCCATCTGGCCTTCGATTCCAACCTTGAAAGCAGAGTTCAACAAGTTGAGCAGAATAAGAGCCCTATTGTCCCAAAAAGAGGTGTCTTTGACTTCATCTCGTGAAAAATTCGACCTTCACGTGGCTAATACGCGCACTGAGGTACAGGCGCTTCTGAATACTGACCTCCCCCTACATTTCGGCTCTTTGATCCAAACTATTTTCAATGCCTCGTCCACGACCGGCCTGGCTCATTTTTTTAAACTTGTGGGCTCGGGTCTCGTGACCTCTTTCCAAACTATTTTTGGTGTGGTTCCGGGCTTTTTTCATTCCCTTTTCTCGAGCATCTTTGGAGGTGTTCCGCTGCTTCTGGCGCTAGTGGCGGGTGTGCTGCTTTTCCTTTTCATCCTACGGAATGGCTGCTCCTTCTGTGCCGCACGTGCACCTGTCCCGCCTGCATCTTCTTCGGGATAGGATGCTTGACTTTTATGGAACTCTGCCGTTGGCGACATTAAGCCTGGCATATGGATTATCCTTCCGGTATTGCTACTTCACCTGCGTGCAGCCTGTGCTTCACTGCCTGGATTGCCCCTTTGAATGGCCTTTGGATTTGTGCTTGACCAGCCTGGTGTCTCCGGTGCCGGATTTCGATCGACTAATGAGGCCCTTAGTGTCTCACGAGTTGACCTGTTCTGGTGTCCGGATAATGGCTTGTGGAGCAGCACATGGGATCCTGGGTAATTGGGACATCTCTACAGCTGCCTACAACTTCTTGGCTATGAGCTATTTGGAGGAACATTCCGGGTGCCCTCTGATCGTGCTGGAAGCTCCGCTGATTGAAGAACACGTGTGTTCCTTTTCGTTGATGGATTGGATGGCTGAGACTTTCGCTGGCCCTGCAAATGATTTTTTGTTGGAAGCGGTTGCCACATATGCTGCCTATACATTCATGGATTGACTGAACTATCGTCCTTGGCGCCTGTCGCTCCTGGACGGCACCCTGCCGCGGCATTTACCTTTTTTTTTTTTTTGCTTTCTCCCTGATGGTTGTTTTGAGTTTTTTTTAATTGATTATATTTTTTTTCCCGGACACCACAGTTTCCCCTTTTGCTTTTCGATTTTTTTCGTTTCAGACTTTAACTCATTCTGAACCTTTGGATTGGTTACGCCTTGTTCTGCTCTGACGAAACTGAACTCTGCGTTCTCTCTTTTCTTGCCTACTAAATAGTGCTTCGATCAAGGGGGCGTGTAGTGAGTTCTCTCTGAATACGTACAGGCATTGTTAAGTTAGCATAACCACGTTAGATGTTAGAAAGCCATCTTTTTGCTTTTGCACACGGCACTGCGTTTACATGTTATTTCTTAAAACAAACTGCTGACTTGCGACTTGCTTCACACAAGAGCAATCTGTTGTTACCATCCCAAGCTCTGCGCAGCGACCTTGGTCTGTACATGGTGTGACAAACAGTCTGGGTTATTACACAATGCATGTTTTTCACTCTAGGTTGATCGGCCCACTATTTAGCCATAACACACGCGCAGCTGCAAATGCCTGAAAATTAGTGCTTTTAGTATCACAGACATCATGTTTATTATTCAGACCGAAGACGAGCCTTCCTGCGAGAAGTCTCCTGATGCTCCTGTGATGTGATTTCACTAAGCTGATCTTTGAGGTATGGGGTCCCCTATTCAAGCCTAAGAGACCTTCTATTAGCATAATAATAATATTAGCTTCTTAGTAAAGGGAAGGTGGTAGTATCCACTGTCATTATAATATGATCACCCCTTTTATATTCTATGGTATTGTAACTATGTTGCTGGTTTTGATATTAATCATTTGTCTGCTTGTATTAGCCAAAGTACTGCATCTTAGGACACGTGGTCTATAAAAATAAACCCCTTTTATTTACAACGTGTCTCTGTTGATTATTGTTGTGGACTGATGTGAGAATAATATACGAACAGGTATTTCCGATTCCCACCATTCCTGAGTATGTACTGAGTCGCTTGTTCTGGGTTGTCTATTCATTGGGATCGCCGAGCTAAATCTCGGATAACGAATGGGACACTTATGCTAGCCGGATACTGGGTTCTGGGTTCTGAGGTGAGTTTCTGGTACACCACAATTCACTGAGGTCCTGGGGTTCTTCGCATAGTTCTGTGTATCAGCAGAATCCCTGCAACACTACATGGCACCGCTCGCCCACGTCACCCGACTGCACGACCTCAACATCATCTCCTATGCCGACGACACCAAGCTGATCCTCTCCCTCACCAAGGACCCCTTCACTGCCAAAAACAACCTTCACGAAGGAATGAAAGCCGTCGGCGAGTGGATGAAGAACAGCCGACTGAAACTAAACTCAGACAAGACGGAAGTCCTGATCCTCGGCTCCACCCCCTCGGCCTGGGATGACTCCTGGTGACCGACCGCACTGGGAACAGCCCCATCACCCACCAACCACGCACGCACGCAACCTAGGGTTCCTCCTCGACTCTACTCTCTCCATGACAAAGCAGGTCAACGCCGTCTTGTCCTCCTGCTTCAACATCCTCCGCATGCTCCGCAAGATCTACAGGTGGATCCCCACCAAAACAAGAAAAACGGTCACCCATGCCCTCGTCAGCAGCAGGTTGGACTACGGAAACGTCCTCTCTGCAGGAGCCTCTTCCAAACTCCTGAAACAACTCAAACGGATTCAAAACGCCTCGGCAAGCCTGATCCTCAACATCCCTCGCCGCAGCCACATCACACCCCACCTAGACCTGCACTGGCTCCCCATCAACAAGAGGATCACCATCAAGCTCCTCACCCATGCACACAAGGCACTCTACTACACCGAACCAGCATACTTCAACAGATGACTCAACTTCTACACCCCCAACTGCCAGCTTCGCTCTGCCGACCTCGCCCTCGCCATAGTCCCCCATGTCCGAAGAGCGACCTCCGGCGGTAGATCGTTCTCCCACCTCCCCGCCAAGACCTGGAACACCCTCCCCATCCTCTTACTGCAGACCCAGGACCTGCTAACCTTCAGTAGACGCCTCAAGATCTGTCTATTTGAGCAGTAGCAGCATCACCCCCCAGCGCCTTGAGACCCTCATGGGTAAGTAGTGCGCTTTATAAATGTTCTGATTGACTGATTGATTGAGGTAGATATAGAAAAATAATATCCTTATCTAACAGTTTAACTCAAAGACTCTCAAAGCGTTTCAACAACTACAATTCACATCAACCCGTAGGGACTAAAAGAGACAACAACGTATTCACCCAAAGCGGGACACGGACTGAGTTCAGGGTCGGGGCCTACGTAACCCGTTGTGCACCAGGTACCTGTCATTGGAAGGGACTACAGCACGCAGCTTCTGGAAGAAGCGGAGACGGTGACAGGCGGACTCCCAGCGACCACAGGTCCTGGAGGCTGTGGTCCACAGCGTGCACTCACAGTGGTTTGGGCACTCAGGGGCAGGCGGGCGCTCAGTGGCTGCAGCTCACAACTGCGGCAGCCCGGGCTGGTGGTGGTGATGACTCTCATTGTGCAGCTCCGTGGTGGGCTCACAGCGGCAGCAGCTCTCTCTTCGCTGCGGCGGCCCACAAAACAAATCCCAAGGATGCAAAGTTGTCAATGGTGCGGGCACTCAGCGGCCACAGCTCTCTCTTAGCTGCGGCGGCCCACAGAACAAATCCCAAGGATGCAAAGTTGTCAATGGTGCGGGCGCTCCGCGGCCACAGCTCTCTCTTAGCCGCGGCGGCCCGTGGGGCAAATTACGAGGATGAAAAATAGCACAAGGGGTGGGCACTCAGCAACTACAGCTCTCTCATGGCTGTGGCGGCCCACTGGACAACTCACGATGATGCACAGTAGCAATGGGTGTGGGCACTCAGCGGCTACAGCTCTCTCTTGGCTGCGGCGGCGGCAATTTAATGAATAGATGACATAAAATTACAAACTGGTGCTGACATTTAGCTTCTGATGAGTTTCTTCAAGTACCACAGGAGTGCCTCCAAGACAATGCAGCCATGGTAATGCAATAGTGGAGAAGAAATTAGGCACAACTGAAGCGTAGCCAGATGGAGCATCGCCTCCTTTGCTTCTTCTACATGACACCAAATTCTTCTGGCCCACATGGTACATACCACATGGCGATTGGGAAGTTGGCCCTCATGTCATGGCAAGATGCCCCCATGTCTGACTAACCACAAATGTGGTTGAAACAAAAGGTTTTACAGAGCTCCCTTCTGCTGCCCGTGGGACACATTCCTAAACAATGCCTGTCTTTACACAGGTGCCTCTAAAATAAATCAGGCATGCTTCAAAAGCCAAAAGCATGGATTTAAAGCGAGAAATGAATGTACACATCCGGGATTTTCTTTGGACAGTGCCTGAAACATATCTGACAGCTCAGTTCCTAAGAAGGGCTCACCTAAACACAAGAAAGTATTTAAAGAAAGCCCCCTTAAAGCCCCTCGCTGTAGTTTCTTCCTTGTGTGTGTGGTGTGTGTGGATTAGTGCTGACAAGAAGTCTTGAGAGGCAGCTAAAGCTCTCTGCAGCGAATGCTAAACAGGACCAATTCATCTTCCTTTTTACCTTTAAAACTGAGTCATCGGCCTTCCCATTTTATGACCCACCTGCGGATTGATAGCTCGCAGGGATACAGTTCATAATAGATTAGATTTCACTTTGGTATGATAGTGACTGATATATCAGAATTTCCTGCAACACTAGCAGAATTCACTATAAAAAAGACCTTTGTCCTTAAAATAATCACGAATCCGGTTGATTGCTTTGGTTCGTGCTAGGTTGTCATTAGCCTTGTGTAAATGTAAATGTGCTTATATAGCACCGAAGCACCCCTAGGGGTATCTCAGCGCTGTACTCATACCGCTGTGGGAACCCTTCCTGGTTATCCATGTGAAGTGTCCACTCCTGGGCACCCCCATGGTGAAGCCAGGCATCCCAGCGCTGTTGGGGCCGTTGTGGAGATTAAGCAAGCTATTGCCCAGAGTTGCAGCGTGGGACTCATGATTAGAATAGGCACTGAGGCGAGAATATCAGGTCCGAGGAATTTATAGCCCAAGACACTGCTGCGGCGGGATTCGAACCCTGGTCCCGGACCAGTGCTCTGCATCGAGGTCTGCCGCTCTAACCATTGAGCCACACTTCTCCACATACATAAACAAACAACTGACTTAGGAGTCCTTGAGAACCTACCACGTCACTGCCGCCCGGCTCTGGTTAGCAGGGGCACACAGAGAACACCATATCTGTACACAGTGATAAGATAGTGTCCAGAGAAAATACACGACCCTATTCCTCATTACCTGAAGTTCTCTTGTCCTTGTTTAAACTTCACTGGGAACAAGGAATGGGCCTCAAGAAGGGTCAAGTGCACCAGTCACAACAGGAAAAGCGCTGGGGGATTTGTAAGCAGAGAATGCAGGCGCTATAAAAGTAAATTTGACGCTGGGTCCGTGGCGCGAAGCAAAATTATGGACTCCCCTGCAGAGACTCCCACTTCTCATCAGGATCCATAGGCCTTAGCCTGAAAGAGGGCCCATGGACTCTGGCTGCCCGGACAAACTCTGTGCAATAAAACTCTGTACCTGAAATAAACCCATGTGGGTCTTGTTGCCCTTCCAAGGCATGGCAATCAGGTTGCAGCATCTGCAGTTGATATTGGTGCTTAAAACTTCTGATAGCTCGATTTTATTTCAACCATTATGACAGAAACTCAATTTCTAATACTATAATTAATCAACTCTGCTGGGTGGGCGGTTATTCAAGTGAATAATTGACATCCCTGAAGTTCCATTATAACCGTATGATTAGTATAACAGCATAACATAGAAAAATGTCTATTTTGGATACCACCTATATTATGGTGCTGACTTGATCTTTGAAAGTTCTGGGGCATAATAGTTGCCCTGAATTGTAATGGGCAAGCAAAGTAAGCAAGACCTCTTCTAGTGGGTTTTCCCCTCACTGACAAAAATCTGAAAATAATCAGGTGAAATAGTGCATTTTAAAGCACAATTTTCACATAAAGAAGCTAAAATGCTATAGGCGCTGAAAGAGCACTCATAAAATAATCAAATCCTTTCATGTTGTGCCAAACAAATGAAACCTTGTGTGCACAAGCAGTTGACCCCATTTTTTCAAAGATTACCTCCAGTGTCCAATGGCCATCATTTTGTCATGGTTGGCCCCATATTCCATGTGTAGCCCCTTATAATATAAATGACCAAAAATATGCCAGTGCCAGAATTTTGCAATTCATGGCATCCATATAACATAGGTTACCTTTATGTCAAACATGAACTCAGTAAGCTAGGGCCAGCACAGTTACACAGTTCTTACAGACCAGGCTTAACACCACTAATTTGGTTATTCGGATAGTACCAGGTGCAATTGTTTTTTTTATATCACGTTCAATGAGGGTGACACTATTCCTATTGCTTATAAATCGCATCTTTACAGACCGGCTGAGATGCGTTCATCGTCTACTGAAATATTTTTGACCACGGTACACATGGCCATCCTTAAAGAGCGGCCTCTAGCTCAAGGTAAACACATCTTTGTTATTTCACCTGTGCCTGCTTTAGGGCAGTCACAAATGCTAGCGTTCCCAATTCTACAGGCCGTCACCCACATTGGATTCAATTGACTACATCTTTGACGTCTGTTGATGTTTCCATTTTTTCTTACCCTTCTCTACAAACATAGGAGTTTCTTCAATATGAACATGTTTATCCTCTACCTTCTACGCTTCTTCCTCTTGATATGTATAAATGTATAATTTACAGTGATGGTTCAGCACAACCGGCCATTGATCCTAAGAAGATTTATTCTACAGCTTTTGTATTCTTGTGGGCACAATTATTGATAGAGTTTTCCACTCCACTTTGATTCCTACACAGTCTCTAGGCTGAGCTGAAAGCGCTACTTTTGGCTCTCAAACATTCTAATCCTGAGTCACTCACCCTAGTGGTGTATGATTCCTTCTACAGTGTGCAATCTTACAACGACAATTACATTTCTGGAAACAAAATGACTTTGGAGATTCCAAAGGCATCACAATAGGGCATAAAAGATTTTGGGCAAAGGTGGCAGATCCTAAAGATTGCCTACCACTTACACATGTTGGGCCATCAAAGTGAGGCAGCGCACACTGTTGGTAATTCAATGGCTGATGAAGCAGCCAAATCTGCAGTAACCATGACTAAAGTAGCCACAATTACGCGTTCTATGACTAAAATTGACGATGACATCTTGCCTGCTGTAGCCGCAGGTCAGGAGGAAACCGCTTTTCCTCAAGGATTTCCTTCTAAGTATACTTAGCAGTTAACTACTGACAAGGTTTCCTTTGTAACGTTTCTTGGGGTTGGTGATCGCCTTCTACCAAACCTCGACCGCAGACACTCTTTGATAATAGCTGTTCATGAAGGAAGGAATAGCCTCTGCACGTGTGGGGTTTTCAGCTACTGTTTCTATCTTACAGCAACGTTAGTGGTGGTGTGGTGCTAACAGACTCGCAGTTATGTCTTATGTTGTGATGTTTGTCAACCAATTAAATGTTCTACTGTGTCCTGTCCACCTAAGACACACCTTTATATTTTGAATTATTTGTTTGGCTGTGTTCATCTTGATCATTGAGGTCCCCTTGTTTCAGACAATGCATTCAAATATATTGTGGTTGCAGTCAATTCTTGTTGTAGAGTTGTCTGGATCTGGCCACAGCACTCGGCTGACACTCAGACTGTTATTAAGGATTTGTAAGTCTTTGTCGGAACATATGCCCATAGTGCATTCCATTCGGATCAGGGTTCAGCTTTCACCTCTAAGGCGTACCATGATTCGATCACGTCAATGGGAGTGCAGGTGCATTTCTCATCTCCATATAGGCCCGAGGGCAACGCTGTTGTGGAGTGGATGAAACGTGACTTAAAGCAGTCTTCAACAGTGAGAGTATTAGGTGCGGGTGTGATTGGTTAACTCATCTTTATGGGGGTTCAGCGAGTCCTTAATAATCTCCCTAGAAGATCATGGGTGGGTGGGCCCCATACAAAATACTCTTTGGCGTCAAGATGTATCTTCCAGACCTTGAAGGTCTAGACATTGTGGCAGCAGCCGCAACGTTTGATGTAGATAACCACTGAGCTGTCTTGCAGGATCTACAGAAAAGTCATGACATTCTGGCCAAACATCATGTGCTATCTTCTGTTCAATCCAATGTGGCTGTTCCGATTCCAGTTACCAGCTGGCTCCCCAAAGTTGGTGATTTAGTTTGTGAGAAGATCGCATTTAAGAAAGAATTTGCTCTCTCCGACCATGTTCCTGTTCCAGTGCTTGGTCTTCAGGGTACCCAAACTGTGAATTTTCCTCCACTTCGTGGTTACAAGGATAATCGCTTCGTTTCCATTGACCATGCCAAGTTACACCATATGGCCAATCTTAAATAGTATGCTGCGAGGTGTTGCTACACAGAATGTAGCTTTACAGCCCCTGAGCACCATCCTTGCTGATTCTCCCTGGCTGCAGGAAGGTGATGTCGAGACTTCAGATGACCTGATACGATACCTGTTACACCTTCTACACATTCAGTAATAGACGTTCTATATTTGGATCCGCCAGTTGATGCCCCATTGTCAGTACGAGAACTAACTTTCCCTTAAGAATCACAGCGTCCTCTATTTCAACTGAGTTCCTCTGGTTAATATATTAATCAAGATAATTTTTCTTCAGACAGTTCTTTGTGGTCTTCTGTTTTGCCTTCGCCGCCAGTACACATTTGTGTTTTCATCTCCTGGTTAAAACGGACTTATCTTGTTCCATCTTGAATATATCTGGATTGTATTTTCCATGGTGTTTTTGTTCATGTAGATTGGGTTTGTGACTGTTTTTTTCCTTTTGATCAACGGCCATTATCTCCAGAACGTTCTGCTGCAGAACTGATTGACGGGGTGTTGGCCCCACATTCCTCTTCGCATAAAATGAAAAAAGACCAGTCCCTAGTTAACATTTCAGCAGTCCCAGTCACTGACGGAATTGTATGGGATAAAGTACCATTGGATGTATTTGTCCTACTGAGACCCTGCAAATACCATTTGTGTTCCAGGTTTCGATGAGTGATGTAATCGTACCTGGATTGCATTGAGATGACTGGGATGTTGATACTGTGAAATTGATATTTTCTGAACTACAATATTACATTGTCTTTGACTCAGAGGATTTGTATTTGAATTCTGCTAACTATGCCAATTTGTTCTGTTATCAACATTATAGAGATCATTTTTGCATAGTACTAGTGGACAGCGTTCCCAATATAATTATCCTCAATGGGAGAATTGCCCAATTCCACCTCAGGGTAGCTCAAAAACACAAAAAATGAAGTACACACATTTCACTAGTTATAATGCATCTGAGACAAAATCACTCAATTCCACCGCTTTGTTCTTACCTTTTAATTTGACAAGTAAACTGCAATCAATGGCTATGAAAGATGCTAGTTATACTAAGTTACACATAGAGAAACTCGAACAGCTTCCCTTTACAATAGCAGAAACACCGTCTGCAGTCTGGTTAATAAATAGGGTTATCTCATTACCTATCTCTACTTTTCAGTTCACTGCTTGCATGAAACACTTCCTGGTAGGTAGATACAAACCTCTTGTGAATATTTATATTTATGAATTATGGTCCCTGCCATTTACATATCGTTATCAACGGGCTGAGAGGGAAGTTATTCTTACAGGAGTGGAATGTGACTTCACTGGTGGTCATTTTCTTGTTTATCAGCACTTAAAGATTTATGGCGCGTATAATGTGTCCGCCCCTAATTTGGCTTGTAATCGGAAAGGAACTCCTGTTCCAGCTATTATTCCAACTTTTACTTTGCTTTCAAATGGCAGCTATCTTGTCCTCAATAATCAGGAATGTTGCGGTTTGCAGGCAGGGATCCCGTATGTGGTGTCCCTTTCCCAGTTACTCACTTGCTGCAATAACGAATTGTTTCCTCCAACTTTGAAAACAGATTTCAAAAAAGTAAGCAGAATCAAAGCATTATTGTTTCAATAAGAGGCGGCTCTCACTTCAGCTTGCGAAATGTTCAAATTCCAAGTGGCAACAACATCCAGTGAAATACAGTCATTGGTAAATACAAATCTCCCCATACATTTTGGTGAATTGATTCACCAAATATTTAATGCATCTGATACCACGGGTCTGGCCCACTTGTTTCAACTTGTGGGCTCCGGCCTCGTGACCTCCTTTCAAACAATTTTTGGAGTAATACCAGCTTATATACATTCTGTTTTTTCCAGCGTGTTCGGTGGGTTCCCGCTGCTGCTCGTCTGATTTTGGGCTTTGTAGTGCTGCTCCTGCTATTACACAATGGCTGCTCCCTTTGTGGTCCTACCCGGACAGGCATCACTGCAGCTGTACCCTAAACATATGCTACGGCTCTTTGGAGTAGGGGCTCCGAGCACTCTGGATGCCGAGTTTGGTTTAACATCCTGCTATGCTTACTTCACTTGTGTACAATCTGTCTTTAATTGCATCCGGTGCCCCTTTCAAAGGGCTCTAGACGTCTGCCTGGCTGTGTCAAAACAAGCTGTCCTTGATTTCAAACTATCGATGAGTCCCTTAGTTGCCCATTACCAGGACTGTTCCATGGGTATGTGACTTGATCATAACCTGCCATTATGGCCATTGGCCGGCAGTGAGCCCTGTGCATCGGAACAGCGCCTTCTTGATCTTAGTTTCATTGGAATCAGCGCAGGTTCTCCCAGGATGCTTTTGTCAACAACCGGTACTGAGGAGCATGTTTGTTCATTTGCCTTGTTCAAATGGATGACTAATATCTGTACTTTGTAAGGTTCGGATCTGGAACTGGAATTTCTGATTTATCAGTTGCCATCCCACATTTTGGGTCACCACAACACTTTTTAATTGACTACTATCTTTTCACAATAATTATTTCTTTAAATCTAATTCCTCCACTTCGTGATGGCTGAACCGTAGTTCGAACACTTTGGTTCTGCTAACTACCTGAATTTTGTCATCATCTTGGTGGTACCATCCTGACCAAGGGAGGGTGTCAAATGTCCTGTGGAGGTCCATTGCTGTTTTCCGCTATGTTAGCATGAGCACGCTGCAGTCCTTACTTGGCATTGCACACATTACAATACATACGTATTTTGCTCTGTGCCACTCTGCACTTTCACACAGAACTTACTGTTATTTTGTGTTCTGTATTTTCATGGGATTTATTCTGAAGACCATAGACAAGGTGAAACAACAATGCCCCTTGTTATTCTGTTTTGGTCAGGCTCTAGCACATAGACAAAACACACACATGCAGCTGCTGTTTGGGAACAAGTTCTCTTTGTCACATAGGTATGCACAGATAGGCAAATACGCAGACGGGATCATGACTACACCTGAAATGTAGAACCTTCATCTTTGCATGCTAAGGTACAGGGTCTGCTGCAAACACCCAGAGATCTTTTGATATATAATCACTTTGCTTCTGTAGAAGGGGTGAGGGGTTTACCCTGTCTTATAGGATGACAGCTGCTTTTATGATTTATGGATTACTTGACCGTATTTGTGTTAGGCATTTTCTTACTCATTGCAGCACGTACACTGCATACTAGAGCACGATAGTTAAAATAAATGTTTAAAACTTTTCTCGTGTCTCTGTCAGATCTTATTGTGGACAACTACGAGTGTGAGAGCAAAAGGGTGTGCTCTGTCACCGCGATTTCTGGGAGAGTTGGGTTCTGGGGTATATAATCACTTGTTCCTCTGTGGGTGAGTAGGAAAACAAGTGAGACACTATAGCGAGTCAGTACCAGCCTCATTGGTACTAAGGTGGTAGGAAAACTCAGTCCCTGCCTACTAAGGTTCTATGGCCCCAAGCATAGTTCTGTGATTTCTCAAAATCACAGCAACTGGAGCCACTACCTGGCAGTGAATGGCTCAAGGCCTGGTTCTTGACACTGACAGCTGTCATGGACTCTGCTGGTTAATGTCCTTATGGGCAGAGATTTCCTTGGGTTCGGGACAGACCTCTGAACTAATTAGCGGAATAGGCCAGATCACTTTGTTTGCCATCATGGAACTGCCTGCCTACTGGGATGCATATTTGAACAAATTAAAGTGAGGAACTACTCCGATGGGATCCACAGGTGTGGAGAAGGGCTCCTCGTGGCAGTCTGGTGGCCCAGGAGAGAGTTGACAGAGGGATTCAAATAGTTCCTAGGGCCATAGAACTGACAAGTGCCACTGCAGAAGAGGGCCATTGTCAATGGTCTATTGTATAAGCATAGGAGGTCATCAAGGTATTGATTAATCTACCCTAGCTTGTGGCTGGAGGGGGTCATGTTGGACCTGGCTCTCTCTGTAGTGACACCCCAAACATTTGCCTTCACCCCTCCTGTTTACTGAATTTGTTTTTTATTGGCTTTAAAACTCTGTGCACTTTACCAATGCTAACTAGCACTAAACTGCTTGTACTCTCACCATAAAATATGGCTCCATTTGGCCTATACCTGATTGGAACATTTAATTTACTTGTAGTCCCTAGTAAGGTGAAACTACATTTGCCTAGAGCCATTAAATGCTATCAGTGAGCCTGCAGTGCCTATAGTATCACCCACTAAAGTATCCCGTTAAAATAGGTCTCAGGCTTGCTATTGCAGCCTGAAGTGCAGTTTTAAACTGCCATTTTGATCTAGCAAAATGAACATTTTTCCAGCCCTAAAACTTATTTTTAATACATATATGTCACCCCTAAGGTAGGCCCTAAAGGCCCACAGGGAAAGGTGCATTGTTTTAATAAGTAGGACACGTGTTCTTAAGTTTTACGTGTCCTAGTAGTGAAAAACTGCTAAATTAGTTTACCACTATGGTGAGGCCTGCCTCTCTCCCATTAAATAACATTGGGCTACCTCATTACATTTAATAAGTGCTAACCTTTGTTTTGGAGTAGGTTGAAATGTCATGTTTCAACTCAAATGGATTGCAATTTATAATCTTTTTTGATGGTAGTGTTGGATTTAGATTACAATTTTGGAAATTCCACTTTTAGAAAGTCTACATAAACAACCATATACCTTTCTGAAATTATTTACACAAACATTGATTCATCGTGACCACGAAATGTAATTAGCATGACCACTTTCTCATTGTGTAATAATAATTTGACACTTTTTTCTTTTTTGCATGACAAATCATAAACATTGGATGACATCACCATCAGTTTATATTACATATACTTCAATGACCCACACTTTTGTTTGAGTGCTTAAAATCAAAAAAAGAAAATGTGAAAAATGTAACAATTTTTACAATTTGAACAACACTTTAAAATGTACCAGTTTGTGACTTTTTTTACAATGGAAGTTGTAATTTGTATCCTCAGTTAACAGTCCTCAAAGAAAATAGAACATGAGGAGTTATAACACCTTGTTTTTTCAGCCTATACAAGGCACCAAATCAATCAAACAGGTTGCCTATCAAAAGTTGGAACTTCAAAAACACCTTAATGCTTGGTAGTCGACACGTTTCGACCCCGGTCATCTTAGGGTCTCTTCAGGACCAAGAACTGAGTAAAATTAGAAAGAACATAAGTTGCCATATTATATTACATTTAACTAAACTCTCTTCAATCATTTGTATATTACCTTTACTTTGGTGTGTTCATCAGTCGCAGTTTTGTTAAGATGAAACTGTCAAAGACAAACAAAACTCTTATTAAAGATACACTTGTGGTACTCATGATTTTAACTATGGCATTTCTTTGTGGAGTTGTCACAAACCTACTTTGCTGGTGCATTTTTCTGTACATACAGTTTCAGGTAAATGCTTGGTCGTTGTCATGTTGTCAAGTTAACAGTTCAAAATGTTGACTACGAAAGAAAGCATGATTAATCAAAAGCTTCATCTCAATAGATCACATTAAAGCTTCAGAATCTGATTCATACTAGTTACTATGTCTGTACTGGCCTTTCCAAATGTAACGAGGCCGTGATAGTCGCTTTGATCTACTTTATTAGTATGCAATTCTTTTAATGCAATGTAGCTGCCTATTTGATAGTTTAAGAGAAGAAGTCAAAAATCACGCCACAGGTAAATTGACAGCAATTCAGGCTTATGTTCAATTAAATAGTTTTTTTTAAAGCTAACTTACTTAGTTGATTGCCGTATTTTGCTGGATTCATCAGGATCTCTTTATTTGCAATGTTCATAGTATGCTGTTTGTCACAGTCCAGCACTTTTATGTTTCGAAATTAACCAGCAGAAAAAAAGTCACAGTGAACCTGTGGATACTAACCAGGAAGAAGTACAGCTGTGCTGCTGAAAGGACTGCTTGACTGCTGCTCTGAAGGACTGCTGCACTGGTATGTTGACCTGCTGCTCTCTTGCCTGGGTACCTGCATCGGTTGATCCCAGGACCCCAGAGTGACTCCAAGGGATGGTTGGCAGGCCTTCTGACTGTATCCTCAGAGACAAAAGGCTCCAACAACCAAGGCCCCAGCGCCTTTGGTAGAGGGCCTAAGGTGTTCAAGCAGCCTCTGTGGATCCAGTGGAACCAACACATCTTCTCTGCTGCATGGCAACCCTGAGCAGAAATGACACATCATCACCACTGTGTGGGTCTTCCTTGCCCCAAAAACTCGCATTGCAGCCTGCAGCCTCATCTGAACAATCCCTGTGCAACGCATCCTCAGTGCAGGTCTTCGAATCCTGCGTCGACAGCAGCCTTGACGATGATGGCATATTGTGCATTGCAGCCTCGCAGCTCCTCGGAGCCAATGCATTGCCTCGACTGCACAAGGCGTTCACGATGCCGGTCTTCACATCGCAAGGCCTCATTGATGAGATCCTCAGCAATGAATCAGGACCTCACATCGCAGCCTTGTAATATTTCAGAACCAAAGCTTTACTTTGGCTGTATGAAGCATCTTCAAAGTGGGCCCTCTCAATCCTCTGCAAACTAGTATTTAGGGTAGTTTGTTCAGTAGGCCATACTTGGTCATGGCAGCTGGACTATTGCAGTCAGCCTTAAAGTATGACCTTGTCCTGGGCCAGCATCACCAGATATACACAGTTGGGACTTTGTGCTTTTAGGTAGGCCTGGGCGGTGAACTCCTCTCCGTTCGCGGAGTTTGCAGAGTTTTCTGCACTCCGCGCCCCGCTAAGCTTGCGGAGTGCAGAAAGCTCCGATTCACGTAGTGCAGTGGAGTTTTTTCCACGCTTGTACTCGCTAACGGTAAGTTCGCCGGCACAAGCTGCAGCTCGGGTAGAATTTCAATGCAAGCGGCAGGAAGACCAGCGCAAACAGCAGTTCGCACTATACTCTGCCACTCGCGGAACTTTGCTGAGTTTTTTGTAACTTTGTAACTTTTCTCTGACATTTCTAAAGTTCCATATCTCCGTTTTTTATGAATGTATTTTTGTTGCTTTGGTCCTGTTTTTTTAGAAATTGCTCTACTTTTATAATCTGATGTAAGATGCTTTTTGTGTGGTGTTTTCACTTTATTACTATCTGAAGTGTTGCATAAATACTTTACATATTGCCTCTGAGTTAAGCCTGACTGCTCTGTGTCATGCTACCAGAGGGTTGAGCACAGATTAATTTAGGGTTGGCCTTGGCTTGTGCCTCAACTGTACAAGGATTGTGGTTGCTGCTTGACCAGGTTTCACATGCCAGTCGACCAACAACCCAATTTCTTACAGAAGTTCCACAAAATTTGGGCCGAATTCCATAACCGAAAGTGCCGTAATCCAGGAACACAACAATTGCAAGACTTCTGTGACAAAATCTCCATGGAATTCATCACAAAAATTACAAAGTTAGGAAATTGCCTTAAGGAAAACACCACCCAAAAACATGATCCAACCAAGATAGTAAACACGAGCACTTTCCCACCACGACATACGTTTAATACCCTCTCAGAATTTTTTTTTCTCAACATTACCTCTGCAAGTAGACCATCAGGATCACCTTCTGACCCAGCAACTTCAGAAATCTTTAATGACATCCTTTGCACTACCTGTGCAGGGGAGGTAAATAGATGCTTACTGAACACGTCCCTGGAACTAGGCTCATTCCCCACTGAGTCGAAAACCTCGAAATCTAGACCTTTCCTTAAAAATTAAAACTCCATCCCACCAAACTGCAGGCCTATACAAAATGCACTATTCTTACAAAAAATATCTGAAATAGCATTATTTAGCAGCTTTCAAAATTTACAGAAAAAAATTACAATGTCAGGCAAACAGTGTGGCTTTGGAACATGCAGAAACACAAAGTCAGCTATCATATCCATTTGAGTTGATCTAAAACTCACACTGGACAAGAATGGTTTGGCCGCCCTATTGCTTCGGAATTTATCAGCTGTATTTGTCATGTCTACCACCATGCTACTACAACGACTCCATCCTATCGGAATATGTGAAAATGCTCTGAAATTGATTGCTTCTTACCTCACACACAGTCAAAGTGTAGTTTATCTACCATCTTTCATATCAGTTCCTCACATTCACCACAGTGGTATTCCTTATGCAAAATACAACTAATCCAAAATGCGGCTGCAAGACTCCATCTCACCTCCACCAGAGAGAACGCATAACTCCAGTTTGTCAATCACTCAACTGGCTACCTATAGAAAGAAGGCAAATGTTCAAAGTACTCCACATTGTTGACAGAGGAGGCCAAGGAAAATCATTACCAAACCTAAAAATTACATCAAGCATACAAACAAAACAGGAACTTGTGCTCCAGGAATGCACCATAAATCATCAAATCAACTTACCATAAGAAATGCAAAGGAGGCACTGATTTCTCATTGCAAGCTGCCAAACTCTGGAACTCACTACCAGCCAAGAATCAATGTATCCAGGGATCATGTACACCACAGAAGACAGTTGAAAACATGGCCATTTACAAGATAACTACATCATTCCATAGCCCTGGAATATAACCCATGAAGATAATCGCACCTTCAAGTTGAATCTACAGTTTACAATCCACAGATATTGAACAATCAACACACTTCCTCCTATATCCAGGTAAGCTAAGAAGAGATGATGAATGGTTAACCTGGGTGATAAAACCTTTCCAGGCCACACTAAGATTAACACCATAACACAAAGCTGTCGCCCTCAACTATAGCTTAATACTCTTACACTCATACAATACATCTCTGCTATGGGTCTTGCCCATCACTCAGTACTGGACGAGCCAATAAACCAGATATCATCAACTAAACAGGCATGGAACAACTGAAGGAATCTGTGAGTTACTGTGGCCAACATGAGTACTGTAATTTAGCCCACCACTGCATGCCCTGGCTAGCTATGCACTATGACCTCTACTTTACATATCACAAAAATATTCCTAACTGGATAGAAACAAAGCCCATTCCTACAGATCTCCCCACCAATTCTGTCTCCAGTAATGTCAGCTTAGGACAAGCAACTTTAAACAAAATATCAGTTTGGACATCCCAGTGCAGTAATCAGCTAAGAGGACTTTTATCAGAAGAAATGCAATGAAGGGACCTGCAGATCTGCTCAAAGCTGCCAGCTTACTTGTAATCTATAAACGTTATGGCTGTCTCTGACACTTCCACCACACTGCTCAGCACTGCTTCCATAACACGATAACAGCGAGAAACAGCGTTTACAATGCTGACAATACCACGCAGATACATAACAATGCGTGCCTTTACATCACAAGACGTTTCAACGACTTACACTAGGTGGCTTGCAACACCAGGGAATGTGTTGGATTTTAAATCCAACACCTTCCCTGTTGTTTCGTTAACTGGAGTAGGAATAGTAATTTATACTACTCCTAAGTCCAGCGCGCCACCTAGCGCAAGTCGTTGAAACGACTTGCGATGTAATGCCATGCTTGGTAACAACAAGGTCGTTGCAACAACCGCGTTGTTACCTACCATGTGGTAAAAGTACGCGTGCTACATTCGATAACCGCACTTCAGTGGTCATCGTGAACAACATAGAAACTCTTCCGACACAGGATTAAAAACACATAGGGAACAACCTTCCAGCCACATGCCCTACATGGTGTACATTGCTTTGCATGTAGGCAAGCGCTTAAGTGCCCCACTTATGGGTAGTACGCACTTTATAACTGCTATAATAATAGAACTGCAGGCTTTAGACTACACATGGTAAGGAAACAGTCTTCGTGCAGATCTAACTTACAAAAGGCATTTTGCTGCTTAAGCCTGCTGCTGGTGCTTACAGACTGAGCTACCCTGACAGGCAGCATTAGTGGAGGCTGCATATAATAAGACTTTATTTCGAAATACTATGTTTCTCTTGTACATTGTCTCCTTTGTTAACTAATTCCCTTGTAAAGCGCTCTGATACCCGCAAGGGTCATGTTCGCGCTATATAAAACCTACAAATAAATAAATAGTGGACAGCTGGACACTAGTGTACGACCCGCAGCATTGGCTTGTTCATTGCATGGCGGAGTACGGATTCAAACTGCACTCCATCAGGTCCTCCCATAAGAAATGATGAGTGCTCTAGGGGCACTGCACAAGCAGTGATAGACACACTCCTCAATTGGTTCTTGTGAGTGCAGAGTGCCTTAGATTCAGACTCAGTGACATCAATGCAGCTTTAAGGTCCCTTACAACATGACCCTGGGGCCCTTGTGTGCTGTACCAAGTGGCAGTACTATACTTTCTTTTGATACTTGGAAAACAGAGGGAAAATCGAGCGCTACTTCACCGCATCGCCATTACATCTGGCAATAACAGCAGCATTGTGCACATCCATGATATTCCTGGAGCTGATGCAAAATGTGAAGAACAGCCCAAGGACCAGTGCCAGAAAAAGAGGGGTGTCCCAAAGGGAGCTAATAACTGAAGCGGGCTGACCAAAATCCCCTTTCTGTATGTTGACTAGTGGGGTGTGTGGTCTGTGTGCCAACAAGAAGAGTTCTTAAACCCCTTCGTTGCTAGGCCTTTCACCCCCTCCTGTGCTAAGCCTTTTTTGGGCTATTTGGGGTAGTTCACGCTCAAGCCCCGTCAACTTTTTGACCACATAAGGTATCCACACCAAATTTGTGTCCTTTTCCTCCAACATCATGGGGATTCTAAAGGTTTGTGGATTCCCCTGGAGGGGACCCAGAAATTAGCCAAAATACAGCTAGATTTTGTTTTTTGGGGGAAAAATGGGAAAAAGTGCTGCAAATGAAAGCATCTGATTGTTTTCCTGCAAATGGTATCAACAAAGGGTTTGTGGGGCTGAAATCACCATTTTCCCAGCTTTTGGGAACTGACAGACTTTTGTCAGAAAACCAACATTTTTTACACAGTTTTGGCATTTACTGAGACATAGCCTATTTTTGCTATTTTTTGTGCTTTCAACCTTCTTCCAGTTAATGGTAGAAATGGGTAAGAAAGCAATAATGGATCCTGGACAGCTATACATTTTAGAGAAGTAGACAACATTCTGAATTCAGCAAGGGGTCATATGTGTATATCCTTCAAGGTTTCTTTATAGAAACTAACAGTTGAATATAGGAAAAATTGGAAATTAGTTGAAAAAAACAGCCATTTATGCCAACGTTTTCACCTGTAACTTCTTCCAATTATGACAGCTGTTTGAAAGCAATATACTGTTACATATATATTTATTTTTATTTATTTATTTATTTTTTGATATTTGTAAAGCGCATCACTCATCCCAAGGGATATCACGGCGCTGAGACCAGGTGAGAACAGCGGACGGCTAGAAAGGAATTTTTAGTGATGAAAGGGAAAAAGGTAAGTCTTAAGCTTTTTTCGAAACAGCAGATAGTTGGTTGTGTGTCTGAGATCGTCGGGAAGCTCGTTCCATCTCTTGGCCGCTAGATAAGAAAAAGTGCGGCCGCCAGTTCTCGCTTTATATATGCGTTTAGTCCTTGCCAATGCTGAGTGAGTGGAGCGTAGGTTCCTGGTGGGAACATAGAATTCCATTCTGTCCTGGAGCATGGTAGGACCCGTCCTATGCAGGGCTCTATGGGCGTGGCAGAGAAGCTTGAAGGCAGCTCTCTGACGCACTTGTATTACTTGTAGGTTCACCAAGAACCCGACAAACCCAGGGCCAATATTTTTTAAAACGAGACACCCAGGGGAATATAGGATGGGGTGATTTGTCTGGCTCTCTCCAGGTTCTGTTACCCAGAATCTCTTGCAAACCTCGAACTTTGTCAAACCACATTTTCCTCACATTTCTTTGGTGGAAAGTTCTGGATTCTGCATGGATCCACAAAATTCTACACACCCCACATTCCCCAAAGTCTTCCGAGAAAAATGGTACCTCACTTGTGTGGGTAGGCCTAGTGCACGCTACAGGATACGGCTCAAAACGCAACGTGGACACACTTTATTTTTACAGTGAAAACTGGCCCTTTTTTTGCAAAGTGCCTAGCTGTAGATTTTGAACCCTAGCTCTGCCGGCACCTAAGGAAACCTAGCAAACCTATACATTTTTGAAAATTAGACACCCAGGGGAATCCAGGATGGGGTGACTTGTCTGGCTCGCACCAGGTTCTGTTACCCAGAATCCCTTGCAAACCTCAAACTTTGTAAGAAAAAAAAAATCCCCACATTTCTGTGGTGGAAAGTGTGGAATCTGCGTGGGGAGACCCACGCAAGCCATACCTCGCTAGACTCCCCCGGGTGTCTAGTTTTCAGAAATATGTGGGTTTGGTAGGTTTCCCAAGATGACCGCCGAGCCCGGGGCCAAAAACCCAGGTGACTCCCCTTGCAGAACCAGGTTGTTTTGTGATAGGTCATTTTGATGTCTCCTCAATATGTTTTGGGCCTTTTCCTGTCGTGGGTACTTGACCCACCCATGCGAGTGAGGTACCATTTTTATCAGGAGACCTGGGGGAACGCTGGGTGGTAGGAAATTTGTGGATCCACGTAGATTCCAGTACTTTCCCACATAGAAATTTGAGAAACGTGATTTTTTCAATAAAATATGAGGTTTGCTGGGGATTCTGGGTAGGGAAACATTGGGGAATCCAAGCAAGCCATACCTCTCTGGACTCCCCTGGGTCTCTAGTTTTCAGAAATGTGTGGGTTTGGTATGTTTTAGTTTTGTTTTCATTGCAATGACGATTGCGCGCCATGCGTGCGATCGTCATTGCAAGGAAATCACAAAACAGGCCTGGGGAGGTTTGGAAAGCTCTTCCCCATCTCCCAAGGCAAAAAATAAATGAAAATAGGGGAAATCCCTCTGCTGTCTGCAGCAGAGGGAGTTTCTGAGCATGTGCTCATGACGAAATGGTTCCGTCATAAGCACAGGAGCACTGGTGCTCATGACGGAACCATTCGTCATGAGCACCCACAGGGTTAAAGACAGCTGAAGCAGTCAGTACTCAGACTTGAAAAAAAAGGTGCTTGAAGGCTGGTGAGAGAAAGAACGAGCAGCGAGTGACACGAGCTCTGCTAAGGGCATATTTCCTGAAGTTGCGCAGGAAGTTGAGAATTACAGTGCGTTACTGGGCTGAGCAGCAGCCAAGGTTCTGTTGACACGTATGCCAAAGAGGAGCCCTAAGTAAACACTGGAGCATATGGTGCTGTGCTGACAGAGCTCAGACATGGGCTCCACACGAGCAGTGTGGAGCCTCTTGAAATGCACAAGACATATGTTCTGTCAGAATGAGATTGAACTGTTTTGTAAAAACGCAGGACAAACACTGATTTCTGTATCAACGTTAGTAAACAATATTCTTCACGGTTGGAGCTTGTGGTTAAGGTCTGACCTGGCGTTTCCAGGTGGCACTCACAAAGCAGTAACAAAGTCAAGTCTACCCATTTACCAAGGCAGGGAGGCTAGCGGGTCACCCAGATTTCATTGAAAAGCCACTTCCTGTCAGAGGAAATGCTAACTAAACCATTCCACCAATGAGGGGATTCGTAATTTTAAGGTTCGTTTTTCTAAACTTAGAAACATCAGACTCAAAGCAACGGCACTCATGAACGCGTCAAACAAACTCACATAATCAGAAGTACAGCACCTAAGTGTAGTGGAAGACCAGCGAACAGTAGGCTATGTGTGCATCGTCATTGCTAGAACATTAAAAGGCTAGGCTAGCCAAGAAGGATCATGGCGTACAGACCTTCTGCTCCTCCATTTTAATGTTCTTCTTTATGTTCCTTACTAATCAATTTAGAATATTCTACCCTCAGTGGTTGAAATGCATCCATGCATCTATCCATCTACCATTTCCCTCATCTATTTATCCATCCATGCATTCATCCACCCTTTCACTCAGCCCATCTATCCATCCACTCATTGATCCACCCATTCTTCCTTTCACTCATCGATCAATATATCCTTTTACTCACTCCATCATCCTTTCTCTCATCATCCTTCCACCCTATCACTCATCCATCCTTGCATTCACTTACGCATTTTTCCTACCTTTCACTCATCCTCCATTCAGTCATTCACCTATGCATCTATCCATCCACCTTGTCACTCATCCATACATTCAACCATCCATCCTTACATCCATCCTTTCACTCATCCATACATTCATTCATCCATCCTTTCAACCCGTCCATTCATCCATTTACCCCTTCACTCATCATCCATCCTTTTTCTCATCATCCATCCATCCACCGTTTCACACATCATCCATCCTTCCTTCCTCCCTTTCACTAACCCTACTTACTTCCATTCTTTCACTCATTCATCCATGCATCTATCCATCTACCTGTCACTCCACTCACCCACCCACCATCTCACTCACACATGCATCTATCCACCCATCCATCCATCCTTTCACTCACTCACCTTCTCACCCTTTTACATTAATTATGAGCCTTTGTCTATCGAGTTGCAGACAGAAGAGAAAAACACGATCCCCAATGCAGCTGCTAAAGCGGAGGGTTGCCAACGCCCGGAGCATTGGTGTGGTCAGTTCCTGGAACATGTTCTACCATAAAGTCCATTCCCTGCTGGAAGACGGACCAACACATCAATTTGGGATTCTCACCTTTCATCTGCATTAGCCATGTTAGGGGTCTGTGGTCTGCTGAACCCAGAAGTGAGCACCAAACAGGTATGGGGTCAGCTTCTTCGGTGCTGAGACCACTGTAAAGGCTTCCTTTCTTATTGCATTCCACCTCGGTTCCACCGGGAATTAACCTCCTACTGATGAAGGCTACAGGTTGATTTTGGTCCTCTTTGTTTATCTGTGAGATTATGGCCCCTATGCTATGCTCTGAGGCATCTGCATGCACTATGAATTCCCTAGAGAAGTCAGGGGCCTTGAGCAAGGGTGCTGTGCACATGGCATTCTTCAGGGTGTCAAAAGTGTTCTGGCACACCTCCGTCCAGATCACCTGTCTGGGCTGTTTCTTAGAGGGCAGCTCTGTCAAGGGGGCAACAACGGTGCCATACCCCTTGACGAATCTCCTGTAGTAGCTAGTGATGCCCTCACTTCTGTCTGGATGTTTGGGGGTTCCCAACCCAAAATGATTTAGATTTTGTCCTGAAGGGTCTGCACCTTGCCTCCTCCCACTTGGTGACCCAAGTTGACTACAGAACCCAGCCCTATCTGGCACTTACTGATTTGATAGTCAGGTCTGCTCTCTGGAGAGCATGAAGCACTTCCCTGAGGTGGCACAGGTGGTCCTCCCAGTTAGAACTGAAGACCACAAAGTCATCTAGGTAGGAGGCACTGAAGTTCTCCAATCCAGCCAGAACCTATTTGACCAACCTCTGGAATGTGGCAGAAGTGTACTTCAGCTCAAAAGGCATCACATGGAACTGGTAGCAGCCCTCTGGGTTGGAAAACGCAGACCTCTCTTTGAAACATTTGGTCAAGTCAACCTGTCAGTATCCAGACATTTAGTCAAGCATGCTGAGGAATATAGTAGCTCACAACCAATCTATTAGCTCATTAGCTGACAGGATCGGGTGTGGGTCAGTCTTGGTGACTGTATTGAGTCCTCGGTAATCCACATATAACCTAAGTTCAGGGGTGGTACCTTATGGGTCAGCCTTGTGGACCACCACCACTGGGCCAGACCAAGGACTGTTTGAGGGCTTGATGACCCCCATCTCCAGCATTTTGGAGACCTCCTCCATTTTGCTAGCTCTGACCTTATCAGATAGCCTATAGAGTATACTCTTCACAGGCATGCCCATACCGGTGTCAATTTCATGGGTACACCATGTAGTGAGCCCTGGGGTAAGGGAGAAAAGGAAGGCAAACTATCCCAACAATCAGCAAAGTCCTTGTGTTACTCTAGGGTCATGGTAGGGGAGAGGTTGACACCCTCCACTGACCCATCCTGCTTCTTGGAAGAAAGGAGATGGGGAGAGGTTCACTCTTCTCCTCCACTTCATCATCCGTGGCCAGGAGCATGGGTACCTCGGACCTCTCAAAGTAGGGTTTGAGGCAACTGACATGCAAAAACCTCAAAGGGTCCTGGGAGTCTTGAGGTCTACCAGGTTGATGACCTTACTCTTGTATTCTTTCACCTCATAGTGCCCAGACCAGTGATCTGGTAGGGCCCTGGGCTCTACAGGCTCCATCAACCACACTTGGTGGCTAGGCTGAAACTTAACCAGAGTGGTCTTCTGCTCATATCAGTGTTTCTTAACCTCCTGGCTGGCTTCTAGATTTTCCTTTGCCTTCTTCCAGAAGCACTTCATTTGGGTACAGAGTGCCAGCATGTAGCTGATCATATCCTGGAGGCTCTCCTGGGAGCATGCTTCCTTTATCAGACTGAGAGGTCCTCACACATGGTGGCTGTTCAAACGGTCAAAGAGGCTGAATCCAACCCCCTTCTGTGGTACCTCCCTGCGTGCAAACAACAGGTATGGCAAGAGGAAGTCCCACTTCTGCCTCAAGGGCTTCGATAGGCTCATGATCATGCTCTTCAGGGTCTTGTTGAACCTCTCAACAAGTCAGTTAGTTTAGGGATGGTAGCATGTGGTGAACATATAGGTTACCCCACATTCCTTCCACATCGACTTCATATATGCAGACATGAGGTTTGTGCCCCAGTCAGATACCTCCTTGGGGAAACCCACGTAGGTAAATATCCCCATCAGTGCCCTGACCACTGCGTGCACAGTCATTGTCCTCAGAGGAGTAGCCTCTGGGTACTGGGTGACATGGCCTACCAAGACCAGGATGAACCTGTTGCCCAGGATTGTCTTGGGGTCCAGAGGCCCAACAATGTCAATGCCCACCCTTCTGAAGGGAGGGCCAATTCCAGGGAATGGCTGCAGAGAAGCCATGTGCTTCCCTCCTGACTTGCCACTGGCCTAGCAGGTAGGGCATGACCTGCAGAACGCATCTGAGGCCATCCTCATTTGGGGCCAATAGAAGTGGGTGATAACCCTTCATGTGGAGCTCGTGTTGTCAGCGAGACTGCTGTCAATGAGAAGGTTGGGATGTGAGCACCTGCAATGAGGATGTGTGTCGCAACAGCTGTTCCGATGAGGCTACGGGCTGCAAAGGTGATGCAAAGTCCTTGCATTGGGAAAGTCCAAGCAGCAGAGGCAATGCAGTGGTTCTGCATGGGGTTGCGCTGTGCAGCAGACAAGATGCATTGGTTCTGCTGGATACACAAGTGGGCTGGCAGAACACCTTCAGGCCCACTTCCAATGATCCAGGACTCGGGTGGCATCACTTGGCAGGACAGGGCTGACAGATGGCAGAGTCCAGGTACTTGGTTCGAAGTCATTGGAAGCCTTTTATGTCCCTGATCCTTCTGATCAGGAGGCCAGCCAACTAGCTCTTGGAGTCACTCTAGAGTCGTGGGTTTGGAGAGGCAGGGCCAGTCCTCCTCACCCAGGCAAGAGGGCAGCAGGTCAGGTCAGTCCAGCAGGGCAGCAGGGCAGCAGTCCTTCAGAGCAGCAGTCCATCAAAGTGGCGGTCCTTTCAGGATCACAGCAGTCTTTCTTCCCGGTAGAGTCCGGAGGTTTACTGAAGCCTCAGACTCCAATAATTATACCTGGTGCCCATTTTGAAGCGTAGGACGCTTCTAGGGGTTTCCACTCCCTTGGGGTGTCAGTATTCCCTGCCTTGGCTCTAGCTGGTCTGGGGTCACAAAAAATTAGTGACAACCCCTTTGTAAGAGTGCTCAGGCAAAGCCTATTTGTGATTTGCAAGTGTGGTAGGTGACAGCTCCTCCCCTTAATTAATTCAGAGTGGCCAATCCGTACCAACACCTACCTTCCCTATGTCTTACTGTCTGTGAGCAATATCCAAAGACCAACTGCGAGCTACAGCTCATCATTAAACCCAGGACCAGGCAGCAGGCACCATATGGTTAGAACAAGAAAATGCCACCTTTCTAAACACTGGCATTTTCAGAATTGTGAATAACAATCTGACTTTGCCATTAAAGAGGACTTCTAATTACAATTCTTCAGCCATCACACTTGATCTTTCTATCTGCTCCAAATTGGAAGTTACAGCTTATTAAATGCAAGAAAGTAAATCCAATGTTATCTTATGGGAGAGGTAGACTTTGCAGAAGTGCAAAACGTATTCTGGATGTTTTCACTACCAGGAAATGTAAAACTTAAAAGTACATGTCCTACTTAGAGGTGGCTTCTATGTATTAAAAAGGAAGGTTTGGGCCTGGAAAAAGGTTTATTTTGCTAAGTCGACATGGCCATTTGAAACTGCACACACAGGCTGCAAATGCAGGCCAGGGGTGTTGAAAGGGCTACGTAAGTGGTTGGCACAATCAGTGCTACAGGCCAGCTAGTTGCATTTCATTTACAGGAGGCCCTGGGCACATGTAGTACCACTTTACCAGGGACTTACAAGTAAATTAAATAGGCCAGTTGGGTGTAAGACAATTCTACCATGTTTAATGGAGAGAGCACATGCATTTTGGCACTGGTTAGCAGAATTAAAGTATGCAGAGTCCTAAAGCCATCAAAGTCGAAGTTAGCCAAACAGGAGGGTTGAAGGCAAAAGCTTAGGTGGGAACCACACCAAGGATGTTATGTCTAAAAATTAGCATCCAAAGATAATTTTGGTGAATAAAAGGCCATTTCCAAAAGTATTATTCTAAATCATCAGCTTGTCATTTTTAGTAAATATGCTAATTTTGCCTGCGAATACTAGCTTTTCATGTTTAGTACATAGACAACAACAAAGTTTACAAATCAATTAAAAGGGACTACGGAACAACTACTAATCCTGCTTCAAAACCCTGGCACAAGAGACAAAAAGCAATGCTTAACATTATTGATGACGCCTGTCAGATGATCTATAATGTTGAAACATGACTTCTGATTCTATTGAACTTCCCAGCTAAACCCAAATTTACTTTTAAGCACATTATCTTCCTGGGTCACTGTTGGTAATGCAGGATTACAATGGGTTGAGTCATATCTAGACAAACACTTTGAAATTGTTTTAAGGCAAACAGCACCTTCTCTCTCCTTTAGAGTCCATAAAGATCCATTTCTAGTCCTTATGATTTTAAAGCTGTATGTTGAGCACGGGAATATTTCCTAAAAAAATAAGTCCTCTCACGCCACCACAATGAGGATGACATGCAGCTTTACATAAAAAAAGCTAAAATAAATTATTGATTGATTCCATCAAATGAAAAAATGGATGTCGATTCACCAATTAAAACTGAATTAAAAACGTAATTTATCACAATCCAACAAGACCCTAACCTTGCTACAAAATTAGGAACAATATACCCATTGTGATAAGGGAGTCCCCCAAGAAAAATCCTCCACTACTGAATGACTTTTGGCATTTCATGAAGTCCTAATGTCTACCCAGCAAAGTACAATGTAGGAACTTGCTGACCATTTACGTTGCCAACTCCAGGTCGCCCTTTACTTACCCCTGTCATAAGGACGTGTTTACAAGTAGTAATTCTCTGACACCTTCTTTTTTTCTGTTCCTCTCCATTCTCTAATCTACTCATCGTGACACCTCAGACCTTGATTCCTTTACTTTAATTCTCAAGTTCCACTGCCTTTATTTCTTGTACTATAATCATTGGCTCTAAGACACAAGATCATTTTTTTAAATCTAACACCATAATCACCAGGCTAAATGCAACACCATGCACCAGTCCCATTTTACTCAGTATTAATATCGCTCGTGATCTGCCACAGGTATGATAGTTTTAAAACGGCGTCAGCTTGCAAACCGTAAACCAGAATTACAAAGCAGCCATGTTTGCTGCTCATTCATACACTTTTTACTTTAAATCTTTCAATATAATTCACCTTTTCATTACATAGTTTCCTACAAGTGCCTTCTTGGTAGTATTTAATTTATGTTGCTCTCTGGACACTCGTCCCATTGACCTCCTTCCATGTAATTTATTCAAAAAGTGAGCCAAGCTGCTAAATTGCTTCGTTATCTTGGGTCCCATGTTCACTTTGCCACTGGATTCAAGCTGGCTTGACTCATGAGGGGTGTTAACCCTAAACCAGTCCCAGGATGCTTGTTTACGGGCCAGACAAGACCTGGCGTGGCACTTTGGGCTGGACGGTTCCCATGAGGATCAGGGTCAAGACTGATTTGCATATGGCTGGGTCTGAACTTGGGTAGCAAAGTGAGTTAAAGAACGATGATGGATTCAACCCAGATCTAAAAGTGACGGGGTGAGTTTCTGAAAAGTTTCAGTGCTCCGTCCATCATCTTATTCTGTTTGCTTAGTTATTATTCTCCACTGCTCTGTGTTAGTGCACTGTGCACCTTGGTGAGACTGTTATTGAAAGCTCACGTGACATTGTTCTGGCCTCAATTTAATGCAGAGAGTGTGCTTTCATACCCAAGAGGATCTACAGGCAAACAGCTCTGTGCCTAGCAGTGCCAGGATTCAGACCTCTGTTTCTTGCACCAAACTAATGCCCATTTTACCAATCAGTATGAACTTCCATTAAATATTTGCCCCCTTCGTGCTGGATAATGCCCTCTCGTCTAAACTAATTTTTAAAGCGAACCTGTACTCAAGTGGTTTCTTCACGATCTGGCAGAAAACCATTACATTTAAAACCACCTGGTTGAATATTCGGTCGGTCGTCCAAGATTCACACCAAGTCCATTGACTAGAGCTATTCAAATGCATTACACTTTGTCGAGAGCAGACACAGCACTGCATTCCATCTGTTGGTACTGCCCGCCTCAGATCAACAAATCTCTGGCTGGCCAAATCAGGGAGAATATTGCGGCAAAAGTTGGGGAATTTTGTGGCCTGCTATGACGTTTTTTGCTGAATAGTTGTGGCACTTTATATTATTGACCTGTAATACTCAAGCATACTTCTTGCTCGAGATTTCAGTTTAAACCATTTCGATAGCTGATTCCTGAATAGTTTCGAATCTACATAGTTGTCAAATGAGAAAGTGTCCATGTAGGTGCATGCTGGGACTCTGATTCTGTATTTTTAATTTCAATAGTGTAAGTGCAAATCGCAGAATACATTGAGATTAAAAATCCACCACTGGCAACAACTAAAATCAACTAAAATGAGGCTACCTGGCAACTATGGGTGTGCTGTTATGTGCATGGGGGGGGGGGGGGGGGGGGGGGTTCTGCACGCCATAGCCTCAGATGAGACTTCCCTGTGTAATTTAAGAGCGAAAGTCGCCAACCGCCCTAGGGTGAGCGCACCCAGGTGGCCAGTGAGTTGGCTGCAGTTCTTTGGGGTTCCAGCCCAGATCCCTCTCGAGGGTCCGGAGGCTGTGAGAGGTTCTGGCCCTAGAAGGTCTCAGGTGAGGTAATCGTGGGCCAACTGATTATCTATCCTCGACGCAATAGTGCCTGCATTTGACCTTAATAATCTGAGTACGCCGGCCCCGGTTTGCAAGCGAGGTGTCAGCTTGGCGGTGCTATGACTGTGAACTAATGTGTGCCGGGGGTTCGTTTGTAAGAGGGGCTTCTGCAGTGCTCTCCAGCACGTCAACACCATGGAGAATGCCTCATCACCAAACAATGCGGCAGTGAGAGATATGGGGGTGTGGCGGGGTGGCATAGACGTGACCAGGCAATGCTATTTTGCGCTGGTGGGAACTACAGCCACTGGATAAGAAGAATAAAGTTACTTACCTTCAGTAACGCTCTTTCTAGGTAGAGACTCTAACCACCTTTTGAATATTTCCCCAGGCTTCAGCGTGGCTGCTGAAACTTTTGAGCAGTACCTTTTTACACTGGTAGGTGGCGCAGTGCAGCTCTGCACTGATGCTGCTGCGATGCCCTCTGTAAAAAAACATGGGGATCACATATAGGGGCTTTTCCTGCGTGCTGACATCAGTTGCTTTTGAGGCCGTCAGTGCTCCCTGACACAGAGCCACAATAACAAATAGGCCTCGAACCGGTTGTAGATTCCTAGACATGAAGAGAGATGAGGTGGGGTGGCAAAGGGAAATTGGACAGGCAATGCAATATTGTAATGGTGGGAGATACAGCCACTGGCTGAGAAGAACAAGTTGCTTACCTTGGGTAATGCTCTTTGTGGTAGCATACTGTCTAACCCCAAATCTTTCACCTTTTGAATACTTCCCCAGGCTTCAGATTGAATCCGGAAACTTTTAAGCAGTACCTTTGCGCATCTGTAGGTGGCCCAATGTGGCTCTGGACTGATGCTGCTCCGCTCCCCTCCGGAAATGACATGTGGATCCCATATAACTGCCACTCCCACACTGATTTCAGTTGCTTTCACAGCAGCCTGCAACCACAGACACATAGCCCCAACAGCAAATTGGCACCAAACAGGGTGTAGATTCCCAGACTTGGGATCTTTTTAGTGGCAGAGTAAAAGTCACAGAAAGTGGAAGATATGAGGGTCGGTGATGAATCTGTGGTTGAATAGAATCTTTACCAGAAAGAGCGTTACTGAAGGTAGTAACTTGTTCTTCTGACAGAGACTTCTAACTGCAGATTCCTCACCTTTTGAATAGATATCAAAGCAATACCTATTTTAAGGAGCGTCTGCGAGTCCTAAAGCACTGAGCTGGCAAAAAGACCCTAGTGGCACATTTGGCTGTCCAGACACTATTGCTTTGTGAACATGTGGAGAGATGTCCACATATCCTCCTGGCTAATGTCCAGGACAGGAACTCCAAATGCAAATGCAGTGGTAGCAGCTTGGCTCTGGTGGAATGAGCTCTTCAACTTTCCAGGGCTTCTTCTTGGCCTATGTGTAGCAGATCTTTATGCAGAGAAGCATCCAGCACAAAATGTTCCTCTTCTGAACAACTTTTCTCTTCATTGCTCCAGCAAACCCCACAAAGAACTGATCGTCCACTCATTCTCTGGTATGATCAATGTAAAATCGCATTGCTCTCTTGGGATCTTGGTGATGGATTCTCTCCTCTTCCGTTGAAGGGTGAGGTAGAGCATAGAACGTCAGAAAGGTGATGGTTTGACCAACGTGGAACCATATTATTACTTTTGGAACAAAATGTGCCCTAATCTGCAGAAACAGTTTGTCTGTGAAGAAGGTGGTATTTGGCAGGTTGACAAAGAGCTTAGAGCTCGCTTCATGTTTTTCCCATGTTATAGCAGTGAGGAACACTATTGTGAGGGTAAGAAGTCACAAAGGACAGTTCTGTAAAGGTTTAAAGAGAGTAGACATCAAATATGTGAGGAACAGGTTAAGATCCCACTGCAGCATAACAAAGGGAGGAAGAGGAAACAAATGTTGCATTTCTTTAAAAAAAAACATTAAAACAGGTAATTTAAATAAAGAGAGTTGGTCTAGCAATCGTAAAACAGTGAAGAAAGCTAAAAGGTACCCATTGACTGTGCACAAAGCAAAGCCTTGCCAGCCAAAGGAGGGAACAAACAGTAAAACATTGGTCAACCTGGCCTGGAGGGGGTCTATATGTTGTATGCCGCACTAGACCACAAATTTGTCCCAACAACAAGCATATACAGTGTTTGTTGAGGAACATCTGGCTGCCAAGATGACATCAACCACCAACCCACCTATAACGAAGGTCAAACTTGTTCAGCTGTCGCTGCTCAATCTCCAAGCATGAAGGTGGAGATCGAGGAGGGAAACAGCAGATCCTCCCAGAGGAGAAGATAAATGCTCATGCCCAGGGACTCTGGATACCATCCTCTCCATGACTAATCTAGGGCCGTTGGGATGGCTTGGTCCCTGGTCGTTTCTGATCTTCTTCAGAACTCAGGTCAAGAGAGGTACTGGAGGGAAGGCATATCCTGAGTCCCATTGTAGGCGAAACACAGCTAAGAGAGAAACGCCTTGAAAACTCCAACATGCAGAACTGCTGACATTGCACATTCTTGACAGTGGTGTAGAGTTTGACCCAAGATTCTCACCATGCGTGGAAGAGACGTTGCACCCCCTCTGTGTACAACTGACATTTGTGTTCCTCTAGGCGCCAACTGATGAGTTTGTCCTGTCTGGCATTCAAAGATGTTGTCAGGAGGTCCAACACCAGGAAGATCCCTTGATGGGTCAGCTATTTTCAGAGGTACACAGCCTCCAGGAACAGTATCCACAACTCCACCCCACCACTGTTTGTTGCAGTGCAACATGGCAGAGGTGTTGTCTTTGAGCACCTGCACCAGCCTTTCCTTGATGGAGGACAGGAAGGCTTTAAACGCAAACTGGATGGCTTGCAGCTCAAGAAGGTTGACGTGGAGCTGAGCCTCTACCAGAGACTTCTGATCCCCATCTCTCCCAGGTGGCCACTTAAACCAAGAAGTGATGCATCGGTCATCACTGCCCGTTCTGAGTGGCATATTGAGAGGGGTCTTCCACTACCCCAACTGTGCTCAAGCAAACACCACTGCAAATCTTTTGCAGTCTCCTCCAAGATCTGGACATGGTCGGGGAGATCCTCTTGAAGTTGGGCCCCTTGAGACTTCTGATCCACTGCAGAGCCCGCATACGCCACTTAACATGCTTGACCAGCAGGATGCAAGAGGCCATCAGTCCAAGCAGCCTCAGGGTCGCCCTCACTAAAATCCAGGACACAGGGTGAGAGATCAGGATCATAGCCTGCATGTCCTGGACTTTCCTTTTTGGGGGAAAGGCACAAATCTGAACCATATACAGAGTGGATCAGATGAAAGAGAGTAGCTACTAAGGAGCCAGGTGTCACTTTGGCACATTGATAATGAACCTCAAAGATGTCAGGAGGTTTGATCCAGGCAGGTCGCTCCCCACGCTGCGCAGCTCCACCAGCCTGTGCCTGTGTCCTGAGCCCAGCTGCTGCTGGGAGTTCGAGGCCCGCCTCCACCCGCAGGCTACCACCTGCACCTCATCCCTGGTGGCCAGTGGTAGGCCCTAGGTTTGCTCGCTTGCTTTTGCCTGTTTTTGCTGCTGTTGCCTATTTGTGTAATTGTTTATTTGTGCTCGTCTTTTTTCTCCCCCTTTCATTCCCCCTGCATTGTTGTGCCCGTGTTTGCCTTCTGTGTCCTTCGCTGGTCCTGCTTTCCCACCGCTGCGCCCCTGCGGCCCCCCCCTCCCAGCTGCCTCCTCCCTCCCACCTCCCCTTCTTATGGGGGCCGCTGTGTGGCCGTGCGCAGCGGGCGTGCCGCTGGCGCATCGAAGGTGCGCCTAGGGCAAGCCCGTCTGCGCCCGTCGGCGCCTGGACCACGGCCAGTGCCAGAACCCCTGGCCCCTGCGAACGCCACGGCACCCATCACTGCTACGATGCCAGCACCCTCCATGCACTCAACACCAGACGAGCACACTCCTGCTTCCAGGCTGCCCCGAAATGCACCCAAGGACCCTTCTCCTGCCGGAACTGCAGCTTCACCAGCAGCAGACCAGCAAATCCACCAACCAGGACAGCACGCAACCACCTCAGATGCATACTCCTGAACACCCGCTCCGCACGCAAACACGCCGTCGAACTCTGGGACCTGCTCGACACGTCCTCCCCGGACGTCGCCTTCCTGACAGAGACCTGGATGAACGACTCCTCGGCACCTGACATAGCTATCCCGAACGGCTACAAGATCACCCGCAGAGACCGCACCAATGGAGTAAGAGGTGGAATCGCCATCATCCACAAATCCACCCTCAAGGTCTCTACCAACTCCGACAACACCCTCAACACCGCCGAACACCTGCACTTCCAGATCCGCACTGATCCCAACACTACCATCAGAGGAACTCTGATCTACAGGCCCCCCGGACCCAGACCACAGTTCAGTGACTCCATCGCCGACTTCGTCAGCACGCACGCCCTTGAGTCCTTGGACTACATCCTCCTCGGGGATCTGAACTTTCACTTCGAGAACAACAATGACACCAACTCCACCACCCTGCTCGCCAACCTCGGACTCAAACAACTCGTCACGACTCCCACCCACTCCACCAGACACACGCTTGATCCCATCTTCTCCGCAAGCTCCCACGTCTCCTTCAGCCACACCACGGAACTCCACTGGACCGATCACGCTGCGTCCACTTCACCTTCGAGAAGCCTACCACGCAACACCACACCCAACAGATCTCCCGCCACTGCTGGAACAAAATCACCGAAGACCAGCTACACACCACCCTCACTCGAAGCCCACCCACAGACCCCACCAACCCTGACGCCGCCGCCAGCAATCTCAGACGCTGGGATCAACGACTGTGCCAACACCCTCGCCCCGATCAAGAAACCCTCCAACAGTCGCACCAACTAGACTGCCAGCTAGTTCACCGCGGACCTCCAGACCTCCAAGCAAAACTGCCGAAAGCTGGAGAAGAAATGGCGCCTCAAACTGACACCAGAAAGCCAAGCAGCCCACAAGAACGCCATGCGCCAACATCACCACCTCTTCAGATCCGCCAAAAAGACCTCCTTCAAGGACCGCCTCGACAACAGCGCACACAACAGCAAAGAGCTCTTCAACATTGTGAAGGAACTCTCCAACCCCAGCTCCAGCACCGACATCCCACCTTCGCAAGACCTGTGCACCTCCCTGCCCTTCTTCTTCCACCGCAAGATCGCAGACATCCACGACAGCTTCGCCAACCAGTCTACCACGGCAGCCAACGACACCTCAGACCCCACGGCCACCAACCACGGTGACCCCCTTCTCACCTAGACCAACATCAACGACGACAACCCCATCAAAATCATGAGCACCATCCACTCCGGCTCCCCATCAGTCCCGTGCCCTCACCACATCTTCAACAAAGCAAGCGCCACCATCGCACCCCACCTCCGCAAAGCCATCAAAATCTCCTTCGAGACCGCGACCTTCCCAGAGAGCTAGAAGCACGTCAAGATCAACACCCTGCTCAAGAAACCCAAAGCAGACCCTAAGGACCTGAAGAACTTCCAGCCCATCTCCCTGCTCCCGTTCCTGGCGAAGATCATCGAGAAAACTGTCAACAAACAGCTGACCCGCTACCTCGAGGAGAACAACATCCTGGACCCGTCCCAGTCCGGGTTTCGCAGCAACTACAGCACCGAAACTGCCCTTGTCGCGGCCACCGATGACATCAGGGCCCTGCTGGACAACGGCGAGACCGCGGCCCTCATCCTCCTGGACCTATCAGCTGCTTTCGACACAGTCTGCCACTGCACCCTACGCACTCGCCTCCACAACGCAGGAATCCGAGGCAAAGCACTGGACTGGACCACCTCCTTCCTCTCTGGCAGAACGCAGTGCATCCGCCTCCCCCCTTCCGATCCGAAGCAGCAAGATCATCTGCGGCATACCCCAAGGATCCTCCCTCAGCCCGACGTTGTTCAACATCTACTTGGCCCCGCTCGCCCACGTCGCCAGACTACACAACCTCAACATCATCTCTTACGCCGACGACACACAACTGATCCTCTCACCCACCAAGGACCCTCTCACCGCCAAAACCACCCTCCACGAATGAAATCCGTCGCTGAATGGATGAAGAACAGCCGCCTAAAGCTGAACTCGGACAAGATGGAGGTCCTCATCCTCGACTCCACCCCCTCTGCCTGGGACAACTCCTGGTGGCTGACTGCCCTGGGAGCAGCACCAACACCCACCGACCACGTACGCAACCTGGAATTCATCCTCGATTCAATGCTCTCCATGACCAAGCAAGTCAAGTTGGTTAGTTAGTTTTTAAATTTGTAATGCGCAACAGCTACCCAAAAAGGGTTTCGCGGCGCAAGGGACCAGAAGTCAGAAACTATGGAATGAGAGAGCGGTAGAAACTTTATCTGTTAAATAGCCAGGTTTTTAAAGACTTACGAAATTTTGTATAGTTTGTCTCGTTCCGGAGTGATGTGGGTAAAGAGTTCCAGGACAAAGGGCCGAGGTAAGAAAAGGATCTGCCGCCCATCCGAGCTAATTTGAATCTTGGGATGACAAACCTTGCTTGGGTGGCAGAGCGGAGATTTCAGGAGGGAAGATAAGGACTGACTAAGGACTGAAGATAGCTAGGAGCACAACAAGATTTAATTTTGTGCATCTAACTCAGTGCCTTGAACTTAATCCGATTTTCAATTTTAAGTCAATGCAACTTGCATCGATAAGATGAAATGGAGGCGGTCTTTGGGACTCCACACAGGAGTCTGACTGCCGCGTTTTGTACCGTCTGTAGTCTTTGGACTACAGATTTGTTGGCGCCAAAATAAAGTACATTTCCATAGTCAAGCCTGGATGTAATAAGAGCATTGACTACGGTTTTCCTTGTGGTTTCCGGAAGCATCCAACAGATTTTTTTTAACCATTTAAGAATGGTGAAGCAGGTCGCTGCGACTTTGATAGATTGGGGGTGCATACTAAGTGAGTCGTCGATTGTGATACCCAGGTTACGGACTTGGGGAGAGGGAGAAGGAAGGACACCCATTTCACAAGGCCAGTGTTCGGGGTTCCAGAGATCCTTATTTTTTCCCAGTACCAGTATTTCAGTCAACGCCATCTCATCCTCCTGTTTCAACATCCTCCGCATGCTCCGAAAGATCTACAGGTGGATCCCCACCGACACTAGAAGAACAGTCACCTAGGCCCTCATAAGCAGCAGACTGGACTACGGAAACGCCCTCTATGCGTGAGCCCCGGCCAAACTGCTGAAACGACTGCAACGCAAACAGAACGCCTCGGCACGCCTGATCCTCGACATCCCTCGCCACAGCCACAGCCACATCACACCCCACCTGAGAGACCTACACTGGCTTCCCGTCAACAAGAGGATCACCTTCAAGCTCCTCACCCACGCACACAAAGCACTCCACAACACCGGACCAGCATACCTCAACAAACGACATTCTACACCCCGAACCACCATCTACGCTCCGCCGACCTCGCCCTCGCCACCGTCCCCCACATCCGGAGAGCGACCACCGGTGGCAGATCATTCTCCTACCTCGCCGCCAAGTCCTGGAACACCCTCCCCATCCTCCTACGGAAGACCAGAGCCCTTCTTACCTTCAGGAGGCTACTCAAGACCTGGATGTTCGAGCAGTAGCAGAAGCTACCCCCCTCAGCGCCTTGAGACCCTCATGGGTGAGTAGCGCGCTTTACAAATGTCTTGATTGATTGATTGATTTGTTGCAGTATCGAGTTGGGCGACGACTGCCTCGTTGGGGCGAGCCCGCCTTCAGCAGCACGTCATGGAGGTAGGGGAAGACTGGCACCCCTGACCTTTGAAGACGTGTTGCCATCACCGTCATCACTTTTGTGAACACCCGAGGTGCTGGTGAGACAGCAAATTGAAAATGCTTCTTCCCCACATGAACCACAGATCACGCTTGTGGGCCGGCAAGTCATGAATATAAGTGTCCATCCAGGCTCCAGAATCATGGTCAAACAGGACCTCGGCCAAAGTGAGCATCTTTAATTTGTCCTTGTGTAGGAAGGCATTGAGAGGGCACAGGTCTAAAATCGATGTAGGCCTTTGTCCTTCTTTGGCACCAGTAGGTAGTGTCTGTCCTCGACCCACATCTGATGCGGGCACCTACTCAATAGACCCTTTTGCCCTAAGGACTTGCATTTCCTGCCGTGAGATAGACAGATGGTCCTCAATCCGTAGTTCTGTGGATGGTGGAAGGTGCGGCAGAATGGAAAGGAAGAGTAAGGCATACCTCTACAATACAATTCGCAGAACCCACATGTCAGATGTTATGGCCTGTTAGCCCGGTAAAAATGGCTGGATGCTGCCTCCAACCGGATGACTGTGCTCCACTAAGGGCAGCATAAAAGGGTTTGACAGAAGGGACTACCTGGGGGTACATTAGACTGATTGTCGCACTGTCCCTCACCGCGGTATCAGTGAGTGACATGCCCTTGGGCACAAAAGGACTGGGCACTTTTCAGAGGTTAAAGTGGTTGTCTGCATGGGATGGCCCTGCCAGAAGCACAAAGGGCTCTTGTGGTTGGTAGGGCAATGCAGACAAGCTCAGGGAACTTGCTATTGCCCTGCTTTCTTAGAAACATGCCAAAGCAGAGTCTGCTTTGCCCCCAAAAAGGATAGTTACGCTAAAGGGCATGCCCTTAAGGGACTACGGTACACTGAGTACTGTTCACTGCCAGAGAAACCTGTAGATCTCAACTAGTTGTGGTGATGAACAGAGATGCTAGTACCAAAGGCTCAACCAATAGAATCCATAGTATCCAGGCCATAACTGATAGTAAACTTTTCAGCATCACAGTCATCTTGTATGGCTTGCTTCAGTATGGGCGAAGGTCTTCCAGGGCCAAGGTTTACATGTGATTGTAAATCCGTGTGATTAGTCTTCGTGGTGTAGCTGATTTAAGCACGTTCTCTAATGCGAGCAGTGTTGGCAGGGGGCTCGGGAAAGTGTCATGTAAAGACCGACAGGCTGCCCGAAGTTTATTATGTACAAAGTGTTCGGAAAATGGCACTGTTTGACCCTCTACTGGGACCGGAGGCCGGCCAAAATATCTCCTCCGGATATAGGTCCGCAAACGTTCGTAAACTCATTTTTTATACTATGGGCTTGCTTATGCCGTCGGCTATGTTGGGTAGCATGGGGTTGTGCGCCAGGGGTATGGACGGGGCATACAGTATAGGAGTACCGGCTCTTTTCCTTAACTAATTCCACGCCCACCGCAGGGTCTCCACCGTGTCTATGCCATACCTGGGGTGCCTGTAAGTTTGATATAAAGCTACTGGTAGAGGCACAGGCGCCTCAGCATCTGTCTCCACAGCCACGTGGGGCTGGAAGGGAGTTGGGTGTACCCAGTGGCGGAGAAACTGAGCCTGAGTGCTCCATGCATACAACTGCATATCTAGGGCTCCCAGGCCTCCCTGACGTAGCGGAATCGTCAGTAGGTAGGGTGACCAGACGTCCCCGTTTTCCCAGGACGGTCCCCGTTTTTGGGGAAGTATCCCCGTGTCCCGACACTTTTCTCCAAGTGACTCAAATGTCCCTGTTTTCAAACAGTGTCCCAGTTAAACACAGAAATGTCCCTGTTTTTCATTGTTCCGGTTCAGCATGCGCGCGCATGCTCTCTTTGCACTGTTTACGGCATGTGTCGTCACTGAGGTGAGAGCTGTAGCAAGAAGGGAAATCCTTTGAAGAGAGACATTTTACACGCAGCGCCACCTACGTCATCGTGCCAGCCAAAGTTTCTACTTTAGATAAAACAATATTTCTTCGTCCTGTAGCTTGTATTCATAGCCATACAAACTTTTCAGTAGCCCTTATGCATACCGTGCAAGGATTAATGCATTGCTCATTGCATGTTTTATTCATAACCAATTGATGCATGCTCTGTGTTCTCCATATCAAAGCTATGACTTGACCTTTTGACTGACCTTTCAGATCACGGCAAACTGTTTAGCTGGAAAGGACTTAAAGGAGCAGGGTTAACGCCTGTGGGAGAGGCGAGCAGCGCTGCTCGAGCTTTTTGCTCAGGTCTTCCCACTATTGCACTATGAGATGATACCAATGGCTAGAGTGCACTATACATACCCCAGTAAGGTAACATGACATCACAGCAGTGACCACGCAAATGTGGGAGGACTGTGTGGTCGACCAGCCTTTGCGACCCTTAAGACCCTAAGGCAGTAATACCTGGAGAGAAGTGTTTTTTTATTTTTTACATTGGTCCATGGCTGCCACTTGGCAATTTAGCATTCCGCAGTTTACCTCCCATGCTTTTCTGTCATGAGCAACTAAGCAACATTGGTGAGTTGTACTTTACGTGGTGCTGACGCGCAGCTATAGAAACGAGCATTGATAAAGCTAGTAAATCTGGCGTTTGCTAGCCTGTGATGTTTTATTGATTTTTGGCAAATGTATGCTATAGTCCTTAAAAGTGTAAATGGAATAAAAAGTACTAATGCTGCTGTGTAAAGGAGAGGGGTGCCAATAAAAGACCGCGGATTTGTTGGCTGTAATGCTTCATCTCGGTCTGTGGAGGGAGTTGTAATTGTAGTCCTTTTTCTATGTCTATGACAGCTGTCAAATAGTCCTACTTTTATGTCGATGGTTACTGCAAACCATAGTCCTACTTCTATGTCTATGACCTGTCCCCGTTTTTTGTTTTGAGAATATGGTCACCCTATCAGTAGGTCCCACAAAACACGAGCCTGTCCGCCCGCCCAGACCAGCAAAACCAGCAGAGATCAGAGAGATTCCAAAAAGGCTTGCATGAGAGGGATGGGAATATTGGCGAATAAATAAAGAAATTTCGGCAGTACCACCATCTTGACTAGCGCTATTTTAATGGCTAGGGAGAGCGGGAGCTTAGCCCATGCTGTTACTTTCTCTTCCAGCCATGTTATGGCACGTCCGTAATTCATTTCCCATATTTCATGCATATTTCTACTGAACCATATGCCCAGATACTTCACAGGTTCGTCCGCCCATTTTAGAGGGAACTCGGAGGGGGCCAGAATAGTAGGGTCAGTCAAGTGAAAAATAACTGATTTAGTCCAGTTAATAGAGATGCCAGACAATTCACCAAATTTAATCAATTCCCGCAGTAAAGGTGCGACACCGGGTCAATCACGTACAACGTGACATCGTCAGCGTATAATATAATTAAAAAACTCCTTGTGTTAAACCCAATTCCCCTGGCGGTGTGATGTTGCCTAATGCGTGCTGCAAATGACTCCATCGCTATCGCGAAGAGCAGTGGGGACAGTGGGCATCCCTGCCTTGTACCTCGCGAGATACCAAATGGTGCCGACATGAGACCTATCACACGGATCCGAGCCGTTGGCCGTGTGTAAAGCAGATGAATCAAATTTATAAAAAGCAGCCTAAACCCCATGCGACCCAGAATGGCAAATAGATATGGCCATTCAAGCGTATCGAACGCTTTTGTAGCGTCAAGGAAGACAGCAGCAGCTTGCAAGTCAGGATAAAGATAATGCAGCACTGAAAACAAGGTCCTGAGATTGTGGGAAGTAGATCTCCCTGGGATAAAACCCGATTGGTCCGGGCGGGTGACCACGAGGAGTAGGGGCTGCAACTGATTTGCCATCAGCTTCGCCAATATTTTTACATCCAGGTTTATTAATGACAATGGTCTATATGAGTCAAGTTTGTTTTTAGGCTTACAGGGTTTCAGCTGGGTTATTGTTATTGCTTTGCGCATTGACGGTGGCAAAATGCCATAGGCTTGGGCCTCCTCGTATATCGCTATCAAGTGCGGTGCCAGCTCCTCCATAGAGGTCTTGTAGAAGGCGGTGGTCAGACCGTCCAATCCGGGAGCCTTGTCCAGCAGCAAGCTCTTGATTACCTGAGTGACGTGCTCCGCCGTAAAGGGAAAGTCTAGAAAATCCCTATGTCTCGGACTCAACCAGAGCAGTTCCAGTGAATCAAGAAAGAGTAACAGGCCCTCTGGACTCGATTCCTGGGTAGCAGTGTATAATTCAGAGTAAAAGCGGGAAAATTCATCTAAAATTCCTGTCTGGCCTCTAATAACAGATTGTTGTGTACCTCTCACAGCTCAGATATATAAGCAGTGGATCGTGGGGCACGAACCATTGCCACCAGAGTCCTCCCCGGCCGGTCACCCTTTCCGTACCTCCTGGCCTGAGCGTATTTCCCCAGAAATGTAACCTTGCGCTGTGCCTCCTCCTCAAAGTCAAGCAGGTTCTCTTTCAAGAGGGCCAGCGTTTGGGGGTTGACAGAGGAGTAAAACCGTGTTTTCAGCTCTTTGATCTGGTTTTCTAGAGACAAGCGTGCCCCGAATTGCCTTCAACACCTCAGCCTGCTAGGCGATGCATTTGCCCCTAATAACCGTCTTGAACGCCTCCCATAAAAAGGGCTCAGTGTCCACCGAGCCAATGTTGAGGGTAAAATAGTCAGTAATGTCTTCTCTGATTTCTTCCTTAAAAGCCTCATCTAAGAGGGCATTCGGCGGTAGCCGCCAAGTAAATAGACGTGGAACTGAGTCGGGAAGTACTAATCTCAAAAGGCAAGGCATGTGATCTGACAGGAATCTGGGAAGATGTGAGACCTCACTAGTCCAGTTGGCCAAATACCGTGAAACCAACCAGAAATCCAATCTTGACCACGTTCTATTGTGCTCAGATATACATGTCCCCTCTTTGGTCATTGGGTGACTACATCTCCAAATGTCCACCAAGTTTCCGTCTGACATGATGGCCTGCAGTGCAGCACTAGCTGAGGGGTGTAACGTTCGAGATGTACCTTTCCTATCCAATTCGTCATTTAATATTGTACTAAATTCCCCACCCCAGATAATGGTGTCACAGTTCGTCGCCTTGACTCTGGCCCATATATCTTGGAAAAATCTAGGAGAGTCGAAATTAGGGCCATATATTGCGACTATCACAACCGGGATCCCACCCAGAGTGCCCGTGAGTATGATGAATCTATCCTCTGAGTCAGTGTGCAGATCCCTTTCCCTCCAGTCAAGACCCCGTCTAATCAACACGGCAACCCCTCGAGAGCAATTTGAATAGATGGATGAGTACACTGAGCCCCATCTACTATGCTTCAGCCTGGGAGAGGGCACAACATTTAGATGCGTTTCCTGTAACATGCATACGTCTACGTGATGCCTTAGTAGATATGCATGAACAAGCCTGGACTTCCTACCGTCATTCAACCCACGGATGTTCCACGTTAAGAAATTTAAACTGGTTTTATGATGACTAACATAATATAATATAAAAGTACAGTAGGATCGAAGCACTGCATCACATTCAGTGGCACCCAGATGCGGTCTAGGGAACTGTATAGCAATTCACTGGCCAAAAACATAACCACAAACCCCCCTCTTCCCCCCATCCCCCCCCAACGACCCTGGCTAAAAACATGATAACAACACCCCCCCGCTCCCCGCCACCCACCACCCACTCCAACCCCCCAATTAGGTTGTGTAAATACCCCCCAATATAACATAATCAGGAATTCCTGAAAACACAAGAAACAACTGGTGGGAGCTCTCCATTGTCACAGCAAGCCTGTAATTACACACAAATGGAAACAACAGAGTTGCGCAATACAGTCATCAAGCCGCATACTAACCATAGCCCCAACCCAGTATATCCCGGGTTAAACCAATTTGCTGTGCTTATACAGCGCCAGATCGAGGACGGATTTTATGACGTGGCCCGCTGTTAGTGACCGCAGATTCAATTCCCTGTCCGACACAGGAACTAACGGGCAATAATTTCTCCTCTGACCCACCTCTTTTGTGTTCGGGGGAAATGGATCAGTTCTGGTCTCACCGCGGTCCCCCACCAACATCAGGCCTTGATTAAGCCTGGGAAAAGCACTACGCTACGCTTGCGTAGTTTGCAAAGTTTGCGCTACTTCGCACTACGGGAATTGCACGTAGCACAGTGCAAACACGCGTAGCGTAGCATAGTGCAGCGGTCATTTGTTGCTTGCTCGCGGTCCTCAGCGTCAAGTTGGCGACCGCGAGCAAGCAAAATCACATCCCGGCGAGACTTTTTCCTCATTTGCGATCAGCAATATAAAGTTGCCGATCGCGAGCGTAACAAATAAACCACCCGGCGAGATTCTCAACACGGGGAGGTCAGGTTTCTCCTTGCGAGTGGTCGCGTATCCTCGCGACCACTTGCGATGAGAAACTACCAGTCCACGTTGAGAAAGCTGCCGCTCGATTAAAAATCTACTCGAGCTGCAGAAAACTACAGCTCGCACTGTGCAAGATGCCGTTTTCAATGATTGCACAGTGCCGGATGCTTGTCCGCACTGTGCAATCATTGAAAACAGCATCTTGCACAGTGCGAACAGGGTACTACGCAGTTCGCAAAGTGCTACGCGTAGCACGCGTAGTGCGAAGTGCACTTTGCGTAGCTCTACTTCGCGAACTACGCCCAGTGTTAGCCTTGATGTGTCTCCCAGCTGCCCACCGCGTCACTGTCCACGCCAGCCCGGTAAAGTACTGCAGATATCCAGGCCTCCAGGCTTCGGGGCCCGCCTCCCACTGCTGGGTGTATTGCTACTGCAAAAGTTGGCTTCCCCGGTGGGGCACCTCACAGGCAGCATTAGACTGTGTATTTGAGCCTGCAATGACTCTTGGTGTGTCCGGATAATTGAAGGATTAGATCTCAGCCGGCGGAGCTCGCTCACACAGCGGCCATCTCGCAGCTTGGCAGACCACGCCGCCCAACCATGGGAGCCTTAAACATCCCACACAGTTCAGTTTCTGGGACGCACAGTAGCTAGAGAGGTTTCTGTATGAACAAGAGAAAGGACATAATTATGACTCAGGAACTCTTCTAAGAGCAAATGTTGGATTATATGTATTTAATTAATGAATACTCATTGATAAATGTTACAAATGCAATCTTTCAAAAAGGCAATGAGGAGTTGTTGAGTTAATTTTCTGGAATGAAAGTGGTGTAAAGTGATTGCGCCAAAAGTAACGTAACACGCTCACTTAGCATACTACAGTGATGGGAATAAGGAAGATGATTTTAAGTGTAAATAGTCTCCAACAACAGCTGTGCTTCGGCTTGAAGGACATGAACATGAGAATTGTGAAGACCAAGTTCAGGTCCCACTGTGGTATAACAAATGGTTTAGGAAGAGACCCACAAGTCAAACCTTTAATGAAATATATCATAACCAGTGCCTTTAACAAATACTGTTGGTCAGGTAAACACAAAAAGGCCTTGCTGGGTTAACGTAAGAGCAAACATTAGAAAGTTTAGCTTACAAAGGGGTCAGCATTGCAGGCATACCAAGTGACAAATCTATCCCGGTGTCTAGAATGGATAGACTTTGTTGATGGGTGACTGGCTGCATGAAGGGTATCAACTACCTCGGCCGGCAAATCCAATGCATTTAGCTGCTGCCGCTCAGTCTCCATGCCTGGAGGTGTACGCTGAGGAGACTCTGATGCAGACCCAGCCTTCTTGCTGAGACCAGAAGTCTTCCCAAAGTAGAGTCCTGATCAGAGGACAATTACTCACGTGCATTGGGTACCACTCCTCCCTAGCTCAGGTTTTACACCTCAGTTTTTTCCATTAAACAAAGCATATACGGCTCCAGTAGAAGTGGGGTTATTTTTATTCCTTTACCAATGCAGTCTTACCTAGCCTTTAATTAGATTCCCTGAACCTCACAGACCCCCTCGGTTGTTGGGCTGAGGAGGCTGGTGTTTAATTTACACAGGGCATATATAGCCGCTATTCCATTTATTTTCATCTTTTGCTGGTGTGTGGTGGGTTTCCAAGTGTCGCTAAACCAAACCTCAAGGTGGTTGTAGTACCAGACACTCTCTTATCTTCTGAGGCCCAAGCCTCCATTTATGGGTCCTGTTCTTTTGGGCAGTCCTCAAAAATCACCACTTTTGTTTTACTAGAGTTAGGCACTAGGTCATTGTTTTTATTATGTCATTCTATGCATCCAATGCCTACTGGAATACTGTTTTCATGTGATCTAAGAGGATGAGGTAGTTGGCGTATTGCATAAGGAATAATTTATTTTGTCTGATTCTCGGTCGTTAAGTTGGCTCTTGATAGTTAGAGGTCCAAATCAGCTGTATACAGATTAAATAAAATTGAGGCCCTGTTGCAATTTTTGAGGTAGCAGAGAGCTTTAACTGTACTCATGTCATGGTGTAAAGTGACAATGGTTTTCATCAGTTTATTTGGTATATTCCAGTTTTTCAGCTTCTGCCAGAGTTTGTTACGTACCACTCTGTCAAAGCGGTGGAGTAGTCAATGAAGCAAGCAAAAAAACATTCAGGCTGTTAGGAGCAGCTGCTTATAAAGCTATATAGGAGAGGGCCACAATATTGTCTACGTTGATCTTCCCTCGCGGATCCCGGCTTGATAGAGTGGAAGCAGGCCCACTTATGTGACCCATTTGACTAGCTCTTCTAGTAAGATGCTTGCATATGCCTTCCCTTCCATGTCTAATAAGGCGATTAGCCTGTAATTTGGGGGGTCTGTGTTTCCCTCCTTATTGCAAATCTATTGAAGTAGGGAACCCCGCCATGAGTCTGGCACATCTTAATTTATTTTACACTCTAGGTACAACGGGGTGAGGAATGCCACCCAGAATGGAAGGTCTTCTCTGAATGGGGACCTGTGAAGGCCATTGGGGCCCGTTGGTCCTTCTCTTTGGATCTTCACAGTACTTTGGTTACAGCTTGTTCACCTGGCAGTACGTGTTCCGTCTTTACAGGTTGTATGGTTACTTTAGCGTCCGTTGCAATGCACAGGGTCCATGAAGATTCCCTTTGCCCCATTTGAATAACTGGTGTCTCAGTGTATAGAGTCACAACGTTTGCTAAACATTTGTCTGTTGATATAGAATTACGCCTGATGTAGCGCCCAAAGAGTTTGAAATTTGTAGGGGCGCATCATATTCACCGTTAGTTGGCACTCGCATATAATCAATGTATATTTAGATGTGTTGTGCGAAATGTATTAAGAAATGTATCAGCCGTATCGCAATATAGAAGTGTTAGAGATGTGTAACCATAATGTGAACGTATTTAGAGAAATGTGTAGCGAGTAGTTTTCGTTTAATGCAATGTATTAGGCTAAAACGTGTAACCTGATTGAATTAACTCATGTATGTCGTTTATCCACGTATGTGAAAGTAAAAGTACTAATGTTAGAATGTAATTTAAGGGTGTGTTTAACCTGGTAGAGGCCCGAATTCACATAGGTCGTTGAGAAGAAGGGCCTGGAATTTCTTATGTTAGCTGAGTGTGGTAGGCCGCAAGTGATTTATTCTAGTAGAGGTTTTGGGCTGCAGTAAATTGCAAAGTTAACAGATGCGAAGTATTTCTCCATCCCATGATCTCACCGCAGGTGCAAGGACAGTTGGTTCGTTAGTAGAAAAGGTCTTTGTCTAAGAATTGAATTATGAGAGAAGCCAGACATGGGAGTACTTTGGAATGTGCCAATCGCAACTCCTAGCACGGACGGTGTCTGGGACTCAAGGCCAAGCTGATGGACGATGGAAGATGGACAGCGCGGAATGGAAAAGTACAGAAAGAAAACCTGGTCGAGGAGGTGTGTCGAAGGGCGTGTTCTATGTTTTGGGGTTTCGTATTAGGGACAGCACCCCGAGGGTTGAGCAGAAGAGAGTAGCCCAGAGCAGAGAGAAGAGGTGGGTGAGGAGCTAGAAGGAATACTTTAGATCGAATCCTCACTTGGGGCCATATGTAGGAAGCCAAATACCGGTCGGTAACGGCCGATTTTCGGTAAATATCCCGTTACCGACCGGTATTTAGGCTTTTGCTATGTAGAGGGCATATTGCAGGATTCGGTAATTTACTGAATCGGTAAAATTACCGATTCGGTAAATACCGAATCCAGAAATGATATGTAGGGGGAGTGTCTCGTCGGTGTGTGGATTCGTTATTTACCACCAACTAAAAGTTGATGGTAAATGACGAATACCTGTAAAAAAGCATTATTGTGCTATTTGAAATGTGCAATGTGGCAGACATACATGCCCTTAGGGCATGTATGTGCGCCACATGTGCACACACGCACGAATCAGGGGTGCAACAGGGTGTCAATGTGACACCCTGCCACCCATGATAATGCCTCCCCTATTACCGATTCGGTATTTACCGAATCGGTAATGGCAACTGGCTTCCCATTCATTCCTATGGGCCTCCAGGCCCATAGGAATGAATAAGAAGCTAGTTGCCATTACCGATTCGGTAAATACCGATTCTTAAATACCGATATTTACCGAATCGGTAATAATTTACCTACATTAAATTTACCGATTCATAAATACCGAATCGGTAAATGTAATTTACCTACATATGGCCCTAAGTGAAGACTTCTTTGGGAGTTTCACTTCTGACACCTTTTTCGATTTCTTGGGTCTTAAGGGAATGCTAAGTAGGGATGTCATCTAGCATAGAGTAGGGACAGAGATGCGTTGGTTTAATGATTCCTAATATCGACATTGGCTTGGTAGTTATCTACCTCATGCTTTTAGAGTTTGTGCTTTTGTTTGTATTTAGTCGTATGCGGATTCTTCGTAGAGTAGCATTTGTGTTAGTGCCTATTTACCTGTTGTGCCATGTACTGAGGTGCTTGTATCTGCAGATGTTTTTGCTGATAATAAAATCCCGAGAGCAATAGAGATTGAGTTTCGAGTCCTTAATTATGTCAAATTGCGGAAGGTATTCACTGATAATTGTGTTTGCTCCCTCTACGCTATTGGGCAAGTAAAAAGGTTCACTCGACCAGAGTGGGTTCTTGGAGATAATTGGAAACAAGAAATTGGGCCCCAGCAGTTGATAGCAGAGTCGGATGGTTACTTCCGATAGCGAGGGACGATTAGATTAAGATAAGTGATCCTTGAGACCCATATACGATAAGTGATGGTAAATCATCAGACGGCGAGCAGCGGACGACGGCAGATGGTGAACATAGACGGCGAGTAGCAGTGCGGCAGGAAGCAGCAGTTCTTGGAGTAAGTATGAATAGGATGAGATGTTGTAGATTGCGGTGTTGATTTGATGTGTGATGTCTTGCGGAGTTAGAGTGAATGTTGAGTGATTGTGAGATCAGGCTGTGAGCGCGCGCAGCCCGGGAATAGTGGTGTAGAAGACACCTGTGGTAGATTTTGTTGACCGCCCAAAGGAGATCGTGAGGTACCATCGATCACCTGGACCGAGATAGGGGGAGCGAATGTGTGCGTGCATGACAACTCGACGCTGGTCGTGGGTTGCTGTATGTGGAGTCGAGTACTTGTAACCTATCAGAGGCGATCTGTCTGGCCGGACGGGGACAGGCAGTTGCCAACCGAGGTCAACAATTTCGAGAGACTGTGGACGAACAGTCAGAGGCTGTGGACGGACAGCCAGAGAAGTAACTTGTTTGGGACAAACGGTTATTTCGGTGTATGAATGAGACGAATGCAGGCGTGAGACGTAAGTGAAAGGAAAGGGAACTGCAGCAAAAGAAGGAAGGTGACGTCAGAGAGTGCCGCGCTGTGATAGGCCGGTCGGTGTTAGTCGCGCTGTTATTGGAGGGTTCGACACCAAGAGGTAAAACAGTGCGAAGAATCGAAATTGTCAATCATGAAGTGTTTTAAGGTTTTTCGAGAATTGTGTAGAGGCGATAAACATGTGGTTACTCGGGAGGGAGAAGAAGCTCCTCCTGAGGATACTCCAGCACATTATATGGCTAAGAATGTGGGATTGCATACAATAATTTGGCTTGAGAATTGGCATAAAATGACTCAAGGTGAAGGGGAATTAACATTCCCGAGGTACGGCTCGTTTAGGCTAGCAGTGCTGTACCAGTTGAAATCTGTGATGGCGGGGTTACGACCCTTGCCAAGGCCAACACAATTCGAAGCACTACATGCGTGGATTAGAGCAGCGCATGACAGGGATAGAGGAAGGAATCAAGAAAGGGTGAAAAAGTCGGTCAGGGCTTTTCAGGATGCCAGATGGGATGCAGTAGAGAAAAAATGGAGGGTACAGGCACTAGAGGGAGATAGGCTGTATCCCTTGGTGATCACATCAGAGGGGGTAAGGAACGCAAGGCCAGAAGAAGAGGATGGTAGTGATATAGATGATGACCTATTGGAAAGATTGTTATCGGAGAGACCACCTGCGTATAACCCAGAGGTCCCAGAAGAGACGTTGGTCCAGATAGACGATGGCAGGAGACTAACCTTCCAACCAGCGACGAGAGTAGAAGGAAGAATCTCGATAGGAACAGAGAGTACCGGGAACCAGTCTGTGGCTAGCGTAAAGGCTGAGGGAGACGTGAGGTTACCGGATGCTCTAAAAGTACCGCTTACTATTGGACCTATTGTTTCGATTTATCACCCAGATATAGAGGAGGTTGCGGACCCAGGGAGGACACCTGAAGGGCCAAGGAGAGAGGCCGCGGAAAGTGGTCTCATGGGAGGAAATGGGTTAGAAGGTGGAGTGGCCTGGGCTCCGAACCCTATAGAATGGAGTACACCATTGCCAGCCATGTCAGATTCATTTCAGAGTCAAGGAGAACAGAGACCAGAGAGGCCGAGGTCTCTGATGGAGTCGAGATCAGATTTACGATCATGGGTACCACCCGTGAGAAACCAGAACCCAGTATTGAAGACAGCAGAAAGAGAGCGGGTTGCCCTTTTGAATCGGTCTGCTCCAAGGTGCATACCAGAAGGGAGTAGGTCGCAGGAGCAAGAATGCGAGGACAGCGACAGAGAAGGGGCAGTCTGTAGAGGGATGCTGAAAGGAGCCCATAAAGGGGGGATGATAGACGTAGTAATGTTGAAGGCGGAATTGGATGAGATAATAGCAGGGAACTTACCCCTTGATAGGATATTAATGTACGGACCAGATGAATTACTTTTCGTAGCGAAGGATGTGACTCGGAAGGCACGAGTTGCACATGAGAAATTGGCAGAATTGGCTAGGCGGTATGAGGTGGATCTGTCCAAGACTAAAACATTGCAAGGAATTCATAGGTTGCAGTACAGTGACTAGGAACTGGAGGAGAAAAGGGTTGCTGGACTGAGGTCCCACAGTAGAGATTTAATCATAGCCATGCGTGTATGGATGATGCTTGATAAATGGGAAGAAAAGTGGTCCAAGAAGAAAACCTCTAGGGGAGCGATGGCAGGGACCCCACCTCCGGGTGGAGGGGCGACAAGGATAGGAAACTTCCCCTTAAGGGAGGTGCAGAATGGAGGATATGTGCACGTACCCTGGAGCAGGGGTGATTTGGCGGCGTTTACGAACGATTTTCCCCGGCTTAGGGAGAAGCCCGCAGAGTGGTACAAGCAGGTTGACCATTTTGTAAAGATCTCGAAGGTATTGTGGATTGATCTGAATACCTTGTTTGATATTGTGGTTTCGGGGGATTTGTGGGCAGCATGCAAGACTGCCGTTGATTGGCCGACTTATGAGCCCGATAGGAACACGATCACGAATGGTCCGTCACCGCTAGTAATGAGGATGTATGAGCGAGTGATCGCCTGGTTGAAGGAGAAGGTTTCACCACAAGACATCGATTGGGTGAAGATAGACCGGACAGTGCAGGAACCCAGGGAGACGGTACATGAGTTCTATGAGAGACTCTTGCAGGCTTTTAAACAGTACAGTGGCCTAGATGCGTTGGACACGAAGGACATGGGACAGTTTGTCTCAAAGTTTGTGTTGGGATTGAGGCCGGAGGTTAGTCTCATGATACAGCAGCATTTGATTTGTTGGCAGAATAAGCCGGTTGATGAGATTTTGCGGTACGCCCGATATTGCACAGATGTGATTGAATCAAAACATAGGAAATTGAAAGATAACTTGCTGCTTGTTCAGATGCAAACCGCTCAAGGACAGCCTAATGGGGGAGCATTGGTGAGGAGACAGGGGAATTATCAGGCAGGAAATCAGAATGTTCAGGGGCAGGGAAGGCCGAGACCAATAGACCCTAGAACAGGCATGGATGTGGCGACATTGAAAAAGACTACCGCATGCCATCAGTGTCACCAGGTTGGACACTGGAGACGCGAGTGTCCCCTGAACCCATGGAATCAGATACAGCCGGAAGGAGAAATAGTTCAGGTCCCTGGGACGGAAGTGATACCGACAGTAACTAGACCTAGAATGATGAAAGCGGGGACTGGTGTTCCGCAGGTGCAGGTTCCCCAGCCACCCAGAATACAGAATGTACAGCAGGGAGCTTGAACATATTTACAAATGCCAATGTTCGAAGTGAGTGAGGGGAACGATACAAGCCTGTTGGCACGATCATGTTCAGACAGAGATAAGGATTGCATCCTTAGAGCCATCCTAGAGATAGATCAGAAAGGACCCTTTGTGAAGGCAGACCTTGACGGTCACCCTACAACCTTCTTGGTTGATACGGGGGCGACGAGATCGACTATAAGACCGGCAGTGGTTCCAGGTCTAGCTCTTTCTGGACAAAGTATCCAGGTTGTTGGTGTGGCAAATAAGAAACTGATTAGTCCGCTGATGGAGCCAATTCCAATCAGGATTGGAAATTTCAGAGATCGACACCAGTTTGTGGTGTGCGATTCTAGTCCGGTTTGCCTGTTAGGGAGAGATCTATTGTGCAAGCTCAACTGCACGATCTACTGCACCCCGAAAGGAGTGGAGGTAGAAACGAGAGACGATGACGCGACCTTTAAAGTTGCGAATCAGCGTATGTGTGTGGAAATGTACCCAGCATTGACGGTGGAGGAGCTTCCACTTGATCTGAGAGATTCAGTGTCTATTGACGTATGGGACCTTAGTGGAGAGGAGATTGGTTTAGTCAAGGGAGTAGACCCAGTGAAAATCCAGATTAAACCAAACGTAGAGTTTCCGAGGGCACCCCAGTATAAATTATCTCCTGAAACTATTGCAGGGATTAAACCTGTAATTGAGTCTATGATCAGGCAGGGAATACTAATCGAGATTATGGGTAGCCCATGTAATTCACCTATCATGGGACTACAGAAACCAAGCGGTAAATTTAGGACTGTGCAAGATTTGCGAAAAATAAACGAAATAGTTGTTCCATGTTGTCCAGTGGTACCGAATCCATCTGTGATCCTATTTCAGATCCCATGTGAAGCTGAATGGTTCACGGTGATTGACTTGTGTCAAGCATTTTTCTCAATTCCTTTACATGAAGAAAGCCGTTTTCTTTTTGCATTTCGGCTGGAAAATCGTGTGTTAACGTGGTGTCGTATCCCACAGGGGTATACCGAGAGCCCATCTATCTTTAATCAGATTTTGAAGAAAAATCTCGAAGGTCTTGTGTTGCCACAAAACTCTGTTTTAGTGCAATATATCGATGATCTGCTCGTTGCGTCGGAGACGGAAGACGCCTGCAGAATCGATACCGTTGCTCTGTTGAATTACCTAGGAGAGAATGGTCACAAGATGTCTCCAAACAAACTGCAGTACTGTTTGAGTGAAGTACAGTATTTGGGGCACCGAATTGAGAAAGGTAAAAGGAAGGTGTCACCAGATCGCATTGATGCGATTCTGAGAATGCCAGTTCCCTCGACTCAGAGGGAAGTCAGAATGTTTCTGGGAATGGTGGGCTATTGCCGCCAGTGGATCCCGAACTTTTCCTTTGAAGCGATGCCTTTACAGCGGCTGACGCGAAAGGATGTGAATGATCCGGTACCATGGGGTGAAGACTGCTTAAGGTCATTTTTGAGGCTGAGAGAAGCCTTATGCAGTGCACCAGCGTTGGGAATGCCAGATTATAACAAGGCATTCGCTTTATTCTGTTGCGAAAGGGAAGGTTGCGCATTAGCAGTGTTGACTCATAGTCACAGAGGTGTCCGTAGACCAGTTGCCTATTTCTCAGCTACTTTAGATCCAGTAGCTTCTGCGTTGCCCGGATGTCTCAGATCCGTTGCTGCAACCGGTGTCAGTATCGAAAGATGTGAGAGCATTGTGATGGGTCATCCGCTTACTGTACATGTGCCACATTCTGTTGAACTGTTGATGACTAGGACTAAAACACAGCACCTCACAAATAATAGGTTGACTCGTTATGAGCTAGTCATCCTTGCTGCAGATAATGTGACGCTGAAGAGGTGTTCTGTTTTGAATCCTGCTACACTGTTGCCTATTCCAAATGTAGATGTAGATGAAGATTGTGAGGACCATGACTGTCTCGATGTTACTGAACTATGCACCAAACCGAGACCTGACATTGTCGATGAACCACTCCCAGTTTCAGACGAGATTTTCTTTGTGGACGGTTCATGCTTAAGAGACAGTGTTGGTCGACTGAGAGCAGAGTTTGCTGTGTGTACCATCACAGGGGTGGTCGAAGCCGCTTGTCTAGAAGGAGTATACTCCGCACAGGTGGCTGAGCTTATTGCCTTGACCCGTGCCTGTTTGGCCGCTGATAAGATCCGTGTAACGATTTACACGGATAGCCAATATGGGTTTGGCGTGGTTCACGACTTCGGACAGCTGTGGTCCCAGAGAGGGTTTATGACATCTTCTGGTTCACCCATCAGAAACGGGGATTATGTACGCCAATTGTTGGAAGCATTGCAAAGCCCAGATGAAATTGCTGTTGTTAAATGTTCTGCACACACTAAAGGAAACGATTTTGTGTCATTGGGTAATAATTATGCAGATGAAGTTGCTCGATTTTGTGCAGAACAAGGATGTAATTTCACCGAAAACTATGTTGTGGAAAGCGAAGAGATGACAAATTACGATGTGATGTTAGCCATGGCAGACTCATGGGAGGAACTGAAACAGTTACAGGATGGAGTCTCTGATCAGGAGCGGAACAGCTGGATACGAGCGGGATGTGAGAAGGGAGATGTGGATGTTTGGGTTTCGAATGATGGACGAGCTGTGTTACCGGAATGTTTGCTGAGCCCCATGGCGAGGTTGATACATGGTGCTGTGCATCTTGGCAGGGATGCAATGATGCGAGTGTTTCGTCAGACGTGGTACAATCCAAAGTTTCGGACAGTGGCTGAAGCTGTGTGCCAAAGGTGTGTCACATGTCAACAGATGAATGTAGGAAAGAGGACCGCTGTGACGTTGAGTCACATAGGTAGGTCAGGTGGACCTTTTAATAGAAAGCAGCTGGATTTTATTGAAATGCAGAAGTGTAATGGGTTGAGGTACATATTAGTCATAGTATGTGTCTTTTCCAGGTGGGTGGAGGCTTACCCGACACGTAGGAGTGACACACTCACTGTAGCTAAGTTATTATTGAGAGAACTAATCCCGAGGTACGGTTTCCCGACCTCTTTTGAATCAGATAGAGGAACGCATTTCCACAGCGAGATCATGAAGCTGCTTTGTGCTGCCTTGAATGTAGATCAAAGATTGCACTGCAGTTACCGACCAGAGGCTTCAGGGATTGTAGAGCAAGTAAATGGGACTTTGAAAGCCTGAATGGCGAAAGTGTGTCCTTCGACATCTTTGAAGTGGCCAGATGCATTACCGTTGGTTCTCATGAGTCTCCGTAGTGTCCCTGATAGGAGGACTGGATTGTCTCCCCATGAGATCCTCATGGGAAGAGCGATGCGCTTGCCAGCAATACCTGCTACTGCTTTGATTAATATCACTGACGATATGATACTGGACAATTGTAAAGGCCTGGCTGACGTGGTCCGTTCTGTGTCTCAGCAGGTGCAGACAGCAACGGTTCCAGCCGTAAGTGACCTGTGCCACGATCTGTGCCCAGGGGACTGGGTCCTGGTGCGCAAACACGTGAGGAAGAGTTGCCTGGATGCTCGCTGGAGGGGGCCGTATCAAGTCATATTGATCACGAATACAGCAGTGAAATGTGGAGGACTTCCGAACTGGATACACGCCTCCCATGCCCGTAGAGTTCCAGCACCCTTGGAAGAAACAGCCCCTCTCGAGAACGAAAACCCAGCTGAGGTGGCAGAGCCATCTGAGAGGGCAACTCAAGCTGTAGGGGTTGCCGACGCAGCTGGTTGTGCACTAAACCAAGCCGAAAGAGAAGGTGAAGGTAACATCGAAACGGACTCGGAAGAAGAAGAAAGAGCTGCAGTGGGCAGTACCGAGTCAAGTGTTGCGGAAGAAGAAAGCAGTGCACAGGGTACCAGTAGGGAGATTGGAGGTGCCACTGAAGCAGAAAGGGTTTGGCCCGTGAGTCAGAGACGGGTAAACTTGAAATCGGCACCAAGAACAGATCTCGCCCCAGTTTCCGAAGAATCTGAAGCAGAGCAAGGGGACGAAGATCAACCCCAAGGTGCTTTGAGGCGATCGAGGAGAACAAGAGTGCCGTGTCAGAAGTACGCCTCACCAGAGTGGGCATACTCAGTGACTGATGACAGGGTTACTGACCACGGGACGGCTGAGATCAATCACACTGGTCAGCAACTCTCCGTTTCCGAGAGTGGAAGTGTTGTTGAAAATCCCAGGATTGGAGATCGAAGGAATATTGACCATCAATATTCCGAACCCGCCACTTCTGAGCATAATCAATGGTCTGATCTGGAAACTCTGGACTTCCCAACCTTTGCAGTTATACCAGCTCCCCAAGAATTGACAACCCTTAAACTTGAGATTTTGCAAGGGGTCTTATAGCTGTTGGGACCCGCAGTTATTCTGGACTGAGTGTAAATTTGCTGTATATAAAGTTTGAAAAAGAAGATAACCTAGGCCCGAGTGGAAGAAGAATAAATTTAGGGATTTTTCCGTTGGAGAGTGAAGAAGAGCTAGGGAAGCCTTCCTGATTTAAAGAAAGCACAAGAGAAACTTTGGGCTTTGCTAAAAGTTCCCCCAGTTAAAGAAAGCAGCTGAACTGAACATTGCTGGATGAGAAAGAGACTTGTATCAACAGAGACTGTGCTGAACATTGAGAACAGTTCAAAGATGGCGGAACCTGGAAATGCACACCGTAGAGCCAAATTAGTGATAGGCACACTGTTAGGGATAGTGATAGCCGTTATATTTGCAGTAGTAGTGACCTCATACATGGTGGCCCATAGACAGGAGGGGGAGGTTCAGGGAACACCCACACCTACCACTCAGAGACAGGGAGGGGTCACTAGTAGAGATCAGAGAGCTCAGATGCTTGAGGAGAGTCGTATGTTTCATATAGATTTGTCCCGAGCTGACTTCAAACTCAATGCTTATGCGAAACTGTTGTATGAGTATGTTGATGCAATGGGTGCGAAGGATTGTTATGTGTGCATGCAGTTGCCTGCTTCAGTAGACATATGGGATTTCTTGTAGTTTATTGCTCAGTTTGTTTAATGACAGGAGACATTTTGAGTATTTCTTTTCCAATTATGATTCCTGAAGTTCCGGCATACAAGCATTTGAACAAGTATGATTATTACAAGTCAGAAGATAGACTCCGGAAGTATTTCATACCGACGGTGAAGTTAGATACAGCTTAGGCTCATAGACATAACTTGACATGTTGGTTGTCCGAGACAGAAAAGAAGTTCATAGCTCAGATAGAGGACAGGTACAGAAAACTGACTCAGACACGAAATACAGGAGATAGTCCAGTGGATTGGACGGATGAGGAGAGATTGCATAAATCTAAGGGAAGTTATGGACCAATTGCATTAGTTGAAGTACAGAAGGGGAAGTTGTGTATTGCTCGTCCTCAAACCTATTATGAGAAAGTTCCAGTGGGACAGAGTACGTGTGATCATACTTTTACCATGGAGGACTCTGCTAAGAACTTCTTGCAAAGTCCGGTACAGGTGATTCCGACCGTGTATTATGTATGTGGGAAGAATGCCTATGTGAGATTGCCTGCGAATTGGTATGGTTCATGTTACTTGGCTATCATCTTCCCAAAGATTTATCATGCCGAGGATTTAAAGTTGCTAGAGACGGGACGTCATTCGAAAGTGTGTAGAGCTGTAAGTGCAGGAGTAGTGATTGGTGATATATATGGAGCGACTATACCTAGTTTAGGCGTGGTCCTGAATGATGTGAAAATAAGGAGGTTGGCGACTGTGGTGGATGAATTATCAATGAATTCGGCAAGGTCATTGTTGTTGGTGAATGGAGAAATGTTGTCGATACGGAATATGGTTTTGCAGAATCGACTTGCGTTAGACGTATTATTGGCAAAAGAGGGCGGAGTCTGTAAATTGCTGAAGGTCCAAGAATGTTGCACGTATATTCCAGACAATAGCAAGGATTTGGAGAAATACATAGATAACATCACCACAATCCATAAAGAAATATTAGATTTGACAGAAGAGAATGTGTGGGAAAAGATTGGTCATGGATTTGGTCGAGTGGGAACTTGGTTTGCGAATCTGGGAATGGGATTTCTTGGATCAGTGCTGAAGCCAATAATAATTGCTGTGGTTTGTGTGATTTGTTTGTGGGGACTCGTAAAGGCATGGAAATGGTACAGCGGGACTAAGGCTGAAAGAGCCCTCAGAGCGAATGAGCAGAGAATGGCGAGAATGCAGGACCGTCAATATCAGAATCTTAAAAGGATGGAAGAGATTCAACAGAGTGGAATGGTAGTAACTGCCATTTAAATTAGCTTCTTGGCTCAGGGGAAGTGAGGAATGATGGTGTGATGACAGTTGTCATCAAAGGGGGGAACTGATGTAGCGCCCAAAGAGTTTGAAATTTGTAGGGGTGCATCATATCTACCGTTAGTTGGCACTCGCATATAACCAATGTATATTTAGATGTGTTGTGCGAAATGCATTAAGAAATGTATCAGCCGTATCGCAATATAGAAGTGTTAGAGATGTGTAACCATAATGGGAACATATTTAGAAAAATGTGTAACGAGTAGTTTTCGTTTAATGCAATGTATTAGGCTAAAACGTGTAACCTGATTGAATTAACTCATGTATGTCGTTTATCCACGTATGTGAAAGTAAAAGTACTAATGTTAGAATGTAATTTAATGGTGTGTTTAACCTGGTAGAGGCCCGAATTCACATAGGTCGTTGAGAAGAAGGGCCTCGAATTTCTTATGTTAGCTGAGTGCGGTAGGCCGCAAGTGATTTATTCTAGTAGAGGTTTTGGGCTGCAGTAAATTGCAAAGTTAAAAGATGCAAAGTATTTCTCCATCCCATGATCTCACCGCAGGTGCAAGGACAGTTGGTTCGTTAGTAGAAAAGGTCTTTGTCTAAGAATTGAATTATGAGAGAAGCCAGACATGGGAGTACTTTGGAATGTGCCAATCGCAACTCCTAGCGCGGACGGTGTCTGGGACTCAAGGCCAAGCTGATGGACGATGGAAGATGGACAGCGCGGAATGGAAAAGTACAGAAAGAAGACCTGGTCGAGGAGGTGTGTCGAAGGGCGTGTTCTATGTTTTGGGGTTTCGTATTAGGGACAGCACCCCGAGGGTTGAGCAGAAGAGAGTAGCCCAGAGCAGAGAGAAGAGGTGGGCGAGGAGCTAGAAGGAATACTTTAGATCGAATCCTCACTAAGTGAAGACTTCTTTGGGAGTTTCACTTCTGACACCTTTTTCGATTTCTTGGGTCTTAAGGGAATGCTAAGTAGGGATGTCATCTAGCATAGAGTAGGGACAGAGATGCGTTGGTTTAATGATTCCTAATATCGACATTGGCTTGGTAGTTATCTACCTCATGCTTTTAGAGTTTGTGCTTTTGTTTGTATTTAGTCGTATGCGGATTCTTCGTAGAGTAGCATTTGTGTTAGTGCCTATTTACCTGTTGTGCCTTGTACTGAGGTGCTTGTATCTGCAGATGTTTTTGCTGATAATAAAATCCCGAGAGCAATAGAGATTGAGTTTCGAGTCCTTAATTATGTCAAATTGCGGAAGGTATTCACTGATAATTGTGTTTGCTCCCTCTACGCTATTGGGCAAGTAAAAAGGTTCACTCGACCAGAGTGGGTTCTTGGAGATAATTGGAAACAAGAAATTGGGCCCCAGCGCGCCTTTCACTCTTGCTGAGACATAGTGTTTATAAGGTATCAGTTTCTTGAAATTAAGTCAAAAGTTTTGACCCATTCAGCCTTCTGATGTTTTCTCTTTTGGGCCCATACAAGATGTTTGTGGTTCTTTTTAGCTATTGATCGCTCTTGCCGGGTAATGATTGTTCCTAGTCTTTTATTTGCCCATGTGGCTCCCCTTGTTTTAACTTTCGCATGAAGCTCAGAGTGTGATTCTTTGTGTTTGTACCAGCAATTTCCTAGTAGGGTGGAGCGCAAGTCAGAGACCTTGTTGGACCAGCCTCTGATGATATCCTGGTTTTTAGGTCCCGTGGCTAACGTTGCAGTGTGCAGCTCGAGACCTCATGTATGGTGCTTTGGAAGCTGACTACACGCTCAGGCTTTCGGCGGCTGTTGCGTGTTTTTTTATAAAAAGGCAGCAGGCAATTGGGCAAAGGCGGGCGCATGTTCCGCCTTTGCTGCGCCCATTCCCGTTGGTGTCTAGCACGCGCAGCAGCGCGGCACAGACAACAGGCTCTCTCGCCCCCGCTCCTCTGTGGTGCGTGCGCACCACTGTTTTTTTTTTTTTTAGTCTGCCGTCTTTGCCTCTGGCAGGTCACTGGAGCCGTGCGTGTGTGGGCTGGTTTAAAGCATGACGTTGGGAGTGATATTATACCTGTGATTTACAATAATCCCTGTCTCCTGGCTGTGCTGTGTTCGGACCCGACTGTGGAGGAGTTATCCATCCCACTCTATTAGCTCCGGAGTTGACTGCTCAGATCTATGTGGGCCATATTGACAGTGCAATGCAATTAACTCTAGGCTGACTCGATTGTAGTGTTGAAGGAAACCATGCATCACCAAAGGACAGGAACACAGAAATCATATTATTTACTTTCGGGGGGCGGGGGTTTGAGTCCTGGTGACGTCGAGGCCAATGGTCGTCCCAGATTTAGAACAACCCGAATCACTGGTGACCGAAAGCCACTCTCATATGGGAGTGATTTCCTAGTCACGTTTCCACTCTCAGCCAGTGGAAAGGCACCCACTCCCAGTGCTGGGTGTGGAATTACAGAATAACATTCGCTGGCGAGATGGTTGAGTGAGTTAAACACTCACAGCTGACACCTGCCAAGATATGTAGGTCAAACATTCAGATCCAGGAAGACCAGGTTATGCAGTCGATAGGCTCCTATATTATAGCTCTACACTTCCACTGTCGTGCGCAGTGAGGGCGCACAGTGACTCTAAGTAAATACCAGGAGAGATAAGGGTATTAAGCGATATATAAAATACAATCCAATGAGATGCTGCATGACGTCAGAGCTGTATTACTCGGCACCACTGCTATATTCTCGTGAGAGCACAGATTGCAGGGGGGGAGGGGGTCTTAAACAGTGAATGCATGGGTGGGGGCTCACCTTTCATGCAGTCCTCGTGCTCCTCGCGGGGGTGGGCCCAGGCCCCCTCTTGCTGGGTCTGTTTTGGGGTGATGGGCAGCCGTCGGCACCCTAGCTCTAAATCTGGGCTTAGGGCCACATCCACGTCCTCACCACTTGCAGTTGCGGCCTTCCACCCTAAGGCCCTCCCCCTCCACTTCCCTCCCAACGCCATGGCAGACATGGATGACGGAGACGAGCCGGGTCCTACTCCCTCCCACGCCACGTCCTTCAGTTCCAGAGCTGGCACCACCGACAAGATGTTCTCGCTGAAGAAATGGAACACGGTGGCTATGTGGAGCTGGGATGTGTAGTGCGACACCTGCGCCATCTGCCGGGTACAGGTCATGGGTAAGAGCTCTACTCGAGACCGGTGCTTCGCAGAGGCCTGCTGGCTTGCTTTCTGCTTGCTTAGCCATCTGGAGTGTCCAGTAGGTCTTCACTCAAATTGGCACTCATAAACATATAATCAATTGTGGTCGAATTATTGAAAGAATGGGGCAGTGTAATGAACAGTTGGCTTTTCATAGCTGTACTCTGAGCAGACTCAAATTTATGGGTGTGAAGAACAGTGTTAAATCTCTGGCTCACTTGATAGGGTGTCCTTGTGCATATTGAAGTCGCCCATTAAAATTATATTTGATGACATATGCTCGCAGATGAATTCCTCCAAGAAGGCATTCATATTTTCTCTTTTTCCCATTGTCCTTCTACAATGAAGTTAAAGTGTGCATTTATTATTAAGATTGGCAAAATACTTCCATTAGCCTCCGACAATACCAGTTTGCAGCATTTCTGATGTAACTTTTATTTCAGTGGTAGCGAGCTTTGCTAAGTGTTTTACGTATATCGATATGCCACCAGGTGGCTTTCCAAACAGGTGAAACCTTTTTGTGGGCTCATGAATCTCCACAAAGCCTGGTATGAGTGCAGGTGTAATTGACCAGGTCTATAAACTACAACAAAAACTTCCTACACTTATTTATTTAAGAATTAGGCAGTATGTCCATGTAATAATATAGACCCGGTCTCCTGGAGGCAGACGTCTGCTTCATTGAATAGAGTGGGGGTGCCCTAACTCTGAAGGATCTTTGAAATTCCTGCTACATTTCATGACAATATTTTCATTGTTGCAGCCTGGTGGTTTGTGCTTCCACGGCCTTCTGGGTATTGCTAAGAATATCTAGTTTTTTTTCTGTGCAAGGCTTGCGAAAGTCCAGCTCCAGTCATTTGGTCAGTCTCTTGCGGTTCCCGGCAGCGTGATTATCCTTTGGTCTCTTGCATGTGCCTCGGGTCGGTACTGAATAATACAATTCCTAAAACTGGAATTAGGCTGTCGGCATGGTGTGCCCAATAAAATGTCTATTTTTGTGGGCTGTAACTGGCAAACATCAGCCAATTATTTTTAGCATGTGTGGATATTTTTGATCATCTTTGGCCTGAACTACAATTCCCCAGTTCGCCAACTGCTCTTTTTCCAATAACACTCTTTTTGATATGCATGTGTTTTTCCAATTATTATTGCGAATTCTCTCGATTTCCCTTGACTGTGGAGTCGAATTGGATGCTTAGTAGGAGTTTAAGTGTATTGGATCAATTGAGAACATCTATTTTGCCACGGGATTCGTATTGTGAGTATACACTTTTGTCGGAGGCTGGCTTAGTATATGGTGAACACTTATTTAAGTGAAGCACCTTGCACTAATTCAGACAACCCTGCTGGTGATTTTAGTGGTCCTAGACAACCAAAAAGAAAGGTCTCTAAGTGGTAGCTGTGGACAGCAGCCTTCAGTCTTAGTCCAGGAGTGTAAACAGCTTGTTTTACCAGATCAAATCATGTAGTGTGGGTTAAACAAAAAAGAACTAGATAGTGTAGTTATAAAAATATTTCTATTTATTACACACAACATTCACTAACACATTGGTATATCTCCTACCTAGAGATATCAACACAAATACACACAATACTTCAGTTGTAAACAGGTAAGCAATCACAGTACAGTGGTCTCCAGGGGGAGACCAAACCATATGCTAATAAAGTGGAATGCGAACTGCGACCGAAATCGGGACTTGGACCAGGAGATTCAGAAGAGCTGGGGACACAAGAGACTACCCAAGGTAAGTATCCAGGAACCCCTCGGAGGCTGTGTGCATTGTGGAAACACAGCCGCGTACTCAATAGAAGTCAACAGGAAAGTTCCGGTTGCAGTTTAGAGGAAGAAGGACCCTTTCCAGTGGACCCTGAAGAAACCCTGTGAAAGACAGAAGGCTGGAAAGTCACCCCACCCGGGGATAACCCAGGAAACAGGATACCTACACCAGGTAAGCAGGGTGCATAGGTGCAAAGTGACGTCAGAAACCGCCGTAGACCACCATGGAGTACTTCAGTAAAGATGCTGCTGGTGAAGACTGTGCAAGACTCCGGTGGAATGCAAGGGTGGATTCTTGAAGTGAAGAACCTGCAAGCAGAGGGGACAGAGTCTATGCCACTCGGAGGTGACCAGGAGGCATGAAAAAGCAATTCCCACTGATGACGGATGATGAAGGGAGTATTTATGGTGACCTTGTTGTAGCTGTGAGGACCAGGCAACGCTGAGGAAGACCAGGAGCTGTGCACAAGCTGTCCCGCATCAGAAGTTGAGAACCAGGGGCTCTGTGTCCGGCGGGAGCAGCAACAGCCGTGGAAAATGATGAAGGAGCAACGTGGGACCAGCAAGTTCCAAGGGACTCACCAGGTGCAGGAGAGTCAGAACAAGCAACGAGAAATTAGGGGAGCTCACTGAAGCAAGGGAAGACCCTCGAGCGGACCCACAGGCCAGGAGTCACAAGGGGATCTTGAGCAGCTCACTAACGATGAAGGACTACGATGCAGAGGATGCGGTGAGGATGAAGATCTTGGCATGAAGAGATTCTGGAGGCTCTAGCTTCTTGTAGCCCGAAGGTCTCTGGAGTGCAGAGCCAACAACCTTTGGCAACAGCAAGTTGACTGGGTGCACAAGGATTCAGTCCCTGCGGTTCCAATGAGGGATACTGGCCTTCCAGTTGCAGAGAGGACAGGTCAGGCCTCAAAGGAGTTGCAGAACCACCACCTGTGTTGCTGAGGCTTTCGAAGACCGTAGGACCTCAGGAGCAGCAGACCGGTGAGCTTTGTTGCGAGCCCTGCAGATGCAGGTGAATGACTCCTTCACTCCGAGGGAGATTACTTTGGGTATCCTTGATGCCCACAGGTCTGTTGAAGATCCTAGAAAAAGCACAGATGACAAAGTAGACTTGCACAACAGCGAGACCAGGAGCAGCAGGAGTCTTTCTTGATGCAGTCTCGGTTCCAGGCGAAGTCCAGGTGTCCAGACAGTCGAAGAGTGACGTGGTTTCAGGCTTGAGTCTTATCCCACGACGAATCTTAAGAACCATCCACAGGTAAGCCCTTAAGTACCACAGGGCAGTGGTTCCCAAACTTTTTACTCCTGAGGACGCCCATTGAGTCACCACTGGAAGCTGGGGACCACCAAGCAATTTGTAGGATTTAAATTTCAAACATTAAAATAGTAATTCAAAAAAAATAAACACATGTGTGCACACAAAACAAATACTCGAATTACTGAAGATTTTAGGGGCATATTTACAAGTCCCTATTGCCATGGGAAAATACATTTTTGCGATGTTCATATGGCAATAGGTGCTTCGTCTTATTTAAAAGGCAGCGTTAAGCCACTTAATGTAAATAAGGCCCCCTTTCACGCAATGCTTAGCTTGAAAGGGGTGGATAGCGGGAGCTGCAGTGTGTGTTACACCCCAAACACCCATCAATTTTGATGCTGCCCTCTATTCACATGGGCAGCGTAAACCAGAAACATGGCGAAACGAGGAGAATGCGTTATTTCTCCTCAATTTTGCTTTTTCCATTGAAAAAGCAAAACGCCTTAGATTGTTTATGTTCAGTAAGGTGACCCTTCATGCACATAAACAATCTTTAAAAAAAAAGACATTTTGTAACTTCCATGTGTGCTGCATTAGGCAGCACACGTAGAAGTGACAAAACAGCATTTGAAAATTGTTCATGTGCAGGAAGAGGGAACTTCCTGCACATAAACAATATTTTCCTGCACGCAGACACGCTTGCACTATGGTGCAAGGGTGCCTGCACTGGCACTACACTGCTAAGTGTAACGCCAGTGCAGGGGGAAACGCGGGGCTGCACCATATTTTTGTAAATATGGTGCAGCTCTGCGTTTCTGAATTGGTGGAGCGTGTTGTTAAGCCATGGAGGCTAACAACATGCCCCACCAATTCTGTTGTAAATATCCCCCTTAGTATTTTATATTGAAATAATTTGCAAAAAAACAAAGAACTTTAATAGGAAGGTTGGTGCTGCATCTCTGTGATTATCTTTTGAATGGTTGGTTTTATTTCTCAGTATGAGGCTTCTGCTCCTGCCAGGGCCAGACTGGAAACCCAAAGCAGCCCTGGCAAATGTTCTCAGACCAGTCCCTATACAATGCACACCAATTGCAGTGAGTGAGCCTGACCACTACAAAGGGGGCTTTGGGAGGGTCTCCCCGCCCCAAAAAAATAATTGGATTCAGAACACAACACAGTGGTTAGCATTGACTTTAACAATGAAAATCTATTTCCACCCAAATAAGCTTTTTTAGCAGCATCCGGATAATGATAGACTGGGAAAAGATATAAGTTACTAACTTGTACCATGCAGTTTGCAAGCAGCTCTTTGTTGATAGTTTATAGGTCACTGTGCTAGATTATGATTGTCTCTTATGAGCTGTAGTGTAACAAAATAATCTCTGACAAAAGCAGTAACCCACTGATCTATGCACATAAAATACTGTTTTAAAAAAATGCATGGTACACGTTCTTTGCAGTAAGCATATTAATCATCTGTGCTACATTAGATAAGTCAAAGCTGCCACTGGACAAAACTCTCATCTCTCTCCAGCATGTACATTAATCACTGGCATTTTCTTGACACTTTTATTGTTGCTCAAAAACTGCTAATTTTACAAGGAACTTTGCAGTGCTTTTAGAACTGCTGCCTGGGGACCCCCTGGGAATGTGTTACGGACCCCTGGGGGTCCGCGGACCACAGTTTGGGAAACACTGCCATAGGGAATGGGGTTGGAATGACTCAGGGGACCCTCCCAGAGGACAGGATGGACAGAGGGTAGGATATGCCTGTGTCCTTTATTTAATTTTGTGCCAGAGCAGGTGCCAAGGGTTCCCTGAACAGGTTCCAACTGGAGCATGCAAATAGGACACAAATGTGCCCTTCAAAGCCATCTGGTGGCGCTGGCAAGCACCCCACCCCATCCCAAAACACAAAGTCCTGTCTGGGGAGGTGGTCACATCCCCCTGTGACAAGAAACCTATTGTTCTACCTTCCCTTGCTTGAGCTTGGCTCAGCAGCAGGAGGGCATAATCATGTCCGTGGTCGGCAGCAGCACTAGCTAGCTGTCAGACCCTGAAAGGATGTAACCGGGAGTGCAGGGGGTACCTCAAGGGAGCCCCAATTACATGGGATCATACATCCAACACTGGAATCGGTGTTGGGGTATGATTCCAACATGTTTGATACCAAACATGAACGCATTTGGTGCAGCCACTATATAGTTAGACATCACGTTAGCCAGTAGCCAGTTGTGGAGGTACTAAAGTACTTACCATGTCAAATTTAGGTAGGAAACACAGTGGCTGGGGTACTAATTAGCCCTGCCAGACTAGTCAAAAAACATACTGACACCAGCAAAAAGTGGGGGTAACCAAAAAAGCAGATCCTACTTTCCTACAATTGTCTTTTGTGGTTCCCCCTTTTTTTTATGGACTGGGGCTTTCTGTGTCATGAGCTCGAAGCTATATATCTGTTTTTGTGAGCTGGAGGCTGTCCACTGATGCCTTATACATGGCCTGCTTAGTGGCGTCCGATGCCATTGTACTTACAATTGGAAAACTAGTCCCAGTGCAGGGGCCTTCTAGGTTCCTTTGACTTGTTGGTTCCTCGGGGTCCTCACATATTGCCTGCATAGCCCTCTTGGGGACATCGAGTGACCCTCCAGTTGTAATTGGCCTACTTATCTCTGCGGGTACGCCCACTTTTCCCCTTACAGTTTATTGAAACACAGTTTTCTCTGGGTTGTTGCTTCCCGAATTGTGCCTTTGTGATCGTGTTTCAGATGTCCTCCGGCACATCATGCCCTCCGGCATACTAATGGTGTCTGATGTCACTATGTTTATAGTTTGGAAACTTGTCCCAGTGTGAGGGCATTCTTGCTTCACTTGGCTCATTAGTTCCTCTCGGTTCTTGCATATTGCATACGTGATACTCCTGGGGGTCTCTGAAGTTCCTTCACTCTTTATTGGATTGCTACTCTCTCTAATTTGTTGTTGCACTGCTTGTAGGTCTGTGATCATATTTGAGGTGGAAGGGCGATTCGCTCGCAAGCTTTTTGGACTTTATTTTGAGCCCGGTTGGATTGAAAGATTGGATAGAGAGTCTTAGTGGAGCTGTTGGTATTTGTTGGTGGACTTTACGCTGTCGGTGGATCATGCCGGGCATTTACTGTGTCTTTTCTCTCATGTTGATTCTTCTGCATTTTGTATGTTTTTTGGCTCTCCGTGAATGCAGCATGGAATTCTGATTCCTTTCCCATTCTTCATTATCAGGCCATGTCTCTAACTACGCTGTGAAGCGGCTGATCAGTAGTGTTTTCAGAGGTGAGATCTCCTATACTGGAGTCAAAGCATCAAACATTGGTACCTTAGAGGATAAAGTCAAACTTAGAGTTTCTGTAGTTCTTCAGATCACTGTGGAAAAGGAGGATACTTCCTTTGTTTGGGCCCCAGAGAAGTATCTAGGCCACTAGCATTTTGTAAGTCATGGTACAAACCTGCATCACAGTATGAAGGAGAAAGCAGATTGTTGACCTCCTAATCATCATCTTTTGAATGCCTAGAAAGCGTAGCAACCATGGTAATGGCATTAAAGTCCCAAATCACTGTTCTTTAAGGCAAGTTCTGATCTTTTTCCTAACCTGAATAATTGCAGCCAACTTCGAGAGTGGCCAGCAATGACCCCAAACGTGGAGCTGAAACTTGCTATTCAATGGCAGGGAAAGGCGCTATGGTCTGCAACTTTTATTTAGGTACTGAGACTAAGGAGGCGAGAAGTCAGGAGGCATTGGAGCCAGTGCCACCAGTTTTTCCAGACTGAAGGAGATGGTTCACCTTGCAGAGTAGCCTTGAGGGTGCCTGAGCAGTCCAACATCTGAGGGAAGGCCTAACCTGTGTGCAGTAGAAAGCAGGAGTCAAATTCCAGTAGCATTATCTGCAGCTTTGGAAGCAGCTCTGAGTGTGAAAAAGAGCACAGTACTAGAGACCAGTGCTGTTACTCCAGATGGCCTAGGGAACTGAATAGTTTCCTCATTATAGACGAGTATTTTCACTTTCTGTGGCACTTTTTTTAGGTTAGGCATTAGCCAAGACCTTTAGATTTTAGCAAAGTATATATATAACATACTTATAGGGGCTTTCAGCTAGGCTTATGCATCCATTGGCTTATTGTGTTATTCCACTTTTTTTCCTTTAACTACAGCATACAGCATTAAGCAAGGGGTCAGTTCACTTCAGCAATTGGCTAACTTCATTGCCACAGCATTCTGGTCTTTCACAATAAGAACATATGCATGTAAAGTAGTGTTCTTTAGTGCCTTGGACCTACTATGGCAATGTGTGCTTTTTGAGACCTAAACATTTGGCTTTTAGTCAATTTTATTTTCATGTCAGCGAAGGCCCAGCAGCTGCCCAACAAGAAAAGTTTTACAAAAACCATGACAAAACAGAGCAAGCCTTGTTATAGCCAAAAGACTGGAAGCCAACACTGGACCTACTGGCTTTGCCAATGCTTCTTGTGTTTCTTGTTAGAAGACCGCCTGGAAAATCGTTCCGTATCAGAAGGCTTCCCTGTCTGATAGCGAGTGTGCTTTGGCACGTCGCTCCCAGCCTTGGATAAGAATACCGTGACCTCAAACTCCCTGATGACCTTTGGGTGCAACAGGGAACATGTACCACAGGAAGCGGAGGTCATGGTCCCCATCCAAGATTCCACCTGCAAATGTACTGATAATGCAATACATGCATCCTTTTGTGGTACTTAGGACAGGGTTTGAATCCTGAAACCTTGGCAGGAAACATTTGACTTGACTGCTGTCAAAATGGGAGAAATGTCAATGATGAAGCACTGAGAGAGCCAGAACGCGTCCATGAGGGGCAGAGCATCAGGAAGTGATGTCAGCATTCGGAATGGTGCCTGTTGTACACCAAGGATGTCCTGGCTGGAACCACATGGGGCCACCTCGAGGCGAAGGAAAGCTACTCCTGGGGGGAAGCACTTTTCTCGATCAGCCTGAAGTCTAGAGAATATTCTAAAGCTGAGGAATCTGTAGGAAGATGTGTACATCAAGGGAGGTTTACACATTTACCAAATCATGATTGGGAAGTGGATTTCCAGGGACGGTTTTGTGGCCTCAGGACTGTGCCAAATAAGAACTATGTTTGCATGCAGGGCTCTGAAGTTTGTTTTAAACATAGCCGCTATGTGTCATAGATATTATTTACCTTCAAAACCAATGTTCTTTAATTCATTGCAGCACAGTATATCAATTCAAAATCTTTCTGTGATTCCATTCGTTCAAATTGCAGCAAAACTGTATATTCTGTGGGTTAAATAAGTTCAGTTCAATCACTGCCCATTCCTACTGCCTTCTGGCCCGACAGGCCCCGATTTTATTTATAGGGAAACTGGATTTTAATAGTTTTATTAAGAGGGGAACTGAAAGTACATCTAGCTATCTGCCCATAATCCACGGGAAAGCTGTGTAAATAAAAATAAAAGTAGGCAAGCTGCTGCTTTTTTAAAACAAGCATTGGCATAGCCAATAGGTCTCGCCTTTGGGGCCTTATAAGTATTTAGTTATGCAGCACAATATACTTGGTGCAACAACATCAACTGTTGCATGGCTAAACACTTATAAGGTCCCAAAGGCGAGACCTATTGGTTATGCCAATGCTTGTTTTGTAGGCAGGGGGAGATTAAGTGATTTGCCCAGAATCACAGGATGTTGCGCTGACGCCGAGACTCCAACCCGGTTCCCCAAAGCCAAAGTAGGCAGCTCTGGCTGTACTGCCACATCTTTCTTTATAGTTGAGGTCATAGGTGTGAAACTAGATTTCAACAGTCATCTCTGGCAGAAGTGACCCACAAAGAAACTCGAAAAGTATTGCCAACTTCGGTTCCTAGATATTCACTCCCAGTACTAAGGCCAATACAAGAATTCAGCAGTGGAGTGACAAATTATGAGGCATTAGGTGCCAAATCTGCTGTGTTAATATTTCAGCATTTACAAACAATGTTTTATACTTTTCAGCCTAATGGTCACCTTTTTAAATGCCCGATCACAGTAATAAATCGCTTTAAAATTACAGGTTAATGTTTGCGATGTGCTTGGTGCTGCCCTCCATGTGCAGAAATGTGAACAACTTTTGATCCACTCGACCGTGAAACTTTTTTTTTGTTAAAGTCTGTAGGTCACAAAGCAGAGATTCATATGAATGTGAAAAGCGCCGCCATCTTAGTTCCTCCCTGAGGCTATCTATAGCATTAGTCAACACCAGAAACCTTGGTCATGCGGTGAATGTGGTTTTAAAGACAAGCATCTGCGGAGAGTGAAAGTTGCTTCGGTAACTGAAATGAGCGGGCCCCTCCAGGGCCAGGGGCGGCTCACCCTTTTGGGCACTAGGGCTCCGCCCTACTTATATTCTACCCATGTTTATTATACTAATAGGTAATATCTTAATAAAACTGGAGCATCAGAAGCTGGGACGGGACATTGGCTGGAAGCGGAGAGAAGTAAAATACAGTGAATATCGTGTTCAAACTGGCGGGTGGGAGAGCCCGTGAATGCGAGCATTTGTGTATGAGAGAATGAACAAGCAGTAAGTGAAAATGAGGGAGACTGAGTGTTAGTGAGTTAGAGTGAATGAAATAGTGGCTGCAAGTGTGAGAAGGCGTTAGAATGATTGAGAGGCAGTGTTGCGCAGTGCAAGCTGGTGTGGCTGAGATGGAGTGCGTGACAGTCAACGGAATGGAGTGAGAATGAGGGCGTCAGTGAGTAAGAATAAATGAGAACTAGTGAGTTTAACAAAGAATGCAAGTCACCGTGTGAGAAAGTATAGGGGAGCCAGACTAGGTAAATGTAAGTGAGTGCGAATAAATGAGTGAGTCAGAGTGAATCAGATTGAGACGGTGAGCATGAGAGGGAGTGGAAGCGAGTGAAAGCGAGTGAGAAAGTATGACTGAGTCAGCGTGTCAATAAGTGAGTGCACAAAAAAGTGAAAGTGAATCACAATGAATACAAGAGTTCAAGTTAATGAGTGAATTCACATAAGGGAGCGAGAAAGTCGTAATCCTTGCAGGTCGGTCACTGGACCCGGAACACAGTCACACTAGGGGTAGTAAGTACTTGGCAAAGAGGCATCTGTGGAAAATGCTTGTGTTGACATACTGGGGCAAGTTCTTTGTATGGGGCACCCGTGGCATAATGCTGGTACACTGGATGTAAGTCGTGGCATAAGGGAAGACAACCATGAGTAACTGGGGCCCTTCAAGACTAGGGATATTTTGTAACACAAGGGTTACCTATGGTGTCGATATTACGCCGGGGGAGTCCGGAGGCGCCCTAGGGCAGAGCCATGGTCACTGGGAGCACCCGGAAGGGAACACAGACCCTGAACAAAGTGCCCCGCCTGAACACGATAGAGGAAGGGAGGGAGTAACACAGAGGAGGGGAGTGATGGGGAGCCACACGAAAGGGAATTGGAGGTTAGATGACAGAGCCGACCAGCCGTACCCTATACCGTACAAGTGCACAACTGGGGTGACATGGCACACACGGATCTAAAAACTGTCGTAATAGGTGTCGTAACTGCACAAAATGTATTGACAGCCCAGAGGCCAGGTTCAGACTGTCCCAGTCCGAATGAAGTTGGGAATCTTTGATAGGCACGGCAGAGACACCAAACTAATAAACCTCATGGGAAGCACTATGATTGGAGAATGTATATTACATGAATGCCCGATATGTACTCAACAACTGATGTCAAATGTTTGCATGACAGCCTTACACCCACTGCAACTTTTAAAGATGGGGCAGACAACGTGGTCTAAGTTGGAACCTGTTTGAATGAATGAATGCAAATAAAATATATTTGAAAAAAGGCATCGTCCTTGGTCTAAGGGGCACGTGTGACAAAATATGGCCCAGGCACAATGAAGGCAGTTTAAAAAAAAAAAAAATTGCATCAAAAAAACATCAAAGGTCAGGCACCCACTGCACTTATTGAAAAAAATTGAGTTAACTTCACACAGTCTTGGCAGAAAAGATTTTTATGGCGAGTGCCCTTTCGCAGATTACGGCTGTTTGGTAAATGTATGCGAAAACTGTTTTAAAGTGCACTATGCAACCCCACATTTAAAAAAGCGTGCGCGCCTCGGGCTAAAAGTAAAAAAAAAAAAAGTTTTGAGGAGGATTCGATGAGGCAGCAGGGGGAGGGGAGAGAGGATGGGACCTGCGCCTGTTTCCCTTGCAGGAGCGAGCAGGAACCATCTGTCAATTACGAACAGATGGTTTGAAAGCTCTCTCCCGCAAGGGAATTGCCAAACGTGCACACGTTGCCATTGAAAGCAATGCAACGCGTGCACGTTTTTGGGGAAAAAAGCGTATCGATTCTAAGAGGTCCCCCCTTAGCAGCGCATGCGCGCTGCGTAGGCGAGACCTAAAAACTTAAACAAGACAGTATCGTTCATATATTTAATCTCTTCTGAATGATACCTGAAAGATTATCGCTTCTAGGATTACAAAATGTTCTGAGGATTTCAAAGGAAATTGTATTTTCCAGCTATTACCCCTCAAATGGAAGGTATACAAAACACATTTTGTTTATATGTCCTCTCTGGAGAAAGAAATTATGTCTCAGGACATTTCTAAAGCTTTAAGCCCCTTGCCTAGAGGATTTCCTGGTCAATTTTATAACAAAGGTGAACAGTATTTAGGTATCTCACAACAGCTCCGTAGATTAGATAGGCACCTAGCTATTCTACGGAGCTGCCACTTGACTGTGGCCTCCACTTCCTGCTTGGTCCTGACTGATCCAGTGACACTGCAGCTTTTGCTGGGGGCTTCTCAAACGGTTTTCCCACTCACAACTCTTCCCACCAACAGAAGCCCCATAGATCCCCAGGACCTACTTAATGCAGGCCGCAGCGTGCAGTGAATGCATGCCAAAGGCATGCCCATCTGCACTCGTCAGCACCTGGCCCGCACTCAGTGCCATGACCCCTGGCACACCCACCCCCAAAAGATACACCATCGCTGTGCTCCGAAGATGCACCATTGCCGAGCTCCTATACCCTTGACCCCGCAACAAACACTGCCACCACACCGACCCATGCTCCACAGTAGGATCTTTCACCTGCACACACTGCAACTTGTCCTGCCACTGCACACACACCAGCCCCATCCCTAATATAACAGACACCACCTCAACAAAAAACAAAAAAACTCGCCTGCGCCCTTCTCAACACACGCTCAATAGGATTCCACTGAATTATGGCACCTCATCGCCAACCTTGCACCTGACATTTTCTCCCTCACTGAGACCTGGCTCAAACCCACACCTGCCCCAGACATTGCCACAGCGATCCCCAACGGATATAAAATTACTCACCAGGACCACACCAACAAGCTGGGAGGAGGAACACCCATCATCCACAGAGACCAAGAGTGTACCTCCATCACCACCAATATCACCACCCCCATGGAATATTTCAACTTCAAGCTCCACACAGACGCAAGAACACCAACAGAGGCACCCTTGAATACCTACCCCCAGGCTTGCGCTCCAGCTTCTGCAACACAATTGCAGACTTCCCTAGCCTTAGACTTCATCTTCCTCCACAACCTAAATTTCGAATAAGACGACTCCAATGACAAAAATACCGCACATCTCCTCAACAGTATAAGCAGCCTAGGATTGACCCAGATCGTCCACGACCCCATACACACCGCAGTGCATATGCTGGATCCAATGTTCCCCTCTAGCAACCTCGTCAAATACAGCCATGTCACAAAGCTCACATGGACTGATCACTCCATCGTCCACTTCAGCATCTCCATCCCACACACCATCACCCCCTAGATGAACGATGCCCCCCACCAGAGTTGGAGCACAATTTCAGTGACCAGATGTGTGAACGCCCTTAACACCTCGAACCCTGCTACCGCAACCAACCTTGAACATCCCAATGCCTGGATCACCAATTGCGCAGACAGCATTGTCTCCATCAAGAGAAACATCCAGAGAAAATTCTTCAAAAAGGCCAGCTGGTACACCCAAGAACTCCGAACAGAGTAACGAGACAGCAAACAGTTGGAGAGTAGATGGCACACCAGCAAGGACACCTTCGACAGGGCAGCCTTCAAGACCTCCCTAGACCTCTACCACTGCCTGCTGAGGGCAACAAAGAAGGCAGCCCTTGCTGCACAAATCGAAACCAGCACCAACAACACTAAGGAACTTGTCAACATCGTTACTGAATTCTCAAACCTGTCTACAGGCGAAAACAACATCACACCCTCACAGGAGCTGTGCGACAACATTGCCCACTTCCTCCATGACCAGGACGCAACCATATACAGAAACTTCAAACCCCAATCCACACCTATGGACTTCCTCAACAGATATGCCACCACCGTAACCGACACAAACAACACATTGACCACCTGGAACATCCTCTACAATCAGGACACCTCTCCCACCATGATATCCATCCACTCGGGAGCTCCTGCAGACTCATGCTCACACCACATCTTCAACCTCAGAAACCAAAGGATCGGGCAGGAACTCACCACCCTACTAAACACCTCTATCACTACTGCAACATTTCCTGATGCCTGTAAACACGCTGTTGTCAGACCACAACTCAATAAACTCTCCACCGACTCCAACGAACCCAAAACCTACCGGCCAATGTTCCTGCTCCCATTCCCAGTGAAGGTACTGGAAAAGATCATCAACAATCAACTCATGACACAACTGGAGCAGAACCAGCTATTCAACGCCCCCCAATATGGCTTTCGCAGCAATAAAAGCACCAAAACCACACTGATCCTAATGCTGACGACATGCGATCCCTCCTAGACCAAGGAGAAACAGAAGCTGTGATCCTCCTCAACCTCTCGGCAGCCTTTAACACTGTATACCACCACACACTGATCGAAAGACTCCACCACATCCAAGGGGCAAACTAAGATGGATCACCTCCTTCCTCATCAGAAGAACCCAGAGGATCCACCTCCAACCTTTCACATCTGAGCCAAAGAAGATCACCTGCAGTGTCCCCCAGGGCTCATCCCTCAGCGCCAAGCTCTTCAATGCACATATGACCCCTCTGGCCAACATAGTCAGATCCCACGGTCTTTACATAATTTCCTATGCAGATGACATCCAACTCATCCTCTCACTCACCGATGACTCCACCACCACCAGAACCAACCGACAATGTCACCAACTGGATGAAGAACAAATGCCTGCAGCAGAACACAGACAAGACGCAAGTACTGATCTTTAGCAACATGGAACGATTTCTGGTGACCATCAGACATAGGATCCGCACCCACTCCCTCCAACCACGGGAGAAACCTCAGAATAAACATTAACAAGCTCAATATGAAATCATAGATCAACACCATTTCCTCCGCCTGCTTCCTCACTCTGTGCATGCTATGTAAGCTCTTCAAGTGGCTACCCCTACACACGACCCGCACCGTGACACAAGCCCACATCACCTGCTGACTGGACTACTGGAATGCCCTCTACGTAGGAATCGCCGCACACATTCTACAGAGATTTCAGCCCGTACAAAACACCACAGCCAGACTCATCCTCGGCCTTCCCTTACGAACCCACATCACACTCGACCTCGGGAACCTCCACTTGTGGAAATTTAGCTTGCAAACTGAACATTATCTGCGCCATCTTGTCTCTCCCCAGCGCGACACACAGGAAAGCGCACTGTGGAAATTTAGCTTGTAACTGAACATTATCTGCGCCATCTTGCCTCTCCCCAGCGCCACGCACAGCGAACGCACGGCCGCCATTTCAGGCACCCCACTCTCTCTCCCCGCTCATTGTCGATCGCCAGCGCGTCCCCCTGGTGCTGCAAGCATCCCCCCGCGCGCCGACCACCCCCGCTCTATCATACATGGGCCATAAACCCTCTCCTTCTGCGCGACCCTGCCATGGAATCACACCCCGTGCCTGACCAACACCTCCTTTCATCCCATACATGGTCATACATCCTTCCTGATAACCCCCATCCTCCGCGCCCGATTGTCCGAACCGATCCCAGGCCATCACCTAGCCCTACGGATGCAGTTTATTGCCCCTGCTGTAAGGAAAACACCCCACATCAGAGGGATTACAGCAAATCAAGGCCCTCACCCCCTGAGACCCGACCGGTTGCACACACCCCCGGGAATTGGCGGAATGTCCAGCTGTGTGATAGCCATCTCCTACTGTAGGAGGGGTGGGGACTCCCACTGAAGATATGTGTGGGAACGAGCTCGAAGTGGGGATTCCGAGGAAGTTCTTTCTTGTTTCAAGGCAATCTCAAGAATGTGCCATGTGTGATAAAACCTGCAATAAAGTCATAAACCTGTGTATAAGAGGCCAGGCCTCAGAGATGCAGTTAGAGCATCTCGTGACGATACCTTGCTGTCTGATCTGATGTGTTCTGCTCCGACGGAATAAAACTTTGTTTCCTGCCTTCCAGTCTCCGGCGCCTGCCTCTTTATTGGTTTAACATCGAATGGTATAAGAGGCGATTACCGCCGGGCAATACTTGAAAGGTTATCGACTGAAACTGCCGCTACCGTTTAACAATTGGCGTCCCAAGCGTGGGGCCCATCAGCGACACGTGGATCCAGTGGGAGAGGTCCCGACGACAGAGTGAACGACTGCAACGATCGGGAGAGCTCCTGCCCGATAGACCCTCGTCTGGCAGCCGATCATCCGAACTTCATTGGTTCCGAGCAGACCTCTCTCGAGTGATCTACGGTCCTGACTGGGAACCATCAGGAGTGCCGCGGCAAATACGGAGAGTAGAGGACGATCGGGCGCTGGAGGCGGAAGACGAGAAACTGTCCACGCGGTCCGGGTAAGGTCGTGAAACACGACAAATTGTGAAATAATTGATTGATTGACTGAAATACTAGTATTGCTCATTGATTGTTCTCTTTGAGATATTCGCTGTCTACAAACGGGGAGGAGTAGAAATACTCTCTCTCTCTCCCTTTGCAGATAGTGAAGGGTAGGTAACGCAGACTTTTGTCCCCGTTGTAACCCGTCGTGCCTATCTTTATCTCCCCACTGATTGATTGTCCGAACATTGATTGTTTTGAAGAATAGTGCTCTTTGAGATATTCTCTGTTTGCAAATAACGTAGAATAGAAATATTCTGTCTAGTCTTTGCAAATAGTGAAGGGTAGGTAACGCAGACTTTTGTCCCCGTTGTAACCCGTCGTGCCTATCTTTATCTCCCCATTGATTGATTGATTGTCCGAACACTAGTTGTTCGATATTGGTTCTTTGGAGGTATTCTCTGCTTACAAATAACGAGGAATAGAGATATTCTGTCTAGTCTTTGCAAGCAGTGAAAAGATAGGTAGTGCTGACTTTTGTCCCCGTTGAAACCCGTCATGCCTATCTTCTCCCCACTGATTGGTAGTTGGTTCTGCCCGGACCGCTTATTAGAGGTGGACCATCCGGCTCCACTGGAAGGCACCCCTAATAAGGACATGTTCACTAAATATGGACTAATCGCCGTAGTTTATAGCAAGCTATGGCATAAAATATACAAAGGGGTACCCCGAGAGTCAGTGGCCACTGGTAGGATCCTTTTTGACCCTACAAAACTAAAGAAACGCTAGGAAATAGCCCTTTGTGGGATATATGGAACTAAGGGAAGGAACCAAGCTCACGGTCAAGACGGCCACGAGGTAGCCCGGCTCCATCGCTCTCGCTGCCTAAACATGTCTGCCCTACCACCCACCCCGCCCAGTAGACACGACCGAAAGCCTGTTGATACCCACCATCGACGTCACCGAACTTGACTAGGATCACGCACAATTGGACTATGCCATTTTCCGATTACACTGTAACTAGATTGCAAATATGTACAACACTCCAACAAAGTAGTATGATTAAACATTTTAATAACTTATAGGTATAACAACATTCCGACAAGATGAACAGGTTAAAACACGTTTTTAAACAACTATTTACATGACAGTCTGCTGCGACCTGCATCCCAAAGCATTTACGTCCACGTGACACCGTCCTCGCCTCTCCTTCCTCAAAGTTGCAACATTGGCCTGTTTTGGGCGGTCCTTTTAGTCGGCCTTGGGCTATAAAAGCCATGCAAAAATCCATTGACATCAGTGGCGGACAACTGTGCGAATAGTCCGGAAGCCACACGCGGCGCCAAGACCCTGGCAACGCCAAGGTGGGTCTGCCACGTCGTGCGGATCTTCCCATTCTCTTCTTCCTTCGATAACGAAGGGTGCCCTGGCGGGGGGAAGCGACGCGGACGGGCTTCCCCCGCCTCCCCAGGTGGAGGCTCACCAGCAGATGAGGGCACCCCAACCATTTCACTCGCCGTCCAGCTGAGTTGGCGTCCCTGCACTCGACCGCCAGACAACCACCCAAGCACGGGTTCACCAAGATTGCCACTAGCGCCCGACGCGAGGAGTGGGCCCCCGCAGCCGAGTGATCGGGGACCCACCCCGGTGGCGATACCAGCCGAACTGCTGCTGTCGCTGCTACTGGACCCCGGGGTGGCGGTTGATCTTTCAGATTCAGGCCCGGCCCGCTGGAAAGACGGCTCTGGACTCGGAAGCTTGTCTGCTTGGGCGTGGGCCCCACCCTTGGAAAAACGCCACCACAGCTTTGCAGATTCTGCGGGGGTCATTGGCCCTCGACTCCCGCGGACTTCCGGTAAGGACAAACCGCCGCCATTGTTCTTTGCCCCGGGCGGCAGCCACCTTGCCTCCGCTTGGTGCAGTGAAAAAGACTGAGGCAGGACGTCGGCAGAAAGACCCGCCTACTGTCCCGCCCTAAGAACGGATCACGGCATCACCGTGAGACCGTGGTGACGCCATGCTGACGCAAGCTTCTGTTTGAATTATCAGAAGACACCGCGGCCTATCCGCTCGGATCGGGTCCGGTGGAATCTCAACATGACCCGGTAGGAACCAAAACTGTACCTCCCCATCCCCGAATCACGATTCATGCTGTCTGTTCTTTTCCATCGATGCCAACAAAAGTTCTCGAACTACCGAAAAGAATTCTGGTCCGACAGCTAGTTCATGGAAAGACTTAGACTGTACACTGGCCCGACCTCGCCCCAAAATGGCGCCGATGTAGGAGAGGCCTACAACTCCTTGTGGCGTTCCAGTCACGTGGCATTTGTGTTAAAAGGATATGTATGTGATGTTTCCACACATGATGAGCAGAGGGACGGGAAGGGTACTGACCGAGCATACGTACAACCTTACTGATTGCTGACCTACCCATTTTTATTTAGCGTTTTTATTCTTTTATGCTAAGATAGTGTTGCTCATGATACTCGACGCCTCTCACACCGTGGCCGGCCTGAACGGTTGTAGGCCCGTATTTGTATACTGACATTGTTTTAAATAAAGGGCTTCTTAAAGGGATTACGGAATCAGTGTCATGACAAATCATCTAGGTTGGTAAAGGTTTTTCTTTTGAATAAACGATTGTTACTCCCAATCAATAGAAAACAGATAATGCAGACCCCATTTACATGAATCTTTTTGATTAACGGAATTTGTGCCCGTCACACCTGTCTTTTCCAAGAGTTGTTAGAAAATGGTCAACCATAGCTTAAGGTATATACCGAATGCAAGGTATGGTATCTTGCACCATAATACACGACCGATTGAGAAATGTATGTACGACCAGGGAACCCGAATTTAGGAGATGAATGAAATAGAGCATCTTTGTCTCGGGAGAAAAGAATAATGGGTCTGTGGTATTACCCACTCCTGCGGCTAGCCTGGTACGTGGTAAGTAGAACTTTTTCGTGTCTACGCGCGCTAAGGTACTTTGAATACTGCACATCCCCTCCCCTCTTTTCCCTCTCTATAGGTCACGACGAAGTTCCGACTGAAGATGGAGTGGACATGGACCGCACCGTGTTCAATATCGGGAAAAACATAGACAAACGTTGTGGGATAGTGCGTAAAGTGCAGACCACCATTGGGAACATGAAAAACTGTATGGTATGATTGTGCGTGTGTGCTACGATCATACGGTATGAATATGTATGCATTTCATGCTTGGGTCGCTTGAAGAGAGCGTCATCGTATGATTGAAGTGCTCGTCCATCGATCAAAGGGAGGAGAGTAAAAGGTCCGACACCCCCCCCCCCAAGATAAACTGCAAAATACTGAAAATACGCAGCATGCATAGGAAAGAGGACAGGAAAGGAGAGGTCCCCATACTCAACGTAGCCCTGAGTCTCCGTCTTAAGTTTCTGCGCTTGATGCATGTACTGTCACACCCTATCCGGTATTCGTGTGTGCGTGATCACCAAATTTATGTCTTTCCCCCGCTTGTGTTTTCTTACATAGAACAGACCCATGCTACTCCATGTTGTGTGTGCACCAAGTGGCCTATTATCGTACACATGTCTCTCTCTCTCGTTTTGTGTCGTACATATGCCAAATAGCCTACTTGATGCACACGTCCCGTCCGTCTCCGGTCTCTCTCTCTCTCTCCTCTCTCTCTCTCTCTCTCTCTCTCTCTCTCTCTCTCTCACTCTCTCTCTCTCTCTCTCTCTCTCTCTCTCTCTCTCTCTCTCTCTCTCTCTCTCTCTCTCTCTCTCTCTCTCTCTCTCTCTCTCTCTCTCTCTCTCTCTCTCTCTCTCTCTCTCTCACTCTCACTCTCTCACTCTCCCTCCCTCCCTCCCTCCCTCCCTCCCTCCCTCCCTCCCTCCCTCCCTCATCAAAAGGCTTCCTTGCCCTCTTTCTTTTTGAATAAATTAACGACACATACCTCCTCAGTCTGTGTATAATTGGCCTCAAACACGGTGGTGTTCGAACAAATTGACAGAAACAAAAACGACCGTACTTTACCACGTTACTACCTCTCCTTTCTGCAAATGTTGAGCTTAATTGGCTGAGAAAGAAAGGACAGGTAAGACGACTGATGTCTCCCAATTTGGCCCTCATCACGGGGACTATATGTCAGTGGTTTTCGTTTTAGAGCTTTAACAACACCATCTCCACCGCCCAGAATTGCCTCCACCCAATTACCCCAAACTAGAATGTCTAAGCACCCCGTTCTCCCAAAATAACCCCAGCCCTGTACTAGCCGTCTCAGAGTATTTCGGACAAAACAGCGATGACCTTATTCTCTAAAGGTACATTGCCTAAGCTGACGGGGGTTACCTATTGTCTCCAGCAAGGAAAAATGTTTAGCTTATGTCCCTCCCCGAAGTAGATACCTATGAACCCATGACAGTAGCACCTCGCACTTTTTTTTTCATAAACTTAGCAGTCCTCGGAGGAAAATGTGTATTAACAGAACTGTGTTGAGATGAACGAGTCTCTACCGGAGAAGCCGGTTCGAATTTTTTTTAATAAACCAGAAAGTCAACAGATGTCAGGCCTCCTGCAACGATTATAGGGCGCAGGAATCGACACCTAGCAGGCCAGACGATGGACAGGGACACCCACAGAAACCTGCACCACAGCAATGATTAATAGATTAGTAACACGCACACTAACATCAGAGTTAATAGACATCAATCATACAGCAACCGATAAAAGCATTTCCCCAACTACTCGGTGGTTGGGAGAGAGGATGAAGTGTGTAAATGTCTTCCCTGCCAACTCTCTAAGAATTTGTTTCTTGTACTCATTTAAAGATAACGTGCAGCCACCGGAAGAGAGGGGTCGGACGTGACGCACAGCCTGGCTACGACCATGGAACATCTATGACATCGACCAAGGGGAAGCAACGAAGCAAAATGGGCGTGAGACGAGGCACCATTATCAGAATGATAAAGTGATGGAACGAAGGGCTATCTCGAGGCCCCTACTCGCTGACCAGCGTGCCTGAAGTCCCAACCCGTCGGGCCCGATTGATGGGCCCAGTGCTGGAAGATTCTGCCCCCCTTGGTCTGCTTTTTGATCCGACCCCACTCCACCCCCTCTTCCCCCGGCATCCCGAAGCACGCCACACCCCTTCTCTCTCTCTCTCTTTTATATGGATTTTGAATTTGACTTAACTACCGAAGAACAAAAAGCGGGTACCCCGTCTCAAAGTACCTATGATGAACTGTGTTAGAGAACAGGACTGTGATCGGAGAACAACGAATGGTCACACCCTGCCACGTGAGAAATTGGATTTGAGCTGGACCTTAGCTCCACCGCCGGTGCTCAACAGTGCCAACAGAAGAAGAACAACAACAAGAGCTTACCAGTGATGGCTCTTTATAATAGGACACTGAAAAGAAGAACTCCCTCCCATGACTGTAACTAATGTTAAGTTGAATTCCTCTCCCAACCACCATTTTATATTAACTATCTTCCTATCGAGTTTTCATGATGTTGCGTCAGTCACTTCCGACTGTACACTGAGAAGTTAAGAAAATCTAACTTTGTATAATGACATTCATACAACACAAGCCATGCACACGACTATACTGACTATTTTTGATCAACACGAAGTCTGGGCCTTAAGTAATGTGCGAAATATGCCAGAAACGTTTCTCTCTCTTTTTTTGCTTTACAGTATCATGTTTGTGCTCAAACAAGCTCTCTCCTCCTCCTATCCCTGGGCCTGACATGCGGCACAGCTGATGTAATTTTGTATGTACTACCTCCTCGCCTACTTTATCCAACTTGTATGTAACTATGTACAAATGTGTCAGATTACTCCTGCCTGCTCTAAAAACTCTGTATCTTTAAGGAATGCATGAAAAACATTAACGGTATTATAGCTGAAGGGTTAACGAAGGTGAATGTCGGCCAGGCAAGCTGGCGAGATATGTTAAAAGGGAGGACTGTGGAAATTTAGCTTGTAACTGAACATTATCTGCGCCATCTTGCCTCTCCCCAGCGCCACGCACAGCGAACGCACGGCCGCCATTTCAGGCACCCCACTCTCTCTCCCCGCTCATTGTCGATCGCCAGCGCGTCCCCCTGGCGCTGCAAGCATCCCCCCGCGCGCCGACCACCCCCGCTCTCTCATACATGGGCCATAAACCCTCTCCTTCTGCGCGACCCTGCCATGGAATCACACCCCGTGCCTGACCAACACCTCCTTTCATCCCATACATGGTCATACATCCTTCCTGATAACCCCCATCCTCCGCGCCCGATTGTCCGAACCGATCCCAGGCCATCACCTAGCCCTACGGATGCAGTTTATTGCCCCTGCTGTAAGGAAAACACCCCACATCAGAGGGATTACAGCAGATCAAGGCCCTCACCCCCTGAGACCCGACCGGTTGCACACACCCCCGGGAATTGGCGGAATGTCCAGCTGTGTGATAGCCATCTCCTACTGTAGGAGGGGTGGGGACTCCCACTGAAGATATGTGTGGGAACGAGCTCGAAGTGGGGATTCCGAGGAAGTTCTTTCTTGTATCAAGGCAATCTCAAGAATGTGCCATGTGTGATAAAACCTGCAATAAAGTCATAAACCTGTATATAAGAGGCCAGGCCTCAGAGATGCCGTTAGAGCATCTCGTGACGATACCTTGCTGTCTGATCTGATGTGTTCTGCTCCGACGGAATAAAACTTTGTTTCCTGCCTTCCAGTCTCCGGCGCCTGCCTCTTTATTGGTTTAACATCGAATGGTATAAGAGGCGATTACCGCCGGGCAATACTTGAAAGGTTATCGACTGAAACTGCCTCTACCGTTTAACAGCACGGCAGCCATTTTAGGCACCCTGGTCTCTCCCTGCTCATTGCCGATCGCCAGCGCGTCCCCCTGGCGCTGCAAGCATCCCCCGCGCGCCGGCCACCCCCGCTCTCTCATACACGGGCCATAAACCCTCTCCTTCTGCGCGACCCTACCATGGAACCGCATCCCACGCCTGACCGACATCCCATACATGGTCATGCATCTCTTTGATAACCCCCTTCCTCTGCGCCCCATTGTCCGAACCGATCCCAGGCCATCACCTAGCCCTGCGGATGCAGTTTATTGTCCCTACTGTAAGGGAAACGCCCCACATCAAAGGGATTACAGTAGATCAAGGCCCCCCACCCCCTGAGACCCGACTGGTCACACACACCCCCGGGAATTGGCGGAATATCCTGCTGTGTGATAGCCATCTCCTACTGCGGGTGGGGTGGGAACTTCTATTGTAGCTATGCGTGGGATCGGATCTGAGCCAAGGATTCTGAAGACGTTCTTTCATGCATCAAAGTGATCTCAAGAATGTGCCATGTATGATAAACCTGCAATAAATCATAAACCTGTGTATAAGAGGCCAGGCCTCAGAGATGCAGTTAGAGCACCTCGTGACGATACCTTGCTGTCTGATCTGATGTGTTCTGCTCCGACGGAATAAAAACTTTGTTTCCTGCCTTCCAGTCTCCGGCGCCTGCCTCTTTCATTGGTAATTTATCGAATGGTATAAGAGGCGATTACTGCCGGGCAATACTTGAAAGGTTATCGACTGAAACTGCCGCTACCATTTAACAATTGGCGTCCCAAGCATGGGGCCCATCAGCGACACGTGGATCCAGTGGGAGAGGTCCCGACGACAGAGTGAACGACTGCAACGATCGGGAGAGCTCCTGCCCGATAGACCCTCGTCTGGCAGCCGATCATCCGAACTTCACTGGTTCCGAGCAGACCTCTCTCGAGTGATCTACGGTCCTGACTGGGAACCATCAGGAGTGCCGCGGCAAATACGGAGAGTAGAGGACGATCGGGCGCTGGAGGCGGAAGACGAGAAACTGTCCACGCGGTCCGGGTAAGGTCGTGAAACACGACAAATTGCGAAATAATTGATTGATTGACTGAAATACTAGTATTGCTCATTGATTGTTCTCTTTGAGATATTCGCTGTCTACAAACGGGGAGGAGTAGAAATACTCTCTCTCTCTCCCTTTGCAGATAGTGAAGGGTAGGTAACGCAGACTTTTGTCCCCGTTGTAACCCGTCGTGCCTATCTTTATCTCCCCATTGATTGATTGATTGTCCGAACACTAGTTGTTCGATATTGGTTCTTTGGAGGTATTCTCTGCTTACAAATAACGAGGAATAGAGATATTCTGTCTAGTCTTTGCAAGCAGTGAAAGGATAGGTAGTGCTGACTTTTGTCCCCGTTGAAACCCGTCATGCCTATCTTCTCCCCACTGATTGGTAGTTGGTTCTGCCCGGACCGTTTATTAGAGGTAGACCATCCGGCTCCACTGGAAGGCACCCCTAATAAGGACATGTTCACTAAATATGGACTAGTCGCCGTAGCTTATAGCAAGCTATGGCATAAATATACAAGGAAGGACCCCGAGAGTCAGTGGCCACTGATGGGATCCTTCGACGACCATAAGATAGAAATGCTAGAAATAGCTCTGCGTAGCAATAAGACGACGCCTACTATGCTTGACAGTATCGGCATGTGGCGCAAAGAAGCAACACAACGGAAAAAGAGGGAAGAACTAAAAGCAGAAAAGGAATTACGAAAGGCAGCTCACCTTGCCGCTAGAAAGTTAGAAGAAGAAATAAAGGAGAGAAGGGAAACTAAACTAAGACAGGAGCCCAAAACATCAGGCCAGTACGCTGTTAGGACCCCCTCTATGCTCTACCCTGAGTTGTCCTCTAAGCAACGAACGAATGATGAATTACTATTAGGTCCCCCGATCATTTACATGCCCCCTCCATACGCACCCTCCCAATCGGTAGTGCAACACCCACAACCCCCAAACACGAGCGAAAGCAGTACAGGGGCCTCGGTCCTCACGGCCTCCGCGCCGGCCGAGCCTCTTGTACTGAACACAACGTCGGCAATAACGTTGGATGACCCTGAGATGAGAAAGAAAGATTCCACCAGAATGAATCGACTAACAAAGGAAGAACGAGCAGGAATCGACAAGATAGTAGGGACACTGGTGGAGCGTAAGGAAAGTGAGGAGTATATAACAGACGTGTATAACTCGTATGCCGACAGCCGCAGACGACACTTTGTCGTACGACTTTGTTATCACGCCCTGAATGCATATGAGGATAGGTACCACGATAAAGGTCCCGAAGGCTTAGCGGCCCTATATAGGAAGGTAGACATTGGGGAAGAAGGAGAGGGCGATGTGACGAACCTCTTCACTCGTACACTCGAGGTCTATCGACACCTTAAAGAACACAGACAGACAACCAAAGCAGAAACCCCCATAGCGACTAAGCCCCAGGAAGGAAGGACTGATACCATGATGCCCATCAAAGAGGCCGCCCCCTACTGGGTCCCCCCACGAGGTCAGGGAACACATGACGACATCAACCACCAAGATGCGAAGGGAAGGGTTGTATATAATTGGGTCTACCAGCCATGGGACCGACAAGACATTTTGACCTTTAGAAAAACCCTACCCGACTTAAGAAAGAACCTGACTGCCTTCTACACCGAACTAGGTACAGCCTTAGGTTCAACAATAATGACCTTAGCAGATATCGACTTGTTCTTCGGGTTATGTCTGCCGGCTGATGTGTGGAAGCAAATCCGGAAAGTTGACCACGCTGAGCCGTTCGGATATACCTGGGTACAACTCGATACCATAGATAAACAGCGAGAACCGGGACAGAAACCCCCGAAAGCCATATTGGAGCTCCCAGACAAGATTGTACAGAAGTTGAAGACTCTAATCCCAGAAAGAAAGGTAGACTGGTCGATAGTGACGGCTTGTCGCCAGAAACCCCAGGAGGATGTGTCTGAATACTTCTCTCGATTCGAGACTGTGTTTTACGATTATAGTGGCCAGGACATGACCACTGCAACCGGACATCACCTCTTTGTCCAGAATTATGTGAAGGGTCTGTCACAAGAAGTCTCCCAGAAGCTACAGACCAGCGAGAGTAGTTGGGCAGCCTCCAAACCCGCAGCAATCCTCCAGATGGCCCAATACTACGAAAACCAAAAGAATGAGAACGATAGGGCGTCAGAGAGGAAGAAAAAGGAACTGAAGGAGAGGGTAATGATAGCACAGTTGCAAGGGGTGACCATAGGAAGGGAACCCCCGAAAGGGAATTACCAACCAACCGCCCCTAGAAAGCTACCCCCTAGAGACCATACACCTGCACCCTACAACGGACGGAGAGACTTAGATGGGAACCAATGTGCGTTCTGTAGAGGGTTCGGACACTGGAAATCCCAGTGCCCGGTCCTTCTGGAATTGAACAAAAATAGGGACCCCAGAGACACAGCATATGACCCCAGAAATAGAGGACAGGGACGAGGGTACACGAACGACGCCATCAACGACAGGCCAGGCAGACCAAACACCTTTGATCGCCCCCGTCAAAACCAGTGTCAGCAGTCCGACTACGAAAGCACCCATGACTTCGCATAGGACCGCCAGGGGCAAGGGAGGGATCCAGTCGAACTCCGTGTTGACCAGCAAGGTCCTTACGTCACTGCTAAGGTCTTGGGCACCAAGTCTCCATTCCTGGTAGATACTGGGGCGACACGTAGTGCGTTATCTAAACGACTGATTCCTAGGGCACCCTTGTCTGGCTCACACGTAACCTCAATAGGCTTCGATGGAACGCCCTCCACTAACCCCTTATCAGCACCAATCTCCTTTGACTTAGAAGATAACGCCACTGACACGACCTTTCTGCTCTCCTCCAACACCCCCGATGCTATTATGGGACTTGATTTGCTAAAACATTTTCGAGCTACCATCAGATGCTCCCCAGACGGAGTTCGAGTCATCCTGCACGATAACCCAGATCTGTTCAGACCTTGTCACACACGACCTATGCTCTCTATAACCGATGCTGACCTGTCCCTACTCGACACGTTACCTTCACATCTATGGGCTAAAACCGACTCAGATGTAGGGCGCATGGTGATTGACCCAGTACACATAACCGTCCGACCGGACGCAGTGCTCCCAAAGCTTCCACAGTATCGGATATCGCCCGAAGGCGAGAAGGCATTGGTGGAAATCATCGAGTCCCTAGTCGATGCAGGAGTGGTAGAAGAAGTAGTCAGTAATGTTTGCAACAGCCCTATCCTACCCATTGTAAAAAAGCAAGGCGAGGGAGATGAGAAAGCATACCGCTTTATTGTTGACTTACGAGAAGTTAACAAAGTAGTCATACCTCAGTACCCCGTGGTCTCAGACATCACCACCATCCTCACCCTGATTCCGTCCACTGCCACCACCTTTACCGTTATTGATCTCAAGAACGCATTCTTTTCCATCCCCATCCACCCAGACAGCCGCTACCTGTTCGGCTTCACTTTAAAAGCCCGTTCGTACGGATTCTGTAGGGCACCCCAAGGCTACACTGAGAGTCCCAGCATTTATAGCCAAGCCCTCAAGAGACAACTAGATGCAGTCCAACTACCCGATGGAGTGGTGTTAATACAGTACGTCGATGACATTCTTTTGGCGGCCGACACCACTCCACTTGCCGTCACAGCCACCATTCACCTCCTCCACTTCCTCGCGGAAAACGGTCACAAGGTCTCCAGGAAGAAGTTGCAATTCTGCCAACCCCAAGTGACATATCTAGGCCACCTACTATCCAAAGACGGGAGGAAACTTACCCCTGACCGAATTCAGACCATCCTAGAAACCCCTGTTCCCAAAACTCAGAAGCAAGTGCGGTCACTAGTAGGCCTCACCTCCTTTTGTCGACAATGGTTGCCAAACTTCAGTCTTATTGTAAAACCTCTGCTTTCCCTGCTGGCTAAAGACGTCCCCTTCCCCCTCCCCTGGACACCCGAATGCCAATCCTCCTTCAAAGAATTACGAGACGCCCTCTGCTCGGCCCCAGTCCTAGGAACCCCAGACTACACTAAACCTTTCTCCCTCTACACCCACGAAAGGGAGGGATGTGCGTTGTCTGTCCTAACCCAGTCCATAGGCCCTAAACAACGCCCTTGTGCCTACTTCTCTGCCACTCTTGACCCTGTAGCCAGAGCTTTGCCCGCCTGCCTTCGAGCAGTAGCCGCCGCTGCTGTCTCTATCCGGCAAAGTGAGGGGATCGTGCTCTCGAACCCCCTCACAGTATTGGTACCCCATGCGGTTGACACCCTCCTGAACCAAACCAAGACTCAACACCTGACTAGCGCACGACTGACCGGTTACGAACTAACTCTGCTTGCACCCCACATCACATTGAAACGATGCACCAATCTGAATCCAGCTACTCTACTACCTCTCCCTGACGCTGACCCCAATGCGTCCCCTATACGTGACTGCGTGACCCTCACCGACGAATAGACCAAGAGTAGGGTTGACCTCCGGGATACTGCCTTCCCGGACCCTGACGGAGAACTGTGGGTGGATGGCTCATGTATCAAGCTCCCCGATGGCACCACCTCAGCTGCCTATGCAGTCACCACAGCCCGAACAGTTGTTGAGACAGCCCGCATCACACAGCGATCCGCACAGGCGGCGGAACTAATTGCTCTCACACGAGCATGCATCCTGGCAGCAGGGACGACCGCAAACATTTACACAGACAGTCAGTACGCCTTCGGGGTAGTTCACCACTTTGGGCTCTTATGGAAAGAGAGGGGATTCTTGACTTCCCATGGCACACCCATCCTGCATGGAGATCTAGTCTCTGCCCTGACCGAAGCAGTCCTCCTCCCCACACGGCTGGCTGTGATCAAATGCCAGGCACACAAGAAGGTGACAGACATTATAGGACAGGGAAATGCACTAGCTGACATTACTGCCCGAACCACAGCCGAGAATAGGTCCACGACCCATATGTACGTGACCAGGTCACAAACTGAGAAATGGAAGGATGCTAGGGAAACGATTAGGGATATCCAACTAGCCAGCACACCACACGAATTACCTGAATGGGCCCGGGTGGGATTGAAGGACGATGACGGTTGCTGGCGAACTAAAGACTCGAACAAATGGTTGCTACCCGACTCATACTTGATCCCCATGCTGACCATGGCACACTCCCCTGCACACATAGGGTCTGCCCCCATGATCGAACTAATCTCCAAAGTCTGGCACAACGACAAAATCCCAGACTCAGCCAAACGTCTGGTCCAACAATGCCTGGTATGCCTCCAACACAACCCTGGGAAAGGAACTGCTGTACCCCGGGGAGGGTTTGGGGTTCCCAATCACCCCTTTGAAGTCCTACAAATGGACTATGTCCAGTTAGAAAGGTGCCAAGGTTTTAAGTACGTACTTGTCGTTGTGTGTGCCTTCAGCAAGTGGGTGGAAGCCTACCCAACCCACGACAACACCGCTATGACTACCGCAAAAGTACTACTGAAAGAATTCTTCCCCCGATACGGCCTTTGTCGAATTTTGTGGAGCGATAACGGCCCCCACTTTGTAGCCGAGGTTATCCAACTCATCTTAAAGGGGCTGGGTGTAAAACAGAAATTCCATGCGGTCTTCCATCCCCAATCTGCAGGCTTGGTTGAGCGACATAATGCCACATTGAAGCTTAAGATAGCAAAAATAGTTGCCACCACAGGACTGAAATGGCCAGACGCTCTCCCGCTAGCATTGCTATCAATGCGTTCCACCCCCACTAAACACCACTTAACCCCCTACGAGGTCGTTTTCGGGCGGCCCATGAACCTTTGGACTGCACCAAAGCCAACATCCATCCACGACGTCCCGGACGTCCTCATGTCTGACTATTTGTATAACCTAACTAAAACGTTGTCTGTTATCCATCAGCAGGTGCTGCAAGCCATTCCCGATGTTTCCAGGGGCCCCGGACACGACATCCAACCCGGTGACTTTGTCTTAGTGCGTAACTTCCAGCGCACCAAGAGTCTGGAGCCCCGGTGGACGGGCCCCCTGCAAGTCCTGATCACCACCCGAACAGCTCTTCGAGTGGAGGGGAAACGCAATTGGCTGCATGCACACCACTGCAAGAAGGTATCACCGACCCTGACGACCACGGACAACATCACCGCCCATGAAGAACTTCTGGACAATCCCTGAGCCGCTGCCCAGATACGGAGACACTTGAGTTAGTGAAATATCCCGATCCCAACGTGCCATCCAAGGAAGGGTATAACTTGCGACGAAAGGAGAGAACTTCGGCTAAGCAGACCACAAACTAAGTGGAAATCTCAGAGCGGTAGCCTAGTCACCTCAAAGGCCACCAGGAGAGAAACTAAACAAAGTCTGTGGTTCTGCCCACTACCGAGTCCCTTGAAGGTGATGGAAGCGCCCGACATGAAGATGATGGAAGCAACCGGACGTCCGAAGATCCACTACAAAAACCCAAAGACTGACAGAATGCACAGCTCAAAGACTATTGCACTTTTCATTACCCTTCTCTTCTGCCTTCTCCTCGTGGTCACCTTCTGGATCATGGAGGAGAGCACACCCGCTCATAAGACATTGCTGACCACCGTTCAACCTACCACCATGAAAGAACACCATCTGATCTCACTTTCACCCCAACTCCGAGAAAGGCGTAAGGAGTTCTGGAATAACTCTTTTGTGCAGTTGCTCCACCAACACAATCTTGCCGCCAACGCCACTAATTGCTGGATCTGTGGATTGCTACCACATGCCACTGGACAATCTATCCCTTTCATCCCTTCACCTTTTTCTGTCCATGGTTCCTGCCTCGCCTGGCTAATCCTCCTGCAGGAAAGCTACAAGGACAATGCCACTTCCGGCAAAACTGTGTCACACTTCTACCATGGGTTCTGGCTGAACAAAACTGGAAAAACTTTTGCCCCCTTCTGCCCTCTGAGATCAAACACTTCCTTTCACATGAACATCCCTGCCAAAGAACGAGTTGAAATGCAAGTGTTCAACAACCCAGCCAGACCCACCTTCTCTTACCTCCGGAAACGAACGGCCGCCACCCTGACAGTGGCCCTATCCGTCATCAACATCACTGGATTTGTGTGCCTCGAAGGCCTGGGGGCGCAGCTGGTGGGCCACAGCTCCTGCCTCATCACCCGAACATTGGACTCAGTTGATCCACCCTCCTTTGTTGCCTCCCCGAATATGTACTTCATCTGTGGTACTAAGGCCTACACCTGGCTCCCGAAAAGTTGGGGAGGCACCTGCTACATCGCTTTTGTCCTTCCTCCGACATATGTGGCTCCGGCAAACCATCACCGACAGAAACGTGCCAAAGACCTTGTACAAGCCGACTCCACCGGGGCACAGTTCCTGGATGCAGTAAAGGGACTTGTTCCACTCTGGGGTCCAATGGCAAACAGCCGTGCCATCTGCCACTTAACTCAGGCAGTCGAGACGGCGATGAACATTACGGCTGGCATCCTCGCCAACAACACCGCCGAGCTTCAGGCCGTCCGCCTGGTGGCTCTTCAGAACCGCCTCGTTCTAGATGTGGTTCTGGCTGATCGTGGAGGAGCATGCCGCATCATTGGGTCCAGCTGTTGTACCTACGTACCGGATAACTCACCCTCAGTCTACAAAGCAATTGAACACCTCCACAGACTTTCCGCAGAGGTTCATCAGGAGCAAGAAGGATGGTCCCTTGGGAGTTGGTTTTGGGACACTATTAAAAGTTGGGGATGGAGGCTGTTTTCATTTATCCTAATACCGATTGTGATACTATGTGGATGTTGCTTGGGGATTCAGTGTCTGCCACCTTTATGTTCGCTTTTTATGAACTGCATCTGCCCTAAGACTTTGAACTTTGAAGCGGAACGAATGAAAGCTCTGTATGAGGTAGAAGTTCGTAGTATTATGGGGATAGATCCGAACTAGACAAGCTGGCGAGATATGTTAAAAGGGAGGACTGTGGAAATTTAGCTTGCAAACTGAACATTATCTGCGCCATCTTGTCTCTCCCCAGCGCGACACACAGGAAAGCGCACGGCAGCCATTTTAGGCACCCTGGTCTCTCCCTGCTCATTGCCGATCGCCAGCGCGTCCCCCTGGCGCTGCAAGCATCCCCCGCGCGCCGGCCACCCCCGCTCTCTCATACACGGGCCATAAACCCTCTCCTTCTGCGCGACCCTACCATGGAACCGCATCCCACGCCTGACCGACATCCCATACATGGTCATGCATCTCTTTGATAACCCCCTTCCTCTGCGCCCCATTGTCCGAACTGATCCCAGGCCATCACCTAGCCCTGCGGATGCAGTTTATTGTCCCTACTGTAAGGGAAACGCCCCACATCAAAGGGATTACAGTAGATCAAGGCCCCCCACCCCCTGAGACCCGACCGGTCACACACACCCCCGGGAATTGGCGGAATATCCTGCTGTGTGATAGCCATCTCCTACTGCGGGTGGGGTGGGAACTTCTATTGTAGCTATGCGTGGGATCGGATCTGAGCCAAGGATTCTGAAGACGTTCTTTCATGCATCAAAGTGATCTCAAGAATGTGCCATGTATGATAAACCTGCAATAAAGTCATAAACCTGTCTATAAGAGGCCAGGCCTCAGAGATGCAGTTAGAGCACCTCGTGACGATACCTTGCTGTCTGATCTGATGTGTTCTTCTCCGACGGAATAAAAACTTTGTTTCCTGCCTTCCAGTCTCCGGCGCCTGCCTCTTTCATTGGTAATTTATCGAATGGTATAAGAGGCGATTACTGCCGGGCAATACTTGAAAGGTTATCGACTGAAACTGCCGCTACCATTTAACACACTGGCTCCGAGTACAGAAAAGATGTCAATTCAAGCTGCTGACCCAGACACACAAGGCTCTACACAACCAAGGACCAGCCTACATTAACCACCGCCTGAACTTCCACCAACCATCAAGACTACGCTCTGCCTTCCATTCACTTGCCAATACTCCCTGCATCTACCAAAGCAGAAGTGGAGGACACTCCTTCTCCTACATTGCAGTAAAGAACGCACCTCCAGACCATGACCTTACTTCCAAAATTCCGAATGGCCCTCAAGACCAGGCTGTTCGAATAAGCCTCTGGGCCCTGCAAGCACCTGGATACCATATCGGGTGATTAGCCACACTTTATAAATCCTGATTGATTGATTGAGATACAATAAAGCACAAGGCTGCAGCTGGTCAAACACTTCTGTGGTAAAGTGATGGGTGGAGGAAATGCAATAGCTATACTTATGGCTATCAATCCCTCCCGATCTGTGTGTAGTTTTGTGTTTTCATAGCATTGGGTTTGACTACAGAGTGCTTAGCCGATCTACTGGGTGCACAAATGTGGGCTGGATGTTTCATTTCTGGGTTGGATGGGGTACAGTGTGATTTACCAACACTTTCCCACAGTTTACAAGCTTTATAACAAATTACTATACACATGGACAATCTAATAGGACGGCAGTGAACATGCTGATCTTACATGCAACCTCACTTTGTTCAGGTTGTCATCACAAATCTGCATTCCTTAATCATGGAGTTTAGTTTACACAACACTGCATTTTGTACCAGTTAAATGTATGCACCTAAATTATTAGGAAAAGGACAACAGACAAATAATGAAGCAAATATGTAGTCTAGATACATTTGTGATCATGTGCTGCAGTGGCACCACCAGTCTCTGTGCATTTGACTCAGTTTAGTATCTATGTAGTATTAATATGGCCCTTGATGTTCAAATCCCGTATATATGTATATATGAGTAATAGTTTATGCGGTGTCCCTACATCCCTGGCTGTGCACCCTTGACATGGATTATTATTCCTGCTGTCCACATACTCTGTCTTCCCAGCTTGTTCAGATTATGAATGAAGTGGGGACTGGTTACCATGGAGTTATCTCTGCATTGTACGATTACTTTTTGGACACTGAGAAGGGAGTAGAGCAATTCTTTAAAGCTTTCTCACTAGGTGATGTTCTACCTTAAGCACCTCTTCCTCTGAAACCTCCAACCCTCTGTTTTTTTGTCTTTTGACCATATGACCATTTAGCTAGGGAAATCTCAAAACACCTTTAAGGAACCTTCATATCCACTGGTGCACGTCAACTGTATTTGTCCATGCCTGTGATCAAATTTGAACCAATGGTATTTGGCTTTCATATATTCCTATTCTTACACGCATTTCCATACTTCTGGAAGGTTAAAACTATTGCGTAGGTACAAATCTGCTACAAATAATGCAAGTTTATAATGCTCTATCTAAGAAGGTGGTCATTTTAAATGCTGTTACTACAATACACCTAATTAGGACAGCCATAGATGAAGGAAAGCTCTCAAAGAAGATGCTATTTATCCTCAGGAGTCCTGCTTACAATGCAAGGTGCAGTGAAAGTTATCCCTACTGAAGCCAGTATTATGACTGGTGAAAGTGTTGTGACCTCTGTTCAAACCCCTATTTATACAGGTGTACGGTAAAGACTGTTCCATTTGTGGACTTCTGGCCGGTCAAACCTATGAGAATCTAACAGTACAGCATGTACCGTAACATGATAATGTTAGCTCTGTAAGCTCAGTATCGATGCATTTTGCCACACATGGTAAATTCCAAAACAGGAGAGTCAGATTTTATTGGGCGCAATAAACAGTACCTATCTGCCCATACCTAATAAACAAGTTACTTACCTTCGGTAATGCCTTATCTGGTAGAGACTAAACCTAGCCGCAGATTCCTTACCTTTGAATTTTCCCAGGTGTCAGACTGGATCTGGAAGATTTTTCATAAGCAGTACCCCTGCGCGCCGGTAGATGGCGTAGATCGGCTCCGCGTTTGTCTGTGTTGTCCGTGCCAGAAGTGGCTTTGTGGGGGGCGTGGTCTCGCGCCGCGTTAAGATGGCGGCTGACCCGTGAGCTCCGCTTGATTGCGGAGGTTTTTTACCGGCAACAGCCCGTCATGTGGCATTTGGGATCCCACGGAGGATGAATTTGATCTCCTGAAGGGTCGGTGAGGCAATTGATGCCGTTTTTTTTCTGGCTTTCACCTTCCTGAGCCCGGGGACCGTGGCGGTGCTTCTTCCTCAATGACTACGTGCGGCGGCCGCCATTTTGTGTGGACCTGTTGTCTCCTCCAGCACTCCGTGAGGTAAACCGGCACTTCTATAATGGCGCGCTGCAACGTTGCTTTTCTTCCTTTTTTCTCGCTCTTTCTCCTGTGATATGTGAGACACAAGGGACTTTTTTGCTTGATGTCACCTAGTGCTGAGGATGGTGATGATTTTCTCTCCTGCATCGTCGCTTGCCCTAGATGCAGCGTGTCTATTGAACTAACTTCTTCAGTGCTGTTGCCTGTTGAGCTACTCTATCCTTGCTATTGACTTTTGCCCTATTTTTTCGGATTGCTTATGGTATTTCTCTGTCATATTTCCCAGAAGCCTATATGCTGACACGCTGTACTAGCTCATAAGGGCATAATATCATCAGAATTGGCATTCCAGTGGCGAATGGGCAGACAGAAGTCCCTACTGAGAATCACCTCTCGTCCATTGTGTCAGTTCAAGATGGCTAGCGAGACCCCTCATGCCGCCAGAGCAGTTTCGTCTGGCACCAAACCCAAGAGAGCAAAAAATGACCCCCCTTCACCCATTCTATCATCTCAGAACCCTGTTCTCGATACCATTTTGGATGAAGTTCGAGGTCTTAAATCTTTCATGGCCACGACAAATGAAAAGCTTCAATTAATTGAAGACCGTTGGATTACTATGGAAGCTAAAGTATTTGACATGGAGCAACGCATTAGTGATGTCCAGGACATTTCTACTAAAATCCCACTTTTGGAAAAGGAAATACATCGTCTCAATCTCCTCACTGAGGACCTTGAAAATCGTAATAGGCGCAACAATCTGCGCCTTTATGGTCTGCCAGAAAATCTTGAGGGGCCGGACATGCTTCTTTTTCTGAAGAAATTTCTGACTGAACTTTTGGGCATCGCTCCTGACCCCGCTTTAAACATCCAACGTGCACACCGTCTTGGTCGCCTTCAGCCTAATGCCTCTAAGCCCAGGGGTATTATCATGCTGTTTCTAGAGTTTACTGACCTAATGCGAGTCCTGTCAGCTGCCAAATCAAAACGTCGTCTCACTTGGTCGGGCCACAACATCTTCATTTCACAGGATTTATCGAATGCTACCAACGCTTGACGAAAGGAATTTTTGGCACTTCGCCCTCAAATGAGACAGTTGAATATCCGCTACGGTATCCTCCATCCTTGTCTGTGTAAAATCACACATGAAGGCTCCACACGCTCATTTGATGACCCTCTTAAACTGAAACTGTTTCTTCAAACCATCGCTTCATCTTCTGCAACTGGCTCTCACTCCGCTCCCTAATGCCCTCTAAATTATCTGTTCTATCTTTTATTCTGGCTGTGTAGTACAACTTTCTATTTTTTTTAATTTTTGCCATCTGCCGTCCAGTCTTTCGTTGGTGCTGTTACGCCCCATGCATTTGTTTCTGTTTTTGTCTTTTAGGTCTGGATTTTCTTCCTTGATCTATCCTCTTTCCTTTACTTCCTATCATTGCTTTCTTTCTTTGTCTTGATACTTTTTCCTTTTGTTTATTTTTTTACTTCCCTAATGTTAAGCTTTTTACTATGTATGTCCTTTGCAATTGTTTATTGTGTTATCGTTTTTGTTCTTTATCCTAATCAATTACGGTCTCTCTTTTTTTCTAGCTGTTTCCCTGAAGTGTTTCAACTCCTTCCTTATATTATCCCCTCGTTCCTCCGTTATGTGTAAGTTTGTGACATGGAATGTTCGTGGTCTTGGCAACCCCGTCAAACGTCAAAAGGTACTTTCTCATTTATCCAAACTTTCCTCCCACATATCTTTCATTCAAGAAACCCATTGTAATGAAGAAGAATCTCTTAAATTGAAAAGACAATGGGTTGGTCAGGTTGTTCACTCCCCAGCCTCCGGTAAGAAAGGGGGTGTTGCTATATTGTTTCACAAATCGTTATCTGTACAAATTGTTTCTACGCACTGACACTGATGGAAGATGGGTAATGGCCAAGGTTGTTGTGCAAGGCAAGGACTTGACCTTACTGAATATTTATGGTCTGGTTAAACCTGATCCCAAGTTTTGGCATGATATTAAAGTTCTTCTTTCCACCTTTGATTGTCCCAATGTTGTTATTGCGGGTGACTTTAACCAATGGATTGATCCCTTTTCTGACAGGCAATCTAAATCCAAATTCCAACCGGACAAGTCCTATAAGGCTTTTCAATCGGCCATTGCCTCTCGTCCTCTATTTGATGTTTGGAAGACGTGTAATCCGGACTCTCTGGAGTTCACGTTTTTCTCCAATGTACATCATACGCGTTCCAGGATCGATTATATTTTAGTTAGCAAATCCCTACTCCCTACGATTCAGTCCTCGGAAATTGGCTCAATTTTTATTTCTGATCATGCACCAGTCCTTACTGATCTTGATCTTTCGTTAAACTCCCAGAAATCTAGCCGTTGGAAGTTTAACAATGCCTTATTATCAGACACTGCCTATATTACTGAAGCCACTGCCTTTGTCAAAGAGTTTTTCATGTTCAATAATCTTTTAGCAACCTCTGTTTCAAATAATTGGGATGCTTTCAAGGCCTCCTTTCGGGCTTTTTCTATTTCTTATGTGTCTAAGAAAAAGAAAAATGCTAGGAATAAGTATATAGCCTCCCTCCAAAAGCTTAAATCTCTTGAGCATAATTATTTCACTTCCAAATCACCCTCTGCTTTGCATGAGCTCATTAAAGCCAAGTCTGAACTTAATAAACTTGCAACTGTGAAAGCTTGTAATATTCTTCTTAAAATTAAATCTAAATATCATGGAGGCCAAAATAAAGCTGGCAGGTTGTTAGCCAATTATTTAAAGATTAAAGCTGAGCGTAAAAATGTTGGTCCCATCTTAGACGAATCTATTAACAGGTTGATGTCCTCCGATGATGGCATTGCAAATATCTTTCATGACTATTATGAGACCCTCTATTCTGACGATACCAATCCTTCCAATCAAAATTTAGATACCTTTTTTTCTGGCCTTCCTCCTCCCCCCTCCTTACCTAATGAATTTGAGTTATTGGAAGTTCCGATTACTGCCCATGAAATTATTACTGCCATTAAATCCTTAAAAAAATCCAAGGCCCCTGGGCCTGATGGCCTATCGGTTGAGTTTTATTCTACCTTTGCATCGTTTTTTGTCCCTAAGCTGCTGTCACTGTTTAATTCCTTTATTAATGATGGAAAGGCTTCTGGCTCCTTTATGGATGCTCTCATTATCATCATCCCCAAACCTGATAAAGATCATTCCTTGTGCAAAAATTATCGCCCCATTTCCTTAATCAATTATGACTGTAAGATATTTGCAAAGATTCTTGCTAGTCGTCTGGAGACTCTCCTTCCACTACTGGTTAAAACTGATCAAGTTGGCTTTATCAAAGGTAGATTGGCAGCTGATAATGCCCGAATGTTTACTAATATTATATCTCATGCAAAAAAATGTAAATCTCCTCTTGCAGCACTGTCTTTGGATGCCGAAAAGGCGTTTGATCGTATTAATTGGCAATTTATGTTTAGAACCCTCCTATGGTTTGGCTTTGGTCCTTCTTTCATTTCCTTTGTTAAACTTTTGTACTCTTGCCCCCGAGCCAGTATTTTTGTAAATAATCGTTTTTCTAAATCTTTTTCTCTCTTTCGGGGTACCCGTCAAGGTTGTCCTCTCTCCCCTTTGTTATTTGTCCTGTGTCTTGAACCCTTCCTTGAGCGTATTCGGATTAATCCTCGTATTTCTGGCTTTACCTATAATTTGTTAGAAGTCAAATTATCCGCTTATGCTGATGATATATTGGTGTATATGGCTAATCCCACTACATCTCTTCCCCCCTTTATGGATGAGGTCCGCTTATACTCCAGCATCTCTGGTTATAAGTTGAATCTCTCTAAGACAGAAGTCTTACCCCTGAATTCGTTATGTTACCAGTATATGTTTAATGATACTAATTTTACTTGGTGTCCCTCAAAAATTAAATACCTGGGAGTTTGGTTCTCTGCATCCCTACCTGACACAATTAAATTTACGTTTGCTGCACTACTTACTAAAATTCAATCTTTGCTTCTTACCTGGTCCCCACTATATTTATCCTGGTGGGGTAGATTGGACACTATAAAAATGATGATAGTCCCTCATGTCCTTTATATTTTGTCAATGTTGCCTATTCGTATCCCCAATACATATTTGTCACGCATTAACTCCATTTGTATAAAATTTTTATGGAATAAGAAACATCCCCGTATTTCCCTTCTCAAACTTACTCGCCCTAAATCTGAAGGTGGAGTGCGTTTCCCAGATTTTAAGGCTTACCACTCATCTTTCATAATTAAACAGTCCTTTGCTCTCTCCTTTGATTTCACTGACACTCCGGTACCACGATGGATTGTTTTTGAACGCTCCTTTTTAAAGGACTTTTCCTTTCAGGCTGTGCTTTACATGTCTAATTGCTCTTTCATTTCTAATAACCCTATTATAAAATATTCCCAAAATCTATTATACAATACATTTACTAAGGGTTTAACCCCTTTTCAGTGTTTCCTTTCTTCTACTATCTGGTACAATAAATCTCTTCGATATAAGGGTAAATCTTTTTACTACAAGCACTGGAAGGAGAAGGGCATTATTTTTGTTCATCAATTAATTTTTCAACACTCTGTTATTTACTTTCTGGACTTACAGCTACAATTCCACTTACCTGACACCTCTCACACCGAGTATCTTTTAATTTCAGCTGCTATACAAACTCAGTTAGCTTCTTTTGACTCTTCTATCCCTGCTCCATCCCTCACTCCCCCTTCACCACTTTATAGTCTATTCTCCTTGCATAAACCTAAAGCAGGTCTTGTCTACAAATTATTAATGTCACATACAACTGAGAGACCCAAATCCTCTATTGAGTTGGCCTGGGAAGCTGACCTATCTCTCTCCTTTACTATAGATATCTGGGATAAACTATGGTCCAAGTTATTTAAAATTTCTCCTGCTGCTCGTATAACTCAATTTTTGTTTTTTATTTATAACCGAGCTGTTATTACTCCTGTTTGTATATCCAAGTTTTCATTACCTGCGTCTCCACTTTGCTGGTCCTGTTCTAAACACACTGGCACTTTGAGACATCTCCTTTATGATTGTTCTAATGTGTTTAACTTCTGGAAATTAGTTTGGTCAAAATGTATGACTATCTTTGATTGTAATCTAAATTTGTCGTTTCATAATGTTTTCTTAGGCTCTTTATCATTTGATCTGGATGATTCCTCTCCTGTCTCTCTATTGTTTGATCTTTTTATTGCATTAGCATTTAAAGTTATTTTATCTGCTTGGAAAGACAACTCGAAAATATCATTATTATTGTGGTGGAATTTTATTTGCGATGAACACCGTATTGCTAGTGTCTCTTCTTCTGTCATCTCCCAAAAAATTAAATCAGACCTTCTTTGGCTACCTTTCACTTCTTATCTCTCTCTACATGCTCCTCTCCCCTAATTTGGTAATTCTACTGATTATCTTATATGGTCTTAGGACATTTGCTATTCTTTGATCCATACTTTATGATTTTTGTTCTTTACTGCTCTGACCTTTTCTCGCCTTTTTACTTTTCTTTCTTTTCTTCCTTCAGTTCGTTTTCCCTTCTTCTTTCCTCCTCTTCTGATATTGTTTGATTTCTATATGGGTTCATTGTACTTTGATTCCTATTTACTGGTCTACTATAATTTGTAAGTATGATCTTGATTTTTTTATCTGATTGTATTTTTTTTATGTATTTTGTGTTTTATTGTTTTTTCAAAAATTCAATAAAAATTTCTTAAACAAAAAAAAAAGAAGTGGCTTTGTGGTACCCATATGGCACCACCCAGGCTCGCTGTCAGTTTTCTTTTCATGACTTTCCACTCCAGATGAGCGGAGCCATGAAGAACACTGAGCACTGGTGTGCCAAAACTAGGGCCCATAGAGGGGTCATCCCTGTCCCTAGAAATCAGCTCACAGAGCGGGACGGATGCTTGGGTCACTAAGAAATCAGTGGCCACAAACAGTCTCTTTCAGATAAGGCTTTACCAAAGGTAAATCACTTGTTTCTCTGATGGAGACTTCTAGATGCAGATTCCTTCCCTTTGGATAAATACCCAAGCAATACCATCCCTGGAGGAGGGTCTGCAAACTAATTTCAAACTAGAAAGCCCTGCAGGACTGAATAGGCAAAGTGCCATTCGCGGACCTGACTGTCCTTGCAGTAATGTTTGGTGAACATGTGCAGTGAAGCCCATTTTGCTTCCTGGCAGATATCCAGGTGAGGGGCTGCGTAAAAAGTAGGCAGGGTGATTGATTGGCCTACATGAAGCGGTATGACCACTTCTGGTTGAAAGGTGGCCCATGTGTCAAGCACCAGTTTGTTAGGCTATATTGAGAGATAAGGCGGCTTAGATGATAAGGCCTGCAGCCCACTCACTTGACGGGTAGAAGTAAATGCCACAAGGAAGGCTGTTTTCAGAGAAGCCTGAGGGGACAATTGTGGAGAGGCTCGAAAGGCCGGGGTTTGGAGCTCATGCCCTCTTCAAAGACCTGAAATGTACTACCTTCCAGGAAGGAGCGCAGCCATCTCAGGGCATTTCCGGCTACTCCCAGCTTGCCAAGACGGTGAATCAGGACCTGGTGATTCACCGTATCGAAGGCTGCGCTCAAGTCTAATAGGATGATGGCCGCCGCGCCTCCTGCATCTAAAAGTTTCCTGCTTTCCTCCACAACCGCCAGCAAGGCAGTCTCCGTGCTCTGCCTAGGCCAGAAGCCTGTTTGGGAAGGATGTAGCAGGTTGGAGGTTTCCAAGAACTCGGAGAGGGTGTAATTTACGAAAGGAGAGCACATTAAAAAAGTAAAAATAAAAGTAAGGTCCCACTGAGGCATAATGTATGGTGAAGGAGGGAACAGATGAATAAGACCTTTGAGAAACCTAAGAACAATAGGGGATTTGAACAAAGGAGGTTGATCAGGCAACCGCAAGAAGGCAGAACTGGCAGATAGATAGCCCTTAAGAATGCCCAGAGCAGAGTCATGCTGAGCAAGAGAAAGAATGAAGAGTAAGACCTCAGAAAGGGGAGCAGAAAGGGGATTAGTAGATTTTTCTGCACACCATGCCACAAATTTTTTCCCCACAGCAGGCGTATACCATCCTGCTGGAGGGACGCCTGGCTCTCAAAATTATGTTACAGACTACGGAATGAAGGTCGAAAGTGGTAAACTGTTGCCACTCACTCTCCACGCAGAAAGGCAAACAGTGTACAGGTTCGGGTAGAGCACACTCCCCTGCTGCTTCAACAGAAAATCTTCCTGAAGGGGCAGCCTGATCGGAGAATCGATGGCCATGCTCAGTAGCCCGGAATACCAGACTCTATGGCCAATCCAGAGCCACAAGGATGACTTGGGCCCGGTCGTTCTTGAAGTTCTTGAGAGCTCTGGGCTGGAGTGGTATGGGCAGAAAGGCATACAGTAGGCCTGAACTTCACTCGAGACGAAAAGCGTCTCCGAGCAAGAGCCGCATGGAAAACTCCAGAGCTGCCTAGGAAACTCCAGGACGCAATACTGCTGACATTGTGCGTTCTCTCCACCATTCACCGCCTGGAACGTTTTGCCCCTCTCTCCTTGGAAACGCTCCTGACACTTCTGCCCACAGTAAAAAGTGGTTCACCAAGAGACCCGGTGCCTATGAACATCCTAACCAAAGCTGCTTCTATCATCGGCCCTACAATCACCCAAAATATCAATGCCTCTCTCTGCACAGGAGTAGTCCCCCCACTATGGAAGGAAGCAATTTGGGCAACTACCGCCCTATCTCCCTCCTACCTGGGTTCTCAAAAATCACTGAGAAATATGTAAATTACACCCTCTCCGAGTTCTTGGAAACCTCCAACCTGCTACATTCTTCCCAAACAGGTTTCTGGCCTAGGCAGAGCACGGAGACTGCCTTGCTGGCGGTTGTGGAGGAAAGCAGGAAACTTAGATGCAGGAGGCGCGGCGGCCATCATCCTATTAGACTTGAGCGCAACCTTCGATACGGTGAATCACCTGGTCCTGATTCACCGTCTTGGCAAGCTGGGAGTAGCCGTAAATGCCCTGAGATGGCTTCGCTCCTTCCTGGAAGGTAGTACATTTCAGGTGTTTGAAGAGGGCATGAGCTCCAAACCCCGGCCTCTCCAGTGTGGCGTACCACAGGGTTCGTCACTGAGCCCAACGCTTTTCAACACATATATGGTCCCTTTGGCATCAATTGTGGTCCCTTTCGGGATCCATACGGTCACCTATGCCGACGACATCCAACTGGTCGTAGCCTTAAACCAATCCATACCATACTCAACGACCCTGAAAGCTTGTCTCACGGAAGTGGTAAATTGGATGAGGTCCTCCCACCTGAAACTAAATGGAGAAAAGACCGAGGCCATGACCCTGGGCAACTTTGACAACATGGCACTCAGAACAATCTGGCCAGCATGCATGGGTCCAGTTCCAACCCCTAAGCCTGAAATAAAGAGCCTGGGCATCTGGCTAGACCATAACCTGACTTTCCAAGTGCAAGCCAGCAAGACAGTGGCAACTTGCTTTGGCCTGATCAGAATGGCAAGGAAATTGCTCCCTTTGCTCCCTCCCCAAGCTAAGAAAACCATGGTCCAGTCTATTCTGCTCTCCAGACTGGACTATGGCAATGCGCTCTATCTGGGAGCCCCTACCTCAGCAATCAATAGACTACAGGTCATCCAGAACTATGCAGCCAGATTGTTGATGGGAACTTCCAAATTGCTTTCCGCAAAACCCGCCCTCTGTCTCCTTCATTGGCTGCCAGTAAAAGAGCGAATCCGTTTTAAATCACTCTGCATTGTTCATAAATCCCTTCAGGGGACAGGCCCTCCCCTGATTTCAGCCATACAAAGCTAGGAGAAAGCTTAGTTCAGATGACTTCCATTTCATCGCGACCCCCAGAATCAAACGATCTAGAAGTGGCGGCAGACTTTTCTCATTGAATGCAGGCAGACTTTGGAACGCTCTGCCGCTCAATCTCCGAAATGAACCCAGTCACTGCACCTTCAGGAAACAGCTTAAAACCTTTCTATTCCCTTAAATCAATCATTCTGTCTGTCCACTCGCTCAGTAGTCCTGAATAGTGCTGGGAGGCCTCCGGGTAGCCATGCGCTTTACAAATGCCCTTTTCATTTCATTTCATTCTCGGCGGAGGTGAACAGATCTAGCCAAGGCTATCCACACTGTTGAAAGAGATTTTGCACCACCATCAGGTGGAGACACTATTTGTGACCTGCTAGGCATCTTTGGCTGAGTTGGTCAGCTCTGGCATTCAGAGATCCCGCCAGGTGTTGAACCACCAGGGATATGCCCTTCTGTTCCAGCCATGTCAAGAGGTGCAGGGCTTCTTGACAAACTGCCCTGTTTGTTGCAGTACCACATGGAGGTGGTGTTGTCCCTGAACACCTGCACTATCCTGATGGAGGGTAGAGAGGCTTTCAATGACAGTCGGACTGCACAGAGCTCCAGCATATTGATGTGGAGTTCAGATTCTGTCAGAGACCAGAGTCTTCTGATCTTCACCTCTCCCAGATGGCCGCCCCAGCCCAGGAGTGATGCATCTGTCACTACTGTGAGATCTGGTTCGGGAAGAGAGTAGGGTCTGCCTCTGACCCAATCACGGTTCCTTAGCCACCACTGCAGATTGTTTCCATTTCCCTCCGAGATCTGGACCATATCGAGAGATTACCCTGATGCTGCACCTACGGGAACTTCAGGTCCCACTGCTGAGCCCGCATATGCCGTCTGGCATGTGTCACCAGCAGTATGTGGGAGGCCATGAGGTCCAGCAGCCACAGAGTCAGTCTCACCAAAACCCAGGACAGAGGCTGAAACATTGGCATTGTAGCCTGAATATCCTGATCTTGCCACCAGGGTGGAAAACCCTGAAACTGCACCACTTCCAGAACAGCTCAGATGAAAGGGAGCGTCAGAGGAAATCCGGTGTGACATCAGCACGTTGATAGTAATCCCCAGCAATTGCACAAGGTTCGCCGTAGTCTGTAGAGGGAAGAAGACAGCGTGGGGCGAGCCCGCCTTCATCAGCCAGTTGGCGAGATAGGGGAAGGTTGGCACCAGATCTCCGCAGATGAGCTGCAATCACCGCCATCACCTTGGTGTACCCCCGAGGGATGCTGGTAAGGGCCAAAGCGAGCATGGTGAACTGAAATGCTCGTGGCTACCATAAACTGCAGATACCGCAGGTGGACAGGCAGGACGGGAATGTGAAAATAGCCGTCCTGCAAGTCCAACACTACCATCCAGTCTCCCTTGACCAGAAACTCGATTTGCTCAGAGCAGCAGGCCAGGCCGCCATGAGCTTTAGGAACCGCCCCCTCAAAGCCTTCCGGTGCATGGCCTGCCAATCAGAGCACAGCTTTGGGCTGTGGTCGCGCTCCTAACACCACAGACAGATGAGGTGTGGGTCTATCACCAACATTGGCTGGTGACAGGCTCCACAGGACTTGAATCCTGTGTTGCACAATTACATCCTCAACACACCAGGAGGAAAAACCTCAAAAGTTGATGACAAAACGTTGAAAAGGGTCAGTCAAAAACTCACTTAGGGTTATCTCTTCGCTCCAATTAGTGCTGGCTGACGAGGAAAAAAAATACTGTTGTCAGCGCACCTGGGTGGCACCGATATAAGTACCACAATGCCACTTCCAGCGTGAACGACGCCAACGATGGACAAGGTGCCAAACGATGACACCTACCGGTGTGCAGCTGTATTGCTCACCTAAAATCTTCCGGACTCAGTCTGACGCCTGTGGAAATTAAAAGGAAAGAAATCTGCGGCTAGAAGTCTCTACCAGATATCAGGGCCTTAGTAAGCTATCACACAATTGCAATAAAGATTCTAGGAGGGATCCTATCCCTGATACTATTGGTTGTCCCAGGGGTGGTTGACTATTCTTGTGAATATTTTGTAGTGTGTAAATGTATGGATTCTTAGAGTTATGGGTTACCAGCAATTCAGCTTCTTTTTTTTTAGAGATCCAATTTCGCCCCTCTGCCATCTCTACTTGATGTTTGATTTCCATTTTCAGCCTCCTCGTGAGATTCCCTTGTAGGACTTTGTAGTTCTTTTTGTCAGTTAGGAGGCGTAAACATTCCAGTCTGAAGTCTTCGTGAATTTGTAAGATTATTCCTCCCCTTTTACTTGCTGGCTTTATAAGCACTCAAGTTTGCTCTCTTAGTTCTTTCAGGGCTGCTGATTCCATTCTTGTCATATTGTGGTATGTCGTTTTGCTCTATTCTTTTTATGCATCAATTTCATTGTATACTGCTTGTTCGAAGGTGATTGTATCTGCAGGGATCATGGATGTAGGGGGCAGAATACTGATTTCAATTTCAGGCCAGTACCCCCTTTAGGACTGGTGTCATCTGCAGGGCTTTGTTTTTTCGAAGAAGGCTTTTCATTTCAATTTTCTGTAAAATTCAGCCAATTCACAATGGAGGCAGAATTTGATGAGCTGCAAGAACAAATCCTAGTCCTTAGTTAAGTACTTGTTTCTGTGAATCCGTCAGAACCCATGATGAAAGGCTGGTTATTATGTTGAACCTCTGCTCATCCCTGGTTGGTTGTCTCTTGACATGCTCCGGGTGTTCACTCTCAATTGTGGGTCTTACCAATGGACATGGTTCTCTTTTCTTCCCCTGCCTCTTTCTCCTCGCCATAAAAATAGAAACCTCTGTGTCTGGACATAGAGGATAAGTGGGTTCAACTAATATCCACCACTGCTTTTGAAAATTGACCAGGACTTCCAATATTAAAAACCACTATTGGTGCTAGGGGGTTCCTGAGCCAATTGTAACATCACCATCACACGCACCTTCACAATTACAAGAAAAGCCAGCTCTGCTGTAATCAGGCATCGTAGCACAACTCGGAAGCATTCCGCAACCAGGGCGGGAAACCACAAATGAAGCATGTCACTAACAAGGTTGGTGAGTGACGGTTCTTTAAAAACACCCTGTGGGTTCCAAGGCACCCTAGCTTTAAGGATTAGGAGAAACCTGTCATTCCAATGACAGTAAAGTAGGTAGCAAACTCATTATTTTTTGTTATATTAGTTATTGGTATGGAAGGCGAACAAGTTCTCGTTTACCTTTCTCTCTCTCCCTGTTGTCTGAACCTGTTAAATTGTCAGTAAAATTTTGCTTCCACCCATCAAAGCATACAACATGGTGTAATGGATCAACCCACTCTGCTGACTTGATCCCTGCACTTTGAGTGATTGCACAAAGCCGGGCGTCTCGTTCACATCCGACTAAAAACATATCCATTCCCTTCAGTTTTAAAGCTAGTTCAAAGAATGCTTTTAATTTTTTTATATGGACACTAAAAATACCAGTTATTTATTTTGGCTGCATTATTTTTCAAAACTGACACTGTAACATTGCACCTGCCTGTAATTTGAGCAATTGGTTAGGTGAGGATTTATTTTTGTCCCCTTCACAAATAATAATATTAAAATGATTGGCACAACTGAAAGGCCTGCAGTTTAAAAAGCATCTTGGAAAACAGCTGCATCTGTGAATATTTTTTATTTATTTAACTTTTTATTACAAACATGCAGGTTTCATATTGAGGCAAAGGCATATTGTCTTTATTTCCTTTTTATTTTTGTAGCAAAAGCATGCAATAAGAAAAATAATAATTACAGCAGCTTGCCAAGGCCAGACCTATTGGCTTTGCAAATGATTGTTGTTATATTTATTTATAAAGCTACACATCAAAGAAGCAAAGCAAAGTTATTAGCTATCAACATTGCTCCTACATTAATACACACATTTGAATGTTTGCATACCATACAGTATTGGCAACTTCAACATCCTTCATTCATTCCAGTAACCACGTCTTAGTTTTCCCTAAAAGGGCACCATTCAGGGAACATCAACTGCTTGTCTTTCTGTGGTTTAGAATTCAGGCATCATTATTCCTCCAAATATTGGAAACAAAGTTAGCACAAACCCTATGATTCTAAAATGTATTGGTAAATACCACGTGTACTTCATCCTTTCAGCTTATTACACCTTAAGAAACAGATTAATGATAATGACAAAAAACACCTTTTTGTTAATAATGTATACTTTCCCTCGGGGGTAAATGATTTGGCAAAAGTAGAACTTAGGAAGAGGCAGCATCTCCACGGACGTGGGGTATGTCCCTAGGGTACAGGTTTGTTATCCTCTGGTTAGAGGTTGTTCATCTTAATCTCCAATTTTAAATAAAAAACTCTTGAAACCAATGATCCACTGGTCTTCTTTTATTTTCCAATTAATTCTTAGTAATGTTCATATGTTGACATCATACATGTAGTTTCAGCACTACTTTTCCCAGCATGCATTTCATATATCCCAATGCATTTCGGCCATGCCAGGCCTTTATCTGGGGATATTCTAGAAATAATGAAAAAACATCGTTTAATATTTTGAAGGGCCACAATGAATATGTAAACGCCAACGTAAATATATAAAAAATCATAAGATTTCTAATGCATATAGGAAGTCATTTCTCTTGAGTGAACAGTAGATTAACTGTTGTAATTCCAAGTTCGGGGTTGGAGCTATACATCCTTGTGGATGTTATCGTGAGTCAATTATGGTCAACTGCTTATTACTTACGATTGTGCTCGTCTTTGTGCATTTAATTAGTGCTATCGCTGTGTTTGGGCAAACAAAAAAAAACAAGTGAAACTCTGTGCAATAATCGCGTGTGTTTTTTGATTGTTATTTCAAGGTGATCATAGTGCTTCCGGATAACCTTAATTGACCGTGCTTTAAATAAACGAAAAGAACTCATGCGGAGGTGATGCTTGCTAGAGGCGGCTATTGATAGTTCGAATATCGTGCCCTGAGTAAGCGGTTTGTTTAAACGCGTTAGTACACCTATAGGGGTTGCTCGGTGTGTTCATGCTTACTGTGACTATGGGCAGTTCCAAAGCCAAACACGGTGATTAAATGTGCATTTCATAAGTTACTTACTGTTATGGGCAAGTGGTCAAATTTCGATTCGCGTTCCCGGTTGCTTCCCTGGGAGACGCCTCGGAATTCAGAGGATTAATAAATAACGGACTACTCGTAAGAAATCATAAAAATAGAAAGGTGGACTAAGGTTTGTGGACTCATGCTATCTGTGATAGGAGGATACCCTTGTGGAACGGAGTGACAACTTTATAAGAGAAACTTTATAAGAGAAACGGTTCTCAACTCAAAAGTTCACGCGAATATCGTTTTACACATGTTATGAGCACATATGTGCAGTTAATACAAAATGTGAGCTAAATTATAACGGGCTGAAAAATTAAATATGGAGGTGTATAAGTACATTTAACTTCAGGAAATATTTTAGAGTGATGCAAGGTGTTCATATATAACATATAAATTCCATTCGGTCGTTTAGCCCATGTGGTTTAAGTGAGTTGAACAGTCGTATCCAATAGTTCTCTCTTTGTAAAAGATGAGTATGGTTGTCTCTACCCTCTTTTCTTTTAATAGTTTCCAGAATGAAAAATTTCAGTTGCCAGATGTTATGTTTGGCTTCTATAAAATGGTGTGCTATGGCCGATTTTAGTTGTTTAGTCCTTATGTTACTTTTATGTTCATTTACACGTGTTTTGAGTTTTCTTTCCGTTTGTCCCACATATACCTTCCCGCAGGGACATTTCAGTAGATAGATGATGTTTGTAGAATCGCAGGTTGCGTTTACTTTGAGCTTGATGTTATGTCCTTTCATAGGATGTGGTATGTTTGTTCCTATAATAACATTGTGACAATTGTTGCAGTTCCAACAAGGAACCGTCCCTTTACATGTTTTGGGAAAAGCTCGAAGTTCGGGTTGTCTAATGATTTCCCCAATGTTCTTTCCGCGAGTGTATGCGAAGATAGGAGCTAAATCAAATATGTGGTTGAAGTCCGGTTCAAGTGTCAAGATTGGCCAGTGTTTTTTAATGATCTTCTTGAATTTTTGACTCATGGTAGAAAATTTGGACACTATGGTTGTGCGTTCTTGAGTGGATTTCTCTTTCCAAGTTAACAGTTCTTCTCTAGAAATTTGTTGAACTCGGGTTTTGGCCTGCTGTAGTATTTCCTCCGGGTATGCCCTTAGTCTAAATCGTTGCATCATTTCATTGGTGCGTTCTGTGTTGGCTATAGGATCGGACACAATCCTTTTTACTCTTAGAAGTTGAGAGTAAGGTAAATGTTGATGGAAGCTCTCATAGAGCAGGGTGTTGTTTCTGTCAGTTGCTTTCCTGAATAGATCTGTGATGAAACCATTATTTGTTCTAGTGATTCCTACGTCTAAGTATGTTATGGATTGTGTCTGAATTTCATGGGTAAATTGTATTCTTTCATCAGTATGATTGAGTTTATTGAGTTCATTTTCAAGCTCCAGGGTTGATCCATTCCATAGGACAAAAATATCGTCTATGAACCTCAAAAACATTTTGGTATGTTTTTTCCAAACTGGTGTCGACAGTATATGTGTCCCTTCAAATTGGTTCATTACTATGTTGGCGTACGAGGGAGCTGCGCAATTTCCCATGGAAGTTCAGTTTTTTTGTAGAAACCAATCCTTTTTTCCATTTAAAATAGCTGTGCATGAGAGTATATTGTAAAAGTTCCATGAGAAATACTTTCATCTCGTCGTTGTAGTGTGAGTGTAGTATTGCTTGTTAAATTGCATCAATCCCCATTTGGTGGGGTATGGAGGTATATAAGGACTTCACATCAATTGTGGCCATGAATACATTCTCTCCTTCAGGTTATTGTGATTTCATTAATCTTGGTCAGAAAGTCAGTAGTGTCCTTGATGAAGATTCTCATTTTGTTCACAAAGGCCTGTAGGTATTCGGTCTAGAAATTTTCCTGTGGGCTCATGTAAACTTCCTTTAGTGGAAACTATAGGGCGCAAAGGGGGATTGACAGGGTCTGTGTGAATTTTTGGTACCATGTATATAACTGGACTTTTTGGGTTGGTTGGTATCAAAAAGTTTTTAAGTTTTTCATCGATTGTGCCTTGATCTACGGCTTTTAGAACGACGACTTTTAGGGCTTCCCAAAATTGATCCGTAGGGTTGGTGTGAAGTTTCATATATGTGTATGGATCCGACAGGTGTTCTTCTACTTGATCATTGTAATAACTTGTATTTAATACCACCAACGCGTCACATTTGTCTGCTTTTTGGCATGTTATAGATGTGTTCTGTGCTATTCCTTTGAGAATCCCATATTCTTTTTGGGTAAGGTTATGTCGTTTGGGTATGGATTTGAAATCCAGTTTATATAAATCCTGTTTTACCAAAGATTCATATATATCAAGGGTTTTATGGCTTATAGGGGCCATGAATGTACTCTTTGTTTTTAAACCCATTAGTTGGTCTCTGTCTGTTTTTTGTTGATTGTTCACGATGTTATCAAAAAAGTGCCGGAGTCTCAATTTTCTCATTAGTTTAAAAAAACGAATTTCCATCTCCAGTGAATTTGTGTGGGTAGTGGGCACGAACGATGTTCCTTTTTGAAGAGTTTTTATCTCTAAATCCGTGAAGTGGTAGTCAGATATGTTTATCACCAGGTTATCTGGTGTATTCATTTTTTTGATTTGTCCTTCTTGGCCGTGACTGTCCGTGTCTGAGGGTGTTCTTTCTCTTTGTCTTTTTCCTTTGCTCTGCCTGGGTCTTCTCTTTCGGTTGGGCCTAATTCTAAAAAAGGCCCTCTGGATGTAGAAGGTTGCTGTTGTGTGTTGTTTGCTCTTGATAATGGGGGTGGTTCTACGGTCTATCTAGATTTATTTGAACCATCACTCCCTGTTGAGGAGGTGTCTGTGTTTTGGGTATATGGCTTTGTCTGTCTTCTCTTGGCATAAATGTCTGCCCATGTATAAACTTCCCCGAGTTTATAATCAATGGTGTCTCATCTAAACTTCCGAATCTTTCTTTCGTTTACTTCCTGGGTGTGTTTTGCCAGTTGTTCATTGATGTTTTTTAGCTCCTTGTCCCAATCTTCTATTGACATCGATTCACTGAACTCTGATTTAAATGTTGATATTTCTTTAGCCAAGTCTTCCAAGATACTAGATAATTCCTCTATTATTAACAATATCCAATCCAAGGAACATTTGTTTAATATGGCGAACCAACGGTCTTTAAATTTCTGTACGTTTTTACACAAAGATGGCTTAAGCTGTATTCTTAATCCTCGTGGGATTCTTTGCACTTTATGCTACTTTAACATCGTACTTGCATGCAGTCTCTGATTTATTTCCTTTTTAGACAAATATAATAATTGTCGGATATTTTGTTCTTTTGAACGGTGAGTTGCCCAAACACAGCGATAGCACTAATTAAATGCACAAAGACGAGCACAATCGTAAGTAATAAGCAGTTGACCATAATTGACTCACGATAGCATCCACAAGGAGGTATAGCTCCAACCCTGAACTTGGAATTACAACAGTTTATCTACCGTTCACTCAAGAGAAATGACTTCTTATATGCATTAGAAATCTTATGATTTTTTATATGTTGGCGTTTACATATTCATTGTGGCCCTTCTAAATATTGAGCGATGGTTTTTCATTATTTCTAGAATATCCCCAGATGAAGGCCTGGCATGGCCGAAATGCATTGGGATATATGAATTGCATGCTGGGAAAAGTAGTGCTGAAACTACATGCATGATGTCAACATATGAACATTACTAAGAATTAATTGGAAAATAAAAGAAGACCAGTCGATCATTGGTTTCAAGAGTTTTTTTATTTAAAATTGGAGTTTAAGATGAACAATCTCTAACCAGAGGACAACAAACCTGTGCCCTAGGGACATACCCCACATCTGTGGAGATGCTGCCAAATCCTATTTAATTCACTCAGGTTCAGTGAGTGAAACCTGGGAGCATGGATCACCTTGAGTATAAAACCACATACAAACTAACGGTTGTGCACGCATTTGTATTATATTATAAGTAGAACTTAGACATAATTAGAAGCAAGTAAGTCTTAAAAGATTGTTGCCTGAATAATACTGCACTTATAACATAATTAGTAATGTGATTGAAAATATAAAAAGTATCTCTATTTGAGTCGTAAAAAACAATTCTAAAAAAGTCAAGTAAAAGCAATGCATTACATCTGCTGCTTAAACTAAGATGTATGAAACGACTTTCTTCGTATATTTGCATCCGAAGCATTTCTATACATGTTTCTGTAGATTTTTTCTAGACTGTCTTCAAAAATAGCCCGGTGACTTTTTCCTTTGTACTCAGCAGCACGGTTGGACCAGTATTCACCGTTGTCCAGATGAACTGAGGTGTTCTGCTGGCACGATCTATGAGAAGGACAGCAAAATATTTCTATTAATTGTCTAGAATAATGAAATGTAAACTTTTGATGACATTTTAATTACTAAATGCGTGTAATGTGAAACTCTTATAATCACAATAAGCTTGGTGATGCTAACTGTATATCCTTCTATCAACCTGATAATGGGATCGAATGCCCCTTCACAACCTGGTTTCCATGGCAACCATAAAGCGGGTCCACAAAAAAGGATCCATTGATTAATTCCTCTGCTTCTTTAAGTGATGGGGCTTATCTCAGGAAAACTGAGGAATAAGAATAAAATATTTAAAAAAAAGAAATCATAGGCATAGTAAGGCATCACTATTTTACCATGTCAATCCTTCTGATCCTGTGAGAGTCCCTTTTGATTTGAAAGTAATTTAGGCATTGTACATTCCCTGTGGCTCAGCGTTGCTCTCAAGCAAGGTTGGTGATATGAATTTGTTGGCAACTATTATCATAGCATGCACCCGTTTCTGCATCGCTCGAGTCTGGATAGATAATGTCAGCCCTAGTGTCAATGAGTTCTGGGTCTTACTCAGACAGGTCTGTGAGATGGGACTTGCTTCGGCCAAAACTAAAGGGCCACGCTCTTGGCTTAAATTTAATCTGGTCTGGACCGGTCTCCAATGGGAGTAACGAGGCACTTTTCATTTATAATAAGCTCTGTCACGGCCCTATGACAAATGCTTTTTTCATTTTCCTTTCTTGTTGTTTTTTTCTCTCTGGGAGAACGTTATTTCTTAAATTATGGCTAGGATTGTTTTCTTCCACACCTGATTTAATTGTCGCCTTTCCCTGACTACTAAGTTAAAAATACAGATTTATCTCTTGTTAACACTTCTAATGTATTTATGTAATGTTTGTCTTACTTTTGGCTAAATAAAAATCTTACAAAAAAACAAAGAGTGTTCCTTTTGATTTCAAAGCAATTTATGCATTGTGCCTTCCCTGTGACCAGGCCCCCTGCTCAGCGTTTCTCTCAAGCAAGGTTCAAGCTCTACAAATACTAACACAAACATCTTTTTATAAAGAAATAAGAAACGTGTGCGCATATGATATTAGTGATTAAAGATGCATGCTGTAAAACTACTCATTAAATGGTCACAGTTCTTTGGGATTTAATTTGGATAAGTCAAGAGTAACAATTGGTGAACGGCAGACAGATTCAGAAATATAAGAGAAACATTTTATGTTGGTGCATTTATAAGATTTAGCATTATGCCTTACAGTAGAAAGTGACAGCACATTCTTAGAATCTCTCTATTGGGGACAACAAAGAAATTCGAAGCCAAATAGGATGTATACTGGAAGAGCGAGAAAAAAAAACACTAACTTAAAAACACCAAGAAGGTGACATACATGAAAAAACCAGACTATGATCCGATACAAACATTTTTTTACATTAGCATAACAGGAGTATAGATGGCAGATATTGTAGGGAGGGAGAAATTGTTACAACTGGGATGAAGAGAAGTGAAAGGAAACACATTTTGGTGAGGCATATGATGAGGTAAACATCAGTTCACACATTAAAACATTATTGGACTATGACAGCTAAGTAGTTATGGATCCCCATAGAGAGCATTTGATGTTAAACATGCTCCTGTTCCCGAAAGCTATAAAACACAAACAGGCCCACCAAGTGTGAACAGTATTTCCTTGCACTTAGCACTCAGTTGATGCCTATGCTAAAAGAGATTTTTAGCCATCTGTCGTTAAAATCTACATCCCTTGTAGCATTCACAGCCCAGGGCAAAGAATAAAAGGTAAGAGCCACCATATCTGCTATGTCGTTGAATATCTCCTTGAGACTTCAGACCACAATTGGCACACCAGTCTGCAGAGAAAGCGAAAAGGAAGGTCACAATTTTTTGATCTGTAATTCCATATCAATCCAAAGAGAGTCATCCTAGCTTATGCATCCTACTCAGTGTCTAAGCAGTTCAATCACTGTGAAGACCTTTTTCTGAACAATGCTGGGCACAATGTTAGACGCAAACGTCTATTTACAGGCCGTTTCCCATGTACACCTGAGAAGGTTGTAATACTTTTCTTCATCTCGAACTCTATTGTCCATTTATTTTGAATCTTATTAGTTAAAGTATTTCCTAATGTATACATTTTGAGGCCAAATGGTTGTCTCTTCATAATATATCTAAAGGATGAATCAATTAAAGTTTTGTTTTAGCTTCGATTTTTTTAAACTGCTTTTTAGTTTTCTTTAACTTTACTTGGAAGTCTCCTCTGCTTTAGACATCCAACGCCTTAAACATTATTTACACATTATGCAGACCTGGATGCCCAGTGCCTAAACTGAAGTTCAAACCAGGCAAGACAAAATTCCTTTTACTTGCCAAGAACAACAAAAAAGATACAGTACAAACCTGGCTCAATGAAATGAACTTTGTTGGCCTTGAACCCCAGCTTCACTGAATACCAAGTCACTTGACTTCACCTTGGACTGCAACCTCATCCTCAAGTAACACATTGCCAAAAAATCAAATACGGCCTGGTACCAGTTCTCTCTCCTAAAGAAAGTCAAACTGTTTCTTCCAGAAAACAACTTCAGAACTGCTGATCCAGTTCTCATACTATCTCAACATGGTGGTGGTAATGCCCAACTCATGGCGTCCAACATTCCACCTTCAATGACATACTACACGCCACAGCATGTCTCATCCAGGTCCAGAAGAAATATGATCACATCAACCCCATCCTGATTAAATGATATAAAGACCCCTGAGCACGCTCTCCAATTCATGAATATACCAATCTGTTTCAGTCATTGTCAACTTCCTCAGGGCTAAATGGTACATAATACAGATCCACTGTTATTCCAACTCCATGAAAAATATTTTTACACTACCACACCACTGTGCAATCACTAAATAAATCTGTGAGGAGCTTCAGCCACATACGAATTCAGTTATTGTCGACTTACTCAGGGCTAGATGGTACATAATACAGATACACTGTTATTCCAACTCCATGAAAAATATTGTCACAATCCCACACCACTGTGCAATCACCAAATACATGTGTGAGGAGCTTCAGCCACAGAAGTATCTGGTATTTCTTAACAGAATAGCAATATGCCATCCAAGTGAGAGTATACAAGCATTCATACAGCATTGTGTATGCATAAATACTCCAAACACTCAGCATGCAAAGAATTTTAAACACCTTGACAAGTTTTCTGAGACACAATAACCCTACTTCCAAATGTAAGATCTGTAGAAAAACAACAGTGCTCCCAAAATTAGTTCTGTAGTCTGATCACAAATATGTAGAAAACAAGAGAATCCCGAATCTCTCAGCTACAAAGTTTTACAATGATTCCAACTGTTTAAAAATATTGATATTTACTTCTCTGCCCTCTACTATCGATATCTCAGAAGTTTGTTCAATCTAGATAGCAAGGAGGGAAGAAAATCCCATTCTTACATAGCAGGGATTGAGAGGGTATTTTCAAAGGTCTTTGTGTCATTTTGTGGGATACCCTTCTTATGAGTGAATTGTTGGTTGTTCCCTATGGAGCGCCTAAGTTTATATGATAAGGAATCATGCTGTTGACAACACTAGGGAAGTGTGCGCTGGTATTAACTTAATCACCAAAATCAAGGAGCCGTCCGGATGGAACTGCATTGGCTCTCCTTGCTGGACCACACCATCATCTACACCAACTGTATTATTTACAAAGCCATCAAAACCAGCACCCCACTTATCTTGCGGACAAGCTCACCATCTGTGGTGGTTCTCAGAAAGAAAACCGACAGCTAGGAAGCCATCAGTATGCAGACTAAGAAATTGTATTTAAAAAAAAAAAGGCAGCAGACCTTTTCTACCTGTATAAAAGGAACAACATCCCATCAGGACCACTCCAACACTTGTCCAATTTAGAAAAGAGTTGAAGACTCACCTCTTTAACGGACACTACATCACCATGCATTGACCGTCCACAAACAGTTTCCTATCCTGTTACTCATTGTCTTTATACTGGTCTTTGACCATGTACAGCCCTCCACTGCCTTTTGACTAGGTTTGCACTGCAGAACTATCATAAATATAGATACAAAAGCCCACACTAGGTAGGAATAAATGTATACCACATTCAGTGACTGAAACAGTTATGTCTCAACGTCCTCAACCTAAACATCAATGATATAAGAAATAATTTTGACATATGGCCAGAGGAGCAAAGTTCCCTGTCTTTAGGTCATTTTTCTAAATGACAGGCTTGATTTAGGAAAACAGGAGAGCAACGTCCTCAACCGATACAAACATTTTTTTACATTAGCATAACAGGAGTATAGATGGCAGATATTGTAGGGAGGGAGAAATTGTTACAACTGGGATGAAGAGAAGTGAAAGGAAACACATTTTGGTGAGGCATATGATGAGGTAAACATCAGTTCACACATTAAAACATTATTGGACTATGACAGCTAAGTAGTTATGGATCCCCATAGAGAGCATTTGATGTTAAACATGCTCCTGTTCCCGAAAGCTATAAAACACAAACAGGCCCACCAAGTGTGAACAGTATTTCCTTGCACTTAGCACTCAGTTGATGCCTATGCTAAAAGAGATTTTTAGCCATCTGTCGTTAAAATCTACATCCCTTGTAGCATTCACAGCCCAGGGCAAAGAATAAAAGGTAAGAGCCACCATATCTGCTATGTCGTTGAATATCTCCTTGAGACTTCAGACCACAATTGGCACACCAGTCTGCAGAGAAAGCGAAAAGGAAGGTCACAATTTTTTGATCTGTAATTCCATATCAATCCAAAGAGAGTCATCCTAGCTTATGCATCCTACTCAGTGTCTAAGCAGTTCAATCACTGTGAAGACCTTTTTCTGAACAATGCTGGGCACAATGTTAGACGCAAACGTCTATTTACAGGCCGTTTCCCATGTACACCTGAGAAGGTTGTAATACTTTTCTTCATCTCGAACTCTATTGTCCATTTATTTTGAATCTTATTAGTTAAAGTATTTCCTAATGTATACATTTTGAGGCCAAATGGTTGTCTCTTCATAATATATCTAAAGGATGAATCAATTAAAGTTTTGTTTTAGCTTCGATTTTTTTAAACTGCTTTTTAGTTTTCTTTAACTTTACTTGGAAGTCTCCTCTGCTTTAGACATCCAACGCCTTAAACATTATTTACACATTATGCAGACCTGGATGCCCAGTGCCTAAACTGAAGTTCAAACCAGGCAAGACAAAATTCCTTTTACTTGCCAAGAACAACAAAAAAGATACAGTACAAACCTGGCTCAATGAAATGAACTTTGTTGGCCTTGAACCCCAGCTTCACTGAATACCAAGTCACTTGACTTCACCTTGGACTGCAACCTCATCCTCAAGTAACACATTGCCAAAAAATCAAATACGGCCTGGTACCAGTTCTCTCTCCTAAAGAAAGTCAAACTGTTTCTTCCAGAAAACAACTTCAGAACTGCTGATCCAGTTCTCATACTATCTCAACATGGTGGTGGTAATGCCCAACTCATGGCGTCCAACATTCCACCTTCAATGACATACTACACGCCACAGCATGTCTCATCCAGGTCCAGAAGAAATATGATCACATCAACCCCATCCTGATTAAATGATATAAAGACCCCTGAGCACGCTCTCCAATTCATGAATATACCAATCTGTTTCAGTCATTGTCAACTTCCTCAGGGCTAAATGGTACATAATACAGATCCACTGTTATTCCAACTCCATGAAAAATATTTTTACACTACCACACCACTGTGCAATCACTAAATAAATCTGTGAGGAGCTTCAGCCACATACGAATTCAGTTATTGTCGACTTACTCAGGGCTAGATGGTACATAATACAGATACACTGTTATTCCAACTCCATGAAAAATATTGTCACAATCCCACACCACTGTGCAATCACCAAATACATGTGTGAGGAGCTTCAGCCACAGAAGTATCTGGTATTTCTTAACAGAATAGCAATATGCCATCCAAGTGAGAGTATACAAGCATTCATACAGCATTGTGTATGCATAAATACTCCAAACACTCAGCATGCAAAGAATTTTAAACACCTTGACAAGTTTTCTGAGACACAATAACCCTACTTCCAAATGTAAGATCTGTAGAAAAACAACAGTGCTCCCAAAATTAGTTCTGTAGTCTGATCACAAATATGTAGAAAACAAGAGAATCCCGAATCTCTCAGCTACAAAGTTTTACAATGATTCCAACTGTTTAAAAATATTGATATTTACTTCTCTGCCCTCTACTATCGATATCTCAGAAGTTTGTTCAATCTAGATAGCAAGGAGGGAAGAAAATCCCATTCTTACATAGCAGGGATTGAGAGGGTATTTTCAAAGGTCTTTGTGTCATTTTGTGGGATACCCTTCTTATGAGTGAATTGTTGGTTGTTCCCTATGGAGCGCCTAAGTTTATATGATAAGGAATCATGCTGTTGACAACACTAGGGAAGTGTGCGCTGGTATTAACTTAATCACCAAAATCAAGGAGCCGTCCGGATGGAACTGCATTGGCTCTCCTTGCTGGACCACACCATCATCTACACCAACTGTATTATTTACAAAGCCATCAAAACCAGCACCCCACTTATCTTGCGGACAAGCTCACCATCTGTGGTGGTTCTCAGAAAGAAAACCGACAGCTAGGAAGCCATCAGTATGCAGACTAAGAAATTGTATTTAAAAAAAAAAAGGCAGCAGACCTTTTCTACCTGTATAAAAGGAACAACATCCCATCAGGACCACTCCAACACTTGTCCAATTTAGAAAAGAGTTGAAGACTCACCTCTTTAACGGACACTACATCACCATGCATTGACCGTCCACAAACAGTTTCCTATCCTGTTACTCATTGTCTTTATACTGGTCTTTGACCATGTACAGCCCTCCACTGCCTTTTGACTAGGTTTGCACTGCAGAACTATCATAAATATAGATACAAAAGCCCACACTAGGTAGGAATAAATGTATACCACATTCAGTGACTGAAACAGTTATGTCTCAACGTCCTCAACCTAAACATCAATGATATAAGAAATAATTTTGACATATGGCCAGAGGAGCAAAGTTCCCTGTCTTTAGGTCATTTTTCTAAATGACAGGCTTGATTTAGGAAAACAGGAGAGCATCTTCCTGTCAACCTATAATAGCACTTGGGCGGTCCCAGATTCTTTTTTTTCTAATGTATAAATTTAGACTATTTGGATTTTCTAGAACAGGAACAATATGCATTGGAGTATTTATTTATTGAACAACCAGAACTCAGAAATTGTGTACAATAAAGTTCAAACAGTGAATATTCAGTGCTTTGATTTCCGATGTATTCTTTTCAAAGAATAGCATGATGCATCAGAATGTGCCATGACAATATTCAAAGTACTGCTGATAGAGGCATCAACCTGGCAGAAAAATAACATCAAATCATCAGCATGGACAGCCAATATGTATACATCCCCTCTTACTGGGATCATGTGTATCCAAGTTGAAGACATTCATTTTTGGAAAAGCACTGTAGGGCGAAGAGGAATAATAAAAGTGACAGTAATTGTCCCTGGCATGTACCCTAATGTAATGGAAATAATTTTGAACAGATTCAATTCACCAGTTTCTAGGGCCAGGACACAAAGCATGAATCGAACACCAACATTAAACCATTTTAGGCATAGGGCCAGCTAAAACTCTCTGTTCCTAATAACAAGTACTGGCAAAGCAAATAGGTCTTGCCTATGGGAGAGCTACAGGCTTTGTCAATTTCTTTTAGCCATGTTGTACAGCAGCATGACTGAAAGTTAGGCAAAAAAAGCTGTGAATCACCAAATGCTGAACGCAAGAGTCAGTGATCAGTTTTATCAGGTGGGATTATTCTTTCCCTTAAAAAAATGTGTTGAATTATCTTATGTCCGAGCTGAAATTCACTGTGTTGTCTCCGCTTGCAGAAAGCACCAAAAAGGCCATACAGAGCAGGGCCATCTGTACCTTTGTAGCACCTTGAAACCCACTGGCAAGAGTTTTCACCACTCCTTTCCTGGCAGGACAGGAGGGGGCATGCAAAAAGGAGGGCAGGTTGGACAAGGCATGTGACAACAAGGACACAGGACAAAAAATGTAGGAGGGGGAGGGAGGAAGGGGGTGCAGGTAAAGGAAACACAATTACCTAGAAGGGGGAGCAGTGGAATGACACTGGGCAATGGAAGTAGTACTTGGACATGCTCCAGGGTAGGGACAAATACCGCAAGAGGAAATGAATCTGGCATCTGCTGACCAAACAGAAGCAAGCAAAGGAGTGACGATGAAGTCAATCAATGGTAAGCAATGGGTGGGCTTTAAGCCCCTTGTGAGTATCAAAATATCTCATAAGCGACAGCACATACACTGTCTCAGGCGAGACCTAAAGTATAGGGTGTGGAGGGGGAAAGGGAGGGTTGAAAGAGGCAAAGGTGTCACACAAACATAATGAAGGGCATAAACAACCGACAGTGCCCCAAAAACATTTAGGTGCGCTAGGGTGAAGACAGGAGAGTGTTTAAGGAAGGGGTGTGGATTTATCCTACCTGAGGGGAAAACAGCCTTTACTTCTCAGGTAAGTACCACCCAGGTAAGTATTTGTACCTTTACCGCGCAGTACTTTACCACACAGGTAATTGTTTTTTTATTAAATAGCATACTTTTTATTTTTAAAAAGTGATTTTACGGTTCAGAGGTGGGTAGAGGTAAAGAGAGGTAATGGTGACTAGAGGGTTCAGAGGTGGGTAGAGGTTAATTGAGGTGGAAGTTGACTTAAGGGCTTAAGAGTGGATAGAGGTAAAGGGAGGTGAGGGTGACTTGTGGGCTCGGGGATGGGCGGAGGTGAGGGTGACTTGAGGGTTAATTGGTGGGTAAAAGGATGTGAAGGTGACTGGAGGGCCTAGAGGTGGGTAGAGGTAAAGGTAGGCGAGGTTGACTTGACTGTTCAGGGGGGTGTAGAGGCAAAAGGAGGTGAGCATGACCTCAAGGCCCAGAGATGGGCAGAGTTAAAGGGAGGTGAGGGTGGCTTTAGAGTTGAAGGATGGGTAGTGGTAAATGGAAGTGATAGATTTCAAGGATGGGTAGTGGTAAAGGGAAGTGAGTGTGACTTGAGAGTTCAGGTGTGGGAAGAGGTAAAGGGAGGGAAGGGTGACTTGAGAGATTGTGGGGAGGTAGAGGTAAAGGAGGTAAGGGTGATTTTAGAGGTTAGTGTGGGTAGAGGAACATAAACCTTATGAAATAACCCTTGTTTGATGATGACTAAAACATCCTCTAAATTCTAGAAGTAGTATCTAAGAAGTATGCAAATGTGACATAGGTGCAAACATTAATTCAGAAAAACACACACTGTATAGCAACAGTCTTAGAGGAAGGTAGTATGTTAACTTTGCGATCCATAAATGCGACAAGAGGCCTAAATGTATGTTTTAGAAATTGGTCACATGCCACAAAGTTTCATTATTGCTACTTGTTTGCGATCACCTATTTGAAATACAGTGAAGCCTGGGCTTGAACTTTGATGTTTTCAAGTTGTCTTGCAAGCAAAGGCAAAAAAAAAAAGTACCACAAAGGAGCGCATGCAGCACGGAGGAACAGTAAGCAAGAAATCAATCAGTACTTGGTTCAAGCTACAGGGAAGAAAGGAAGCACATGTAAGTAAACAAAGTGGTGGATTTTATAGTTTTTATTTTTCAGAAACAATAAATCGTCTCAGGCGACAGCACATGCGCAGTCTCAGACGAGCCCTATAAATCTATATTTCTGAACCCAATTCAGGGGCTACGGACAAGCAGGAGAAAACGGGCCTTAACCATGGAGACTGGGGCTGTTTACCACTGGTGTCCTAAAGACTGTCTCATTATGGTGTGGCAAACTGGGTCAAGTAAATCTCTACCCTACTTGACTCTCAGGGTTGCGAGTGCAAGCAGTCCAAGACATCTCAGGGCACTACCATGAAGGATAAAGTTTCAGGTCTCTAACAATAATAAAAATGGACAAAGTAAGTGAATGTCCAGCCCAATGCTTTTTTTTAAGATTGAAGAAGTACTTCAACCACTACAAAACATAACATGGTATGAAAAGAAGCAGCACTGCTGGGATGCACAATATATGGTTCCCTACACAGATAATCGTAAAGCAGGTGTTTCCAAATAGTCGATCAAGCTACCAGTAGCTCCCAGACACTTTCAGAGTAGCTCACAGCCTCAAGTTTATTTTTTCAAATAAGCACATTGTCATATATTCCTTTTAAAGTTAAGGGAAGGCTGTGCTCATTTTACATTATTATCATCAGGCTGCAGATAGCAGGGCCTGATAATGAGCAGTCCTCAGTCAGATGTATGACCCACCTTAGGGCTGGCTCACAGAGGTGAACAACTGAAGCACTGAGGTATTTAACCCTTAAATAAAAGTCTTTGTCAACTCAATATTGGAGCTGTGAACAAAATGATGTTTCTGAATGATTTTAAAGGGAAGAAAATTAAAATGGAAAGTTACCTGATTAAATTAACTCTGCATTTCAATTTTCTCCCATTTCAAAGTGTTGCATTTGCAAACAGCAGGCCACTTACTCCCAGTGGCCTGTAGACACTGTGATATAAGTATAACAGAAAAATACAACCATTTTTAATTTTTAAATTAGAGAAATTTAGAGTGCAGAACTTTTTTACATATTATGAACCTTTTAGCAGATTATTTTTCTGCACTTTTAATTTCTCCCATCTAAAAACATTTGTATGTTTGTGTTATACATGTAACAGTGCTACATATGGCGAAAGGTATGTCTTGTGCTGCAAACATACCAAACTGGCTCTCAATCACCTGTATAGATCCCATTCATACACACACAGGATAATAATCCACATTTTTAAAGCGCGAACAATCACCCGTAAGGGTCTCTAGGTGCTGGGGGCCGTCGGGAAGATTAAGCAAGCTATTGTCCAGAGTCACATGGTGCTGGGCTAATCTGCCGCCGGCGCTGGGGATCGAACCGTGATCCCCAGATTCCGGAGTCAGTCGCCCTGGCCGCAGCGCCACACCTCTTCCTCGTCGGATCATAAATCCCCAAAGACCGCGCTCTCACTAAAACACATGGCAGCCCTTAGTCATAGTATTTTTCTCAAACCATAGTATCTGGTTCTATTGACATTAGGCTTAAAGTCAATAATGCTGGAGGTGCAGGCTTAAAATGGCAAACGTGAAACAGTTTTACTGTCATCTGTGACCCTGTAGGTCAGTAAGTAACATTTGACAAGGCAATTCTGGTGTGCAGGTTGCGGTTATCTATTGAAGTCCTACCAAATGATTTGCTGAGCCAATTACCCTTTCAGATGTTGGTGTTATCTGATCATAGCACATACTCAGAACGTCCAAGATTAAGTGTTCAGCTGTCATCTACATGGGCATGCAGTCACACTTGTGGTTACAAGGGCACATCTCAGTGGCTCGACTCCTGTCTATGTCAGCTGGAGAAGACTACTATGGTTCGGCGAAAATAGCCTGGACATGCAGCTTTATCATTCAGGGTGGGGAATACTTTTCCTCCGGTCCAGGGACTGGCATGAGGTCCTCAGTTATGGCAATGCAGAATCAGCACAGGTCCTCCATAATCTTCTGTGGCAGTCACAAAATATGGCACCTAGGTGAATTGTTGCTGACAAGCTTGGTCTTTAGCTGGGTAGGGAAGCAGAGAGACCCTTGGATTCAACCACGTCTTCTCCAGACACACTCCCTTTTTTAATTCCTTCTAGGTCGCTCCTCTGCCAAACATGGTGGCTGGAAATTTCCACCTCCAAAATTCAGGTAGATCCACAGCTCACCCAGCAAGATGTGCAGTTTTCAGACAATATCCCCTAATAACTCTGGAAGACTGGCTATCTACGATACCTGGACTGAAACACAGCAGCTCTGTGAGTACTCTGCAGGGCACCACCATCTTTGGTCAGTGAAGCCGATTGGAAATAGATCCAAGCAGGAAGGTCTGAAACCCACTTTTAAACATAGCTTTTAGACAGGAAATGTGGATCGACTGTCTATAGTTTATCAACGCATATTGGGTGGTTCCTTTTCATAACTTCATTTTCTTTTTGATACACAGACAATTCTATGTGTAAGGTGGTGGCTCTCACAATAGGTTTGAGTGAATTAATTATTTATTGTATAGATTTAATAAAATATCATTTACAATCATAATAGGAAAGAAAATCCATTATAAATTCTGAGATCTACTACAGAAGATAAAATCCGTTATAAATTCAAAAACCTACTTCAGTGATTTATGCCAATAGTGCATGACCATACACAGTTAACAACATTTAATTAGCTAGCCAAGATGAAGATAGACAAGGTTCAGAAAAGTTACAAACTTCCCTATGAATCAATGATCAATTTGTGAATGAATGAATCTTTGATTGCTTCACACAATGTACTGCAGTTTGCTTTAATGAAAATATGCCTTGGGTACTTTTCCTGATGGACAAAAGGACTGGCTATAAGAATATAATATGTGCCAGAGTGTTGTCTTCGTAACCACAAAGTCAGCACACTCTTAGAGGATGACATTTCTTCTTTCAACGACTTTCAAATAGAGCACTTGGTATATACAGGAGGCAAAATCTCAGATACTTAAGTTTGCACCCTGAATCCAGAGTTATAGATGAATAGCTCTGTGTTTGCGGTCAAATCTGAATGCTTATAACTCAGTAGACGGGTCAGGTCCGTCTGTCATGAGTTGGCCCTCAACCTCTTCCTTATAAGATCTTTGTGGATCAGCCGTGGCATTCTTGAGAGCTGCAGTAGGAGGGGTAGGTTATTCTGACTTATAACCTTAGAGTCAGCCAAAATGCTCAGGCCTAGAGAAGAGTCTTCTGATAATTCCTGCTTATTATATATGAAGTTTTCAGCAAATAATCTCTGGCGTTAATGCAGTCACACACATAATTTAATTCTAGACTTGCCTGTCCCAACAATAGAGAAGGGAAGGGAAGTTCCAAACAAATGTTGCAGTGGGGGGTTGAGGAGCGAAGACCAGGTAATACCTTAACTTTGTTAATGTAGGGTTTATCCAGCGCGGAACAGTTTTATCATTAAAGATAATGTAAGCAGGCAACATAGTTGGAATAAGCTTGCTGGTGATCGTCGTGACTGATGAAAAAATGGTCTGAGCACCGTACATCTGGAAGTATTTTTTCAAAGATCAAGTGATTAGTTGCACTTTTATCCGCTTGTTAGTTAGGTTGTCTCACCAGGTAAGGTTTTTATTGACTGTTACGCCTAGGTAGCAATAAGAAGCTACTTCTTATAGGGGTTTGTTATCAAGGGTCAGTCTTAAAGAGCTTTGTCAACTACCAAAACGCATGGATTAGTCACAGTTGACCTGCAAGTCATTATTTATTACACTCACAAAGCCTCATCAGTTGAAATTGAAGAGGTCTTGGGGTTAAAGAAAAAAGGTAGTATAAACAATAAGAGAGCGAGGAGCAAGAGGGGTGTACGTCCTTTTTCCCAAAGAAATGTACAAAACAACAATAGGGGCGGACCCAAATTCACTGCATCAAAGGACCAGGGAATAGGGAAAAACCATTAGGTTTTTTAAAAAGAACCCTCCCCCACCAACCTAGTTGGTGACATGATTCATCATCGGGTTCCCACCAGGGGTGCAGAGTGCATCCCAAGTGTGCTTCGATGCCTACGTTACAGCAGAGCAGCTGTTTTTGTGTGTGTGTTGGGCGTGAGTTTAATGTGAAGGATGTAACAGTGCCACTAGGATCCTTCTTCATAAATGAAGTGCTTTAATGATGAGGTCCTGGGACAAGGTTGATAAGAAGAAAGGGAGTGGATATTAACAGGACTAAAATGGTCTGGTATATCCTAGTGATGGTCTACATGTTTCAGCCTGTGTCCTAAGATTTACTAGGCTTTCTTCAGGACCAGTAAGTGGTATGTGGATAAATCATTCGGCACCCCAGGTGGGAACCCGATGATGACACATGCCACCAACTAGGTTGGTGGGTGAGGGTTCTTTTTAAAAAACCTAATGGTTTTTCCCTATTCCCTGGTCCTTTGATGCAGTGAATTCGGATTCCCCAGCATGGTCCAAGTCTATTGTTGTTTTGTTAAAGAAAAAAGAGCTTTTTAAAGAAACAGTGGTCCCATTCAACAAGAGTAAGAATAAATATCACAATTATTAAAATAAGAAATTGGAGTTCAAACAAGTGATCAATGCAGATGATGAAAATAATTTTTTAGTTATGATTAGGAACAAGTAATAAACAATTCAATTAGTGAGCTAGACGTGAGGAGGTTATAAGGGAAATCAGCCGATTTCCTTAACCCAGGCTGGTGACTTAAAAGTTATATTTTTAATGAACAGTTGCAAATACGAAAAAGTCAGATCAGCATCTCATACTCAATCAACAGATATACAATAAAGTATGGAGTTTAGAGCTGGAAGGGCTCAGGTGCATTCGCGAGCCTGCATCATGTGATCCGCTTCACTCTCCGATCCCGGAAGCTCCTGACCCGACCTCATTGAAGGCCTCGTCCTACGATCCTGAGGCATCTCTCCCTACTCGTACGCCGATCCTGGCGAGGATCCCACCGTTCACTCTCGCGATTCTGCCCTTACGCTGCGGACTCCCGACTCTCACCTTCTTACCTAATCGTGTGCGCGTCGTCGCACCTGAGCCCTTCTGGCCCCCTTTTTCATTGTTGCCATCACGCCGGCTCCACACGCATCGTCGCATCTGAGCCCTTCCGGCCCCCATTTAATTGCTGCCATCACGCCTGCTCCACACGCCACGGATCGCATACATGCATAATTGCTTCCAGTTCGAGTGTGCTCCTTCTGGCCTCCGTCACATACGGCCCTTGTTCCATTATCGTTTGCCATCAAGTTAACTTCCGAGGCACCCTTACCATCGCCTTGTCCTGAAGAGATCCCAGTATTCGTATGGGGATCGAAACGTCGTCGAGTTACGTCTCTAAACTCCATACTTTATTGTATATCTGTTGATTGAGTATGAGATGCTGATCTGACTTTTTCGTATTTGCAACTGTTCATTAAAAAGTCAACTTTTAAGTCACCAGCCTGGCACCAGCCTGGCTGATTTCCCTTTCAACCTCCTCAAGGCTAGCTCACTCATTGAATTGTTTATTACTTGTTGCTAATCATAACTAAAAAATTATTTTCATCATCTACATTGATCACTTGTTTGAACTCCAATTTCTTATTTTAGTAATTGTGATATTTATTCTTACTCTTGTTGAATGGGACCACTGTTTCTTTAAAATACTTGTCTACCCTTGGTCCCGTCTGACTTTCAGGGTTTTCCTTGTCTCTTACTTTTTTAAAGAAAAAAGAGCAACATTGTCGGCATAAGCAAGATAGCTGATAGTTTTAATGCCCAGTTTGGGTGCAGGGCCATTTGCGTCATCCAAGAAAACAGATTGATCGGATTTATACAAAGAAAATAGCACGGTCGCCAAAACACACTCCGGTTTTAAGCCACTGGCGGTCCGCAATCTGGGAGATAAGACTCTCCCTGTGAGTTATATTTGCAGCCACATGTTGTTGTTGAGAGCCATCAAGATATGCAAGAGCATTTGATTAATGTGTCAGTTTATTAGTTTGCCCCATAGTTTTTTCTGGTTAATTTTGTCAAAGACTTGTGAGTAATCAATAAAGCCTACATACAATGATAAATGTCTTTTTAACATCTTGCTACTTAAATGCAGTAATATTATCACTCATGGAGCAGCCCGGTCTGAAGCCAATTTGGTTGATAGGAATACGTTTGTTATCAAATGCCCAATCTTGCAAATGGGATAGTAAGAAGTTTGCAAAGAGTTTTCCCATCTGAAGACAGCAGTTTTCGGGGTAATCCTTCAGTTTTTGTAAATTGAATGGACTACAGCACCTTTCCAGGATAGCGGAATTTGTCCTGATTGCAGAATGGGAAACATTTGGAACAACGAGGCCGGAGCCACGAGTTCCGGAAGCCCGCAAGCGTAACCACGCTTGCCCTAACAACGACTTTGCCTTAACCACGCTCATGCGCGGCTAAGGCAAATGCGCTGTTCAGAATGGGTGGAGAAAGAGAAGCATCGGGAAGCGGACAAGGAAAGGTAAGTGGGGCTGGGGCCAGGTCAGGGGCGGGGGGTTTGTAGTGGTTCTATGGATTGGTGGGGATTCAAGATAGTTTTATGGGATGGTGTGGGTTCAGGGTAGTTTATGGGGTGGTGGGGGTTCGGGTAGTTTTAGGGGATGGTGGGTGTTCGGGTTTGTTATTAGGGGCAGGGTTTGGGGTCGTTTACAGGGGTGATGAGGTTTGAGGTAGTATTCATGGGTGGTGGGGTTTGGGGTTGTTTTTAGGGGTGGGGATTCGGGGTAGTTTTCAGGGGTGTTGGGGTTTGGGGTAGTTTTAGGGGTGGGGGTTTGGGGCAGTTTTTAAGGGTGGGGGTTTTGGGGAAGTTTACATGGGGGTTCAGAGTATTTTTTTAAGGGGTTGTATTTAGGACTCAGGGAGGGGGATGGGGTACTTATTAGGGATATGGGGAGGGCGGGTCCTTTTTAGGGCTCAGGAAAAAGGGGAGGTAACCTTAGCCACGCACACCCCTTTACCATGCATGCCATTGCCATTAAAAATTGTGGTAAAGGCATGCGTGGAAAAGGAATGCGTGGTTAAGACACAGTTGTTATACAGACCGCATTGTTTAGGTATGCGGGGTTCAGGAACTCGTTGTTCCGTCAAACAACCTTGCAGACTACGTGAAAATAATTTATGTTAAAGTTCTGCCCAGGAATTGGGATCGGCTTTTATTACTTGAATGGGAATTCGTGACGGCCCTGTGGCTTTTGACAGACATGCCTTTATTAACTCAGTTCTTTGACAGTAACTCTCAGATCTGGGATATAATATGCTGGCAGTGGGCATTTAACCAATGATTTATTGTCATACGTATCACTGGTGAACACTGCCCATTTATTAAACACTACAAAGTGATCATTTGAGGGACGGTAAAAGCCAAGTCCATGGCCTATCAGTGACGGCTGGTAGGGAGAAAAAAAAAAAAGAAAAGAAAACTTACCTGGTGGTCGGCATCGCCAGCCGCCGCCTCTCCTCCGACACTGGAACCAGGAAGCACCCAGGACCCCTAGCCAATCACGGCACTGCTGTCACCAGCACGATAGCAGCGTTGTGATTGGTCTGAGCACCATGGTTAGGTGGCCAGACAGGGAGTGGGAGGCTGTGCATGTTCTCCACCCAAGCTGTACAATACAGGCTGTGGAAAACTAGCAAAAAGTCCATGCGGTTTGGGCGACCCAAGACGGTCGGCCAAACCGTCATGCGCACTTAAGGTGCAGCCACCACTCCTCCCACAACATCACAGAAGCCCAACCCTAACTTAACCTGGCTGCAGTGCAACTGCAACACTAAAAAAAATGATAATAACGTAGCGTTATTATAATTTTATTTTTCCTTTGCACTGCTTTAAAGAAGTGGGGCGGAGCGCCTCCGTCTTAGCAGAGGAGCCGTTGTTCGGGCTGATCAGAGATCAGAAACATTTTGAGTTATTTGTTGTAATTGCAAGATATAATTTCGCCCATGCTTTATCGTGCACAGCACAATATGTTTCCTGTACTTTCTTTTTAAAATCTATTTTTTTTGTTTTTTTACATGCAGGTCTCGGGGTGAGGAAGGTTGATCCGCTAGGAGGATACGTTACTTACCTGTAATCCTAGTTCTCTTCCAGGGGTATACTCATCAAAGTCATAAGCACTGAATAGTCCCAACCATGCGGGGACCCCGGAGCAATAGCCAATAATATGCATATATCTACATAGTGACACGCAGCAAACGAGGGGGACGATGGAATTAAAGGACCAAACAGTCATCAATCTGTCGGATAGGAACTTGACAGACACCGAATTGGGTATTTTACAATTAGGACTTACATTTTGCCCCACACCAGCATTTGATTATACGCAGACATGTATCGACATCTACAAATTCATCAGAAAGGTGAAATTGATGAAATTGCATCTCCTACATCCCAAAAAGGGCTTACCACGAACTACAGAAATGGAGGCTCATGATGATTTAACAGGAGCTGATCTTTCAACTATTTTGTTACTTCATGAGTTAGAGGATGAACAACAAGATATCACCTTAACTCAGAGATTGGAAGAAAGTGGCATCCCACAAAAAGCATGTAAGAGTAATCTTCAATTCAAATCGAAAACGATACCAAGGACAGCATATGATGCGATTGATACTTTCCAAGATATGGTCGTTGAGGAATTAGAAAATCTTCAAAAAAACAAATTCAATGCCAAAAGAAGAAATTTAACGAAACAACAATGGGAAACAATCGAGGAGTTGAAAAGAGATGAATCAATCATCATAAAGCCCTCTGACAAAGGGGGGAATGTAGTAATCCTCAGGAAAACACAGTATGAGGACAAAGCATTATCCCAATTAAAGAAGTTGGAGCATTAAATTCCAATCAGCAAACAACAGTATGGCAAGAGTATTTCGGACTTCCATGATCTTATTACAAAATGGAGGGACAAAGGAACTTTAGACCAGAATGATTGGAACTTTTTGAGATGTGAACACCCTGAATTGGCAACTTTCTATCACTTACCGAAAGTGCATAAGAGCAAGATTTGGCCTCCTGGACGACCAATCGTATCATCTAAGAACAGTCTCTTGGAGAATATTTCAATTTACATTGACTGCTTTATTTTTCCTATGGTGAGGGATTTAACCTCCTACCTACGTGACACTAAAGATTTTTTGCGCATCATACAAGGAATAACATGGGAACCTGGTATGCTATTGATAACTTTGGACATTGTTAGCTTGTATACATCCATCAATCATACCAAGGGCTTAGAGGCAATAAGCTTCTTTCTGGGAAATAGGCCACTAAAATATCAAAAGCATAATGAAATGCTGATGGAACTGACGGAATTTTGCTTAACTAATAATATTTTTACATTTTCTGAACAACTCTACTTGCAGAAACAAGGTACGGCGATGGGAACGTGATTCGCCCCCAGTTACGCGAACTTGTTCGTGGGCTGGTGGGAGAAGCACGTGGCCTGGACCGGTACCAATGCAAAATGGATGGATAACATCGCTCTGTGGACTCGGTACATTGATGATTTGTTCATCCTGTGGCGTGGTCCACAGAGCGATGCAGAAGAGTTTATTAAAGCTCTAAATGTTAATGATCAGAACCTGCAATTTACGAGCCGTATCAGTAATGAGGAGGTGGTGTACCTAGATCTCAGAGTGTACATCGAGGGGAACAATATAGAAACTGCCCTTTATCGAAAACCTACAGCAGGAAACACCATCCTACATGCAGGAAGTTGTCACCCGAGGAGTGTAGTTAATAACATACCCCTTGGGGAGTTTCTGAGAATCAAACGTAATTGTTCCACGACCCCAGAATTTAGCAAAGCGACTAGTCAGGCCAGAGTGAGATTCCAGAAAAGAGGATATTGCAAGGGAATTTTGAATAAAGCTGAGCTCCATTGCAATTCTATTGAAAGAAATCTTTTACTTGTGGATAAGAAAAAAAGTAAAGACGACAAAATTAGGATTATCACTAATTTCACTGAGAAATCACCAGAGGTATTCCAAATTCTCAGAAAAAACTGGAGGATACTGAAATCTGATACCATAGTGGGAAAAATATTAACTGATAATCCCCTAGTAACATACAGGAGAGGAAATTCCCTCAAAGACCATTTGGTTCAAAGTCATTACGTATCCAAGAAGAAGAAACTAATACCTATTAAGGGTTTCTTTCCTTCCATGAAGTGTAAAGCTTGCAAAAATAGCCACAAAGTGAAAGATTATGCGATACCCGGAACAACAGGGAGAACCCCGATTTCCAAACTTTTAAATTGCAACTCAGATCATACAGTTTATTGTTTGGTGTGTCCATGCGGGAAACAATATGTGGGAAGTACGATACATCCCACAAAAAAAAGAATTTTGGAACATCTCAGGGCGATTAATAACAAGGACCATAATTATCCTGTTGCCCGTCATTTTGAAATGGAACACCAAAGTAACAGTAATCTTCTCACGTTCTTCTGCCTAGACCAGATTGTAAAATCTGAAAGGGGAGGAGACCAGGTGAAGAAATTACGTATCCTAGAATCGAAATATATCATTAAGTTGCAAACTAAAACACCTAAAGGACTCAATAATGAAGAGGAAATGTGGGTCCATATAGGTTAAATAGGAGGTTCTCCCTACCCAATGATAATTCAAGGGCGATCGTTTTATTCTATGTTTCAAGTGAAGATGAGAAATATCTTGTAGAATGAATTAGATCGATTTACCCGTTTAAACAAACAAAAAAATGCAGACCACTTTGATTTAAAGCCCATACAGAGCGTAATTAAAATAGACACGGTCATCAAAGAATTCTAATTAACTAAGTAGCAATGGCTTGCTAAAATAGGATTTCATGGTTGATGGAATATAATCGCAATGAGATATAACTCATTAATTAAGGGATGTTTAATATATGTGAGATATATCCAATAGATGATTTCATGATGTGAATGAAATATAATGATCTCTTAAAGATGGCCGCCATAGTAACGATCTATGTGTCTGCATCACAGTACCTTCTTCTATGTTTATCTAGAAATGAATCATTTTCTATTTCCATGTATTGTAGGAAAACTTTATTTAAAAAGCCTATTTTGAAATTGTCGAATAGACACTGACGAAGGCGGTCACGCCGAAACGCGTTTGTCTACTCGAATGCAGTTGAGACGAAAATAAATGAAAACAGGCTTACTAAACGCAGATGGCTTTGAGTGCGCTCTATTGAAAGAGGTTCCTGGGAAGTGAGAACCTGGGTTTAGAATATCTACATATATATACATAAATACCCATATATATATAGATAATATGCATAAACATATACATATGCAGCATGAAAACATATTACTAGGCTCAGAAAACTGCCATCATTGCATGTAAATCTTTTACATGTGAAAAAATAAAGACATACAAGTCTTAATATACATATGATATATATGAAGAAAACTGCCCTGAGTTTGCTTTGAAACACACAACCTTTATTTTCAAAGGTAAAAAGGCAAGATCATAGAGGCAGATTAGCCTAGAAAGGCTGCATAGAAAAAAAATTGGAAAATTGGTGCTGTGCCTTTAAGACCTCCAGGAACCCCTCAGGCTCCCATCATGAACCACAGGTGACAGTTAGGTCGGTTCTTTTGGACGGCGTATAACAGTGTAATCACAGTATGGGTAACAGGTACATATATATGGACATGGTATTCATCTGGGGAGGAGGGAGGGTTGCTTATGACTTTGATGAGTATACCCCTGGAAGAGAACTAGGATTACAGGTAAGTAACTTATCCTTCTCTTCCAGGGGATACTCATTAATGTTCATAAGCACTGAATAGAGTAGCAAGCCCATCCCCGTACCCTGGGGACGAATACCAGCATATCCAAAAACCATTTTATCAACATATATTACCCAAACAAGTTTCTCATGGATGCTTGACCGAACTGAGCATCCGCTTGAGTGTCAGAATCATGGCAGTAATGGCGTGCGAAAGTATGAACCGAACGCCATGTGGCTGCTTTACAAATCTCTTGAATAGGTACATTCCTAAGCATTGCTATCGTCGTAGCTTTGCCTCTTGTAGAATGCGCTCTCGGCTTGCCCAGGTGCTGCTTATGTGCCAGTTGATAAGATAACATGATACATGACACTATCCATCTAGAAATGGACCTTTTAGAGGCAGGGAAACTAGTGTTTAACGGACCACAATTCACAAACAGTTGGTCAGACTTTCGCACACTTTTTGTTTTATCAAGATAGAATTTTAACACTCTTTTCAGATCTAGGAGCGACACGGTTTGCAAAGAAAGTAGGAAGAGTAACTAACTGGTTGAGGTGAAAATCAGAGACCACCTTAGGAAGGAACCTCGGGTGAGTACGTAACACCACTCTGTTTGCGGGAAAAATGAGATAAGGCTCTGTAGAGCATAAGGCTTGTATCTTGCTTACCCTGGGAGCAGATGTGATTGCCACGAGAAAAGCAGTCTTCCACGAAAGATGCTGAAGGGAAGCTTTGTGGATGGGTTTGAATGGGGGACCCATTAGTTTAGGGAGGACTACATTCAGCTCCCAGGGAGGAGATGGAGCCCTAACAGGAGGATAGACCTTCTTGAAACCCTCCAAGAAATCCTTAACAACTGGCATTTGAAAGAACGAAGCCTGAGTGGGAGACTTTCTATATGCTGTTATCGCTACCAGGTGAACCTTTATGCAGGATTATTGCAAACCTGCTTTGGCCAAATACAGTAAGTATGGTAACAGTACCTGTTCCTGACCTCTAATAGGGTCATGACCTTCAGCAGTACACCACATGTAAAAACGCTTCCACTTAAAAGCGTAAAACTTCCCCGTAGAAAGTCTCCTAGCCTCCTTCAAGATCTGCATGCAGTCTTGAGAGAGACCTAAATGTCCATATTGGATGAACTCAGGAGCCATGCTGCTAACTTCAGGGACGGCAGGTTGGGATGGAACACCTTGCCGCCCGCCCTGGTCAGCAGATCCGGATGACATGGCAACCTCCTGTGTGGTACATTGGGCAGGTGAAGAAGGTCCGGGTACCACCACTGGCGAGGCCACTCTGGAGCAACCAGGATCATCTCTGTCTTGGAATTGTACAGTTTCCTGATTACCATGGGAATGAGGGGAATTGGTGGAAAGGCGTAGAGTAATGTCTCTGACCAGTCTATCAACAGAGCATTCCCCTTGGAACCTGGTTGCAGTTACCTGGAGGCGAAGGCGCGGCATTTTGCCTTTTCTGCGTCCGCGAAGAGATCGATGTCTTGCGCCACTTCTTGTTTTAGCACACAGTCGTGTGCTTCTGCGAAATGCCTGCTTAGGCAGTCCGCTTGGACGTTGAGGACGCCTGGTATGTGAATCGCAGAGATTTTCATGTCTCGTGCCAGAAGCCACTTCCAAATCGCCTGTGCTTCCAGCGATAGGGGTCTGGACCTGGTGTCTCCCTGCTTGTTCATGTAGTACATCGTTGTTGTATTGTCCATCTGAACAAGCAGAGTAGTCGATTTAATGGAAGGACAAAAAGCCTTGAGAGATAAATGTACCGCTCGGAGTTCCAGCATGTTTATGTGGTATAGTTGTTCTTTATCAGACCACATTCCTTGGATCTGTAGTGCTCCCATATGAGCGCCCCATCCCTGAAGGGACGCATCCATCACCAGAGTCTGCTTGGGCAGCTCCTGTTCAAAAGGGACGCTTATGATGAGATGAGACCGTCGCACCATTGGATGGAGAGCCGGACATACAGAGGTAGAGTTAAAGTGTCCTCCCAACGATTGGATATCTGGGACCACTGATCCTCCAGAGTCTGCTGTAGAGGTCTCATGTGAAGCCTGGCGTTTGGAACTAGAAAAATGCACAAGGCCATCAAACCCAGCAGAGATGAGATCTGCCTGGCCGTGGGCTGAGGTATCGTCAGGAGAGTTTGACACTTGTGATGAATGGATGATATTGCTTAAAAGTGGGTGTAACGGAACAAGGCGCTCCTACAAAATTACACAAATATTTTTCTGTTGAGATTGATTGTACTGTGGTGCATCAAACAGTGGGAAAAGGCACACAATTTCCAAAAAAAGAAACGAAATTCACAAATTGTGCTGATGCACACACTCAATGTCCATATATAGTATAAAAGTTATTAAGATAACACAAAATTCAATTGGGCTCCTGATCTTTTAGTCTTCTTTTATTTAAAAGTCTTCATTCCCAACGCGTTTCGTCGCTATGGTAATCAACCGTGTGACTTCCTCAGGGCTGGAAGTAACAAATAACCACAATTGTAGTACCAATAATATAAAAAAATTAAAATTAACAACTTAAGGTGAGCCCATAGAAAACCTTATGCATGAGGACTACACACTGTGCTTATAACAAAAAAGCAATTTCAGTGCTCAGTATACATACATGCACCTCTTCCACTAACCTGTGGTTCCTATTTCGGTAACATCAGAAAATATAGCAAGGTGTCCCTAATATTAATGTGTATATGTCATACCATAATCCTATAGTGATTGCCAGTCCAATAATTTGGAATATTATCATGCCACCATTAGTATCTAATGTGCACCAAACACACAAATAATTAATTGATCAGTACCTTGAACTTCAATTGAGTCATTTATCTGAAATCAAATAAAAAAATGGCGACAGGATGATTTATGGAGCACATGGAGCAAGGTTTCTCAATACGCAAAAGTCACCTCTCATTTCAAAACCGAATCATCATACCTCCCGTATTCATGTATGAGTTCCAACTGTAATGTAACTCCACGTTTCAAAAGAAGATATCCTCTGCAAAGAATACATGCAATTTAATCAATCCTTAATATAACTGATTCTCTTTCTAGAATAAGTTGTAACTCAACTATGTGTATCTATCATACATGAACTCTTACCTCAACTGTTCTTAACGTATTTCAAAGCATATTTTGCCACGGAAAAGTCCAATTGTTGCTATTAGTAATTTGCACCGCGTAAAATCAAAAGTTGTAGCTCACACGTCCCTGAAGTACGGGGACCTGTAGGTAAAATACGATGTCAGTTTATCAGTCAGGCAACTCGAATATGCGCTCATTGCTAAGGATACATTTGGACTCAGAGTCAGTACGTACCTTTTAAGTTCTCAACACCCGATTACAGGTGAGGCAGCGGTGGTATGATATTACCAGCGCTTGCAATATATATCATAGACAGCGACGACACCTACGGCAAGAGGCATGCGTATGTCGCCTCCCCCCTGCCGGCGTTCTAAATGGGCGCCATCTTGTAACAATCAGAAGCTTACTATTTTATATTGTATAGAAAGTTTCTTCACGCAAATAATATACACCAGAATTACCAGAAACATACCATAGTAATTCAAATCACTGTGTGTTATATACACAATAATAAACGTAACAACTGCCATGTATAACACTGTTATATTCCCGAGCGATCTGTTTCGTTCAGCGCCATCTTGGAAGAATAACATAATACGACGAGTTAAAATAAACAGTAAAGCCTATGAGTAAACAATAGAAAAGCAATTAAAATGATGCATACTTTATCACTTCAGAAAATATCTGCACTATCAGTATATCGTGCTTATAATTTAACAGTCTCATTTATATAATAAACCCTCCAATCAAGTATGAACAGAAAAGTCATCTATAAGCGCAAATTCCTACCCTTTTCAAGACTCGTAAGCACCATTTGAACATAATAGTTATCTCGTAATTATCTCGCTAAATCTACCCAAATGTGCTTCATACTCCTACCCTATAGTCAGCAGACTATTCATTTATCAAGCATTTGTATACTGATTCATCCTGTAATTTACCATTAATGCATTATCATGATAGCTAGAGGATTCGATACATCTCTCCAGATTAATCCCCTAAAAAATATTGAAGTTCCTGGTCATAATTAAGACCATCTTCCACGGCCCGCAAGCGCATGATCCACCTTGCCTCATGCCTCCGCAACGTTAATTCCCTGTTACCTCCTCGTGAATCCAGTCTAACATGTTCAATATCAAAGAACTGAAAGGTTTTTGTTGGGCCTTGTGCCATACAATTATATACATGCTTTGCAATGGGGTATCTGATATCATTGTATTTCACTGCTCTCATATGTCCACTTACACGTTCTTTCAAAGCCCTAATTGTGTGAAATAAAAGAAGACTAAAAGATCAGGAGCCCAATTGAATTTTGCGTTATCTTAATAACTTTTATACTATATATGGACATTGCGTGTGTGCATCAGCACAATTTGTGAATTTCGTTTCTTTTTTGAGAATGGATGATAGTCTCTCCTCCGAAGGATACGCTCTTGCGTTTACTGTGTCCAAAGTTGCGCCCAGGTAGTGTATCCTCTGTGTTGGATTGAGGATGGATTTTTTTAAATTTACGTGTAGACCGAGCTGATGTAGTTGTTGAATGCAGTACGCGAGGTGTTGCTGTAGAAGAGTTGGAGACGCACTCTTGAGAAGCCAGTCGTCTAGGTAAGGGTAGACGAAAATTTGCTTTTTCCTCAAGAAAGCAGCCACTACTGCCATGCACTTTGAGAATGTGCGAGGAGCCGACTTCAGACCGAAGGGCAGGACAGTATACTGGAAGTGGTCTGATTCGATGCGAAACTTTAGAAACTTTATATGCTTTGGAGAGATTGGGATGGGGAAATAGGCATCTTGAAGATCTATGGAACACTTCCAGTCCCCTTGATGTAGATGCGGGATTATTTGGTGTAATGCAAGCATTCTGAACCCCTCTCTCAGAATGAACTTGTTGAGACTCCTGAGATCTAGTATAGGCCTGAACTCCTTGTTTGGACCTTTCTTTGGGACCAAAAAATATCGGGAGTAGATTCCCTGCCGACGTTGATGCCATGGGACCTCCTCAATGGCCTCCTTTAGGAGTAGAGTGGACACCTCTACTCTCAAAAGATTTATGCGATGGATGACAGTCTTTTGAGGAGGAATAGAAGGTGGAGTGGATGGAATACCCATTCTTTACAATATTCAGCACCCACTTGTCTAGTGCGATTTTGATCCACTCTTCCAGGTAGAAACGGACACTTCCCCCACTGGAGTGGGTGACGGAGTTAGGGGAAGCAAGCACTCACTGCTTCTGTTGTTGCTTGGCAGCAGGTGTGGACTGTCTGGAGCTCCCTCCTCGTCCTCTACCAGGACGACGCATGTAGGATTGCGATCTTCCTTGATTTTGCTGGGAAGACCACAGAGGGGTTTGAACCCTCTGTTGGTATTGTCGTCGATCGTAAGGGCGGTAGCGTCTCTTGAAGTCCTTCCTTTTCTCGAGCCCAACTGCCTTCACCGTATCCAGTTCGGTCTTCATCCTGGACATTTCGTCATCAGCATGAGAGCCGAAGAGCGATGTGCCATTAAAGGGAAGATTGAGAATGCGATGTTGCGCCTCTGGCTTCAAACCCATCAGTCTCAGCCAGGCAGAGCGATGGGCACAATTCCCATGCACATAACCATGGGCTGCGAGATCAGAGGCATCAGCCGCTGCACTGATAACTTGATTGGCTACCAAGCCACCTTCATGCAGGATTTCCAGGAAATCTTGCTTGTCTACTTTTGGGAGCTTCTCAGTGAAGCGTGAAAGAGAGTCCCACAAAGAACCATCATACCGACCCAGTAAGGCAGAGGCGCTGGCTACCTTCATGTAAGAGGCTGAGGTAGTACACATTCTCATGCCAAAAGAATCCATGGCCTTACTGTCTCTATCTGGGGGTACTGCAGACGATGCTGCCCCGTCTGATTCTTCCATGCTGCTGAAACAATAACAGAGTCCGGTGGAGGGTCAGCCCTCAGAAAGAAAGGGTTGTTCTCAGGAGCTTTATACTTTTTAGTGATCCGAGATGGGGCCGCCCCCACCTATGCTGGAGTAAGGAATTTTTTCAGAGCAGGCTCCAGCAAGCCAGGCACTAGGGGAAGCAATGGTCTAGAGGAAGACCTTTGGTGTAGTGTTTCAAAGATGACTGATGTCTTGGTGGTGGAGATTAGACAATAATGGTGTAACCCTGTGTCCCTGAGAACCTGGGTTTGTATCAGTTAAACAACAAGTGGTTCTGTCGGGTAGAAGGTACGTTACTTAATGGTGCTCATAATGCACTTGTAGAATCCGGTAGCAACCTTTGCATAGCGCCTGTGGAGTAAAACAATTCTCTTTGAAGAAATGGAAACAGAAATCTAAATGCTTTGTGCTGTTTCTTTTTATCAGAATCAATTCATTTATAGATAATCACAGTAAACCGCGGCTGTCAACATAAGATCAATAGTTGCATGGATATGTGGTGATCTTGTGACATAGGTGCTCAGTGCTCAACAAGTGTACAATATATACAAGGTGGTTGAGGTTTTTATGTACAGGTGAGGGATAGGCCAGATAATGCTTTCACACCAAAGACTCTTTTCTTTCATTGTGTGGAGTCTTGGTTAGTCTGGGCCTGGAGTAAGCGTCGACGTTTCAACCCTAAGTGTTCCCCAGTTGGTGGTCACGCAGGGTCTTCATCAGAACAATGTGTCGGGAAGGGGATGGTGACAGCTCTAGGTGGGCCGGACATGTCTCAGCCAAGGTCGGGGAAAATACTCAAGGAAATTTCAATGTCGGGTCCAAGCGATTATTGCTCTGCGTTTCAACGATATTCAGTAAGGGAGGTTGGGCAGACGGCCCGAAGTTCCTCCTGTCCGCTGCATACAGTCAGGAGACAGGCATTTCAATGTGAAGTATCGCAGCCCCTCGATGGAGAACCTCATTGAAAGTCAGGATATCATCAATGGGCGATATTCTACTTGGAGGAGAGGAAGAAAGAGTAGGAGAAGATCTATGGCTCCGTCTTCTAGGAGAGCGGTGTCGAGATCTGGATGCCCGACTCCTAGGAGAACGTGATGAGCGCCTTCTTAAAGATGGGGATCTTTGTGGAGTGGCATGTCGCTAGTGTCTTTCAGAAGAGTGTACTGACTGAATTATAGGCGATCTGGATCTTGTAGGAGAACGTGGTAGTCTTGTAATCCTGCGGATCTTCCACTCTTTTATGTCCCCTAGCCATCTTGGGGAGATGTTAGTTGGCGGGGGTGGAGACGGTACTGATGAGGGTTCAGGAGTGACTTGCACTATCTGAAGTCCTGGAGAGGAAGAAGCACTCCTTGACGTCACCACCTGGGTGTCCCGCGTTGAACGGTCTCTTGACGTCGCCCTAGGTCTCTTTACAGAGGGAGACCCATGATTTGAGTGCGACCTCCTCGACGTCGACCTGGATCGCGATCTTCGTCTAGACACAGGGGGCGCTTCTCGAGATTTCTACGTCGATCTCCTCGACGGCGACCTCTTCGGCGACGGATGTGTCGACATCATGCGTTTTGACGTTGAATGCCTGTGTCTCTCCGGCGTCGAAGCCCTAGGTTTTCGGCTCGACGTCGATGTAATTGGACCTCTCAACGTCGGCGGCGATCTCGACGTCGCCATGGTCCCTCTCGGCGGCGAGCTTCGATGTTGATGTGTCGACGTCGAGCCCCGGCCTCCTGACGTCGTAAGCGAGCCAGACTTGGACCGCCTACACGTTGGTGTCTTATGGGTCTTCTCACCTTGTCTCGACGGCGAAGGACGTCTCGACGTCGATCTCGACGCCGACTCGGAGCACAAAGGTATTTTTGATGTCGATTTGTCCCTTGACGGCGTATGAGACCAATGTCTCCTTTTCTCACCTTTTTCTTTGCGCTCCAACCTTGTTTGAGAGGAGCGCTTCCTTGAGGGATGCTCTTCTCACCCACTTACTGTTTCTTTTCCTATCTCCTGCATGGAGTTCAGCTTAATCTTCTCCCTTTCCCTAAGGGTTCTTTTTGAAAACTTGCTGCAGTGGTAACACTGGTCTGGCTTGTGAGATGAAGGTAGACAAGCAATACAGACCGAGTGAGGGACTGACTCAGCCATCTTTTTTCCACAGGCCGGGTACTTATTACATAAGGCCAACAGGAAAAAATTGCCAAAAGTCAGAAAAAATAGTAGTATTAGTAAGCTAAGTACTATAGACGTCGAGTGAAACCAAAAAAGTTCACTTTAAACCAGAAAAAAAGTGATAAAAAAATCACTAACTGGCGAGCTCAATGCTCCAGGATCCTCACAGAAGGAGCCGGAAAAAAGAACTGGCCTAACTGTCACCTGTGGTGCATGATGGGAGCCTGGGGGTTCCTGGAGGTCTTAAAGGCACGGCGCCAATGTTCCAATTGTTTTTCTATGCAGCCTTTCTAGGCTAATCTGCCTCTATGATCTTGACTTTTTACCTTTGAAAATAAAGGTTGTGTGTTTCAAAGCAAACTCAGGGCAGTTTTCTTTATATACATCATATGTATATTATGACTTATATGTCTTTATTTTTTCAAATGTAAAAGATTTACATGCAATGATGGCAGTTTTTTTAGCCTAGTAATATGTTTATGCATATTATCTATATATATGGGTATTTATGTATATATATATATGTAGATATATGCATATTATTGGCTATTGCTCCGGGGTCCCCGCACGTGGGCAGGACTATTCAGTGCTTATGACTATTGATGAGTATCCCCTGGAAGAGAAGTTGTCGTAATTGTCTTCGATATTCACTTTTGGCGCCCATACCATTGTTACCAATGTGAGTCTTGTGATTTTTTGTTGTACATGCCGCTTTTAACACAATAAAAATCATGATTTTGGATTAAAGTTGTTCCCAGTCGTTTTACAAGGAACACTGATTGATAGATATCACAGAGCTTTATATATATGATTTGTCTGTGACCCAGTTTTATAAACAAATTGTAAAGTAAATATTTGTGGATCATGACTGCTTTTCCTGTCTAGGGGTTATTTCGTAGAATTCACAGATGGAAAAAGTAGCAAAGTGCAATAATGTGTAGTAAATTATAGGCTCTGCATGAAGTTATACAAACGTGGGTTGTGCGGGCTGATCAGAGGGAAATCTTCCATTTAGCGTCCAGAAGCCCAGATCGAATAAAGGTTTACACATGATTTGATTTTTAACTCACCTTGATAGCCACCAGTTGGGATTAATGGGTGGTGGAACATCAAAAAGTGAGTCTGGTAAGTCCTCATTTTACTCTGGATGTTAAATATTAAATTATTATTAAAATCACCAGGAATTACTGTGATGGCGGACCGGAACTGATATAGAAGTCTTCTATTAATTGAAGTGCCTTTATTATATTAGATTTTTATTTAATTAAAGTTGGAGGAAGCGATACATTCAGTACTAACAGCTGTTTCTGACCTTTAGAGCCCAGCAACTGACAATATAAAGTCCAAGCTAAGTTTTAGGTCTCTGGATTTGAATGTTATATTATTTTTCATCAAAGTCATTAGTCCATCAGCTGGTCTGCCCATTTTACTGTGGGTTGCACTAATTTCATGTGTAGGAAACAACGGGAGAGGAAAGGAAACCAACTAAGGAGCACTCTTACTCCCCTCAAAAATATAGTTAAATCAACAGAAGAGTGTTCCTTTTCTCAAACGAAGAACAGGCATGTAGAAAAACCCATTCGGTTTTTTAGAAAACCCTCACTCACCAACCTGGTTGGTGACATGCTTCATCATCGGGCCCCACCAGGAGAGGCCGAATGCCACCCTGGTGTGCTGCAACGCCAGAATTACTGCGGAGCTGGTAACAGGTGAATTGTGAAAGGTGAAGAGTGAATTTAAAAATGTCTAGACTGTGTCAAAAAATCTTTTATTAGTTTTGCCAATCAGACATGAATAAAAATAGTGTGGGATAAGGAACTAAAGCTAATTGTTCAGTTTTATCCCTAGAAGTGTGGTCAACATGTATCTGCCAATGTGTGATTGTTAATCAGGCTTTCATCAGTCTAGACATTTTTAAATTCACTCTTCACCTTTCACAATTCACCTGTTACCAGCTCCGCAGTAATTCTGGCGATGCAGCACACCTTGGTGTCATTCGGCCTCTCCTGGTGGGGCCCGATGATGAAGCATGTCACCAACCAGGTTGGTGAGTGAGGGCTTTCTAAAAAACCTAATGGGTTTTTCTACATGCCTGTTCTTCGTTTGAGAAAAGGAACACTTCTGTTGATTTAACCGCACTAATTTCATATGTATGATAGTCAGGTATAGTAACTATGTTAGTGTGACACGTTTCCTGGAGGCAGACTAAATGATGCTTTGAAAGAAAAGCAACAAAATCGAGCTCATTAGAAAATAGACAACAATCTAGGCCGGCAATGTTCCAAAAACACATTTTAGGTTAGTGTTTGGCGAATTCTGAACAGCTACTAAGCGACTAGGTATGCAGCGCAGTTCTGGTCATTGATTTATTATGCCTGGTGGGGATTTGGTTAAGATCTTGTGGTATCCCGTGGATAAGTCTTTAAATATATTCATGTTCAAGATCGTAAGAAGTCACTTGGGCCGAAACAAGAAGTTCTCAATTGAGTTGGTTGATCTATCATTGAGCTTAGAGTCCTTTGGTGTGTTTTTTCTGTTTAGCTTTCTTATCTTTTTAAACAGTGTTTACTGACATATGGCTGAAATTCTACTTCTGTAGCAGTAAGCTATACTTCCGTTGAATGGTCGTTTTTTCCAGTGTCAGCCAATATAACTACCCTATTAGGATTATCTTGTGCATCCAACCAATAATCTAAATCCGGTTGCATATTTTTGAGAGGATTCTCAGTGGATGATTCTCCGGCGACTCTCAATTGGCTACTAGCACATATTGAGACATCAGAAGTGACCTTGGCTGGAGTGGCACTTACTAGTGGAAGAAGAGTGGTTAGAACTAGTAAATGAGGCAGTTTGGTGGAGGACAGCTTAATTGGTAAAAGGTTGACTATGACATTGAGCCTTGCCAAATTGCTCAAATGTGAGTCCATCGCTTGTAGAACCATGTTGGTCTTTTGCAATTCATCCCAACTAGAATTTAACCAATTACTTCTACTGAAGGAAATCAAAGAAGTGACTACTCTGCCAGTGCAGTGGGTTGGACTCCCATAGATTTGGTCATGTTGGTTAGTGTTGCAGTAATCGGTCCTATTGAATGCAAAACTGGATATACCTGTGGTGTAGCGTGATCATAGGCTATCTTTAGACCCCCTGGCCAACATCTTCTAAGCGCTCCCTGAAACACGGTCGAGCCCACCCTGACCTTTAGGAGTCAGGGAGACCCTTATGATGAAGCACGACACCAATAGGGAGTGTGAGGGTTAATTAACAAAAAGGAGTTGCCTCCTTTCCCGCAATCAAGCAGAGTACGCCACATAAGTTTATTTTTTAGCTTGATGGTTCTGGATACTGTACGTTTGTTGTAGTTTATTTGGGAGGAAGTATCCACTTCCTTATAATACCTCTCTTACCCCTCGGTGCCGGGGGAGTACGCTCCTCCGGCACTTGTGGTTAGTAGCTTCTGTTATTTCCAAGTGTCTCATTTCAGAAGCGTGTTATCATCTCCAATAGGTGATGTCTGGTGGCTATCTTGTGAAGAACCATATTACCACTGATTGCTGATCTCTGGTCAGAGTTTTTTGCGAACATATATCCCACAGTATGTAGTGATGATGCTAGTACCAAGCAGGAGTACCTGTTATATGAGCAAAATAAGCATGGAGCTCTGCACTTTGGTGTCATCCGCCTTTCTCAATGGCCGTGCAAGGGATAGCAAAAGGCAAAGCTCTACCAAAAACCTCTCTCCCTCCAACAACTGAATCTGCTGGGATACCAGAATTGAATAGTTCCTCTAAAGAATCCACCGCCTCACTGAAGAATAAGGTGATAAATTGGCTATCTACACACAGACCACTCCCGGAAGGCATATCGAGCATAGTCCTCATGGTTCGAAGGGTGCCTTGGCTGGGTAGTTTAACTAAATCCATAAATGGTGATTGTGTAATAGTTAGTTTTAGAGATCCTAGGACAGTCCAGCATATATGCGGATGGACATCAGAGGATGAGGGGAGCACCATTCAACCCTTACCTCTTTCTTTTTTTTATCCCCCTCGGGTCTATGATAGAGAGGACTTGATTTGGGGGCCTCGGATACAAACATTGCCTGGCTGGAAAGATAGGAATAGAAGGGGAGTTTTTTATCATCCTAGCAGCCAATACCAAGGATCCCCTGAAATTAATGCTCAGTGCACCAACATAGAGAGAGGGGGTGTGGGGCTGATAAGTGGATGGAGAGAATTCCCCAACTCCAGAAGACACCAGCAAACCCACTACACTATGAATATGGATGGTGAGGGATGGGAAATGTGTCATAGGAGGGGAGGTAACTGGGGCTCTAATGAGCAAGATTACAACCCCCGGAGATCTGCCGAGCCATTCTATCTCCCAATGCAGAACAGGTATAGCCAATTGGATATGGTAGACTGACTATCCACACGTAGAAGCACCCAGTGGAATTATATACCATCGGAGGGGGTGGTGGTGGGAAATACCTCAGAGATAGAGCTGGACGATGCCCAAGCACATAATGGCGATTTGGGTAACCTTACTGGTGTGTCTCGAAATAATGTCGTGGAAGAAATAAGCTACCCCCTAGTACACACAGAGACCATGGCCAGTGACACTATCTATTGCAAATAATAGGCCTCTCCCACTAAAAATATTGTCATGGAATGTGGCAGGCCTGGGAAATAAGTCCAACTGCCAGGAATGGATCGAATATATCAACCTTAAAGATCTATGCATGTTCCAAGAAACTTGGGAGAGGGTGGAACATCCAAGGCAGGGCTTCGCAGTTTTCTCCATTCCTGCGAAATGGGGGGGCAGGGGTCGTCCATTGGGAGGCCTTGAAACTTGGGTTGCAGCTCATTTGGGATGTCAGGTCACGCGTTTCCCAGTGGCATCAGAGGACATACTTGTGGTTATACTGTAATGGTCCAACTGCTGCAGTCTAGCAGTGGTAAATGTATACCCGAGGCCGGTTACCACCTCGCAGGAGTCCCCTACCATTGAAGAACTGTCGGATGTTCTGGGCGAACTCCCCAAGGGGACCCCTTTTGTAGTGGGTGGGGACTTGAACTCACATTTTGAACCCCTAGCTGGCCTCTTGGATGGGGCTTCCCTAGAGGAAGATGCAAGATGGCGAGTACCACCAACAGTATCTATATCGCCCAAAGCTTGGACCCCTCTTGCACTCCAGATCACTGCCCTAACTTTGAAACATGGGGTCAGGGCCTGGAATGGGCGTGTTAAATCGGATATCCCGAGCAAATCCACGTTCAACCGGAAGGGAAGGGAGGCAAGATTAGATTACATTTTAGTACAACTATCCTCGTGGTCGAACGTCATTGATTTTAGGATAATAGACAGAGAAGATAGCGACCACAATGCTCTGGAATTGGATTTCCTCCTTCCTGGCCGGGAGCATGGGGAAGTAGAATTGCCGAAGATAAACCCGGACCTAGCCCTGGAAAACAATAGGAGGAGAATCAAGTGGGAGAAATTAGCTGCAAGTACAGTTAAGCTCCCTCGGTTCTACAAAAATCTTATTCCCATATTGGAAAAAATGGGCAGCCTAAATGACGAACCTAGCTCAAGGGAGAAAAATAATCAAATCTGGATGCTGCATGAAGAAGTCGTTAAGACTCTGACTGCAGACTTATTCAATAATGGACCAAGACGGGTGGGTGGTAAGACCCAGCGCTCATGGTACAATGCAGCGTGCCGCAGGGCAAGGAGGGATCTTTTGTTGAGTATCAAGAACCGTAAAAGTAGGCCTGAGATTCAAGATAGGAGACGTGAATACAAGAAGCTGGTCTTTAATGCCAAGATTGAGTGGGATCAGAATAAATGGGAAGAACTCGCCAGCTCCCTAGCCTCCATGGACTCACGGAGGTTTTGGAGAATCGTTAACACAGGTTCTGAGGAACTCGTTTCGACGATAGAACCGAATATCTCCCCTAAGTCATGGCAGGAGCATTTTAAGTCTCTTTACACAGTGGAAGTAGGGCATGGAAACTGTAAAACCCCACTCGTATATAACTACCCGGAAGGGGTTCCATTCACCGAAAAGGAGGTCCGGGTTGCCATCCTAGGCCTGTCAACTGGCAAGGCACCCGGTTTGGATGGTCTCCCTGGTGACCTTTTTAAACAGGAACCAGATATATGGGCCCCTTATCTGCTGGTATTGTTCAATGCGGTTCTAAAGGGGATGGAGGTGCCCTGTACTTGGCTGGGCGCAGAGGTGGTTCCGATTTTCAAAAAAGGCTCGCCTCTGCTCCCATCCAACTACAGGCCCATCAGCTTGATAGATGTCTCCCAAAAACTTTTTGGGAGACTTATTCTAGATCGTCTCCAGAATTGGATAGAGGAAACCGCCACCCTGAGCCCATATCAGGCCGGGTTCAGAAAGGGGGTATCCACCATGGACCAAATCTTTCGCCTCAATCTTATCTATTGGAGGACGGCTCTCGTAGAGGGGGGCAGCTTGTTCACGGTCTTCGTGGACTTGCGTGCCGCCTTCGACTTGGTGCCCAGATCCAAACTCTGGAATGTCCTTGAGGATCTGGGAGTCCCGCCAGACATCCTGGCCATCCTGATTAAACTACACCAGGATAATTACGCGCGGGTCAGGTGCGGCAGGATGGGGGCTTAACAGAAAGATTCCCCGTTGACAGGGGGGTGAGGCAGGGATGCGTACTCGCACCTACCCTGTTCTGCCTCTTCGTCAGCGGGGTAATTGCCCACCTGTCCAGGATAGATGACATTGACGCCCCCAGATTGAACGGCAGCAGGGTGCCCGCCATAATGTTTGCGGATGACACCCTGCTGCTGTCTAAATCCCCTATGGGAATTCAACGGGTAGTGGATGGGTTCTTGCAATTTTGTACCGAGAGGGGCCTAGAAATTAATGCCTCCAAGACAAAATATATGATTTTGAACCCTACCCCCTCAACACGTCCAAACCCACTGTTGGGTACAGTGCGTTTGGAGAGGGTCTCTACTTATTTGGGGGTAACCCTGAATGAGAAAATGACATGGGGGACACATATCATCAAGGCAAATATGAAGCTTTCACAGAAAGTGGGTGGTATTTCCAGAATGGTGGGCAAATCTATATACCGCCAACTGGGCCCCATGGTACAAATTTATAAATCCCAAGCTCGGGGCTCAGTTACATACGGCGGCGAACTATGGGGTCACACTCCTGCTAAAAACCTAACAACCACAGAGAACAAATTTCTCAGGCAGTTGGTGGCTCTCCCCCCTCGCACACCTCTGCTCCCTCTGAGATTGGACCTAGGACTTAGGCCCATCGCCGAGGAACTTGGCTTAAAACCATTATCTTTTTGGCTACGACTATGGAGCAGCGAGGATCTAAGCGATTACAGAAGCGAGCTACAGGAGTTCCTGGCCCTACCTAACATTAGTAATATTCCATGGTTCACCTACATAAAAAGATCTTGTGAAAGCTTAGGTCTAAAGGAATTATGGACCGACCCCGCAAACGCAAGCACGAGGATCCCTCGAAAGGCACTTTCTAAACTATACTATCAGTCGAAGTTGAACATCGCTCTAGACAACACACGGGTGGGCTCACTGACCAATATATTCATACAATCAAAAGATTCATACCTAATGGAAAGTGTTTTGGATGGCATGGCACCTGTGTTGGCAAGAAAGCTCTATCTACAGTGGAGATATGGCTCTCTACCTCTGAGGGCTTTCACCACCACTTGGTCCCAACCTCCAACAAGTGAGCAATGCCCAGCCTGTCCATATCCTCGGGAAAGTGATTTACATGTGGTCCTTTTCTGCAAAGCCTATCGAAGAGCGAGGAAGCATTGGCTCCTACCCATTCTTAAAAATATGGGGTTTAGGAAATTCTTGCCTGCGTTTAGAATACTAAAATCTGATTTGTCCCCTCCGATTGTCTTTGCAGTGGCAACGTTTTTAATGGCCATGTGGTATGTCCGATCTAGTATTTTAAAAAAGGGGGGGGGGGGGTCGTATAATGTTAAATGATTTTAGAACATTCTTTTTCATGTTTTTAACTTCTCTTTTATGGAATTTTTGAAAGTCATTGTTCACATTTACATGTTTAGTACATTGGAAACTTTCAAAATTTTAACATTGTCATGTATTTATATCTTTGATGATCTAAACGATCGAAAATAAAGATTATTTGATTTGATTGATTGAATCTGCTGCCTCACCCCTATTCTCTACCATCACCTTAATGACAGTGCTCAGGAAAGTCAAATCAGCAATCCCCAGCTAAATAAGTTACATAAAAGGTAGCCCTGTCTCCTTAATTCCACACTTCAGCGTCTGGGGATATACTCTCCGGTACAGGAATACAAACACTTCCACTGGCTGGGTAGGCTTTAGCAATACCGCGATCTTATCCTCCCTCTTTAATCCCAGAACAATGCGCAGGATCAATTTCTGCCACATGGCACGTAGAAGATTTTGTGGGCACTAGGCCAAAAGAAAGTTAAGATATTAGAATCAGTTGGGTAACTCATGGCAGGAGTGCATGTCTATTTACCATGCAGGGAAAATCCCAGTACCAAGAATACATCTGTACATACATCTAATAACGGGGCTTTCAGTTAGCCCTCTACAACCAATGAACTGCTGCAGTGTCATTCACATTGGGCTTCCACTTGCCACAGCATACAGGAACACACGATCAGCCCACTTCAGCCATTGGGTTACCTAATTGGGAGTGATGGCATTCTGTTTCAGTATAACGTGCAAGTCTGTGCAAAAGTAGTCCCCATCAGTGCCCAGGACTACAATCTAAAATGGCCATGAATGTGTGTGCCTTCGTATGCACATATGCTTGAATCCGCAAGCACTGGCAACAATTTCTGAAAGTTTTTATTTGAATAAAAAAATGAATTCAAAGATTTAAAAAGGTAAAAAAACATCCTAAAAAGGCTGTGCGCAATCATGACGCGCAGGCTGCTATCTTTCAAAATTTTGGGGGAATTATAAAAAACTTTTTCAGCTGGTCACTAGTGCACATGCGTGTGCACACACGTGCAGCCATCACTGAATGGTTTTTGTAATAAAGGTATGAAAAAAATTGCAAAGAAACAAACATCAGTAAAGCCAAAGCTTGGAAGTAAACCTTTGGCTTTACCAATGCTCGTTTTTCATTTAGGCCCAAGCTTAGTGGCCAAACGCTGCCCTGGGTAAATTTTCCAAACATACACTCTGCCTGGGGTAAATTATTTTAAAACAGAGGGAAGGTCAGAGCCTGGATAGTGGGTGCACTTGCCAGGTTGGCATGGCAGTTACATACTGCGCACACAGACACTACAGTGGCATGTCTGAGATACTTTTACAGGGCTACTCATGTGGTTGCCATAACCAGTGCTGCAAGCCTACTAGTAGCATTTGACTTACAAGCCCTGGCACACTCAGTGCACTTTACTAGGAACCTACCAGTAAATAAAATATGCCAATCATGGCTAACCAATCATAATAACAATTTCCCTAGGGAGCACTTGCACTTTGACACTGATCAGCAGTGGCAAAGTGCCCAAAGCATCTAAGCCAGCAAAAACGAAATCCAGCACAGCATCAAAAATACAGGAGGTAGAGGCAAAAAGTCAGAGGAAACAATGCCAAGCATGCCAAGTGTAACAACCTTGGACTGGGACGAGGCTGTAAATCAAATTCAGCAACAAAGCAACCTCGGCAGCTACAAAATTGAGCTTTGTCCAGCTCTGAGTTTTTGTTGTTTAAACCAATGGCTTCAGCGGGAACTTGACGACGACGTATCTGACTTCCAGGGACCCTCATTGCCTCAGCCTTAAACCGTGCTTCGCTTAATGATTTTGACTTCCATTTCAGAGACTGAGGGCCTTATTTAGAGTTTGTTGGACGGAATACCCTGCAAAAATGTTTGAGATATCTCAGCTACCATTTTACAGGTGCCATTGGCTCTAATACACTTACAATACGGTAGACAGATCATCCCCCATGTTTCTGATGGCGTAGACTGTCTGCAAACTCTAAATAAGGCCCTAAGTCGAAAACTTTGACTGGGGTGAACCGCTTGGTGTAGTCAACCTTTGTTCTATTCCAGTCCACTTGAAATCATCCCTGTGCCCAGTGAACTCCAAACTATTCTGTTTTTAATGGCACTTTACTTTTTATGGGCACATTTTGCCTTACATTTTAAAAACTATTATCTCCAGTTGCTCTAATACAATTGTAATCATTTTGGTCTTTTTTGCTCATTTACATTTTCTTTATTTTTATAAATTCAGCTGAGAATATTATTATGTTTATTTCTTTACTTTGAAATTGTTGGTACTGCTGAACTTAACACAGATTTGTCTGCGGAATTTCCTGCTGTTTGTGCTATGGCTATAAGGGTTGAGCATAGGTTCTCTGAAACTTGCGTTGAGAACTGACAAAAGTGTGTTAATTAGGTTGGGATGAGTTATCTCTTCCCAAATTAAAAATCTATTTCTTGCCAATATGGAAAGCGCTTTTGGCATAAACTAGATTGGCCCTATACTTCGTGTGCCTTTTTTCCCTGCTTAATGAAACCAATAAATATTGTTCATATGTGTTATGGTATTTATTGATGTAATTGCAACAATATCTCAGCAGGAATTATTGAATTATTTGTAGTCGTATGTACAAGACATTACAAACACACAGAGAGAAAAAAGAGGCTGCAAAATATTTTGATTAATGCGCCCGTGGGCGTCATATATTAAGGGAAGATTAACGAAAGAGTCAACAGATTATAACAGCACTTTTCGGTCCAAGTACCAAAACAACCCTATGGGAAAAAGTGTACAATGTGCTCGTGACATAAGTGTGACGGCGCAAGTGACAACGTGAAGAAAACCATAGCAAGGGGCGCAACACAGTATATACAAAATATGTACAAATTCAAGGTTCCAAGCAACAATTTCAATTGTTCATTTGAAAGTTCTCAAGGAGTTATTTTCGGGAACCAAAAGATCAAAGAGCGCCAAAAGGATTTGGAGCTGATGGGCACAGGTCGACGACGTTTCGATCCTTAATAATTTCGGATCATCCTCAGGACCAGGGTCGTAAATTTCAGGGAGTGCTGTGTAAAATAAAGGTCAGTATCAGAGCGGAGGTGAACCGGACATTGGGAAAAGAAGGAAACAAGGGAATCTAGACTAGAGCCTACCTGTGGCCCGGGGTATGGGGACTCTGTCACGGAGGGTTCCGGGTATAATGATAAGAAGGTCACGGTGTGTCCAGGAGAGACATCAGAGGACTAGAGATTAGTTCAAGCGTCTCTGGGAAAAAGAGGGTAAAATAAGCCGGGGAAAGAGGGAGGGTGAATGAGCAGGGGAGGATGAACAGCGGTAACGTATGGTTCACTTACCGCGGGCAGGAGCGGAGCTGCGGAACCGGAGGGGCGCAGAAAGGCGCTTCAGTGTTTTTCTGCGAATGGGGAATAGAGAGATCAAGGATAAAGATCGAATCAGTAATAAGCAGAATGAGGAAAGGGAAGAGAGGGAGGGGGTGGGGGGGGAGAGAGAGATATACGGGTGTAAACTTACAGAAAGCAGGTCAGGGGAGTCGTGGTCCAAAATTTCACGAAGGTACATCAAGCCGCCACGGACGTGTGCGGAGCTCTACCGAAGCCTGTGAAGAGAAGCCGAGTTCTCTTCTACATAAGAGAAATTCAGCGTCGTGGCAACGGGCACCGATTGGACCATTACGAGGGGGGAGGAACGGTAGCTACGGACGCCGGGACAGTAACCAATGCGGGAGCAGAAGGAGTGGACAGGAGGAGGTGATAGGGTCCTGAGCTGGTGACCAGGGCTGGTAACCAAGGACGCCTAGGGATCGTGAGTATAAGGGAAAGTGAAGAGTTACGGGGCTGCTGAAAGGAAAGAAGTCAGACTGTAAGCGCATTAGGCTGATGTGTGAAAACCGGTCAAGTTGGAACATTAAAGGATAGAACCTCCGGGGGTGGCGAAGGAATAGATGTAAATTAGTTGTGGTGAAACGATCATAGTGATTTTCAAGTTCATTCTCCACAATGCAAGTACAAAACTGAATTAAGAGTGATAATTACTTTTCACGGCGAAAGCCAGACCAGAAAGGATAGTGGTCTTCTGTTGGAGGTGCCTGGTCAATGTTACGTATAAGCGGAGGCCCATGAAAGACAACAACAACATATGTAAAGTAATCATACATTTTCTGGAAAGTCTGTTTTACATTAAAATTTGAGAACATTAATGTGTCAGGTCAGAGAATGTTAAGCATGACCAATTCAGAATGGGGGCAGGGAAAAGGGGCGAATGAGGTGTAGAACCACTGGAAGATCATGGTGGAAGATGAATCGTGCTATTCCACTCATCGATAGTGTTCAACCCTTGATTCACCGAATTACAACGAGTGATCCACTTACATTCGCATTTGTTCAGGAGTTGTTGTAAATTACCACCTCTGGGCGGAAGCCGCGGTTGGTCAATAACCTGCCACTTCATGTCAAGTACATCATGATTTTTCTCCAGGTAGTGTGATACCAAGAGAGCTGTAATGACCTTACAGTTTATCCTGCTCTTATGCTGGATAATCCTTTGTTTAACCATTTGGGTTGTCTGTCCGATGTAAAAGAGATGACACGGGCATTCAATGGCGTATATCACGTTTTGTGACCGACAATTGGTCAGCGTGTTTAGGGAGTATGTTTGGTTGTCAAATTTGAACTCCTTAGTGTTGATGGTAAGATCGCACACACTGCATGACTGGCATTTGTAGTGACCTAGTACAGGCGGTAGTCCCCATGCGGTGGTGATGGCAGTGGAGTGAGCAGGTTTGATGGGCCAGGTGATGGCATGTACCAAATGGTTGGAAAGATTGTTGCCTCGTTTGAATGAGAAGAGAGGTGGCTCTTGGAAGGATTTGTTGGTTCTCAAAATTGTCCAATTTTTTGAAATAATCTTTTTGACTTGGTTGCTGCTGGGGCTGAATTTAGAAACAAAGGGAATGCGAGAGTTTGTTTTTTTCGGCTGTGGTGTGAGAAGGATGTCCCGATGGCAATACCAAGCTCTTTTGCGAGCGCGTGAGGTCAATCTGCGAGGGTAACCTCTGTCTATAAGTTTTTTGAGTAAGACATCGGATTCCCTGAAATAGTCCTTGCGCCAGCTACAGTTTCTTCGGATGCGGAGGAATTGGCCATAGGGTAAGCCATCTTTGAGTCCACGTGGATGGTAGCTGGAGTAGTGTAGTAGGGTGTTCCTTTCCGTCGGTTTGCGATAGAGCGATGTACCAATTACTCCTTCTTCCGCATGTATGTTAAGATCTAGGAAAGGAAGGTCATTGTTTTAGTAATCAAAGGTGAACTTCAAATGTGGTTGGGAGTTGTTCAGCCAGTTTACAAAAGCTGTGAGAGTGTCAGCATCACCTTTCCAAAATAGGAGGACATCATCTATATAACGTCGCCATAAGGAGATTTGAGGTCTGAATGGATTGTTAGAACTGAGTATGAGGCATGTTTCAAGTTTGTGGACAAACAGGATGGCAAAGTTTGGGGCAAAACAAGCTCCCATTGAAACTCCTTTGACTTGAAGGTAGAAATCATCATGATATAGAAAATAGTTGTTCTCTAAGGCAATGCGTAGGAGACTCATGATGAATTCTGTAGGAATCCGTGTAGGTCTTGGTCTGTTTTCCAATAGTTCGTGAATAGCTAGAAGACCTTCATCGTGTGGAATATTAGTGTACAAGGATTCGATGTCGAGACCCGCCATCAATTCGGTTTCTGGATCAAAGGGTCTGTCTTCAATGGTTCTGATCAGGTCCATACTGTCTCGTATATAGGTGTCTGTGAGAGGAACAAATTCCTTGATGATGGCATCTATGTATTTACCCAGGGGTTCCAGAATAGAGCCACATCCGGAGACAATGGGTCTGCCGGGGGGGTTCTGGGTGTCCTTGTGGATCTTCGGTAAAACATAAATCACTGGTGTACGTGGATGGGCATTATTGAGGAAAATAAACTATTTAGGTGAAATGATATTTTGGATCTGTGCTTGTTTAGTAATGTGGTTGATTTTGATTTTGAGATCAGGCAGGGGATCTTGGGTGAGTTTGCGATAATGGGCAGAGTTGGTCAGTTGTCTTTTGATCTCCACATCATATTTTTCATTGTCCATGACAACAATGCCTCCGCCTTTATCCGCTGGCTTGATGGTCAAATCTGTTCTCTTCTTGAGGCTGATTAAGGCCTGTTTTTCGACCAGTGGGAGGTTGTAAGGAACAAATTCAAAAGCTTTTTGTACATTTGCAACTTCATGTAGTACTATTCTCTCAAAGGATAGAATTTCTGGAGGCATAGTGTGTGAGGGTGGATTAAAAGTGGAAGGGGGATGAAAGAGAGTAGTGTTTGAATGAATCGGTCCAGGTTTATCTGCAAAGAATTGGCGTAACCTGATTCGTCGGAAGAACTGTAGTAGGTGTGTATGTAGTGCAAAGAAGTTACTTTGTTCCGTGGGTACAAAGCTTAAGCCTCTACTGAGTAGTTTGGTCTCATTTTCAGAGAGATTGTGTTTGGAAAGATTGAAAATGGGGATCAGGTCCAAGTTAGTGTTGGAGGCAGGAGCAATAGAATCCAAGTTCAGGATGGGGGCATTTACCGGCATCTCTGGGGTAGTTATTGCTGGGGGCCCCAGCGGTAGAATTTGTTTCTGGTTTGCCTCTCTCCGGAGTATTGATTTTGGTAGTGATTGCGCGCCCGTCGGCGGTTCTGGCCGCGTCCGCGGCCTTGCTCTAAAAAACCGGGAGGTAAAAGAGGTGCAGGCCTGTTGATGTTTCTGGATGTGCTGGGTTCCTCGTTTGAATCCACTTCTTCGATTGAGGTATTGGAGGAGTCCGAGAAGGTGATATGTTGGTTGTTCCTAAATCTGCCCCAGTTGCGTGTTCTTGGCGGATTATAAGGAGTGTTGTAAAACTCTTCCTTCAGGTAAGGGTAGGTTTTATCTATATTGTAATATTTTATGTCTTTTTGTATTTTAGTAATTTTCTTATTCACTTCAAACGTGTTGAAAGTGGCAATGGATGAGTTTATTATCCAAAAGGTTCTTGGCTTCAGGGATGGAGTTGTCTTCCAAGATAAGCTTTTCAATTTCGGCAATTTCTTCTAGTTCCTTTTGGCTGTGTTCTAAAGCCGTATCGATTCCTAGCACCATCCAGTGGCGTGAGCAAGTGGTGGCCAGGTGACTGAACCCAGTACGGAATTTTGGGTCTTGGGTGAATATTGCCGGGACGTTGCGAATTTGTAAGCCCAACGGAATAATTCCAGACTTGAGATATTCGGTGAGCATACGAGCATGGAGGGTAGTACGGATTTGTTTTTTCTTTAGTTTCTCAAGTCTGTCAAGGAGGATCTTGGAGGAATTGGTAGTGGCAGAGGAGGTGGAGGGGGTGGATGTCGGGTTCGTGAGGAGAGAGGGACCGCTCAAGATACGTTGTATATAATCTTCTGTGTAACTGGGAGCCTCTCTAGACATTTTCAATCAGAAAAAATGCTGACAGAAAAAACTAATTCAATTAGTTGGAGATAACAAGCCCTAAGGCCTACTCTCGCAGCGAAGCCGCTGCTCACAGTATAGACAAAACCACAGGAGTGTAACCCGTAGACCAAACTGAGATCAGGGTAATAACAATGTAATTGCAACAATATCTCAGCAGGAATTATTGAATTATTTGTAGTCGTATGTACAAGACATTACAAACACACAGAGAGATAAAAGATATATAGATTATACTCACGATCCCTAGGCGTCCTTGGTTACCAGCCCTGGTCACCAGCTCAGGACCCTATCACCTCCTCCTGTCCACTCCTTCTGCTCCCGCATTGGTTACTGTCCCGGCGTCCGTAGCTACCGTTCCTCCCCCCTCGTAATGGTCCAATCGGTGCCCGTTGCCACGACGCTGAATTTCTCTTATGAAGAAGAGAACTCGGCTTCTCTTCACAGGCTTCGGTAGAGCTCCGCACACGTCCGTGGCGGCTTGATGTACCTTCGTGAAATTTTGGACCACGACTCCCCTGACCTGCTTTCTGTAAGTTTACACCCGTATATCTCTCTCTCCCCCCCCACCCCCTCCCTCTCTTCCCTTTCCTCATTCTGCTTATTACTGATTCGATCTTTATCCTTGATCTCTCTATTCCCCATTCGCAGAAAAACACTGAAGCGCCTTTCTGCGCCCCTCCGGTTCCGCAGCTCCGCTCCTGCCCGCGGTAAGTGAACCATACGTTACCGCTGTTCATCCTCCCCTGCTCATTCACCCTCCCTCTTTCCCCGGCTTATTTTACCCTCTTTTTCCCAGAGACGCTTGAACTAATCTCTAGTCCTCTGATGTCTCTCCTGGACACACCGTGACCTTCTTATCATTATACCCGGAACCCTCCGTGACAGAGTCCCCATACCCCGGGCCACAGGTAGGCTCTAGTCTAGATTCCCTTGTTTCCTTCTTTTCCCAATGTCCGGTTCACCTCCGCTCTGATACTAATAATAAAGCGTTTTATAAAGCGCATGGCTGCACAACTGTGTATCCCCGCGCTAATTGCTGACAAAAAACTCCTTACAGCTGACCTTTATTTTACACAGCACTCCCTGAAATTTACGACCCTGGTCCTGAGGATGATCCGAAATTATTAAGGATCGAAACGTCGTCGACCTGTGCCCATCAGCTCCAAATCCTTTTGGCGCTCTTTGATCTTTTGGTTCCCGAAAATAACTCCTTGAGAACTTTCAAATGAACAATTGAAATTGTTGCTTGGAACCTTGAATTTGTACATATTTTGTATATACTGTGTTGCGCCCCTTGCTATGGTTTTCTTCACGTTGTCACTTGCGCCGTCACACTTATGTCACGAGCACATTGTACACTTTTTCCCTTAGGGTTGTTTTGGTACTTGGACCGAAAAGTGCTGTTATAATCTGTTGACTCTTTCGTTAATCTTCCCTTAATATATGACGCCCACGGGCGCATTAATCAAAATATTTTGCAGCCTCTTTTTTCTCTCTGTGTGTTTGTAATGTCTTGTACATACGACTACAAATAATTCAATAATTCCTGCTGAGATATTGTTGCAATTACATTGTTATTACCCTGATCTCAGTTTGGTCTACGGGTTACACTCCTGTGGTTTTGTCTATTCTATGGTATTTATTGAGGCATACCTTTGTCAAGCATGAATGGTGTTAACTTATTTTGCCATCATGGACAACTCCTGCTTTGAGAATTGATACTACCGCTTTCGGTTATTGGTATCTAATCAATGGTATGTGACCACAACTTTGGTTGCAAATGATTGATGCAGTCCATGTTAAATCATTAGGAAGCATCAACGTCATGCCCTTTTTCAAGTTATGATGAGTCGCAAATTGTACACTAAGATTCACAAAGATAATGTAACTTTGATACACTGTGGCATCTGATTTTGTGACTCACATGTACCCTTGCAGTCAAGCAATCCATTAGGACCTGAGGTCCTAAATGGCTTAAGCTGTCAGTACAACCGCTTCTCCTCTGAACAACAGTTCTACTTTACCTAGTATTTCTAAATCAGTTTTATTTGTGTTTTTGGATCAAGCATCTTGAATGTTGACAGGATTGCTGCTTTCCAGTAATGGCAGCCAGGCTGATGATGCCTTCTTGGGCCAGAACAACACACGGTAATTAGTAAATGTCTCAAGCAATTAGACACACTGTCTGTTAGATCTAAAAATTGGCTATTTCTCCCACAAGCAAGGATGTTTTCATAGGTGATCACTGGGTTCATTAGAGATGAGTTGCCAAACTGCTCAGTCTGCATGCAGCTGCAACATTTTTGTGCCTGTTACTTCCAAGATTGGAATATTCTCTTGTCTAGCTCAAAACCTCCTTGGGTAGCCAAACATTCCCAGAGAAATTGAGTCTTTTTTTACCTGATACAGTTGAAAGGGAAAACTAGTTTAGAAGAGAACAGTCACCAGGGAACACAATTTGTAATGAATCGGCCTTTGATCCCTTTGTAATCATTTATTTTACACTGAGTTTAGGGACTCTGCATAAAATGTCAGTGTAGTCTCCCCATGGCAGGATTACAGGGCATGTTACCCCAGTACACATCCTGTAATGTATCAAATGTAATATTAATGCTAAAGAATTACATCAGTAATATTTTCACACATTAAAAGGGAACAAAATACTATATTCATTGATATAGAACACAAACTCCTTCCTGCTCTATCAGAGGTTTTAATCTCCTCAGTTCAGTGCTTCACATGGGTTAACCTAAAATGTAATAGTTAAGGTGGGGAACACACTTGTAGTGGAACCACCGCTATTGATAATGGTTCTAACTCAAAAGTGCATGCCATCCCGTGAAGGAAATTAAATGACTTAATAGAAAGCCAAACTAAAGCTAGATTCTATAACCTCGATTATGAATCTGCTGGAGTGATGTCCCCATGAAGGATACTGCTAATGCCAATCAGATCTTTGGTTGTGGGAACACTAGGCTTTATTTTACCAGCCTGACAATCCAGCCAGTAAAATCCTTTACGTTGTCGTTAGGAACCGTCGGCGCAAGCACTGGTCAGCACTTGCCTGTCCCATTTCTGTGGCAAAGGGAAGCATGGATTTCTCTCCCTACCATTGCATGGCCCAACGAACTCTTGGACATCCAAAAATCCCATTCCCCCCCAACTCAAAACCACACTACACCCCCTGATGCCATTTACCATCTGCTCAGAGCAGGTGGTAAATGGGAGCGTTGAACCCCATGGAAGTGAAAATGCTATTTACATTTACGCCCAGTAAAAGTGGACCTGCACAGTTTTCCCCATTCAATCGGGTTTGACTGGTATGCACAATATTAATGGGTACCGGTGAGTATGGGTGCAGAGTTTGCAAGGCAGCAGTATCCTGCAACTCTTCCTGTATAAAGTATTTGTACTCCAAACACAGTAACACAGTGAAACAAGCATTTAAAATGCAACACGTCTCACCTTTCATTATTAAAGCCATTTGCTTTGCTATACAATACCATTTGCAAAGCAAATGGCTTTAACTTAATCAAAGGCGAGACCTATTGCATTTTCAATGCTTGTTTCGGCTGCATCGCTTGTTTGTACGCTCACCTCTGTGCCCTAATCTTGTCCTCCTCCCTGGCTGCTGCTTCAGGTTTCTACGGGCCCAGCAGCAGCTACCATCAAACCCCTGCCTTCTTTGTTATTCCTGTGATTGCCGTGGGTCAAAATGTTAGTGGCACTCTGCTCACGCGTCATCCTGCGTGACATCCTAAGCATAGGCCAATGTCTCCTGTTATTCGTAATATAGAGATCTTTTAATGCCTCTAGAACCCCCTGTCCCCTCCTGGCCTGCTCCTTGGTGCCAAGGATGCTGTCCGGCAGGCCTTGTTTCCCTGCCATCCATATCTAACCCCCAGTCCAGCTCTGGCATTATGGGGGTATGATCCCTAAAAGGATTCCAGATTAGTCTCAAAGATTTGACTGAAGAGGCGTGGGGAGCCGATAGAAGGGTCAGATCAATGGAGGAGGGACTGCAATATCGGTAAAGGAGGGATCGGCGTCACCCTCCCCCCCCCCTCTGTTCCAATCACCAGTCATGCACAACAGACATCACACGCACATACAACAACCACCGTCAGCACTACAGATGCACATACAGACACCCATGCACTCATGGTCAAACTGCCACAGACACACATGTACATACATTCAGAGATGCATACTCCGGCACACAAAGAAAACACGCAGACACACTGTGACGCAAACATACACACGCACATTAACACAGGCTTATACACCCAACTACAAGGCCAAATGCACTCACAAACATGTACAGAGGCATGAAGACACATGATCATGGGCTCACACAGATACGCATGCATAGACACATGATTACACACGCACAGGCACCTGACCACATACACACACAAACACACAGAAATACACACAGATGTACACACACATGCATAGGCACTGCCACCTACACAAGATTACAGGCAGGCAGGCAGGCATACATAGATAGACGCAGACATGTTTTAGACACAAAAACAGACAAGCACATCGAGGCACAACAGACACAGGCACAAAAGTACACATGGAATGGAAGCCCACAAATACAGTGAATGACAACAAGCACACATACACCCACATACACCCACACAAATTACTGTTGTCAAACCAGATTTACAGGCACACAAGCACAAACATCATTTTACACAAATTGAACTAAGTTGTACCAATACACAGGCATGTCCCTAAACACATACGCAATACACATTGACACAACCATGGACACACGAAGACATATGTACATATGCAAGTATAAACAAATATAGAGACATACAACAACACGACACAGGCATAAAGAGACAGGTTTACATTGGCACATCGACACACACACATACCTGCGCTCGCAAACATACACCTGCCAACTTAGACACATCCTATATATGAACAACTCCATATGCACTTATGCGTGCACATACATACACCAATCAATATACAGATAAACAAGCACTTATGCAAATGTCAGTACATACAAACACAAACGAACACATACAGACACGTACTCATAATTGACCACGGGCAAACACAAGCATAGACGCGTACTAGGGACAAACATACACAGACACACAGACTCACAGGCACACAGACTCAGATCCAGACACACCATCCAACACACTGATCCACACGGCACGCACATACAATCACACACACACACAGACTCAGATCCAGACACACACCATCAGACAGATGCACAGACACATGACATCAGACAAACACACATAGACCTGCATGCGGGCACACACACACAGACCCACACGCGGGCACACACACATACAGATCCAGACACACGATCAGATAGACCCACGCACGCACAACCACGTGTATCCACGAAAGTGCGCCCACATATAGTCACGTACACACTGAGATGCAGGGAAGAGGGCCAGGGTGAACTGTGCAAATGGGAGGGGGGTTGCATCGCTCACACGGGAAGGGTGGGCAGAACCCCTTCCCTCCCTTACCCAGCCCATCTAAATCTGTCATTCAGACATGGACCCACTCTCTGGGCTGAAAGTGACTCCGGGGTCAGCAGAACCCGCCCCCACCCATCCCCTATTAATCTGTCATTCAGACATGGAACCACTCTCTAGACTGAGACCCCGGGTGACCCCATAAAAAGAGCAGCAGGAGAGAGGGGCTCCCGATGCCTCCGAATACCACCTCGGGCACTCTCCTCTGTGCCACCCCCATGCAGAACCAAGTTCAGCTGAGCTACTGAGCATGTGAGAAGAGGGGCGGGGTACATAATACAGTGTGCTGAAGGTGTGTGGGATGATCACCGCCCCTCCCCGACTCACAGCCCACAGAAGCACAGCCGAGCGCATGAATAACATGAGCATAGAGACACTTAGAAGAACTGGAGAGAGTCACACTTACAGAATGCAAGAAGTTTCCGGGCCCTGCCCCCGCGCCGTCTCTTGGCTCCACCAGAGGGCGCTCTCCAGGGTCCTGAGGTGGGCGAGCCGTCCACAGGTGCTGGTCCTGGACCACTGACCCCTCTCCTGGGGCGCTCAGACCCTCCGGGTGTGTCTGGTGCTCAAAGCCGCTGTAAGATCCTATTGTATGTTGTGTGATTCACTAGCTCAGTGGCCTGTGTACCAACGGCACAGATTTGAATCCAGGCATTCCAGGCTCAGCCTTTCATCATTCGAAGTCCATGATATGAGTACCATTGAGCTGGGCCAGAGGGACATGATATATACATCCTGTGGGTCCCCACGGGTAATGCAGGTCTATTTAAAAAACAAGTTGTTTCTGTTGCACAGGCGTCTGTGGTCATTTGCAAGAACAAGTAGGAAAGGGCGAAATGTATCCAATGGTGAGATTAAAAAATCAGATCACGGGAACTGGGGTCCCGTGGGTTCAAGAAGCAGACATGAAAGAGGAACCCCGCTTGCTGGCCACCCCCTATCAGCCCACCCTCTCTCTCTCTCTCATTGACTTGAGCTCAGCAGGAAGCAGCTGAAAGCTCACTGCCCCCTGCCCCTTCCAACCCACTGATGCACCGTGCCACCACCCGGAACTAGTGGCTGTCTACAGTGAATGCAGTTGAACAGCCCTGTCACTCCAAAACCAGAAAGTCAATACACAAACAGCAGAGGCACACAGAATGGTTAAATAAGAAAATGCCCACTTTCTAAAAGTCGCATTTTCAAACACAGAATTTAAAAACACTCTTTACTAAAAGATGCAGTATTAAAATCAGAGGTCAGAGAGCCTAAACTCCATTTTTCTATCTTGTCCCAATGAAAATTACAGTTGTTAGATGTTACAAAGCAACTCCCATGTCAGCCTATGGGACAGATAGCCTTTCAACAGTGAAACACTAAATAGCCAGTATTTCACTATCAGGACATGTCACACACACCAGTACATGTCCTACCTTTCACATACACTGCACCCAGCCCATGAGTGAACATTGGGCCTACCTTAGGGGTGCCTTACATGTCAGAAAAGGGAAGCCCCCTTTTAAAGAGGGCGCCCAGGCTGACCGGATCAGACCGGTCTACCTGGGCGCAGGTTGGACGTTTTCGAGCCGGAAGCACCGAAGTGCTTCCGGTTCAAAGAGGCCGCCTCGCCCATTGGTCAATGCGCGGGAGTGAGCGCCGCGTCATTTGCTGACGCGGCCTCCCCCGCCCCTACTCCTCGCCGGGGACTAGTGTGACCGCCATAATGGCGGTACGGTCCATTCTAGCCCTCGCCTTCTCCATTCACTTTGTGCCCCGCAAAGCTGAAGTGCGTTGAAACTGACTAATTTTGCAAAGTCTGTTCGAGAGTTCGTATCCTGCCTCAAATAGATATGAAAAGATAAATATCTTAAATGGGACACATTTTGACTTGCCTCTAAAGTTGGTACATCTGAATTGGAAAATCCTATATACCGTTTTCACCCAAAGAATTAGCATAATGCCTAATTTTTAGGGCCGTTGTGTTTGTACATACTTAAGCAAAAGTGTTCATGTTGATGCCACTTGAGGCCTGCTTGCCAGCTTCACTTGCCTAGGTCTTTCTGGTCATGGTTTTAGGGATTCTAGGTAAGCCTGTCCCAGAATTTCTACCTGTATGTGCAAATGCAATTATGCTCACAGCATCTGAGGAGTGGGTCCCAGACAAATAATCGGACAACTTACAACTTTCTACCATGCAGTGGCTTTTTTTTAAACATTTGTATTGTTTTAATTGTTACAATCAAAATTTTGCATAATTCGTTCCATAGACATACAGTAGAAGTGTGTTTCAGTATTGAGTATCATTACATCCTTTCGCGCAGTCTTGGCTAGACAAACTTTAGCAAACAATAACATTACGTACTTTAATTCTATAAATCCTCGTCTTACTCGGCTCCCAACACCTCTTCCGATTGCATCCCACGGGGCTCACAGATGTATCCCCTAAATGCATTCCATGCCCCCCACACTTTGTTCCATTTACGCGGGCACCCTCGATTAGCGTATACTGTTTTTTCAGTTAACATGGCTACGTCCATGTCTTTACACCAAGCTTTGATAGTCGGTAGCTCCTCTGAGCCCCATCTTTGCGCGATGTTCTGCTTAGCCACCATTATTCCTAGTGTAACCCATTCTGTGCCTGACGCGTGAGATCATTCGGTCCCCAAATATTTAACAGGCAACTCTTGGGCTCTGGCATAAGTGATTCCCACTCCACTTGAGATATTGTCCTCATAACTCTAATCCAGTAGTCCGCTATTCTGGGACACTCCCATAATGTGTGGAAAAAGGTCCCTTCATCCCCACTGTGTCTCAAGCAATACGGATGGGAATCTTTCCCTATTCTACAGAGGGTGACTGTAGTATAGTAGGTGCGGTGCAATATTTTATGCAGTACTAACCTTAGCCTCGAGGATATGCCCGCCTCCCGCGGGGATGCCGTTGCGTCCTGCCAGTCGATATCGTCTAGTTCCCCAACGTCTCGGGACCATTGTCCCCTGAGTGCTGTGGTGGGATCTGGTAAGTTGTTGACTAGCTTACGGTAGGTAAAAGAAGTGGCTCGCCTTTGCATATGGTCTGTAAGTAATCTATCTTCTAAGGGGGTGGCCTCTGGGACTCCTGTACCCGTCGGAAGGGTGGCTTGAAGTACGTGTTTTACCTGTAAATAGCGGAATATTTCCGAGGGTGCCAGGTCATATTGTTCCTTAAGACGTTCAAATGTGATTATTTTCCCTTTGCTCCACATGTCGCCCACCGTGGAGATGCCAATCGCGTCCCATTGCGCAAATCCCTTACTGTTCTTGAGTCATCCCAACCGTTTGGTATCCCACAGTGGAGTAAATTGGGTTATGACACCCCGCCAGCCTAATTTAGCGTGTGCCTTATGCCATAGTGATTGTGTGTTTTGTAGGTCCAAGCAAAGAAGGGGGTCGTTTCTCGTTGTAAAGCGCTGACATTATACTCTCTGCCCCCAATTCACGTCTATCGGCTTTAAAGGCGGGATCCGTTTGCGGAGCGTGTATCCACTAATTGATAATCTTTAATTGCGCTGCCCAGTAGTATAACTGTATGTTTGGGAGCGCTATTTCCCCGTCGTACCACCCCTTTACCAATATACCCTGCGCAATTGGCGCTGGTTTGTTTCCCCACAGTAAGCTGGAGACCTGTGCCTCTATCACTTTGAAGTAGCTTGGGGGTACCAGGAATGGTGCGTTCTCCAGTGTGTACAGGAATCGAGGAAGCGCCATCATTTTAAAAAGCGCCGCCTTTCCTAGGAGTGTCAACGGCAGTATTCCCCAGTGTATCACATCTCGTTTAAGATGCTCTAGAGGAGGCATGAGGTTCCCCATTCGGGATTTTTGACTGGATGGTCGATCGAGCCTAACTCCCGTCCAGTGTGCATGCTGAAGGCACAATAAAGACACACTCTACTGAGCCTGTCCAGGCTGCCATGTGGAGCCATTAGTAAATGATCACCTGCTCACCCAAAAAATGTTAGTCAGTAAGTAAATGACACAATAAAGAAATGGAGTAATCTAACGCGTACCTCTGTAGTCAGCCGCGGCCCATACAGGTAAGAGCGATGGGGCCAGGTTGGGGGGACTCAACAGACGACCACAAGGGGAAATAAAATAAATAATTAATTTCCCCTTGTCGTCGTCTGTTGAAACGACCCGGCCCCATTGACCCACCGCTCTTACCTGCATGTCTGTAGTGCATTTTCAGCGTCTCTGATCTGAGCCTCAAATTACCTGCCTATGCGGAATGTTATACCACTCTGCTTTCCCACATATGTCCTGACAAAAATTAAACTCAATATGTATGGGTGTGCTTTTTGTCCAGGCAAGCAAAGGTCTGAATTTCCACCCATATGCAGTCAATATTGAATTCACATAGGGAATGACTGGACTTTTGATGGATACAGCTGTTTTAACCAAACTGTACCAACCCCAGCTTTGGGTAGACCCAGTGGGGGACTATCCATCTGGGTTAAAATTAGTGCAGATGTTAAAGTCGAACCTTTCTCTTATTCCTTGATGTAGAACAAAATGAACATGGCCCGCTATATTTAGAAGCATCCTTGTATAATCTGAACATTGCTATTTGCACTTATCTGGCTGTTTTGCACATTCGATGTAATTTTTAATGTGTATAGTGATGAGTGATGCATTTGTATGTACTTTTATGGATGTTTTCAAATTATCCGAATAAAGATCATTTGATTGATTGATTGACTGGAGTATTTGAACCCAGAGTTGACTGGCACCTAGAGAAACCCAGCATCCCCACATATTTCAGGACATTTTCTGTCACCGAATGCCTTGCCATCGTCAAACCCAAGTTAAAAAAAAACTGGCTGTAATATTTGGGTTTTGAGTTGGCTGGCACCCAGGGAATCATACCAACCTGGCGGATTTATGAAAACAAGAGATCCAGGAGAATCAAATGTGGTGGAGCTCGCTTGGATTTATGCTCACTTTCTTACCTATATGCCCTACAAATTTCAAAGTATGGTTGAAAAAATGTAATTTCCACACATTCAATTGACAGAAGAATTCAGGAACATACAGCTAATGGCAAACCTTGCCATCCAGAATTCCCAACCGTCTCCAGATGACATACCGTACAAGTGTGAATGAGCCTATTGCATGTTATGAAAACATGTAAAAACATGTGAAGATCACATTGACACTGCATTGACTTCACTCGTAGAGAGTTTTCATCCATTTCTGTTCGACCCAACAACAAATCTGGTAGTTTATATCAGGAAAAGGTGAGTACCAGGACTTGTGTTGAACCGCACAGATTCTGCAGCTTTTCTCTGCAGAAATGAGGAGGAAACCAGTGTTTTAGACAAAGTTTGACAACTGCAGGGCAATCTACGAATTAAAAAGTAGTAATACATACAAGCCACAGCACCCTGGACTGCCCCGGGAACATAGATTTTGTAACTGTCTGGGGATTAAAGTTTTCATAGAGTGCTGGCTGAATCCAGGCACCAAATAGTGAACCTACACACATCCCCAGAAAGATTTAACTTCAAGGGGAAATTCTGTATGTTTCCACGCTGCACTTCAAGGCCTTTCCTGTGCCGCATGATTGGCCAATATCATGGGTAATTACAGAGTCTGAGTCGGACACGAGGTCTGACATATAAGAGAAAGCAAGGCCTATATTGATCCTGGTAGGACTTTGAACTCGTATCCACCGGAAGGAACCCTGCTGGTCCTAAAAGCTCAAGTGCATGAGCTAATGTCAACTGTATTCTAGGTACGTTGTGTCTAGTCCCTCAAAGTGGCATTAAGACAATTTGATTTAGGGATATTAACTTATCTATGACCTTGGTAAATTGAATGGGCATGATGAAACAATTTGCATTGATCCAAAGTACATCTGGATTTAGAGACGACTGCAATAGTAACTATGCAGAGTACCTTACAAAGGGTCCATATCTCTACAGCTTCCACAATCATTCTACACATTTGCAGCACTAGGATAGAGGCCAATCACTTAAAAAATTTGAATGGATGACCATTTATTCCAGGAGTTCTACCGGAACGCATGGAGGAGAGAGCTCCAATGGATTGTCATCCTTCAAAGGGCAATCGAAGACTGTGGTACTCAATGTCCACACGCTGCACCAGAAGCTCATCAATAATTTCATCACAGAACTGGGGTCAGATACCAGAGGCTGCCTCAAATTAGGGACCAACAAATTCCCCTGCTTCATCAAGGACTCCCAGGATTATCCTCTTAAAACGTCAACTCCTGAGGAAAGGCAGCAAAGTTTACCAGTTTTGTTGTCGCTCTCATATACCTTCTGTTGCAAGGAGATCCAGAGCATTTTGTCATGTCTAAGGGCTGGTGGTAGTGAACATTTGACAAAGGAGAAGGTCCTTATGGCAATGAGACAAAGTCACATTCCCATACACAGGAGTTCAATTTAAAGGTGGATAATGGCCACCTCTATATTTCTACTTGGATCAGCAATATAAGCCAGGGTACGCGTGCATATGACTCTGTTGAAAGCTGCCTACAATGTACCACAGGATGTGGATTAACTTTAAAATATTTCACTATCTCATCCTAAAAGTAATCTACGAATGTAGTCTGTTCGTCATCAGGAACTGAGGTGCCATTGCCCTAAATGTATTCCTAGGTCGCCTGCAACTATGAGCTCAAACAGAGCATGGTCTGATATGTCACACCATACGTTTCTGGTATCTGAGCGAATTTGGGGAGGGCGGGGAGAGGTGCGTAAAAAAGTAATCAAGGAGGAAATAGATTTGACCCAAAATAGTGGGTAAACATCTTAGCATAGTGGTTCAGCACTCGTCAAACGTCATGTGGTCCGAGTGAGCTAGTCCATGTTGAAAGAGGGGAGTTGTGGTGTATGTATTTTTATCTTGTAAGTTAAGTACCATTGTCATCAGAGGAAGTGCACACGCAGAACAGACAATGCCTTAATATCATATGTGGTTCTTATGTTGACGACTTACCCAATATGAAAGGGACTTTACATCACCAAACAACATGGAACATAAAGCAAGTTTACTGCACTGTTAATAACGACTGGGCATGTGCTGCATCAAACTAAGTCAGGCCATTAGTACATTTTTTTGTACAAGATACATACACCATACCTGTCATGTACTTTACTATCACAAGCAACATTTCTGTATGGCTCTTCTTTTTTCCTGCTTAGGTGTTCTTTTTGTGAGACGCTTTCATTCTATAAAAAAAATTACATGGTATTAATCTCTTGGTGTTTGCTCTTAAATCATGGTTCGTGGGTAACCAAGCCTTTAGCGCCATTTTTAAAAAATTACTTAAACATACATCTAAACCTAATCCACTTCTGCCATAAGACATTTTCGTGTAAATTTTTTGAAAGGCTTACATTTCATAAGAAAGGGAAATGTGTAATGAGCCACACATTTATGAACATGTTTTAATTAAACAGTGTAGAATAGTGTGAAGGCAGGAGTATTCCTCAGGGCTGAACATGGGAAGATTCTGTTGAGGTCTCCAAGTTATTGATGCTCATCACAAAAGGGTAAGTTCTATTACACCCCCGTGACAGCCGAACATTTGTATCTTCCACGTGAGAGCCAGATTTAAAAGCCTGGTGATTTCTCAAGGTAATAAGCTCATGTTATACATCTCATTTTTTATTGGTTAGTTGTAATATGGGATCTTTCTAGCCATCATTTTATTCAATTTTCAACCCATGTTGGTATGCTCTGATTCGATTTGCATAAATCATAGCTGGTTTCTAAACTATTTCACTGATACATACTTAGATAGGCTCCTCTCATTTCATCTACCAAATTCACTCTTGTATTTTTTTGCTTTCAGTTGCAAATATGTTTGACAATTCCTCAAACTCTTACTGAAGAAGTCTGCTTATTCTTCAAATCTAGTAATTTCTACATTCTAAACGAAGAGGTCCTGTGGACATACCGAGAGAGGCTATGCCACTGGTTCAGGACTCTTATGGTTTTCAATTTAATACCATAAAAAGACTTGATATTTAGTGATAGTGGAGACCCTAAGTGCAGCGTGCTGCCACTGCCTTATCCTGGCCAGCAACATTGCCGCGTGGGGCGGGATACTGTAATGCAAGTGACACAACATGGACAGCTATGATCTTGGACACTGAAGCCCTTTTGGCTGAACCTTTGTTCAAAGAATCTGGTTTTACCAAACGGTGGAGCATGTGACTAGGCAAATAAAGCAGAGTCTGATTTTCCCTCACTGTGAAAAGGCATAAGGAACAACATATTTAAACTCATAAATTAATTCGCCAGGTAAACGTTAGATATGATTGGAAATATATAGTTGAAAACAAACCAACGCGCACTTTGAAATTAGGAACAAGATTTGATCCATTGAGAACCATCCAGAAGCTGTAATGAATTAAAATGTAATTACTTGTATCTAGAAATGTGAAAATGCAATATATCTATTGTGCGCTATTTTCAGAAAGTACAGAGATCAGACAAAGGGATCTCAGCAGACTATGGTTGCGTTAGGGAGTGGGGTTAAAATAGAATATTATTAAAAGGCATGATCATGAGCATGATTGACAACACTGGGTTGACTCACCGAATTTAAAACAGGCACTGACAAAGCCAATAGGTCGCACCTTTGGGACCTACTGGCTTTGCCAATACCATTTAGCCATGCTATACAGCATCCCCAGTGCTGTGCAGCATGGCTAATTAAGAAAAAAAAGGCTACTGCATATTTTGTAGGCATGCGCACCACTCGTGTTCATGCTTACAAAATGACACAACTGCTTTGTTTTTCTTTTCATTTGCTGATCTGAGTCGGATCCGTTTCTTAAAGCTTGTGCATAAGTCTTCCAGCTAAGTCTTCGAGAATGCATGGGTGTATCATGCATTTACCTCAGTTCGAATAGAATGAGGCGAGTCTGAGAATGCTCACTACCCCATCCTCCTAGCCCTAATTACAGACCGCTGTAATGCCTCCGCTGCCCTTAGATGCCTGTAACTCAGAGCTCTACTTAGATTCTCAGGTAGTAACTTTCTTTTTTGAAAATATGGCAGACACAGAGACGCGAAAGACCTTTATGCACTGAGCAACTGAAGGGAGCTGATCATGAACTCGAAATTATGGAATGTGTGGAAAAGCATTTGCCTTTTGTGAAAGCGAAAAATACATTTAACGTAGGAGGTAGGAAGGGAGGTTTGCAGCCTTCTATGGGTGGGATAAATGAAATTAAAAGGCAATTATTCTCCTGTGCCTAAATGGCAGAAAGAGTTTATACTGGGATGAAGGAGGCATGGCCATAGCTACCTCAGTAAACAAGTTGGGAAGGGGGCTTGCGAATTTATTCTGGAATTTTTATTTCCATATTTTCCTAAATCGAAAGAAACATAACTGATGTTTTGAGATAAGAGGCAATAGACTTTTTTTAGTCTGGGCTAAAATCTAAATGAAAGCTGCGGCTTTGCTAAACTTATCGGGGGCCATTATCAAAGTACCTTGACAAGGACAGCTCAGCCTGAACAGGCGGCTACAGACATTGATTAGGGGACGTATCAATAATTAACAGGGGCATGGATACGAGCCTGCCCTCAAGGATGGTGCGGTGAAGAAGTTACTCAGTGCCAGTAACGCATTACTGCAGAGGTTTTCTGGACTTTAGTTCTCCATCCTGAAGCAAATAATTCATGTCTTGCGTTAAACGATTGATAGCCAGCCCTGACATTCATTTCAATCTACCACTGACATATCAAGTACCAGTGGGGTCAGAATGAGGCCATCACCCAGCCTGTGTGCACCCCTAGAACCAATGATTTATTTAGGTCCCAGAAGACGCACCTTTGGCTCAGTTCAATAATGTGGTCTCTCGTATGTCAGCATTAATACATCACAAAGTATCATTACCTGAAAAGGATGCAGACAATTGGATAAGACAAAAGGGCGTTCTGCTTCCAATACAGAATGGATGTATTTACAGGGTGACAATGGCTCCCAAAGGGGAGGTGGCCTCGTACGGTGCAATAGAAACAAGCATTGGCATAGCCAATAGGTCTCGCCTTTGGGACCTTATAAGAGTTTAGCCATGCAACAGTTGATGTTGTTACATCAAGGACATTGCGCTGGATAACTAAACACTTATAAGGTCCCAAAGGCGAGACCTATTGGCTATGCCAATGCTTGTTGAAATTAAGACTTGGGTACCATTCTGTTACAATGTTAATGAGATTTTCAAGTACCCATAAATTAAAAATATTAAATGAAAGCAAAATTAGTAATTAAAAAACAGAGTAGGTCTGTAAGTTAATAAAGAGACGGCTTTGGTTGCTAAACAGTGTGAATGTGCTACTTGATACCACATTTAGGTAAGGGACACCGTTTTAGCCTTCTAGCCATGTATGCATAACACTACTGTCACATTCTTGTAGGCATGTGCTGTTTGGTTGTGAGGGAAGCCTTTCGAGAATCTTGAGGCCGAAGTGTCCGTTATGACAAAGGTTAGGAGGAATGAGGAGAAAGCCTTCAGAAATATGCAGCAAACCCCTTCGCTGAGTTTCACAAGCTCCGGCTTTCACTGTAGTAAGGGGTGACGTCACAGCATTTCCTAGCCAATGAATGCGGTCTCACTGTGATAGATTTCCGATGAAAACTACGAAGCACATCACTGTTCTGTGCTGCTCTGAATTGCAGCTCGAGTGATCATAAAATCCCTCTGTACAGGGAGAAGGCAATATTTACATGTGAAAACAAATAAGGCTAAGAAAACTGTGGAACAATAAAATTAAACTTTTATTATTTCACCAGCTAAATTTATCGTTTTCAATCATGTAAAAAACATTGTTGTATAATCAAATTGATTTCCACTTTCGAATATAAAGTGGCATGCCTTGCTTGAAGTGGTACGGAAAGTTAGAGTTAACAAGCTACCCAAAGCACTGGTCTTGGCATTCAGAGCTATGCAGGGTCAGGGTCCAGCCTATCTCAGAGCTCGACTTAAGCATGTTCAGTCTAACCTCTCACTCAGATCGAACCACCTCCGCCTCTTGAGGACTCCCCGGTTTCGTTGTTCCAGATTTGGGGCAGGGCTTTTGCGGTAGTTACTGCCAAAACTTGGAACAGCTTACCGCTGCCCCTGCGTATGACAGAATCTGAATCCATTTTCCGACGCAACTTGAAGACCTGGCTGTTCACCTACTCGGAGCCACATAGTGATAACCACAACTGCTGACTGTCCTAGCGCCGGGACACCTCCGTTGGGGGTAGCTGAGCGCTCTACAAGTTTCAAAAATAATAATAATAATAATAAGAACAAGCGCAGCCACGCTAATTACAAACAGATGGCCCCTGCGCGCCGCTGCTTGCTCCCGCAAGGTGGATGCCGTGGCATGCACGAGTTTCTGAAAACTGCAGACCGATTCCTAAAGGTCATCTCCTTGAGCAGCGTATGCACGCTAGGCTCGACCTAAAAAGGGTTTCACACTACCCCCGCACTCCACCCCAAGGGCTGAACATGTCCTCTGCCTGGAAAAGCCTGAGAACTTCTGATTCATGAACCCTTTCACAGGGGATCGGAGGTGGGCCAGGACCAAAGGAGGATGGACATTGATGAAGAGGTGAGGCCAGGCTGAGGAGAGAGCTGGCAGAGCTGGTGAGAGAGGAGGAAACAAGCGAGGCCAGGCTAAGGAGAACAGGCAGAGCTGGTGAGAGAGGAGGGAACAAGCCGGGACAGGCTGAGGAGAGAGCAGGCAGAGCTGGTGAGAGAGGGGGGAACGAGTGAAGCCAGGCTGAGGAGAGACCAGGCAGAGCTGGAGAGAGGGGGGGGAACAAGTGAGGCCAGGTTGAGGAGAGCAGGCAGATCTGGTGAGAGAGGGGGAACAAGTGACGCCAGGATGGGGAAAGTGCAGGCAGAGCTGGTGAGAGAGGGGGGAACAAGTGAGGCCTTGCCGAGAGAGAGCAGGCAGAGCTGGTGAGAGAACGGGAACATGTGAGGCCAGGCTGCGGAGAGAGCAGGCAGAGCTGGTGAGAGAGGGGGAACAAGTGAGGCCAGGCTGAGGAGAGAACAGATGGAGCTGGTGAGATAGGGGGTGACAGGAGATGATACATTTACACGAGCCTATGTTACAAACCAGTGGAGGTTTTCTAGAAGAATTCCCTACTAGTCTCAGCTGGAAAGGCAAACACGCTCAACCCGTGTTTATGATACACTTGATACTGCGCCGTTCATGTATGACAAATCCATGCCCTGTAACTGGACGGTTGGTGCGCCATATGCCAGATTCATTCGTGTATCGAATCTCAGCGAGTAGATCCAATTATGTCAATTGAGGGAACTTGATGAAAAAAAATGAAAAATATGATACAAAGCAAATGCCAATTTGCAGGCAGAAACTGTGACTTAACTATTGTACACATCAATTTGCCTACTCTTTTGTGTGTGTTTACAACTAACAATAGCATATATATATATATGTATATTTATATATGTGGAGCGGAATGAGGCTTTCTTGCCGTGCCAGCACCGGACAAGCATTTGCAATGCATTCGGTTTCGCCTTTGGGCTAGGCAGCACATTAGCCTGGGTGCTGAAACATCTGTTCTTTAACATGGAGGGAAAGTAAGCACCAAACTGCGTGACACACCAGGTATGGGAACACATGGAGAGAAATATTGCCTTTCAGCGGGAGATGGTATAGTCCAAAGCTCTGTTTTTAATATAAAATCAGGGCCTTCGGTGGTCATATCACTGAAAATACATGATTTGAAAAAAATATTATTGTCTACGGGTGCTCGTGGAAGACAATTTCTATGGACTGGAATCTAGTGAATGCTAAAGTGATTCTAGAATTTTACTAACCTCTGCTGGTCATTCGCTATCAAGAAAGTTAAATAAAGACAGTTGCCAGAAAAATAAAAAAAGTAAGTCCCTCAGCAGAAAGCAATTCTGGTATTTTACTGACCTCTGCTGGTCATTTTCTATCAAGACAGTTAAAAAGAGGCAGTTGAATACAAAAGAAAGTCCCTAAGCGGAAGTAGACAAGTCCTAGGGCTGATCTCCAGTATATACTATAGTATATATACTAAAGTATATACAAGAGATCTCGAATGCTCGACCTAAAAAGGGAATGAAGTGCATCATCATACATCTCCTTCCACCTGCATGAGTTCTTACTTGTTGACTCTCTCGCTCCGCAGGCTGCGGGGATGTTCCAGCCTGCCCTTTCCTCTGGACTGTGAAATGTTTCAGTGGTAGAGAAAACTGGTCCAGATTGAAGCTTCCCTCACCAACAAACACCACTGCTCTCCTCCTTGTTGCAACAGGAAATAGACAACGTGAGTTCCCTTATACGATGTCAAATTTCATAGCAATTTGCCTACATCGCACTGTGGTAACGGTGCATTTGGGATAAATCAGGAAGAGCTATGGTTTAGGTAGAATGGCAAAGTGGATCTAATCACCCTTTTACAATCCCTAAAAGTTAAGACTATAAGAATATTACTTGTTTCTCCTACTGCAGAAAAGATGAGGGAAGAGGTCTGGAATCCCAGTGTCTGCTGAAACATTAAGTTGGTACCACAGGAAAGGACACCAACCTCCTGATTCATCAGCAGGTGATGTTGAGTTTCTGGTTCACACTGTTGCCCTCAACCTGTGGCTGATGCCTGAAATACGCTGGAAACAGACAACTGTGGCTGACCGAGGGGAATGTTTGCAACTCTGACCCTAAATTACTTTTAATCAGTGTCTGCATTTTGTGGTGATCCCACAGAAGCTGTGCCCAAGTCAACTCTGTTTGTTACAACCAGTCCTTAATTCTTCATAATGATCACTGAGGTAGAACTGCTCCTACAACTAAAAGAACGGCAAGTTATAATGTTACTGCCAGACAAACAAAACATTGAAAACCTACACTGAATAAACTAGAATACCCTGAGACAACCCTACAATAAACATACTGTTTTCTCAGACGGAGGAAGTGTAATGTCCTACGTGAAGTACACTGGCCTCAACAAAATGTATGTCCATTATTCTGTCCATGGAGCTTTTCTCAATACAATGTACCTACCCGCCCGATGGACCAGTATGAGCTCCAGCAAATCAGTCAAAGCACGACGCAATGAGGCAGGCAAACAGGAGCATTTGTCAACCTTGTACCACACCTCAGTCATCGAAAAGCATCTTCTCCAATCTGGAGATTTTGACTTCAGAATTTTTTTATTCACTTATTCAGTGTATAGAAACCACCGAAAGTTTGTTCGAATACAGCCTTGTGTCTCATCTTACTGCACAAGTCAATGCTCTACCTTGAAAACTAAGTATGAAGATAAAGTTAACTGCCCCATAATGTAAAGCCACCTGACTGCATGTTACTCACAGGTCAGCCTTAATCTGAGCATCAGGTCCTAGCCAACGTTCCACAATGGTACTTAGTCATTAGGTCTGGATTGACATCACAGCTGTCAAACAGATCTTTGGCTTACATTAGACTAACAGTGGGTTTTGGGTCGAACCATTGCCATTTTCAACAAGAAACTTTCGGTAAAGGGAATGAGACTACGTCAATCACAGATTTGGCTCAGTGAAGGGGAGTATTTCTCTCTCACCCGCTGCTACTGGATGTTAGGGAGTATCTTTTCACATCCAAAACCCTTGCTTAAATTGAACTGAAAAGGGGACTACCATAAAACGTTAGCCCTCTGTTTGCTACTGCTGGCTTCCTTCTGTACAACTGCTCTGATTCTCCTTATACTCCAAGTCCATCCCTGCACCTTGTCTTCCCTCTTAACCCTCCCGCCATCTTTCTTGTATGACTTCCTCTCTCCCTTACCCACAACTATATCGCATCACTCTCCTGCCCCTTCCTCAATAAACTCTGCACACCCACCAGACACTCTTGTATCTCCCTACAGTCACTCCCTCCTTCCTATGTGCACCCCTTCCTCCCCTGCTTGCCACACCCTTTTTTGCCCTGCTACTCTTCCCACCGAGAGTAGATGGAGCATTTTATTTTTCATTTAATTGAAAATAAAGGCGAGATATACTGAAGGCTCACAATCAATCAATGCATTTATAAAGCGCACTACTTACCCGTGAGGATCTCAAGGTGCTGGGGGTGGGGGGTGAGGGGGGGTGCTGCTACTGCTCGAAGAGCCAGGTCTTGAGGATTCTTCTGAAGGCGAGCAGGTCCTGGGTCTGCCGCAGGTGGGTGGGGAGGGTGTTCCATGTCTTGGCGGCGAGGAAGGAGAAGGATCTTCCGCCGGCGGTCGTTCGTTGAATGCGGGGGACAGCGGCGAGGGCGAGGCTGGCAGAGCGGAGCTGGGGGTGTAGAAGCTGAGTCGGCCGTTGAGGTAGGCTGGTCCGGTGTTGTGGAGGGCTTTTTGTTTGTGGGTGAGTAGCTTGAAGGTGGTCCTCTTTTCGACGGGGAGCCAGTGTAGGTTTCTCAGGTGGGGGGTGATGTGGCTGCGGCGAGGGACGTTGAGGACCAGCCGGGCGGAGGCGTTTTGAATGCGTTGCAGTCGTCGTAGGTGTTTGGCTTGGATACCTGCGTAGAGTGCGTTGCCGTAGTATAGCCTGCTGCTGACGAGGGCCTGGGTCACTGTTCTTCTTGTTTCGGTGGGGATCCACTTGTAGATCCTGCTACAACACCCTCCGCATGCTCCGCAGGAGGAAGTGACGGCATTGACCTGCTTCGACATGGAGAGGGAGGAGTTGAGGATGAAACCCAGGTTGCGTGCGTGGTCGGTGGGTGTCGGTGTTGTTCCTAGCATGGTCGGTCACCAGGAGTCGTCCCAAGCTGAGGGGGTGGAGCCGAGGATGAGGACCTCCGTCTTGTCCGAGTTCAGCTTCAGTCGGCTGTTCCTCATCCAATCTGCGACGGCCTTCATTCCCTCATTGAGGTTGGTTTTGGCGGTGTGTGGGTCCCCGGTGAGGGAGAGGATTAGCTGGGTGTCGTCAGCGTAGGAGATGATGTTGAGATCGTGCTGGCAGGCAACGTGGGCAAGGGGGGGTCATGTAGATGTTGAACAGCGTCGGGCTGAGGGAAGAGCCCTGTGGTACGCCACAGATGATGTGGGTGGCTTTGGAGCGGAAGGGGGGGGGGGAGACGGACGCTCTGGGTTCTGCCGGAGTGCGAAGAAGTGGTCCAGTCCAGAGCTTTCTTTTGGATTCTGGCTTCTTGGAGGCGTGTCTTTAGTGTGCGGTAGCAGACCGAGTCAAAGGCGGCTGACAGGTCCAGGAGGATGAGGGCCGATGTTTTGCCGTTGTCCAGGTGGGCCCTTATGTCGTCTGTGGTGGCGATGAGGGCTGTCTCGGTGCTGTGGTTTCTTCGGAATCCGGACTGGGATGGGTCCAGGTTGTTGTTGTCTTCGAGGTATCGGGTCAGTTGTCTATTGACGATTTTCTCGATGACCTTCGCCGGGAACGGGAGCAGGGAGATGGGTCGGAAGTTCTTGAGGTCCGCCTTGGGTTTTTTGAGGAGGGCGTTGATCTCAGCGTGCCTCCAGCTTTCCGGGAATGTGGCTGTCTCAAAGGAGGTGTTGATCACTTTCCGAAGTTGGTGTGCGATGGCTGCGTCGGCTTTGTTGAATATGTGGTGAGGGCAGGGGTCAGACGGTGATCCTGAGTGGATGGAGTTCATTGTTTTGCGGGTTTCGTCGTCGTTGACGTTGGTCGAGGAGGTCTGGCTGTTGAGGCGGGTGGGGTTCGCAGGTGGTGTGGGGTCTGGAGTTGTCAGGCTGGTCGTTGTGTTGAGGCTGTTGTGGATGTCGGCGATATTGCGGTGGAAGAAGGTGGCCAGCGAGTCGCACAGTTCCTGGGAGGGTGGGATGTCGTTGGCATTGGTGCTAGGGTTGGAGAGTTCCTTCACGATGCTGAAGAGCTCTTTGCTGTCGTGTGCGTTGTTGTCCAGGCGGGTTTTGAAGGAAGATTTCTTAGCGAGTCTAATGAGGTGGTGGTGTCTGCGGGTGGCGTTTTTGTGGGCTGTGTGGCTGTCCGGTGTTCGTACGTGGAGCCATTTCTTCTTCAGTTTCCGGCAGGTGCGTTTGGAGGTCTGGAGTTCTTCGGTGAACCAGGTAGCTTTCTTGCTGGTGCGGCTGTCTGCGGGTTTCTTGAGCGGGGCGAGGGTGTTGGCGCAGTCGTCGATCCAATGTCTGAAGTTGCGGGCTGCGGCATCTGGGTCGGTGGGTTCGGTGGGTGGGTTTAGGGCGAGGGTGACTTTGCTCCAGCAGCGACAGGGCAGCTGTTGGGCGCGGTGGTGCGTTGTGGCCTTCTTGTAGGTGAAGTGGATGCAGCGTGGTCGGTCCAGTGAAGTTCGGTGGTGTTGTTGAAGGAGACGTGGTTGCTAGCGGAGAAGAGGGGGTCGAGAGTGTGGCCGGTGGCGTGGGTAGGGTCAGTGACGAGCTGTCTGAGGCCGAGGTTGGCGAGGTTCTCGATCAGGGTGGCATCGTTGTTGTTCTCGAGGTGGAAGTTCAGGTCTCCGAGGAGGATGTAGTCCGTGGAGGCAAGTGCGTGGGTGCTGACAAGGTCGGCGATGGTGTAGCTGAACTGTGGCCAGGGTCTGGGGGGTCTGTAGACGAGGGTTCCCCTGAGGGTGGTGTTGGGGTCAGTGTGTATTCGGAAGTGCAGGTGTTCGGCGGTGCTGAGGGTGTCGTCTGAGTGGGTGGAGACCTTGAGGGTGGACTTGTGGAAGATGGCGATTCCTCCTCCAACTCCATTGGTGCGGTCTCTGCGGGCGATATTGTAGCCATCCGGGGTGGCAATGGCGATGTCGGGAGCTGAGGAGTCGTTCCACCAGGTCTCGGTCAGGAAGGCGACGTCTGGGACGCAGGTGTTGAGCAGGTCCCAAAGCTCGACAGCATGTTTGCGGGCAGAGCGGGTGTTGAGGAGTAAGCAGCGGAGGTGGTTGGGTACGGTCCTAGGTGGTCTGTCGCAGGTGAAGCTGCAGGTGCGGCAGGAGAAGGGTCTGTGGGTGCGTTTCGGGGCGGCCTGGAAGCAGCTGTGGTCTCGGCCGGTGTTGAGTGCGTGGAGGGTGCTGGCGTTGTATCGGAGTCTAGCATCGTGGCGTTTACGGGGGCCAGGGGTTCTGGCGCTGGGCGCGGTCCAGGAGTGGACGGGCGCAGACGGGCTGGCCTCTTGTGCGCCTAAGGCGCGCCAGCGGCGCGCCTGTCATAAGTAGGGAGGTGGGAGGGAGAAGTAGCTGGGAGGAGGGTGGGAACAAGCGAATGGGAGCGGGGGGCGGGGCCGCAGTGGCGGGAGAAGGGACGGCGGAAGGGGGCCGAGGACAAACGAGGGCACAGAAAGGAAACAAGCAGTGAAATAAACAAGCAGTGTGAAATACAAAATACAATTACAATTACAGTTCAGGCAAAAACAGAACCTGCAGTGACACAGCAGCATAGGGGGGCCTTGAACACTCTACAGCAGTGGCACGGGGACGGGCGCAGACAGGTGGAGCTGCGCGGCGTGGGGAGCGACCTGCCTGAAACCAGGGTCAAGGGTCGCTCTCACTGCCACGCAGTGGCCGCCATAAGTGGGGAGGTGGGAGGGAGGAGTAGCTGGGAGGAGGGTGGGAACAAGCGAATGGGAGCGGGGGCAGGGCCGCAGGGGATGCAGCGGCGGGAAACGGCGAGGGAACAGAAGGCAATGGGGCGGGGCCGCAGGGGAGGCAGCGGTGGGAGAAGGGACGGCGAAAGGGGGCCGAGGACAAACAAGGGCACAGAAAGGAAACAAGCAGTGAAATAAACAAGCAGTGTGAAATACAAAATACAATTACAATTACAGTTCAGGCAAAAACAGAACCTGCAGTGACACAGCATCCCAGGGGGGCCTTGAACACTCTACAGCAGCGGCACGGGGACGGGCGCAGTCAGGTGGAGCTGCGCGGCGTGCGGCGCGACCTGCCTGAAACCAGGGTCAAGGGTCGCTCACATGTCTTCAATAGTTCCTCTTTTTGTTTCTTTGTCAAAGAAGGACGGGTGGAAAGGGAATCTTCACTATAGTCCTTCCTTTGTATTTGATGGAAATTAAAGGGGCACTATAATTAAGGCCCCCATGTCCTGTGAACTTTATTTGACATAGAAATAAAACCAGGATGATATTAAAGGCAAGAGAGACTTCAAAAGTGACCGCCTTTCATTTCTTTGTATGCCCTACATGGGTTTTAATGCCCCTTAGCCTACGAGGAGGACCCACTAATAAGATAGGTGAGCAGAGACGAGAGGCAGAAAGGTTTTGGAAAGTTGAAGAGTAGAGAGATGGATGAAGGGGTGATGGCTTGGAAAGGAATTCATAACATGAATAAGAAGTGTGATTTTGAAAAGAGAGAAGGAATTGCCATTTTCACCACCTACCTTAAAGAATTCCTTCCTAACAATATTTATACCTACAGACGTCAAATAGTGGCATTATCTCACTCCCTGGTGGTCACTTTACTGAAATAACAATATCTTAGCAAAACTTGGAGAGGGTGCATGTGTTTTTGAGGCAGAGGGACAGACACGTTACCCCATCTTCTCACGAAGGCCATTGCTAACTTGTTTCCGCGTCCTTAGCTCATATTTGACACTGCTCAAAGGGCAGTTTCAGGCAAGAGGCAAATGACTGAGAAGCTTGTAGTCATTGTACCTAATGAAAAAGCCCGGAGAAAACAGTATAAGGAAGACATTTTTCAAGCATTAGGAGGTGAAATACATATCTTGGAGACGATACATGGTTCGATATTATTCCTTCATTTAGGAAAATCACGTTCAACTTTTCATGCAGGAACTTACAAATGTTAGCCTCTGTCGCGCTCCATGTGTCCTTAAGATCTTCTTTACTCTTGCATGTATTTCCTCCCAGCTTGCTGACATACTCAAGTCAGGGTGAAATCTAGAATCAACAAAGAAACAATATATTTTTAAGTTTTTCTAAATATGCAAATATGTTCATTTACTTTGGACGCTATTATTTACCTACCACCACTCTGCTATATTTGAATATATTTGTTGTATTTTGGCTCCCAATCTCAAAAGTGAAGCTTTCATGTGGTACTCCTGGCTTGAGCGTGAGATGTCAATGAGTAGTAATAAATGGGGGTGAAATCAGAGGATAATGATGGAAGCCAGGCACTGGAAGTGTGGCAGCTAGCTTGTAGCAGAATGTTTAACAGTGTTTGAAGGTGAATAGGAATAGTTGGTGGAATCCTGTTCATCTCAACACGGGGCTGCGCAGTCACCACATCACTAAGCATGTCCTGAAGTAACAAACATAAATCTCCTAAATAATCAACCTCTTAGCTTTGTTCCAAGCAATCCTCAATACCTTTGCTTTCCAAAGACCCCTAACTTAAAATATTCAACCAAACAAAACATGAGGAAATACAAAAATATTCTTTCTCACGTCATAACATTTTTAAACTCTGACAAAAATCCCATGTACCTCACAGTTTGTGCCCAAACAATCACCCTTCAGATTCATTTTTAATTTAATTACACAAAGGACACTAGAATATTTCAGCTCAGAAAGTCATACTATCCCTACACTGCCGTTAAGTGTCTGCACTCTATTGGTTTTCGCCTCACACTCAGCTTTACAACACTGCTTAGTAATGACCTGCTTCCTACCCAGAACAGAAGACTGGCACTCCATTATGCCCATTAGAGGCGGCATCCCACTGCTGTCCACAGAAATGATAGGAATTATTTTTTTTAAAAGCCCGAGAAAATACATCCCCTTTGAAAGTTGCAAAATCTCTGCAGGCTTCGAAATATCCATGCACCATTTCTGCAACCCAAAGACAATTTCCATCTCTTTTAATTAATCTTCATTTGTCTCTATAGCAAGGGTGTCTATGTGGTCTCTTTTTTTCCCTAAATGCTGCCCAAACACTCCAAACATTACATGGAGCAAGGCGAGGCGCAGCAATATTCTCCGCAGTATCCTCTATCAGGCCAGGTCCTGTAAAGTCTTACAAATGTGCTGAACACTTGTTAATCCTTTTGTAACCACTCTGCAAACGCGGCTTCTGGTGCACTGCTAGTGGAGTGATGAGGTCCTCTTGTGTCCTGAGGACCTCTGAACACAAGTGGACTTCATCCTCCGAGCAGCAGTGCGCCAGAAGCTGCGTTTGCAGCGTGGTGTAAAAAGGGGCGTGATCTAGGAAAACCTCTCTGCAACGCAGCTCTGTGGCGCTTACTGGAGGTACCTAGTGGGCTACTTGGCCACCAGGGACCTTCAAAATTCAAGGGGACTTAATAGGGATGTTATAGTTAGACATTAGCATTTAAAAAACCTTAGAAATTCACTGAAAAAACAAAAGGATTGAGCACATTATAATTAGAAATCTCGTTGAAAAAACCATTGAAATTCACTGAAAAAACCACAGGTTTCAAGGACGTTATAGTTAGAAATTAGCATTTAAAAAACCTATGAAATTCACTGAAAAAACCATAGGTTTGAGGGATGTTATAGTTAGAAATTAGCATTTAAAGAACCTTAGAAATTCACTGAGAAAACCACAAGTTTCTGGGACGTTATATTTAGTTGGACATTTCACTCGTACAAAACTAGAGAAATTCAGCCGCTATAGTTAGTAGAGCTAACTATAACTCGCGCCCCCGCAATGCACTGCTGATGACGTCACATTTTACATCACTCATGACAAGGTCAGTGACATCACTGATGACATCTCAAATGACATCACTGATGAAATCATCCATGTGATAATCTGATGCACTTCCTCACAGCCTAATAAAACCTTTTATACACCCACTCTAAAATACAGACTACCAATATTGAAAGCATAGACAGACCAATAGCAGTTAGTACAAACCCACTCAGTGATTCAAAAGTCAACACACACACATATCCACTCATTCACCCATACAGTAACTCATACATGCAGTCACTCATCAATACAACACTATCATATGCACTCATACACCTATACATACACTCACACACTACCACTCGTCCAAAGACTTACTCACACACCTACTCGATCATGCAAAGAATCAATCACACCCATTTACTCACTTATACAGTTGTACACAGACCACCTCACTTATTTATACAAATACTAACACATATGTTAGAAGGCGACCTCAGAGGGGCCCGGAGGGGGCCCTGACTGTCCTGAGACCAACCCTCGAGGTATCGTAGCCGGGCACTGGCGGGAGACTCCTCAGGGGAGGAATCTCGTATCTAGGATCGTACACTCGGCACCACACGACAAAGAGACACCACACCGAGAGTTCTTAAGATCAAATCTTTATCAGGTCGGAGTGGTAAGATCTTTATGATCGGCAAGGCAATATATATACAAGTAGAGCGCGGGCTCACAAAGTCTTGGAGGGGGGTTAGGAGGTAGCGGGACAGTCTTTGGGGGAATGGATCAAATGCAGGAGCGTATCCGGCGCACAGCTCACAATCCTCGAGCTGGGGGATGCGCTTGTCGTCGTGGGGTCCGGCGGGACCAAGGGAGTCTGGGGGCACTGCGAGATACTCAGCAGGCTCGAGTACAAGTTCGGAGGTCTTACGATCTTCAGGGAGCCGCGAGTCACTCAGCAGGGCTCAAGCACAAGTTCGGAGGTCTTACGATCTTCAGGGAGCCGCGAGTCACTCAGCAGGGCTCAAGCACAAGTTCGGAGGTCTTACGATTTTCAGGGAGCCGCGAGTCACTCAGCAGGGCTCAAGCACAAGTTCGGAGGTCTTACGATCTTCAGGGAGCCGCGAGTCACTCAGCAGGGCTCAAGCACAAGTTCGGAGGTCTTACGATCTTCAGGGAGCCGCGAGTCACTCAGCAGGGCTCAGGTGTTTCCAAGGCGAATCTGCCGGACAGTCCCAGGGCACCCCTTGTTATAGGGCGACTCCTCTTTGATGTCCGGAGTCTGTGCAGGCAGGGGTCTTGTCACCTGGGGGTCGCTTGTTGGGGGTTTCCTGCCATTGTCCTTTGATCCTTTCAGGGCCGGGTCGGGAGGAGCCCCAGACACCCAGCAGGCGTGGAGCCAGCCCTCGGGGACGCCGGCGGGTCGATCGAAACCCACCTTCCCAGGGAAGTGCAGAGGTGTGATGGAAACTGCTCCTCCCTTTCTCATCCCAAGGGGAGCGCGATGTCCTCCAACCGGAGTGGCGCCTGTAGGCTAGGGTAGCGCTGGGGCCGGGCGGCCATCTTGGTGCATGAAGTGGGCACGCGGGCCCGGGGTGGCCGAAGGGGGAAGGCCTACGGACGGGGGAAGTCCGGGTCGGGTGTGTGTGTTCTGGTGGGAAGGATCGGCCAGGCCAGGGGCTCGGGGCTGGTGTGAGGTGCAGGGGTCAGGTCTGACTATGTTACGAGGGCCGGGTCTAACACGCGTCCCCCCCAGCTGAAAGCCGGAGAGAACTACCCATCTTCTTGGGGGTTCTCTTCGCTGAGGCGGAAGAATCGGGAGAGGCCATCGGCGTTGGCGTGGTCCGTACCAGGGCGATGTTCCACGGTGAAATCCATCCCCTGGAGGGAGATTGACCACCGCAGAAGCTTGGGGTTTTCTCCTCGCATCTGCATGAGCCATCGCAAGGGGCGATGGTCGGTCTGGACCCTGAAATGGGTGCCGAACAGGTAAGGGCGTAGTTTCTTGAGGGCCCAGACTACTGCGAACGCCTCGCGCTCGATGGTACTCCATCTCTGTTCCCGGGGCAACAGCCGTCGGCTGAGGAAGGCCACGGGCTGGTCCAGACCCTGGTCATTTACTTGGGAGAGGACGGCCCCGATGCCATGCTCGGAGGCATCAGTTTGTACCACAAACTCTTTGGAGTAGTCGGGGGCCTGGAGGACGGGGGCCGTACACATGGCGGTTTTCAGGGCATTGAACGCCTCTTGGCAGGCAGGGGACCACTGTACCTTCTTGGGCTGCTTCTTGGACGTGAGCCCCGTGAGGGGACCGACCAGGCTGCCGTAATTCCGGATGAATCTCCGATAGTAGCCCGTGAGGCCCAGAAAGGCTCGGACCTCTGTTTGGGTAGTGGGAGGTTCCCAGGCTAGGATGGCGTCGATTTTGGGCTGTAGAGGGGCGACCTGCCCGCTTCCGACCTGGTGCCCCAGGTAGGTTACCGAACCTTGCCCAATCTGGCATTTGCTGGCTTTCACGGTGAGGCCCGCCTGGCGTAGGGCGGTTAGCACCCTCCGGAGGTGTTGGAGGTGCTCGCTCCATTCGGAATTAAAAACTGCGATATCGTCGAGATATGCAGCGCTGAATTTTTCCAGCCCGGCCAGGACTCTATTTACCAGTCGCTGGAAGGTGGCCGGGGCATTTTTCATCCCGAAGGGCATTACGCGAAAGCGATAGTGCCCATCCGGGGTGGAGAAGGCGGACCGCTCCTTAGCTCCCTCTGTGAGCGCAATTTGCCAGTAGCCGCAGGTTAGATCGAAGGTGCTGAGGAACCGTGCAGCTCCGAGCCGGTCAATGAATGGGGTGGGCATCGGCTCGGGTGACCTCATTGAGCCCCCGGTAGTCCACGCAAAAGCGGAGTTCCGGGGCGACCCCGGGGGCGGCTGCTTTTGGGACCAGGACCACGGGGCTGGCCCAGGGGCTGTCTGAGGGTTCGATCACGCCTAGGGTCAACATTTTCGAGACTTCGGCTTGGATACAGGACCGGACCCGATCAGGGACTCGGTAGGCTCGGTGTCTCACTGGTGGGCTGTCCCCGGTATCCACATCATGGACACACCAGTCGGTGACCTTGGGGACCAGGGAGAAAAGGTCCGGAAACTGCCCTAGGAGCTGGCGGCAATCCTCACGTTGCTGGGGAGTGAGAGACGGGGAGAGGTTCACTCCTTCTACGGAGCCGTCCTTCTCCTTGGTGCATAGAAGATCAGGGAGAGGATCCGACTCTTCTTCGGACCCGTCGTCAGTGGCCAGTAGGAGGCTCAGCTCTGTCCGCACAAAGTGGGGCTTGAGGCGGTTCACGTGGAGGACCCGGAGGGGGTCCCGGGGTGACTGGACGTCTACCAAGTACGTGACCGGGCTCTTTCGCTCAACTACTTTGAAGGGCCCGGTCCATTTATCCTGGAGAGCGCAGGGTTTCACGGGGGCCATGACCCACACCAGCTGGCCCGGCTGAAACTCGACTAGCGCGGCATTCTGGTCGTACCAGCGCTTCATCTCCTCCTGACTCGCCTCCAGATTGGCCTCTGCCATTTCCCGGAACCTCCTAGTCTGATTGCGGAGGGTCAGGACGTAACGGAACACGTCTCGGGGGGTGCCTCGGGGCGCCGCCTCCCACTCTTCTTTGACCAGGCTGAGGGGCCCCCTGACGGGGTGCCCGTAGAGTAGCTCGAAGGGGCTGAAACCCAAGGATTTCTGGGGAACTTCTCGGTATGCGAATAGGAGGCAGGGGAGCAGGAGGTCCCACTTACGCCGGAGGGGCTCTTCCAGGCCCGCGATCATCCCCTTCAGAGTCCGGTTAAACCGCTCTACCAGGCCGTTTCCTTGGGGGTGGTACGGGGTGGTTAACTTGTAGGACACCCCGCACTGTTGCCATAAGGACCTCATGTATCGGGAGATAAAGTTGGTACCGCGATCGCGCACGACATCGCGGGGAAAACCCATGCGGGAGAAGATCCCCATCAGCGCCCGGCCCACCACGGGGGCCGTGACGGTGCGCAGGGGGAAGGCCTCAGGGTAACGAGTGGCATGGTCCACCAGGACGAGGATGAACCGGTGCCCCTGGGAAGTTGGGGGGTCCAGAGGTCCTACAATGTCGATCCCGACCCGCTCAAAAGGGGTACTGACGACAGGGAAGGGCTGGAGGGGAGCCTTGCGCTTCCCTCCACTCTTCCCACTGGCCTGGCACGTGGGACAGGACTTGCAGTGGGCTTCTACATCCGCTTTCATTCGGGGCCAGTAGAAGTGAGTCACGAGGCGACTGTATGTTTTGTCCTGACCCAAGTGGCCTGCGAGGGGGACGTCGTGGGCCAAGCCCAGGAGGAGGTCTCGGAAGCGTAGTGGTACCACCAGCACTCGGCCGGACCCTAGCTCCACCGACTTCTGTTCGCTGTACAGAAGGTCATTCTCCCAATAGACCCGGTGCGTCCCCGTCTGGTCGCCTGCGGCCTGGGCCTCTGCCTGTTGCCGGGGCCCGACCAGGGAGGGACAGGTAGCCTGCTCTCGGCAGAACTCCTCTCGGGAGGGGCCCCCTTCGTGGCGCCACTATGCTAATTCAGGCAGATCGCCTAACTCGGTGTCTGGGGTGGAGTCGGAAGGCGGCGGTTCGTCACTGGCGAGCGACTCTTCCGGTGGGGGGTTGTGGGGGCCCTCGGCCAGGACCATCCCATCTTCAGGGGTCGGGGCGTCGTCGACGTCCCTCAGGGGGGTCAGTCGAGCCACCATGGATCGAGTGGTGGCGCACACCCACTCAGGGAGGCCCATCATCCCTAGGTGGGTCTTGCGCTCAACTTGCCCCCAGGGGGAACTTTCCAGGTCGTTCCCCAGGAGACAGTCGACGGGCTGGGATGTTCTCACTGCGACCTTCAGTTTACCGACCACCCCTCCCCACTCGAAAGGCACCAGGGCTACCTTACATAGGCTTTCTGTGTTGTCGGCTGAAATGACCGGGCAAAATACGTTGGGGAGGACCTGGTCCTCGTGGACTAAATGGCTGAGGACACCGGTGATGCTGGCCCCGGTGTCACGGAGGGCTTCTACTTGGTGGCCATTGATCGTGACGAGCTGCCCATATTTCTTTGTGTTAGAGGGCAGGAGGCTCCCAGGGACCATCTCTCTATCTCCTAAGGACACTAGGGCCATAGCGGCGGGTTCCCACTCCTCGGCCTCCTCAACCTCCTCCCCCAGGGCTACATTGGCTATCTGTCTAGCGGGGGGTGCTGCCTGGTTGGTGCGTGGGGCCATGGGGCATTCAGGGTCGTTGGCGTAATGCCCGGGCTTCTGGCAACGGAAACAAGTGATGGTTACCCGGTGTCCCGTCTCAGGGGGGGGCCGGATACGGCTGGTGGGGTGCCGGGAAAGACGGAGGTTGGGACTTCGGGGGACTAGTCTGGGGGCTCTCTCTGCCCTCCCTGGTTTCCCCCCCCTCTCTGGCGGGGTGGTCCCTGACTGGCTCGGGGGTACTCTCCTACAGGGCCCCGGGAGACCCGGGTGTTGGTCCAGCGATCCGCCTCGACAGCCAGCTTTCTCGGGTCCATGAGCTTGCTGTCGAGCAGATGCAGGCGTAGTTCCACAAAGCAGTTGGCAGCCAGGTGTTCCCATAACATAAGGTCAGTTAGGTCTTCCAGGGTGGTTACCTTGCTGCCCTTGATCCACCCATCGAAGGCACGGCTGAAGAAATTCACATATTCCACCCAGGTGGTACCCGGGATCTTCCGGCAGTCCCGGAACCGCTGGCGGTACATCTCCGGGGTGAGGCCGTACCTTGTGAGGAGGGCCGCTTTCATGTGTTCATATGAGGTCTGCATGGAGGTGGGTAGGTCGAGCAGGGTGTCTCTTCCTTCGCTCAGGAACCGTCCCCATAACCCAGCCCCCCAATCTTTCTGCGGGACCCGATGGGAGGTCATGGCGACCTCGTAGGCCCGAAACCACTGCTGAATGTCATCATTCTTGTAATATTCCTTGACCACATCCTTGGGGATGTGGACCTTCTGTTCCGTCGGGGCGGCCGCCTCTCGGTTCCCCGGGGGCCGCGCTTCTTCGCTTCTTGCTTTCAGTTCTATTTCCTTCAAACTGCGTTCATGTTCTAGTTGAAGTCTCCGTCCCTCGTGTTCTCGTTGGAGTTTCTTCTCTTCCAGTTCTCCTTGCACTTGCAACTGTTCTACTGCTAGCTTTTTCTCGGCTAATTTCAACTCGCCCTCAATTTTGAGTTTGGCTAATTCGAGCTCGTGATGGTGACTTTTTTCTCTGTCTGCGAGTTCCTCCGGGGATAGGACCCCGTCTGGTACGAAGCCTCGCACCTGGTTGCTGCTGCGTTCTCCTTGGGAGGGTCCTGCTTCGTTGTGGGGCTCCACCGCTCCTTCTGGGCGGGGGGCTCCCGAATCCACCCAAGCTTTCAGTGCCTTTTGCATATCTTCTTTGGTGTTGAGACCAGTGGTAGCGATTCTCAGTTCCTTACAGAATTGCTTTAGTTCCCGGTGAGTGTACTCTTCCAGCTGTTCCACCTGGAACACGGTACTGGCGTCGTCTTCTACGAGAACCACGGCATTTCCTTCTGCCATCTTTGTCGGTAGTGCGTCAGCCGTTCACGGTACGATCTATAGATTATGGGCCCGAATCCCACCGCTGCCACCAATGTTAGAAGGCGACCTCAGAGGGGCCCGGAGGGGGCCCTGACTGTCCTGAGACCAACCCTCGAGGTATCGTAGCCGGGCACTGGCGGGAGACTCCTCAGGGGAGGTATCTCGTATCTAGGATCGTACACTCGGCACCACACGACAAAGAGACACCACACCGAGAGTTCTTAAGATCAAATCTTTATCAGGTCGGAGTGGTAAGATCTTTATGATCAGCAAGGCAATATATATACAAGTAGAGCGCGGGCTCACAAAGTCTTGGAGGGGGGTTAGGAGGTAGCGGGACAGTCTTTGGGGGAATGGATCAAATGCAGGAGCGTATCCGGCGCACAGCTCACAATCCTCGAGCTGGGGGATGCGCTTGTCGTCGTGGGGTCCGGCGGGACCAAGGGAGTCTGGGGGCACTGCGAGATACTCAGCAGGCTCGAGTACAAGTTCGGAGGTCTTACGATCTTCAGGGAGCCGCGAGTCACTCAGCAGGGCTCAAGCACAAGTTCGGAGGTCTTACGATCTTCAGGGAGCCGCGAGTCACTCAGCAGGGCTCAAGCACAAGTTCGGAGGTCTTACGATTTTCAGGGAGCCGCGAGTCACTCAGCAGGGCTCAAGCACAAGTTCGGAGGTCTTACGATCTTCAGGGAGCCGCGAGTCACTCAGCAGGGCTCAAGCACAAGTTCGGAGGTCTTACGATCTTCAGGGAGCCGCGAGTCACTCAGCAGGGCTCAGGTGTTTCCAAGGCGAATCTGCTGGACAGTCCCAGGGCACCCCTTGTTATAGGGCGACTCCTCTTTGATGTCCGGAGTCTGTGCAGGCAGGGGTCTTGTCACCTGGGGGTCGCTTGTTGGGGGTTTCCTGCCATTGTCCTTTGATCCTTTCAGGGCCGGGTCGGGAGGAGCCCCAGACACCCAGCAGGTGTGGAGCCAGCCCTCGGGGAGGCCGGCGGGTCGATCGAAACCCACCTTCCCAGGGAAGCGCAGAGGTGTGATGGAAACTGCTCCTCCCTTTCTCATCCCAAGGAGAGCGCGATGTCCTCCAGCCGGAGTGGCGCCTGTAGGCTAGGGTCGCGCTGGGGCCAGGCGGCCATCTTGGTGCATGAAGTGGGCACGCGGGCCCGGGGTGGCCGAAGGGGGAAGGCCTGCGGACGGGGGAAGTCCGGGTTGGGTGTGTGTGTTCTGGTGGGAAGGATCGGCCAGGCCAGGGGCTCGGGGCTGGTGTGAGGTGCAGGGGTCAGGTCTGACTATGTTACGAGGGCCGGGTGTAACAACATACTTGCTCTCTTATACAATCACTGATACAAGCACACGCTCATCCATACAGCCACTCTCACAATCACTCACTCTCAGGTATAGTCATTTATATACTCCAACACTCACATACACTGCCATTCACAAATGTAGTTACTCACATATATATCACTGAGATATCCATTCACTCACCAACACACCCATACACACACTCACCAACCCATACAGCCCTTCACAGATGCACTCTTGATCCCATACACCCAGTGAATCACCCTCTCACACATCTATGCACAGAGTCACACACCCCCACCCACTCACAAAGACATACAGATACTCAGACAACCAATCAATAACCCAAATAGACAGTCATGTAGCTACTCACCAACCCATGCAACCGCTTATACACCAATTGACAGACTGATACAGACATTTACACAGTTTACTCAATAACCCAGGCAATCACTAAGGTATGCTTAATCAGTCACTTATACAATCAGTCACGCACCTACTAAATCATCCATTCAGACACTTATACACCCACTCATTCTTCAAAACACCTTGGTATGTATATATCTATATAAAACATATTTAAACTTTACAGAAACACACATTCACTGGATGATATCATCAGTGATGTCATTTGAGATGTCATCAGTGATGTCACTGACATGTCATGAGTGATGTAATATGTGACGTCATCAGAAGTGCATTGCGGGGGCGCTTGTTATAGTTAGCTCTACTAAGTATAACAGCCGAATTTCTCTGGTTTTTGTACGAATAAAACGTCCAACTAACTATAACGTCCCTGCAACCTACGTTTTTTTCCAGTGTATTTCTAAGGTTTTATAAATGCAAATTTCTAACAATAACATCCCTAAAAACTATAGTTTTTTCAGTGAATATATATATCATGTGATCAAGGGCCTTGGGGTTCGAAACGCGTCATGATGGCTGGTGTTGGAGGAGTTTATTAAAGACTTCCATTGATGCACTAAAAACGTGGTCCGTGCTCCTTAAAAAAAACAGCTGATGGGTATCGACCTCACGGTCTTTGTCAAAGCCTTGACACGGTCTTTGTCAAAGCCTTTGACAAAGACAGCGAGGTCAAAACAAGTCAGCCACTTAATAAAACTTTGGTGCATTATTTCTTTATATCTTTACCATTCATGCATTTACAATGAAATTCATGCTAAAGGCATGGGTGGTAAAGGTATATGCATTGTAGAATCATGTGTGGTAATGGTGCATATGTTGTAAGGATCGTGTTGTAATGGTTATGCGCGGTAACGGCTACATTGTAATGGCGGTTTCCCCTAAAGATTTACTAGGGTGCTTATAAAAAAACAGAAATCTCGTAAACCTAACTGGTTTCCAATTGTAAGCAAGTTGGGCTTCCGTGAACTAACAACGGTCCACACAACCATCCACCATACAGATTTTGTTTGAGGGAGATCTTAGCTGGGACAATGGGTAATGGGGTGGTGTCTGACATCACAGGCCAATAGACAGGTAGAGGGGCATATGGTTAAAAGGAAAGCAGGGGAATGCTGAAATTACCAGGTTTAAGCAGTGGAATGACCTACAAATACAGCTGTGGAAGGCAACATGTGTGGAGATGTTAAGAAAGAACCCAAAAACCCAATCTTGTGGCCTTATTATGAGTTCAGCGGTACGTGGACAGCTGTTTGGCAGTGGCAGTCAGACGACAGGGAGCTGTCTGCCGTATTAGGAATTGGGCAGATTGGCTTTGCAAAGACCACCACTGGACCGCTGGCACCACCAGCACACTTTTGGGGATGTGGTCCTGAGAAGGCCGCCTCTATTGCGGGCTACAGAGGCTCAACACCACCGTCTGTATTACGAGTTGACTTTCAGACGAGCCGACCGCGGTGGTTGGATTGCCACCTAAAGGTAGGTGGAAACGAAGGATTTGGGGTGCATGCTCACCTCTTTCCAGTTCCTCCCAGCAGATTTTGACATGATTTTCTTTCTCCAGGTCCCTCTGACACAGGAGCATTTTCACCCAGAGGAAAAAGACTGTGTCTTCGGCAAAATACAGGTAATTACTTTGGTGCCATGTACCCATTACCGGGACTGCCCACATATGGGTCAGACTCTGGCAATGGGTAGGTGGTATTTTTCCACATATATCGTGCATATGTGTGCATTCGACACACATGCAATCAGACTGTACACACTGGCATTGATATATATGGAAATACATTGGCCATCTTCGCAAGACTGCCGCAGCCACACTGCTGGCCCCTCTGGAAACTCCTAATACGGTGGTCGGAAGGTACCAGGCGCAGCAGTCTCCTAGAGGTCACGGACCTTCGGAGGTTGGACCGCCAAACTCGTAATAAGGCCTTTAGTCTGTGACCTAATGAACAGGGCTTTGCAGATTCGTGCAAGATGCCGCTTATAAACCTTGCTGACTTGACAATATCTTTCAGTGCTCAGACAGGTAGCATCATTTTCATAGTTCAGATGGTGTAGCAAAAGTTGTAGCCTCCATGTGCAGTGTTATGCTAGAATATCACAGTTTGCAGTGTTCAGGCAGCAATGCAAGACCGCACCAAAAGATTTTAAATCCCTAAGATTTGTTTTAAACTACCGGTGACAAAGGCCACCAGAAACATTTTCACATTTTTCCCATGAAACATTTTACAATGTTTGCATATAGAATAAAGTGAAATGAAAAAAAGACATTTTGGTAAGAAGACGGCACAAGTAGAACTATTCAAAATCAGTGCTTATTTGTATCCATTTTGCCTTGCTTTGTCCATGGGACAAATTTAAAATATATTTTTCTGCTACTGTGTGGGAAAACATTATAAAAGTTCTCACTGATTTAGATTTTATATCATGTTTACAGTACAGATTATTAAATTAAATTGTATTCTCAATTGTTTAACTTGAGGCCAAGTAGATCGAAGAGCAATAATATGAAACAGCTGGTTGGAAAAGACAGGTGATTGAACTAATTTTGACAGACTCTTTACTAGAAAGCATGCAAAAGTGAGAATCATTTTCGACGTACAATTTAAATGCAATATTACTAACATGACTGAATGAGGATATAGCATTAGTTAGTTGGGTAGAGATCATCATCCATTTTACACGGTCAGGGACTGAACATACAATACTTTAAGTTATGTTTATGCTAATTTTGGTATTTTATTCAACTCAAAATGCATCTGGAAGTATCTCTCCAGATGCTACTTCTAACAAAACCAGAACACTTCCTGCGTTTCAAATAGTTTTTTTGAATAAGTAGGAGGGAATAATACTACAAAGCACCATAGTTATTGGTAGTACACAACTGGGTATATTAAGCACATGCTGACCCAGCTTAGATAAAATAAGGACATACATATGGGCTTCAGAGAAAATGGCACATACTTTACGTAGGGAAGAGAGAGTGTGCATTACCCTTAACCATGAATACCATGATCAAGACATAGTAATAAACAACTAAAGAGATGTGAAGGAAAAGCAAACTAACAAATGTATGATAGGGAAGCGGTTTTTAAAGAATTATACATTGTTCAGTTTAAAAACAATTGGGAAGTGAGCACAGAATTTAGACATTTGAAAAGTTAAAACTAGAATTTGAAATACACAATTCACAAGCATTTGGATAATAGCAACTAAGACATACAATGTCCAAATACATACTCATAGACACTGAACTGATAGAAGGTTTCCCAGTAGAGGGTAGACGTTTTAAAGACAAAGTTCACATAAAGAAAATATCCATGATCTATAACACATTACAATACATACCCTATATACATGAAGGTAGGATGGGAATGAGGTATGTACCCATAGAAGGCTGTAGATTGGTAGGGCATATTGCAGCACCCAAGAGGCATCTCTAAAGAGTTTCATCTAGTTTAATTAAAGACACTGAACAGGATTCACTACTCTAGCTTGCTGGCTTTGGCCAAGATACAAACAACAAATGCAAATGTATACACTGTGTTTGGATACTAACCCCTTAAAACGTAATTGATCAGAAGAACTGAACTCACTAGCTCTGAAAGAATTAGTGCTATTTGTTGTAGATATTTTGCAGTCTGGGTTGTTTAATGAAATAGGCCTATATAAGTTACAAGTATGTGATCTTATCAGTTTTAGTAAATACAAAAATTAATCATTCAACAAAAGAATCAGAAAGACCCACATTATGTTGAAAGTGACCCACATTATGTTGAAAGTTACTAAATAATGACAGTAAGTAAAGACAAATCACTAGAGAAAAACTACATAAACATCTACTGGAACAACATCTAGTTCGGAGTCTTATCCAACTTAAATGAGATTCAATCATAAATTAAATTTCTCATTAACAACAGGAGTTTCAAATTCATTTTTACCTTCCGGAGAAGCAAATGACAGATCACACTGCGCTAGAGACCTATAATGTTATTCTGAAATGTTGTCAAGTTTACAAGAAAATTCTTGAATTTTGCCACTATTTCCTTAGAGGATCCAAACAGTATATGTTTGACTTCTGTCTTTTTTCATACATAATTGCATAACATTTTGGTAGACTCAACAGCATCAATGTAGTATTTTGCCTTTTCACTTGATAACTGATAGCCTGCTCTATTAAAAAAGAAAGTGTTACGTTTGTACCATAACATTTGAAATTCAAATCAATTAAGATTGGTATTGGAGGAAATGAATACTCTTCAAAACTTCCTATTTGCAAATCAGATATTTTAGAAATAAACTTATTTTCATGGATCATAATGAGAACTGTTTTGCTTTTAAGAGAAACTACACATAGAAAAAGAAAATATCCCAAAAACATGTAGGTACAAATAGATAATAGCAATAGTGATTCTCCTATGAAGAATATGACAATATGTTTAAACGTTTAAAAAATAGGTGTAGTAATTAATGGTTTCCATCATACTTGGGCCCAAAATGGGCTCCAGAGGAAAAACTCGGACCCCAATTTTAAGATGTATACAAACAATGATTTATTTTAGAATATAATACAGTACAGGTGCACTTATTTACAACACATGGTAGAACATCTAAAAAAAAAGTGGAAGGGAACATTTGATTAAAACAGAGTTTTTGAGTTGGATAACCCTGAGTTTGTTGACAATTTGATCATTTTGTCAAGCAAATGCGCAAGGCAGACAGCTAACTAGCGCACGCCGCCCCAATGGCGGTCGGACCGGTCCCCGGGGGAAAGGGGGAGGTGGGAGCACTCCCACCTCCCCCATTAGGCGTCCAATAGGTGGCATTCCTGCCGGACGTGAACCGGAAGCACGGGCATACAGCGTAGGGGGCCGGACGGTTTAGACCGGCCTGGCCTGTGCCCCCCCCCCCTTTTAAAAGGGGGTGTGAGGAGCAGAACAGTCTCTTGTTCTGCTCTCCCCACGGGCACAGCACCCGGGCCACCCGCAGCCCGTAATGTATTTTCCCCACCCACCATCCCCTAAGGCAGGCAATTTAATGGTGTTGGTCAGGAATGTATTTTGGTTTGTTCTATTAAAACATTTTTCCTTGCAGGTATGTCAGGAGATAGCAATAATGCAAACTTGATGATTGGGTACGTTTAATGGTGTTTATCAGCAATGTGTTTGTTTTGTTCTATTGATTTGATTACAGGTATCGCAGGAGTTGGGAGTAATGAAAATTTGATGATTTGGTACATTGTAAATGTGTTTGTCAGTAATGTATTTGCTTTGTTCGTTTACTTTTATTGAAGGTATCTCAGGAGATAGTTAAGGAAAATATGATGTTTCGGTGAATTGATAATAATAAAAGTGTCCTTATTTGTAAGCTTGTCAAGTACAGGATTGGTTAATACAGAGTTATGTGATTGAAATATAAAGTTCAAATAGATGTCAGTACATGTTATTTGATTTCACGTACTAATGTCGTATTTAGTTGTGTGTGTGTCTCCGGTCAGGCGGTAAGGTCATGATTGGTAAGCATAGTCTTCGGTCCTTAGCGGTCAGAACCATGTAACTCCAGGGGCAGTGACAGCCGGTAGGTAGGCTGTCGGGGTGCGGGGGCCGGGGGAGTCATTCTTTCCAGTGGGCCTGTGGCCACCCCCGCACGCGCATTAGGGCGCAAGTATGCAGGATTTCTGCAGCCCCCGTCATGGAGTTTAAGGCACAGGGCGCAGGGGGGGGGGCCCGGGGGAAAATATCCGTCCAATAAGCTGTACCCCCTGCCAGTCATTGACTTTGCCGTAAACTCTAGAGGGGACACGCAGAAAGTGAATATATGCATTGTTAGATTTACGGTAGGAGTGTCGTGTGTATTAGAGTTAAGGATAGCCATGTGACATCATTGGTCTAACAATGTATTTGGCCTTTCTGCGTAATTGTACATAAGGTTAATAAATAATGTTTTTTAATTTTGCAATAAATATGGCCGGGGGTTACACCCCCTAATCCAAAAAATTCAAACATTGGTGTGGTCTCAATACTTGCCTTAAAGGAGGGAGGGAGACCTCATCTGGACAAGGGCTGTGGGTATCAAAAGTTAAAGAAGGGACTTGGGGGAGTACCAGGCCATATGCACTGTATCAATATCACAATATAACCATTTCATAAGACTACCATTTGTGTAACAGTGTGAGAGAAAACTAGTTAAACATGCATGAAGAAGTGATATGCTGATACTTTGTATGTATTCAGCACTGATAAACACAAGTCGAAATTCTGAATGTAAATGGATGGTGACTTGGTGTCTCATACCATTTTTGTGGTTCCAAAAGAAAAATGAATATAGTTGTTCACGCAGTAAAGAGCTGATATGCTTTCCTTCTGACACAGAAAGGATATAACTTCAGACTGAAATAATAATAGACTTCACCAGATAATTCTGTGGACCGATCTGAAAGTGCTAGAGTGTGCATGGTGAAGGGTCATCAACTTCTACGCAGCAAAACTTTCAGTGTAGTTTGAAACATATGTGTAGTATCAAAATAGCAGAAAGCAATTCGCCAGTGAACAAATAAACTCAATCATGAAGCCACTTTATTCAAGATAGCTGGCATAGCTACTGGAACTCGTTGAGACTGCTTGCTCATTTGAGTAGCGTCATAAGCATATTAGTTCAAAAGCAAATTTAGGTGCAAAATCACTCTCGGTGCAATACTAAAACGGACTGTGATATCACATTTACGCGCAGAGAGAAAATATGATAATAAAAAGGGATTATTAGGTATAAAAGGCATGCATCAGTATGACATCACATTTGGATGACAGCAGGTGTGTGGAAACACCTTTAGGACTACTTATTGCATTTAGGAGGAAACACTTTTGTGCGACAAATCACATTTAATTGCAAAATAACATTATGTACCAAAGCACATTTAAGTGCAACAGCGTCGAAATACCCACAGGAACAAAATTCACATTTAGATGCAAAAATACATTTAGGTGCAAAATCATGCTTCAGCGAAAAGTCAAGTATAGGTGCAACATTGGTTTTAAGTGCTACATCACTTTAAGTTGCAACATCACTTGAAGGTGTAACTTCACCAGGCACCCATTTAAGAGCACAATTAACATTTGTGAGCAAAATCAGTTACATGAAAAATCACATAAAAAAAAATCCAACAATATGTTTGAACGATAATGAACAATGTACCGTCGACCCACAACACATACCCTTGCCTTAACATCTCCTTTCATGTCCAGCAACCACCATAGTAAAAGACCTCCTGTTTTAAAGAACCTCTGTACTGTCAGCTAGATCATGGGATTTCGTTGTACTTCTTCCACTGTCCCCAGACAACAGGGCAACCTCAGGCCTGTTATATTTCTTACTCAGTTAGTAAACAGTAATCCATCCCTCATAGCCACTTGGAGATTGGGGGGAGGACACCCTAGATGTCCAGTGGTCTGCTATGTCTCATCCAACAATTTCTGTCCTTTGTTCCCCTCCCATCCAGGAACAACTCTTGCAATTGCCAGTTTATGATTGCATGCTATCGTGAAGCCAAGTACCCTGTCTAAGTGACGAAATATTGATTTCCTATACCTTGGTATTATCCAGCACTCCCTGACCACAAGTAACAAGCATTAAAAATGCAACAGGTCTTGCCTTTTATTAAGTTAAAGCCATTTACTTTGCTATACAATACCATTAGCAAGCAAATGGCTTTAGCTTAATTAAAGGTGAGACCGATTGCATTCAATGCTTGTTGTTAGGCATGGGGAGATTAAGTGATTTGCCCAGAATCATAGGATGCTGAGCGTCATTGCTCAGACTCGAAGCCGGTTCCACCAGCTCTGAGGTCGACCGCTCAAGGTAGGGGGTGGTGTGTGTGTGTGTATATTCCATTTTTTTTTTTACCTAAGTAAATGTAAACGTGCAGGTGGATCAAAACATAAGACACTTATTATTACGAAAGTGCTCATAATACTCAAGAAAAATATGTTTTTTCCCCAATTTCACCTGGTTTGGAAAGCTTAAGATACACATCTATTGACTGTGCCATTTAGCTTTCAGGGATAAAGGCCACTCTCCATTTTTCTACAAATTAAAGTCACTTAAAAACACAATTGTTTCCATATTTTGGCTTTTTGGCAGTGTGTTTAACTGCAACTCCCCGCACCACGAGCCCCAGGGTACCATTGTAAGCACACAATATTTGTTACCAAATCGGGATAAAACGTGACAGTTGTGCTACAAAAAAGATTTTATACCGCAATTTCTTGGCGCTGTACATTTGGGCATATTATGTACCCTGTGCAGAGACATAGCAAGGGAAGTAACTACTTTCTTCAAAAACAAGTTTTGAAAGTTTCCTAAACTTCTGCACCCGTGATTCTCTACAAAGTTGCATCGATGAGGTGCTCCGAATTTTTGCTACTCTGAAAATAGTCTTTTAGTGTCTTGCTCTGGAATGCTATCGTTAAAAGTTATTTTAGGACAGCTAGGATGAAGGAACGTGTTTATCATGCTCTCCATAATCAAGCGCGCGGTGGGAGCGTGTGTGGCAGAGGAGACACCATGCACGTGCACATCGCTTGTCCGAGCGCGCACTTGGTTTGTCTCCCTTCGCTAGCAAAACCGACAACAATAGTCTCGCCAAGGCAAAAGCAGCGCATGCGCTGCGTTCGCTAGGCGAGACCTAAAAAGGAGCCTCAGGCCTGACTGCAAAGGAGGCACTTGGGAGCCTTCTTCCATACCCTATCAGGGGTATAATACATACAATGGAAATATTTAAACTGGATTAACCATAGGCGGGCCAGGATGACCAATTCACAAGCCGCCATCTTGAACCTCCATCCAAATATGGGCTATTACATCGCATGCTCTACAACGAATACAATTACAACGCGGCTGTTACAACGAACCCGTTGTTACAATGCAAACCATTACATCGCAAGCCATTTCTACGACTTGCTGTAGGGGGTAAGATGGACTTAAGAAGAGTATAATTTACTATTCCAACTCCAGCGTGTGCAACAGTAGGGAAGGTGTTGGAATAGTAAATGATACTATTCCTTAGTTTAGCGCGCCTCCTACAGCAAGTCGTAGAAACGACTTGCGATGTAATGGCTTGCATTGTAACAACGCAGTCGTTGTAACGACTGCATTGTAATCGCATGAGTTGTAGCGCATGCAATGTAAACACTGTTTCCCCCTCCATCCACTCGTCCTCCTCCTCGAAGGGCCCCAAACTGGAATCCCACTGTTCCCTCAGTTTAATTAATGGGTCTGGGACAATTATCTCCAGTGTCCTATAAAGGCTGGATAAGCCCTTCCTGCCAATGGCAGACATCGTAAGTTGGACATCTTATGGGCTGTATTCTGGAAGTGCCTTAACACGGGTTGTGTATTCTTCCAGCGCATGGCAGAGTTGCACATACAGGAAGAACTGCGACCTATGGAGGTGGAACTCATGAGTTCTTTATTCATAGGACATCATGTGGAGATCTCAACCTGTCCCAATTCCTAAAACCCTGAAGCCTTGTACTTTCCGATAGACAAGTGCCTGTCCACAGCAGCGTCTCCCTGCTGAGCACCCACCACCACCTCATTTATTGCAGTACCTCTCTCCAGCTTGATAGGAATAGTTGTGAGGGCTGGACAATCAAGTGGGAGGGCCCCCCATATAACCAGGACCACGGTGTTTGCCTGGTGGATGAAGACCTTTCCAGCCTCGTGGCTGGGTCCTCCCGGTCCTCGAGTATCTAGTAGTTGATTGGGGAACAGACGGTCTGCCTAGTAGTTCAATATAATATCATTGTGCAGGAATAGTGCTGTAGAATGTATAATATTTGCAACAGTGCCACCATTTTAAAGAGGGCAATACGATCATATGCCCCTTAATTTTGCTTATTAAGGGGTGATAATGTGGTCCCGACATTCTACCTGGTCTTTGTTAATATATATATATATATATATATATATATATATATATATATATATATATATATCTACACCGATATTTAAATACTACAAACAAGAACCAGACTACTAGAGAAAACAAAGGCAGCTCGGGGGGGGGGGGGGGGGAGGACTTGGGGATGGGGGCTAGTGCCACCTACCACCATGACTACAGCCGAATTTACCCAATTTACCCTCAGACCGGATACCTCTCCGTAGACGTTCAACATGTCATTCAACCATGGGATCAATTGGCTTTGGCGCTGCACCCACAAGAGGACATCGTGCGCGTAAAATAATATGCAGAAAGGGTGCCGTTTACTCTCACACTGGCCAATGATTTTGTGTACAATAGTCCCACATAATTACGAATCAGAAGCCTAAGTTCATTTGTTCCAGGAGTCACGTAAGAAGGACCAATCGACAAACTTGAAGGCCTTCTCAAAGTCCAGCAACATAACAGCCATTTGTTCGGAAATGGAGCCCAGCCGGGCTACGACCGTGTTCAGATTCCTAAGACGTTTTGGTCACTGTGCACCAGAGATTTCACACTCTTGATTAGTCTGTTTGCTAGGGCCTTTGCCATTACTTTCGCCTCTATGCTTATTAAAGAGATTGGTCTCTATGATGTCCATTCCGTGGGCAGTCTGTCGGGTTTAGGGAAGACCACCACTGTGGATCCCTGAACATCAAAGAGGAGGATAGCTTCAGTCCCCACAGCATCAACCATTGCAAGAATGCATACAATCAATGCGATTGCAAATTTCTTCACGAATTCCACTTGAAATATAGTAGGGCTGGGGCCTTTACCCGACTGCATCTTCTGTAAGGTGACCAGCAATTCCTCCTCCATCAGGGAACCATCCAGTTTGGCTCTAACATCCTGGGAGAACTGCTGCAACACCCGGTCCTGTGCTATGTGGTTTTGTTTTTCCGCCCTACCTGGCGGGTTCGAGTAGCGTCTCCCATAATACTGTGCAAAGGTGCTGCCAAGTTCAATTGAGTCGTAATATACTTCGCTGTCTTTCCTGCACACCTACGGGAAAAACCTGTCTTCCATCGATCTAGTCGCTTGCCAATGGATCCGTTTACTGGTCCTATTCCCAAATTCGTATACTCCGTGCAGGGATGTCAGCAGAGTTACTCTGCATCTACTCAGCAATTTCTTCCTAAGGTCCTCCAGTCAACTGTCATAAAGTCATATTTTCTCAGTAAAACTGTGTGTTTGTTGGACAACATAATCATCAAAACTGTGTGAGACAGAGTCCACACACACCATCAGGATATGTTGGCCTAAGTCCTGGCTAGTTCACAGTGCATCATCCATACCCCTATCCTGGCAAAGCAACAGGTGGTATGTGCAACCCCAGAACATGACAACACTGACTCCCTAAGGAAATCATGGATAACAATCCAGAAGCTTTTTGTTTGGTAACACATGCATACCCAGAGAGATACACAAGAAATACACAACGTGGCGTTTCAGTATTTATTGAAGCATTATGATTCGTGTGTAAAATATTTGCGCTGTAATAATCAATAGAAGGAAACAAACCTGAGTAACGAGCGTAACGAGGATGGAAAAGAAGATTTACAATTCAATTATTCTGCCGTTACATAGAATATATGCTTGCATATATGTATAGTGATATTTAGCCTCATACCTGGTACTCCCAATTCTAGTGTCCCTAGGGTGAGTGAATCTGCCAGAATCCCTGTAGGGTGACCTAACGCCCCCGTTTCCTGTGGGTAAGTGTCATCAGGGAGCTCATCTTAGTGTAAAGCTGGGCAGCAACCCTCTCAGGAGGTATACAGGATTCAGTTGGGCTGGAATTCTGACATGGGGTGACCTCAACAGTGTCAGAGAAATGTTACTCCAACTAAACAAAGGAGTGGCACAGTTTATATACTTTTTTATTGCCTTGCAGAAGTCCCAGTCTGGTTGTAATTATTTATTCTACCCTAACAAAGCTGTTGCAGAGCGACCAAAAATAAACATCAGCATTTTGCACAGTGAACTTTACCATTTGTACAGAATGTTCAAGGCTCTGACAATGTGCCAATGAAGATGTGTAAATTTACGCAAAGTTATTTCACAAGAAAAATAATCTGTACAAGCACAAAAGCTATAAGTGTGTCAAAAGTCAACATTAAAGAAAAGATGTCCAGTTTAAACTTGGGCATGTAAAATTGTGGTGTACCAGCCCGGGCCCAATGTGCCCACGACACCCACTCCTTGGATGTGAAGCGACTTAAAAACTTCCTAAAATGCATGCTAAGAATATAGAGATAATATAAAACCAGAGGGCATTGTGCTCCTTTAATAATAAAATCATACAGAAAGCCAAATTGCATGTTAAAAACGGCAATCAATAAATGATAAGTAAAGACACTACATTTTTTTAAGCAATTTTGCAAATTAAACATAGCTGAATAAAAAAAAATTCCACTGCTCGAAAATGCCAGGTTGTTTAAATGTTCAGAGGAGTCGACCTAATAAATGCTGTTCCCAGCATCCACAGATGACCGTTCTGATGGCACCCCTATTTCCAGCTCCATGGAACAAATATGTTCAAATCCAAACCCCTCAGCAGCTACTGAAAGACCGATGGACAGTATTGCATCTGAATAGGATGAGCCAGGTTTTCACATCACCAGGAGCTGAAGTATCACAGGAAGGCTCATAATATGCGTTCTGAAGCAACGGCAATCGCACAAGGCATCAATACAGGTGTGTCTTTAGGGGACCCAGTAGTAGTGCCAGTAGATTGGACTGGTTGCATACCCCAGTATATATCCAGGGCACAGCTGACAGTAGAATATAGGCTGCATGTAGAGTAGCTAGAGAGGCAGAAAGGACAAGAACCTGTTGTCACTAAGGTTTCAAAGCAAGGGTGCACCAAAGGACTGTACCATTCTCTCACGACACTGTAGCGTAAGCGATACTGCCATCCCCTTCCGGTCGCGTGGCAGAACATCCATTGCGCAGCATATAGAATAAAATCAGCGTCCCAACAATTAGTAACAGGACAAGCGGCAAGCTTAAAAAATGCTTTCAAGCACGGAGTGTATGAAAGATGGAATAACCCTGAATACTGTCTGGGAGGTACTAACCAAACTGTAGCCAAATGACTTTAAAAAGTGTGCTATCCCCACAGTATTGAAAATGTTAATAATGTGATGCACTAACTCCCCGAAATGTTGTGACAGACTGGTGCGAAGTAGCAACTTTCTGAGAGGAAGACCTTGCAACTTGAAAATCAAACATCTCCTGTGCAGATGTTAAGGTCACTTCCTTCTGAAACAATAAGGCTTAAAGCATCAAAGTTCACAATTGAAATCTGTATCAAAGGCCAAGCTGTCACAACCCTAACTGTATGGGCAGGTGGAAAAAGTACTTGTGCACAACAGGTCACGACCCAACAAAACCGTAACCAGCAATGGTATTCCCGGTCTCATCCCACAGCAACCTTGACTATTCAACATCAAATAACTCCCATTAAAGAGCAATCTGAATGTCGGACGAATCACAGTAGCTGGGGAACCTTTCAGATAACATGACAAGTTTGCCTTGGACGCATTGCGTGCGCCGTGCAGTGTAACATCCCTGCAAAATAAAGAATGGTCTAAAGTATTTTCGCAGTCTGTGATGCTAAAAAACCCTCAGTTGCACCATTCTGGCAACAATAAGAGAAAGGTAGGACCCATGCCTCATATATAACCCTTTCACCTAACGCTTCGTATCTGCCTACTTGATGGTGCTGCAAGCAGTATTTGAAGGGGAAGGTTGATACAGAGAAATCTGTGTATTATCCAATCTGCACTCAGCACTTCTGTAACAGTAAATGGTTAATTTATCTAACTTTTCTATGTGTAACAATGTGTAAGTTGGGTCTTTCTTGGCCATAATGGTCTGTGTCTTTGTTCAGATGTAAGGTGAGAACAAACTAGTGGCATTCAGGTGTTTCCATGGAACGTAACAGCATTCAGGTGTTTTTATGGAACGCAACCAGTGCTTAAAGTCTGTAGAGTCCAACTTAGTAGCATAAAAGACCTAGGCTGTGATTGCCTATGCTGCAAAGAGGACATGTTACTCTGTATGATGCCAATAGCACATGACACAATGTTGCCCAGAGAATATATCCTAGTGGATATTGTAGCCATACCAATGTCAACTGCTACTAGAGCCTTCTCTAAATTTACTCTGCCAAGCTCACATAGTCTCTCAGCAGCTTCCTGCTGTGAAACGTTCTACACTTCATTGTATAGTGCATACAGAAAGCGCTTTTGACGTGGCTTTCAAAGATCTAACAAAAAATAGAAACAGGTGTTGTTTCACCTAAGACAAAGTTTAATGTTTTAGCCAATCTATGCACAATTTTCCAACATTGTATGTTGTGCTCACTTCCGTGAGTTCTTCTGCACGTAATGTGGGTCAGGCCTATTTAACCTAAACCCTTTTGTGTTGCCAAGAAAATGTGGCTGACATCCGTTAGTATCTAACGGCCACACTAAGCATCCCTCCTCATTGGAACGTGAAGAATTGTATGTCCCATTTCAAAGTATGTTGTAAAAAGTGTCCTCTGTGTAGTTTGCGAATTGCTGGAAATTTACAAAGTGTGTAAATCTGAGAATGCTTGCTTTATTAAGATCCTTCATCTTGGCCAAGCCGAGACAGGACGTCTGTAAACAGATTTATTCAGGAAAATCATTTGGTGTGGTAAAGGCATGCTCTAACTAAAGCCTCATTCCACTGAACGTACCCATCTCTAGTTCCCTATATAGATTTTAAATCAACATTGTCTTTCCAAAAGTCAAACCCTTGTATCGACAACAGGGAAATAAAAGATAGAGAATAAATCAATTTGGTATCAGTGACCATATTTTTCTTCGTCCATGAAGGTGTGAGTTTATAGTAATAAGACTCTGGATCTTTTGGATTGTGTGCAAATGTTTTTGAGATACCCTGTGGTGGTGAAGGGCAGTGTTTCCATTGTGTGTAATTAAATATTGCACATGAAGTACTTGCTTTATGTAAACAATGGTGACCATAATGGTGAAAACAAAACATTTCATCATAATTAGATGTCCCATCATACATTTCTTCAATATTAAAACTGTGTAATGCTCTAGATCAGCATGCATTTCATGCACTTTGTTGATATCCCAGTCATCAGAGATAGTACCAGGACTGATAACATCATTCAAAGAAATAAGAAATACATAAGGTATTTGTAGAGTTTCAGTCGGTCCAAATATATCATAGGATACCTTATCCCAAACAATTCAATCATGAACCGGAACAACTGAAATGTTCACCATGGAAAAGCCTCTTTGCACTCTGTGTGAAGAAGAATAGGGTTTCAAAACCTTGTTTACCAGTTCTACAGCAGATGGTTGTGGAAGATAATGTCCATTCAGAAGCACACAAAAAAGACAGTCACAATATCAATCCAGATGAAGAGGAAAAGTAATGAAATTATAATCCAAAAGTATAACCATAGAGAGATAAAATATGCCTTTCTAGTCAAATAAAATGTTCACATGATACCCTTTGTGGAGGTGGACCTGGGTCTGACGAAGTCGAAGGGAAGTCAATAAAGTCGAAAAAATATCCAGAGGCTCTTTTTTCAAACTGGAACGCTCGTGTAGCTGTGTAGAAGTGGTAGATGACTCTAATGGTGGTACATTGTGGTAAACACCATCACTGTGTTTGCAGAATTGAAATCTGTGTTTCCGTACATGATGATTATATGGTATCTGTTGATGTAACAGGAGAAGTGATACTTCAGTGTTAGCTGTTCCCTACTATGGAGCAGAAGCTTCATCGTTGGACAACGATTTCAACAGGACTTCCTGTAGGGTAGTGAGAGGAGGCAGGTAAGTACCCAGAGGCCCTCTAGGCCTACTATGTAGAACCGGCCACGTGATGTGGTTTGAAGTGATCAATGGACACAAATCTCTTGTGTTTAGTACCAGTAAGGGCGGTAAAAGTATAATTCTGGTACCTCCAACAGCCAGGATAGGTACAGGTCTTAGGTCTTTGAGGAGGATGCTGCACTTCGTTCCAGTAGAGCATCGCAAGATGATTACCCATGCCTTTATAATCTCTAGGCTGGACTATTAGAACATTCTTTACTTGGGCCTCCCAACCTTTTTTGATTCAGCACCAGCAAACCATTCAGAAGGCTGCTGCTCAGCTGATTTTGAAAATCCTGTCTCTAATTTCGGTGTTTGGTCATCGTTGTGCATTTTACTGGCTTCCCATTAAGATAATACAATACAAAGATCTGAACCTAGTCTTCAGGGTCTACCATCAAATGGGCCTCTCTAACTTAGGAGCCATTTCAAATCATTCACAAGAGAGACTTTTGAGATCCAATAATCTCAAACTCCTCAAAATCCCTCATATTCACAGGGTCAGAAGAGGAGGCAGATCCTCCATCGTTTTGGTAACTAAGCTTTGGAACACACTGCCTCTTAACTTGAGTAGCAGCCTGCCTGAAGATGTCTTTAGAAAGTTCTTAAAAACTCTGCTTTTTGATTCTGGTTAAGGCAGCTGAAATTCCCTTCTCTGCTCCCTTCTTTGGGTGTTTCTTTTTCCGCTAACACCTACCGGAGGTAGCTGTGCACTTTATAAATGGGATTGTATTGTATTGTATTGTATTGTATTGTATTTGTAGTGTACAGTCAATCATGTAATCTACATCTGTTGCTGTGAGTGAGCTGGCCCATTGAATCCATCTTGGATGTAAAGCTTTTGCTTTAGGAACGCTGGCCACTGCAACAACCTCTAAGGCCGAAAAGGGAGTCACGACAATTATTTGTTTCCCCTGAGCCAATGATCTTTCTTTGACTACTGCATTTGTATAAAAATATATATAAATGTGATTTATATGCAATGGATACAGTGTCTCCTTCATTGAACGTGACATAGGTATATCCTGATGCACCCACAATTATGCGGATCACCAGATTTGTGGTGTTGACACAAATGTGTAGGTGTTTGAAAGCTAGCATGCCAGCTTGTACTGAACGTAGAATGTGTGTGTGTTCAGCTGTCCAATGTGTGCTCGAAAAGTATGGACGCATCCAAACGGTTTTATCCGTGGTGCATAATCTGGTTTGTATGCTCTGCCAAAATTCAGCAAACACAATATTGATTGGTGGTTCTTCAACGCGTTTGGTGGTTATAACAGTGCACACTTTTCTAGGAAATGTGTCACTGTTACCAGTCGGGCTTCATGCACGCTTTCTGGGCTCGAAAACAAGCAAAAGACTACATGTCCCAGAATGAAGTGCGATGGTTATCGCATAGTTTGCCTGCCCATGATGATGTGAGACCAATCAGAGAACACGTTATTGTATATAATCACGCAGCCCCTTGTAACAGGTGCTTGACCTTCCATCCAGCTGAGGATCACGCCCCCTTGTTCAAGTACCTTGTGAGTAAGCCACAGTTCACGGACGGCTGAAGGATTTGTCTTCTTCTGCGTTTCCAGTTTCCTTTGCAAGCACCTGAGTCCTGCTCACGTCCCCGCCTTTCAAGACCCCTCCTCGGCGAAATTGTACCTTCCCTTGCGATTCCGTCTGCAAACCTCTGCTCCTGCCTTCGCTAGTTGCTACAAAGGAAAAGACTGCCATCGGCTCCGGAGCAGAGATCTGATCACGTGCACCCGCAGTGTTTGTTCTTCACGAACACGATATCGGCGTTACCATCAGAGCCTGGAATAGCGTGGAACAGAGACGGACCTTTCAGTTAAGTTCTCCCTGCCGGAGTACCCGACTTCATTACCTTTTTTTTTCTTCTTTTGTCCAGTGTATCGCGTTCAGAACATAACTAATGCTTCGCGTTGCACATAAGCGCTGACGACCGCGTTCCCAATTCTATGGACTGTAACCATCGTTACTTTCAGAGCCATCAATCCCCTTCGGGAATATTGTTATTTTTGAACAAACTTTATTAACAGCGAGGTGTTTCTCGCTGGTTATCCCCTCTTTGTTCTCCAGCAACTACTTCAACTCTCTTGCACCCTGAAAGGAATTGCTGAACTTCTTATCCTGTTATGGAACTCGCTCTGATTAATCTGAGACCCACAGAATCCTCAATCCAACGTAGAGTCAGGGTGAAGAGTGTGAGTACGGGCAGGCATAACTTCTGTTAGGTTGTAGTTTCTTGTTTATTACACTAAATATTTGGGCGGGATAGCTATAACCTTCTATCTGTCTGTTCTTTCTCTTCTCTGCAGGGTTCCTTGAAATTACCCGTCGAGGTCCTGGTGATCCTTTCCAGTCTCTCCACTCCCTGGGGGCTTTGCATATCTTCAGCATATAGTAGCTGGAGGTGTCATAGCGCTGAGGGAAGGAAGAGGCGTAATCTTCGCTCCCATGGATTTGGCACAATTAGTAATCCCACCAGAGCCGGACAGTCACAAGGCTTCTGCCTTCACTTTACAGCTTGCATCCCAAGAACAGGACACTGAGATAGACAATTTTGATTTAAAAAAAAAAAAAAGAAAATTAGTAGCCAATGCGACCACATTCCAAAACTATGCGATCTACTCTAGTCAAGGTGTTGAAAGGCCATCATCCGTCAAGTATACGTCATAGACATAGGGCAAAGCCTGGTCATCAAAATCTTGTAAAAGATCTGTTACCCGGGCTATTCTTATTCCTCTGGGGCAATCGACATAACTCTTTTTGAGAACTGAGGGCACTGAATGTGGTCAAGTACCTGCTTTCAGGCGCTATATTTTGGCAACAAAATCAGTTTGATATGTCTAATGTGGATTTGTATTTTTTACGCACTATATAGTTCAGTAGTGCTGCACTGTGCGTGTTTTGTACACAGAATGTGCATGTAGCGGTGTTCAAGTGTCTGTAATCGTAGACCAGATGATATGAATGGTCCAGTTTAATTATTGGAAGCAAGGGATTATTCATTGGGGAGGTGCAACTTTCTAATACACCTTGGTATTCAAGTTGTGTGAGGATCTAACTTGTTTATTAGCTTCATGGTTAATTGGGTATTGCCACTGTAGTTGTGGCCTGGACCTCACCAGTATGATGTGATAAGGGGATCCATCATCCCAACCCACATGATATACCGCTAGTGCTTGCGCTAAGGACCACTCCTTGGGGAATGAATGTTTAACTGATTCTGCAACAATGTTGGAAAAAGCAGGTAAAATTACTGTTTATCCCTATGGGCACTCCATAACAAACTCCGGTGGACAATCCATTTTATCAAGAGAATGTCATAGCTGAAAGATAAATTCTATCATAAGAGAAAATTAATGGTACATGGTATCCCACCCTCCATCTGTAGTTGAAAATCATATAATTGACTAGGGCCACAGTCTCCAGTCTGGTGTTTCCACCTGGACGTAGTCACTCGTTGCCACTGTCGCCAGACACCCCATAGGATTCCAGATAACTATTGTGACTTCTGCCGCATCATCCAGCAGGGTCAGAGCCCACTCCCTTTTCAGAAGCAGTGTCTTTAATGTCAGTGGCATGCTTGACTTTGATGGCAGCTACTTTTTTCTTTTTGAATGGAGGCTTGGACTGTTTAGGTTTGTTTTCCTTTTTTTTATTATAAAGTCAGATGAGTGTTGCGAGTCTTTCGGTTTCAAGTACTCCCCTGTTCTGCACTTTGATCATCCTCCTCTCTCCAATCGTTTTTCTGATGACTCCTAAAAAGAGCAAGAGGGACGCGTATCAGGATCCTGATACCTATCAGGTATGTTAATTGACTCATAGTTACGCAGATAGTAACTGTTATCAGTGGACCCCTGCTGAGGAGATTAGTCATTAGTCTTTTCTTTTCTTTCTAACTATCCCACTTCTTCTCACAAGACTTGGTGCCTGCTTCGAGATATCCTTTTCAGAATTACCCTTTAATCAGTGGTTTACTAGGTCTGGCTCCCAAATATTCGATACCGATGGCTGCACAGGTTTCCTCAATACTTTTCGGTAATTTGCACTCCTGGACTCCCAGAGCAACCTCCGTGAGTCTCTGGCGAATAAGCCATTGCTGCTGCTTTTCCATTTATATTACTTAGCATTATTGTGGCTGAATTAGTCATCAGTTTCGTTTCCAAATCCAGGGAAGGGGATGCCATGTACTTTGGATCTGTTGAAGCAGCTCAGGCAAAACAGCTAATTGGGGTATACCATGTGTTCTGGTATATACTGCAGCAAAGATTGTGCCCCAAGTGGCACAGTCATGCACTAGGAGAGCCATCCCCATTGGCAGGCATACTGTGACAATTCTATATTTATCTTGGGGTGCTGTATGGGGAAACACTGCTTCAAGCGGATTTGTTTTTTGTGCAATGGATGAATCTCTTCTCATCTGATGGGAACCTTATCTGTGACTGCATTGATGGTCACTGGACTAATTCCAAGCATAGCCAATTGTGGTTGTGCTGCTGAACAGTCCTTGCGGGATTTATTGTCATTGTACTCATTAAGTATTGTGTCAAACATTTATATATTCTAACCAGACTTGTCTACTGTGTACATAGCTCTGCCATGGTCAGATTTGTATATCTGAGTAGGGTTTGTAACCGGCTAAAGACTGGCCATGTTGCTCTCTCTTTGCTGAGGGGACCTAGTCTAACATCATTTCTTATATGTGGTAGGGCGCCTTCAAACTAATTCTGGTGTTCTTGATATGTTAATGGTATTTCTAGTGATTCATAAGATGTGTAGTTGTTAGGAACTGCAGCTACAGAGTAAGTATGAAAATGTCTTGATTGTGCAATGACTGCTGGGAATGTAACCCATGAATAGAATCCCTCTGTCCTGTAGGGTTCGTAGGTCTCAACCATTAAGGCAACGTCTCCTCCTCCTGTAAGGGGGAGCCTATGTTGTTGGAACATCTGTGTGACTATAGAGCTGCAGTTCACCGGTAGGTTTACTGGTGCTTCGTTAGCCATTTGAATATGTGGAATTCAGAGAAGGTACCTCTGTGGGGTAATCCTTTTAAAGATTCGAGCTTCAACAACCTACAGTCAATACATAGTGTTTACCTACTCAGCCAAGGAGGATTTTCCCCTGACACCACAGACGTCTCCAGTAAGTGAGTATGGTCTTCGGGTACACAAAACAAAACTAGTACGATGATCCTTTAAATAAGAACCCAAGCTAGAACATTGGTGGCGCCATGTTATACGGTTCATACTTAATCTGTAAAATTGTGCGCTTGTTGGACAGCATAAACATCAAAACTGTGCGAGGCTGAGCCCACGCACACAATCACCATATGTGGGTCTAAATCCTGGCTAGTCACAGTGCACCATTCGTACCCCTAGCCTAGCAAGGCAAAAGCTGGTATGTGCATCCTCAGAACATGACAACCCACAAATCCCCAAGGAATGATACACAAGAAATACACAACTTGGAGTTTCAATATTTATTTAAGCATTATGATTCTTGTGTAAAATTTGTGTGCTGTAATAATCAATTGAAGGAAACAAGACCGAGTAATCAGCATTACGAGAATGGTAAAGAAGATGAACAATTCATCCATTTTGCTGTTACATAGAATATATGCTTGCATATAAGTATAGTGATATTTAGTCTTCTACCTAGCACTCCCTAACCTAGTGTCTCTAGGGTGGATGAATCTGCCAGAATCCCTTTAGGGTGATCTAACTACCCCATTACCTGTGGTTTAATGCCATCAGGGAGCCCATCCTTTAAAAAAAAAAAAAAATGTTTTACTTAATTTATTCTATGAATCACAGACCATTCATAAAACTCACAGAACATATTTTCGGGAAAAGAAGAAAATAAAACATTAAAGGAAAGGGTATTATTGCGACAATTCAGAATTCAAATACCATAAATAATCATCATGTAAAATGTAGTCCATTGATATTTGTGGGTGGACATCTATACCCAAGTACAAATATAAAAACAATGCAATACATAGATCATAAAAACGTGCAGACTAGATTGTAGGTTCTTATAGCTACGATCAGTCATCAACATCTATTTCTTTATTTATGCTTTGTTTCAGTACCTGTCACTTTGATTTTATTCTGCTCCCCATATTTGTGCCAACTTCCAGATGGCCCCTATCCAGAAGGAGTAAATGTTTTCTCTTTCTGTTAAGTTTCTCATTTTGACTACATAGGGGCCGATTCCGATCTGGGTCAAAAAGCTCTCCGACCGAGCCGGATCCGAAGTGTTTACTGACCGAGCCGGACTCCTGCAGTCCGCCCGAGTGAGTACGATGCGGCCGCATTCTGCTGGACTCCGTTTGGTCAGACTCCCATAGAAGTCAATGGGAGCCGGTCGTATGACACGTACATGGGCTCCCATTGACTGGGTGGGTACGTCTCGCACAAGGCTGCCCCCTACAGCGGGTACGCGTCAGTGCCATCCGCACTGTACATGCCTGTGTTGGTGTCCGAGTCGTAAGGCTGCGGGTGACGGGGGGTCCGACGAAGACCCCCAAAGGCAGCTTCCCGGACGTTTTGCGAGCCGGAAACATCGGCTCGATCCGGCTGTCCGACGCATGCATCGTACTGGCTCGGTCAGAAATTGCCTCCACTGCACGGCACGGTTTGCTTACGGACGAGAAGTACGGAGCGGTTCGGACCCAGAAACAATTTGGTCGGTGAATTTTGCGTTGCTCGCATCGTACTTGCTCGCTTCTACAGCAGTATGAGTCGGGCGGAGAACACGCGTACGGCTTGTACTTTTTCCGGCCGGATCGCATTAGGAGCCCTTCCGAGTGAGATTGGAATCGGCCCCCTAGTGTGAATGTTCTGGTGGATCCGAAGATCTCCGATTTTGTAAAATCAACGATCTAGCTATTAAGGAAGCATTAAAAATGAAATGCCTTTGTCGCACCGTTAAATTAGTGTTGGAGAACCCAAATAAAATTACTATAGGATTGGGATCTATGCTACATTCAAGTTGTTGACTGACAGACTTGAAGGCCCCAGTCCAGTAAATGGTCAATTTCGGGCAGTAGAAACACATATGGAACCAGTCCCCTCTTGAATGATTACAACTAGGACAATCCGATGATTGTTCTGGGAACAATTTGTGCAATTTATGGGGGGTATAGTATAGTTGCCATTTTGAGAAGAATGACAGTCGTTTAAAGCCCGCCCAGCAAATGGCCTTGGTAGACCATTTATTATAGTCCTGCTGTTGGGTTGCGTCTAGGGGACAACCAGTAGTCTCCTTTATTTTTAGAAGGGCGCTCAGGACTACATTATCATATATATGTTACTGTAATATGTAGTACCACTTTCCGATTCCAGCCATTTATTTCATATACAGCGCATGGGTGACAGCTTCAGGAAGTGGACCCTCGGTGAGTCGTAATTTCTTAAAAAGGCTCGAAATTTGAAATTAGGAGAAAATTAGGGTTGAGACTTCTTCTATTTTATCTTGTCTTTTTTGTTTCCAAGTTTTCATCTCTCCTTGTATTTTTAAATCTTTAATTTGATAGATTCCCAGCCTTTCCCAATATTTCAATGCCTGTGGATTGATTGTAACTCGTAGTTCCCTACAATGTATCAGTTTGGTTTCTGGCTGTAAGGGTGTAAATTGATACTCTTCTTTCAGTCGACTGGGTCTGTCATAGATTACGCGGGGATTAATTTAGGGATTTTAATAAAAGATTTTAGATCTATATTTTTTTCTAATAGCATTTGATGTGGGTAGAAGTTATGGCCATAGTCCTGTGCCGATGCCTGTTTACACCAATCCAAGAGAGTGGCTTAGAAATATTTTTGTATAAAATGAAGCCCTAGAACGCCTTCTTACGCTCTCAATTGCAATGTTGTTAATTTGGTCCGTGGTTTCTCCCTTCTCCAAATAGATTTTCGGAATTAATTGATCTATTTCTGTGAAATAAGTGTAATGAATTTTGATAACATTTGATTAAAGATAAAGGTAAATTATGCCAGCTATTGAGGATCTTGCTAACTTTTGTAAACGTTGCAGTATAATTAAGTGCAAAAAGTTATGTAAAATCATTTGAAACCCAGATATCTAAAAATCGAATAGGATTGAGTTTTGCCACCCGACTCTGAAGGGCCTGGGGCAGTATCTGGTTGTGGCAACTATATAGTAAAATCTCCGATTTGCTGTCGTTCATTTTATACTCCCCAAGCTTCGAGAATGTTTCAATCGTGTCAAATGTTTGTTTAATATTAGTCATTTCTGCCTCAAGATAGATTAAATCATCTGTGAATAATTTCAATTTGGAAGCCCCTGTTATTGGAGGTGTGATTAAGGGGTTTTACAGTATCGAATTTGCTAAAGGCTCGATATACAAGGCAAATAAAAACCAGGGACATAGGACAGACTTGCCGGGTTCCCCTCTGAAACTCCACTGTACCAGCAGTATGAGCGTTAATAACTATTTTTGCCTGGGAGGAAATCACGTTTTTTCAAAATTGTGAAAAGAATATTCCAGTTTAACATGTCAAAGGCTTTTTCTGCGTCAATCACAATGATTGCCGCTTTCGTGTTATTTGAGAAAAAGTTAATGGCCTGGGTTAAAGAATTTGTATTGTTGGTGAGAGATCTTTCTGGTAAAAAAACACATTGGTCCTTGTGCACCAAATTATGAGCAATTGGAGTAATTCTTGTTGCCAGTATTTTCAAGAGAATTTTATAGTCATTATTTAAAACACTAATGGGCCGATAAGATCTGGGTTTATCTGATGGCTTCCATTTCTTTAAAAAGCTTACTACTACTGCTCCGGCAAAAGTCTTGGGGATATTGCAGCTATTGTTAAGATGCATTAAATAACGAAAGCAATAAATAATTTAACTCTGGCAAAAGGATTTTATAGAATTTGATCGGTATTCCATCAATGCCACAGGCTTTGCCGATAGGTGTATTTTTTACAGTCACACAGATCTATATTTCTGAAATTGGTGCTACCAGTTGGGCTTTCTGAGAGGGAGTTAAATATGGTAGCGTGAATCTATTAAAAAAATTATCAATTTCTTCTAGTGGTGTAGGTGTTGGAGTTGTATATAGTCTTTCATAATATGATAAAAAGACCTTATTGATCTCGTCGGCCTGATGGACAGTTTGACCTTTTGCATCATCAAAGATGGATTTCAGCATTGTATTATTACAAATTTTTTTTTTACGGACAATGCAAAAAATGTGCCTGAATGCTCACTTACCTCATACCAGTTTTCACTCTGGCCTGTTATAAATTGAGTGCCGTTATTTCGGAATGGAATGAAAGATTAATTTGACTTGCCTCATCAAGATTATATTGAAGATGTCTAGCTAATTCTTGTTTCTGTTAAATGATTCTGGCTTTACGTGAGATTGCCTCCCCCTTGCAGGAATCACATATCGTAAAAGGTGAGGCGGATCCCACTTTTCTGATGTCAAACTCAGTGAGCAAAAACTGCATTTTTTTAATCCAGTCCGCATCTAATAGCCGGGTTTTGTTTAATGTCCATCTGGGTCGCTCCCTTGGACCGATTTTTGCCTTTACTTTAGATCAACTACTGGGACAGAGTGGTCAGAAAAGGGATTAGGAATAATCCAAGACTCTCCTTTTTGCACTTGTGAGAAATTAAATAAATGTCAATTCTGGATGCTGTATTATATTTTTTAGAGAAACACGTGAATTCCTTACTGGTGGGGTGCTGAGACCGCCATGGATCAACTAACGCGAAGTTCTGCATCATTTTATTCAAGTATCTGGCGCTCAACGATTATTTTGGTATTTGTTCTTTCGGGAGGAGACCAATCCTAAATTCTGAAAAAAATTGAAATCTCCTCCGATGATTATGGCTCCTTGTACAGGAATTAAAAGTTCAGCCATTTTTTTACAATGCTAGAGTTTCATCACGTAAGGGGCCATAATAGCTGATTAAGTGGATAGTTTGATCCCCCAGTCTCAAATTCCCCATCACCCATCTCACTCATAATCTCAAGGGCTTCCCCTTGAAAATGACAAGTAAAAAGATTTGCAACCCCCCTAACGGCGGCATCTACTCAGGAAAAAGTGGCCTGTTTTATAAATTTTGGCCATTTGGGTAGAGGCATACTTTTTTTAAAATGCGTTTCTTGGAGAAGAATTACATGAGGTTGATTTGCCATTAACCATTGAAGTATGGCTCTTAATTTTGTTGAATTATTACCCCCATTAAAATTACATGAAACAATAAGTAGCACCTCTTGTTCAGCCATTCATGTTGGTTATTATTATTCAACTTTTATCCGTTGTATATACTATAAAAACCTTATTTTATTCAGATTTTAGGGTCCTTTATTTGCAACCCTTCAGTTGAGAAAATTGCTCTTAATTGGATCAGTGATTATTTTTTTATTTTTTCCCCTCCACCCATCCTGGAGTGCCTCCATTCCCTTTTCCCTCCCTACAAGTCAGGCCTTTTTCTGCCATGGACCCTCGGCCCCCCTGTGCCCTGGATCCCGCCCCCCCATACCTCTACCATTGTACCTTGATATGGTACTGGGAGCATCCCCCAGAGGAGATGGCAGCCAAGAGAGCAGAATAGCAGGAAACTGAGGATATCATCGCTAAATTATACCAAGATGGGTAGGCATACCGGACACATGATGCTCTTTCCTCCAACTTACATGATTTTCCCTCCATCTATACCTATTATAGGCCCAAATTCTACTTACTATTTTCTGTCTCTATCCCTTCCTTAATTGAATGGAGGAGGTCGCGAGCCCGCTCAACGAACTGAAATATATATGACCTCCCTTCAAACAACACTTTAAGCTAAGATTGCTGTATTATTCCAGCCGGTGCATTATAGCGCTTGAATTCATCAATCATTCCCACAAAATCCTTGCGCCTTCGTGCTGCTAAAAAAGACATATCAGAATAAAAGTGAAGTTCTCGGGGAAAGAGAATGATTTTTTTTAGAAATGCTTATGATGAGATCTGTTCTTTGATACGGCAGTCGACCGAAGTTAACCAGAATTGTTCTTGGAAATTTGGGGTTGGGAGGGCGAAATCCTGGTACTCAATGGTACTCAATGGGCCCTATTGATAGTCAAGTTCCCAATATCTTTGGCGCTTCCAACAACAATTTTCCGTATCAGTTCATTCATGAATTGGACCGGCGATTTGCCCACTTCACGATCTTCAGGAATGCCAATGATCAATTATTGATCAAGTTTTTTTGGACCAGCCAGCCCTAAGCCCGCATGGGGGTTTCTTCTTTCACCTTCTCTTTCCTCTTCTTTAACTCCCTTCATCTCCCTTCTCTCTGTGCTATTGAGCTGTTAAGGTATTATGTCCCTATTGTGTTGTTATATGCTCATTAAATATATATATGGCATTCGCAGAGCATCAGCACAGAACAAAAGCACCGGGAACTGGACATTGAGCATAAGTGTCTTAGGAAAGAGGGGGGGGAAAAAAAGGGGGCTAGGAGAGGATATAGTAGTGTAATAAGTAGTACGCAGACCAATTAATCACTCCTCCTCGATCAGGGACTCACTAGACCCATTGGGCGAATTGTACGCATAGGGAGTGAAGTCTGGTCTGCTAAACACTGGTTGCTGGTCGCTGGCCCTCTTGGCTCAGGGAAGTGGAAGGGCAACTTAGCAGCGTAGGTCTGGGGGTGAAATCCGCATCTACACCTGTATTCAGTCGCTCTAATCGCGTATCCCGTGTCCTAGAGTAGGATCACAGGCTGGATCCAGGCATCACACTCCTCTGACCCTCCTTGCATGTCCTTCAACGAAATAAAGCAGAGCAACGCCCAGATCGCAAGTGAAGGAGAAAGAGAAGCTGATCACGTTTTCCTTTCTTTTTTTTTTCCTCCTCCTTCCTCTCTCGTTATGCAGCCTTCAGCTCCAAGACTTGATTTGGCCCCCAAATCGGCTCCACTGCCAGCAGCGTAACCTCCCCTGCCGTAGCTGCACCGACACTCAGGGAATGGCAATAAAAGGCAGATGAACGGCCGGTACCGCATTCGGCATTGTTTTCGCCTCGCAGACGATGCGTCCGCATCCAGCTCAAGACCAGAGAATCAGCGGCTGCGACTCCTCCTCCGGCGGTGAAGCTTAGCCGCGGAGCAAGGTGGGAGCTCTACGCCTAGAGAGCCTGTCTTGGTTCAGAGCTGGGCATCTTCCCTCTTAGGAGGTAAACAAGATTAAGCTGGGTTAGATTTCCTGCATGGGGTGACCTCAACAGTCTCAGCAAAAATACTAACTAACTAAACACAAAGGAGTGATGCCATTTATATAATAAACATCACCCCTGTTGCCATCCCAAAGTCTCAGTCAGGCTGTCATTATTGATTCTACCCTGAAAAAGCAGCCGCAGAGAAAACAATAATAAACAACATCATTTAGCAGTGAACTTTAGCTTTCATACAGAATGTTCAAGGCTCTGATAATGTGCCTATGAAGATGTGTAAATGAAAGTAAAGTTATTTCACTGAACATTATCCGCACAAAGCACGAAAGTAAAAGGTCCATCAAATGTCAACATTCAAAAAAAGATGTCTAGTTTCAATGTAAGCATGTAAAACGGTGGTGTTCCTGCCCAGGACTAATGTGCCCATGACACATCCTTGTACCCTGTTGCGGCCAGGTGATGTTCCAGTTCCCAGACCCATCTTTCCAAAGCCTTTATTTCTATCATGTGTTCTTTTTTCTCCCAGTGATATACATGATATTATTCTCCCCCACCACCTAAGGACCACCTTCACTTCCTCCCAAGGTATAGTTGGAGAGGTTTCTGGAGTGGTATTTACTTTAAAGTACAACTCTAGCTTGTCATTGAGGTGTTCCTGAAACTGAGTGTCCCCTAACCACCCTTTTGTAGGCTCCACTGCATATTGGACCTTCTGATCCCTGGCCACCTCGTGAGCTCAACTGGCAAATGATTGTACAGCACCCTCATATGTGAGACTTGTGGGAGTAGAACGTGACTCAGCTCATGACGCAGAAACAGCATATCACCTTGCACCAGCCACACCCTTTACATCAGTTTGCGGGTGCATGACTTCTTTGAAATCCCCCCACACTATGAGATTCACCTCTAGGGCTGAGGCTATGGCTTTCGTCAAACCTGTCCTTGTAGTCGGCATCAAGGTTGGTACACCGACACCACCATCCATGGCAGCCCTGGCAGTGAGCCCGTGACCAAAAGGCATTGTTTCATCATATCTGGGAAGACCGCTGTAACCTAGTAAAACCGTATTGGGCTACAAAGGTGCACCTATTCCCAAGCAAGTGCGTCTCTTGTAACAGTAGGGCCATCAGGCTCAGCTTCTGTACTTGTTAAAGGACTGCTGTCCTTTTAATTTTATCGAACAATCCATTGTCGTTCCAAGACTCTATTCTATACCATGTGGCGGTGTAAGCTGTGGTCATAGCAGGTTATCTAACGTGTGTGTCTGGGCACCAGAAGTCATGTCCTGCATGTGGCTTTGTGTAGCCTTTAGAGCTAACCTAAGTATTCCCAACTGCCCCCCTCCAAAATCTCTCCACCCAACACTTTGAAAATGGAAGCATCTGTCACCCTAACAACAAACATACCAATATAAACAACTACCAATAAGAAAATGAAATATAATAAGAAATGATCACCAAAGCCATAAGTAGTGGGGATATCCTGCCCGACTCCAGTCTCTCTTTCAAGGGTTGAAGATGTCTTCTCGGCGGTATCACAAGAGAATGGACCCTATATCACAACTAAGTGGGGCTGAGGAGGCACACACCGCGACATCTCAATTAATGACTTCCCTTCAGTCTCCCATAGGGTCTCCCTGTGTGCAGTCTCTATAGCTTACTGAGGAGGATGCCCTGCGCCTGTGTTCATTAGCCAGCCCTTGTTGACTTCAGTGATGCATGCTGCATCTTTCCCAGCTCTGATTTTTCTTAGAGTGGTCTGGTCACCACCTCCCCTTCCCGTCTGAGATGTCTTTGGAGCTCTAGTTAATTTTAGTAATCATTTCCTCTCCGCCTCCCAGTCCTAGACCTCCTCAGGGCTCTCAAAAAAGATAACTGTCCCCTGAAAGATCACTTTCAATTTGGCTGGGTACATAAGCATATATTGGATATCCATGGCCCTAATCTTCTTTTTGACCTAGAGAAAAGAGTTGCGAAGGAGCTGTCGCTTAGCCATATAATCAGGGAAAAGCATCAATCAATCAATCAGGAGTTTATGTAGCTATATAGGAGGGCCTCAAGGTGCTGAAGGGGGGTTGGTGCTGCTGATGTGTCTGGGTGTGGAGGTTCAGTTGAAGAGCTCCTTCAGGAATAGCGTCAACAACACAAATTGCCTGAGGTGGAGGGGCAGGGTGTTTCAAGTCTTGTTGTCGAGTTGTAGAAGGATCTTACTCCAGTTCTGGTTCTCTGGATACGTGGGACCGAGGCCAGGGCGAGTTGGATGGAGTGGGGTTGTCAGGCAGGTGTGTGGAATGGGAGGCGGTAGTTCAGATATTCTGGTCCTGCGTCATGGAGAGCTTTGTAGGCATGAGTGAGCATAGCCATGGAGTCTGCACATCGAACACCGTAGAGAAGGCGTGCCTGCTGCAGTATGTTGTCCCTGTTCACAAACTTAAACACATAATGATGGGTCGGGGTGGTACCCTGGGGGGAAGGGAGGGCAAGGGTGTTTTGGGGCCAGAGCGCTATGGGCCCTTTCTAGGACAAAGCAGGATGAAAGCTCATTCTCTGGGATCGATGATTTAAACTAGTCTGTTAAGGACTTCTCCGGGCACTGCCCTTCATGCCCTCTGGCAGGCCCACCAGCCACAAGTTATTTCTGCATGACTGGCCTTCAGCATCTTCCATGTGGTGTTCAAGCAGTGCCACTAAGTCTCTCATCCACTTAAACACATTACTCGTGGTGCCCGCCACATCCCCCAGGGACAAAATTCTCCCCTTTGCCTCTGTGGTGTATTTGGATAAATTACATATGTCTTCCCGGAGGAGAGAGACCTCTAACCCCCACCCCTCCGATTTTATCATTCAAATCCCTGTGGGAGTCCTTAATGACCTGAAGTATTGTGGCCAGTGTGAGAAGACGGCTCTGGCCATCTAATCTGCCTGAATTTTTTTGCTTTTTGATCAGCTGGTTTTTTACCTTTTACTGTGGGAGAGCCTCCTAACCTGGGACTCACCCGCTGTAAGCTCATGGAAAAATGGACTGTGTGTGCTTACCACCAGAAGCCTTTAGAGATCAGGCCACTGCGACGCAGCCAGGGTAAGTGGCACTGGGCTGGTTACATGTGGACACATGTGAGGGCTGCATGTGGGAGACTCCTGTTGTGTGCAGCCCAAGAACAGCGCACAGGTAGTCTAGCGCAGAAGGACTATACAGAGTTGGCCTGATATATACTGTCCACTAGTTCTAGTGGGCACCTTGTATCAGTCCAAACAACCCCTTATGGTGATAGGTTAAAGACAACCTTTAATGAAAGCTAGCCTAGTGGTAGCTATGGAGAGCAGCCCTCAGGCTAAGTCTTGAAGGAATGTAAAGCAGCTTGTTTTACCAGTCTATAATCTCCTGAATGATCAAATGAAAAGACAACCACACCAGGTATATATTTAGTATAAAACACACCCCTCTAGTCTCTTTATGAGACTGGAGTTTGAAGTACTTTGTTTACAAGTTAGCAATTATCAGTAATAGCACAAATACACATTTGGGCCCTAAGGGCGTGCCAAACCATATACCAAAAAAGTGGTATAAGAACCATGACTGGAATAGACACTAGGCCATTAGCCTGTAGAATCGCTGGGACCCCAAGGAACCCCAAGGTAGTGACACAGGGGACCCACGGGGACTGTATGCAGTGTGTAAACACAACCGCGGGTTCCCGTTATCTTCTATGGGCAATGTCGCGGTTGGAAATTTAAAGATTAGGGACACTTCTAATCGAGTCAGGACCAAACCCTTTTGGACTTAAGAAGTTCTAAGGCTAGCACACACGAGAGCACCGGAGTACTCGAGTTACCTCACCCAGGGAAGCCGGGTGCATAGGTGTCGGGTCGCGTCGTCGATTTTAATGAGAGCCTGCAAAGAACTGCTGCTGCCGTGAAGAGGAGAAGTGTCCGAAGAGATCCAAGCCTGGATCTAGGATGTAAGGAACCTGAAAGCAGAGGGGACAGAGTCTGGGTCACTTACCAGTGACCGAGGGCAGGATGGACCAATGCCCACAGATGTCGGGTGCTTCAGGTGAGTTGATGGGTGTCTTGACTCTTTAGCCACGAGGTCCAGGAGGCGTCGACGAAGTCCACGAGCCGGATTCGAGCTGTCCCACGAAGTCTGTCGAGTGCTGCGGTGTCGGCGACCAGGATGGACCCAACAAGCCTTGGCAACGGCAAGTCACTGGAATTTAGAGAAAGGACTGCGGTGCAGACCAGCAAGGTCTGAGGGACTCACCCAGCGAGGGCAAGTCAGAGCACGTCTGAAGCAACCAGGAAAGCCCAAGCAGAAAAGGAGTTGCCTTCGTGGGGACCTGCTAGCCAACGGGCTAGTGATCGTGAAGGAGCCTCGAGCGGTCACACTTGAAGCTGGCCCACGGGTCACTCGTGGAGTGGAGGCCGACAATCTTCAGTGCAGGAGGTGCTCAAGGCTGGGGCTACTCGGAGCCCAAAGCACAACTTCGAGGAGGATAGTGTTGCTGCAAAAGTTCACGGTGTCCAGGGGTAACGGTTCCACGTCACCCACGATAGCCACGGGCCTCAGCTTTGCTGTGGACTCAGGGTAGCCTCGGGGAAGTCTGAAAATCCACCTCTGGTGATGCAAAGACTCCGGCGTCCGGCGGGAGCTTCAGCGATGCAGACCGGTCAGTTGCTTCTTTGGTGCCTGCCAAGCAGGGGAGTCACTCCTTGACCCCAAGGGAGGTTTCTTCAGTCTTCTAGTCAGGATAGAACGTCAAAGGTCCAGGATATCTGTAGCAGAGTTTCGGCCAGGGTAATCTAAAGTCCTAGGGACTGGATTCCTATACTTATAGTAAGTTTAGGGGATAGACTAATTCTAAGGCCCCACCTATGGGTGGGCCTGGAAAGAGGGGTGGTAACACCCATTTCCTTTGTCCAGTTTTGCGCCTGAGCTGGGGCAGGTAGCCCCTGCAACCGGTTTGAACTGGGCTATGCACAGGGATAGCAAACTTGCCCCCAGTGCAGGACTTCAAAGCACCAGAGAGTTCTCCCGGCCAGGCCCAATACACATCTACCTGTCTGGCCAAACCTCCCTTCGATAGGAAACCTATTGTCCAGGCCTCCCCTGCCGGAGTTTCGGTCAGCAGCAGGACGCCAGACTTGTATCTGTGGCAGAGGCATCCATTTTGTGATGCCAGGGCTCAGGAAAGTCCTACGGGGTTTAGCCAGTGTGAACATGTCTCTCCCTCTAGAAGGGTGGAATGCTACCCCCGCCACCAGAACTGGCGGGGAGGAGGGGGGGGTAGTATTCCAAAGCATTTGACACCAAACACAACATGTTTTGATGCAGCCATTCCAAAGTTAGCATTTACAGCGAGGCTATAATGCACTTAAGAGTATATGGTATGGCTGTATCACAGAAAAGCCATAAGGAAGTATTTCCGAAAGCTGCAGAGGGGCTCAGCTCATGCTTGGGCACCCTCTCACATAAAACCAAGCGCTCTGCCTTCAGGATTGTCAAGGTCTGCCATAGGAGTGGCTTATAGGTTTATATGTGTCTGTATATGTGTGTGCATATAGGTAGCCTATACCACTGTAAGGGGTGCAAGCACACCCTTACCCAGGCAGCAGTAGCAGACCTGTGGTGCCATTTTGGAGTGCTTCCCAGGGGTGGCATAATATATGCTGCAGCCCCTGGTAGGCCTCTGAGGTACCTATGCCCTAGGTACATATTATACCATATACTAGGGGCTTATAAGGCACTCCAGAATACAATTAGATATGTATCTAATGTACATGGAACCCAGTTTAGAGAGGAAGCAGCTAGGCTGTGGTCCTGATTAGCAGGGCCACAGCCAGACTAAGGTCGAAAAACAGTGAAACACCAGCAAAAAGTGGGGGTACCCATGTGAAGCAGATCCTACTCTCCTACACAACCCCCCCTCCAAACGCGGGGACATTAAACTAACCTTGACCAGTTAAGTCTTCATGTTCTAAGTGGAAATACCTAGAGAGTCCATCTGCATTGGCATGGTTACTCCCAGGTCTATGTTCCACTGTAAAGTCCATCCCCTGTAGGGAAATGGACCACCTAAGCAGTTTGGGGGTTTCACCCTTCATTCGACGCTGAACTCTCCCTCAGACCGCAATTGGGTGCGGTGATCTCCTCATGCACGTTCCAGCTCCGTAAAATTTGTAAAGTTAGTCACCTTCTACCTCCAGCTGCCCTGGTCCAGGTTGTTATCTCCCTGGTACTTTCTCGCCTGGACTTTTCCAACTCCCTATACTATGGACTTCCACAGTCACTACTGCGTCGCCTCCAGGTTATGCAGAACCAGGCAGCCCGTCTCATTTACAAAATTCCCATTTGTCAGTCGGCCACACCCTTGTTACACAAACTCCACTGGCTACCCATAGAACAAAGGGCGGCTTTCAAGCTGGGCTGCCTCACATTCAAATCCCTCCATGGCACCAGCCCAACGTTCTTGAAAACACTCATCACTCCACACCACCCCACCCGCAATCTTCGTTCAGCTCACCTACATCTGCTTGTCGCCCCTAAAACTAAAACTAATAAATTCGGCGGCCGCCGGTTTCCCCACCTAGTTCCCATACTCTGGAACCCTCTCCCGCTGTCCATCAAATCCAGTAGTTCCCTCCCCACTTTAGAAAATTGCTAAAAACCTTCCTCTTCCCCCCCTCGGGCTAATCCCCGCCTCCTCATACTTCACACTCACTTCTGCCTCTAGCGCCAGGAAACCCACGGTGTCAGTGCGCTTTACAAATCTCATTTAACATAACATAACATAACATTTGTTTTAGCCATAAGAGGGGCTTAGGAACAAGGAAGTGAGTACCAAACAAGTATGGCCTCAACTCCTTCAGAGCCCAAACCACAGCAAAGGCCTCCCTCTCAATGGCTGACCAACGTTTCTCTCTAGGGGTCAGCCTTCTGCTTATGAAAGCTACTGGCTGATCCTGACCTTCATTCAATTGTGACAGTACAGCCCCTACCCCCAATTCAGATGCATCTGTTTGAACAATGAACTTCTTGGAGTAGTCAGGACTCTGCAGAATAGGGGCAGTGCACATGGTCTGCTTCAGGTCATCAAATGCCTTTTAACAGCTAGCTGTCCACTAAACCTTTTTGGGCATCTTCTTAGAAGTTAAGTCATTCAAGGGTGTCACTATTGATCCATACCCTTTGACAAATCTCCTATAGTACCCAGTCAGGCCTAAGAAGGCTCTCACCTGAGTTTGGGTAGTTGGAGCAACCCAGTCAATTATGGTCTGGATTTTGCTCTGCAATGGGTGAACCTGGCCTCCACCTACAAGGTGGTCCAGGTACACAACCTGACTCTGCCCTATCTGGCACTTAGTAGCCTTGATAGTTAGGCCTGCTTTTTGCAGGGCCTCCAAAACATTCCTTAGGTGGACCAGGTGATCCTCCCAGGTGCTAAAGACAGCAATATCATATGCTGCACTAAAGGCTTCCAGACATGTGAGAACTGTATTCACCAACCTTTGGAAAGTGGCAGGTGCATTCTTCAAACCAAAGGGCATTACCACAAATTGATAGTGCCCACTTGGGGTAGAAAATGCTGTCTTTGGCTTTGCATCATCAGCTAGTCTGATCTGCCAGTAGCCAGCTGTCAAGTCAAATGTGCTAAGGTACTTGGCTGAGGCCAAAGTATCTATAAGCTCATCTGCCCTTGGTATTGGATGGGCATCAGTCCTAGTGACTGCATTGAGACCCCTGTAGTCCACACAAAACCTCATCTCTCTTTTTCCACCACTGGTGTGAGGTTTTGGCACAAGGACCACTGGACTAGCCCAAGGGCTATCTGAGGGTCCAATAACAACCCAAATCGAACATTTTCTGGACTTCTGTCCTGATACAGTCCCTGACATGGTCAGGTTGCCTATAAATCTTATTTTTAATAGGCAGACTGTCCCCAGTGTCCACTTCATGAGTGCACCAGGTAGTCTGACTTGAAGTCAGTGAGAACATGTGTCTGAACTGATTGAGCACCTGTCTGCAATCAGTTTGTTGCTGGGCAGTGAGGCTGCCTGCCAAGGCTACACCATCAACTGACCCATCATCAGGGTTCTGTGAGAGGAAGTCAGGGAGTGGGTCACTCTCTTCCTCCTGCCCCTCATCAGTAGCCATGAGCAAGCCCATGTCAGCCCTGTCGACATATGGCTTTAGCCTGTTGACATGGAGAACCCTGTGGGGACTCCTGGGAGTTCCCAGGTCTACCAATTAAGTAACCTCTCCCTTCTGTTCAACAATAGTGTGGGGTCCACTCCACTTGTCCTGGAGAGCTGCTGGGGCCACAGGCTCCAACACCCACACTTTCTGTCCTGGCTGATAAACAGTCAGTACAGCCTTTTGGTCATGCCAGGCTTTTTTGCAGTTCCTGGCTAGCCTCAAGGTTTTTGTTTGCCTTTTTCATGTACTCAGCCATCCTGGAGCGGAGACCAAGTACATAGTCCACTATGTCTTGCTTTGGGGACTTGAGAGGTAACTCCCATCCTTCCTTCACCAAACACAATGGACCCCTGACAGGGTGACCAAACAGAAGTTCAAATGGGCTGTAGCCAACCCCCTTCTGAGGCACCTCCCTGTATGCAAATAAAAGGCAGGGCACGAGCACGTCCCATTTTCGCCTAAGCTTCTCTGGGAGTCCTTTCATCATGCCCTTTAAGGTTTTGTTGAATCTCTCAACTAAACCCTTGCATTGTGGGTGATAGGGTGTGGTGAACTTGTAGTTCACTCCACACTCCTTCCACATAGCAGTCAAGTAACTAGACATGAAGTTTGCACCCCTGTCAGATACTACCTCCTTAGGAAAGCCTACTCTCGAGAACACACTCAAGAGAGCTCTTGCCACTACAGGTGCTGTAGTGGTCCTTAGGGGAATTGCTTCTGGATACCTGGTGGCATGATCCACTACCACCAGTATAAATATGTGCCCAGATGCTGTTTGGGGATCAGTGGGACCAACAATGTCAATCCCTACCCTTTCAAAGGGCACCCCCACCACAGGTAGTGGTATCATGGGAGCCTTTGTAGTGCCACCTGCTTTGCCACTGGTTTGGCAGGTTACACAGGAGCGACAGAACTCCTTTGTGTCTTCAGACATGTGAGGCCAGTGAAAGTGAGGAACAATTCTGTCCCAAGTCTTGTTCTGGCCTTAGTGTCCTGCTAGGGGAATATCATGGGCTAGTGTCAATAGGAAACCCCTAAACTTCAGAGGTATAACCAACCTCCTGGATGCACCAGGCTTGGGGTCTCTACTCTCGGAGTATAGGAGTCCATCATCCCAATAAATAAATATAAATATATATAAATATGGGTGCCACTAGCATTCCCAGCAGCCTCATCAGCAGCTTGCTGTCTGAGGGTTTCAATAGAGGGGCAGGTTTTCTGCTCCTAGCTCAGATCAGACCTGGAAGGGCCCCTTGTCCCCAAGAAATCAACCTGGTTAGGTTCAGGCTCCTCTGGGACAGTTCCTTCTTCAGGCTCAAGATTATCTCCCTGAGGAGACTGATCAATATCCTGAGACAGGTGGGAAGGCTCTGCCTTAATCCTACTGCTCCTTCTTTTGTGAGGCACCTGGTCCATTATTCCAGAATGCAGGGCCTGTCCAGTTTTAGACATTTTAGCCTGTGACCTGGTCACAGCAAAGACATGTGCAGGGATCCCTAACATTTCTGCATGTGTCCTGAGCTCCACTTCAGCCCAAGCTCTAGATCATTGCCAAGCAAGCACTGTACTGGTAGGTCTGCACTTACCACAACCTTCTTAAGGCCAGTTACCCCTCCCCAAGAGAAGTTAACAACTGCCAGAGAATGGTCTGTTCTGACATTGCTAGCATTGGTCACTTGGTACATTTCACCAAGTATAATCTGCCCAGGATCCACAAGATCTTTTGTCACAATTGTGACACTTGCTCCTGTGTCCCTGAATGCCCAAGCTTCTACTCCATTAATTAAAGGCTGCTGTCTGTATTTGCCCAAGTTACTGGGTCTCACAAAGGGGGACATATCCATGCCTGCATCACTGACAAGCACAGCCTGAGTTGGCACTCTGACTAGGCCAGAGTCCATCTCAAAACCCAGGGTCAACCCTACTACACCCTTATTCTGTGTATTCCCACCACCAATTGTAACTGCACGAGGGGGGGGGGGGGGGGGACAGGTGCCTTAGGGGCATTGATGGGGGGTGGAGTATTTTCTTTGGCCTTGGTGCAGTCACTAGTCCAGTGAGTTTTCTGTTTACAGATTTTGCACCAAGGTTTCTTTTGGCCTTTACCCTTTCCTGACTGTGAATCCCCACCTGAAGAAGATGTTTGGGGCCCTTGAGAAGACTTCTGGTCTTTACCCTTGTCCCCACCCTTGTCAGAGTTTTTGGAATCTTGCTTCTTTGGCTCACCACCTTGGTTCTGTACCTTCTGCCTCACCCTGGTTCTGATCCATTTGTCTGCCTTCTTTCCCAATTCTTGGGGAGAGGTCAGATCCGAGTCTACCAGGTACTGGTGCAACAGCTGATTTTGACAGTTATTAAGAATCTGCTCCCTCATTATCAGATTGTACAATCCTTTGAAGTCACACACTTTACTGCCCAATAACCAACCTTCCAGAGCCTTAGCAGCACAGTCAACAAAGTCAACCCAGTCCTGACTGTGTGCCTTTTGGGTGTCTCTGAACTTTAACCTGTATTGTTCAGTGGTTAGGCCAAACCCATCTATAAGTGCACTTTTCAAGACTTTGTAGTCATCAGCATCCTCTTCCCTTACAGTGAGAACCTTGTCTTTACCTTTGTCTGCAAAGGAGAGCCATAAGATTGCTGCCCACTGACCTTGAGGGACCTTCTGTACTTTACAGGCCCTCTCCAAGGCAGTTATCCATTTGTGGATGTCATCCCCACTCTGGTAGGGAGGGACAATCTTACTTAGGTTTCTATGGTCATAAGACCTCTCCCTATCTCTAGGGGAAATTGCTACCATCAAGGGACTCTAGTCCCTCCTTTTTACTATCTCCGTAGAGCTCTAGGGCTTCCCTATCTAAGGCCATCTGCTGCTTGCTGAGGTTGAACTTGTCTTGCTCATACTTCAGCAGTCTCTCTCTCCTCTCCTGGGAGGCTTCCCTCCCTCTGTGAGAAGAAACAGAGGTTCCTATAGAGGAGTTAGACTGGATAGATCCCCTTGACAGAGATCTATCCCTTCTAGCCCTGTTGTCAGGCCTACCTGGAGGAATAAAGGAAGTGGCATTATTGTCATCCTCCTCATTCTCATCCTGGAGGTCTGTGTTCATCAGAGTCTGGTCATTGCCATCAGTCAGGTCAGCATTAGAGGTAGGGTCAGGGGAGTTTCCACCCCTAGACCCACCCTCAGGTGCTGCCCCACCTACACTGTCTACATCATCAGGCCCTGTGATATCATCCAGCTTAAGTATCTTTATGAGATGCTGGGTGGATGGACTTTTGCCTGTCTTCAGCTTCCTAATGGAAAATAAGGCCCTGAGCTGAGCAAAGTAGAGATCCTCATATTTATAGGGAAGGAGCTCACTGGTTCCTGGTAGGGACCCACTGGTTCCTGGCTGGTTAGACATTACTAATGTGGTGTGGTGTATTGCACTACCTACACTAGAGTGGCCTACTAAACTCTCGAGTTGTAGAAAGGGTGTGCTATCCCTTAACACACAACTCTAAGTTCAGTAGAACTTAGTGTAGCTAAACTTGATATTATATGTACCTTAGGTACCTTTAGTGGTTTTCAGTTGATCAATTCAATTGAGATTATCTGGTAAAACAATAGCAAGCTGGAATCCCACACGCTGCACACCAATGTGAGAAGGTGGCCTGATATATGCTGTCCACTAGTTCTAGTGGGCACCTTGTATCAGTCCAAACAACCCCTTATGGTGATAAGTTAAAGACAACCTTTATTGAAAGCTATCCTAGTGGTAGCTATGGAGAGCAGCCTTCAGGCTAAGTCTTGAAGGAATGTAAAGCAGCTTGTTTTACCAGTCTATAATCTACTGAATGATCAAATGAAAAGACAACCACAACAGGTATATATTTAAAATATATGTATTTAGTATAAAACACACCCCTCTAGTCTCTTTATGAGACTGGAGTTTGAAGTACTTTGTTTACAAGTTAGCAATTATCAGTAATAGCACAAATCCACGTTTGGGCCGTAGGGGCGTACCAAACCATATACCAAAAAAGTGGTATAAGAATCACGACTGGAATAGACACTAGGCCTATAGCCTGTAGAATCACTAGGACCCCAATGAACCACCCAAGGTAGTGAAACAGGGGACCCACGGGGACTGTATGCAGTGTGTAAACACAACCGCGGGTTCCCGTTATCTTCTATGGGCAATGTCGCGGTTGGAAATTTAAAGATTAGGGACACTTCTAATCGAGTCAGGCCCAAACCCTTTCGGACTTAAGAAGTTCTAGGGCTAGCACACACGAGAGCACCGGAGTACTCGAGTTACCTCACCCAGGGAAGCCGGGTGCATAGGTGTCTTTTGGTGTCGGGTCGAGTCATCGATTTCAATGGGAGCCTGCAAAGAACTGCTGCTGCCGTGAAGAGGAGAAGTGTCCGAAGAGATCCAGGCCTGGATCTAGGATGTAAGGAACCTGTAAGCAGAGGGGACAGAGTCTTGGTCACTTACCAGTGACCAAGGGCAGGATGGACCAATGCCCACAGATGTCGGGTGCTTCAGGTGAGTTGATGGGTGTCTTGACTCTTCAGCCACGAGGTCCAGGAGGCGTCGACGAAGTCCACAAGCCGGATTCGAGCTGTCCCACGAAGTCTGTCGAGTGCTGCGGTGTCGGAGTACAGGATGGACCCAGCAAGCCTTGGCAACGGCAAGTCACTGGAATTTAGAGAAAGGACTGCGGTGCAGACCAGCAAGGTCTGAGGGCCTCACCCAGCGAGGTTAAGTCAGGGCACGTCTGGAGCAACCAGGAAAGCCCAAGCAGAAAAGGAGTTGCCTTCGTGGGGACCTGCTAGCCAACGGGCTAGTGATCGTGAAGGAGCCTCGAGCGGTCGCACTTGAAGCTAGCCCACGGGTCATTCGTGGAGTGGAGGCCAACAATCTTCGGTGCAGGAGGTGCTCAAGGCTGGGGCTACTCGGAGCCCAAAGCACAACTTCGAGGAAGAACAGGAAGATAGTGTTGCTGCAAAAGCTCACGGTGTGCAGGGGTCAGGGTTCCACGTCACCCACGATAGCCACGGGCCTCAGCTTTGCTGAGGACTCAGGGTAGCCTCGGGGAAGTCTGGAAATCCACCTCTGGTGATGCAAAGACTTCAGGGTCCGGCGGGAGCTTCAGCGATGCAGACCGGCCAGTTGCTTCTTTGTTGCCTGCAAAGCAGGGGAGTCACTCCTTGACCCCAAGGGAGATTTCTTCAGGCTTCTAGTCAGGATAGAACGTTGAAGGTCCAGGATATCTGTAGCAGAGTTTCGTCCAGGGTAATCTAAAGTCCTAGGGACTGGATTCCTATACTTATAGTAAGTTTAGGGGATGGACTAACTCTAAGGCCCCACCTATGGGTGGGCCTGGAAAGAGGGGTGGTTACACCCATTTCCTTTGTCCAGTTTCGCGCCAGAGCAGGGGCAGGTAGCCCCTGCAACCGGTTTGAACTGGGCTATGCACAGGGACAGCAAACGTGCCCCCCAGTGCAGGACTTCAAAGCACCAGAGAGTGCTCCCGCCCAGCCCCAATACACATCTGCCTATCTGGGGAGGGGGTCACACCTCCCTTCGACAGGAAACCTATTGTCCAGGCCTCCCCTGCCGGAGTTTCGGTCAGCAGCAGGAGGCCAGACCCGTGTCGGTGGCAGAGGCATCCATTTTGTGATGCCAGAGCTCAGGAAAGTCCTACCAGGTTTAGCCAGTGTGAACATGTCTCTCCCTCTAGAAGGGTGGAATGCTACCCCCGCCGCCAGAACTGGCGGGGTGGGGGGTAGTATTCCAAAGCGTTTGACACCAAACACGACATGTTTTGATGCAGCTATTCCAAAGTTAGCATTTACAGCGCGGTTATAATGCAATTAAGAGTATATGGTATGGCCTGTATCACAGAACAGCCATAAGGAAGTATTTCCGAAAGCTGCAGAGGGGCTCAGCTCATGCTTGGGCACCCTCTCACATAAAACCAAGCACTCTGCCTTCAGGATTGTCAAGGTCTGCCATAGGAGTGGCTTATAGGTTTATATGCGTCTGTATATATGTGTGGATATAGGTAGCCTATACCACTGTAAGGGGTGCAAGCACAACCTTACCCAGGCTGCAGTAGCAGACATGTGGTGCCATTTGAGGGTGCTTCCCAGGGGTGGCATAATATATGCTGCAGCCCCTGGTAGGCCTCTGAGGTACCTATGCCCTAGGTACATAGTATACCATATACTAGGGGCTTATAAGGCACTCCAGAATCCAATTAGATATGTACCTAATGTACATGGAAACCATTTTAGAGAGGAAGCAGCTAGGCTGTGGTCCTGATTAGCAGGGCCACAGCCAGACTAAGGTCGAAAAACAGCGAAACACCAGCAAAAAGTGGGGGTACCCATGTGAAGCAGATCCTACTCTCCTACAGGTAGTGTTCTCCTGGAATAGCCCTTATAATTGAAGGGGTAGTCATGTAGGGAAGTGTGTGTGCTTTACCGTCTTAAAGGTAGCAACACTGCATTATACTCCAATGGGAAAGGCTGCCTTAGGGCACAGCTTCAGTTCCCTTGGGTACACGAATTCCAGAGTCGCACCATTGTACACTGTAAACTGTGTGGAAAGAACAATTCTGTAAAGTCCAAAAGTATATCTGTAAACTTAAGAGTCCTTCAGAATTGTCATGTTTCGTTGGCTCAGCTCTAGATCAGAGCCCAGGCCGCTTGAGATCCTGCTTGGCTGGGTTAATTACTTTTCTCCCCAGGTGCAGGAACAGAGGCTGCACCCCTACGAGAAAGCAATTGACAGTGTTTAGGTCAAATCTCAAGGAGGAAGGGAAAAGGGTGTAATTGCTCTGCAGCAATCAGCCCGCTGTCATCCAGCGCCAGGGAGAGGGCCTGCCCAGGCTACTCCACAAGGGAGGTAGTTCAGACCTTTGGAGGCAGATCATAGAGGGAGGCTCCTTTGAAGATTTACTGGGGGGATGCCCTGGCAGTGATGTCAGTGAGGGGTGGAGCTGAGACCCCCAGAGCATGTTTGGCAAGTGACTGAGTGGCGTCATCTTTAAGTATCCCAGAAGCCTGTGCAGGAAGGTTAAAACAAGGGCGGAGAGGTGATGTGACACCTCAGGATAGGCCAGAAGTACATTCCTGCTCGCCCCTCCCTTACCCTCATAAAAGGCCTTGAGCACGAGAGAGAGCTGTCTCTTGGATGTGCTTTTTCTGAGGAACACTGGGACTGGAGGCTGAGGCCATGGACAAACGGAAGGAGGAACCCCCTGACTGTCTCCAGGTCCAAGGACTCTAGCTCTGATTGACCCTAGGACCAGTGGGGGAAAAAGTGGGATCTGTGCAAGGAGGAGAAAGGCCCAGAAGGAGAGCAAAGCAAAAGGCTGGTACACTGAGCCAGTGAAACTACCCCCAGCAAAGTTGTCACCCTTTTAGGCCAGGAGGCCTAATGAAAGTGCTCCAGGTGGCTAGTGATCGCCACCAGGAGCAAAGTGGGCCAAAGACTGCCCAAATAGGCCCAATGGGGCCCAAGATATCACTGTGCAAAGTTTGGCAACCTGTAACCCTTGGGAGGACCTGCAACAAAGAAGCATGCGGCTCCACTGCCGATTTTAGCCTTGCCCCCGGGTTAGGTCAGGGTCCAGGGGCTGCCCCTAAAATGAAAACCTGCCGGGGAGCGCCGTCTCGCGTCCCCTGGCAAAGAAGACAAAGACGGGGACGGTGTTGCATGAAGCCGCATTCCCCTAGCGAAGAGATGAGGCTGCAGAAAAAGAAGCGTATCATAAGGCAGCAAAAAGGAAAAGAAACTGAAACTGATACTGCTCTCCCCAGCTCAGCGGGAAAGCCGCTGTTCAAAAATTCACAAAGAGTGAGGAAAGCCCCATAATGCCCTGCGGGGCTCATCAGTTTTTCCCGCATTACTAAGGAAAAACAACTAGTTTTTGGCTTATGGTGACCGCAGGAGAGTGCGGTTCCCACCAAAATGGTACCAAAGTGCGGGGGAAACTGTAGGAACAACTCAGCCTCCCCCCAACTAAAGAGCCAGTGGCCACTCTAAGTGTGGTGGGACTCTATGAAGGATAACCCCTCGAAGGTTTCAAGTATTGACTAAGCTTCTCCAAGCTAAAACTTTTGTTTTGGAGTTGGGGAGGCTGCGCCCTCAGCAGGTGAATATTATGGCTGTAACCAGTTGTGGCCTGACAGTATTTAAAATGAGTTCTCAAGGTGAGAGACACGCTCTAGGGGTGAAAGGTGCCAATTACACCTGTGTGCGTTTAACAGAGAGAAGTCCTTTAGGGACAATGTTTAAAATGCGGTATCATATGTTAGAAGCATTTAAGAAGTTTGCTGCAAGCACCTTCTGGGTGAATTATTATAATTGCACATTAGGGCAATTATTAAGGGAATTAATTTGCGTCATTCATGTTTCCAGTTATGATGAGTACACTGCACTCCCAGTGATGCTTGGACGTTTACTCTTGCTAATACTTTATTTCAATAATGAGACTGACAGCAACTTGTGATTACAGTTTGCAAACTTTATTGCCAATTTAGTATTCAGGGCTCTCAGTCATGGTTATGTGTAATGACGGCATTTATTCCTATAATGAAATGCTTGTTCAATCAATCAATCAATCAGGGGTTTATAAAGCGCGCTACTCACCCGTGAGGGTCTCAAGGCGCTGCTGTTAAAATAATAAGGTGGAGAGCCACTTGCTTTGGTGCCAGTATTAATTGCTCCCACTCCAAGTTATATTCAACCCTTGGCATTTAGGGACAAGACAATGTTTAAACGTGAGTTGTGGTACTAGACGCCCTCATTTGGCAGGGATAAGAATGATCATGCTATGTCATCAAGAAGTATTGCCATCTGCTTATGCATATTTGTAAATTGTTGCATAGTATTGAGTAGTATGTATGTAATAAATGTACTTTTCATTTTTCAAAAGAAAAAGCACACACAAGACAATCATTTCTTGAGTGTTATTATATCTGTGAATGGTAATCGCTAGCCCATACCCCCTCCGTTGAGTAGGCCTTGGACTGCTCTGTAACGCTACCCCGAGAGAGTCAAGCAATACAATAGGGTGTTTGGTTCCCAGTGGAGCACAAATGTGTATCCATTACTTGTGCAGGTCACACAACTAATGACCCATTTTCCAAAAGCCAGCGAAACTGAATCCTCCTGAGTCAGGGTTTGGGGGGGACCCTGTGCTCCCTCATCCTCAAGTGGTGCTGCTGGCCTTGTGCATTTGTCTGTCCACTCCTGTACCAGGACAGCCTTGTCCTTCACCATCCTGACCGGGTGGCAGACCTTGCTGGGGCCCAGACTCGACGGACTTTGTGCTCAGGAGTGAGGAAAGCCAGAGTAGTCAATCCACGCCAGCCCCAGTATATGACGCATTCCCCATGATCTTCCTAGGGGGCCACCAACTCTTGCAGGCCTGGACGAATGCTACGCCAATAAGAGTGGGTGAGGGGCACGTGCAAAATGTTGGGACCCCTTCTGACCCCAGAATCTCCCCACTGTGAATTTACAGGCCAGGGGTGCGACACACCAGTGATTACCTTCAATGCGCTCCATCCCGACCAGATGCAGACACTCCGTGCCCCCCAGCCCGCTCCAGGTCTCTTGGGGAACCCAGCTGCAGACCACCACAGCTAACAGCCCGGGCCAGTGATTCACTGCAGTTCTCGGGTCAAGGGAGCTGCCGCCCTCCCTCTTCCACGTCAGCTCCCTTCCTCACTCACTCTCCCGGCTGAGCAAAGACAGCTCGGGCTACACTCAGCTGCCAGTCCCTTGAGAGGGTAGAGGGGAGGCGGAGATATTGCCACAGTTTAGGTCGCCGCTTACGGCTGCTTCTTGTACAGGCAGGCCCCAACTCTTTGCTTGATATCCATGCTCTCAGGCCACTGGATCCCCAGCTACCACGTCCACCCCCCACACCAAAATGGACAGAGTGAGTCAGAGAGAGTGTTAGGCACAAGCGCCAAGAGGTAGGGGCCACGATGAACTCATCCCCGGGTTTTCATTCTGTACGATTTCTTAGTTTGGAGTAGCGCACTCCTAAACATGTGGCCGAACATGATTCCGAACAATGCTTTTATACTACCAATAGACTCCCAACCCTAACACAACCATCCCTGGGAAAAGCCCAAAACAAGCCACACAAGTATGGTATCCTACAACAACAAAAAAAAACTAAAATGGCGATTTTGTGACACTTTGCAGAGTGCTCCAATATGTTTTTACTTGTATAGTTCCTAATACATTTTTAGAAAATGGCACAATTTCAAGGGGGTTAGTTATGCGAAGGACTAGCACAGTAATTCATTCTTGCACATCGGTGGAGAGAAGCCAGGTGACAGGACGGAACTAAATAACACCCTCGTGAACTTATGAAGAGGGCAAGAAAATGTTCAGGAGGGACTGAAACATAAAAATGCAGCAAAAGCCACATACGAGAAAAACACTTATATCAAGTATGATCGGAATGCGCATGCAAACACTACTTCTGATGTGTTGTTTACCAGAAAAGTCATGGTTTGTATTTTTCATTTAGAATTTGTTCGACACAAAAAAGATCATGCTGAAAAATAACAACTAACAAGCGAAATAGGGTATTTACAAACTAATTTACATCACACATCAAGTAAATGTTTGGATATCATACAGAATGCATTGCTTTAAGTTTGGAACGCCTTTGTGTCACAATGGATTCTATGTTCACGAAATAGTACCTCCAAGGTGCTGTAAACAATGCACCTTGCCCACTGCAACGAAGCACTCTATGGGATGCAGCATTATAAGCTCAGCAGTCAATAGCATGATATTGAGAGTGACATTCTCGTGTGATTTAAACCAAAATGAGACTGACATTATCTCAAAATAATGGCTGATTAGGAAAGACTAAAGCAAACCAAGACTTTAGAAGTTACCTCAAAACCCACTCTGTATTTTTTCCAAAACAAAAGGTCTATTGTTGAGTCCGACTTAATGAGCCTTTTGTCATGTTCAGCATTCCAGAATCCCATTAGGTTTCTTGGGCAATACGGTGGTGGTAGCTTTTATTTCACGATTCACGAGTATTGTCCTATTAAGAGATGCATTCCTACCCTTCATTATATTTGCTGAAGTTATCTTCTGAGAATGTCACAGAGCACATCTTGGGGCTGTAATATGTAGGTGATATATGGGTATTGCCTTTTTTAAAAGATCTTTAACTTTTGTGACATTGGTGGCTTTACACTCAAAGAGGTGGATGCGGAGATAGGAGGCTTAACCGACTCAACCATCTTGCTCTGCAGTTACTACAATGTTGCCCCTAATAGTAGTACACTTTTAAAAATGAAAAGTTGCAATTTTACGGCAAGGAGTCTGGCGGAAGTGCTAAACTTGCACACAAAAAATAATACGAATAACAACAGCAATAAGTGCAGGGGTAAAATGTCTTTCTTAGTAGCTCACTTTAGGCCCTGCGAATTCTGGGGTTGTCCTATGCAAACACCGCCTAGTTTAGATTCCATCCCATCAGAAATGTCTGGGTTTGGTAGGTTTCCCTGGATGGCCATCGAGCCCGGGACAAAATACGCAGGTGACTCCCTTGCAAAACCAGGTTGCTTCGTGAAAAATAATTTTGATGGCTCCACAATAGGTTTTGGGTCATTTACTGTTGCGGGCACTAGGCCTACCCACCCACCTGAGGTACCATATTTATCGGCAGACTTGGGGGAATGCTGGTTGGGAGGACGTTTGTAGTTCACCACAGGTTCCAGAACTTTCCATCACAGACAAAGTTTGATTGCAAAGGATTCTGGGTAACAACCTGGTGAGAGCCATACAAGTCACCCCATCCTGGAATCTCCTGGGTGTCTAGTTTTCAAAAATGTACAGGTTTGCTAGGTTCCCTAGGTGCTGGGTGAGCTAGAGCCCAAAATCCACAGCTAGGCAAATTGCGAAAAAGGGTCAATTTCAGTGGAAAAATGTGGTGTCCGCGTTGCGTTTTGGGTCACTTCATGTTGCAGACACTAGGCCTACCCACACAAGTGAGGGAACATTTTTATCGGGTAACTTAGGGGAACTCAGAATAGAAGAACAAGTGTTATTACCGTTTGTCTTTCTATGCATTTCTGCATTCCAAATGTAAGACAATGCTTAAAAAGAAGTCAATTTAAACAATACCCTCTAATTCACATGCTAATATGGGTACCTGCAAATTCAGATGCACAAATAACCACTGCTTCTAAACTCCACAACTTGTTCCCATTTCAGATATAGATAGGTTTCCTTGATACCTATTTTTCACTTTATATATTTTATCAAATTAATCACGGCATAGCCGGTACACAATGAAAAACCATTGCAAGGTGTAACTCAGTTATTGGCTCTGGGTACCTCAGGTTCTTGGTGAAACTACAAGCCTCATATATAGGTTTCCTGTTTTCAGTTTCTATTTTTGGAAATTCTGGTGGAGTGTTTTCAAGTGATTTCAATACCTTAAAAAACAGTGGTTATCAGTGATTACACATTTTCGCACCATTAAAAACAACAGAAAGAGTGTTTTTCCTGTGTTTATGGAACGTTTTGCATTTATTGTTACTTGCTTTCTGCACTGATGCATAGTATATAGAAAGTGTACGTACAGTGTAAATGAGGTTCAAATACATTTTTACAAATCAATCTTATCGTAGTACACCATACAATACTTCTTCAGTGAGTCTTTGGTCATGTAAGCTCGCTCTTTCCTTCCCATGTAAACTTTTATCTGTGAAAAGCCCTCTCAACATTGGCACTTGAGACAACGCCAAAATAGCCAAAACAGTCAGTATACAATTTGCTAGCTCTGGCCACTGACATATCTTTCTATGCCAATACTGGTACACCTAAAGATTGTTATTCACTGCGACAGGTTCTGAAACATATGTTATTGAAGCAGTCAAAACTGAGCCAGCACTTTTGTAACTCAGGAGAAAATTTCCCTTTACAGAAGTGATCTATAACTTGTGCAGAGTACCACAGTGAGGCTTCATTGACTTCAAATGCCATGGTTGGTGAAGGGCTGTTTCTCTATTTTTTTTTTTTAAGTATTTTTTTTTTTATGTCCTCATCTGCCACTCAAGTTTCAAAATGCAATCTTACAGGATTACACACATTGTGCTGCCTCAGTTACTAAGACTGGTTGGGGCAGGAATGTAATGAGAAGACTAACCCCTCAGCAGCAATGTTTCACCCAGCAATGATTACTAATTCATAACCGGACAGGCAATAGCTAAAATCCATGAAGGGCTATTTCTCATACATTGTAAAATAAAAGTTCCTGAATTGCTCCTCAAAATTTCTTTGCTTACCAAGTGGCAATCATTCTAACATGGAATATGTTGCAGTGCCTGAGTCACTAAAAGTATCTCCCAGCCTACTCTCAAGATGTTTCACATCTACACCAATTATGCTGAACAACTGGTAGACAAGGGTGTTTTCAAACTCTAGATTTTTCATTATGTCCACTACAACAGTCATTCTTTCCTGTAAAAATCTACACAAATGGTTTGGAGTCATTTCTGCTAGAGCAGCAACTAGACTTTCCTAGCATAGGAGGCAAACCAGTACCCATTTTGTCATATGCTGATGACACAGGTTTGATGGCTTTGACAGCCAACAGCCTCCAAAAAGCCTAAAACGCTTTTACTGACTTTTTGTTGGCATTGGACCTAAAAGTAAATTTTAGTAAATCTTTTATCATGGTATGTCGTCCCAACCAAACCAAAACAAGGAAATTTGTGGTGAAGGAAAAGATTATTGATAAGGTAGCCAATTTTACTTACCTATGGAATGTTTTTATTAATAAATTGAATTGGGAGCAATTGATTGTGGCCAGGGTCCAACACACCGGCAGAATAGTAGAGAGGCTGTTTCGCTTTGCCTGCAAACTGGGAAATAAGCCTGTAGCGGAAATGATAGCCCTATACAAATCAAAATGCCTGTCAGTAGCTACCTATGGGGCGGGTGTATGAGGACATCATAAAAGTACCCAGATACAAATTTTAGAAAATAAATTCCTAAAAAGATTGTTGATGATCCCTATGAGTTCTCCTACATTTTTTTGGCACTCGGAAGTCGTGCTGGATTTTGTAGAAGATAGAATAAACATTGCCCCACTGATTTTCTGGGGAAAAGTTTGGACCTCAGAGGATTTATCATTTTCAAGGAGTATTCTCAGAGACAGTATGAACCTTGAAAAGGCTCTGGCTATCCCCTGGCTTTGTTACAATAAAGATAATTTTAATAAGATTGGTTTAGGGCACTAATTATGATAATCCCAATTGTATTCAATCTAACATGAAATTGATCATAAAAAAGCATATTTTGCTGAATCAAGTAGGTCTAATCGGGATCGTGGAACACAAAACTGTGTAGATGGGCGCCTAAACCATCAGCAATTATATTTGTCTTTTACTATTCATGTACAATCACGTTTCCTTATGCCTAGATTTCGTCTTTGCACATTTCAATTTCTTGTGGCTTTTCCCAAACAGGCAAGTTGGTGTGAGAGACTAACTCCCTGTCCATGCAATAATTTAGCCCAACAAAGCACCATGCACTTTTGCAAACTTTATATAGATCCAAGGGCATGCTTCATCAAGCCTGTCTTGAGCGAAATTCAACCTTGTTCTTATCAGGAGGGCTTTGACTACTTACGATCTTTATCTACTGCTGCTATTTGTATTGCTGTGCTTAACTTCATTAGAACTGCTTTATCAATTAGGAAACGCTATGAAATGTAATAGGAAATTAAGTTTAAATGATTTTATAGTTTAATTTATTTTGTATCAATGCGTTGAAAACTGACATGATGAATTCATTTTAATAATATAGAATTTGTGCAGGGGGAGCAAGAGCCATGTAAGAGGATGTGTTTTTAACTTTTTAAGTTAGGCAAATTATATACTGTTTTAAAGTTTTAAATTTTGAAGTCCTTGTATGTATTCTGTGTCAAACTCTTGCATAAGTTTTAAGAATACCTAATTATTTTATGTATGTATGCAAACTTTTATGATTAGAATGAATCGAATAAAGTTATTTGACTGACTGACTTTAAATGCCACGGTTGGTGAAGGGCTATTTCTCATAAATTGTAAAATAAAAGTTCCTGAATTGCTCCTCAACATTTATTTGCTTACCAAGTGGCAAGCACTCTAACATGGAGAATGTTGCAGTGCCGAAGTCACTAAAAGTGTCTCCCAGCCTACTCTCAAGGAGATGTTTCACATCTACACCAATTATGCTGAACACTTGGTAGACAAGGGTGTTTTCAAACTCTAGATTTTTCATTTTGTCCACTACAGCAGTCAGTCTTTCCTGTAAAAATCTAAGAATGCAGTAGAGTGTAGTTTTTTCAAATCACTTCCAATATGTGCCAAAGGCATTTCTTGCCTTTGGCATCATCACTCAGCAAAAGTTCAGTACACGGTTGCCACATGAATAATATAGCGTTCATGGCCTCTAGGACTGAGAACCACCAGCTAAGTGACACAGTTGGGATGACTCTTTCGTTGATGCCACACAATACACAAAATGAGAATTATTTGCGTTTCAGTTTGCGTGCATAACAAAATAGTGCACCAGAATGGACTAAAAAGTTCAATAGCATTCTTCATTAACTCTGAAGATTGTAAAGATGCTTTCAGCATATCATCTAACAAGTGGCAAGCATCTCTTACAGGGAAGCACTTCAGCGCAGGTGTCGATTTTGACTGGTCATCACATAACTTTTTCATATACGTACCTGAATCACTGCAAATACCAACAAAATCACTCCAATCTTTGTTGAACTTGGTAAAACTTTTTGCAGCAGCATTACAAGTGACACTGCGTTCCATGTTTTCCAAAACTCTGGTGTCATATTCTCATCAGTATCCCAGATGCTTTGTGAATGCACTCTTAGCACATATACCTGTCACTATACCTTGCATTGAATGTTTAAAGCCTGGGGTGTTTGGCAATCAACACTGGCTCACTAGAAAAGGGGGCTGATGTATCAAGGGTTTCTACCCATTCTCTGTGGGTAAAAGTGATGGTACATATTGGGAAAGATCCTTATGAAACACATTTTTTTCCTATCAGTGAACGACTCAAATGTAGCCAAAAAATCAAATATGATTTTGATATTTCCTGATTCTCCCTAGTTTATAAAATAAATAAACAACACCTAAAACATGCTTCTAACCCTTTTATCTTTAGACCAAAGGCCACAAAACTAAAACAAGGAAGAAGAAACTATATTTTAGAGACATCCCTAAACAACAAAACTCAAGCAGAATAATGTTAGCCCAGTCTTTCTTACTGCTACCCTATATAACAAAGTTACATTGTATTGGCCCCTTCAGGAAGAAATAAATGACTCTTTCACTCTCCTTTTCCTTCCTTTGAATGGCTTTTAGTTTGTGGTAGGGCAGGTTTTTTTTTCAGTGTTTATATGCTTACACTTGTGAGGGCTATTTCCCCTCCGGTGGGGTTTTATCAGTTATTATAGGTTTAAACCTAAACCCGGACAGCCTACTCCTATATCTTTGCAACCAGGAGGGTCACGCGGACGTAATGGTATATAGCTTTCAAATATGTACCATAGTTAGAAGAAGTTAAAGGTGAAAATGTAGGCACAAATGGCTGTTTTTCCCAACTAAATTTCAATATAATTTTATTTCAACTGTTACTTTCTATATGAAAACCTTAAAGAATCTAAAGAAGTGACCCCTTGCAGAATTCAGAATGGTGTCTACTTTTCAGAAATGTATAGCTACCCGGGATCCATTATTGGTTTCACACCCATTTCTACCACTAACTGGAAGGAAGTTGAAAGCACAAAAAATAGTAAAAATAGGCAATGTCCCAGTAAATGCCAAAACTGTGTAAAAAATGTTGGTTTACTGACAAAAGTCTGCCTGTTCCTGAAAGCTAGGAAGATTGTGATCTTATCACCACAACACGTTCATTGGTACCATTTGTAGTGCAAAAACAGATGCCTTCTTCTCCAGCACTTTTTTCCCCAAAAACCCCAAAGTTTGCTGTATTTTGCCTAAATTCTCGAACCCCTCCAGGGGAATCCGCAAACCCTGGGTACCTTTAGAATTCTCAGCATGTTGGAGAAAAGAACATTAATTTGGCGTCGATACCTTATGTGGACAAAAATGTATTAGGGCCTAAGTGTGAACTACCCCAAAAAGCCAAAAAAATGTGTGGCACAGGGTGGAGAAAAGGCCTGGCAGCAAAGGGGTTACGTTTGTTAGATCTCAGCGCACTCTCCTGGACATATGGCTTAAAAGTTCGCCAGAGATAGAACAAGCCTTTGTGGGTGTAGTAGGCCCTGAAGGCAAAGATGAGTGCCTCAAACTAAATCCTTTTATTCACTAGAAGTAAATGAGGATGACGTAAGAGACATGACAGGGCTACCTGGGCGAGAACCTTGAGAATTTGCCAGGCAGCAGTGTTCTGAATGGTTTGAAGACGCTGAATCAGAAAAGCAGACTGCCCCAGGTACATGCTGTTGGCATAATCCAACCTGGAGGTGTTCAAGGCATGAACTATCGGCTTGCGAAAATCCAAGTAAATAAGATGCAGCATCCTTCTTAAGGGCTTAAGCGTGAAGAAACATTTAGGATAATGCCTTGATTTGGTGCTCAAAGGTAAGGTTGGAGTCAAATTTCACCCTGAGATTTATTACCACTGGTGCTGGTGGGGCAATCATTTCACATGGCCACCAAATGCTGAGGTCGGGGGAGATTTTTAAACCAAAGAAAAGAATCTTGGTCTTCTCCGAGTTAAGTTTTAGACAGATTGTATTCATCCAGTCAACCACTGCTTTGAAGCAGAGTTTCAAGAAACACAGGGATGTGGGTGTTTTCCTGGAAGGCCAGGAGGAGCTAGGTGTCATCCACATAAGTTAAAACTTTCACGCCCCAAGATTTGACTAGTTTCAACAGTGACTTCAATATATATCTTGAAAAGTGTCAAGCCCTGACGAAAACAAAACGGTTAAAGGGAAGAGGTAACATATTTTACAGCGGGAGATAAAAGAACCAAGCCTGTAATTGAAACTTCCATGATGTGACGTATACCAATGAAGGGGATTCCTAAACTTAAATCTGCTATTGAGTTCGACCAGACAGGGTGCAAACTTGCCAAAACAGGCTGACTGCCTACAGTCCCTGTTTACTTTTCTTCACTGGAAAAAGTAATGCTCTTCTGCAGCTCTCTTTAACCACTTGGGTGCTACTGATGTGACTTGCATGTCAGAAGCGCCCTTTTCCAGATGCTGTTGATGTGATCACACCAAGGCACCCTGGACAGAGGAGCGCTCTGGTGCTGGCACCATAGGTATTCTCTTTTTTCCATTTGAGGTTGGGCTGCCGGGAAGACCCCATCCAGAGGCTGTTTTTATTTCAATGACGATCAGCACATGGCGCCCTGATGCCATTAAAATGAAAGAGAAATGATCCGATCTTTTCACTTTACTATCACTTGCATCGGAGCTCAGGTGTATACCCACCACACTTCCGCAAGTACAGATTTCAATGAGCTAGGTTATTTTGAAAAAAATCAGAATCTCCAATTTCCAACTGTCTCTCTTCCTAGTGGATCCTTGCTTGGGGATTGAAAAAGGAGGGTGATCTCCAAGCAGGGATCCACCCCCTCCGACAATGCACAAGTGCTAGTCCCATCCCGCAGGTACAACAGTCTTTCTGCAGCTGCTCGAGGCAGATAGGCAGTGTTTACCCCCAATTCACAAACAGGGCGGGAGGTGGGGGGCAGAAAGCCCTACAAGACACAAGGGAGATATCTAAGAACCATTACATAAAGGGTGCCTGGTTTGATTTGCTCCCGTTGTTGGCGTATCTCCAAGTAAGGTCGTTTTTAATTAGAACTGAGGGAAGGCTGTGTGAAATAAATTTTGTGAATCTGTAAAGATTCTGGAATGTTCCCTCACAGAAATATGAAGAAAATGCATGATTATAGGCAAAGCTTTTGGTTTTCAGGGCATTGTGGGTAAAAAAAGATCATAGGATGTGGGATGCAAGGAACATCGTGCTGAACTTCCCAGGTGTATATTTTTCAAAAATGTCTGGTTTGATAAGTTTCCCTGGATGGTTGTCGAGCCCAGGCACAAATAACGCAGCCATCCCATGGACAAATTAGGTCATTTTTGTGACAGGAAATATTTATGTCTGCACAATGCATTTTGGAGCTTTTTGTGTGGTGGACACTGGACCGAGTCAGACAATTGGAAGAGCTTTTTTATCTGGAGTAGGGTGGGAATAATGGGTGGTAGGCATTTTGTGGACCTGCACAGATTCTGGAATCTTCCCTCACAGAAATGAGAGGGAAATGTGTGATGTTAAAGTTTAAGTTTTAGAAAAACAATGTTGTGGGATCTACACAGGGCACAACACCAACTACTCCCCTCAATATCTAATTTGTAGAAATTACTGTGTCTGGTAGGTTTCCAGAGGTGGCGTTCGAGCCCAAGCCCAAAATCCAAAGTTACCCACATTGCAAAGAAGGCATTGGTTTTGTGATAGAAAATTGGCAATATTGCATTTTAGGGCCATTCCTGTCACAGGTGATGGGCCCACCCACAGAATTGGGGCACTGCTTTTATTAGACTAGACATCAGATAGTTGTAGAACTTCCTCTCACTTAAATGGGAGGAAAATGCATGTTTTGCCAAGGTTTAAGGGTTAAAAAGCAATGTGGGTAATAAAAATGAGGAAGATCCATGCAAGCTAGGCTACCTTGTACTACCCTAGTTGCCCCAAACATCCCCAGGCTCAGAGGCAGCCTTGAAAGCCTTACCAGTCAAATGGTTAATGTCATCATACGTAAGAGATAAGCAAATCACTTTCAGCGCAAAATGAGACATTTCAATTATCTGACCACATATAAAATAGCTTACTTGCAGGGGCATAAGAAAGGCCCTTTTGGTGCGGGGGCACCTAGCCCAAAGCCAATGAATATCTGTGAGATATGGGAGGCTTGGATGCCCCTCAACACATTCTGCAGGGTGGCCCCATCATTTTGAATTATGTAACTGCTTTCTTGTAGTTAAAAGATTCTAACTGATAAAACGGAGTGTAGAAATACATACAACAGTGGAGATGTTACAGTCCGTCATTGGCTAAAACACAAAGTAACAAGGGTCAGGTCACGATTAAGATTTCTTCGAGCTCTCAATCAATCGGTAGATTTGCAAGGTGTTTCTGGTCACCGTTGAGGGTATCCAGGTGCTGGCAGGGACCAGTTGATTAGCCGAATAGCCAGGTCATCAATGGCTTTTGCAACTCCGAAAGAGATTGGGAGGTCTGTAGATGAAAGGGAAGCTCGCTCCATGTCTTTGCTGTTAGGTTGGAGAAGGGGGGACCGCTGCATCTGCCACGTCAGAATGCGGGGATGAGGGTTAGGAAAAAGGACACGGAGCGGAGTTGTCTGGTGGGTTGATGGAAGTTTAAGCGGTGGTTCATGTAGGCGGGTCTGCAGTTGTGTGGGGCCTTGTATGAATGAGTCAGGAGTTTGAACTGCCATTTTTTCTGTGCAGGGAGCCACTGGGATTCCCTGATTAGGGGGTGATGTTGGTTCGTCAAGGAAGATCCAGGACAAGTCTGACTTCAGCGTTCTGTATGGTCTGTAGTCGTTGGCGGTTCGTTGCGATCCCTGCATAGAGAGCACTGCTGCAGTCCAGTCGGCTGGAGATGAGGGACTGGGTGATGGTGCGTCTCGAGCTTTGAGGTAGCCATTTCAATATCTTATGGAGCATGCAGAGGATGAAGAAACAGGAGGAGGAGACTGAGTTCACCTGAGTTGTCATGGTAAACGTGTTGCCCAGAACAATGCCTTGGTTCTTAGTGTGGTCAGTGGGGGTAGGAGTAGGTCAGAGTTCTGAGGACCACCAGGATGCACCTCTGTCTTTTCTGAGATGAGCTTCAGGCAGTTGTCCTTCATGCTGTTGGCGACGTCTGACATGCAGTTGTGGAAGTTGTTCTTGGTGTTGGAGGTGCCTTCAGAGAGGATGAATTGTGTGTTGTCGGCATAAGATACGATGTTGAATCTGTGGGTTTTGGCGATGTTGACCAGAGGTGCTATATAGGTGTTGAAGATGGTGAGCCTGAGCGAGGATCCTTGGGGTAATACACAGATAATTTCCTTGAGTTCCGAGATGAAGGGGGTTGGGGGGGAAAGGGCAGACTTTTTGTGTTTGTCCGGTGAGGAAAGAGGTGATTCACCTGAGAGCAGCTCCTCGGATGCCTATGTTGTGCAGGCTTGTGATGAGTGTGTGGTGGGAGACCGTACCGTAGGCTGCCGAGAGGTCTAGGAGGATAAGAGATGCCGTCTCTCCTCGGTCGAGCAGGGCTTAAATGTCATCGGTAGCCGCGTTGAGAGCTGTCTCTGTGCTGTGGTTGCTGCGGAATCCAGATTGGGAGGAGTCAAGTAGGAGATTCCGTTCCAGTTGTGAAAAGAGTTGTTGGTTAATGGCTTTTTCTAATTCTTAAACTGGGAAAGGGAGCAGGGAGATCGGTCATAAGTTGCTGAGTTCATTGGGATCTGCCGATGTTTTCTTTAGTATGGCGTTTACTTCTGTGTGTTTCCAGTCCTTGGGGAAGGTGCCCATATCAATTGAGGTGCTGAACAGGGTGGTGAGTGTGTGGCTGACTCTGGCTTCGCCTAGGTTGAAGATGTGGTAAGGGCATGGGTTGGTTGGGGCACCTGAGTAGACCAAGTTCATGATGGAGGCAGTGTCGTGTGGGGCGAGCTGGCTCCATTCGGTTAGTTGGATGTCTGTGGTGGTAGCGGCGTCGTTGTGTTGCTTGAAGAAGTTGGTGGCCTTGGGCTGGAGTCTGAAGTTTCTGTAGATGTTGGCAATCTTGTCATGGAAGAAGTTAGCAAGGTTGTTGCAGAGTTCCTGTGAGGGAGTAATGTTTTTTGTTGCAGCTGAGGAGTTGGAGAATTATTTAATAATGTAAAAGTGTTCTTTGCTGTTATTTGAGCTTGATTTGATGCAGGAGGCTAAGGCCTTTGCTTCGATTCTCCCAACTGTCTGTGGTATAAGTTAAGGGCTTTCATGAAGGCGGTATTGTTGGTCGTGCCCTTGCCGGTGTGCCATCGCCTTTCCAGTTGTTTACAGTGCTGTTTAGTGATTCTGAGGTCTTCCGTGTACCAGCTAGCCTGCTTGGTGGACCTTTTGTGGGTGTTGTTGCCAATGGGAGTGAGGCTGTCGGTGAAGTTGGTGATCCAATTGTTGAAGTTTAGGATTTTCAAGTCTCGTTGTTGGAGGAGATGGGGTGGATGGGTGGTGGTGAGGGCGCTGATCCATGTGTCCTTAGAGACTGTGCTCCGACGTCAAGGGTGTTGAGCTTAGCTATGGTGTATTTTCAGGGGGTGGGAGGGCCAAGGGTCAGGACACTGGGTGTGGTCCAGACGTGGACATGCGTAGACAAGCTTGTCTTTGGTGCGTATTTGGTGTGCCAGCAGCGAGCCAGTTGCACGGTCATGCTGCGACCTGCAATAAGTAGGTCCTGGTGTTGCAGGGCTTCTGTTGGGGTGGGAGGAAAAAACAGTTAGCCGAAACATCCGGGCAGAAAACCCGTGAAGTGGCGAGGTCACTGGCTCATGCCGGAACAAGCAGGAACTGGAAGCCACAAGCAAGTGGAAAGCTGGGTGCTCGCTCTGCAGCCTGCATTGGAACTGTGAGCTGGAAACCCAGGCAGCGAGTTTAGTGCTCTCATCTTGTCATTGTTTTCGGATGTGGAATTCCAACTGGTTTAACTGAACTGAAACAAGACTACAATTCACAGAATGCCATCTGGGAACCCTTAAAAAGGGAGTAAGCACATGTGCTTAAAAATGTAAAAAAATGAATTACCCGAAGCACCTATAAAACGGGAGAGCCGGAACTATATATACTTAATACTGACACGTTTATGTCCATATAAAGAACGTTAAAAAGAAAGTCTTGTTTTCAGGAGCATAACGGGCTCGTCGCGAACGAGAGTGCGGAGCATACATTAAATGTACATTGTATTACAAGGTGCATCAAATTCTTAAATCTGTAAACTACTCTCTGTGCAGACCTTATTTTATCAAACTTAGGTCACCGGTAGGGTTTACAAGCTTGCACGAGCATGTAAGCATCACAAAGCCCACTAGTCTGTGCTGTAGGCAAAGAAATAGCTCAAAAGCATGAGCACGAGAAGCACATTCTCATTTAAGATTAAAAACAATACCTGGTCTCCTTTAATTAGTTTTAGCAGTATCTTTATTGCCTAACAGCAAACAGTAAAGGCTCAAACTAATTTTCTGTCATAAAATAATTATTGGCGCCACCTAAAACGCAATATGAAAGGGCACTACATCCCAAATAAAAATAACTCATCTTTATAAATCGAAAACAATTTATAACGTGCCATATGTTTTCAAAAACGGTTTAAACTTCTGCACCTCAGCCGTGAATACCAAAGCATTGCTGTTTTTTAAAACAGAAAAAACGGGCACATTTTCAGCACGCGCAGGTGTTCGGTTCTATCCGATAAAGTTTGTATTGCTACGTTAGAAGAAACCCATTTCACCTGCCAGGCGGCGAGCCCTGATAAACAAAATAAACTTCCGTCTCTGTATTCATCGCCGCACTTTCCATTTGTTCCGACCGTGGCGAACATTCAAAGGGTGCATCGGCTGAAATTGTTTATCGATTCCGATAGATTGTATAAACACTTTAGAATTATTGCTCGGTGACCTGGACAAAACTGGATCAATCAGATAAGGCCTCATAATTCATTTCAAGGATGCGCCAGCCACACAGCAGGCCGAGCTTCGCGCCAGCACGGGCGGCGGGCTCTGCTTCACATTCCAAGGTGGACAACAAACGAAGCTTCTTTGTATACCCATCAGCACGGGGTGCGACCCTTGGGAATGGGGTTCAGTGCAACAGAACCCGTATACCATAAAATAACACACACACACACATATATATATGTACCTGTCGTACACCATTTTGTAATGACAGTATTTATCGATCATATTAATAGTTCATGAATTCACAGTAAACACCGCAAGTACGCACAAAATTACAGGAAATCATTTTTCATGGCCAGCTCATTATGTACTTCCAGTATCTATCCCGCCACTGTTACCTTTCACCACAATCTGGGTCACATTCTAAATCCCATAAAACTAAAGAAAGAGACCTGACAACAATTAAACTTTATAATGGGGTTCTTTGCGTTTACTCTAGTTGTTAAATATGTGGGGATCAAAGAGGAAGGCGGTTTACGCTCACTATACCTGAATCACTCACTCATTCATTCTGAAGGTGGCAGGGAACCCTTACTTTTGTTCCACAATTCATCTTTGTCATTTTAAGGGGTCCCACGGATTAATTGAACGCAAAATCTCTACACTCTTCATTCAGAGAGCAGTCCATACGACATGTTTTAATAAAACAAAATGTGTTGGTGAGTTCAGGGTTCATTGGGGAGCCTGTTCGTAGTTTTTTGTTGTATTTTCGCTGCAGTTGCGAAAGCCACACTATTTTACCTCAGCAAACTGCAAGCATTTTTAGGTCTCGCCTGACCCAGCGAATGCGCTGGTCTGGCGAGACTTATTGAAAGGGCTCCAAAAAGTGCTACCAGGCCAGCCTAGCGCTACAGTGCATGTGCGCGGGCGCGCGCGCGCCACGCTTTACCACAATTACTTTATCTTTAACCGCTTTGATGTTTGATTGTGATCGCGATCGCAATCACTTTCGCGGCCGCACGGCCGCTTTGCATAGCCAATAGGTCTCGCTTTTGGGACCTTTTAAGTATTTAGTTATGCAACTGTTGCATAGCTAAACACTTATAAGGTCCCAAAGGCGAGACCAATTGGCTATGCCAATGCTTGTTTAGTTAGTCACTGTGATGAAAAAGTACTACGTGTCAAACTGCGATCAAAGACATGCTTGGTGTTTTTTTTTAATCCACTTTGCAGTGTTCTTTCCTTCCGACCTAGAATAACCCCTCACCTCCAAGGGTCAGGGTTCAGCAGCACGAAAGCCCAGCTGGGTTAATACTGTTGTGCTATACATGCTAATATAGGTAAAATGGTTTGCACCGGGGCGTGGTTTGGACGCCGGAGAAGATGGCGGCATAACGCGTCGCTCCTCCCGTGGCAGTGAATCGAGGAGCGATTCTGGAGTTATAACCTAGCGTGTGCACACTAAGAACAATGTTTTCGGCAATCGGAGATTGAGGTCCATCTCTGGGACAAATTTGAGCCGCCAAGGAGGTCCTGGAAGCGAGTTATGGGCAGGGAGCCCTGAGACCACGAGGGAGTGCGCAGCCGTTGGAATCGGCGGAGACCGGGCGAACGCTATTGAGGCTGTCACCGCTACGGAGCTGGAAGATTCGTGACCCGGGGAGGCCGCTGCCGTAACAGAGAGTGAAGGGCAGAAGTGTGGATCTGGTCTGGTCAGTGGGACTATAGATTCGCCCTGTTCTGCAGTGAAATGCCGGTGAGTGGAGCAGGCAAGATGGCGATTGCGGAGAGCCCCGAGAGATCTTGAGCGTTCCGGCGCGTGTCGGAGAACGAAGAGGTATTCGCTAGAAGGGGATCTGAAGTATGTGCATGTAACCTGTCCTGGAACACCCTAATATAGGCTGGGCGTCTCCGCCAACTATCGATGTTGGAAGTGGCAAAATGGCGGATGTACGGACCTCCGGGGCTCCGGGGACCCTACGTATTGAGTGGAACACGAGGCGATCGCAGTGAATGAGGGTGGAATGCTGCATGTTCAAGCGCTATGTACACATCAGCGACGGATGCATAATACGAGGAGCAGAGTCTGTGCCGGTCTTGGGATCATCACTACACTAGTTTGCAAATGGCGGCAGTGATGGCGGTTGTGCAGGCTCCTCCCGAATCATTCTCTCACTGATTTCGGCAATATAGCGGTCAATCCACACACAATCAACACGCGGAGTGCGCTTTTGGTGTATGTTACATGCTGATGAGTGCGAGTGAAGGCAGAGGGTGATGTACACTGTATCGCAGACAGCGCAAGTGTCGGGGCTTGCTCCATATGATCTGGGCGGGCTGCGTAGCTAGTGAGGCGGCCAACGTACTATTTTATACTGCGGATCTGAGAAACTAATGACGGCGATCTGTGGAGGGCTTGGAGAGGCTGCAGCAACATTTCCGAGGGACAGTGCACAGAATTTGAGCAGTGCTTGGTGCACAAGAGACTTGCGAGAATAACCGAATAGCTCGGTTTTGTCAAGAGATCAGGTCACTTACTACGAGTAGTGGAGCAAGAGGGTCTGTGCAGTTACACGTTGGGAGTCTGATGTTTGCTGTCATGCTGGTCACGAGTAAGGCAATGGTGTCTGTTATGCACTCCTAAATCTCTAATCACGTCATTGGCTGGGGCAGGAGTTCACTTGTGCTGGTGATGTATGGTACGTGCGCACCTTCTGCATATGGTGGAAGCTCCTGGTCACGTGCTGCTTAAGTCTATTGCAGGGCTATCAGTTCAGTTCTGTCATTCGATTCAATAGGCTTTTCACGGTGCTGTTTAAGATGGGGGATAAAGATACAAAGAACTTGAAAAGGCTCAAGGCTGAACCTCCTGCTCCAATATCGCCGATCAAAGGTAAAAAGGATGTGACCGATACGATAGACATAATATTGAATAGATTAGAGGAAGTAAAGGAGATCGCAAAGTCCACAAAGGAAGAAATTGTAGCTATTCGTAAAGACATCCGTGATACTAATGCCAGACTTACGGAGTCAGAGTCAAGAATCAGTCGTCTAGAGGACTCGGAGACCACAACTTGTAGCTCTCTTAAACGCCTATACATCTCCACAGAACAAATGTCAAGGAAGCTGTCGGAAATGGAAGATAGAAATGGCAGAGGGAACCTACGCATCTTTGGCATACCGGAGGGGTCAGAAGAGACTTACGAGTCCTGTGTTCAATTTCTGGAGGCTTGGTTCTCCCAAGCGACCAACCTTAGCTTCCATCATCCACTGGAATTTGATAGAGCTCATAGGGTTCCGGGCAGGATCTTGCCGGGCCAAAAGGGACCGCGGCCTATTGTATGTAAACCACTACGTTACCAGCATGTAGAACAAATACTGTCGTTTGTACGTAAAAATAACCATGTGCTCTGGAAATCTAGTAAAGTATTCATATCACAAGACTACAGTAAAGAAACTGTGGACACGAGGAAAGCCTTTCTTGCTTTGCGTCCACAATTAAAGTCGCTGGGTCACCAATTTGGTTTTGTAGGTCCGGCAAGGTTCCGTGTCTTTATCAAAGGTTCTCCGCAGATCTTCGCAGACCCATTAAAACTCAGGCAATATCTGGAGGGAAGCGATGAATCACGCATGGATACTTCATCAGCGGCCTCTACTTCCTCCGCTAAACAGGACTCTTTGTTTCCGTAGCAGATTATTTTGTCAATGTACCATTCGTAGTCATGCAGTGTTGGGTCCTGATGTACTGCTGTATTGTTGCAATGTTGGCCCCTGTTCAGGAAGGTAATGGAGTATAAGGGGCCGTAAGAATTTCCCTATGTGTTCTTGGGTGGTTTGTGCCTTCTTTGAGTGTTGATACTAGTTATGATTCGTCACTAAATATTATGCAATCCTTGGTCTGTGTTGGTAGCCCTAGACCAGTCAACAGCAGTGAAGAAGTGGGGGCTTATTTATTGCATACATCTCGAGGTGAGCATACCAACCCTTTGATGTATTGGATTAAGGTTAGTGAGATGGGTAGTCACTGTGGAGAATCCCACTGGGAGGTGACCCAGCGGCAGCCTTGTCCATATAAGTTAGCTGTTACCTAGACAGGCACTGTTGCCTATCGGGCACACAGGTTTGTGATGCCTTACGTGTTGGGCTAATTCCTGAATCGCTAACACGAATACGAGTTGAGGCCATGGGAGGGACACTATTTTTTCCGTGTCACCATGCCTACTAGTTTATCTCGGGGTGGAGGGGTGGGGGAGGGTGTTGGGGAGGGGGAGGTGGGAGGGTGGGAGAGGGAGGGAGGGTGGGGAGCGTGTTTGATTTTTGTGGTAATTTTTCTTTATGTGATTGTTTATGCCATGTTTCCATGCATACCAAGTCCAACATCACTCTATTGCCAAAGCCTGTGCAGATTGCACTGCCGCGACCCGGTTGGGGTCTATGTTAAGTTCCAATGCACACCAGGCCTAATACCATACTATTGTCAATGCCTAGGCCTATTGTACTTTTACCTTCTGGCTAGTGCTGTGAGAATTAAGGGGTTAAGAGAGAAAATGAAGGAGGTCCGAGTCAATGCAGTTCAGTATAGTTTATTAATAATTTACCATGTTAGCTGTTGATTCGTTATGGCGTTATCCACAATTGACACTCCTATGGGTGTATCAAGAGTGAATAGCTTGAAAATACTCTCTCTTAATGTCAAGGGTCTCAATCAACCAGTTAAGCGTCAGAAGACCCTGGAGTATTTACGTAGACAGAAAGGTGATATTGTATTGTTGCAGGAATCTAAACTTGAGGCCTCACAATTTCATACACTCAGGAATAAATTCTTTGTTGAGGTCGTGGGGTCAGAGGCGATGGGGAAGAAAAATGGGGTCCTGACTTTAATTGCCAAAAAATCTAACGTAGAGTTGCTCACCCATGATTCTGACTCCAAAGGGCGGTGGGTTACGACCAAGCTGACTAAAGATGACACTGAATTCTATGTGACGAATGTCTATGCCTCTAATACATGCGAGCTAACCTTTTGGTCAGATCTGTCCAAGCAACTAGAGACCATTCCTGACTCAGCCATACACATTCTGGCAGGAGACTTTAATCTACCATTTGATCCAGTATTAGATAGGGATTCCAGATGCTCCTTTCGTAGCAATAGATCCCATAAGGCCTTCACTAATCTATATACTCGATTTCATTTGGTGGATACATGGAGATTGCAGAACCCTGATGGGAGGGATTATTCCTTTTATTCTCCGCCGCATGATTCATTGTACAGGATTGATTATTTATTTATAACAAAGAATGGTATCCCTAGAATAGAAGGGACATCTATCGAACCAAAGGTTTTATCTGATCACTCATGTATTTCACTATCCATCTCTAACGTCAAACCCTCTACCCAGCAATCAATCTGGAGGTTTAATGAGGAGGTGCTTGGGAAAGAACAGCATAGGGTAGCGATCGAGACAGCGATTAGGGAGTACTTAGACCATAACAGTAGGGGAGATACCACTGATTTGATTCGTTGGGAGGCGCTAAAAAGTACGATAAGAGGAGTCGTTATTAAAATAAAATCTGCCATAAACAAGAACCATAATAAAGCTCTGGAGACTTTAGAAGGAGAAATTGCCGCGCTAGAGAAGAAACACTTGGCCGACAGGAAGGAAGAGACAATGAATAAGTTAGCAAATAAGAAATATGAGTATAACAAAATAGTAAGTGAAAGGGCGGGGACTTGGTTAACTAGGAGGAAGCAATTCAAACTTTGTAAATCCAACAAGGCAGGGAAGAGCCTAGCTGCATACCTCAAATTTAAAATACAGAAAAATACGATTAACTCCATCAAAGATCAGGGGGGTACAACACACTCGGACCCGGCTAAGATAGCGAAGGTATTCAAACAATTTTATGAGCAACTTTATGCCAAGAACACAGAGGTAGACAATTCAAAAATTGAAGGCTATTTAGATAAGTGCAATCTTCCCTCCCTCTCCACCATGGATCGTGATGGCCTTAACGGCCCTATCACGCTTCAGGAAGTCGAGATGGTCATTAAGTCTTTAAAATGTGGTAAGGCACCCGGACCGGACGGGTTCACTGCTAGGTTCTACAAGAGGTTTTCCCCACTGTTGGCACAACCACTCTTGCACTTATTCCAAGAAATCAGTGCAATAGGGGAGGTGAAGGGTACGCTGTCAGAAGCCATTATTGCGGTGCTACCGAAGGAGGGGAAGGATCCAGCGCTACCAAAGAACTATAGGCCTATCTCGCTCATTAATCTCGATTGTAAGCTTCTAGCAATGATTCTGGCTTCTAGCAATGATTCCAAAAGGTCCTACCCAAATTGATACATGCATCAAAGGCGGGTTTTTTAAAGAATAGACTGTCTAGTGATAATACTAGAATACTGGCGCATGTACTGGAACGAGCAAAGTTGTTGACTACCCCTACTGTGGCAATCACACTTGACGCCGAAAAGGCTTTCGATAGAGTCGAGTGGAACTATCTGAATGCGGTCCTAAATAAGTTCAACCTCGGTCACCTCTTTACGAAGATGGTGATGTCTCTATACTCTTGTCCATCTGCGAGAGTTAGAGCGGGCGGCTCCTTCTCCTCAGCGTTCCAGTTACATCAAGGCACTAGACAGGGGTGCCCTCTCTCGCCTTCATTGTTTTTGTTGGCCATTGAGCCATTTCTTTATCACTTGAGAACTAACGAGGGTATTGCTGGAATTCCATTTGAAGATTGTATAATAAAATTGACAGCATATGCGGATGATGTTCTAATAGTATCAGAGAGAGCGGCAGAGGCTATACCGGCCCTTATGTCTACCATTGACGATTTTTCCAAGGTGTCGGGATATAAATTGAACAAAGATAAAACAGAGGTTAAGCTGCTGAATAACTTAGGCACTAGAGAGATTATGGGGGACTCTGGCCTGACGTGGCAACCAGGCTGCTTTAAGTATCTGGGATTGGAATTTGATACAGATCTAATTACAACTTTGGAGGTCAATGAAAGCTTGACTCTGAAAAAAATATCTAAATTGCTAGAGGGATGGTCCCCGAAATTCCTTTCATGGTGGGGAAGGGCGGAAACCTTGAAGATGATGGTGACCCCATTAGTAAATTATCTGGCGAGTATGCTGCCAATGACGTTCTCGGAGGCCTTCTTGACAAAGGTGGACGGGCTGTTTGGTGGGTTCTTGTGGCAGGGGAAGAAACACAGGATATCTATGAAGAAGCTACAGCTATCAAAAGGTAAGGGCGGCCTGGGTCTCCCTAGCTTCAGGAACTATCAGACGGCCTTTCTATGTAAACAAGGGGCTCAGTGGCTGAATGAGGATGCAGATTATTCACCGTTGTGGATTGCGATTGAGAAATCTTTGATTGGTAATGCATCTCTCGCAGCATTACTCTCAATGGATCTATCCCATCTCCCCCACTCCAAATACATCCTGTTGAACACTAGAAGAGCGCTTCTGAGATTAGATCAGTCTCAGACAGGTGGGCTGTTGTGGAGGAAGTCTACTATGGTATCTTTATGGTATAATCCATCGTTTAAGCTGGAAGGGAAGCTTCTGCAATGGAAGGTTTGGTCTGAGAAAGGCAATAATCTGGTGGAAGACTTATTTGAAGGAGGGCATCCATTGCCGTTCTCTTCGCTTCAAACCAACCCCAATATGTCTCCAATGGACTTTTATGACTTTTTGAAACTTAAGGTTATTCTGTCTACTCGCTCCCTTAAATCGCATGACCCTTGGCTTAAGACCCATGTTCCACGAATGTTGAGGTCGGGTCATTTTGTTTCTAAAATGTATAAGTTGCTTCTCCCTGCCCCAAGGAAGGCGTTCAAGAAAAATGAATCCAAGTGGGAGTCTGAGCCTAACTCTACAGGTTTAGTATTTGACTGGGATTTGATACATGCTGCCGCCCTAACGAATAAGATCTCCTCGATTCTAGCCCAAACCAAATATATTCTCGTTAATAGGACTTATTGGACGCCAGAAAAACTCCATAAACTCCATCTGAGGGATAGCCCCTTATGTTGGAATTGTAACTCGGCGGTGGGAGACTTAGCCCATATGCTCTTTGGGTGCTCTGCGCTGGGACTATTCTGGGGGAAAGTGTTTGACTGCATAGATCATACTTTCAAGGTCAAGTCTAAACGAGAATTTGTCTATGTTCTATTGGGGATGCTAGACCAGGAGCTTCAAAATGACAATGATCGTCAATTGATGGACATTTTGCTTACTCTAGCCTGCAAGGTGGTACTATGTAAATGGAAAAGCGCCTCTGAGGTCTCCTACAGGGTATGGCAAGAACGGCTCTCGTTTTTAAGAGGAGCTGACAATCCAGCTCTACACTCATCCCCGTGGCGCGCTTCCCACAGGCGGCTTTGGAAATCCCTGGACAGGTCTTCGTTCTCATTTGACCCACCCTGAATGGAAGTGGTGGAAGTAGTGGCAGATTTGTGGCTGAATCAGGGCTGATAGACTAGAGAGTAAGGGGAGAGACGGAATTGGATAGGTAACACAAGTGAAATAAGGTATTGGCAGTTGTGGCGCTCAAACACTATAGCGCAATCGGAGTGTGGGGTCTAAACGTGGTTTCATGACATATCTTAGTTTAATTTTATTGGGTTTCCTTTAATTTCACTTCATTTTATTTCACTTCATTTTATTTCACTTCATTTGTTTCGAATTTGTCCATGTTATTCGGATGTGGCGATCAAAGTTACAGCCCTGACTTACGGATTTTATTATTATGTGTTTGAGGAATATGATCTCATATGGGTCTGTGTTGGGGGTGACTCTCCTATAGATTTGTCGGCTCTCATGTACTATGGGTCTGTTGGTTGGGGATTGCATATGTCATTTATTGTCAGTTATTGCCACTTATTGTATGACTTGTCATTTTTTTTTCTCAATTTTGTTTATTAATAAAAAAGATTTGAAATAAAAAACAAAATGGTTTGCACCACTGGCCCAGAGTCGCAGTCCAGTCACGGGGCTTTACTCATTCATAAATATCATAATGTATATCCCAATGACAGCTGGGGGATCGGTGAAGGGTCGCGTGACATGCTACCCAACAGGCAAGCTGAATCTGCTTCTAAACAAATTACTTCCATTCAAACGATTAAACAGTGGTAAATTAAAGCAAGTGCAGGCAAGAACAATGTACTGGCAATAATGACTCCAATACTCCTAGCTCCTTCACACTAACACATCATTATGAACCCCGGCGAGAGGATGGAAAAGTAAACACAGTTTGTCTAATTATTTATCCAGGGCTGTGGTTCTTAAACTGGGGTCCGATGACACTTGGGGGTCTGCAGACACATGGGGGGTCTGCGACACCTACTTAGGGGATCCCTGAAGGTTGGCAAAATTAAATAATATAAACAGATTAATAAAGTCTAGGGCAGCCCAATAGAACAGATAACTGATGACTTTAAAAGAAATATTCGTGTTGTCATGGTCTGGGGTACAGTAAAGAACTACATCATCTGCATCTAGTTACATTTACGGCCTTGTATAAATCCTGTCTGACCTCGTCCCCCCACGCACCCCACAAATGCTGGAAATGGTGTAATCTGTGTTGAGAAGAGTGATGGGACAATAAGAGCTACATTGTTAGGGTCCCATTACTTAAAGGAATTAGGACGGTTCCCCAGTTAGCCAGATAGGGTTAACATCTTCCAATAGTATAGCTATCAAAACTTGCACAAGAAACGTATACTTTGCACTCCTGGGGCCTGGAGATATACAACGGTTGAACGCTCTTGGATTGCGCGTTTCCCCTCTTTTCTTGCTATAGGTTGAGCTAGATTCTTGACTGTTCGCAAGTCCATTGTTGGGATTAAAAAGATTCCTGTAAATAATCCTCACATTCTCCTACCCTCAGATTAGTTTCCCAGTCTAAAGATGTTTAATGAATTTAAGAAACACAGCAGCAATTGGGCAAGGATCATGAACCAGCATTTTACCTTCCCCTTCTTCTATGCATCAAATTTAATTTCTAGCTTTTCTCTTCTAGCCTACCGCGCCAAATGCCTGGCCGTCGTATTGCCTTCCTCATAAAGGTGCTGACAGTAATTTCTTACATGTAACATATTTCTTGCTCCTAATTTGATTTCAGAAGCTTCCTTGCCTCAGACGGCTTCTTGGTGTATCTGCCTTATTAAATTAATGTAGTGTTTGTTGTAAAACCTTCTGCTGATTGCTCAAGTCCTGGATCACTCTCCAAAAACGACTTAAATACATCCCATACCATTACTAGAAGAACTGTATCAAGATTCAATTCAAAATACTATTGAATTTTACCTTCCCCCTTGCTTCTTAATTGATTCGTAATCTAACATGAACCCATTACGCCTCCAACGTTCCTACTAAACCCTGTACAATATTAATTGCTGATTCAACAGCGCTGTCGTCTTATATGGCTGGCTTGTTTGGATGCACAAAGAATATGTAGGTCTCTAGAGGTTACACATAATCTAGTCTCAATTATGATTTAAAGCGTGGGTTGGTGTCATTATACTGTTTTAAATTCAAATGCTTCTCCCACCATATATCCCTCAAACAATACGCTTGAATGATCATTCTTTATGAACCTTTCATGCCACTGTCCTTTTGAAACCACCCTCTATAATAATTTAGTGTAAATAGTTTATGCAATGTTAAGCTTCATCAAAGCCTCTGGGTAATTTCTGGTAGGGCCACAATAAGAAACCAAGGAGAGTGATCTCTGCCCTATTAATATCTGAATAATCACCCGTTTCCTCTGCTTATCTGTGTCATGCTTTACACATGTCAATCCCATACTCCATTAACACTCATTGTAGGGCCCCTAAGAGCAACTGAAGCACAGGAAAAAAGTTTTCCTGAATCCAAAAAGTTTTTTTCCTGTATAAAATGTGTTCCCTGTCACCTAGTAATCTGGGATCAGGAATCCCTTAGGAAGGCTACTGTGTGTCTAGACTTTCTGGGATTATTCAAACCATTAACGCTCATGGTTGTGAGCCAAACTAATGTCATCTCCTGTTGATTTTCCCCTCCTTCTACCCTTAACCGTGCCCCTTCCTCTTCCTTTCAGCCATACCCCCACCAGCCTCCCACGCTTCCTTCCCCAGAATACCAAACTCTCTGCCCCACATGATGTGATCGACCAGACACCTAGAACAGTCTCAACCATGTACACGCTTGCCCCTTAAAGCCTTTAGGAATGCATAGATTGGCACCTCACAGAGGCCTGTGCTGAACTGAGCTTGAACCAACTATCATCTCCCTCGCACAAGAAGCTCACTTGCATCACCAAACCTTTCAAGCAGCCAGAGTCCATTTCAAATTTGGACATATATTGTCCAAGTATCAATATGCTTCATCTGCTTCCTTTGAAATGTGAATTTGAATTTACAAGGCTACTTTTGGATGCGAGAGGTCAGTTTTCACATTTTCTTTAGCTCACATCGCCAGGTTCAGATTGCTCTCAAAGGCCTGGCTGTATTAAAAGAATAACCGAGGAATATCGCAAAAGAAAAGTCTTTACATGTTTTCGATTGTTTCTTGTCACAGATATCAATAGCATTGTTTCCTTAATCAGTAAATCTTGAAAAAAGCCAGACTGTTACGGAAGCTCTTCTTTTTCAGGTCTCGCAGACCTAGCGCTGGAGCGCGCATGCGCTCCTCGCTCTGCGATGGCTTTTTGTCATCAATGCGCTTTTCGAAGGGGACTTGAAGCCCCGCCTATCTTTTTGATTGGGTAGCGTCATTCTCAATGCTGAACGCTGGCTTCTGATTGAAAAGGAGACTTCTTAGTCCCTCCTTGTTACCGCCCTGTCCACTTTTGCCCCCCCCCCCCCCCCCGGACTAGATCGTGTACTGGCGGCATGATACAGTCTCCTTTGTTTACTCGTGTAGGGACGTTTTTTTCCCATTAAGGGCTTTGGCAATAGCAGCGCGTGTTTATTTTTGCAATGCGCTCCATGCAAATATTTGAACTTGTTGAGTTTTTGCTATGTGTTTTACAATGGCGACAGCTTGTATGAGTCGCTTTTCAGTCTCCCCCGCGATGTAGCGCTTTCTTTTTTGAACTTGGAAATTAACTTAAAGTTAGTGGTTGATGTTCCGTGTTCTTTTCGGTCTTGCAACTGCGAGCAAGATGTGACAATGTACGCTCAGTGCTCGTGTTTTCCTATCACTGTAATCGGCTCTAAAGTAAGCACTCAAGCACTCTTTTATTTTTGTTTTCACAGCAGTCCACCGCACGCACGTTTATTTATTTATTTATTTTGCCACGCGGGGCAAAAGGGAGCGTTTCTCCTCACTAAAGCAGTGTGCTTTTATCACTGAGATTAGTTTCTCTGTATAGCGTTGTCAAATGTGTTCCTAGACCAATCCAGGCTCCTATTTTGCGTTTGTTTTATTCTCCTTATCGTGGTTGTGATGGCTTAGCTTTCTCCTCGAAACACGTTCATACAGTGAAATTCTAATTTGGTCACATTCTGTGGCTTTCTGATGGCACGTATATTCTTCCATATGTGCATGTTTGTGTTGTCCCTTTTACTGTCTGCGGAGTACTTAAGTTAATTTAGTATGTCTCTCTTCTATGTTTACGTCCTATCAGCAGTCACAGAAGGGGGCCTCAGTCGGGCTCGTGCGGTTGTCATGGTGAAGCAGGTGCTGAGCATGCGCCGTGCTCAAGGAAACCTCCTCAATGGGCTGCTCATCCATTGGCAGGCCCTGTGGAGCCTGACGAGAGCATCCACATCCCGCATGAACCACAGCCTGACCCCCAACAGCCTAAAAAAACAACAGCCTGAAACTCAACCTGAACCTGCGCCCAGCCCAGTAGTGAGCCCGGAAGTGCCCCAGAAGAGGTAGGGACAGCAGCAAGGGGTCGGGAAGCTGAAAGGGAGCCTAGTGGTGAAAGCGAAGTGAGGGCGAATGGCACAGGACTGGTAAGGCAGTCCTGCACAGCGCAAGGCAGGGGCAAGAACTAGTTAGAGATGTCACAAATGGCGCTTGAGTGAAGACAAACGGCACATGGAAAGGAAAAAGGCACAGATGCGATTACTAATCGGAAGGAGAATGGACAGGAATTTTCAGGCACGGCACTCTAGGATTGCAAGGGGACACAAGGAAGGGGGGTAGGAGATAAGACACAGTACGCATGTTAAATGGACGCAGAACAGCAGATGAAGGTGAGCGTAGGACAAGTGGAAGCAGAGGCACTGGTGTAGACACTTAGTACAGTTGTTTTTTCCCCAGATGTTTTTGAAATTCAATTGTCAAATTTGACAATCAAGTTGTTTATTCTTAATCGACAACTCTACACGTATAAGGGATTTTACGTACCAGCTATATTAAGTGTGTTCTAGTTTCTCTAGACATTTTGTTATGAGCGTGGAGGGAGGAGTACTTTGGGAGAGAGAGGGCCGGGAAAAAGAGTGAGAGGAGGTGAGTGTAGCATGGAAAGAGATCAAAAAAAGAAAAGAAGGGAGAGTGATAAAGGAAGAGAGGGAGGACGACTGCAGAGGGAGAGAAGTGGTGGAGGGAAAGACCGGAAGGGGATAGGAGGTGAAAGGAGGAGAGGTGAGATAATGATGAAAGAGAGACGGGTGAGAGTAGAAGGTCCGGAAATGGCAAGGGAACGGAGGTCATAGTAAACAAGCATTTGCAATGCAATAGGTCTCACATTTGCAACAGTTTGAGCTCTTGGCATTGTAAATGACAATGCCTTTTATTTATGTGTTGGTTTTTAAAACATAAATAAAAGGCATTATCATTTACAATGCCAATAGCTTAAACTCTCGCAAATGCAAGACCTAATGCATTGCAAATTCTTGTCTCTTTTCCAAATGGTGTTCTGTCTGATGTGGTAACTGACAATAACTCCAGGTAGGACTTGTTCTCATGTTCGATCTGTACCCATTCCTCATCTTTTTTTAAACTCTCTATTGGTTTTTACGCAACTTGCCACTAAGGTATGCATGGCCATTAATAGTGCGGGGTAAAGTAAAACACTGCTCATTTAATCTATCCGACCACCTGTTCACACATCCTATGGGAGTTTCGCCCAAGCAGTCCTAAAGGGGGTTAGCAATGTCAGGATGGGGACTTGTAGTCTTTGGCTTGCTAAAGATACCCGGTGGCGCATGGGAGAAACCAAATGTACCAGAACTAGGTTACACGTACTGGAAACAACAAAGTAAGAGGGTCCCAGTTTCGGCAAATACGATCAGTGTCCATTTTAGGAGTTTGTCAAGGGAAGGGCTCAATAATAACAGACATTTGCAATGCAATCGGTCTCGCCTTTGGGACTTTATATGTATTCAGCTATGCAGTACATTAGCCTGAATGCTGAAACATCTACTGTTCTTTAACATGGAGGGAAAGTAAGCACCAAACTGCGTGACACGCCACGTATGGGAACACATGGAGAGAAATATTGCCTTTCAGCGGGAAATGGTATAGTCCAAAGCTCTGTTTTTAATATAAAATTAGGGCCTTCACTGGTCATAACACTGAAAATACAAGATTTGAAAAAAATATTATTGTCTACGGGTGCTTGTGGAAGACACTTTCTATGGACTGGAATCTAGAGAATGCTAAAGTGATTCTGGTATTTTACTGACCTCTGCTGGTCGTTTTCTATCAAGACAGTTAAATAGAGGCAGTTGAACAGGAAAAAAGTCCCTAAGAAGAGGCAAATAAGTCCTAGGGCTGATCTCCAGAGCCCACAAAGTACATACACATATAAGTGTATACTAAAGTATATACAAGAGGTCTCGAATGCTCAACCTAAAAATCAAGTACCATTTGTTGTCAGAGGAGGGGGGAGCAGCCCAACCTTTTTTTAAAAATTCTGAGTCACTGGAATGGAGGCCTCCTAGCCCCCTCGTGTAAAGTTCAGCTTCTATGAGCTTACCCAGTCCTCTGTGTGGTGGGCCATCCAGTGATTTCCAGCACAGTGCCCCTAGGGGGCACACCAGGGCTATGTAAAGAAACAGGTTGTCATCTTTTGTATATGTCTAGCAGACTTACCTCTTCTGTATGTAGATGTTGTCTGTGAAGGGTTCTCTCTAGGTCTGTAGTGAGCAGAAGCGGGCTATGACTGGGCCGCCCCACACCATATGGACAAAAGTCTTCAATATCTAGAGTGCATCTGGGGCAGCTCAGGTCAGTTGAGCACATTATGACATTCAGCCTAAAGGGCAAGAGATACGCAATATGTAATTAGTTGAACTGTGTGGATTTAAAGAGCGTTTCGTGAGAGAGTGCATGGGTGTTCTAGGCTCTGTTCCCAACTGTACCCCTTCCTTTAACATGAAGTTGGCATTCCAAGTAATCAGAAACTTTTGCATTTTCTCTTTTACACCTTCTTTGAGTCAAACAATACAAATATTAGATTTACGAGATCAGTTCTCCACATCCTCAAATTTATGCTCCATTTATTTTATGTGAGATTCTTTTGTGATATCTCTTCCTTAATTTTGCTTTCTAATTGTCCTTTTAACCCTCATTCATGGATATCACATTCCCAATTGTATCTATCTACTCTGAAAGCTCGTTCATTTTCTGGTTCTGAAACTCTACATTTGTTATATATTCCCTTTGAGGAGCTTTAAATTATTTTTCTTCTTTCAAAATAGTTCTTAAGAGACATTTTTCAGAATTTTCATCTTGCCCAGAGGAGGCAGGAAGGCCCCCTGTACATATCTTAAAATGTCTCCCCACTTCCAAATGTTGACAAATTGGCCAGGATATTTCTGCGACTTGATTCCTCATGTTGCTCATTCCAATTGATTCTGTAGAATCATAAAGAGAGTGAATTCTTGAGCCTAACTGTGGGGCATAAGTTGCATGATCCAGTGGGATTTGGAGTGTATTTGTTTTTTTATTTTGTTCTGACAATTTTCCTCTCCCAAAACACCTTTATAGCTTTTCTCTTCTCCGCAATACATGCCCTTCGCCCTCTCTTATATTAACGACCTTTTGAGTTGTTTCTTTTATACCATTCTTGGCTTTCGCATGCTCTTCTGCAGGTTTTCTGGTTTTAGCTGCTGCACTGGGTTTATGAATCTTCATGTGGGTCCTATTTGGCTTGAATTTGGCACATTCTGTAATTGAGATTATATTGGAATCCTCTTTACTGGTCCCTTTTCCCTGAGGAATCTCAGTCTCTGATCCACAAACCAAATTAAAAATATCCACATTCTCGCCGACTGCTCCACCATTCTGGGAGTGATCTTCTAAATTCTTTACATCATTGTACTTTCTACCCCCATCTCATCATGAATAGGCTCCTGCCTCGGGCACCTCATCTCTGCAGTTTCCTGTGCCACATGTTATTCCTTCCAGTTCCATATTTATTTTTAAATCGGGGTGCTGCTGCCCGGGAAACAACTGTTTTCTGACTCATGTCCACCTGTTTCCTTCACAGTCCCCATTATTACTACAGACGGGCTCGACTACTGTGTCTGAGCTTCAGTCCCACTCATGAACAGTCACTCCGGCCAGGGGTCACAGACATTTCCCATGGGGCGAAAAACGTCACTCTCCTCAGAACGATGAACTTCACCCTCCGTGGGCCTGCCGCTGATCAGCTGAGTAAAACCCCCTGGCCACCCATTGCTTCACTCGGGGCAGCAAAACACCTCTTGGGTCCAGCCGCCAGGTGGGAAACACTTCCCTAGTGTATCACGCTTGGAAACAAAGACCAGACTCCAACAGTACACCACCATTCCTCTGTGACTCCACGTCTTCTCATGGACACAGCAATGGCCCAGACCAGCACACCTGAGGCATTTTGTCACGGATACAGGACAATCATCAATTCACTACTGGAGTATAGGAAAGCATACTGATCACATTATAAGAGCAGTGTCTATGGTACAATTGTGTATTAGTTTCACAAAGGATGGTCCGTCTAACACAGAGCTACCGGGAGCTAGGCAGAGCACTGCCTATTAGCTTTGCACTCGGAGGCCAGTTTCCTGGTCCACCCAGCACTCTTTAGCATGGCAACACACTATGATGAGTGGAGGCACACTGGCAGGCAGTCTTTGAGTACCTCCTGCCTCGGGTGCATGGCTGCCTTTGGCATGCCCGATCTGACCCTTTTGCTAATGGGAAGCACCAGTCCTGAGTGTAAGAGATCCTACCTGAACCGTTGGTGTCTCAGCCCTCATCAGCTGGGGTTCAGGCCCATGTCACAGTTGAATGGATCATGGACGAAGACCCCAAAAACGTCTTGTGACACTAGGCAGTTGTAACCCCCACTCAGGCTAGTTACAAATGTAGTTGATATATCCCCGCATGGGCCGATCTCAACTTTTCCAACTGCAGCTTCACAAGGGACATTCACAACACACAGTTACAGCCTAAACCAGGCCTCTGCTATCATAATGTTGTGGAGTCATGGTTCCTGCCTAGAACTGCTTGGAGAGTCTAGGGTTGGCACCAATGTCTGGGTCCTTCCGGATTGCTCTCCAGCAGTCTGCTCCTCTGGGAACATGCTGCACCTTGCTCCTTCTTGGACAGTCTCCCCTTCTGCAGGTTAGACAGGCTCCTTCCCTCGCTCAGATGAGTAGGCAGGCTTCTGGGCGCTTCAGGCTAGATACACATCTTCTCCAGCAAGAGATCTAGATTTCAGGTGATGTCTCCTAACCTATGGGATACAGGCTGGTAGGCAGTCACCAGCCCTGGTTTCACAGCTGCCCTCTGAGTAGTCTGCAGAGCACTCATTCCTTGGCCATAGAGGACTCGGAACAGAAACCATTAAGAGAGGTGTGTGGGGTACCACATGTATACAAAGGTAGCACACAGGAGATGTGGAGCCAATATATGAAACGGCAGAACCAGTTTAGGATCAAGTGTCCTTTCCAAGGCTATTATTCAGACACAGCCTTTGTGAAGAGTGATGCTATTACAGAGGCACAAAGAGGTGTGAGTGTTCTGTTCTGCCCCTGGGTGTCATCAGCACAATTGAAGGAGTAAGACAAAAGGGTAGGCCCTCCCACCTAAAACCTTCCTCTTCTGACATAAAAGCCTGCAGCTGCACAGCTCATCCCTTCTATCCACCAAATCACAGTGTTGAGGACCACTAATCAGCAGCTCCTTGCTAACAAAAGGCCTAGGGCCTTTCTTTTCTCCCCTCCCTTTAATTCTTGGGTCTCCTCCCTCCAGCTACAGATTTGGAAGCAATACACTTCAACTGTCTGGAAGCACAGTCCTTAAATCTGGTGGAAGCCCAAGGGTACCCAAAATGGAGCCACTGGCCTTAATTACTCTGGCTTACTTACACACACTGTATGTAACATGCAGGCTACCCACATCAACACACACTCAAGATGCTAGGGCTAAGGAATGGGTAAGTAAATAGAAGAACTTTACGCAAATCGGTCATCAGGCCTCCAATCTAGTAACTCAGATGAAAAGGGCTGGTCATATTAGGCTTACCCACTGCTCTATGTACTAAATGCATGACAGGGGCAGTACCTCTGTCACAAAATTAGTTAGTCCTGAGGCGGAAGCCGGGACTGTTGTACCTTTTTAAACATTGTTGTGTTCTGTGTAAATTGTTTTAAATAATCACTCTTTGCACTCCTACCTGGGCACTTGAGCGGCACTCGGCACGGGAAGCGGACCCCTAGCGCTGCCACGCTGCCTTGACCCTCTCCCACGCCCCCAACCAACTCGGCACCGCGAGGACGGTGGCCACGCCCCCTTTAGGCCACGCCCCCTTCCAGCGACCAGCTTACAACGCTGAATACTAGCGTCTGGCGCGTAGAAGCTTGTTAGTCCTGAGGCGGAAGCCGGGACTGTTGTACCTTTTTAAACATTGTTGTGTTCTGTGTAAATTGTTTTAAATATTCACTCTTTGCACTACTACCTGGGCACTTGAGCGGCACTCGGCACGGGAAGCGGACCCCTAGCGCTGCCACGCTGCCTTGACCCTCTCCCACGCCCCCAACCAACTCGGCACCGCGAGGACGGTGGCCACGCCCCCTTTAGGCCACGCCCCCTGGACGTTCCCACCAGCAACCTGCTATAAAATGTGCCTGGCCAGGAAGCGCAGCGGACGAGCGCAGCGGGAGCGCCGTTTGCGCGCCGAAGGCGCGCCTAAGGCAAGCCCGTCTGCGCCCGTCCGCGCTCGAACGGGCTCAGGGCCAGACCTCATGCCGGGCTCAGACGCCAAGAGGGTGAACTATTCGCATCGCGCCCTACTTAGTCTCAGACCCACTAAGAACATACACTGTAATTACTTTCACGACTCAGATGGACTTTTTACTAATTGTGTACTCTGCCACCCAGTCCACTTACTTCCCATCCAGGCACCCATTCCACACTCTGGCCTGAAATTAGCTGTACTAAACTGTAGGTCGCTCCCCATGCACGCCCTGCTCATCAATCATCTGCTCGTTGACCATGAGTTAGACATTCTGTTCCTCACGGAGACTTGGCTTACAACACACTCGGACTCGGATGTGGTTTTAGCCCTGGCCCCGGGCTTCCTCATCCAGTCCCAATTACGCCCCTCCGGTAGAGGCGGTGGTCTGGCCATTCTGCATAGAGATCATTTCTCATGCAGAATCAGCGATGCTCATATTATAGATTCAGAGAGCTGCCACTTTACCATCCAGCTGACCCCTACTAGATCACTGGTAGGCCTCCTGGTGTATCGTCCCCCTGGACATTCTGGTCCCTTTACCAGTGCCCTGCTAGAAGCCATATCAGCATTGGCCCATTCTACACCCAACTTCACTGTGCTAGGGGACCTCAATATTCATTTTGATGATCCCCTTGACACAGGGGCTGCTGACCTGATTCTAGACCTGGCTGTCTGCGGTCTCCAACTGGTTAATACTGGAGCCACCCACATTAAGGGCCATCTGTTAGACCCGGTCTTCACAAATGTCCACACCCTCCAGGCCAAAACTTCCTGCCCCCTTCCTTGGACAGACCACTTCTTGGTTCCTCTCTTCTTGCCAGGAGAATTTAAGAAGCCCCATAAGCCTGTCACGTATACCCGGGACAGGGCATGGTCCAGACTCTCAACAGAGGACTGGGCCAGAGCCCTGGAATCAACGGCTCCCGCCCCCTCGGGGGATCCCGTCGTAGCGGATAGCAATCTTAGGAAGTGGATCTCCAATTCACTCGACTTGATCCTTCCAATAAAAACCCGCGAAGACAAAAGCGGAAAGATAGGCTCAGCCCCATGGTTCAGCCGGGAACTCAGAACCCTCCGCAAGGAATGTAAAAAAGCGGAGCGACTGTGGAGGAAGGACTGGCTCTACTCTAGTAAGGATTCCTACCGGAGGACGGTGAGAGCATATAAATCTGCTCTGAAACTTACTAAAGCCTCCTATTATGATGATAGGATAAAAAATGCTACTAACTCTGCAAGAGAATCCTATCTCATTGCCAAAGAACTCATGAAAATGCCACAACCCCCTTCACCTACCGGGACCTCACCGGACAGGAGCAATGAACTTGCTAAGTACTTCGAGTCTAAAGTTTCCCACATCCTAGCCTCACTTCCGCAGCCTAGCCAGCTACCTTACTGGGACAACGTTTCGCCTGACACTTGCACAGGAGGTGCCCCTCGCCCACTGCTGACCACCTTTAGGGCGGTCTCAATGGACGAGGTTGGAAAGACTTTGGCCAAGATGAAAAGCGGCTCTCCCTGTGACCCTGTTCCCATGAGGTTCCTGAAAGCTGTCGCCCCTGCGATTGTGCCCACAATCCTGGAGTTGATCAATGCCTCGCTGTCCCAAGGCTCCGTCCCCCCTAGTTGGAAGGGGGCGGTAGTTAAAGCCCTTCTCAAAAAACCCCAACTGGACCCCACTGACTTGGCCAACTACAGACCGATCTCGCTTCTCCCGGGCATCAGCAAAATTGCAGAGAAACTGGTTAACGTCCAGCTGTCCCAGTTCCTGGAATCTAATAACCTGCTGCGCCGGTCCCAAACTGGGTTTCGTCCTGGCCAAGGCACGGACACTGCCCTCCTCGCCGTCATCGAGGAGGCAAGGCGCATTTTAGATTCAGGGGGGTCAGTGGCAGTGATCCTCCTGGACCTTAGTACTGCTTTTGACACGGTGAATCATCGTGTCTTGCTCCGCCGGCTGGCCAGGGAGGGACTTAGGGGCACAGCGCTGGCCTGGATTGAGTCATTTCTGTCGGGCCGCTCGTTCCAGGTCTGGGATGGCAATTCCCGTTCCGATTCACTGCCTTTGACTAGTGGGGTGCCACAGGGCTCCTCACTTAGTCCCACTCTTTTTAACGCCTATATGGCTCCTCTAGAGGACGTAGTTGCCCCCTTCGGCATCAAAATTGTGAGTTACGCGGACGACACGCAATTAGTCGTCTCGCTCTCACATCTTGACCAATGCCCAGACAATCTCCGGCACTGCCTCCAGGAAATCCACCTTTGGATGTGCGAGTCCTCACTCAAGCTTAACGGGTCCAAAACTGAAGTTATGCTGATGGGCAAGAAATGGTCAGCAATTCCATCTTCAGTTTGGCCCGATGTTATGGGTGAGGTGCCCGCCCCTAAGAGGGAAATTAAGAGCCTGGGGGTCTGGCTCGAACCAGACTTGTCCATGAAAACCCAGGCAACTAAAACAGCGGGAACTTGCTTTGGACTTATGCGCTCTGTCCGCAAGATCCTTCCACTGCTCCCTCCCCAATCAAGGAAACTCCTGGTTCAAGGACTGATCCTTACGCGATTGGACTACAGCAATGCTGTTTACTTGGGAGTCACCGAAACTACCCTGGGCAAGCTACAACGAGCCCAAAATGCGGCTGCCCGGATGCTAATGAATCTTCCCTCCAGAGTCTCTGCCAGACCAGCGCTTAAGGCTCTCCACTGGTTACCAGTGCGAGAGAGGATCGAGTTTAAGGCAATGTGCATCGCTCACAAACTCCTCAATGGACAAGGCCCTTCCATTCTGGGAGATATGGTGACTCCGTACAAAGCCTCGAGATCCCTGCGTTCGGACAATGAGCGACTTGCCAATGTCCCTAAGTTCAGGAGAGCACGCACTGGTGGCCGTCGCTTCTCAGTAAAAGCATCCACACGCTGGAATTCGCTCCCCCGCTGTCTTCGGTTAGAACCTGTCTACCTACGCTTCCGCAAACAGCTTAAAACGTTGTGGTTTCCCAAATAAGTTCTCCCCCCCCTTCCTCCTCGGCCTATTCAAGTTTTTTACAGCGCGGGGATGCCTCCGGGTCACCAGGCGCTTTACAAATCGTTAAATAATAATAAAATAAGGGCGCCCAAGGTGTGCTCTTTCAGGTCACAGGTCAAGTTGCGGACCTACTTATGCTAAAGACAGGCTTCGGCCTCTGCGCAAGCGCTAATTTACTGTGATGCCTATCCAAAGTAAGAATATCGGATAAACACATTTGGACACTCAGATCAGGGGAGCACACCTGTGTACCACGCCATGGAATCTAATTCCCAATAGGCAGTGTTAGACCTGTCAGCCCTTTGGGTGGTCCCTCCTCATCATTATTTATTTTGTCCCACTTTTGCCTCAAACCCTGTTAGAATTTTTCCTTTTTGGGAACCACCAGACTTTTTAGTATTGATGCAGATTCAGGGAGCCATTTTATCTACCCCTGGAACTTCTGTCTGAGGGCCTGGAGCACAAAATGGTGGCCACCTGTGACATCATCAGAACCCACTGGAACCTACTAGAACCTTCTGCAACATTCTGGAACCCTGTGACAGTTGGAGGCGGTTTGGAAAGTTGGGAAGCTAAGCCAGAGTTGACAGTTGGAGCTGGCAGTTGGCACCTGACTGGTGAAGAGAGAGGAGCACAGAACTGAAGGAGCAAGGAGTGAGGCAACAGGGGTGGAAACTTGTGCCTGGAGTGGGGTCCAGAAACCCACCCTTGATACTAGTCTCTGCTGACTGAGCCCAGCCTGGAGCCCTGTGTGGGAGAAAGCAAGAAAAACCATCTTAAGGACCTGGACAGCCGGAACAGGCCTTAAAAGTAAAGAACAGCAAGTTCCTGACCTGGTTACTGGTAACTTCTTGAAGTCCAACGTCGTGAAGCCTGGAGACCTGGAGCCCGAGGTGGAGAAGCGGCGCTGACTGGAAAGCAGACGTCGTACCCGGAGCCGCCAGAGGTCGAGAGAGGGTGCCGACGGAGGTCGTGGAGAGTGGGAGACACCCATTACAACGACGGTAATTTCACGCGGTGCCTTCGCAACGCAACTTTCACATCGCGGGAGTCTTTACATCGCATGCTTTTAGAACGCATGCTACAACTGCGCATTTACATTTACATCGCAAGCAATTACAACGCGCTGCTGGATACGGTGCGTGACAGTGACACCGCTCTGTGCAAGTAATCAAAGCGCTCGGAAAATGAGTTTACATCGCTCACTGCTGCAATACACAAATGTCAGAGTGACTGCATATCAAAGTTTAGTCAGCTCATCTGCTGCAAACAAACAGATTCCAAAGCACATCTCAGCTTTAAACACACAGGCTGCAGCGCCATGACTGAGCTGAACTTATTGAGAGATACAGTTGTGCTTCGCTTTCAGAATACGGAGACAAAGATGCATGAAAAAAAGCCCTTGAGATGTGATAGATTTAAAAAAAATATTTGAAGTGTTCGTTTATGTCTTTTTTCCTTCTATGGGTCATGTTATGGGAGCCCCGATCCAAGCAGCACAACTACATTTCCCATCTACAAAATATACCACGTTTTAAGTGTATGGTTAAAAGTGTATTTAATCATTCTGCTACACAAACTTGGGCCAATCAAAGGGGAAAAGCCACCACAGGAAAACGCGCCGCGGGAGACGCATGCAGACCGGAGTTCGAACCCGGCGCAGTGCTCATTACCGCCACAGACTCTGGGGCTGCCGGTATTTATATGTACACATTTAGAATACACAGCTGCGCTACACAGGTGAACATTGCCAAAAAGTAAGCACAACAGCGTGCAGCACAGGCAGCCATAGCCACACAAAAAATAGACACAGCATGCAACAAAACGTTCAGGAACTGGCCCATTGACTGGGTGAAAGCTATGAATGGACCCCACGGTATCAACTTTAAAAAGATGAATGGCTGAGCCAACCCTGCTGGTATTTGAACCTACGACCTTTAGAAGGTTCGTGGATTTATTTTATTTTTGGAGTAGCAAGCTGTTTAAAAACAAAACAAAACTGAAGATAGCACTTAGGATAAGTGTTTCTTTGATAGTAGCACATACATTAAACCCTCAAAACTTACTATGAACAACGTCAACATAAGATGAGGTTGTGGGGAATGTGGGGGTGTCGATCGATGTATTTAGAGTGGCATTCTCTAGGACACAACATGTAAAAGCACGACATTCACTAAAAATCAGACGCAACTTAGGTCCCACCCATTGTCACTACTGCTCCTGACGTTAAATATGGCATCATGAATATTATAAACTCTGACATCCTTCTAGACATGGGTGACATAAACGATTACATCACTGAAGTTGACTCATCTTTCTGAGATTTTGGGGCATATCAGCAACAGACGGCGATAAATATCGCAAAGCGCGCTTAGCGCTTTTATATTTATCGCTGCCTATCGCTGTAATTTATCGCCTGGATAACGCGTTATTAACAACGCGTTACTCCAGGGCGATAAATTTCACATCAAAAGTGGCGTTATGCGGGAATATCGCTGGTAAACCAGCGATATTCCCACAGCGATAGAAGAAACCTTGATGATAGGGAGATGTGGATTCAGCCACTGAATCCACCTCCCATGTCATAGATAGGGTAGTCATGAAAATTAGCAGACGTAAAATACCGGCGATAACAGTGGTTAACGCTGTTTTTTACATCGCTAAGGGTGTCCTGGGCCGTATTGTAAATACGGAGTAGGGCAGTTACAGATAATTTTCCCTTAGTTTTTGCAGGGAACGCCTACTTTGCATCTCATTAGAGATGCAAAGTTAGGCGTGAACTAAACAGGAGCTGATTCAAGGAAACACGCGATAGCGTGCCCTTGTAAATAATGCGATAAAATTATCGCCGCTTTTCGGCCGAAAACGGCCGCAAAAGCGGCGATAATTTTGTATCGCCTCGTTGTTAATATGCCCCTTGGACAGTACCACACAACCAAAACGGGTCACAGCGTAAAGAAAAGCGCATTCTCTTTGGGCCTGATATAGAGCACATGACATTGAATGACTTTTTTACAGTTGGGGGGGGGGGGGGGGGGGGTGGACAATGACGCGCATACGGACCTAACGCCAGTCCGGGACTCGTCGACGCCTGTCCGGGACTCTTCGCAAACAAAACTGCAGGTGGAACGGAGAGCTACGACAAGGTAAGGGACTACAACTTAGGGGCATATCAGCAACAGACGGCGATAAATATCGCAAAGCGCGCTTAGCGCTTTTATATTTATCGCTGCCTATCGCTGTAATTTATCGCCTGGATAACGCGTTATTAACAACGCGTTACTCCAGGGCGATAAATTTCACATCAAAAGTGGCGTTATGCGGGAATATCGCTGGTAAACCAGCGATATTCCCACAGCGATAGAAGATACCTTGATGATAGGGAGATGTGGATTCAGCCACTGAATCCACCTCCCATGTCATAGATAGGGTAGTCATGAAAATTAGCAGACGTAAAATACCGGCGATAACAGTGGTTAACGCTGTATTTTACATCGCTAAGGGTGTCCTGGGCCGTATTGTAAATACGGAGTAGGGCAGTTACAGATAATTTTCCCTTAGTTTTTGCAGGGAACGCCTACTTTGCATCTCATTAGAGATGCAAAGTTAGGCGTGAACTAAACAGGAGCTGATTCAAGGAAACACGCGATAGCGTGCCCTTGTAAATAATGCGATAAAATTATCGCCGCTTTTCGGCCGAAAACGGCCGCAAAAGCGGCGATAATTTTGTATCGCCTCGTTGTTAATATGCCCCTTAGTTCATATTATTTAATGTACACGGGAATGGTAATATGCCACGTCTTGCTCGCTTTATTCTACGCCAATAACAATAATGAGCTTGATTTGCAAGGAATTGTACTTTCTTACAAGTATTTATTACGAATTGCTTTATTTACATGTTGATTTGACTACACAGTTTTAACATCCGTATGACGCAAAAAAAAAAAAAATGACATCCAGTGCTATCACATTTTTACATTTTGCATTTTCAACATATCGAGTTCAAAACCGGAGTACTTTTAGCCATAATTGTAAATGCAAATTGTCATGTAAATGTACTGCTATTACAAGACAACACCACCACACAAAAAGCCCGGGTTTCGCTGCAGCCGAATTCCAGGGAGTTTACGAGCCAAAAAGAGAAAACATTACGCGTTGTAATGGCGTGCGATATACCTGTATGCGTCCTAATGGATTGTGCTATAGGGTAAACAACATTGGCGTTGAAACGCCATGCGGTGGAAAATCGTGCGAAGTAAAAGTCTTTGCGATGTGGAAACTGCGTGCTAAAAGCACGCATTGTAATGGTTTGCGATGTACTATCATACATCCGTGGAGAGTACCAGAGGTCGAGGAGGAAGTCACCTGAGGTCGAGTGTGCGGCGTCGACGGGGGAGTGAAGTCCGCCCTCCGGAGTCGCCGGAGACCGAGGTGAAGCGTGCCGGAGGTCGGGAGTGGAGGTCGCACTCCGGAGTCGCCGGAACCTGAAGAAAGGAGCACCGGAGGTCGGGAGTGGAGATCGCACTCCGGAGCCGCCGGAAGTCGACATCGAGCCAAGGCCGCCCGACGTCATCGAACCGGAGCCGCCCGAAGTCGACATCGAGCCAAGACTGCCCGACGTCATCGAACCGGAGGTCGACATCGAGCCGAGGCCGCCGACATCGAACCGGAACCGCCTACCGGCGTTGTCAAGAACTGTCATTGCGCCGAGGCCGCCGACATCGAACCGGAACCGCCTCACGGCGTCAACACGACTCCAGCGGCGTCGGAACTTCATAAAAAGGGCAGTAAGTGGAATAGAGGGTGCCTAAGGCCCTGTGAAGCCCTAAGAGACCATCCTAGAGGCTAGAGAGGTGCTGGAACCAGCTTGATTGTGCCAGGGGTGAGCTGAGACTAATACAGAGGGGTTGTGTAGTGTGGGAGAGCCAGATCTCTAGATTCCCCCTTGACCTACCTCAGTTTAGGCCTCAGCCTTGTCCAAGCCAGGGAGTATACCCCTCAGGCCATCCACCTAACCACAAGCTGTGACGGGGCCAAATCAGCCCATAGTATTTTAAATGTGATCTGATTTTACAAATGTCATTGTTGGCTGATATTATTTATTGAGGGTACTGTATTTATTGTATTTATCGAAGTTATTCCTGTGATGTATTTATTGTCCTGAGCTAACTTATTCCTGCACAGTATTTATTGCCTCACAGTATTTATTTGACCTGATCCTATTTATTGCACCTGTAAAGTGTTATTATTTATTTGACCTGCACTTTTTAAGGAAAAGCCTTGTGTACTGTGATTGTATTATTACTTATTTAATCAGCAACTAAGAGAAAAGAAGATAAAGAGATATATTTTCAGTATAATTTTTAAGGTGTAGTGTCGTTTTTGGAACGGATGCACGCATGGTTATTGTGTGGGTATGACGTATGCTTAGCACGGTGCCTGACCCCTGACCACCCGAGCCAAGCTACCACAGTGTATGTCTGGAAAAATCCCTTCCGGTGTGGGAGTGGGGTTTTTCTAACATAATTGGTGTTCAGCGGCGGGATAGAGCTGTGCCTACGTATACTCGACAATAACTGTGGGTAGTCCATAGGCCTACACCTGGAGTTTTCTCAAAGCGGCCTTCCTAATTGTGAGTTTTTGTTTTTTCCAAATTTACTCTGGTGGTGGGAGGAGGTATTATATAAGGTACCCCCCTGCATAGCTTCTGTAAACACCTGTTCTTTAACCTGAGTGGGCAAAATGGAGTTTGTACTGGAAGATGTGGAGACTTATACGGTGGCCCAACTCAGGGAGTTTTGTCAGAGAGAGGGGGTGTTTTGTCCCCAGGGTGCAAAGAAGGGTGAGCTCCAGACCAGCCTGAGGGCTTGGGGGGAGGCACGACGAGAAAGCAAGGCTGAGGAGGAGGACAGGGATAAAGAGCCCGACAGTGAGGGAGCTGGTTTGTACCAACCTGAGGTGGGGAACCTAGTAGCGGGGCCCAGAACCATTTCCAGGAAGGGCAGCACTGTCTCTAGCGGTGGCTTATCTGAAGTGGAGTTAACAGACCGGAGGGAGAAAAGACAGCTCACATGGGACTTAGCAAGGCTGGAGAAAGAGAAGGAGGAACAGAGGATGGCTCACGAGTTAAGGCTGAAAGAGATAGATCTTCAGATCCTAAGAGTCGGGGCACACACTGTTCCTAATGGTGGCAGCAAAGACCAAGAAATCACCAGGGAACCCAAACCCTACCTGCCAAAGGACATAGTAGCTAGCTATGGGGCGGGTGACGATATCGCCAAGTGGCTAGCGGCCTATGAGGTCTCGTTAAGGGCCCATGGGGTTCCAGAGAAGTACTGGGGAGGGGGATTGTACAGGTACATGCCTCCAGCTGGTAGGGATGCATTATTGGCCCTAGAGGAGGATGAGCAGACCCACTACCCCACCATGAAGGTGGCGCTCATAAGAAAGTTTGGACTAACACCCGAAAAGTACAGACAGAAGTTCCGGGGTAGTCACAAACTGGGCACACAGAATTGGGTGGACTTCCTGGACTATGCAAAGAAGGCACTAGAGGGTTGGATTCAGGGCAGTAAAGTGAGGAACTACGAGGGGTTGTTTGATTTAGTACTGAAGGAACACCTGCTCGAAAAATGTTTCCCTGAACTGCGTCAACACCTGGTGGATAGCAAGCTGACCAATCCCCGGAAGCTTGCTGAGGAGGCGGACATTTGGGCTAGTACCCGGGTGTCCACAAGGGGGACTGGAGGGGATACTCAAAAGGCCGGACAGGGCGCCCCCCAGAAGAAAGAGGGAGGGGGAAAAGAAAAAGGAGTTCTCCAAAGGCCCCCAAAATAACTTCCAAGGGAAGGGAACAGGATTCACCCCTAGGGCTAACCCACCCAGAAACCCTAATCCTGGCCAGAGTCAGCAGCCAAGGGTTGTCCATTGCTACGAGTGCGGTGGCGTTGGACACTACAAGGGAGATGCGAAGTGCCCGAAACGACCACCCCCTCCCATTGGAGGAAAGACCCCCGGAGTAGCTAGTGTAGTGCTCGGGGAGGAGATGCCCTTAATTAAGGGAAGGGAGTGGGCGGGTGTCACTTTAGTGTCCCTGGGAGAACGGGAGATGGTTCTTAAGATCCAGGTGCCCGCAAATACCGTAAAGTATGGGCAGTGGGTCACCATCAACGGCCAAAGAGGGGAGGCTCTGAGAGACACAGGAGCCAGTATGACTATGGTACGTAGCCAACTGGTGTCTCCAGAGCAGGTAATTCCCGATGTACTCCACCCAGCCGCGATGGCTGACGGCAGAACAGGCCACTATCCGGTGGCCGGGGTTCCCTTTGAATGGGGGGGGGTTGCAGGTTCACTTCGAGTTGCCGTAAGCCCTGCCGTGCCGGTTGATTGTCTGCTGGGGAATGACATGGAGCACAATGCTTGGAAGGAGGTGGAATACCGGACTCATACTGAGATGCTGGGTACACCTGACTGGGCCTGTGTGAGCACAAGGTCCGCGACTACCCGGAGAGGGAGTTCGTTTCGGCTGGAGCCTGGAACAAAGGCCCAGCCAGCTGCCAGTCAAGGGAAGAACCGAGGACAGGAGGAGCCTGCCTCGGCGTCCACACCCCGTAGGACGGATAGGCCACCGGAGGTGGTGGACCAGGAGTCTGCGGTGGGGGATGTCACCGAACTGGAGGACCTACCCATCCCGGACGAGTGGCACGTGGAGGGAGGCCCGTCCAGGGAGGAATTCTGCCAGGGCCAGAGGGAGTGCCCTACCCTTGAGGGGCTGAGGCGTCAGGCCGCAGCCCAGGCAGCAGGGAACGTTGAAGGGAACTACAGTGTTTACTGGGAGGATGGCCTCCTCTACAGTGAACCCAAGGCACCCCTACATGGATCGTCACGAGCCTTGGTAGTCCCTCAACGTTATCGAGCCTTCCTTCTGGAGTTGGCTCACGAGATCCCATTGGCAGGACACCTGGGGCAAGACAAGACCTTCGCCCGTCTTGTCCCACACTTTTATTGGCCTCAAATGAAAGTGTCGTCCGATATCTACTGCCGGACATGTGTGTCTTGCCAAGCCAGTGGGAAAACAGGGGTGAAGCTAAAAGCTCCCCTGGAACCACTTCCTGTCGTTAGCACCCCCTTTGAAAGGGTGGGCATCGACATTGTGGGTCCGTTAGATCCACCTACTACAGCTGGTCACAGGTTTATCCTGGTTCTGGTGGATCATGCCACACGGTACCCAGAGGCAATACCTCTGAGGACCATAACAGCACCTGTTGTGGCTAGGGCCCTGATGGGAATCTTCACCCGAGTGGGTTTTCCCAAGGAAGTTGTGTCCGACAGGGGGACCAACTTCATGTCAGCGTACATGCGGGCGATGTGGAAGGAGTGAGGAGTGACATACCGGTTCACCACTCCTTACCACCCCCAGACCAATGGTCTGGTGGAGAGGTTCAACAAAACCTTGAAAGGCATGATCAGAAGTCTCCCTGAGAGCCTGCGGAGGAAATGGGACGTCCTCCTACCCTGTTTATTGTTTTCCTACAGGGAAGTGCCACAGAAGGGAGTGGGCTTCAGCCCCTTCGAGCTTTTGTATGGGCACCCTGTACGTGGACCTCTCAACCTGGTGAGAGACGGATGGGAAAGAACTCCCAGAAAGCTTCCCCAGGATGTGGTGAGCTACATGCTGGCCTTCCGGAGCCAAATGGCTAAGTTGTGGAAGCAAGCTTCTGACAACTTGGAAGCCAGCCAAGCAGTGATGAAGGCGTGGTATGACCACAATGCTCACCCGGTGGAGTTGGAGCCTGGCCAGAAGGTGTGGGTGATCGAACCAGGGGAGCTTAGCGCCCTCCAGGATCGCTGGTCAGGACCCTTTGAGGTATTGGAGAAGAAGGGTAAGGCTACCTACTTGGTGGACCTTAAGACCCCTCGTCAGCCCCTACGGGTGCTGCATGCCAACCGCCTCAAACCCCACCACGAGAGGCCCAAAGTCATTTTGATGATGGTGACTGACGGAGCAGAGGACGTGGAAAGCGAGCCTCTCCCCGATTTGTTTGCGTCTCAAGAGAAGGATGGGTCGGTGGAGGGAGTGATTCTCTCCCCATCTCTAACTCCTGAACAGCAGGAGGACTGCCGCCAGGTCCTGGGACAGTACTCTTCGTTGTTCTCCCTTGTTCCGGGTAGGACTCACCTGTGCGTCCATGATGTGGACACAGGAGACAGCCCACCTGTGAAGTCCAAGATCTACCGGATGTCAGACAAGGTGAAGGCCAGCATTCACGGTGAAGTCACTAAGATGCTGGAGCTAGGAGTGATCGAACCTTCTAGCAGCCCCTGGTCCAGTCCGGTGGTGTTAGTACCAAAAGCTGCACCACCGGGTGCCCAACCGGAACTGAGGTTCTGTGTGGACTACCGGGGACTGAACTCAGTAACTAAGACTGATGCTCATCTGATCCCAAGGGCGGATGAATTGATTGACCGGCTGGGAGCTGCCCAATATCCAAGTACCTTTGACCTTACTTCAGGGTACTGGCAGATCTCTCTGACTGATGGAGCAAGGGAAAGGTCAGCCTTCTCCACGCCCAATGGCCACTACCAGTTCTGTGTGATGCCCTTTGGGCTCAAGAACGCACCTGCCACGTTTCAGCGTCTGGTGAACCAGATCCTCACTGGAATGGAGAGTTTCTCTGCTGCTTATCTGGATGACATAGCCGTCTTCAGTAACAGCTGGGAGGATCACTTGCGTCACCTGCAAGCTGTTCTCCAGGCCCTGAGACAAGCTGGATTGACGATCAAGGCCAGCAAGTGCCAGATCGGGCAGGGGTCGGTAGTGTACCTTGGACACTTGGTGGGTAGGGGAGCGGTGTAACCCCTCCAGGCGAAGATCGAGGCCATCATGGCCTGGGAACCCCCCAAGACACAGACTGAGGTCCGAGCTTTTCTGGGCCTCACGGGATACTACCGCCGCTTCGTGAAGGGGTACGGTACCATCGTAGCCCCCCTCACGGAGCTCACGTCCAAGAAACAACCTCGACGGGTAGTCTGGACGGAGGCTTGTCAGCAGGCCTTTGTGAAGCTGAAGCAAGCCATGTGCGAGGCCCCGGTCTTAAGGGCCCCAGACTTTTCCAAGAAGTTCATTGTCCAGACAGATGCATCAGAACATGGCATTGGGGCAGTGTTATCGCAACTCAATGAAGAGGGTCTGGATCAACCCGTGGTCTTCCTATCCCGGAGACTACTTCCCAGGGAACAGAAGTGGAGTGCAATAGAGCGTGAAGCCTTTGCAGTGGTATGGGCTCTGAAGAAGTTGCGGCCATACCTGTTTGGCTCGCACTTCCTGGTTCAGACCGACCACAGACCCCTTCGTTGGCTGATGCAGATGAAGGGGGAGAATCCCAAGTTGTTGAGGTGGTCTATTTCCCTACAGGGAATGGACTTTCAGGTGGAACATCGGCCTGGAGTGGACCACGCCAATGCAGACGGTCTCTCAAGGTATTTCCGCCTTAGTGATGAGAACTCCCAAGGGGTTGGGTAGCTCTCCCCACTTTCAGCTGGGGGGGGACGCGTGTTAGACCTGTCAGCCCTTTGGGTGGTCCCTCCTCATCATTATTTATTTTGTCCCACTTTTGCCTCAAACCCTGTTAGAATTTTTCCTTTTTGGGAACCACCAGACTTTTTAGTATTGATGCAGATTCAGGGAGCCATTTTATCTACCCCTGGAACTTCTGTCTGAGGGCCTGGAGCACAAAATGGTGGCCACCTGTGACATCATCAGAACCCACTGGAACCTACTAGAACCTTCTGCAACATTCTGGAACCCTGTGACAGTTGGAGGCGGTTTGGAATGTTGGGAAGCTAAGCCAGAGTTGACAGTTGGAGCTGGCAGTTGGCACCTGACTGGTGAAGAGAGAGGAGCAAAGAACTGAAGGAGGAAGGAGTGAGGCAACAGGGGTGGAAAATTGTGCCTGGAGTGGGGTCCAGAAACCCACCCTTGATACTAGTCCCTGCTGACTGAGCCCAGCCTGGAGCCCTGTGTGGGAGAAAGCAAGAAAAACCATCTTAAGGACCTGTACAGCCGGAACAGGCCTTAAAAGTAAAGAACAGCAAGTTCCTGACCTGGTTACTGGTAACTTCTTGAAGTCCAACGTCGTGAAGCCTGGAGACCTGGAGCCCGAGGTGGAGAAGCGGCGCTGACTGGAAAGCAGACGTCGTACCCGGAGCCGCCAGAGGTCGAGAGAGGGTGCCGACGGAGGTCGTGGAGAGTACCAGAGGTCGAGGAGGAAGTCACCTGAGGTCGAGTGTGCGGCGTCGACGGGGGAGTGAAGTCCGCCCTCCAGAGTCGCCGGAGACCGAGGTGAAGCGTGCCGGAGGTCGGGAGTGGAGATCGCACTCCGGAGTCGCCGGAACCTGAAGAGAATCGTGCCGGAGGTCGGGAGTGGAGGTCGCACTCCGGAGTCGCCGGAACCTGAAGAAAGGAGCACCGGAGGTCGGGTGTGGAGATCGCACTCCGGAGCTGCCGGAAGTCGACATCGAGCCAAGGCCGCCCGACGTCATCGACCCGGAGCCGCCCGAAGTCGACATCGAGCCAAGACTGCCCGACGTCATCGAACCGGAGGTCGACATCGAGCCGAGGCCGCCGACATCGAACCGGAACCGCCTACCGGCGTCGTCAAGAACTGTCATTGCGCCGAGGCCGCCGACATCGAACCGGAACCGCCTCACGGCGTCGACACGACTCCAGCGGCGTCGGAACTTCATAAAAAGGGCAGTAAGTGGAATAGAGGGCGCCTAAGGCCCTGTGAAGCCCTAAGAGACCATCCTAGAGGCTAGAGAGGTGCTGGAACCAGCTTGATTGTGCCAGGGGTGAGCGGAGACTAATACAGAGGGGTTGTGTAGTGTGGGAGAGCCAGATCTCTAGATTCCCCCTTGACCTACCTCAGTTTAGGCCTCAGCCTTGTCCAAGCCAGGGAGTATACCCCTCAGGCCATCCACCTAACCACAAGCTGTGACAGGGCCAAATCAGCCCATAGTATTTTAAATGTGATCTGATTTTACAAATGTCATTGTTGGCTGATATTATTTATTGAGGGTACTGTATTTATTGTATTTATCTAAGTTATTCCTGTGATGTATTTATTGTCCTGAGCTAACTTATTCCTGCACAGTATTTATTGCCTCACAGTATTTATTTGACCTGATCCTATTTATTGCACCTGTAAAGTGTTATTATTTATTTGACCTGCACTTTTTAAGGAAAAGCCTTGTGTACTGTGATTGTATTATTACTTATTTAATCAGCAACTAAGAGAAAAGAAGATAAAGAGATATATTTTCAGTATAATTTTTAAGGTGTAGTGTCGTTTTTGGAACGGATGCACGCATGGTTATTGTGTGGGTATGACGTATGCTTAGCACGGTGCCTGACCCCTGACCACTCGAGCCAAGCTACCACAGTGTATGTCCGGGAAAACCCCATTACCACCCTTCCGGTGTGGGAGTGGGGTTTTTTCCAACAGGCAGGAACTGATTTTCCACCAAAAGGCAACAGGGGTGAGAGCAAAGGTGAGGAAGATCTGCTTGGGTAGGATTGATGCAGTAGTGAATGCCTCAAACTTCCTTTTGATGCACCACAGGGCAGGTTGATAAACCCTGACCAATTGTAGTTAGCTATCATCGTTTCACGGATGTGTACATCAGGTGGAAGATTGATCGCAACCACAATACGATTACTTGGATGGGAGGGTGATGCAGAACAACCTTTAGGGTCAGACATCTCGACACATGGATGTCCAATAACTTAACGTTCTGGAGGCATGATCCTGCAGTAAAACCATTCAGCACACCACTGGAAGACCATTCTTACCTGAATATTGCAAACGTAAAAAGGGCATATAGGTCTGCTGATGTATTATAGGATGCAAAGATTGGCTAGATGTATTTTTTTTGTTGAGTTTTATATAGCGCGAACTAGACCCGAGACATCAGGTATCAGAGCGCTTTACAAGAGCACCAGTTTCGTTACAGAAGGACATATTCATTTTTGGTAGGCACGGGCAGATTAAGTGATTTGCTCAGAATCACAAGATGTTGAGCGTTGTTGCCGAAACTCGAACCCGATTCCCCAGCTTCGAAGTCGACCGCTCCAGCTGTAAGGCTACATCCTCTCCCCATGAATACATTTGCCTAGATCTCAAGATACCAAAGAGTATGTTCATGGTGAACAATAAACTATATATTCAAGGACACTTTGCAGCAAAGGCAGGCTTGGAGGACATAATACACTTATGATTCCGGTAGAGCTCGGCAAGAATAGACCTGCAGCACTGTAGGGATTCCAAAGGTTTCCTGAAGCCCGATTCTGCAGCTCCATACCAGTGAACCAATATGGATGACCAAGTAGCCTGCTTCTGGCATTCTTGGCACTCAAACTGTCCCTTATATTCTTTCTGCAACCGCCTTGTACTGACATTCTTCAGATTAAATCCATGAATACCTGCTGATGTTTCCAGTGTGTCTAAGGTAATGCAGAGCCGGAAGGAAGCATACTTTTATGTTTCAATCGGAACCCATTTCAACTGAGCGCAGTGGGTACCCCTGGACTGCATATGGTCGGGCCACAGGACATTGGGGTCTTTCCCAGGACTAGAAACACCAGAGACAAGTGGGTATGGTCATGCTAGCAGCCCAACTTGCACATCGTGTCAACGTCAGAGGTGGAGTCTATGAGGTTTGTCCTTGAGATCATGTGAAAAGCTAGACATTTTAAGTCTGTAAACAAAATATTGGATCACCATCTTAACTCTTGGCCTGAAGAGCTTGCTTGTGGTGGTATAAATGGCAATAAACATCCTTAGCTCAAGGGAAAGATGAAATGTTACACTTAAAATTGAGGTGGATGCTTAGGATGTACAGATAAGAAGCAGGAATTTCCCCCCTAGAAGACCCAAGTATTAAAGCATAACATTGTGAAAGATTGATAAATGAAGTATTGTGGTGATCCACGGGGCGAATTCCGAGCAAAGAGATTGTGAAAGATAGAAGGTGGGCCCTTTGAGAAGGCTACTGGATGCATCTTCTGAAATGGAAAAAAAGACTGAAGCCGCAAGGGCAACCTGGCATGCAAAGGTGGAGGTTGGGTGTGAGTGACCGCATACCTTAACTCGGATGATTTACCCTGGTCCATTACAGTCTATAAAACATGAAGCTCCAGAGGCACATAGAATGATGTGTTCGCAGATAAAATAATCTTATCCCTAGAGGTTCCGAAGAAATGTAAGTGTAGTTTTAGGACAGATTGCTTTCACCAAAGAGTTCCATGCCTATCAGGCGAAAAGGGTGATCTCTGAGGAAGAGAGCATGGACACTAATCTCTTAGATTGCTCCTGGCGACCATGCTTCGTGAATCCATCCTTTTAAGTGGAGAAAGAGGCTTCAGGAGTGAGGGTAAACGGAGAAGTAGGGTGGGGCCAGGCACATTAACACTCGTGCCTAGGTACCCGCTCCTTTGCACTTTTTACAAACAGACAGCACCAGTGGGGCTAGAGGATAGAATATCTGTTATAGCATCTATCTCTCAACGGAGGGCAAAGGGTCAATTACAAGAGGTAGGTCTCCACGAACTTGTGTAATGACTTACACTGGTCCCCTACATAAAAAGAAAGCTATAAGGACTTACACTGGTCCCCTACATAAAAAGAAAGCTATAATGACTTACACTGGTCCCCTACATAAAAAGAAAGCTATAATGACTTACAGTGGTCCCCTACATAAACTGAAAGCTATGGAAAATCAATCCCGTTTTGAGTCATTTCACAAGTCTACTCATTAGTCCTTGAGAGTGTGGAAGACGAGCACTGAATGAAGGCTGAATCCATGGGATTGAAAGCAGAATGACGCATGGTGCCCTTCATGGTCAGTTGTCTAAGTGGAAGGTCGGAGGTCAATGAGACCTGAAGGATTGTCCCAGTCGCTGTTTCCGCATCCACAGAGCCACGGTTTTTTCACAGCTCACAAAATGGTTGCACATTATGCCTACTTTCATCAGCCATATAGTTGGAATTTTGAATTCATGCACTTCCTGGACGGTTTCAAATGTTGCAAACACTCCACTGCAAGTATGGTTTGGCAACAGGGCTAGGTGTTCGAAAGATACAATATTTAATGCGGTTTAGACAGAACCTGATAGTATTCTGACAGCCTCCCCTGCTAACCAGGAGGCTTTTCACACCTCCGTGTGGAGCACGTCCTGCCGATCTGTGTCCTGCAATGTCTGGGTCAGCAAAGCAACAGGCACAGAGTTTTGTTTGTATTTTTTCGGAGAAAGATACAAAAATGAAATCAAGTATTTGGTGACCAAAGCTTGGTGGGGATGTAGTGTAAAAGGAAGGAGCAATAAGGTGGGGAGTAGGGCACGTTTTCTCTTGAGCAGCTCATCCACTCTGGAGTAGCTTGCTCAAGAGGTAGACTAAAAGGCATGCTTATCAGAATAAGTCAATGTCAAAAGGCACGAAAACACACATTTTTAGAGGGGAAAATCCCACAGAGCAAACCATAGACTGCCCAGAGGTTTTTTGTAAACTGTGCCTTGGCTCAAAAACTATTCAACCAGCAGCCAGCGATGTTAAGTGCGGCCCACACTTAGATCAATAGTCGGAATGGCAATTACATGCCAGGAAGAGATATTACAGGAGAAACGTCGATGACACTCTCGCAGAAGCATTCTGAAAAAGCCCTAATCTTCAGAGAGTTTTCGGTAATCTCCATCCCATTCGATCCGTTCGCTGCCCCTCTCTCCTCCCCCACGTGGATTAGGCTCCAAGGAGAGTTCATCCTCTCGCGGGGCTTACAACGCCAAGCCGAGCTAAAAGTACACACAAGGACAAACTATCAGAGGCCAGCGATCGATGAAACGGAAATAGAATCAGCAGAGGAACTGGTATTTGCTACAGGCACAAGTCCACACTCCTCTGAAGAGCCAAAGAGAGGACGCCCCGTGAACTCCTGCGCCCCTCGTTGCATAAAACAAAACAACTAGGGCTGGCTTTTGTGTAAAGGGCAATTACCAGACGTATGTTCCAATTACTTGTAGAGCCATACAGCCTGTAAGGCGCGTGCACCCCACAGATTCACAGCTGTTACACAGAGAAATAACACTTTCATTTGAAAGAGAACACTTCCTTTTTCATGTGGCTGTATCAAACGCATATTGACGATTTGATCCATTAGGAAAATACAAGTGTATGCAAAGCGATGCGTGTTATATGGACAGCTTTACCACCCCTAATCCAAACACAGCGGGGGCTCTTCTGCTAAGGTGGAGGAGCGTTGCCTATTGCTGTTTTAGCAGTGCAACAAGGAAAAAAAAATGATAATAACACACTGTTATTATAATTTTATTTTTCCCTACTTGAGGCAGTTTTACAGGGTGGGGCTGGGCTGTCGTCACAGCCAGCAGGGGTAGGAGTTGTTGGTGCACGTAAGTGCGCATGAAGATTTGGCCGGTCGTCATGGGCCGGCCAAACAGTCATGCACACTTAGCATGTTCTCCACCCGGCTGTATTGTACAGCTTGGGTGGAAAACATGCACAGGCTCTCACTCCCTGGCTGAGAGTCGAACCACGGCGCTCAAACCAATCACAACGCTGCTATCATGCTGGTGACAGCAGCATCGTGATTGGCTAGGGGAGTCTTGGTTTTAAGAGGAGATATGAACACTTTTGGCCCCGGTGCCACTGCACCTGCTGTCCCATTCAAATCATGACCCTATTGTCTGTAAGGTAACTGCACTTGTGGCTGCCTTTTTAGTAGTAAAATATTGCAATATTTGGTGTTTAGAGGGATTTCTAGATCTTTGGGCCCCGGTGCCTCTGCAACATTGAAATCACAACATGGAGAAGGCCCCGAGTTCCTTAAACAACAATTTGTTTGGTATGTGCCAAAAAGACTGCTGCGCTCAACAGAGGCAAAGCTGATTTCGGTACCCAGAGTGCATAAAGCTAGCTGGGGAGGCAGAAGTTTTGTGACCTGCGCAGCAAAGGCCTGGAATGGCCTCCCGCTTCACCTCAGATCCACAACAAATCTATTCTCTTTTATGAAGGCCTTAAAAACCTGGCTTTTCTCTTCGTAATATCTGGCTTGGTCTCCCTCCCGTGGCCTCTGTAGGACTTCACACAGCGCCAGGACACCCTTGGGTAACAATGCGCCCTATAAATTGCAATAACATAACATAACATAACATGACCCTAGTGCCTGCAAGGTAACTGCACTTGTGACTGCTTATTTAGTAGTTAAATATAGCAATATGTGGTGTTTAGAGGCGTTCGGACAGCTTTTGGCCCCGGTGGCACTGCACCTGCAGCCCCATTGAAATCATGACCCTAGTGCCTGGTAGATAACTGCACTTGTGACTGTCTTGTTTACTAGTAAAATTTAGCAATATTCTGCATTTAGTAGGGTATCTAGAGCTTTTGGCCCCGTCACCACTGCATCTGTTGCACCGTTCAAATCAAACCCCTTTTAAGTGAAAGATAACTGCAATTGCGTCAGCCTGTTTAGTAGTAAAATATAGCAATATTAGGTGTTTAGAGGCGTTCTGACAATTTTTGGGCCAGGTGCCACTGCACCTGCTGCACCATTCAAATCATGACCCTGTTGACTGAAAGGTAACTGCACTTGTGACTGCCTGTTTAGTAGTAAAACATAGCAATATTAGGTGTTTAGTGGGATCCTTAGAGCTTTTGGGCCCAGTGCCACTGCACTATTAAAATAAAGCCCCTTTTAATGGCAAAGTAAATGCAATTATGACTGCCTGTTTAGTAGTCAAACATAGCAATGTTGTGTGTTTAGAGGAGTTCTGCCACCTTATGGGTCTAGTGCTACTGCACCATTAAAATAATAACCCTGTTGTAACTGCATTTGTGGAAGCCTGTTTAGTTGTAAAATATAGCAGTATTTGGTGTTTAGTGGAGTTATGACAACTTTTGGCCTTGGTGCCACTGTACCTGCTGCATCATTTAAATCAAGCCCATTTTAACTGCAAGGTAACTGCAATTGTTACTGCCTGCATAGTAGAAAAATATACACTTTTTAGGTGTTTAGTGCGGTGCCTGGAGCATTTGGCCCCGTTGCCACTGCACCTGCTGCACTATTCAAATCAAGTCCCGTTTAACTGCAAGGTAACTGCCATCGTGAATGCCTGTTTAGTAGTCAAATATAGTAATATTATGTGTTTAGTTGGGGGTTCTGACAACTTCTGGGCCAAATGCTACTTCACCTGCTGCACCATTCAAATCATGACCCTGTTGTCTGCAAGGTAAATGCACTTATGGCTGCCTTTTTAGTAGTTAAATATAGCATAGCTCTTGTATATTAACTTTATTTTTAATGTGCAATGTTTATTACAACATTTAGATTTTGATCATAATGACCAAATGGATTAAGTCGAAAAAATCAGTCCGATAATACCTACAAAGTGCAAAGAAAGGTACTGAGGCATGAATAGGAAATGCCAAAAACGTTATAAGGCTACGTGGCCCCCCTCCCACTTAATTTAAAGCCCCGGGGTTGGTGGTCCCCGGAGCTACGGGGGGGCAGTGAGCCCCCCGCATATATTGTCACAAAGCCCCAGGGTCCCCGGGGCTTGGGGGGGCCTTTGAGCCCCCACCCACATATTTTAAAGCCCCGGGGGGTGGCGATCCCCGGGACTTGGCCCCCCCGGGGGCTAATTAAAAACGAAGCGCGGCCGTTTTTTTTTTCGGCAGCGGTATGCGCGGATCCTAAGCGCATCCCGCATTTAAAAAAAAAAAATTGGGCCTTGAGGGTCCTTGTGGGACCCCCTGAGCAGGCCTAGGGGGTCAGGGTGTTTCTACCCTGCCCCCTTTTTGCGTTTTTTTCTCTGCTTTCTTGTGCCTCGGTTCTACCGAGGCACAAGATGGCTGCCAACACTTCCTGGTTTGAAGTGTTGACAGCCAATTAGCATAAAGCTCGTGCTCGGGAGGATCCGCGGCCCTAGATATATCTATCTTTTTACTTTTGAATATCTCAGGAACAAGTGAACGGATTTACACCATTTAACCAAAAGGCACGAGTGTGAACCAAGGGCTACCTCTTTGCCAAATTTGGTGTAATTACGTTCAGCAGTTCGGGCGGTAGCTGCGACTAACGCTCCCTATGGACCCCCCTTTTTTCTCGGCCCCCGCTTGACGAATCAACCCGAGACTTTCAGGATAGGAGTGGACCGGAGCGGGCCACGACTTTTGAAAATTTCGCGAAGATTCGTCGACCGGCGCCAAAGTTATTCCAAATAGAATGTTGCGGATTTCCTATGGATAATAGGTCCTAAGTATAACTACCTACTGGCGATCGCCAGTAGGTAATATCTATATATATATTCACTGAAAAAACCATAGGTTTCAGGGGCGTTATAGTTAGCTGGACTTTTCACTCGTACAAAACCATTGAAATTCCCCCGTTATAGTTAGTTCAGCTAACTATAACTCGCGTGCCCGCAATGCACTGCTGATGACGTCACATATTATATCACTCATGACATGGTCAGTGACATCACTGATGACATCACTGATGATATCTCAAATGACATCACTGATGACATCATCCAGTGAATGTGTGTTTTTCTGAAAATTACATATGTTTTATATATGTATATCTCAAGATCGATGGAAGAATAAATGGGTATATAAGTGTCTAAATGGATGATTTGTTTTTGAAAAATTGATTGTATAACTGACTGATTAAGTGTATCTTAGTGAATACATGGCTTAGTGAGTAATGTTTAAATATGTAAATATCTCTATCAGTCTCTCACTTTGTGTATAAGTGGCTGCATGGGTTGGTGAGTAGCTACATGAGTGTCTATATAGGTTATTAGTTGGTTTTTTGAGTATCAGTATGAGTGTCTGAGTGTCTGAATGGTTCGGTGGGGGGTATTACATAGTGCATAGGTGCATGAATGAGTGACTCACTGTATGTGTTGAAGACAGCATGTGTGCAGGACTGTATGGGTGGATGAGTGTGTTAGTCAGTGAATGCCTGTCTCAATAGTGTCTTTATGAGTAACTACATATGTTTTAAACTAGTATATGTGACTATTGGTGTATATAAGTGAGTATATGTGAGAGATTGGAAGAGTCCCTGTATGAATAAGTATGTGTTTCTATAAGTGATTGTTTAAAATACTAAGTATGTGTAAGTTTCTGTCGAAGTAAGTGTGGTGGTGTGTGTATAACTGTATATGCAAGTAAATGGATGTTTGATTCTTTATTAGCCTGAGTGACTGTGTGTGAGTAACTCTATGGATGAGTGGCGTTGTGTAACAGGATGTATAGGTGCATGAGTACATATGATGAGTGAGTACATGTATGAGTGACTGTATACGACTTGGTGAATGAGTGGATGTGTATGTGGATCTTAGAATTACTGAATAGGTTGTTGTAACTGGTATTGGTATGTCCATTGTTTTGAAAATTTTAGTTTCTATTTTTGAATGTGTGTATCAAAGGTTATATTAGGGGGAGAGGAGGTCTGCCACTCTATCACAAGGATGATGTCATGAGTGATGTCATCAGTGATGTCATTTGAGATGTCATCAGTGATGTCATGAGTGATGTCACAGACCATCTCATGAGTGATGTAATATGTGACGTCATCAGCAGTGCATTGCGGGCACGCGAGTTATAGTTAGCTGAACTAACTATAACGGGGGAATTTCAATGGCTTTGTACGAGTGAAAAGTCCAGCTAACTATAACGCCCCTGAAACCAATGTTTTTTTCAGTGAATTTCTAAGGTTTTTTAAATGCTAATTCCTAACTATAATGTGCCTGAAACCTATGACTTTTTCAGTGAATTTCAAAGGTTTTTTAAATGCTAATTTCTAACTATGCCTACAGAGATAGGCCATGTGAAGAAAGAAGAAAAAACGCACAGAAAGAAAAAAAAGAAATGCAGAAAGAAGCAACAGAAGTCCTCAAAGACGAAGAAAAGTGCAGGAAGAAGGATAACGTGCAGAAAGAACAAGCAGAAGAGCAGAAAGAAGCCTTGTTGCAAAATCATCCTGTACCCTCAACTTTTTCAGACGGATACTGGTGGTAACTGAGTCTGACTAACCAGTCCTAGAGCCAGTGCTATGTTAAAAGACACTCAGAATACAGTGAAAACACCTACATTCACTAGGGAACACTATGCGTTGGGGTCCCCCTGTGATTAGCATGATCTCCTCTGTAAGCCCCGAGTATATAATAGGGCAGGGGGATTAAAACTACCTCTTAAAACAGGCCACAGGGCGTTTTTCCACACGTTAACTCAGGCCCGTCCCCTCCCTTCACCACTGTGTAAACACGCCCTGTGTCCGTTTTTAGTTGGGAGATTAAGTTCATTTAAATCCTGAGGGTCCCTAGGGTCCAACTAGCCCACTAGGTACCTCCAGTAAGTGCCACAGAGCTGCGTTGCAGAGAGGTGTAAAAAGTGGCACGGCCTGGACCACCTCTCAGCAATGCAGCTCAGTGGCGCTTACTGGAAGCACTTGGTGGGCTAGTTAGCCCCCAGGGGCCCTCAGTATTGAAGGGAAATTATATCCCCAATTTAAAACGTGCCATAGTGCGTGTTTGCACACGTCACCTCAGGCCCCGTCCCCTCCCTTCACCACTATGTAAACGCGCCCTGTGGCTGTTCTAAGTTGAGAGATTAAGTCCCCTTGAATCCTAAGGGTCCATAGGGTCAAACTAGACCACTAGGTACCTCCAGTAAGCGCCACAGAGCTGCGTTGCAGAGAGGTGTAAAAAGGGGCTTGGCCTCAGAACACCTGTCTGCAGCGCAGCTCCCTAGCGCATACTGGAGATGCCTGTTGGGCTAGTTGGCCCTCAGGGACCCTCAGTATTGAAGAGGAATTAATTCCCCAACTTACAATTCGCCAGGGGGCGCGTTTGCAGAGTGCTGCAAGGAGGGGGCGTGGCCTCCGGCACGATGCCAGTCTTTTATTTATTTTAATTTTTTAAGAAGGGGGGCTGTGTGGTTCCCCTTCTTATTCTAATTTATTGGCCCTGATGACCCCATCCCCCAGGGCCTGTCTCCTAATTATATTTTTTTGACCCCAATCCCCAGGGCCGGCCACTGTTTTTTATTATTTTAAAAAAATATATATTTATAGACACACCTAGGACATGCTGGACAAACCGTACGTACCTATCACCATGACGATTTGCGTGATATTCATTAAAAGGCGACTATGCATACAATGAATCCATGTGGAATGTATTTACACCACTAGTGAAGCTCTGACATGTCTGATGCCCTACCGTGCCTAATCCCGGTAGACACCCTTGTCGTTTATTTATACAAACATGGGTAGACATTGACGGGCACATTTAATACACATGCACACCAAGCCATTCAAAGAGGATTCGACAAAAATTCGACCAAAACTATGCATGAAACCCCCCTCACAGTTAATAAAACACACATCCACTGCCGGATGTGTAATACTTTTTATTTTACTCTCTGGAAAGGGGACGAACATCACTTGAGAGTCACAGCGCGCTCCTGGCAGAGCCCAATGCAGTGTTACACCCACCATTGCCTGCTGAGTGCCACACACCTCTGTGTTGTATCCCACCAGCTAGTGCATATGCTATGACACTCTCTAGCCCATGTGCACTGTAACACCACCCCGTGAATATGTCATGCCACACTTGTCTTCGCACGGGTTATATTGCCCAATCTAACGTGCCTTCCTCGATGCCTATGTTATAACACACAGTGCTATGCCATACATATTACAATCTGGGATCCATATCTTTGTCACAGTGCATATGCAACGTTACACTCCCCAGCACATATTTTATATTACAACTTTAGAGACTAGTTAGGTTACACAACACTGCCCTGTGCATATTACACTCCAAGGCGCATAGCACGCGCTAGTGTCTGTGCTATCTCGCGCTCTCCAATGAATCTGTCATTGCGCACAATGTATTGCATATTATATTTCACGCCCGGTTCATCTTATATCACACTTTTTGGTGCATAGTTTATACCATACACTATATCTAGTTTTCATTTTCAATCGTGCTCTCAGGACTATGTTCTATATAACACTGTGTTCACCTACCCTTTTCACGGGCATTACATTTTGCGATAGGGGGTGGAGGGTCAGGGGGTGTTTCTGCCAAGTGAGCCCGGAGTCACAGTCACAAACGTCCTCTTCTTCCTGAATAAAAGTGAGATTATGCTGCATACTTGTTCATATTTTAAGTAGTTCGCACAGACACACGTTTTAAAAACAATAAAGTTCCTAATACCCGCCTTCTCTGAACAGTTAGCTTGCTGCCCCATCCCCCTCCTCCCTATCCTCTGTTGTGTGAATCCATGGACTAGCCTCCTCCCTCCTGCCATGCATGGTCTGATGTGCTGCCACTGCCCTCAATTTAGTATGAGTACCAGTCCACTCCTCCTGCCCTCCATTGCCCAATTCTATGCCCCATCATTGACCTCCTGCTTAAACTCTGTGCTTAGCTTGCTGCCCTTATTCTCCTTCCCCCTGCCCTCCGATGTCTTTGTGCATGCCCCTGCTCCATCCTTTTTGCCCACCATGTTCCATGGACCTGCCACTCCCCTCCCACCTGCCTAGCATTGTCAGATGACTGTAACCTGTCCCTGCCACCTCCACCCTGCCTGTCCACATGCCATGCCCCTATCCTCTTCCTCCTGTCCTACATGGTCCATTGTACTGCCACACCCTTCTGCCCTCCCTGGTCTGTTGTGCTGCAACTGCTCCTCCTGCCTGCCCCGTGCGGTCTGTTGTGAGGCCCCTTCCCCTGAACTTTCTTGTCTGTGCACATGTCCTGACCCTCCCTTCTATCCTCCATCGTCCTTTGTGCATGCCCCTGCACCCTCCTTCTTGCCCATCATAGCCATTGTGCTGCCACTAACCCTCCCACTTGCCATGCATGGTCTTCTGTGCTGCCATGGCCCCTCCCACCTTCCCTGTGTGGTCAGTTAGCTGCCCCTGACCCCCTCCCACCTTCCCTCCATGGTCTGTGTGTATGCCATCACAGTCTCACTGTTGCTCTTCATGGTGTGTCTTGCTTCTAGTGTCCATCCTGCCTGACCTCCATGGCTATCTTGCTGCTCCTGCCCTGCCCCCTTGCCCCCAGCCCTCTGTTTCCCTCCCTCCTGGCTTGTCTGTTCCATTGTAATGCCCCTGATCCGTCCCTCCTGCCCTTTATGGTCTGTTATGCTGCAGCTTTCTCTCCTGTCTGTCCATTATGGTCAGCTAGCTACCATTGCCTCTTGCTCCTCTGTTCTCTGTTGTCCATGTGCATGGTCCTGTCCCCTCCCTCTTGCTTTCTATGGATTGTTGTGCTGCACTCCCGTCCCGCATGCCCTGTGTGGTGTATTGTGCTGCTGCAAACCCTGATGCCTGCCCTGCAGGGTCAGTTTGGTGCACCTCTCCATGTCCCTCCTGTCCTCTGTTATCCAAGTCCATGTCCCTACCCCATTCCCTTCCATGATCCAATGTACCATACTTGCGAACATTTTGAACTTGGTAAGAGGGAGATTTTGAAAAAAAACTGGGGTATTGATTTTCCCCTTTGAGTTACATTGAAAAAGAGGAGATTGTAGACAGGAGACAGATCAAATAAAGCCCATTTGAGCTTAAAAACATTGGACGTTTCCTGGCTGAATCGGGTCTGTTGGCATGTATGGTTGTACTACCATTGCCTCTTCCTTCTGCCCACAATGGTCTATTACATTGCCACAGCCTCTCTTGCAAGTCCTGTATTGTTGGTTTGTTGCCCCTGCCCCCCTTTCCACTGCCCTCCATAGTCTGTTGTGCTGCCACGGCCCTTCCTGCCTGCTCAGTGTGGTTAAATTGTTGCCTTTGCACCCTCCTACCTGCCTTCAATTTTCAGAGTCCGTGCCCCTGGCCTCTGCCTCTCAACAGTATCCTAATGAACAACTAGATTGCTAACATTCTATATTTATTACAAAAGTGTGGAACGCCTGACGTCATCTTGATGTAATCAAAACTGTAATACCTAGAGCATTTCCTTTAGAAATTACATATATGAGAGGGTCTTATTGGCATCAAAATTATGGTTAGTGCTCTAAAAGACTAAAATAAGGACATATTTTCTGAGTTTTCAAATAGCGACAAAGCACTTTTAAATTATTTGTTATCTTTATGTTTTTTTATCCAGTTGACCACTTGATTAAATGTTGCACTTAGGGGAGAGGATGTGGTGTTACTTCCAGAACTGCAGACTTTGCAACTGGGGAACCAGGTTGGAGTTTCTGCTTCAGCTCGACATTCTGGTCAAATCACTTAGTCTCCCCATGTCTACAACCAAAATGAATTTGTTCTTGTGTGATGTAACCAATGCTCATGTAAAGCACTCCAATACCTGACAAGTCTGCACTATATAACACTGCAAAAACACAAAATAATAAGTGTTTTGCACACTTCTGTCATTGGGATATATTTGGGCTACATCTGGGTGATTTTGGGCTACATTTGGGCTCTTTTGTCTCCGGTGGCCATCTTGGGAGATTTATTTGTTATGAAGTTTCCTAATTTCCTCATGTACTGTAGTCTCCTCAGTAGGAAATGCTTTCAGTTTTTTACTTTGATTCCATCATGAAGGTATTCAGATATGTCACACATTTGCCATAAATTCTGAAAGTTAGCACTCTAGTTGCTCATTAGATCACTGTAGAAAAACTACTGTTCACCATGGAAGTCTGCTCCTGGTATTAAAAGTGCATGTTTCAGTCTGCATGTCAGAATTTTTTAATGCAATAGAAGAGGATTTGAGAAGTCACTCAAAATGTGCCCTCATTTTCTTTCTTCAGCATTAATCATAATTTCTATGGCAAAATGAACCCCCTCAGTGTGTTCCTTTTAAATTAAATGTTTTAAGTGTTACCAGTTTATTCCAATCAACATGGCTTCAAGTGTGCCATACGTTTGTCATAATGAAGACAGTAAGCGCTCTAGTTGTTTTTAAGAACACTCTGGGACATTCTGTCATTGGGCTATACTTGGGCTACCTCTGGGTGTTATTTGGGCTACATTTGGGCTCTTTTGTCTCTGGTGGCCATCTTGGGAGACTTATTTGTTATGAAGTTTCCTAATTTCCTCATTTACTGCAGTCTCCTCAGTAGGAAATACTTTCAGTTTTTTACTTTGATTCCATCAAGAAGGCATTCAGATGTGTCACACATTTGCCATAAATTCAGAATGTTAGCACTCTTTTTGCTCATTAGATCACTGTAGTAAAGCTACTGTTCACCAGGGAAAACTGCTGCTGGTATTGAAAGTGCATGTTTCAGTCTGCATGTCAGAATTTTTTAATGAAATAGAAGAGGATTTCTGAAGTCACTCAAAATGTTCCCTCATTTTTCTTTCTGCAGCACTAATCATACTTTTTATGGAAAAATGAACCCCCTCATTTTGTTCCTTTTTAAATTAAATGTTTTAAGAGTTACCACTTTAATCCAAGCAAGATGGCTTCAGGTGTGCCATACGTTTATCATAAGTAGGACTGTTAGCGCTCTAGTTGTTCTTTGGAACACTCTGGGAAGCTGCAGTAGAACACAAAGGAATCAACTGACAGTCTCTGCCCTTGTTGGATGTACATGTTTTACTGAGAATGTCAGACTTCATTCTCACATGACTGAGAAAGATAATGTGAATTTACAGAAAATAAGCTCTCAGTTTAGCTTATAGATCACCTTCCAAACCTCTGTGGGAAAGGCATGAGAAAATATTTTTCTCTCAATCATGATATCCCAGCAGAAGGCTTTTTCACATGGTGAAATCACCTTAGAACATACAACAATTCGTAAAATTAGTATGGTACCATCAACAAATGATTTATAATGTAACTAAAGTCTTAAAACCTTCTATTAACTGCAATGCTTTTTAATGAGGTGCTATCATGTATATTGGTCCCAAGATGGCTGCCAACACTTCTTGGATGAAGTGCTGACAGCCAATCAGATCTCAGGATGAGATGTGTGGTTAGGCTCCGCCCACATATATATATGATTTTACTTTTGATTTTCTCAGGAACTACTGAACAGATTGACACCAGACCTGCAAAAGGCACTTCCCTGACCTGAGGACTACCTCTCTGCCAAATTTCAAGTAATTCTGTTCAGCCGTTCGGGCTGTACCTTGGACTAAAGGTCCCTATGGAAAATTGCATGGGGAAAACGCGTTTTGGGACCCACCTTTTTTCTCGGCCCCCGCTTGACGAATCCCCCCGAGACTTTCAGGATAGGAGCGGAGCGGAGCGCCCCACCTATTTTGAAAATTTCACGAGGATTCGTCAACCGGCACCAAAGTTATTCCAAATAGAATGTTGCGGATTTTCTATGGAAACACGGTCCTAACTATAACCATCTACTGGCGACCGCCAGTAGATAATATATATATATATATATTCATATATTCCAAGGTTCCCACCTGTGGAGACGCACTCTGACATCCACTGCAGCAACCTTCATGAGGATCCAGTTTACAGCATGCCTGTCGATCCACGCCTGACGCGTTTCGTGCTCATTGCACTCTTCAGAGGCGCGACAGTCATTTTGGCACAGAGGCCACACCTCCCACTTAAAAATATGAGCCCTCCAATGGGCGACTCAAATGAGTCTGCGTTGGTTTGTGGGTCTTGTAGTGTGTGCCTCAGTTGTGTGCCGCTGTCCGAGACGTTTCAAGCCCACCAATGGGCCTCCACTCGCACATCCGGCTTGTCAATCCTCCATGGGTGCCTCCACATTGAGACTCCGTGATTCAGAGCTCCGTGGCCCCAAATTTCCGGGTGGTGCATCTTCTAAAAGCATGGTTTCTAAACACACAATTTAAAAACCATCTTCACAAAAAGATGTGTTATTAAATTCTGAGTTCAGGCACACTAAACTCCATCCCTCCATCTTATGCCTATAGGAAGATAGGCTGGAAACATGTGACACAGCCTTCCCCATTCTGTCCTATGGGCAAGATGGCCTTGAAACAGTGAAAAACTAATTTAGCAGTATTTCACTGTCAGGTCATGGTACACACCTCAGTACATGTCCTACCTTTCACATACACTGCACCCTGCCCAGTGGGGTACCTTGGGCCTACTATAGGGGTGTTGGATGTGCATAAAAAGGGAAGGGTAAGGCCTGGCAAGTGGGTGCACTTGTCAGGACAACAGGCAGTTAATAAACTGCGCACAGGCACTGCAGTGGCAGGCCTGAGATCTCTTTTTAGGGCTACTTGTGTGGGTGGAACAATTAGTGCTGCTGGCCCACTAGTAGCATTTTGTATTACCAGCCCTGGCACACATAGTGCACTTTACTAGGGACTTTACTAGTAAGACAAACATACCAATTATGGACAACCAATTACCATAACAGTTTATACAGGGAGCACTTACACTTTGACACTGATCAGAAGTGGCAAAGTACCTAAAGCAAAAACAAAATCTATCACAGCATCAAAAATAGAGGAGGTAGAGGCAAAAAGTCAGGGGTAACCACGCCAAGAAATGCCAGGTCTAACACGTGTCCTCCCCTAGCTGAAAAGTGGGGAGAACTACCCACCCTCGTGGGAGTTCTCATCACTGAGGCGGAGAAATCTGGACAGACCATCAACATTGGCATGTTCTGTTCCAGGGCGCTGTTCCACCGTAAAGTCCATTCCCTGTAGGGAGATGACCACCTCAATAGTTTTGGGTTCTCACCCCTCATCTTCATCAAGCCCTCGTCGTTCAATTGTGAGAGTACTGCTCCCACACCATGCTCTGAAGCATCCGTCTGCACCACAAACTCTTTGGAGAAATCATGCGCCTTGAGCAGGGGCGCCGTGCACATGGCAGTTTTCTAGGCATCAAAAGAGGTCTGGCAGGCATCAGTCCAGATCACCTTCTTGGGCTGTTTCTTTAAAGTCTGTTCTGTAAAGGGGGCAACAATGGTGCCATACCCCTTTACAAACCCTCTGTAATACCCCGTGAGTCCTAAAAAGGCTGTCACCTCTGTCTGGGTCTTGGGGGGTTCTCAAGCCAGAATGGTATACATTTTTGCCTGTAGGGGCGCCACCTGGCCTTTCCCTACCTGGCGTTCTAAGTACACCACAGAACCCTGCCCTATCTGGCACTTACTTGCCTTGATAGTGAGGACTGCCCTCTGCAGGGCCTTCAACACTTCAAAGAGGTGTTGCAAATGTTCCTCCCAACTGAAGCTGAACACAGCAATGTCATCCAGGTAGGTAGGGCTAAATTCCTTCAGCCCACACAGCTCCCCGTTAACCAGTCTCTGGAAGGTAGCAGGGGCGTTCTTCAACCCAAAGGGCATAACCCTGAATTGGTAGTGCTCCTCTGGTATTGAGAACACGGACCTCTCTTTGGCCCCCTCTGGCAAGGCAATCTGCCAGTACCCAGACTTTAAGTCAAATGTACTGAGGTACTGGGCAGCTCCCAGCCGATCCACAAGCTCATCAACTCTGGGGATGGGGTGAGTGTCAGTCTTGGTGACCGCATTGAGCCCACGGTAATCCACACAGAACCGTAGTTCTGGGGTGGCACCAGGCGCAGCAGCTTTTGGCACAAGGACCACTGGGCTAGCACAGGGGCTGCTGGATGGCTCAATTACCCCAAGCGCCAGCATCTTGGACACCTCCTCCTTGATGCTGGCCCTGAACTTATCAGCTACTCTGTAAAATTGTTGTTTTACAGGCATGCTGTCTCCAGTGTCCAAATCATGGACGCAACAATGGGTGACTCCTGGGGTCAGTGAGAAGGAGTAGTTTCTTTTCTGTAACTCCAGTTTTGTAGTAGGGGTATCTCTGTTATAGTCATAATCTAGTGAATAGTCCCGCCCATGTGCGTGGACCCCGGAGCAATTAAAATAATCTCTTAAGTTGTCAAGCCATGCAGACCTGCATCTACACTTAAGAGATAATTCAAAGACAGATAATGCAGCCTATATCCACTGGCTACACTGTCCAGTACTTCAACTAGAAAATTCCACCAACATCCACAAACAGCACTGCCTGCCCAGCTTTTTCCACAGAGAAAAAACCTGCCTCTACCAGCAAAAGCCTCTGGAATGATAGAGAGGGAGGAATGGACAGACAAGCCCCATAGGCTGCCATTATGTGGCTCAGAACAGGATACTGTGCCTTTAAGAAAACTTTCCAGAACTTTTCCAGTATCCCAGAATGCACAGCAGGTCCCTTTTACTTTCAGTTCTTTTTGAAGGCGTAGCACGCCAGACCTGTAGCATTCCGTACGTTAACATTTATCTCTCCACCGGGGAGGAGGGCGGGCGCTTATGACTATAACAGAGATACCCCTACTACAGAACTGGAGTTACAGAAAAGAATCTACTCCTTCTGTAGTAGGGTATCTCTGTGTATAGTCATAATCTAGTGAATAGAATGGCAAGCCCATCCCCACACCAAAAAGGCGGTGGAGAAGATTACAAAATAATACCACTACTGTGCGAACAAATTTCGCAGCGAAGCCTGCCCAACCTGAGCATCTGCCCTGGCATCCATGTCCAGACAGATTTCTGCAATCGGAACATTACTCAGCAAAGCAGTCCTGGTAGCTTTGCCCATGGTGGAATGAGCCTTAGGTTTACCCCCTAAGGTCTTATTAGCCTTTTGGTAACACAATTGTATACAGGACACAATCCACCGAGAGATGGACTGTTTGGAGGTAGCAAGACCGGTCCTGACTGATCCATAATTGATAAACAACTGGTCTGACCTACGAATATCTTTGGTCTTATCAAGATAAAACTTCAACACCCTCCTAACGTCCAGGGAATGTAGAGACCTTTCCGCTGGAGAAGAGGGATTCTGAAAAAACGTAGGTAAAGTTATGTTCTGGTTGACATGAAAATCAGATATAACCTTAGGAAGAAATTTAGGGTGAGTACGCATAACAACCTTAGCAGCATAAAATACAGTATAAGGTTCTTGGCAACACAACGCCTGAAGTTCACTCACCCTGCGGGCTGATGTAATGGCCACTAGGAACGCCGCCTTCCAGGACAGGTGCTGCAACGAAGCCTTGTGAATAGGTTCAAAAGGCTCCTTCATCAATCTGGACAGCACCACATTCAATTCCCAAGAAGGCGAGGGAAGTCTGAGGGAACACCTTCTTCAAGCCTTCCAAAAAATCCTTGACCACAGGGATCTGAAAGAAGGAAGTCTGTGAAGGGCATTTCCTGTAAGCAGTCAAAGCAGCATGAACCTTAATGGAGTGGAAATTAAGGCCAGACTGCGCCAAATGTAAAAGATATGGAAGGATGACATCTTCCTTACAGGTCGTCGGGTCAAAGTTCTTGGATTTGCACCAGATGCAGAATCTCTTCCACTTGTAAGCATAGGAAGTCCTAGTGGAAGGACGTTTAGCCTCCTTCAGTATGTCCATACAATCTTCTGGTAGATTCAAATGGCCATATTGCACTATCTCAGGAGCCATGCCGCCAAACTCAAAGACGAGAGGTTGGGATGCACCATCCGCCCCCCGAACTTTGTAAGAATGTCCGGCCTGCACGGCAGCCGCATGTGAGGAAGGAGAGGCCGGTGAAGCAGGTCCGGGAACCACCACTGCCTGGGCCATTCCGGGGCAATCAGGATCATCCGCGCCCCGGACTTTGACAGTTTGATGAGCACAGCCGAAATCAGGGGAATGGGTGGAAAAGCGTACAGAAAGCTGTTCGACCAGTCGATCCATAGCGCATTCCCCAGCGTCCCCTTCTGGTAGTACCTGGATGCGAAGTCTCGGCATTTGCTGTTTTCGGCGGTGGCGAACAGATCTATGTCTGGAGTTCCCCACCTTGCGAAGACTTCTCCTAGTACCTCGTCGTTTATGACCCATTCGTGGTTTTCCTAAAGCAGTCTGCTCAGTGCGTCCGCCTGAACATTCTGCACCCCCGGCAGATGCGTGGCCGTGATCATCAGTCCCCGGGCCAGAAGCCAGCGCCAGATCGCCTGCGCCTCCTGCGACAGAGTGCGCGATCTCGACCCCCCCTGCTTGTTGAGGTAATAAATCGTGGTTGTATTGTCCGTCTGTATCAGCAGCGAGTTGGTCTGGAAGGACGGATGGAAGGCCTTCAATGCCAAGTAAACGGCTCTGAGTTCCAGGAAATTGATGTGGTACGTAGACTCCAACAGGGACCACTTTCCTTGTATCTGTAAGTCTCCGGAGTGCGCTCCCCAGCCTTGGAGAGAAGCATCCGTCACGATACTCGTCTTGGGAATGTCCTTGTGGAAGGGAACCCCCCTGAGGAGATTTTCCGCCGAACACCACCATTTCAGAGACTGAAGAGCATGTAGAGACAGCCGTATCTTGTCGTCCCAAGAACCTGTCCTCTGATCCCACTGATCCTCCAAGCACTCCTGCAGTGGTCTCATGTGCAGCCGTGCGTGAGGAGTGAGGAAGATACAGGAGGCCATCGACCCCAGCAGCGAAGACACCTTCCTCACTGTCGTCGATGGAGCGGCCATGAGGTCCTGAGCCTTCCGAAGGAGCGATAACCGTCTCTCCTCCGAAGGAGACACGCTTGCTGACCGTGTATCGATGGAGGCCCTCAAGTACTGTATGCACTGGACCGTAGTCGGGACAGATTTGGACATGTTGACGTGTAACCCCAGCTTGTTCAAGAGAGCGCACGTCCTCCGGAAGTGCGCCTGCGCTTCCGAGAAAGATGAGGCCTTGATCAACCAGTCGTCCAGGTACGGGTAGACAAACACCTTGTTCCTCCGCAGGTGCGCCGCTACCACTGCCATGCACTTCAAGAAGGTCCTGGGCGCAGACTTTAGCCCGAATGGCAGTACTGTGTATTGATAATGATTGGCGCCGACTTGGAATCGTAGGAACTTCCTGTGTTTCCGTGCAATGGGCACATGGAAGTACGCGTCCTGTAGGTCTATGGCACAGAGCCAGTCTCCCCGTTGCAGCTGAGGGTAAATCTGATGCAAAGATAGCATACGAAACTTCTCTCTGCGAATCCATTTGTTTGCTTGCCGCAAATCCAGAATGGGCCTGAACTCGTTCTTGTCCTTCTTGCGAACCAGGAAGAACCGAGAGTACAGACCTCTTCCCCTTTGAGACAGAGGTACGTCTTCCACCGCCTTTTTCCGTAACAGGATGTCTGCCTCCGCCTGGAGCTCTCGCAGTTGATACCGCGAGCTTACCAGCGGAATCGCTGGAGGCGGCCTGATGAACCGAAGACTGTATCCATTGCAAACAATATTCAGCACCCACTTGTCCTGAGTAATTTTTCTCCACTCTGCCAGAAAAAATTGAATGCTTCCCCCCACTGGAGTGGGTAACGGTTGCAGGGGAAGTAGACGCTCAGGGCCGAGACCCGGCCGGGCCCTTGGTAGCAGTAGCGGACTGCTGGCCCCCTCTACCCTTCTGGCGTTTCTGGAAGGGTTTCCGGAACTGCTGCTGCTGGTGTTGCTGCTGTCCCGAGGCCTGCCCACGCCCTCTGCCCGCAGACCCGAACCGTCTCTGGAACGGGCGCTTCTTCTTCTCGGGCTTCTCCAACCCGACAGCCGTCAGGGTCTCTGCCTCCGTCTTCATGCGGGCCATTTTGTCGTCCGCATGCTGGCCGAACAGGGTTTCCCCCGAGAAAGGCAGATTGGTCACTCTATGTTGAGCCTCCGGCTTGAGCGAGGTAAGGCGAAGCCACGCGTGACGTCGTTGGTGGACGCCATGACAATACCCATGCGCCGCCAGCAGAGACACATCAGCTGCCGCACTGATAACCTGGTTTGATACCAGCATCCCCTCGCGCAAAGTCTCCAAGAAGTCCTCCTTCTTGTCGCGAGGCAGCAGCACCGCGTACTGCTGGAGAGACTCCCACAGGGCACGGTCGTAACGCCCCAACAGAGCCCCGGCACTTGCCGCCTTCATGGTGGTAGAAGCCGTCCCACAGACCTTCCTGCCCGCCGAATCTAGCCATCGGCTCTCCTTGTCGGGCGGAACTGTCGATGAAGGGGTGGTAGCATGCTGCTTCCTCGCCGCCGTCACAATGACTGAATCCGGCTTCGGGTCCATCCTCAAAAAGGTCGGGTCCGAGTCCGGCGCCCGATACTTCTTCAGGAGCCGGGAGGGGGCGGATTTCGTCACCGCCGGAGTGAGGAACAACTCCATAGCGGGCTCCACCAGTCCCGGCACTAGAGGCAGCAGGGGGCGAGACAGGTGCTTCTTGTGCAGCATCTCGAATATCACGGATGTCGTAGGTGTCGGTACCGTCACCGTGATGCCCAACTTGGCTGCACCCCTCAGTAGTACCTCCTGGAAGGAGACTAGATCGTCAACCGACGACACCCTCGTCCCTGGCGAGTCCGACAGCGTCGGTGAGAAGTCCCTGGCAGATGATCGAGTGCGTGATCTGGATCTGCGCCTCCTGCGGCGTCGCCCCGATGTTGACGACGAACGCCCACGGCTCCGCGATCTTCCTCTCCGTCCGGAGCGGGAGCGTGATCTCCTTGGCTTCGGTCTGTCCGCCGGCCTCGCCGGGCCCGGCGACGGTGGCTTACCCTGGCGCCGCGGCCTAGGCGTTCCCTGCAGCGGCGTCGGATACCTGGACAACGAGACCGATCGTGTCGGAACCACGGGTGGGCCCGAAGGCCTGCGAGGCGGAATAGCCGAAGGAGGAGGAGGAGGAGGAGGCAGTGGTGGTGGTGGCAGTGGTGGTGGCGGAGGAGGAGGCGGCGTATACACCACTGAGTACCCCGAGCCCGGGGACTCCGTTATCCTTTTACGTGACCCCGAGGGACTCCTGGTGTCCGGGCGCCCCCTGCGCCGCCTCGACGTCGATGAATCCCTCCTCGACGTCGATCGCCTCCTTGACGCCGATCGCCTCCTCGACGTCGATCGTCTCCTCGACGTCGATCGCCTCCTGGACGTAGATCGCCTCTTCGACGTAGATCGCCTCTTCGCGACGAACACCGCCTCGACGTCGAATGCCACCTCGACGTCGAATGCCACCTCGACGGCGAACGCCGCCTCGACGGCGAACGCCGCCTCAACGGCGAGTGCCTCGACGGCGACAGGCGACCTCCCCTCGACGGTGAGCGCCGACGCCGGGCCTGATCTCGACGTCGATGACTCGACGACGAAGTTGACTGCGTCGACGAAGACGGTGACGAAGTCGTCGATGGCGGCCTGTTCACCTCCCTCGATGTTGAGCGTAGACGTAGCTTCTCCCCAGAGCCCTGGGGAGAAGGTGAACAGACCGTAGTCATCCCCCTCGACGCCGTAGTCGACCCCATCGACGTCGGTGGAGAATGGGGACGTTTGCCGGTTTTCCTGCCCCTGGGGAGCCCCCCACAGGCCTCAGCATGGGCAGAATCAGCCCCTCCTGACCCACCTTGTGCCTTCAGCCTTCTGTCCACCAGGACTTGGAGCCTGATCTTCAATCTTTCTCTCAGGGTCCTGGCTGAGAACGAGTGGCAGATTTCACACTCCTCCGGCACATGGGACTGGGTAAGGCAGACGATGCACACCCTGTGTGGGTCTGACTTAGCATTCTTCCTATCGCACTCTGGGCACTTGTCAAACAAGCCAGGCATGTTGACAACACCAGAAGGAAGCCCCCAACACTAAAACACTTGAAAAATGACAAAATCACCAAATAAACCCTTGAAAAGGGGAGCTCAATGCTCCAGCGTCCTGCTAGCAGGAGCCAGAAAAAAGAACTGAAAGTAAAAGGGACCTGCTGTGCATTCTGGGATACTGGAAAAGTTCTGGAAAGTTTTCTTAAAGGCACAGTATCCTGTTCTGACCCACATAATGGCAGCCTATGGGGCTTGTCTGTCCATTCCTCCCTCTCTATCATTCCAGAGGCTTTTGCTGGTAGAGGCAGGTTTTTTCTCTGTGGAAAAAGCTGGGCAGGCAGTGCTGTTTGTGGATGTTGGTGGAATTTTCTAGTTGAAGTACTGGACAGTGTAGCCTGTGGATATAGGCTGCATTGTCTGTCTTTGAATTCTCTCTTAAGTGTAGATGCAGGTCTGCATGGCTTGACAACTTAAGAGATTATTTTTATTGCTCCGGGGTCCACGCACATGGGCAGGACTATTCACTAGATTATAACTATACACAGAGATCCCCTACTACAGAACAGGGAGGCGAACTGACCCAACACCTGGCGACAGTCCCTCTGCTGTTCTGTGCTGTAGGCGAGAGGTTCACCCCATCCACTGACCCATCCTTTTCTCTGGCTGACAGGAGGTCAGGAAGAGGTTCACTCTCCTCTTCTGCCCCATCATCTGTAGCCAAGAGCATGGTCACATCAGACCTCTCAAAGTGGGGTTTGAGGCGGTTCACATGGAGGACCCTCAGAGGGTCCCTAGGAGACTGTAAGTCAACCAGGTAGGTCACTTTGCTCCTGCGCTCCACCACCTCATAAGGCCCAGTCCATTTATCCTGGAGCATGCAGGGCTCCACTGGTGCCATCACCCACACTTTTTGCCCAGGTTGAAACTCGACCAAAGTGGCATTCTGGTCATACCACCGTTTAATTTCTTCCTGGCTGGCTTCCAGATTTGCCTGAGCGAGTTGCCTGAAACGCCTAGTTTGGTTCCTGAAGGCCACCATCTAGCTATACAAATCCTGGGGGATTTCTCTCAGCCCTCCTTCACCAAACTCAAGGGTCCTCTTACAGAGTGACCATACAGTAGCTCAAAGGGACTGAACCTCAAGGACTTCTGTGGCACCTCTCTGTAAGCAAACAGCAGGCATGGTAAGAGGACGTACCACTTACGCCTCATGGGTTCCTCAGGACCCATAATCATGCCCTTCAGGGTCCAGTTAAATCTCTCAACCAGCCCATTACCTTGGGCTGGTTGAGACTTATAGGTGACACAGCACTCCTTCCACAGAGATTTCATATACCTAGATAGGAAATTAGTACCCTGGTCTGACACCACCTCTTTGGGGAACCCCACGCGGGAGAAAATGCCCATCAGTGCCCGGCCCACCACGGTGGCTGTCACCGTACGGAGAGGAATGGCTTCCGGGTACCGGGTGGCATGGTCCTTCAAGACCAGGATGAACCTGTTACCCATGGCTGTCTTGGGATCCAGAGGCCCCACAATGTCAATGCCCACCCTCTCAAAGGGGGTGCTGACTACAGGGTAAGGTTGGAGAGGAGCCTTGCGCTTCCTCCCACTCTTACCACGAGCCTGGCAAGTCTGACAGGTCCTGCAATGAGTATCACAACTCTTGCGCATTTGAGGCCAGTAGAAGTGGGTGACAAGCCTCTCAAAAAGGTCTTGTCCTGTCCCAAATGTCCTGCTAAAGGTACATCATGAGCCAACCCCAGTAGGAAGGCTCTGAAGCACTGGGGTACCACCAACACACGGGCTGACCCAGGCTCAGCAACCTTAGGCTCGCTATATAGGAGATCATTCTCCCAGTAAATCAAATGTGACCCGGACTGATCACCTGCTGCCTGGTTTGCTGCCTGTTGCCGCAAACCTACAAGAGAAGGGCACTTTTTCTGCTCCTCACAAAATTACTCCCTGGAGGGCCCTTCCTCCTGCTGCCATTGGGTCAGCTCCCCCGTAGGCTCCAGGGCATCCTCCTCAAGGTTTGCCTCCTCCTGCATTGTGGAAACGTTGGGGGCTGGTTTCCCGGGCCCCTTGCCTCCTCTCTTTAAGGCAGGCACCTGGTCCACAGTTTCAGGCTCCAGGTCCTCTTGAACACCCTTACTGGCTGCCATAGACCGAGTGGTCACACAAGTCCACTCAGGCAGACCCAACATCTCCAAATGCGCATGGCGCTCCACCTCCTTCCAGGGGGAACTCTCCAGGTCATTCCCTAGCAGACAGTCTACAGGCATGGACAGAATTACAATGACCTTCAAGGACCCTGAGACCCCCTCACCCCCACTCAAAGGGAACTAGCGCCACCTTGCAGAGACGCACGGAGTTGTCTGCTGCAACTACAGGGTAAAGTACATTGGGAATTACCTGCTCCTCAGACACTCACTGACACCTGACAGATGTCACACTGGCTCCTGTGTCTCTTAGAGCCTCCATTGATGGTCACCCACTGCCTGTACTTCCTAGTGTTCTCAGGCAGAGAGGCTTCTTGGACCATCACTTGATCTCCTAATGAGACCAGGATCATAACTGCTTGCTCCTCCCCAACCCAAGGACTCAATTCCTCCCCCAACACTACACTCACTAAACCCAGTGTTGGAGCACCAGTGGGTGCAGGTGGTTTCTTGGGGCATTTAGCGGCAATGTGACCCACCTCTTTACAAAAATACCAAGTTGGAGGACCTCTGTGGTCCCGCTTGCCTTTAGGGGGCTAAGGACCTCTTAGCCTTGGGGACTGGGACTCCTTCGCCTCGGAACTACTTTGGGGCCCTTTAGAGAACTCCTTGTGGTTACCCTTGTCCTCCCACACCTTCTGCTGGGGACCCTGTACACCTTTGGCAGTGGTACCCCCAATCCCCTTGTGGACCCTGGTGCTGGTCCAGCGGTCCACCTCCTTAGCAAGCTTACCAGGATCAGTTAGCTTACTGTCTGAAAGGTGCTGGCGCAGCTCTGGAATCCCCATGATACCAACATTTGGATATAGTCTATAAGCCTAAACAAAAAATCTTTTTTTAAATAAACTTAAAAATGTTTTTTCCATTCTTCAGACAATATTTTGTTCGCCTGACCAGACAGTGCGCTGTTCCTTCAATTGCAGTCACTTCTCCAGATTATACGTCTTATTTGTCGAAATTGAATTTATCCCCCACTGGTTCAGTAGCAACAGATAATCTCACTGTGGCATTTAACTAGTCTGAGGACACTTAGTCACCACTTACTTTCTGTACTCAATTGCGATAGCTTTTGACAGTGCTTTCATCTTCTTTTTATCACTTTTTCGGGTGTTGCTATGTACTGATTTCTAAACTCTCTCTCTCTGCATGTCCTGCCGATTAATCCTTGCATGCCATCGTATCTGATGGGGCATGATTTTTAGGTGTTATTGACATTGTTTTTACGCAACATGCACTCTTGATTCTTTCTATTCTCACCTATGACACTGAATCCTAGAGATGTGATACAAACCTATAGGTTTGCTACTCACTTTGGGATAAGGAACTCCACAAACAGTGAGTACATATTATGAATCTGTTATGCAACGCACAATAATAAGAGCACGGGATGGTTTAAAGTAATTTTTTAATTAGCAATTCCATATATGTCTTCACCCATTATCATTCTTCTATTACCCCACAGATAAATCCAGCTCGTTTGTTGTTTTGAGATCCATTTTTAAAATAAACATTGGTATGAGGAAGGTGGTTATACTACTGAAACAAGTGTAGACCAACACTATACCCATGAGGAGTGGCCCCTGAGAGACAGTGTCATCACAAGCAACTGATGTACGAGATCTTCCATCAGCTAACTTTGTTCTCTCCAGACCTTTTTGGGATCCCTCATAGGGCTGAATCTCTTCTTCTTTTATGTATGATTGAGTTTGTATGAGAGGAGTTTGATTGGTGAGAATGATTTTGTTGATACATTGTTGTGGGGTGATACATATGTTTTCTTTAAAGAAATTAATACTGGACTAGCTAAAACGTTAAAGCAATTAAATGTACAGACAATGACACATGTATATATGTATGTATTTTTTCAGTAAATGTACACACAAAACAAAAAAAGAAAGAAAAATAACACATACCAAAAAATGTTTTATTTATATATGAAATAATAATTGTCAGAGATGCAATATAATGAATAATAAAACTATCTCTGATATTACTTGGTTTTCTGTATTATGTTGGGTTGTTGGCATGTCAGAACCTAAATAGGTCGCATCAAAGCAATATAGTTTAGATAAGATGTTTTGTTGTTCGTTAGCTGTTGTTTCCCCCCTCCTCTTGGGCCTAGAAGTAAATTAGGGGGGGCCCTTGCTTCTTTTGAGCAGCTCTGGAACACACAGACTACTCAAGTGCTCCCAACTAATTAAATTGCATAAGCCCTTAAAATCAGTTACCTTGCTGCCCGTCATCCAAGCATCCGGTGCATGCATGTACGCATTCACACACTCCACCCAAGTACTGGATTCCAGTTTCTTGAAGTTCCTGAATTTCTGCCTGTACTGTTCAGGAGTGAGCCCCTACCTGAGGCATAAAGCCTCCTTCATGTTGGAGTAGGTCAGGGTTCCCCCCATCTCTAAAGGTGGTAAAACATCCCTCCCAGAAGCCTCAACGTGTTTCCATAGACTCGCCCCCAATGCTTCTCAGGCACCTCATTCATCCTCAGTGCGATCTCATATGCTGTAAACCACGCATAAATATCATCACCCCGTTGGTAATCTCGCACTAAGTCTTTGTAAATGTACACTTTACCCGCTGGCACTGGTTGTGTGCTGCCACCATTTGAACTGGACTCCACCTGTTTAGCCTTAATGTCCAATTCCCTCATGCTTAACTCATGAGTTAGGAGAATCTTCTTCTCTTCCAAGGTGAGAGCCTTCTTGCTCTCCTCTGCTCGCTTTTCACTTTCAATGAGCAGCTTCTTCTCCTCTGCTTGAGCCTTAAGTTTTAAAACCTCCAACTCATGCGCTCTGACTCTTTGGTTTTCCTCCAGCTCCTCTGGGGAAAAGCTTCTCCCTGAATGGTTACTACCAGCCCCTGACGCTGGTCCTCCCACCGGCAAATCCTGTGGACCAAGTCCATTCCCTGGGCCACCTCAACATCACCCGTCTCCTCAGCCTCTTTGGCTTCCCACCAGGCCCCCAAGCCTGTTTGCAGCTCCTCCTTCTTGGTGCTACTTTTCATGAGACATCCCAAAGCTCTGCAGAATTGCCTCAATTGATCTACTTTGTAGGTAAGCAATGGCTCAATGTTGAATTCCAATTCTGCAGCCTCACTGGCTACTTGACTCCTTTGAGACATGATGTGTGGCTTAAAGGTCGCTCAAAAATAGAACCAAGAATTAGAAAACACAATATGTGGTTGTGTCATTGTCTATGCTAAAACTAGTGATGTACACCAATCACTGTGAGTCAGTTGCAAATACAAGTTCAAATACCAACCGCTGACCACCAATGTTAGAACTGAGGGTCTCTAGTTGGCTGAGGTAAGTACCTTAGTCCAAATAGGGACCCTTGCTTCTAGTCAGGGAAAGGAGGGACACCCCTTTAGATAACCCCTGCTCACCCCCGGTAGCTTGGCACGAGCAGCCGGGCTTATCTCTAAGGCAATGTGTAAAGTATTTGCAACCATACTCCCAGTAACAGTGATAACACCACAAATGGACACCACATTGATTTAGGAAAATAGCGGTATCTTTATCAAGAAGAAATACGATGAGTTCAAACGATAAAAATATCCAGCATATGCGTATTCGTAATATTTCACGGTCCAGTTATTAGGCCAACAATCACTTTTAGGTTCTTGCGGTATTAATGAGCAGTTCACGATAATCTAATGCAGTCCTAATGCAATGCTATGCAGTTTGTAATGCAGTTCGTAATGTAGAAATAAGACAGTCCTTAATGCAAGTACTAATGCGGTTCGTAAAGCAATTAATAATGCAGTGCGTAATGCAAGTACTAATGTGGAGCGTAAAAGCAAGTAATAATGCAGTTCGTAATGCAAGTACTAATGCGGATCGTAAAGGCAAGTAATAATGCAGTTTGTAATGCAAGTACTAATGCAGATCGTAAAGGCAAGTAATAATGGGTAGGGGTTTATCAGGATTCCACAGTACAGCATGTAGGCGTTGTGTAAGGGGTTGTGTAAGCGTTAAGTAAAAAAATGCCATAGGAGGGTTATGTAAAGTGTGATGTAACCATGACAAAGGGGTTTCTGGTGACTTCCTATGGTACCCAAAATGTATAAAAGGCAGGTTTGAAACAGTTCTAGTTCGTTCCCTCTCAGGCACTTGTAGTGTCTGTATGACGGAGCCATCTCATGAGATATAATAAACCTGTGTTTTGTTCCACTCCAGTGTCAATCCTCATTTACTGAAACTGTAGACAAAGGGTGTCCCTGCACCAATGAGACAGGTAGGAATCTCACTTCTACACAGGCTCGGGCCGGTGGCAGTGATTTCTCACGGCTCCCCCTTGGGACGACGGTCCAGGCCGATGGCAATAACTATCACAGCACTTCTTGTCACGATGTTGATCGAAGTAGAACGCAAGACTGCTCTGGGCCACACGGTCAAGGGGCAATTCTCACGAAGGTCTCTGGCTGCAAAAAGCATACGCACACAGCGTCGCTGAGACACACTTGGAAACTTTTATGTTCCTGAGTTTCCACAACAGGAAGCCAGCTCCTCTCGGGCCCTTGGAGACAAGTTACCTCAGTACACAGCAAAGTCCTTTCAAGCAGGGGAACACAGCAAAGTCCCGTGTTCTCTCCTAAGTCAAATCAGCAAACTGCAGGCCAGCCCCAGAACACACAGCAAGGGCAGTCCTTCTCTTCTCAGTCTCTTCAGCTGTTCTTCCTTGGCAGAGGTTCCTCTTGATCACAAAGTAGTTTCAATCCTTTTTCAGGCTTGAGTTCAGTCTTGACTTTAGGGGTTTCAGGTCTCACATTTATACCCTTAAATGCCTTTGAAGTCTTTGTATTAAGGGGGCTCTGAGCTCGGTCCAAACCAGACCTGGGTGTCTTCCTGCCAGTGCACACCTTCTTTCTTTGATAATCAGGGTCTGGGCCTCAGACACTCAGCAGGAGGTGGAACCATTCTTTTGTGGCAGCAGCACAGCCTTCTTCGCATCAAAGGGGCTACTCTTCTCACCACACCAAATGCAGGACAGCCTGCTGCTGTCTCACCTACTCCTCCCTGTTGTCAGGACACTTCCCAGACCCTGTCACATTCAAACCCAGATAGTCAATACACAACCAGGCGGAGGCATGCAGGATGGTTAGGACAAGAAACCAGCCACTTCTAAAAGCGTGGTTTCTAAACACACAATTTAAAAACCGTCTTCACAAAAAGATGTGTTATTAAATTCTGAGTTCAGGCACACTAAACTCCATCTCTCCATCTTATGCCTATGGGATGGAAGGCTGGGAACATGTGACACAGCCTTCCCCATTCTGTCTTATAGGCAAGATGGCCTTGCAACAGTGAAAAACAAATTTAGCAGTATTTCACTGTCAGGACATGGTACACACCTCAGTACATGTCCTACCTTTAACATACACTGCACACTGCCCAGGGGGGTACCTTGGGCCTACTATAGCGGTGTATGATGTGCATAAAAAGGGAAGGGTAAGGCCTGGCAAGTGGGTGCACTTGTCAGGACAACAAGGCAGTTAACAAACTGCACCCAGGCACTGCAGTGGCAGGCCTGAGATCTCTTTTTAGGGCTACTTGTGTTGGTGGCACAATTAGTGCTGCAGGCCCACTAGTAGCATTTGCATTACCAGCCCTGGCACACATAGTGCACTTTACTAGTAAGACAAACATACCAATTATGGACAACCAATTACCATAACGCTTTATACAGGAAGCACTTGTACTTCGATACTGATCAGCAATGGCAAAGTGCCCAAAGCATCTAAGCCAATAAAACGAAATACATCACAGCATCAAAAATAGAGGAGGTAGAGGCAAAGAGGGAGGGGTAACCACGCCAAGAAATGCCAGGTGTAACACTGGGCAAAAGAAAATATTATCTCCATATTGAAGTATCTTCATGGTCTTCCAATAGAGGTGCAACTTCAAACTCCGCTTTATCACCTTTAAGGCACTACACTCTTGCAGACCCAGCTACCCTACTGAACATCTTGGCCAGTGCAGGAAAATCCCACACTAAAGACTGCCTCTTGTTCTAACCCCCCAAATTCAGAGCATCTCAAGCTCAAAGACAGTCGCTTTCTGATTATGCTCCTACAATCGGGCACTCCCTTCGAAGCCAATTAAGAATAGATTCTGACATTCTGTCCTTCAGAAAAAGATTCAACACTTTCTCATTCACTGGACAACTGGTTTGAAGATACATCAGGCTGTTCTCTTCCTCACTCCTCACCACTGAATCTGACCCATAGTGAACTGAAATGTAGCAGCCTCCTCTCTTCCAGATGTTATTTTATCCACGTATCAGGCATTTCCCACTAATGTCTCTCTAACCTACCATACCCGTCAACCTCTTATTTCATGCTATACCGATTACGTTTGGTGTTCTTTGTAAGTTTATTACCTCATATGTAGTTCTATGTTAATGCTGTGCAGTTCTCTAATACAGTTTAGAAAAGCAGCAATTTAGAAAAACAATGTAAATAAATAAAATGAACAAATACATTAAAGTGTCTACAACTAAGAAACAAACATTAAAGAAATCACTCAACACCATTCTGGCAAGTTTAAACACTACATAATGAGAACAATGACTAATAAAAAGCAGCAAATGCATTTTCAAGACAGTGAAGCTACAAAAGAAAAAATGCTATTTTAAACTTCGTAAAAGTCAAGTCAATATACAAGTAGGTTCTATAAAAACAGTGCATCAACGATTCTTGAACCAAGATTATTTCCCCTTTTGTTACACTTCTGCAGTCATCCTGACATTCAATATTTTGTTTGGCTTTATGTTTTTGTGAATAGCTCCACAGCCGCCTGGCTAGGTGTGCACTTGAAAATATTTTAAGATCTACATGAACCAAAAGCAGAGAATGAAGTAAGAAGGAACTACAAAATGTGTGTTAAGATGATAATAAACCCAACTATTTTGAAAGACTGATAGCAATGCTGGGCCCAGTAAAACCAAGTGGCCAAATACATGCAGTGGGCTTTGGCTCATCCCAGGATGACTTTCACATCATGCTATTGGATATTTGATGTGTCGTTCCATCTCTTATGGAGAGCTTGCATGGTAAAACATGAAGGATGGTTTTACATCTCAAAAGTAGTCATCACACATTACATTATTACGTCTGCATTGTATACAGACAAAAAAGAGCCTTTTGTTTTATTTTCTACACAGGAGCAAACTTTTAAAAATATATATATTTTAGTCTGAACTCAAAATGATGCCAGTGCTTGATTTCATGTTTTCATTACGTTTAGGACTTTGCGCTTTTATCTACCACTACGATATGCAAGACACATATCGTGACAGCGCCATGTCGAACTCATCAGTAGACAAATGCTTCAATTTTAAGCAAATGCATTTCATCAAACCAACAAAATAAACGATACATGAAGAGCTCCTTCAGACAGCTGTTGCAAGCTTCACACTCCTAGGTAGTCCTGCCACTGCTGTATTTATTGCCAGCGCTTTCCTTGCAATAAAGCGCAGCCGTCTAATAATAATAAACTGCAGTTAATTCGCGCCAAGGTGGAAGCAATTCACCATCTCACAAAAGAGAAGACTGGAGCCAACATTACCTTTCCCGAAGAGAAGATCGATTTAAGACAGGAGTTAGGGAATCTTTCTGAGCTGATGAGGGGGCTGAATGGGTCATTAACAACCTAGCAGAATGGAACTGCCTGCCAGCTGGCCCAGCTATCAGGCGCTCATCAGAGCTGTCAAAAGAGCCGTCAAGGTCATCCCTGCGAGGCTTGGTGATAATCTGTTAACACAAACACAGAAAACAAAGTTTTGAGCAGAGCAGACAGCAGGAGCGGATCGGGAGCTGGTTATCTTCCTACTGCATATGGAAGAGCAAATCCGGAACTATTCCCCGAAACAATTTAAACACACTGATAAATAACAGCATCCAGGCATTGGTTCATGGTAGAAGAACTCCCCAAAATTACAAATCGACCTAATTTTTAAAGATGCACCACCTAGAATGAGATTATTTACTTAAAAACGGAAGGAATATTAGTGGTGCATTAAATACTCCGCAGAAAGAAGCTTTGGACGAAGATGGTGGAAGATAGGGAAGTGGCACAAGATGTCCACTAGGTGGAGTGTCATGGATGATTTGGAAACAATGGTCAAGGGGCCATAATCTGTCCATTTTCTATGTACTGTTATGTTGTAGGTATTAATAGCCTTGTGCAATTAACTACGAATCCCTAAACTGATATCAGAAAAGACAAGAAAATGCATTGTACCCTTTGTACTTTTATTTGTAATCCAGTGGAACAGTAGCAACACATTTTAGACAAAAATAAAATGGCAGTCGGGCTTCATCCATAGCTGTGCGAGTACTGCCGGACCAGAGCCATCTGGCTCACTCGATTCCTCTGATCTCCATTTACACGCCATGCCTTATCCTTATCCTACGATTCAAGCTATGCAAAGATCTACTTGACCGCCCTCTTGTCCTACACATGAGGTTTAGGCTGACATCAACTGGCACACAGCTGGCTGGTTCTGCTAGCCCCTCCACGTCTGGGACTCGCTTTGCTTCTTCTGCTTCCATCTTGCCGCCCTCATCTGTGCAATGGGTCTACACCTGCGCCTGGTCAGCCATGCTTCCTGCAGCATTTAAAGAGTTCCCTTCTCACTAGTTCTCCAGCATCTTGTGAATCTCCCAGCCTTTGGTGCAGTCGTCTGACTGCCTGGAATACCTGCAATGCCACTGTAGCAGTGGACATGCCGCGTCCATCATTGAGGTGGGAACACCCGGGTGTGGGGTCGTTCTTGTACTTAACATCTGCATACTTCGCTCCAGAGGTCATTGCTGGAGGCAACTACTCACCTGCACTCATTGACATAACTGTGGACTCACTATCGCTACGGTCAATATTCCCCTATACCATTACACTGCAGTGAGCTACTTCCTGGGTTTAACACCTCTCCAGAGGCCATAGCTGAAGGCATTCATCCATCTGAAGCTGCTCATATTGCCACCAAGCTAAACATAACAAGCCTTTGCAAAGTCAATAGTAGTCGCCTTGTCAAGCCTGTGAGTGTTTCATCTTTGCAAATATATTAAACAAGCATTACAATTTTTAAAGCAATAAAAAGCAACAAAAAAAGACACTAACTAAAGGTGGCGGCACTTATAATAGAGCATTTTCATAGCTAATAGGCCTGGTGCTCTCTTCCAGCCTTCTGAATTTGTAAATGCCTGTTTTGGTTTGTAATGGTTTTTGTAACATTTTATTTTTGGGGGAAGTGCCACCATTAGCTGAAATGTTTTTAGTCTCAAAAAGCACACGTTGCCATAGTAATCACAGGTACTGAACGAACCTATTTTGTGTGTGTATATTTACTATTGTGAAAGAGCAGAATGCAGCCACTTTTGCGAAGTTAGCCAATGGCAGGATTGACACACTGCCCCATTGTGTAAGCTGTAGTGGATGGAAAAAATAACAATGACACAACAGGTCAATGGGTGAGGAAGACCTGCTAAAAGGCCCTCTAAATAAGTGTATTATACATATAATGTTAGAAAAAGTAGAACGTCTTGAGTAATGCTAGACCAAACAATGTCTACAGTTGACCACCAGCCTTCTGGTTTGGTCAGTGCTTGATTTTTGCAAAACTTTATTGTTGGGGAGGCAACCCGATCTTCATCATCGTAACACTAACACTAGCTAACTAACACGAACCAAACATATTTCGGGACACAAAAAGCACACTTTGCCATAGCAGGCACTGCACTGAAGGGAGCTGTTTTGTGTGTTGGTTTTCTCTTTGTGAAAGAATACGGTCACTTGTAGTGAAGGTATTCAATGGCTGAAGTGGGCTGATACATTGCCCCATGCTATATGCTGCAGTGCGTGGAAGAGAACAGAATGATGCACTAACTTTCCAGTGAAACGAGAGGGCTGACTGAAAGCCCTATAAATAGATTGTACATATAATTATAGGAAAATCGAAAGGACCGAACAATTACCCATTACAAAAATACATTTATAAACAAGCATTAGCAAAGTCAACAGGACTTGTCCAAGGGAGAGATATTGGCTTTGTCAATTTCTTTTAGCCATGTGAACCAACAGTGAGGCTCCTGTGCAGCATTGCTGAAAGTTAGGAAAAAAGTGCGATGATGGGGCTAGCACTGACCATGAGGGGCAGTGGTCCATTTTCTTAGTATGGGATTATTATCTGCCTCCACACAGAAAAGTTTAATTATTTTACGTCTGAGTTGAAGTTTGCCATGTTATCCTAGCATCGAGACAGCACCAAAAAGGCCACTCATAGCAGGTAGTGCAGCGCCGTCTGCATTTTGTAGCATCTTGAAACCAGTGGGTGTCATTTTGAGTTGCTCTTTTACCTGGCGGGACTGGAGGGGGCAAGCAACGGGGGAAGTTTGGGATGGACGGAGCAAGCAACAATGAGGAAGAGGCGGGGCGGACTGTCCAAACAAACAACAACGCAGGACAAGGGTGGGAAATAGGGCAAGAAACAATGCGGGTGAAGAGAGGAAGTGAGGGGGTGCAAGTAAAAAGAAAAAATACCTCTGAAAGCTGCATGCAGCAAAAGGACATTGGGCAAGGGAAGCAGTACTTGGGCCATGCTCGACGGTAGGAACAAACACATCAAGAGGAAGTGAAGCCAGCATTCGCTGACCAAAGAGAAGCAAGGAAATGAGTGTGACGATCAAGCCAACCAATTGTAAGCAATGGGCGAACTCTAAGCCCCCTGTAACTAAACAAAATGTCTTGCAAGCGATAGAGCCAAGTGCTGCCTCAGGACAGACCTAAAGTATAGGGTGTGGGGGGTAGAGGAGAAATTGTAAAAGAGACTAAGATGACCGCCAAACAGACTGAAAGGCATAAAACAATCAACAGTGCCCCCAGAACAAATAGAAGAGCTAGGGTGTAGCCAGGAGAGTGTTTACAGAAGGGGAGGGGATGTGTCTTTTCCCTTAAAGAAAACAGCCTTTACCATGCAGTACCTTTACCATGCAGTTAAGGACCACATAAGGTAAATATTGGATCTTTATCAAGCAGTACTTTATGACACGAGTAAGGAAAGGTTTCCTTTTTTTTTACAAACTACTTTTAATGTGGAAAAAAATCATTTTAGGTTCAGGGATGTGTAGAGGTATAGAGAGGTAAGGGTGTCTTTAGGGTTGAGTGCTGGGTAGCGGTAAAGGGAGGGGAGGGTGACTTGAAGGTTGAGGGGTGGCTAGACGTAAAGGGAGGAGATGGTGGCTAGAGGGTTCAAGGGCGGGCAGAGGTAAAAGGGAGGTGAGGGTGGCTTGAGGGTTCAGGGCTGGGTAAGGTAAAGGGAGGTTAGGGTGACTTGAGGGTTATGGGGTGGGCAGAGGTAAAGGAAGGTGGCCATGACTTGAGGGCTCAGGGGTGCCAGAGGTAAAGAGAGGTGAGAGTGACATGAGGGCTCGGGAATAGGTAGCATGCGCTGTCTCAGGCAAGACCTAAAAAATTATTATTATGCAGAAGGCCAACCAGCATTGGCACTAAAGTAGACTACTTTTTGGGTAGATGTGCACATGTGCATGCTCAAAATGCCACCACTCACAGTGATGAAATCTAATTGGAGTACTAGGCTCCCATGCAGTACTCTGTATTGTACTCTAACTGTATTGTACTGTAATTGCATTTATATAGTGCTTACTACCCCTGACGAGGCTTTGAAGCGCTTTTTCAGTGAGTAGCACGCTACTCCGGAACCCATAAAGGATTAGTGGTGAATTAGTATAGTGAAATAAGAAACTAATTTGAGCGGTGGATTTGTTAGGTTGTTTTTTGGATTGAGAAGGATAGTGGAGGGAAAGAACAGGTAAAAGGTTTGCATTTATATAGTGCTTGCTACCCCTGATTAGGTGTTGAAGCGCATTTTCGGCCAGATTAGTGGGAATTACTTTAGGGAAATATGCAATTAATTTGAGTGGTGGACATGTTAGTCTGTTATTTGGATTGAAAAAGAACAGTGGAGGGATCAAAGTGGGAAGGGTCTAGAAATATTAGACATATTAAATTTGTGGGGGGGAGTTTATAGCAGTAGGAGTGGGTTTGGTATGAGTAAAAGGAAGGTGAAGGGGAGCTGGTATAGGGAAACATGGAATTAATTTGCATAGTGGAGTGGTGGAGGATGTATTTTTGTTATGCTATTTTTTGGAAAACATGAGGCAGAAGATACCGGAAAAGGAAAAGACAGGAGGCTGGCTAATCTTAGGGGATCTTTCACACCTGTACTTCGTTAAGAACACTGGACACAAGGGCAGTCCTCTGAAACAGTCATGGGAACAAAAAATGTCAACATTCAGGGAAACCTAGTTATTCACACATCTCTCCTGCAGAACCAGGCTTCATAACCCCCACTCAATGGCTCACACGTGAATCACCACGATTATTACAGGGGTATCAACTGGACTCCAAGCCTTGAGCTTGAGGAACAATGTCCAACCTTCAGGTACTAACACAGCTACGTTGCAGAAAGGGAAGACAAACATAGATAATGCTTGTAAAAAGGAAACAGTTCTTGCACAAGCTAGACATGGTAAACAATACTCAAAAGCAAGTATTTCGAACACAATTATTGTGCTAGAGAAGCACCTAATAAGACTACAGCGACACATGAGGGGGTGTGACGTGTATTCAGTAGGCTATGCAGAACACAGAAGAAAACAAGGCAGAAACAAAGAGCTCAAATGGTTTTAACACATATACGTACAACCTCTTCAGATCAATGATCTCATATACATCCTTGATTGATAATGTGATCTATCTAATGGAATGAACCCAAACGATCATGTTCATCCCAACATCAATCATGGTTGACCTACCTTTTGAATCGTGCCACCGGTTTCATTGCAAGGGAACATATTGTAATGGTCAGAATTTCATACTAGAACCTCAGCTTTCCACATGCAACATTTACCAGCTGGGTGTACCAGCGGCCCGAAGCACCCTATTGGGGTGTGTGCTTGCACTGCAGCGACACAGAAGCACTTCACTGCATTTAGCTTCAAATGCAATTAACTAATCGCGACAGCTTCCGTTTTCTTTCTTCTGCCCGCAGTGGTAGCATGTTCAGTTATTTAGCCTTGAAACCATGCACTAAAAAGATACCCCCATTGGTCTTTGCAGAGACGCCCATTCTAAAGGACAACCAGTGAGCTGGACTTGAACAAAACAAAAGATAAAATCTTGAATTGGCCAAGAACACACAAAGCACCACGGGGACGTCAGAGCTGAAAACAGACACCTACAGCCCTCCTTCCTAATGTTACAAATGAACATTATTGGAACGGGTTTCTTGGGGGAGAGAAATGAAGGTAAGCCTCTTCTTTAAATGCAGCACAGTATTCCAGGCACCCAAAAGGGCCCACCCTCCGCTCCCACTGCCCCCACTGCCGGGAAGCAGAGATGCTTAGGGGCACAGAGGGAGTGATGAATTAACCGGCAGCGCTACTGTCTGTGGGCGTCGAATAAGAGCTGCTGCTAATAACTTTTTCCCTTCCAGAAATCAATTTTAATTAAAATGTCTATGATAAAAAACAGTCTTCTAAAAGTTCTCTTTGAGCAGATCGTGATTTATAAGAATGCAAGTGTCCACAGCAAGAAAAACATATTGGATTTTCATGGTCTGGCATTTCTCAGTGTGAAGTTAGGGTGGCAGGGGTATAAGTTAATATGTACCGCAGGTGGCGGCGTGTCTGTAACGGCGAAGGCTGGCTGCGGCTAGAGGGCGAAACTACCAGCCCATCCGGCACAAAAAGCCACCTTAGACACATTACAGAGATACACGTTACATCTTTGATCGCATCAGTAAATACATATACTTTAAAGCCGGTAAATACATCTATCTCTCTCGCTATCTAAATCCCTTTCTCTCTGTATATTATAGATACATAGAGATAACACACACACACTCTCTCTCTCTCTCTCTCTGTGTTAAATTAGAATATCATTATGAAGAACGGATTCAGATGTATAAAACAATTCTGCATTAACGGAGTAATTTACAAAATATGTCAACATTTTTAGAGTAGGAACGGTGTGGTCATTAACAATTAAATAGTTGCACCCTAATATTTATTATGAAAAAATGGAATACAGGGACTAAAATGGCCCACAGCACAGAGATGTGCGACCAAAAGCACAATTACCTTTATGATGATTGTGAAACTCTTAGTGGTAGGCTCTTGGATGATTTTAGATTTTACTCGCGTATAGAAGAGAAAACCAGAAACTCTTCTCTTGCTATTGGTCTTTTGTATTGCAGTGACTGAACTACTCGTGTGCCTTATACTGGTACGCCTAAACCTCTTTAGGAGGTTGGGTTTCCCGGTTGTTATTCTGTACCTTTACATCACGGTGCTGCTAATTAGTAAATCATAATTAATAATAATTAATAATAAATTCAAATTTCTTTGATTTAGTTCTCTACTGAGAATAACAAATAAGATGATAAAACAATAAAATTACATTTATAATTTATCAAAATTGTGAACACTTATCCAAATACAAATTTTAAAAAGTTTTAAAAAATTTAAACAGATTGTAGCATACAAATTCATTGGGAGGTGATTTAAGAATGGAAATCAAACTCTGTACACTAGTTTGAATTGGTTTTAAAAAGCGCTTTCTGGCGACGACTACTGTGGAGTTACAAACAAAATATGCATCAGATCTTGAACTCCTCCTTTACAGAGGTCACATAAGCTACTGCATTATTGTGATTTGTCCATTTACAGGTGAAAGATTTGAGAGGAAGGATCCCAAACCGAAGTAAAATCATGCAACGCCGGGCGCTGTGTCTTAAAGTGAAAGAGAGATATTGTTGCCTTTATTTGAATTCAATTGACTCAGCATATATCTTATAACATTGCAGTTTTGTACAGTGCTGGAAATCAAGATCATAGCTTATTCTTGAAGTCAAGTGTTTTAAAAAGAGTTTCAATGTGCCGGGGTCCAGGTTTTCAGCAGATCAACTGTACATTCTGACAACTTCAGTTAGTAATAAACCTTATTGGCTATAGTCACTGATTTCCGGCTCTTGTTGTGTAGCTCAATGGGTGACACTGTTAATTGAAATTTATAAATGTAATGTTAACTCCCATTACCTCACAGGTGACGAAGAAAACATTAATCAGAGGACAAATGGGGAGAGGGTTGGCCAAGAGCACTCGATCAGAAGCATCAGGCAGTTTAGGCCTAGGCAAGGAGATTGTGCGGAACACTCTTGGCTTCCTTGCACTTGGAATGTGTATGGGGTAGTACAAATATCTGTTTGACACAACTCTGACAGGTAAATGCTTGGCGAACGATAGACACCATCAGAGCACTAGTATTCTGTCCTTGGAATCCTGATTCTATTGAAGTGCAGCTGTTGTCAATATCTGGTATTCCTGATATCTGTGAGGCACTGAACCATTGGGGATTTTGTCCCGAACCAACTTGCTGCTTGAAACTACCACAACTACTGCCATCTGCAGCCCGTGCATCACAGATGAGCAAGAGGGGCCGGCCGCATGCGTCTTGTGGACGGAGGCCTTCCTATCTTGTTGATATGCGATCATCGCCAATGGCACTGCCTGAATTCAAACTGACGGTCCACAATCAGCTGAGGTACCGCCGCAAAACCCGATTAGGGTGGGGACATGACTGATCCCGGGAGACAAGACTGAAGATTCTTCTGGCGGCTCCGAGTTCCCATGTGTTGGAGTTTGGGCGTGGCCTCCTAGGTGGCTGCTCGAGTGCTCTCGTGCTCTGGACACTCATTGAGGGGGAGGTATTGGAGGAGCCGGACCTGATCTGAGGCCACGGCCCCACATGACCTTACTTGAGCCTCAGCAAATAGCCACAAAGCACTGGGTTTCCTGGCGGCAGGAAGAGGAATGGAGGTCCCCCTATACTGTTGAGGCAGAGTCTTCTGTTACATGGATTAAACCAGTTGGGGTCCACTCGAAAAGGCCCTGGTGCACCAGTTCATTTGCTGCACCCCCATGAGCACACTGGGTGGGAGAAAAGCACCTGCTCTTGGGCCTACAGTGGAGTGAATCTGTCCTGAATTTGAACCCAACATCTTAGCTGTGAACTTCACCAGCTGGCCAGAGCCCCTAATTCACACGGCATTCAGAATCCAACTAAACCTACCCTTGATGGCTCTAAAATGACGCAGTTTTTCATTCTTGACTAGAATCCAACTCCTGGTGGATCGACAATCGAAGCACTTATCAGATCTTTGATGGTTACTACTACTGGCTGTCCTACCTCGTCCTGAAGAAGACACAACGTGACTTCAATTGAATCAAGCACATTCTTGGGTGAAACGTCGACGTGCCTACACAATCCTTCTCCATTCTCTACACTCCATGTAATAGCAGAACCATGTATGGATTGGAGATTCAATGAAATTGGGATTGATGTCTACTGAATGAACATTTTATATACATTTTGTACAGCACTGTATATATCTTATTCACCCAAAGCACTTTGTCACTTCTAGATCACCTTATCACTGATTAGTTTATTGTTTGTGCCGACCTTTTAAAAATATTTTTTTTGTGACAGCCTAAGATGTAACCCTAATTGTATACCAGAAAAATGAATTAATTTAACTAATACAATTGATATTGATTACATCAATCTAGGTGTATTACCTTTTTATTTATAAATGCTGTTAAAGTAATTATCTAACTCCTGGCAGAACCTACCTTACCTTTGAATTCAGACACCCAGATTCTAAGGGTCACTGGGTAACCCCATTATACTTAATGAAAAGTGAACTTGTGTGTGACACGAGTGAGGTATTGTACCACTGTGTATCCCATGGGGGAACACAGATCATATAGACCCCACCGAAGTGGGACTGAGTGAGCTACCGTCGGCCCCCATCCGGAGTTGCACAAGCCCTCCTGCGGTACTGTGAGGGCTCCGACTACACCTCTGCAGTGAGGAAACTAAATAATGGATACGTGCTAAGGAATACTCAATCTTACATTTTTCACCCAAAACCTCACCTGGATCCGGAAAGCTCATCTCACCTTTCTGGATCTGTGATCTAAGAAGACCCTCACCTTATCTATCATTCCTCAATGCTCCCGCTCCTTTGGAGAGGGTTGTCAACATGCAGGGGTACTAGGTGGTCCTTGCTTTGGACTGCTGCAGCCCCAAGGATTTGAGAAGACCCTCCCGGATGGAGGTGGAGTTAGGATATTTCTTTGGGCCTGTTTTTTTTTACTTCAATCTATATCTTACATGGGTAAGGATAAAGTGGGCTCACCTTGGGGGCAGAAGACCATGGACAGGTTTACCATACCAACCTCTATGGCGGAATTGGCGAGGTGAGAGCGGAGTAATGAGGGACGTAAACATTTTGCAGACTATAAAGGACAAACACCCCTCTCTGGACCTAAAACCAGTGAGGTCAGCATTGATCTCTTTCTCTCCTATGCCAAAACCTCCATAATGCCGTGGATAGAGTTACTTAAATGCATCTCTTGAGCAGAGGATTCTTTGTGGACCCTTCAGGGCTAGGTGACCCGGCTTTTGAGGACCATCAGAGAGCTGGAGAGCCATGCAGAGATGTTAAGGGACGCACCCGGCAGAATAATATATGGGTGGTTGGGCTGCTGGAAGGAGCAGAGGGTCCCCAGCCAACTCTATTTGCCATGATGAGGCTTCAATAATGGGTGCCGAAGGAATATCTATCTCAGTGCTGCGCAGTGGAGAGGGTGCATCGATCCCTGGCCGCAAGCCTCTGCTCCCCCGGGTGCTCTTCGTTGGTCTCTCATACTCCGCCTCCTGAACTATATGTTCCGGGACACAGGCGGCTAAGAGGAAAGGCATCCTGAAGTCTGGGGCTAATCCCACCATGGCATTCACAAACTATACGTTGAAGATCTAACAGCAACGTTGTTCATTTCAGGAGGTCAAACAAAAATGTGCATTTAATGTCTAGGCTGTATTTTCCAGCATGACAAAAGGTACTTTATGACAGACAGTTAATAACTCTGAAAGTGTCTGGGACTGGTTGGAGATGCATCTGGCTGTAAGTGCCCCACGCCCTGGAAATGATCCTTATGAGAACTCTATACAACGGACTCTGGGGAAGTGCCGGAAACGTGGCCCCCACCGCGACTGGTGAGGTGCTCCCAGAGTGGCGGACATTACAAGAGGTGGCGGGCGACCTCCCATCTAAATCTAATGATGAGGGAATAGAGGATCTCCAGAATGAGCGCCAATGCCTTACAGACTCTGCAACTAAAATAGGTCGCTGGAAGTATGCTGTGGACCTCGGCCCATTTGAGCTCTAGTCCCTGGGGATTCGACTAAATGACCACTTGCGGACTTTACCTTAGACATCTCGATCCTGGCATCAAGCACACATTGGGTGGGAGAGACTCCTTTTTAAAAATTAAGAACTATTTTGTCTTGTAGGAGACTGGTAATACAGGAGTATATCTACTGGTAGGACCATTCTTCAGTTTTAGTGTCTAGCCTTTGGCAAACTGAATGGTCAATCACAAGCATTTCCCTCTACACTGTATGGTTTGTGAAAAAAAAATCCAAATAGCGTCTGGCTCCTTTCTGGGGTACAGCCACACAGCTCAGTTCTTTCACAATGCTTGACACTGTGAGACAAAGGACTTGTGTGAAATTAACCAGAAAGAGGACATTGGAAAGGGAGGAACTAGAAACCGGGCTAGTTACTCTCGTTCTAGTATTTTATAACTGTTGTTGAAGTGGGAGGGATTGTAGAAGGGAAGACTGATGAGAAACTGGATTGGACCAGTGGGCATGGCTAGGAAGAAGCTGTAGGCAGTGATCACTACTGTTAGCTCCACCTATAACGCAGTCCACTGACCTATGTACATGTTAACAAGTCAGCCAAAGGGTTACATTTCCTTGTGCTTTGTCATCCCCTTATATATTTCAAAGATATACCAAATTTTAAATTCTTTAAACATTCCTCTCATTTAATGCACGGAGGCTCATTTTAGATTGTGGCAACATTTCACATTAAAAATAAAGCTATACCACACATAGCTAAAGTTACCAACAAAGTTTACATTAAAATTGCACTTATTACAATTCGACAAACCTTTTATCGCTCACAAAGATTAAATGAATTCTTACCAGTGCATTCTTTGGTCTGTAGCTTCCCAGGAGAGAGGGATCTTAAAGAGAGGAACACAAATGTCACCGAAGCTCCTTTTAACAGTAATACATTGTTTGCAACAGTGAACTCTAAGCACCAAAGCACATAATCAAGTGCTGACTCGGCATGGGCACGCGCTTGTGCCTTAAATGATCAGACACGCAATAGTCGCCCCATCAAACATTTACTGTTATTATAAAAAAGTGACACTGGCTTTAATTTTCATATTTACTTCAGAATTCACATGTACAACAGGTCTCTCAGCACTGCATAGCAAGGGGAATACTTTATAACTACTGAGAATGTTTACATCAAAGGAGGTTGTATCCCATTAACCCCTTCAGTGCTTCAGACAGCCCCAGGCCATCTGACGCACCAGTGCTCATGTGCGTCGGACAGCCCCCGGCCATCTGATCACAAGGCACAAGGAATCCTGATGGGGCGGGCACCAGAGGGATTCCCCCCCCCCCCAACAGCCTCAGGAGCTGGGGGAAGGCCTTCCCCAGCTCACGAGGCTGTCTCTCTCATTTCTGTGCAATGACAATAAGCGCGCACGTGGTGCTGGCGTCATTGCACAGAAACCGAAATGTGCAGATAGGCTAATTTCAGTTTCACTTTCTTCGTGCCCAGGGGGTTATCTCAACCCTCCAAGCACGTAGAAAGTCAGGAGATGTATCATTGGAAAGGAGAGAATTTACCCTTTTCAATGGTACCCCTTCCTAGTGGTACCATGCTTGGGGATCGCCCCAGGAGGGTGATCCCCAAGCTGGGATCCACTTACTAGGCAACAAGGAGGAGGGAGCAGCCCCTTCGGCAAGGGCCTTTGCTCCCCCAAAATATTTTGAAAAAAAACAGCCTTTCTGCCCTCCCTGGGGGGCAGAAAGTTCACTAAAAGTCAGGGATTCTTTAGGTCTCGCCTAGTGTTGCTGCTTACAAGGACTTTCAGAAGAGGGCTTTAAGCCCCACCCCTCATTTCCATTGGACTCCCTTTCCCCTGCTTTGCTGCTGTCACAAAGCACTTTCTTATCTTTATGGGGCCATGTGTTTCTAATTAGAAACACATGGCCTCATAAAGATAAGAGGTCCCCATGTTCCGGCTCCAGCGCGGTCCTCTTTCACTTTCGGGACCGCGCTTGTTATCCTTTTTCTGCTGTGACAGGAACTCAAGGTCACCCGGGGATATCTTGTGTTTATTTTCAGTTTTTCCTGCACGTTCTGGGCTTTTGTTGTGACTTGAATTGGAACAAAAACATCAGAAACGACAAGAAAGTAACCGGAGGAGGCGCAGGGCTGCTAGGCCGAGGAGGTGAGTGCCCCCCTGCGCTTACGAGAAATGGTCCCGAGTTTAAACATTGTACCTGTGCGAGGTGAAGTGACACGAGGTGTGGGTCGGCCCTTCCTGGAATTGTCTGAAACTTTTAGGTTTCCTTGTGTGTTTATTTGAAGTTTTGCAGTTCTTTTCCCGCACGGGTGGGTCGTGCGTCTATTTGCACCTTGTGTGATTGTCGGTTCGGAAGTTGTTGTTGCTTTCAGGAGTTTGTGCGCCTGTTTTCAGGTGTGGGAGCTGCCCCCTCCCTGCCAGGTGAGGGCTGGGTGTGTACCACGGCGGCAGCTCCCTGGGCTGGGTGGGACCGGCGGCTTTCAAAATACCCCCACCCACACAACACCGTTGTATAGCTCTGTATGTGCCCCCCGCCCCTCAGAGGTGCTGGGGGGTCTCTCCTACAAACTGAATATACCCTCCCCCGTTGCCAGCTGTTTCTCTTCAGCAGCTCAGTGTATGTGCGTTATTCCAGTGTGAGTCTGTGTGCGCCCCCTTAAGTACACGGTGACATAAACTAAACGGTGCAAATTAAATATGCGCTCCTTTTATTCCACCCGGGATGGATATGACCCAGACGTGACCCGGGCACGCAAGGGAGGTGGGAGTAGACAAGTAATCGTTAATTGTTTTAGGGGACAATGGTGGGTGTTACTTAATGTTGGTGTCCAGGGCTGTTGATGGGACAATAAATCCGCTCTTGCAGAACTGAAATCTTTTGTGATGTTCCACAAGTGCGGTACGTCAATGGGAGAGCGCACTGAGGCCATTGGGCAGGCGCTTCTGAGTCGAACTTGTGCCTGTAGCGCTGCACTTTGGTAATTTGTTATACACCGTGAGATTTTAAGTATTGAAACGTAAAACACATAAGAACAGGTCGTCCTTTTTTATGCTGATTCAACCGGTGAATAAAAGGTTCTCTCCTTTTAATCACACCTCTGTCGTGTGTCCTGAATAATCTCTTTGAACTTTAAGGTTCATATATTGTATTATCTATTTTCAGGCTGAGAGAAAACATTCCTAGTCCCACTAACTGGGTGATGGTGAGGGGTTTCGGCGACCCTACAGAGTGTGTTTGTGGAGGGGGGGCAGCTTCCCTGCAGGGTGAGGGGGTAACATCCCTGCAGTGTGTGTGTGGGGGTGTTTGCTTTCTGGGAGGGCGTGCAGGTGAGATTGCAGGACTGTGTGGAAAGGGGGGGGTGAACTGGGTACCGACGGAATGGGGTAAGATGGGGATGGAGACACCCGGCATAGGCGGCTGAGGGGGGACGGGGAAGGGGCACACCTGGAAGGTTTGGGAGTCTGCCAAGGTCTCCAAACAGACCTGGGAGTGATACTGATTCTGAAGGACGTTGAGAGGTGTGTGGGGGGGTGTTGGTAGGGAGGATGGGGCCTGGGCAGTCTTTTGGACGCGGTGGTTTGAGGCTCATGCCAGGTGGTGAGGTGTAGGTGAACAGGGGGGTGTATGCCATGGGGTGGGCTCCTGTAAGGTGTTGAGATATGGGGTCATTGCAGCGTATGTTACAGGCCCTGCCCCCCCTCCCCCCGGTTACAGCATTGTCAGCACGTTACAGGCTCTGCACCCCCCAGGTTACTGTACTGTACGCGTCACAGGCTCTGTCCCCCCCACCTCCAAGGTTACAGCACTGTCTGCGCGCTACAGGCTCTGACCCCCCCCCCCCACAGGTTACAGCACTGTCTGCATGTTACAGGCTTTGCACCCCCCAGGTTACTGTACTGACTGCGCGTTGCAGGCTCTGCCCCCAAACCCCTCACCCCGTTACAGCACTGTCTGCACGTTACAGCCCCCAGGGCCTGTGTTTAGGGGGAAGTGGTGTGGTGACGTCATCAGGGCTAAGACTCCGGACTTAGAATGTGGCTGCGGCCTGGCTTAACAGGCGCCCTGAGGCCCACTCTAGGCGCTGTGGCAGCAGGTGGGTGTCCTTTGACCTGCAAACCCCAGTGCAGTGCAGAAGCACTTGTCAGTCGACTCTACTGCACCATTCATTTCACCATCAGCTAATGACGTCAGGGCGGTCGTTGCCCGGTGGCTTTACTTTACTTTCTTTGACTTCAAAGTGAGATGATATATGTGACAGTCATGCTGGATACTGGGGGTGTGCTGGAGGAAGGCTGTACAGATGTCTTATTTTCTAGCACAAAATGTAAATGTCAGCAAATGAACTGTGCATGTGTTTAAGGATATAAAAAACACAACTGAAGCACATTTTTTGGTAATTCCGAATTGTGGTGGAAACAAATATTTGAATACGACCAAAAGAAATCAATACCCTACGTGATGACATTTCCATACATTATCGTTTGTGTGCTGTATACTTTTATCACTTAAACTGTCTGGCGGTGCAAATGTAGCGGTCATTTGAATTGAAGATGTGTTGTCTGTAATGGCAGTGCACTCCACACTACACCACTTCAACACTGCGTCACTGCACTCTACTCTGCATCACTCCACACTACACCACTCCACACTTCGTCACTGCACTTTTTTCTGCACAACTCCACGCTGCTGCACTCAACTTTACTCGGCAACACGCTACTCTAATCTGCTCTGCATCACTGCACTTTACGACCCTCTCATCTACATCATTGCACTCCAAGTCACTTTACACTGCACCACTCGATTCTGACATTCGTCACTATACTCCACTGTAATCTACTGTGCACCACTGCCCTCTTTGTCACTGTAATGTGAACTACTCTACACTCGGCGTCACTTTACTCTGCACCACTGTACCCTCCCTGCTCCACTCTGAAATGATCTACAATGCGTCACTGCACCCTACTCCACTCTACGATGCTACAATCTACTCTGCACCACTGTACTCAACGCCAATGAACTCTACACCACTTTACCCAAAGCCAATGCACTCTACGCCAATCTACTCTGCGCCACTGTACTTTACACCACTTCAATCTAGTGCACTCCACTCTGACACTCTACTCCATTAAACTCTGCTCCACTCTGATACTCTTCTCCACTTTATGACACTACTCCACCATACGGTGTTCTACGTCACTTGATTCCACTATACTCTATTCTACACGCTACTCCACTCAACTCTTCACCCTCTGTGCCACACCACTCCACGACACTGTCACTCTACTCTGCTGCACACCGCTCTGTGCCACTCCACTCTGCTGTACACCACCCAACAACACTGTCACTCTACTCTGCTGTACACCACTCTGTGCCACTCTGCTGTGCACCACTCCATGACACTATGCCACTTTACTCCACTCCACTTCACACCACCCAACTCTACGCCATTCCAGGGCTTTCTACGCCACTCCATAACACTCTGCGACACTTCACTCTCCTTTACACCGCAGACCTTTAGCCTAGTGGTTAGCCCAAAATGCTTGTTGTTGGTGGAAGTAACCTGTGCAGACATCCCAGAAGGCTGATGGTGGGGTGGGTGTGCAGGGTGCTGGGACTGATGGATAGGCAGGGGCTGATGGTGGGGTGAGTGCGCAGGGTGCTGGGGCTGATGGAGAGGCAGGGGCTGATGGAGGGGTGGGTGAGCAGGGCTCTGGGGGTGATGGAAGGGCGCTGGCTGATGGAGGGGTGTGTGAGCAGGGTGCTGGGGCTGATGGAGGGGCGGGGGCTGATGGAGGAGTGGGTGAGCAGGGGGCGGGCTGATGGAGGAGTGGGTGAGCAGGGGGCAGGGGCTGATGGAGAAGTGGGTGAGCAGGGGGCGGGGGCTGGTGGAGGGGAGGGCTGTAGAGTGCTCACATCTTGAGGTTTCGAGCGGCCTGATGGATTGTTTGTGATTTATGCAGCTGGTGGGGTTTTATGGCGTAAGCCCTCATAGGGGTCCTGATGGGGTCAGTTTTAGTTAGGTCTCTCCTAGGCAGCGCACATGCGTTGATTAGGAGGGGGCCTTTTGGAATCGATTAGCTTTTTGGGCAAAAACGTGCACGTTTTGCATTGCTTTGTATTGCAACACGTGCACGTTTGGCGTTTCCCTTGTGGGAGCGAGCAGCAGCGCCATGTGTTAGCTATTATCGCGCTCGCACCCGCAAGGTAAACGCTGCGTGTCCCTGATCTCGGCCGCACAACCCCACCCCACCCACTTGTTATTTCTAGTCTTTTCCTCACCTTGGTTTTCAACTGATTCCCTTGCTCTAGCCACTTTGATTCATCGCCAGAGTGGAAGCCTTCCTTCCCTCCACCGAAACTTCTACATAAAAGTTTAAATGAAATATTTTACCTGCTCTTCCTCACTTCTGCTTCTTGCAATGCGTATGTATTTTGCAGGTCTGCGCATTCCCTCGGCAACAATGGAAACAAAAGTACTGCAGATCACGCGACCACGGAGCAAGAGCCAGCACCGGCGCCTATTGTATTACAGGCAGACTAGAATCACGCTAGTTCCTTAGCAAAGTAAATATCAAAACGTTCTGAATGCAAGGTGCCCAAAATAATTTGTTACCATCACGACAGTATCAATTTCTAACACGGCCCAGTCTCATAAATCGTAATTATAAAGCACACACTATTTAAAGTTCAGGCTGCACCGGTCAGTCGGTTCACTGGGAAAGAGGGCACTAGCTAAAAGTAAAGGCCTGCTTTCCACAAATCTACACTCTGCATACACCAATCCAGTGACCATGGACGCAGGTACCCTCACTCCAGTTTTCAACCAGCACTCCGGGCCTGATTACGAGTGGGTTAGGTAATGAATTTAAGAGATTTGAAGGTATTTCATTACGAGATTGAAGGTATTTAATGCATAGTTCTCGTTATCGGATGTGTTAAATGACTCAACCTTCCTTAAATTTCAGCAGAACAAACCTGCAGAAAAATAACAGGGAAAAACCATAGTTAATTTCCGTATCATCCAGGTTTTGGTGCACCAAAATCCGCATGTTCTTCTCCAACATCTCGTGATAGGTAGTATTTATCGAACTTAATACATAACGTATCCTATAGTATTGTTTTTTTTATCATGTGCCATAACTACTACATATGGTCGTAACCAGGCCCTAAATGAGTGTCTGTCAGCGGCAGTCGGTGACATATAAAATGGTGGGGCTGTAATGAAAGTAAATTACATTAACAAGCATTGGCTTAGCCAATAGGTCTCGCTTGTGGGACCTTAAAAGTATTTAGTTATGCAGCACAATATCCTTGGTGCAACAACATCAACTGTTGTGCAAGGCTAAACACTTATAAGGTCCCAAAGGCGAGACCTATTGGCAATGCCAATGCTTGTTTTAATACTATGTAGGTGTGGGGGCTAGCCAAGATAGGCATGCAGATGTACCCACCGCCCCCCAGCACAAATCCAGTCTTTCTGCCCCCTGGGGGGGGGCAGATGGAGCAGTAGTCCCCAATCTGCAAAAGCCAGGGATTTAAAAAAAATGTGATTCAGGAGTGGGGGCTGCCCAAGATGGGCATACCAATGCCCCCAACCCCACTCCCAGCAAAGTTCCAGTCTTCACTTCAAACCAGGGATTTAAAAAAAAGAAAATTGGTTTAGGGGTGGGGGCTGCCCAAGATGGGCATGCCAATGCCCCCAGCGGAATTCCAGTCTTTCTGCCCCCTCCTGGGTGGCAGATTTGGGCAGTAGCCCCCAATTCCCCACCCCCCGGGGGGCCAAAAGGGAAGCCCCATAGGCAAAGGTCCACATTTCGCTATTTCATCAGGGCTGGTTGCTCTTCCCAGTGGGGCCTTGCTTGGCTGGCGGTGTGCGGGGATGACGCTTGCTTGGCTGGCGGAATGTGTGGGTGGCGCTTGGCTGGCAGTGTGCATCGACAGAATTTGGCAGGCGGTGTACATGGATGGCATCTGGCTGGTGGTGTACATGGATGGCGCTTAGCTTGCGGTGTGTGTGGATGGCACTTGGCTGGCGGTGTGCGTGGATGGCACTTGGCTGGTGGTATGTGTGGATGGGGGTGTGAGTATACTGACTCATGGCTGGCAGTGTGGTTTGCATGGATGCCCCAGCATTTTCTTACCCAGAATCGCTCACAAACCTCACATTTTCCTGATATTTCTGTATGGGTAGGTCGTAGGAATACCGCGCTGGCACACATTTCCTACCACCCAGCATTGCCCTTTTACTCGGAAGACTGTGTGGAATGCTGTGTGGTAGGATATTTGTGCCGGCACGGTGATCCCAAGCAAATATATGTGGAAAATTTGATTTTTTTAGCTATATTTGAGGTTTGCAGGGGATTCTGGGTAAGAAAACATAGGGGGGTCCACGCAAGCCATACCTCGCCGGACTCCGCCAGGTGTCTGGTTTTCAAAAACTTGGGGGCTTGGTAGTTTCCCAAGATGGCCACCGAGCCCGGGGCCAAAAACCCAGGTGACCCCCCCCCCTTGCAAAACCAGGTTGTTTTGTGATAGGTAAATTGGATGTCTCCTCAATACGTTTTGAGCCCTTGCCTGTTGCGGGTACTTGGTCCACCCACGCAAGTGAGGTGCCATTTTTATCAGAAGACTTTGGAGAATGCAGGGTGGGTGGAATTTTGTGGATCCATGCAGATTCCAGAACTTTCCATCACAGAAATGTGAGGAAAAGGTGGTTTTGTTGATAAAGTTTGAGGTTTGCAGGGGATTCTGGGTAACAGAACCTGGTGAGAGGCACCCAAGTCACCCCCTCCTGGATTCCCCTTGGTATCTTGTTTTCAAAAATGTATAGTTTTGCAAGGTTTCTCTAGGTGCCGGCCGAGCCAGGGTTCAAAATCTACAGTTAGGCACTTTGCAAAAAAAGGGACAGTTTTCACAGTAAAAATGTGGTGTATCCACGTGGCGTTTTGGTCTATTTCCTGTAATGGGCACTAGGCCTACCCACGTAAGTGATGTACCATTTTTATTGGAAGACTTCGGGGAATGCGGAGTGGGTGGAATTTTGTGGATCCACACAGATTCCAGAACTGTCCATCACAGAAATGTGAAGAAAATGTGTTTTTGTTTTTACAAAGTTTGAGGTTTGCAAAAGATTCTGGGTAACAGATCCTGATGAGAGCAACATAAGTCACCCCCTCCTGGATTCCCCTGGGTGTCTAGTTTAAAAACAATTATAGTTACAGGGACCTAAGCGCAAATTACCACAAAACCCCAAAAAAGGCTTTGCACAGGGGAGGAAAAGGCCTAGCAGCGAAAGGGTTAACAACAGAGATGCTAAACAATTTGTTTCAAGCAGACTCTGATATAAGGAGGAGTGCAGTTGTCAGATTTATACAGTATAAAACAAGACACCATCAAGATACAGCCAACCACCTGGCCACCATGCTCCAAATGAAGATAGTGCTAGAACAATCCACTTGAAATATTCTAACCCCAATGACCACCCTTAAATAGCATACCAACAACACATCGTCCCCGGCAGCCCAAAAGAACAAAACCTCATCAGCTAAGAAATTATAAGAAAAACAACAAAGTAAAAGAAATGGAAAATGAACAAATCATCAATGAGCTAACTTTTATACAGCCCTAGAACAGTTATCAATGCATTAAACATCCTCAGAAGCAAACAATGTACTGCAAAGAAAACGTGAACCACAATCTTACTTCATGCACAGCCCTACTACCACCAGCCAGTTCTTTGCACAGCCATTCTCTCGCTCAGAGGAAATGGCCACTATCCCAGTCATACACCAATCTTCCAACTAACATCACAGCAACTGACTAGCCAGACATACTCCAGAACCACTTACTAGTCTCAAAATAGCCCCAAAATATTGATGGTTCCTTTATCACAAAAATGAAGTTCCTGATATAAACCGTCTCAATTATACACCAATCCTTCTGCAAGACACCTTTCACTACCTTTTGTACTTGCTTTGACAAAACAATTTCTTCCTGGCGGAACTCCCCTCCTGAGAATTCCTGACCATCGATCCATTCTTATGCCACAAAGGACTCCGGTTGGATCCAGCAAGTCATCCCCTCAAACACACTAAAGCTAAGAATGGATAATACTATTATGTGCGTTACGATGTGCCCAGATAGTCTTTCTCAGATCTTCTTTGCGCATATACCCGGTCTCACTGACTCTGTGTGTTCATTTTGACCTATTTGTTAATGTTTTTCAGTCAGTTTATCAGCTTGGGAGGTATGTAGGGCTGTTCTAGGATGTTCAGTGGACAAATTTGGGGTGGTTTTAATTTCAAGTGTCCTTCTCATGTGCCTCTCCAGGCACAACCTTTGTGTAGAGTGATTCTTACAACAGCACGTAGCACCGGAGCGGTTTCCAACCTGGTGCACGCACAACAGAAACAGAAAAGGTGTGAGAATTCAGCACCTGGCTGTCAACAGCCCAACTGAAGGAGTAATCAGAGACAGACAAAAGAGGCAGGCCTAACTTAGAAATCCCCTCACATCCGACTTCAGTCTCACTCCAACTAGCTACCAAATAGCAGTGCTTACCCTTGATTCCAGTCTACTGCCCACAGAAAGGGCATTCTTGATACACCCCCCACATAGTCAGGGACTGGCCAGTGCCTCAGCAAAAATGCTAAATGAGCATGACACTTGGGCCAAAATAAAACCCAGGACCTGAGGTATACATATAGTAGGGCACTCAGGGCAGTGGAATATGTCCATATATCATGCGGGGGGACCTTCCTGTTCCAAAATCATTATTTCTTTGTAGCAATAATTTTTACTAGCAAAAATACAGCACAAAAAAACCAACAAAAAGTCCAAGGACATGCAAGGCCAACAAAGAACCATAAAGTAATACAAATGGTGAGCACAATACGGATACAATAGTCAATTAAGAGGAACATGAGAAAAACAAGAATTGGCATAGCCAATAGGTCTCGCCTTTGGGACCTTATAAGTGTTTAGCCATGCAACAGTTGCATAACTAAATACTTATAAGGTCCCAAAAGCGAGACCTATTGGCTATGCAAAGCGGCCGCGAAAGTTAAAGTGATCGCGATCTCGATCAAACATCAAAGCACCGCGAAACCGAAAGTAATCGCGGTAAAGCGCAGCGCGCGCGCCCGCGCACATGCACTGTAGCTCTAGGCTGGCCTGGTAGCACTTTTTGGAGCCCTCTCAATAAGTCTCGCTAAACCAGCGCATGCGCTGGGTCAGGCGAGACCTAATGAAAGCGTGCAAAGAGGGGGGGTAAACTATAAACAGAGAGAAGGGGAGAAAAGAAGAGGAGAGGGGGAGGGGGATAGAAAAGAGAGAAGAGAGGAAAAAACAAAACTACGAGACAGAGAAGGGGGGTTGAACTGAAAGAGAGCAGGGGCAGCAGGTCGGTTAGGCAGAGCCCAAAGACGCGTACCACATCAATAAGGGGGGATGGAGAAGGGGTGGGCAAGTGAAACGACAGACTGGAGGGCAGCAGAGGAAGGACACAAAAGTCAGGGTCATTGCTAATCAGGTGCGGTGGGGGTAGTTTTGCAAAAAAAGGAGGACCACGTGAGAAGGAAAAGGTCAGCCTTGTCCATCATGTTGTAAATGATTTTCTCACAGAATGCAGCTTTGTACATCGAGGCAAGCCATTCCTCATGTGACAATTGAGGGGAGTGCCAGTACCGTAGAATACAGATCTTGGCAGTTGTGAGGGCGGTGACAAGCAGGCGACAGATACGACAATCCAAATTAGAAAGGTCCGCTAGGTCATGGAAAAGAATCATGGGGCTCAGGAGCGGCAGTGCTAGGTCCATAGTTTCCCAGAGGGTCGATCCCACTCCTGTCCAGTAGGGGCAGATGGCAGAACAAATAAGTAGTATATTAACAATGTTGCATGACGCATAATCGCATCTAAGCTGTGCCAGGGACAAATGCCAACTTTGGAGAATCTTAAAGAAAGTGAGCTTTATCCATGCCTTTCGGATGCCTCGGTCCAGGTCCTCCATCATCTCACTCTTCCTCCTCACCTGCAGACATGCTTGCCAAGTCCTCCTGAAGCTGATCAGCTGCGGCCACAAGTAGAGGTGATGTACTAGGAGGTTGCAGAATCCGGATATTACGTCTCTAAACTGACCTCAGGTGTTGAAGTAGGAAAGTATAGGAGAATGGGGGATTGTCCAGGGCTGGGGACAGAGTCTGATCAGAAGGCAGCGGGGAGTTACATGTAGCACCATTGTTTGGAGTGTCTTGATTGAACACACCGGGGTCCCCTTGAGCCTACCCAGACTCACACCGTTGTTTCTCAGGCTCTTTATAGTTCCAGCCGTCGGTAAACCTGGCTGACTTACCGATACAACAACACTCACTGTACCCTAAGAGGCCCACACCGGACGCCTCTTACCCTGGATGCCGGTCCCGTAAATATCCCTACTCAACGCCCTGCATCGAGCCACTATCTGCAGTTCCGTTTTGCGGTTCCAGATGCTCTCGGCGGAACCGTGCTGAATTATCAATATGACAGTAATAATTGTACCCTAAGACACCAACGCCAGACCCCGACTTCACTGGACGCCGTGCCGACAAAATTCCTTCTTGACCCCCTGTATTGGCATCTTATTTGTTACGGATCCCTCCTCATGGTCGCATGTTACAAATATCCCTAACAAACAATTTGGTCTCCAATTGGATCTATTAGGCGATCCATTCGCCCCTTGCTCCGCGGAATACCAGTTAGGTGCCCTATATGTTGGCCCCTCCATGATTGCAATTCTAATACCACGCAACACTGCAAATATTTAGTAACCTGGTCCTGATGATGATCTGTATTGCTATCAGGTAAAAAAGACGTTGACTCACTAGCGCAATTGTTTGGTGCATACTTGTTTTGGTTTATTAACCAACTGATTCATCTCTAAGTTGTTATCAAATGAAATTGGACCACTATATATGCTCCTTTGTAAATATTGGTATCACTGTTCTTTTGCGCCGCCTCTCGCTGGCTTCACTAGTCACTTTGCGCCGTTCACTTTTTCACGAGCACAAATTCGCACAAGTGGTACAGGTTACATGCCATTTAATGTAATACAGTGCTTCTTCTCTATTTTAATGTTGAATATAAACTGCTTCCACCAATTACTACATAAATCATCGATGTCTCCCTGTCTCCATTGCTTTCCTACAACTGTTGTGCACGTTTATAAATATTTGCCACCAAATATTGTTATTTGCTGCATATACTTATTACCTAGGTCCCAACTGGGTTTACAGGTTACCTCCTTGACTGTTTGGAGTGTGGCAGGCATCCTCACCTTGCAAGGTCGCAAAGGACTTGATTTTGCAGCCGGAGATCAGGTGGGCTAGGTGTAGGGCCCTGTACCAAAGGCTCCAGTCAACCATGGCCCCTCCTATGCGGAGACCAGTATTGTTCCATAGGGGAGCCTTGTCATGAAGATGAGCGTCTACCGAATGGAGCTTGTGGGCCCGAATCCAGGTGGTGTGCATGGCTTTCAGCATGGGGTTGGGGGGTTCCGTGTAGGCGGGGCTAGGAAGATAGAGGGCCTTCAGTCTTTCTGGGCCATCCTTGAGCCCACATTCGATTGCGACCCGTAGCAGTGGGTCCTGGACGCGTGGTGCATGTACATCATTTGCCCTAAATGAAGAGGCAGGTAGTAATGTTCCACTGATGGCAACCCAGACCACCTGCTGATCTATGGGAGATAAGCCTGTTGATAAGGACACCCAAGTACCTGAGGCGAGAAGTCTTCCACTGGAAGGGAAAGCCTGCAATGCCGGCACACATGGCGACCCTTGACAATGGTATGACCTCACTCTTCCCCCAGTTAACCCTATAACCAGAAATTGACACGAAGGTGTCAATAAGTTCTAGTACCATGGTGGACCACCCGGCGTGGGGATCCCCGCAATCCGATCCGATTGGTGTAGCGACACGGCCAAGGGCTGCACTGCACAGAGAAAGTGTAGGGGGGATAGCAGGCAGCCCTGACGGTTCCCCTATTGGCCGGGAAAGGGTCAGGAAGGAAGCCCCACAGTTGACCTGCACCGAGGGGGGAGAGTTGCAAAGCCGCCTCACTCTGGAGATGATGTCATCACCCAGGCAAATTTTTCGAGCACTGCAAACAGGTAGTCCCATTCTACCCAGTTGAAGCCTTTCTCAGTGTCCAATGACAAAGCAAGAGCCTCATCTGGTAGATCCGCTGCTAACCAGACAGCGATAGTTTTCAAAGATGGTTGGACAAACCCCACCTGCAAATGATGAATGAGAGAGGGGAGGCCATGATTGAGGCGGGCGGCCAATAGGCTGGCCAATGCAAAATTTCTATTTTATTGTTTTGTTAAGTTTATTCTGCTTCCAATGTCTCAGATGTTATGGTGTTTCATCTTCCCCAAATTAGAAAAACAACATTCAGAAAACATTGGCACCTGAGGTTATGCCACACCTGATTCTATAGTAGTGTTGAGGCATCAACCAGTCTCAAAGTCCACAGTGTAAATGGGTAATTGAAAACTTCTTGTGGAAGAAGCCTTTCACATGCATTAATGTCTGTGTGCTGAACTCTAGCATCACCAGCCGGCAATCCCCAGAGCCTATTCACGTTGGGGTGGATCCAAATGGGAGTGTTCAAGTTATGTTAGGTAACAATATGGCTAGGCTAGCAAAAGTAGAGCGTTATCTGTTTACCAGCTAAAGTTAGACAGAACCAAGCTTGGACGCCATACAGGTTAAGTATGATTGAGAGCCGGCTAGCCAGAGGGGTCTGAGACTACGTGTAATATATGTCTATCAGTGATGGCATCTATGAACAAAAACTCTATCAGAACCACACAAGCAACCATCATACATTCTTCCACTCTTAAAACCGCGATACATGACAAATTCAGGACAGGACCTATATGGCATCATGCACGTAAAGGATATCACGATGCATCAGCACATTATCATCATGTTCCATTAACAATCAATTGATGTGGAGCCAAAAGAGTCCATGTAGTCCTCTAACAAATCTGGGTGAGTGCATTTCATTTTTTGACATCCACAGCATTACTGTGAGTCAAATAGGCAATACTTACTATCTCACCTTTCCCAACTGAGGGAGGATAGGCAAAAACGTATTTGATTAATGTTTTAATCGTGAGAGACATTAGCCAGATGTGGATGGTTTGCCCTTCAAAACAGAAAGTGCCACATTTTTTCTTGGCAAGATGCAGGATCATCCAGGAATGATGGTGTTTCAGCAGACATGTAATAGTAGGTCGAGGTCTGTTGTATGGCAACTGAGTGGTGGCATGATCCATGATCTGTCTCTTTCCAGTTCAGGCCTTTAGTCCTTGCAGAGCCCGCAATAGGGGCATTAGGGAACACACTTAGGGGCCGATTCCGATCCGGCTCGGAAAGCACTCCGACCGAGCCGGAGTCCTGCAGTCCGACCGAGCGAGTACGATGCAGCCGTATGCTGCCGGACTCGGTTCGGTCGGACTTCCATAGAAGTCAATGGGAGCCGGTCGTACGACACGTACATGAGCTCCCATTGACTGAATGGGTATGTCGCGGACAAGTGCACCCCCTACAGTGGGTACGCGTCGGTGCCATCCGCACCGTACATGCCTGTGTTGGGGAGACCCATGGGTCTCCCCCTGTGTCCGAGTCGTAGGGCTGGGGGTCCGATGTGGACCCCCAAAGGCAACCACCCGGACAATTTGCGAGCCGGACACTCCGTCTAGCACAGGCTGTCCGACGCGTGCATCGTACTGGCTCGGTCGTGAATTGCATCTATTGCACGCCACGGTTAGCTTACGACCAAGACGTATGGAGCGGTTCGGACCCGGAAACGACTCGGTCGGTGAATTTCACGTAGCTCGCCTCGTACTTGCTCGCTCGTACTGCTGTACGAGTCGGCCGGAAAACACGCGTACAGCTCATAGTTTTTCCGGCCGGATCGCGTTCGGTGCCCTTTCGACCCGGATCGGAATCGGCCCCTTTGTGGTTATACTGGAGTCTTCCACAGTGGCAGCTCCTCCACTAAGGTGGAGAAGCATCGCCCCACTGCTTAGCAGCAGTGAAAGAAAGGAAAAATAAAATGATAATAACGATGTTATTATCATTTTATTTGTTCCTGCTGCAGCATCTTGGCTGAGGGGGTGGGTCTGCTCGGCTCACAGAGCTGGGCAGGGGATGAGTGATGGGCACACTGTAAGTGCGCATGACGCTTTGGCCGGCCGTCTCGGGCGTTACAGCCTGGGTGGAGAACATGCCTAGGCCCCCATTCCCATTCGCAGAGCCACAGCGCTGACCAATCACAACACTGCATTGCAAAGTTGTGATTGGCTCAGTGGGGCCTGGGTGCTTCCTGATGGTCTCAGGCGAGGAGGAGAGACGATGTGGGAGGGACGCAACGAGAAGGTACGTTTTTGGAGGTTTTTTTTGTTTTCTTACACCCCTCCTTAGAACGCCTCCCCCCACTCGCAACCTCCGATCCGTGCTTGCCAGTGGTCAGAGATACCTCTACAACTGTGCAGGTCTGTCAGGGTAGCCATCGGAGCTCTCCCAGTGAAGAGCCCTCTTGCATGTGGCTCCCATGCGAATTCCTAATTTGGGTAGAGGTGCGGGAGCATACACTTGCCTGAGAGGACTCTCAGGATAAAAGGCTTGTATCATTTGGTCAGGCTTCCGCTCTGGTCCTTTGGTATGCCATCTGTTTCTGCCCTCTACCAAATACCCCATTAGAGCGTAGTGTTCAAAGAATTTGCCACAACAGTCTTCCTCACTTTACAAATTGCTGTATTGTTTCCTGGCAGCACACATATTCACACATATTTAGAATGCAAATGGATACCAAAGGAGGGCAGATGAAGCCAGCAGATGTATTTTAGCTACCGATAGGCCTAAAGGCAGCACAACATGTTGACATTTTCCCCTACAGAAACCAAAAAATCTACGTTTAGCCCTGAACTTCTTTTGATAAGAAGTAAAAACGTGATCAGCAATGTTCTAGCATTTTCGTAGACAAAATTTGAAAGTTAGCTTTTATTCACAATCAGGTCTCTCTACAGAAAAATGCCACTTTACCTACACAGTGGCAAACACCATTTGGTAGCATGTCTCACCCGTATACATTAAACACCCACCCCTGTAGGCTTAAAACATACATTTAGAGGTTACTTAGCTAATGTAATTTTTTTTTTGTTATACAAAGCAGAATGCTGCACTGACATTTTATAGTTTTAAACTGCAATTAGCCAGGTCAAAACGGTTTCCCTGGAGTCATACATTTTTAGTGGTATATATGAGTGGTGTAAATCAACATTGAAGCCCACATATGGCATTGAACTTTCATACCACCGGTGTGCTTTCTGTTTGACGCACCATGGCCTTACAGCAACGTTAAGTAAGGCAATTTGGTGTAACTAATTTTAACCTATGCTTAAAGGGACAACACGCACATTGTGACACTGAACGACAGGGTCACAGCGCACTGAGATGTAATGCCAGCATAAAGCAGTCTACAAAAGGGCAAAGCATTTAAGGGGACCGCACGGAAAAGGCAATAATGAAAAAAAGCCCATCTATTTTCAGCTTTCAAACAAACTCTACAAAGAGGTCTCACCTTCCTGATCGGGCCAGCTCTCACATGTTCTTTCTCTGGGTGAGCATGTGAGAAGAGACGTGTCGGGCGAAGGGCTTTTTTCAATCTGCAATGGAAAAGCAGAAAATGGAGGGATAACATTTGAACATTGATAGCTATCATGTACAAAACACGAATTATTTAAATATGAAGAAAAGGAACTGCATTGTATTGTTAACTGGGCAGCCTTCTTATGCCATTTCACATTATAACTGCTAAGGAGACACTGCTTGACGACTCAATTGAAGTGTCTATTTAAGTACATTTCACCAAGTAACTCTTACAAAACATAAATATGCTAGTTGCATCCTCGAACGAGCAGCTCTCAAAGACATCTCCATTACAATACGTTTGCAAGAGGAGTGGTTGCTCACATATTCAGGTGATCACCTGCCCGCATTGAAGACAAGCTTTTCGACAGATATGGTTAGACACAGTGGAAGTGGAAGAATTTAGGAGGCAACCTCTTTCGGTGCAAAGTCTCCTCAGTTTGAATGCTGAAAGTAGCCTTTGCCGAAATGATGCTCACCACAACCTCAACAACTAAATCATCATCGGCATCTCAGTGAGAAATGCGTGGAACCTGCCCTGACACAGCACAGGTTGGACTCGGCACAGATCACTAGCGGAAGGGAACACACGGACTTCTCAACACCCACTATGCTTTGCTTCTGAGATCAGCAGTGTGGTTTCTCATTGACAGTTCCTTATATTAAGCATAGTAAGAAAATGCTTAAGTGGTTAATGCTGCCTCACAAAAGGTGCACACTCTCACCAAAAGCAAGGCAGGGGGACCAACAGCCTGTGTTAACCGGCTGCATGTGAAGAGGCGGATGGGGCGCTATGAGAGACTCCAGCTCAGAACCTTACTTCACTTACCTGTAGGACAATAATGGTTGTTAAGTACCACCACCCCAACAGCTGTTACAGTCCGCAGGCGGGGGAAATATCGCTTAATTGACAGACTCCGACACGAAAAGATATGTTTGGGAGGAATGCGCACCTGGATAAAAACATATACATTATATGCTCATACCAGGTGTGGAGGACTAAGGTTTAAATACATGCCATGTTATTATGAGGCTCATGATCTATTACGATTGATCTGGTAAACAGTCTAAATATCGAGTTTTTAATTTCGACCTACAAAAATATCGAATTTGAAATATCGTAGGGACACAATATCGAAGTCAAGAATATTGACTACCTGAAGGTAAGAAATATCGTTTTTGTTAATATCGAAGTTAGTGATATCAATAGCAAAAATATCGATGTTACTAATCTCGATATTTATATTAGTGTTATGTATTTTATTATGTATTTTATATGTTTGTGTTTATATTTTTTGTTAATTATTGTACTAGTTTTAAAATATATGTATAACATTTTTAGAAGTTAGTAAAACAAAAATTAAAGTAACTTAAGCCTTTTAGTACCGTAGCGGGGTGTGAGTTTATAGGGGAATAGGGTGGGAAGTAATTTAATTGGAATTGTGTAATTATTTTTTTTTTTATTGGTATTGATAATTAGTTTTATGTTAAATAATTATTAATTGGTAATTATTTTTTATTAATTGGTAATTAATTTTTATTAATTTATTATTTGGTCATTCTATTAAGGGGCCGATTCCGAACCTGTATTTTTTTTTCCCGCCCGACTCGTATCGGTAAATTTTTCCATACAAATCGTACAATTCCCGTCCGACCCGTGAAGTACGATTCATACGGGAAAAATACAACTTTTCCCGATCCGATTTGTACGGATCGGCCCAATCCTTACAAATCAGATCGGGAAAAGTTGTACCAGACGGACCTGGACACTTTTCCATACAAATTGTAAAAATGCAGTCCAACCGTAGTAGTACGATCCGGACCGGCTTTCCGATTTACGATTTGTACGGAAAACGTCCCGTACACGGGGAATGCCATTACCCACTACGAAGCGAACTTTGTACGACTCGTATCCCGGGTAAAGTTGTTCCCGGATTGCGAGTCGTACAGGGGTACACCCCCATGCGTTGTGTATGTACGGTGCGTACCCCAACATCGCGTATGTACGGTGTGTACCCCAACATCGCGTATGTACTGTGCGTACCCCCAAGATTGCGTACCCCAACATCGCATACCCCAACATCGCATACCCCAACATCGCGTACCCCAACATTGCGTACCCCAACATTGCGTACCCCAACATCGCATACCCCAACATCGCGTATGTACGGTGCGTACATACGCGATGTTGGGGTATGCGATGTTGGGGTACGCAATGTTGGGGGTATGCACAGTACATACGCGATGTTGGGGTATGCACCGTACATACACAACGCACGGGGGTGTATGCCTGTACGACTCGTACCCCTGGTGACTCTGCTTTTACAGCTGTTTTTGGCTCCCGTAAGAAAAGAGCTGTACGGAGTGCCGTAGGGACGAATCGTACTTGCTGGGCTGGAAACCGCTGCTTAAATACATACAGACGTCGCGTGCAAGCTGTTCCGGATCAGAATCGTTGGTTTATTTTAGCTGTATGGTCTTTTGTACGATTTGTGTGGAAAGAGGCTTTCTGTACGAATCGTACTTCCTAGGTTGTAAGAAAAGTTTACCGTGTACGAGTTGTACGGGGAAAAACGCTCCATACAACGATTTGTACAGCCTTTTTCCAGGATTGGAATCGGCCCCTAAGTGTATTCATTTATTATTGAAGTGTGTTGTGAGTTTATAGGGCAATAGGGTGGGAAGTAATTTAATTGTAATTAAGTAATTATTTATTTTATTGTTGAGTATTGATAATTCATTTATTGTTAATTATTAATTGGTAATACCTTTTTAATAATTAGTATTTGTATGTTTTGGACATTAATTTTTTCATTAATTAATAATTGGTAATTAATAGTCATTAATTATTATGTATTGGTATTTATCAATAATTTATTGTTAATTAATTATTAATTGCTAAATATGTTTGAATAATTATTGGTTTTTGGTATTGGAAATTAAGTATTTTTTATTTTATTATCTGGTAATTGTTGAATATTATTTAATTGTATTTATCATCAATTTAATTGGTAATTATTAATTGGTAATAATTTTAAGTACTTATTTATTGGTATTGGTAATTAATTTATTGTTATTTAATAATTAAATTATTATTTATTAAAAAAAAATATTGTAATTATTTCTAAGTTATTTTTACCCCTACGCTATCCAACATTTTCCCTACTGTTGCACTCTCTGGAGTTGGAATAGTAATTTTAACATCTACGCTATCCAAGACTTTCCCTACTGTTGCACTCTCTGGAGTTGGAATAGAAATTTTAACCCCTACGCTATCCAAGACTTTCCCTACTGTTGCACTCTCTGGAGTTGGAATAATAATTTTAACCCCTACGCTATCCAACACGTTCCCTATTGTTGCACTCTCTGGAGTTGGAATAGTAATTTTAACCCCTATGCTATCCAAACTTTCCCTACTGTTGCACTCTCTGGAGTTGGAATAGTAATTTTAACCTCTACCCTATCCAACACTTTCCCTACTATTGCACTCTCTGGAGTTGGAATAGTAACTTTTACCGCTATACAACATTTTCCCTATTATTGCAGTCTCTGGAGTGGGAATAGTAATTTTTACCCCTATGCTATCCAATATTTACTGTTTTAATGTAGTGTATAATTTAACAATCTTAAAAAAAATGTGTTATATATATTTTTTATATTTTTATTTATATTATTGTTGTATGTGTATGTATGTATTTATAATTTATAAAATGTTTTTAACAATTTATAAGTTATTACAATAATTACTTGTAAATATTATTAAGTATATATATTATATTTTATATGTATATGTTTATTTATTTTTACATTATATGTATTACTTATAATTTTAAACATATTTTTAACTATGTTTATTTTAAATATATGTATGATTTACTTTATTTTACATTATTTAACATTAAAAAAACGATATTTTTAACAACGATATTTTTGACGATATTTTGTTTCCGATATTTTTGTTTTTACCATAATATAGATAGGACTTCGATATTCTTGACATCGATATTTCGGCTCCGATATTTTTGACGTCGGTATTTTTGACGTCGATATTCTGTCAGTGATTCGATTGATCTATCGCCTACATCGGACTACAGCTTCTCCTCCTCGAGATGACATACGGAGGGGTTATCCCCAATCTATTTATAAAAATCACTATCACCTTCATTGGACACACTCGTGAATAGAGCCTTGTTGGCCTGCTGAAAAAACGAACACAAGAAACGTGGAACTGACCCCTTAGTACACCATTCTGTCCCCATATGCAAAAAGGATGAAATATTCCTTGGAGGATCATCGATCCACTGGATGGAGTAGAGAGCCAGGAAGATCTCAATTCTTGACCAGTTGTTCACTTATGGATCCCATATGCTACCTTTGTGTACTGAATTTGGCCAGAGCTAGCCACCATATGGCAAGTCTGTCAACTGTCACAATGTTTGTGACAACATCTATGTCTCTTTTCTACGGACGACCACTACCCCCTATTCAACAGTTTATAAATGTGTTGGGGGGAGGGGCATCGGAATGGGGGTAATTTCAAAGTTGTGGTGTCAGGATTATAAACAATATTAATAATCATTTATACTCTTCACATGTTGAATATATGCCTGGATTACAGTAGCAGGATATATTAAAAAGCACATATTACCCTAAAGACTGGTTGGCCCAAATTGCAATCACATAACAGGTTTATAAGAGAAACAACTTAAATGAATGTATTTCAAGAAGCTGCACAATTGGTACTGGTCTCACCTTAGCCTGCAATAGGCATGCCTTCTCCAGCATTCGGACTGCTTGAGATATAACCAATCAGGGCGTAACGTACTATGCATTCTGTGGACCTGCTTTAACATTACACCATACTGGATTGGCATTTGGAGTACGCTAGTTGGCTCCATATTATCCCATCAGTACACAGAGCCCTATTTCACAGTATGTTGGATATCAACAGACCTTTGTCTCATAATAAAAGCTGTCTGGTAAGTTTCTTTCCAGCACCCAGGAAATGCATAATAAAACACTGGAGATTAGTGGAACTGCCTCCTCTAAACAATGATTAGCAGAACTATTCCGAATTGCCTACTGCGAACACATTAGTCATAGGGTCAATGATCAAACTGGCATCTTGGACACATATGGGGACTCTTTAGGCAACATGAAAGCAAATCCTGAAGTCTAAGTTCCTGACACACTAGCCTTGGAGAAATGCATTGGAGTTTTCTATTAATACGCTTTGTGCCAATTGAGGATAAATGGTTAGTAGGTGGACTGCTTACAAATTATGTATTTAAGTCTAGTGCCATTTTTCCAGGTCTATGCTCAACTCCCCTTGAACAGACTGATGGTTCACAGCAATCCATTCGTATAAACCTATGATTTTCTCTTCAGTAAAATGCACGTTATCCCTATAGTCCATTTAAGACGGTTGTAGCAGAATAGCTTATGTCGAGGGAGAAGCAGGTCTTTCCAGCCCTAGTAAAATTATTGTTCTGTATTTTTCATTTGTTTTCTGTATTATGTTTTAGGTTTCTTGATTTATAATGGCTGATACCCTTGCCTCAGTTCGCCTCTGAACTAACATAAGTTCCCATTTGTCGGCTGGTCTCATCTGTAAAGGCTCCCTGTAGTAGACTATTTGGTTGTGCAGGTATGCTCACGGTAATGGTTTCATGTTTATCAGTGAACAGTGGTTTCCAGATTCCGTTTTATATTATTGTGTGTGTACTGACAATAAACTTCAAAAAAAGAATGGGTTGTTAAATTTAGCTGCAGAAAAAAACAATGCTGGAAAACCTGTCATATGTGACAATTTTTATAAGAATACAGGGGTTAGGTTTACAAAGCACGTTTAGAGATTATTTAGCTTATCTAAAAATAATATTTTTGTATTCGATTTTTTACTTACCACCAGTTACCCAACTATAGGTATCCATGGATCCCAGGGGTCCAAAAGCACGCTGGTGTGAGCCAGGAGAGTGCTATAGATTTGCAACAATGCTGCTCTAAGGGCTTCAGTCTGTTGCATAATCTGTTGAATTAACCTCAGCCACTGACTGGATGTAGTGAGTCCAGTTTGCTTTCTTGCAATTCCACTTTGACTTCTTCCAAGATATAGACCATGATGAGGAGTGGTCACAAGAATAGCCCCATGATCAGGAGCAGGAGTGGGATTTCTGTGACTTCCTTTGTTGCTCGGTGACATTCAGTTTCACTTCACCTTCCGCAATCACCTTCAGATTCATAAAGGGACACTAGTCGCAGCGAAGCCAAACACCACTGGCGGGGGTCTATCACAGACATCTGTTTTCCACAGTTCCTACAAGGTTTAAGCCCCTTAGTTTTAGGAGGGGCACAGTTCCCTTGCACACTGGAAAAAAATTATTTGAAGAAAAAAAACTTACCAACTGACGTGAAACACAGGGAGGAAGCTCTGGATCCTCATATGAAGGCGTGGGAAGAAAGCAACTTACAATGGTGAGTAGGGGTGGCGCTTATACGCTACTCCATAGTCATTTCCTGGCAGAGTGAAGGGGCTGCACAGTGCCATCTGGGCATTGGAGGAATACTCTTTAAATCTTACAGATCCAGTCTGGCACCTGGAGATATTCTCAAGGGGAGGAAGCTGTGCTTAGAAGTATCTACCAAAAAATGTTTATTTCTTTCCACTGCAGAATACAAGAGGTTAGAGGTCCTCACAGACTTGCATCACCAGCAGGAAAGCAGTGCCAGCAAGTTGTTGATTTTCAAGGAGAACTTATAGCATTTTGAAGTTGACAGCATATAGGTTGAAGAGTACAGGGGGAAAGTACAGAACAGTATTTTTTTTTAAATGTCAAGGATAGACTAAATCGCAACCAGGGTAGGCAGGGACCATCCACGCTGCATTAAAAGGAAGAACATTTTTAAGGTGTTTGGATGCCTCTGACAAATATCTGTTCTCTATTGCAGCTCTAAGAAGCGATGACTGCCAGTCTTTGTCTTTAATCAACAACGTAATTCTTAAAAGGGCTGTTAAAATGCTGTGATTGTTCTTCGTGTTCCTGTGGTCACGTGCTCCGCTAACCTTGTGTTATGGAAGTGGCTTTAGCAGCGGTTGTTCGAAAAGTATTTTTTTAAATGGTCTTTTTGGCTTTGAGGTCAGTTTTAGTCAGCCAAGATGAAGGCAGTGTAGATTATAAATGACACACCTTTTTGGAAATGTGATGAGTTGGTGGGCATATTCTTCAATAATCAGAAACCAATTTTGTTGGTGTTTCGGTCTTGATTCTCCCTTAGAGCACATTTTACTATTTCGAGGGGTTTACATTTACCTTATTCTCCTACAAGAATCTCCCCAACCAGTGACTGTCACGTTCTGGGGTAGCTAGATTTCCTCATTCTCTTCAAACCCAACTTGCCATAGCCATTCTCCTTCCAATGACTTGGCTCTCTATCTGGATCTTAGGTGACCGGTATGATATTTAATTTGTGTGTAGCGCCTATATTCTTTCTTATGCCTTTTGAGAATTAGGCTACAGGCGGATTCTAAATGTGATCCTGCAGATGTCATAGACTAATCTGCCGAGTTCTGAACAACAACTTTCTTGTTGCCTATTTAGACAGTCCCCTGGGAAGGAGACATGAGGGGGACATATGCAAATCTGGCCTAAAATCTAGTTTTAGTTCAGCAATGGGGCCTATGCTTGAAAGCTTCTCTTGCACGGCAGCTTGAGTTCATAAACTGTACTGTTAGTACAGTTACAATGTATGGGGGAAACAGGAGCAGGAGGTCTGTAAGCATGTTTGTCAGCTTGTTTGGTGTGTGATACAAGAACTAAGTGGTAATGTGTTGAATACTTGCCAGTAGTCTTTGCTAAAACATCATCAGTCCTAATTTCATTCCCTCCCATCCCCCTGTGGAGCCACTGGCTTCAATTAAAGTGTTTAGGCTTCATTTCTGGGAAAAGGGTCAAAATTGTCAAGCGAGGGCCTAAGTTCCAGACATGATTTTGCCATTATAAGGGACCAGGTGTGACGAAGACTGCACTGAAGGTCCATTGAAGATCACCCGTACACGCAGTAACGTAAGGCAAAATGATGTGTACCGGTGTGTGTTGTGGTGACGGGACCCCTAAGATTCCTGTATGTCACTAACATTCATGGGTCTAAGGCTGAATGGGGGGGGGGGGCTGTAGAAGTGAGTACAGTCTCAAGAGAAGTATGAAGAAAGTGTTCATTGAAAGAGTTGTGATGGTATGGTACCACCACCAAAGAGGGTGGCACCGAGGAACAGCTAATGGGCCCAAAAGGTTCTTGGACAGAGTCATAGGAGCTAGTGTAATGAGAGGAACTAGAGGGATCTGTGAATTTGCATCAAGAGAAGTCAGGAAATGAGCAGCAATTCTTATCGGCAGTAGAATATTTCTATATACAAAGGAATTGCTTGGGGACATAAACAAACTAAGCAAGTGGGATTTTGGAAGGCAAGAAAAATGGTAATGCATTGTGAGGCTCCCAGAGATGCAGCCGCTGGCTCTGGCATACATACGATTTCGCTCACCGCAGATTTGGGACAAAACATAGGAGCAGCAAGAATAGGAAAGGCAGCAGGAGGAATGCAAAAAATAAAACGACTATGTCTTGCAAAACAGAGACAAAAAACAGCTATTTTTCGTTATTTGCTTAAAGGGCAATGCTGACCCTATTTTCAAAGTCTCAACAGGGGTAATCGTAACCCAGAAAGCTTAGCGAACAGGTTTAGGATGCCATTTTTATACTGATGCATTTGTAAAGCTTTTTCTCCCCTCAAGGTTGCTTTTCTTCATATGATTCGCAGGACTTTGTACAGCGTCCACCCCGAGGAGAAGCTTGTTTCAAAGATAACTTACTTGAAATTATCATTTCTCTAGGAGAGGAAATCTTCCTTGCCATAAAATATTCTGCGCTCCTTTCAAATCCTCTCTTGCTGCTTTCAATCCGAACGTCAATTTCTTTCAAGTACGATTAATGGAGCTAGAACACTGCTTTGTGTGCTCTGGAAGGAACTGAAGGGGCACTCCAAGGATGTACGCACAGCAGCCATGGAAGGGCCTGATCTTTGTCACTTAAAGTGGCTGACATAAAAAGTTTAGATTACATTTAATAACGTGCTCCAGATGAACCTGTGACGTGATCTAGAAAATGGATATCATTCAAAACCAAGAGTGAGTTCCAAAGAAAAGGGTACAACACCCTCCCTTAAGACGCTAGGAGATCTTGACTAACAGGTGCCTTAACATAAAATTGAAGGAACTGAGGAGGTCCAAGATTATAGAGCAGTTTTGCCTTGCTTTTTGAGGCCCTGCACCTGCCACTCAAAATCGTTACCATTAGTTTTCTGCTCGCTCCCAGACTTCACCTAGCCATCAGTGCCCCATTCTCAAGTAAGAGAGGTGTGGCACAGTGGACAGAGCGGCAGACCCCAGAGAGTGGGGCTCACGGTTCGATCCCCGGCACTGGCTGCAGCTAAGCTCATCATGTGACTCTAGGCAATAGCTCACTTAAGCTCCCCGACGACCACCTGCGCCTTGAAAACCATACGTGATGATATGTTTGCGCTTTACAAATATGAATTATTCTTCCCTTTCTCTCCCCGTCATCACATCCTCCACTAGTCTGTGCCTGCACACACTTTGCCTCCTGTGCTCACTTAATCTCCTTGCTTCCTCTTCACTTTTTTCTGAATAGTATTGTATTGTATTGCAGCACTTAAATAGCACTTACTACCCCTTTGTGGGCGCTGAAGCACTTGCCTACATGAGGAGAACGCTAAACTATGTAAGGTGTGTGGTTTTCAGAATGTTGACTCTGTTTTGAAACTGTGTGGGAAGATTCCATGTCGTGTGTGATGCCCACCAAAGTGCTGTTATCGTGTTATGTGACGCAGCGCCTAGCAGTGTGTTGGGTGGCGAAGTGTGAGTGACAGACTAGCAGTTTTATGTTTTTCAGCATGCTGGTAGCTTTGAACAGCTCTGTAGGTGCCTTTATGGTATTTCTATGATACAAAGCAAAAACCAAAGGAAATGATGGACGGAGTGTTGAACATTGCAAGCACTCACCCCCAGTCAACTGATCTGGGTTTAATCCATCACCGTTCTTTAGCCCACTCTGCCACCCCAGTTCAGACATGGGCATATGCAAATCAGTCTGACCCTGTGCCTCATGGGAACAGTCCAGCCCGAACTGGGGTGGCGCTCGGGCTAAAGAACGGTGATGGATTAAACCCAGATCAGTTGACTGGGGGTGAGTGCTTGCAATGTTCAACACTCCGTCCATCATTTCCTTTGGTTTTGATTTCTATGATACAGTCAGCTTATGCATGACAGCTAGACCTCTTCCAGTTCTGACAATATGATTTTTGTTAATGATTCGAAAATTAGGAGGGACGGCTTTGTGTAATTGGGAGTGGAGTCTTTGCTGAGCGAGGGTTTTGTTATGATGGTGAGGAGCAGTGTTGTTTCTGATATCAGGTCAAAGAGGTTAAAGCGATTTTGCACTGGATTGTCCTGTCTAGGATTGTGTGTATGGTTGTGATGATGAGCTGGTACGGCTGGAGGAAGAGCGAAGTGCATAGATCTATTGGAGTGGGCATTTTTATCATCCTATAGCAGAGTGCCTCTTTGAGCTGTAAAGAAGTGGTCAGATTGTAAAGATGTTTGCAACATGCAGTGGTGGACTACGTTAAAGTACTCGAAAACTGGTTACCTGCTCCCATTTGGAAATTACAGCTTATTGAATGTAATAAGGGAACTCCAATGTTATTCTATGGAACAGACAGGCCTTGCAGTGACATATCTCTCTGTTACTCTATCAGTTACTACATGCCTGTTCTTTTGGTGATGGCTGTTTTTTTTCGCTGTATAGTGCTGGTGATGGCCAACCCTCATAGAATATATGTCTTATGTGATTTGAAGAGGCATACATTACAGCTTGTTGCTGATCACTCTGCATTATGATTTCAGTATTGAGGGCCATAACTGTTATATGAGGATGTACATAACTATATGATGCCACTGTGAACCATAGGTCAGATCTTCATTGCTTGCCTGCATAACAAGAGCAGGTTGTGTAGTTTGTAATTCGTCATTGTAAGCAGAGGATTGCGCTTGATGGTGCAACTGTTTCTTTGGCTCAGTTGCTAGGGTGTGGGTAATGCAGGTATCTAAGACATAGTCATGTTTTCAACTGTATTCAGAAATGTATATGCTTCTGGGTGCTTCTTATGCTGGCTGGTAGTGAGTTCCATTGTTTGGCGGCTTGTATTGAGAAAGCATGCCTCCTACAGATTTCTTATGGTAAAGCAGTATGACGAAAAATGATGGAAAACTGGAGCACAGAGTTCTGTTTGGTTTGCATTGCTTGAATTTAACTTGTAGGTAATAGCTGTCCTTTTCCTTGGGAGGCTCTGTACACAATACAGAGTGACTGCCTTGAACCTTGCCCTTCTACCTGAATGTAGCTAGTGGTGTGATTGCAGGCCTGGAGTCATGCATTCTCTTGGGTGAAGGCAGAGAAGAAGCCTTGCAGTATCATTTTGGATGAGTTGTATTTTGCATACAATGAAAGCGGTGCACCATGGTATAGCTTTCTGGCATGGTCGAGCTTGGAGATGAGGAGTGTGAGGATGGCTTGCTGTTTATACTAGTGTGCATGGTATATGACGTATGATGATAGGACATTGTTTTCATTGTGTAGAAGGTACTCTTTGTGATGTTATTACCAAGCGTTATCAAGGATAGGCACAAATCCTTGGTTACTCCAGGGTTTCTACCTTCTGTTGATGTTATTGGAGGAGCTACAAGTTCCTTAGTCCTTATGAAAGAAAGCTGGTAGTTTTGCTACTTCCAAAGGTCGTAATCATTCTTTGTGGTATTGAGCTTTAGATGGCTAGTCATCATCCATGTGCTTATAGCACGAAGGCAGTCATTGTTTTGTGAATTGTAGAGGTCTTCAGGGATATCCACGTTTAAATGATTTTGGTGTCCCCTCAAAGTTGTAACAGGCGAGGTTGTACGATTTCATCAGCTTTCATAACATGTTTAGGTAGATATTGATGAATAGAGGAGATATGATGGACCCCTGAGGAACACCACAGCGTTCTGTGTGAGGAGGCGATGTGAAACAAAGTAGGTAGACCACACTTTGTCTGTGGAAATAAAAAGCAATACATTTTGAAGAAATGTCAAGGATTCCATTTCTTTGCAGTAGGATACGGTGGTGGACAGTGTCGAATGCAACTGAGCAATTGAGAAGTAATAAAGCAGTAACTCCATTTTCGCCCACTTTGAGTTTTAGATCATGCCAGATGGATATGATGTCTGACTCTGTGTCCCTGCCAGGTCTGAAACCGGGGTGTTGGTCTAACAGTAAGCTATAACGTTCGTTAAACAGGTGAGCAAACACTTGCCCCTCAATTTTTTTCTCTCCTTAGAATGGCCCATTTAATATGGGACTGTAGTTTGCTGGGTCAGAGAGGACAATGTTTTTTTTCTGAAGAGAGGTTTTATTAAGGAACTTTTGAGTTCAGGTGAAATGAACCTAATTCCATGGACTAGTTGAGTAGGCATTTGGCTACCACCCCTGCACAGGTTGAGTGGAGGATATCTTTAAAGATTTGGTGGCTCTGGGACTGAAGGGGACCCTGATGGTCTGTCAGGCTGCAATGAAATATATAGAGGAAATCTTTATGTGATAAGGTACTGAGGGTATTCACTGTTGTATGATTATTAGTGTCTTTTTCTGTGGCGATTATGTCATGTGTTGTGTGTGTTCTCCTTCACGTGACTTTCAATCTTTGTAATTTTTTAGATCAATTCAGTGGCGTTTTTTGTCACAGAAGAATTGTGATCATTGTGCGTCTGTGATTAGATACTGGATTGTGGAATTCTGTTAGAATTTTAAGGAGTTCCTTAGAAGAGCAATCTGTTTCAGTTATGTGTGTGTCTTCTTGTCATACTGATGTCACTTTTGTAGGCTCTGTTATTGTGCTGCAGTGAGCTTTTGTCTGTTTCATCTCCTGATTTTCATTGTAGTATGCAGAGTTGTGTTTTCATTCTTCTGATGTTGTCATTAACCTATGTACTGAAAAGGTGGTGTGTGGGGTTCAATATTTATACTTGGGCCTTTCTTTATAGTGGGAGAAGCTTCTAGAGGTTTCCCTATGAAGTCCCCAGGCATCCTGCCTTTCCTGTTCTGGCTCCAGATTAACTACAGGGGGGCATGCAGTCCTTTGTGTAGAGGCAGGATGCGGCCCGTCCAAGTATAAGTAGGGGTGTGTCAAGCTCTGCCCTCCCAACCTGCCAGTGATGGCCCATCCAGACACACCTAAGCTCTCTATTGTGTGTGACTGGCTAGGAGAAATATACAAAGCCCAACTGTCAGCTACACCCAGTCAGGTGACCCAGAGACAGGCTGTTGGCACAAAATGGCTGAGGCAGGAAAATACCAACTTCAAAAAAGTGGCATTTTTAGAATTGCAACTAAGACAAAAAAAATGAACTGGTTACCTGCTCCCATTTGGAAATTACAGCTTATTGAATGTAATAAGGGAACTCCAATGTTATTCTATAGAAGAGGCAGGCCTTGCAGTAGTGAAAAACGAATTTAAGAGTTTTTTTACTACCAGAACATGTAAAACTTTAAAGTACATCTCCTACTTTTTAAATACATTGCACCTCGTCCTCTGGGCTGTCCACGGCCTAACCTAGGGGTGATTTGTGTGCATTTAAAAGTAGGTTTGGGATTGGCAAAGGGTTTATTTGCCAGGTCGAAATGGCAGCTTAAAACTGCACAAGCAGATTGAAATGGCAGGCCTGATACGTGCTTAAAGTGCTACTTAAGTGGGTGGCACAGCCAGTGCTGCATGCCTATTAGTAGCTGTTGCCTCGAAGATTCCTCGGGAGCGGATCGATGCCAAAAGGGGTCCACCTCTCGACAGCCCCAACCCTGAATGCTGTTAAAGCACAGGAGAGCGGGATGGTCAAGCGGGGGAAGGAAAGGATGGGAACAGCAGGGAGGGAGATCTGAAAAGAAAAAGACACTAAAACATTAGCCTCCTGGCCCTCAATGGAGGTGACTCCAGCTTGTTGGAATATCGTATCTAACACACCTGTAAATCAATAAAACTCTTGTTCTCCAGGTGTAATCATCCTGGACTTCACACAATCAATAATAGGTTCTGTATGCCACTATGGTTTCTATGGAGAAAAGGAGACCTGGTAAGTACTTGCACCCTTCACAGCTCAACCATGCAACAACTCCCAGCCTCGCCCGGTAACCATACACACCAGAGCCAATGCCGTGCTTCTCGTCACAGGGGAAGAGCAGACTGCCGCCTCTTAAACCCCCTGTTAAAGCATACAAGGAAAGGTGAGTTAAAATACGTCTTTCAACTCCATGAATGTTGCTCTGATCACAGGGTTACAATGCCTCAACAGGGGTACTGGTTCCTAATCCCCTAACCCCCTTAAGAATTGCATTGGTATTTCAAGTTAGTTTACAATGTTTCCGGTACTCAGCACACAGGAATACGAGCAATGCCTGTAGCGTACGACTTTGCCAAGAGCAACGCGTTCTTCCGCGTTAATGTCACGAGAGCCGGTCGGCTCACAAGGTTCTCGATGGTGCAGGTGCACCCTTACCCTACACGGGTGGTCTGTAGATCTGGGAATCGAATAGCTGCTTAGAAGTTCTCGGCTGCATCCAGGAATAACCAGCAGCGAAGGAAACGCCAAGCGGCGTTTTGAACAGGAGCCGCTTCCGGGTTACGCCCACGTGATCGGCGTCAGTAACGGCGAGCTGAGTAACCTGGGAACTGTAGTCCTGCTGCCTGGCGCATGTTCTGTCCGGGCTGTCCGTCTCTGTTATTTCTCTCAAGTCGCCCCCACCACTCGGTCAGCCATCCCCAAAGGGCCTTTGCTTTGATTTCTTGTCGTATGCCCCCACCACCTCTCCGCGAGGTCAGAGGTTTACACGGTACGCTCGATGTTCGGGGGGGGAGGAGCATAACAGTAGCATTTAGTTTACAGGCCCTGGGCACAGGTATTGCCAGAGTTACTAGGGTTTACAAGTACATTAAATATGCCAATTGGGTATAAGCCAATTCTGCCATCTTTTCAGGAGAGTCCACAAGCACTTTTGCACTGGTTAGAAGTGGTAAAGTGTGCAGAGTCTAAAAGTTAGCAAAAACAAAGCCAACAAACAGGAGGGTTGAAGGCAAAAAATTAGGGGGAAAGCCACGCCAAGGACGCCAGGTCTAACAGAGGTTTACTGCGCTTGCGGCTTTTGGTAAAGGTGCATGGGAGGTTGTTTGTTTAAAGAAAGTGACACTTTGAGATATGTGTGTGTGGGCTGATTTTGGTGGGCGGTGGCGTTGTAATTGCGGTGTTGTCTGGTGATCTGTGTAGAGTGTGGTGAGTTTTGGTGGGGAGGTATGAATGGGGATCCTTGTGATCACAAATTCACGCCTTCACTTGACTTTTAGTTTCCTTCTGGCAAGTGACATTGTGTTTGTAGCTTATTTGGGTTGTGGTTGTTGAATTGTTATATTGTTTATGATAGGTTGTGTAGTGTTGGGGTATTGGTTGTTTTTGTTTTGCAAAACGTTAGATGGATGATAGGGAGATTTTTTTTTAGTCACAGTTACTAAGTGTTAGGGGTGTACAATTTGTGAAGGTGGAGATTTAGGGATTATTAGTTGAGAAAGATTTTGTAAGTGGGAGGTTGCTTACCTGAAATGCTTATGGTGGAGATGCAGAGTTTCTGGCCCTATGCCCTTTTCAGACCCTAACAGGCAAAACCCTTAACCTGTCGTCCTTTACCTGGAATCCCCGAGATAAATAGCCCTATTTTAATAGCCCTAGTGATCAGGTAACCTTGAACCAATTGAACCCCAGCTCTAATTGGAAAGAAAGGAAAATCTACACTTTCAGTTCAAAGCAGCTCGATCCACTTTTTGCCCAAACACATTCCAGTCGCATTAGCGCAGCTTATTTTGACAGCGTTGTGCATGCAGTAGGGTCTTAACCCAGAGACCAAGTACAAACCAGTGGATTACTGGGAGGCGGAGTTTCGCTTATAAATTTAATAAAGATAACTAAATAAATTAAGAAACGACACTTAAAAATAAGCAACTTACTTTTCTATGAGGGAATCTTCAATGATATTATTAACACTTGACAGAAAAGAAAGCTATTCCCCACCAGTAGGCAATGGGAAAGCCACGAGAATGGCACTTTAGGGACCAGAAATAAGATGACCTGAACGTGATTTATCAGAGAAGCTCGACCCATTTCACCCTGAAGGTTGAGTCTAAATAGCACGGTCTTGCAAATTTATAGATTAATGGCCAGTTAAATGCTCTATAAAGTATGCCAATATGGATATTAATGAGGAGTGTATTAACAAACTCGCCTATAGTGAAATGGCCTGTTGGCATTCTAGTTACATTTATATAAAGTTCAATCAGTCATGTTGTGGAATCTTCAGATTTTCCTAAGCATGTGTGGTAAGCAACATAACTGATTACACTTTCTCATCCAATTTTTGTTTTGTTAAAACAATCAAGAAAGGTCCTTTCTCCAAGCAGGCATGAAAGGCACCTCTGCTGGGAAGACGGATTATAAATCAGATAACTAATTTAAATGAAAACCGATATTAATTCCATCAGAAGGAAGCATTGTTGCCTTAAAGCAACCTAGCTCACATGGAAGCTAATGAAAACACAAGTACGGTATCTCATTAACTTAAAGGACCTTTGGCCCCATTAGCTTGGAGAGAAAATTATTCCTATGCTATCTACTGATGGATACAATTTTTTAATGTTACATTGACATGCTTTATGAATTAAATTATGAAAAAGGTTTCAGAAGGATTTTCCTGTGAATTGTGATGGATGTGTGAATTCTAGCGAATTCAGGAATCCAGATGTTGTCAAACAGAATAGCAACTATATATATATGTTCCTTATCATGACTTGGCGTTGATGGACATCTCCCAAGACTAGATGCAAAATCTTTTTCAACTTGAAAGGTTAAAAGAATCTAGAAAAAAAAATGATAACCGGGAATCAAGTTCAACTGTTTTGAGGTATTGAGGAGCGAGACTTCAGAGACTTAAGAACATGTGTTAGAGCCTGGACAGGAGATCAGGCCTGCAAAGCAATATCAGATGTGGTTCTTCTGAGAGCCGAAGTGGGCGCAGGAACCACAGCAAACCCTGATGAAATCAGGATTATTCTGGTCTTGAAACACTTTACCCGGATCAACAACTCCGACATTCACTAAATTGCTATAAGAGCATGAAGAAAGATGTACAGAAATGACATTACCCCACTCTGTCTCTTCCCATCTGAACACATATATTCTACATTTGGTGCTTTCTGCACTGCATTTTGGGATGTTGGGTCAGCCAGGTTGCCAGTACAGATTCTCCTCTCTGAGAGGGTGCTGCATAGCAACTCGGTTGTCTTAATTTCTCAGATTCAGGAATATGTTCACATCACTTTTCACAAGCTTAAATATTTTGAAGGGCCCTTTTGAATAACAATTGGCATTAAATTACAAAATGCCTGTAGATAGACACTACAAAGTTTGAGAATCTGTGATCGTAAATATAGATGTTGATTTTCAGTGATTACAACAAAGATATTTCAATTTAACTGAGTTATGTTAAAACAAAACGCGAGCAGATGTGTCATCGAAAGTCATGCGTGTACTTCATATTAGCCCTCCATTGACACTCGCACCCTCAATGCTTTTATTTCCACATAGTAATGTGGTATACATGCATTGGTACTAGACAAGCAGGATGGCAAGTGGGTAGAGATTAAAGAAACACAACATTACTTTCCTGAAACCAAGTAGCCAAGGTATTTTATATATTCATATGATGTGCACAGTTATGACTCCTGCTGGTTTGCGATGATAACTACAAATGAGTGAATCTGGCACTAAATAGGTCTTGTAGCTTCTTTACACTCAACCTCTCTCAAAAAACTGAAATGTAAACCTGTAAATTCCTGGCATTCAGTCTTTATCCCCGAATTAAGAGTAGTTTCACTATCCCAAACCTTGCGAGAGGAACTTGTGACAGGAAGTGATACACATATTCTCCTTGATGTACTCTTGAAACACATGGGACTTCGCCCAGGCAACAGTTTGAGATTCTGATTGATAAAACACCATCATTTATCCAATTTCCTCCCATTCCACTCTATCAAGTTTCTTAGCTGGGAGAACTGGTAGGTGAAGGACCCCAAGACCACCTCGACTAGGATTCCTAACACGTCTTCCAGCTCTGTATAGGGGTCTTCCCTCACCAGACACACGCATTACAAACCACAGAAGCCACATAATGTCACTAAAGTTCTTAAGTAAAGGACAGTCTGAAAGTTACAATTCTAGGAAGGATAGGATTTTTAAATCCAGCTATACTCCCTCCCTACCAGTGACAACATACAAGAACATAAGGATGGCAGTTTTAATGAGGGCTGCTATACTCTCAACAGTAGAGACTCGTAAGTTGGAGGTTTACCTAATACCCATAAAATGAATGCCAAATGTTATCAAACAGAAGGTGGTGGTGGGGGCACCTCTATGGTTGTCAGTAGTCAGGCTCCCACCCAGGCCAGTATGAATAATTGGCTTTACCCAGATTGATATGAAATCCAGACAGTGCTTGAAAGACTTCAGCTTGGCTATGAGTAAGGAGCACGCAGGTTTCATCAAACTAACCAGAATGACATTATAGAAAGCTTGACCTTGAACATGTCATGCCACAACTAGACTCCATTTATGGTCTTCATTTCACTTGATCTTTTGAAGCTGTTGTTTTAGAAAGAGGGCGAAAAGCAGGGGGTAGAAAGGGCAGCCCTGGAGAGTACCCCCCAAATGACCACATCCTCCGTAAGGTGTACATTCACTCTAACATTTGCTTTTGGTTCAACACTTGCCGACCCTGAATGCCTGTAAGGCATCTAATATAGTGCCCCAGACGTCTCTGTTGAACATTTTCTTAGAGTCAACAGAGATCAGTACAGCATCTCGCTCTCTGCTGTGCAATATCAGCGCGAGGCTGCCTTCTTTGTATTATCGCTGCAGTTACAACCATGCATGAAACCAGGCTGATCTGCATGTATTAGCACCAGTAGATCCCCATCTGGTCGGTTTGCCCAGATTCTTGCGCTCATCAATGCATCTGGAATGAACAATGATGAGGGTTGGTATAAGAGCACAGCCAGGTAGTGCTCTACCCGGCCTCACAGAATCCATTACACAATTCAGTCAATGAGGTGACTATCCTGGGGACAAAGGTTTTTGTTCAATGTGCTGAAAAGATGTTCGAACGTGAGGCCTAAGCTGGTTTCAGCTGCTTGATTGCCTGCAAGACTTCATTAATGATTATCGGTGAATCTAAAGCAGAAGTCTAAAACTAGGGAGGATCGAATGATCACAAGGGCTGGGGGAGGGGTTCCAGGTACTGGCAAAGAGGAACATCTTGTTAAAACATTGATGCGTTTTTAGTTTGGGGGCTCTGTGGAGGTGCCACGGACAGTGAGGCACTCTGTAACAGGCCATGGTAACATTTTGTGTCACTCATGTCCTGGCTGGAAGTAAGTGTGGAAGGTGGGCTCTAAATAACCCCCAAAGTCCATCTCATGTATGTCTAATGAAGGCTCACACTGTAGATACTTTTACACTTTAGGGAGCCCAGGTTGCCAATAGCACCTCTGTATTTTCTTCTTCTTCACCTTTCCTCCCTCTCCTCAGCTGCTCCTCTCTACCTTCCTACCCTCCTGCTTCACCTCTTCTCTCCACTATCATAAAGAAGCACCTTTCATGATTTTTTTCCAGCTTACAATATTCTAATAGGTGCCCGGCTTTGTGATCAAAGGATCGAGCAAAATGCACAATGGGGGGAAAAAAACTAAATCCAGACAAGGCTTAGAAGAAAAGGAGAAGACCCCCAGTAGTAGCTGCATTTACTTTGTTTGTAATTATAAGCACCATTGCTAGGTATTGCACACATTCTATCCATGTCAAGCGCCATTGCCAGCTTAAGCCACTCCTCTCCTGCTCATCACTATTCTGTCTACGAGTAAGGGGGAAGGTAAGTGGGGATGAATGAGGAAGTAGGGGGATGAACTGAGATTGAGAGAAAGAAAAAATTAAAGTATCTAACCATACGTAACTGTTATCGCAGTGTTCTCTCCGAAAAGAAACACAACCAACCAGAGATTGGTTTCAGCCTTGTTTGTCATTATCAGTGACTGCAGCTTGAGTTCAGGCGCACATTGGGCAATGGGATTAACATCTGGGCATACCTGTCTCATCTAGGGTGTCTCACTGAGAAAAATAACAAGTTCTTCTCCACAGTTCTTTCCACCTGCTTCTGCCTTCCAGTCTGGGAGTCTGGTTCTTAGAGCCAGCAAACGCTCACATGCACATGGGCTACTGAAGTAAGAAGCAACACACGATCATAGGAAACCTGGCACAACAAATGGACTAGTGATTTCATTTAGCAGACCATTACATCCAACTACAGCCCCTTTCCCTTGGACTGGATGAGGGGATCGAGCGTGCCACTCTATAACCTCAACCTGCCAGCAACGTGCAGCCTGGACAGGATTGCTGTATGGCAGGGGACAATCCATCAGGGGTGAATATATGACCTATCCAGCCCTGAAATCGATCCCTCCCCTGACATCTTACCAGGGAATCCTCTAGGCCCTGCATGGCCAAGGCAAGACTGATATTTGCATTAGTATATACACTTAAAAATGGCTTCCTATTCAGGTTTGAATTGGGATCGACTGGCTCTTGAACTGTAATCTTTGATCTTTACCTTTGTAAAGCAAATCATAGAGTGAAATAATCCCAATCAAAGCATGACAGTTTAGAGAAAGGGACACATACATGTCTTACTACAAATGGCGGTTTAGAGTCGGTTTCTTTTTTGAACTCATATGGACCCAAATTTAAATGGGCTAGTCGTTGCCTGGCGTCGTCTGACAGCTCACACATTCGTCTTTTTGTATAAGGAGATGGAGATCGCGATTTGGAGGCTACCGTGGCCTGCTCGTAGCTTCTTGCTCTTGGCGACGTCTCTTTCTCCTGGAGCTGGTTTGACACGTTGTGGGAAGCCTTTGTCTCTAGTCTTACCGCTGGTGTTGACTGATGCACTTTACTTAAATAATTCTGAAAAGTCAAGGTCAAAATAAAATGGTTTAACTTGGAGTAACAACGTGCATAAGCTATAAAAAAGAACAGAAACTTAAGCAAGTTTGTGGTGAAAGATATATACACAAATCCTCTCAAATGGGTACCTTAAGGGGAGAAGTAAGGATAACTCAGAATCTCTTAAAGGAGCACACATATTAGTGATTTCTTTAGGAGCAAAGTGTAGAGAGCCATTGCCTAAGGAAGATGCTTGAGGAAGGGGTCGAGCTGAGACAAAAGGATACAAATCAGTTGATGACTGTGCATACACACTATGAGCAGGAGGCTTTCGTCTGGTTGAGAGCCATTGTGTGCAAGATGTCCTCCATTCGCAAAGGTGAGATTGAATATCGATTTTCAGTATGCGGATAGCAGGAGGGGAGGGTATCAGACTTTAAGGTGTACTGCGGTACAAGGCAGATGAGGGGCATTACATGCGTACTTGACGAGAGCAGTGAGCAAGCTTTTGGGGAAGGAGGAATCCCAGTGGGCATTTGATGGACAGTACCACGGTGGTAAGTCACTCAGTAGATTTTAAGTTTAGGTAACTGCATAGGGCGGTTTCATAAGTGTCAAAGGTAGGAACAGTAAACATGAAATGGTCAGATGAAAAGATGGTGGGGGTGCTTATTATGGAGCTGAGGCATAAGATATGGTCCAGTAGTTTGCCATGACAATGAGCGGGTGTTGGAGAGTTCAAGTTAAGTTACGCCCCCCTTTAAGTGAACATGGGAAGAATGCCTCTAGAAGAAGTGGAGAAAATGGAATCCAAGAGAATCCATATTCAAAGAATTGGTGATCTCAATTTTGAGCACCCAGTGAGGGGGACAGCGCAACTGGAAAAAAAGATGAATGCCGGGCTGTATGAACAATGAGGGTGAAGGAAGGGCTATCGTTTGGAGGTTGGCGGAGACATGCATTATAAAGAGAATTAAATGACTAAACTGGGCAGTTGGGAAGGTGGAGTAAGAGAGGCCACCAGGAGACTGGGGCAGACCCAAGTAACCAAATATCAGGGCCATTTCACATTTAAGAGTTAAGAATATTTAAGCTATACCTGCTTATTGTCATTGCTATTTTGAGAATAGTACCACTGCAGAAAAAATGTTCTGCAAATAAATCTCGAGAGTATTATGGACAAGGCCATAACAACGTTATTTTAAAAATTATTGTGACACTTCAAGATTTTCTAGCCTCTTGGCCAGCCACCTGGCTACAAAACGGTCCATAATCAGGAGGGTGATAACAATTCACAATCTCGTTGGGATTCAGGCCTGCTTCTTCTCGGAGATGTAAGACAATGCCTTGTTTGCAGAAAGGAATAACTGTAACCATCTACAGGGAGGATTTGATAGCAATGCATAAAATTAGGACCAAAGCAGCTGAGATGAGCGAGATTAGTGCCCTGCTAAACTCAAGGGATATCGCATCAGAGGATTTTGCATCAGCAAATATAGCTCATACGTGAGAGGAAAGCCTGGTCTTCCTATTGGTTTTGTACAGTCCCACAGGGAGTCTGTACTCACATGGAGACATCCCACAGGTTACATGCTCAGTAGCTATCTGAATTCTACACCCCTCCACCATGGGAATAAGCTGACAAAGTCAACATTCTAACACCGCCTAGAAAATCTTCTGGTTGACGTGTGGTATGGAGAATTTTTCACACCTATTCTTAAGCAGGCAAAAATCTCCCATTTAAAAGCGGTCATCATAGTAACAAAAATGTGGTCACGTTCCTGTTCATGCGATTGCAATGCAGACGTATTTACATAAAAAAGAGGGGGAAAAAGAAAAACACCAACCTGCTGTTGCATCTTTAGCAGGCACTCCGTAATGCAGAACAGTGTAGACAGTTCCAATTTTGCACAAAAACCCTTGAGGTGAAAAAAGCCAATAATTAAACATCAAGGTCTAGACAAAGTTACCCAGGAAATAAATGTCACCTGATGCAACAAACCAGTTCTAATTTTCAAGCATCTCTTTTGTTAGACTCAGCCTTTAATAAAGATAATTAGAAAGGGCAGTACAGCAATACTAAATGTCACACAGATAACATTTGCATTTCTGACAATTCAATTACAGATGATTATATTGCTTTTGTACAACAATTAAGGTTTGGCTCTTATTGCAAAACATTTCCATGGCAGCAGCCTCTGAAAATATTGCAAGTGCCTTACTGTGCAGCAAACGTATTAAATGTTTTATCAATTACACTAAATATATGCAACAAAAAAAACTGATATCTTTCTATACAACTGCCTTTTTCCAGAGTTTAATACCTGGTCATCTATCCGGGAATGTACTTTATGTGAACTGTGATAATATGTATGCCTGAACTGAATGTAGGCCATTGATATTCTACGACAATTAATAATGAAAAAAATATAAAGCAAAACTAAAATATAGGTAGCACGCATTGCTAAATATCTGACCAAAGTGCAACGCTCTCTCAGTTGGATGATGGGAAATTCAATCTCTTCATTAGTTTCAGTGGCAATCCAAAGGGCACTTACATTAAACATCTTAACGATGGCCTTTAATCAACGCAGGTTTCCATTACCTAATGCATTCTAAACCAAAAACAGTATGCAAGCACAGAAACTTTAACTACACGTTCTGTGCTAACAGGCTACATCTGCTGACTGTCAATTAGTGCTACGTTTCAACAGTATCTGGTGGAGATGTAACCACACTTTGTGTCACTTTTGACGTATTGAAAATGCATGTGAACAGTTAAGCTCTCAGGTAACGGATAATACAAATGTCGCAAAATATACTATGGATCTATTTTTTGCACCAGAAGGGTCACTAACGATGTTGCCACAGCCTGGACTGATCACAGCCTAATTTAATGTCATAAGATCTCCACTAATCCGAAAACAACAACAAATTCAATTCAATGAATGCAGTTATTTAGTTGGATTGACTTGAAGTCCAGAATGTAATAACTAATTCAGTCGCCCAATTAGCTTCAACACAAGGAGAAGACATCAGTGATTATTCCACTTTATTCAAATAATCGCCCCCACATGCCACTAGTGCATGCGAGGCCCCATGCCACGGACCCCAAAACAAGGTGGTTCACAAATCAAACCAAAGTTGTAAAACTGCGCACTAGACAAGTGGAATGAGGATGGAACAGGTTGTATATTGAGAAGGATTGTATAGCTTGCTACACCCGGTTCAATAAGTAGAAACTGCGGATTCTAAAGCCCATAGCAAATGTACAACAAACGTTTTCCTCATAAATGAAACCTTTATAAAACTAAAAGGCCTTGAAATCGCACCACAAAAGCCACTAGGATTAGTAGAAGCGCTCAGGTTTTCTCAATGAAACCAATCAAAGTATCTACTGAGGCTGAAGAGACACGAGCATCAATACAACCATTCGGCCAAGAACAGGTCATGGGAGCTCTAAAGAACACCTGATCATCCTTTGACCTTCTGGACGAAAAGATATTAGAAAACTTCATTTTAGGCATTACATTAGACTCACACCTAGACCCTTGCCCTCCGCGCATCTTGCAGGCTATGAAACCAGCGGTGGCAAAGTCTGTCCAGGAGTACCTTAGAACAATTTTATTAAGAGTGATCGGCACTGGAAAAAAAGGAATTATTATCCAAGACCCCCTGAAAAATACTGAACATCGGGACTCTTGGGTAATCTCTAACTACCAGTCAAGTACCCTTCTCAAGAGAATGGCTTCCAAGTTTTGGTTTGCTTATGGGTGACCTTTCCATATTCATAGTGCCTCATGTGCAACACTCACGAGTGACACACCAGACGAATAGAACAAACGAGTAACATCCGCATAAAGAAATACATTTTGGAAATAACCCCTTTTCTGCAATGGATTGGTCTTTTAATGGCCCTAAATACTACCACACACTACTAACCACAAGTTCACCCTCCCAATCCACTCAGGTACAACATTCCACTCTCCGAATAGAGCAAGATCTAATACCCCTGCATAAACCACCGACAATACAAACTATGCACCTTATATGAACAATTAGGCAAAAAAGAATAAAACAACTATGTATAGACAACATCTTTGTGCCAGCAGCGGGCTACAGATATAACTCGACCACTAAAACAGGGGATATTGCAGAACATCACAAACAAGTGGAGCTCAATGCTCGCCCCACCAGTGGCATGGTATCGTGTGAACATCATATGCAGAGCACCTCACCCAACACAGAACACTGTTGCATGCAGGTAATAATGGACAAAACGGCACCACATCTATCAATTTCCACTGCCATTCAAAGAAAACTCAACATTCGTTCACCAGAAAGCGAAGAGGCATATGTCAAATGGGTAAGGATATCTTGCAACCTGAGTTAACTGCTACAATAAGTGGCACCTGGCACACAGCAGGAATAACAACCCAGGAACAATAAACAACAGCTACCCTTAAGGTCATCCTCAACATCCTCAACATGCTCATCCTAGACTAGTACAAAGTGAGAATATGAAAAAAAAGCAAAGAGGCATATACAAAGTAATAATATCATGCTATTTGATATATAGGGGACAATCACCTGGTCTCGCGTGGTGGTTTGAACTGACCTGGTCGCTTTGAGGTGTACCTGGACCCCGCTGGATCTCCCGCTGCTGGTCCCGATATGGTGGCGCTCACACTCTGGTGGGACTCGGTGTCCTAGAGTGCATCCCTGGAAATTACCCGCAGCTGCTGAGGGCGGAGGTGTTCCCCATCGCGCCACAAAGCGCTGCCTCGCACCTCGCTGCGCGGGACGTGCCGGGCGAAGCCCGGGCCAAGGGCGGGCCTGTCTGTGGCCATCAGGGGCTGGAAGAGGCTGGGCTGGGCCACCTCCCCTGATTCCGGTTTTTGCTACCAACTAGGAGTAACATTTACTGTGTATAGGGTACCATTGGTCATTCGGGACTGGGACACTATTATTTCTAGGCCGGCTAACCCACAGATGTGTATAAGTGTTGTAGGAAGGTGGATATCTGACTATGGTTACCCCCAACTTTTTGCCTAGTGTCTAGCTGGTTTTTCGACTTAGTTGGCCTGAGATCCTGCCATTCAGGGTCTCAGGCTGTCTGCTCTCTCTTTAAAATGGACTCCATGTACCCTAGGTACATAACCAATTGGTAAGGATCACCTTATTAGCCCCTGTACAGTGTACCCTAGGTACCCAGGGCATAGGTGTGCCCTAGGCCTCCCAGGGGCTGCAGCATGTATTATGCCACCCCTGGTCTGGCCTTCCAATCAGACACAACTGGCTGATCACTCAGCTGGGGCAAGGTCGTGTAATCACCCCTTGCTTAAGTATAGTATGCCTATATCTACCCTTATATATAGACACATGTGTACCTATCAGTCACTCCTATGGCAGGCCTTAACAATCCTGGAGGCAGAGTGCTTGGTAACATGTGAGATGGTGCTCTAGCATGAGCTGAGCCTGTCTGCAGCTTTCGGAACCAAGTCCTTATAGCTGTTCTATGATATAGCCTACCATATACTCTTAAAGTGCCTTATAATCTTAGACGGTTATGGTAACTATGGTTTGGCTTTATCAAAACATGTCGTGTAAGGTGTCTAACACTAGGGAATAATACCCCCATGCCATTTCTGGACATGAGAATATTATTCCCCCCTTCTAGAGGGAAAGACATGTTAAAATCATACTTCAACTGTTAGCCTCTGACCAAAGCCTCAGCATCACAAAATGGATGCTGCTGCCACGACACAAGTCTGACCTCCTGCAGCTGGGAGTGATCCCAGCCAGGGAGGCCTGGACAATAGGTTTCCTGCTTGGGGAGGTGCTAGCACCTCCCCAGACAGCCTTTAGTGTATTGGGGCAGGGTGGGCTGAAAGGAATGAGACATGCCTGGGGCACACAAGGTGTTCCTTGCATAGTCCAGTTCAAACCGGCGCTGGGGCACTCCAGCCCCAGCTCTGGCGCGAAACTGGACAAAGGGAAGTGGGTGTAACCACCCCCTCCCAGGTCCCACCCATAAGGCGTGACCTAGCAGGTATCCCAGCCCCCCAGATTAGTATAAGAGTGGGAGTTGGGCCTCAAGACTTTAGATTATCCTGAACCTGCAAAACTGAACAGAAACTCTGGACCTTCGACATTCGACGAAAGAAGAAGACTGAAGAATCTCCCTTGTAGCCAAGGAGTGGCTACCCTGTGCAAACAGGCACCATCAAGAGACTACCCTTTGCTTTGCGACCGTTCTACGAGGAACCGACTGCAGAGCCCGACCAGAGCCTTGACTTCCAGACTTCTCCGACCCTCATCCATATCTGCAGCAGAGCTGAGATCCGTGGAGGCGACGAGCGACGTGGGACCGGCTACCTGGAAAAAGTGGCTAGTAACTTACAGCGCAGCTTCTGAGGTACCCTCGAAGTTGTGCACCGGGGATTGAGAAGCCCCAACCCCAAGCACCATCTGCACCGAAGATCAGCCCCCCACACTCCACGAGTCCTGCGTGGGGCCCTTCAGCATTTTCCTGCTTGCCGCGTCTGTCCGGTTGCTTGCCCGCTGGCTAGTGGCCTCTGTGACGACGCACCCTGAAATCTTCTGCGCTGGTTTGGCTCCTCCAGACTGGCTCCCGCTTCTCTGCAAAGAAGAAGCACCCCAGACCTTCCTGGTCTGCACCAGAAGCAAGTCCTTCGTTCTTCGTGGGTTCCGCTTGCCAAGGCTTGGTGAGTCCTAGTCCAACTTCGACGCCGCCGACAGCAAGAGCCTTCGTGGGACAGCTCGCCTCCTGGTCCTGGTCGTCCTCGACGCTTCCTGGTCCTCCTGGCTGCAGCGACAAGCTTCACCTTCACCTGCAAGTCTTCACGACATCGCCTGGTTCCTTCCTGGTTCCACGTGGTCACTGGCTAGTGACCTTGACTCTGTCCCTTCTGCTTGCAGGTTTCTTCTCTTCTTGATCCCAGCCTTGGGATCCACCGGACACTCTTCACTGACTGCCTGTCAGCATCTTTCTTCAGGCATCCATAGGAGTCGACGACGAAAACGACGCATCTTCACCCCTATGCACCCGCAGCCTGTGGGCTAGGTAACTTGGGTACTCCGGTGCTCATCAGGATAGTGACTATCCTAGTGTCTAGTTTTCAAGTCTCAACTTCCTAGCTACTCCGGAAGTGTCCTAAATCTACCGTTTCCTAAACTGTACTATTGCTATTGACTTTTACGCATTACGCGTGAGTGTTTCCACTCTGCACACGAATCCCGTGGGCCTCCCACTTCCTAACTAACGCTAGTGTAGTGTAGCCCCAGCGATTCCCTAGGCCTAGGCCTACTCTATTTCCGTGACAGTGGTTCTTATACCACTTACTTAGTATATGGTTTGCGTGGCCCCTAGGGCCTAACTGTATTACTTACCTGTGTGACTTAATGTATGCATAAATAAGACTGTGTTGTACTTACCTCTAATCTCATAAAGAGTGCTGAGGGTTTGCTTAGAATAAATACACTTTATTTTAGATATATATCTGTTGTGGTGTCCTTTCATTTGGTATTCAAGGGATTATATATGGTATCACAGCTGGCTTCACATGCCATTCAGAGTTTAGCCTAAGACTGCTCTTGTCCATGCTACCACTAGGATAGCTGGTCTATAAGGTTGACTTTACAACCAATCACCATAAGGGTATTTGGACTGATGTAAGGTGTACACTATAACTAGTGACATCATACATCAGGCCAACTTCTCACATTGGTGAGCAGCGGTTGGGATCTGAGCTTGCTGTTGTAATACCATTGTAATCTTGAGATACTAAATTGAAAGATCACACAGATATCGTCTAGGTACATATAACATAGATTATTATACTTAAGTCCTACTGGACTTTGTAGTTGTAGGTTGAAGGGAGTAACACACCCTGACTACAACTACTAGAGAGGTTTAGTAGATACAACTAGTGTAGGTAGGTGCACACACCACACCCTCACTAGATCATGTCTCTGAGAGGAGATCAAGTAGATGCTCTCTCAGGAGGATCAGGTCTGCAAAAGACCCCCTCTAGATACGATACCTTAACATTCCAGGAGATGAGACACTTGTGTACCTCCAGAGGAATAAAACAGGGTGCAAACCCTACCCTCCTTCAGTTAAGACAACTCCTAGAGGAGTATGATACTCTTAGGGCATCTCAGGCAGGTGCCCTAGGTACAGAGGAGGGTCTACCCACCACAGAGGAGTCAGATGGGGCTTCAGATGGGGAGGTAGACAGCCAGGGCCAAGTAGGAAGACTTAGCCAGGCTAACCTAAGTTTGCATGGGAGTTTGCATGGGGTACCCCCATACAGACCCCCAAGTAGGCTTAACCAGAGAAGCAGGAGGGACAGATCCCCTTCAAGGGAATCCATCCACTCCCAGGTCTCTAGCATCTCTAGTGTTTCCTCTCACAGGGGAATGACTTCCCCTGAGAGAAAGGAACATGAAGCCAGAATGAGGGAAGCTAATCTGAGGATTCAGAGGGAAGAACTTGCCCTTGCCAAAGAGAAGCTTGCTCTGGCTAGAGAGCAAAAAGTGTGTGGGTCAGAACCCACTGGTGGCAGCAATATCCCTAGAGATAGGGATAGGTCTTATGACCATAGAAACCTAAGCAAGATAGTCCCCCCATATCAGAATGGGGATGACATCCACAAGTGGATGACTGCTTTGGAGAGGGCCTGCAAAGTACAGCAGGTACCCCAGAGTCAGTGGGCAGCTATCTTGTGGCTCTCCTTTTCTGACAAAGGTAGAGACAAGCTCCTCACAGTCAGTGATGAGGATGCAAACAATTACAAAGTCCTGAAGAGTGCTCTGATAGATGGGTTTGGCTTAACCACTGAGCAATATAGGTTGTTGTTCAGAGACACCCAGAAGACACAGACACAGGACTGGTCTGATTTTGTGGATTGTGCCACTAAGGCTTTGGAAGGTTGGTTAAATGGCAGCAAGGTGCAGGACTATACAGGATTGTACAACTTGATTATGAGGGAGCAGATCCTTAGTAATTGTCAGAACCAGCTTCTCCATCAACACCTGGTAGACTCAGATTTGACCTCTCCCCAAGAATTGGGAAAGAGGGCAGATAAATGGGTCAGGACCAGGATTAGGCCTAAGAATCAGGGTGGTGACCAAAAGAAAGATACCACCAAGCCTCAAGAGAAGGGTGGGGATAAAGCAAAAGAGAAATCTTCCTCAGGGCCCCAAAACTCCACACAGGGTGGTGGGTCCCAAGCTCCCTCCTCTACCACAGTTAAAAAGCCTTACTGCCATGTGTGTAAAACACCTGGGCATTGGAAAACTGACAGCAGTTGCCCACAGGCTAAAAACAAAACTGTTCCTCCAACTACTCCTGTCACACCACCTATTACTGTCAGCAGTAATCCCCCAGGTGGTGGGAGTGCCCCCAAAAATTTGGTTGGGTTTTCTTGGGGAACACAGGGGGATCCTGGCTTAGCCAATTCCCCTACAGCAGCTACTCTTGTCTGTGATGGTGGCATGGGGTTTGCCAACTTCACTGCCTGTCCCAACACTTTGGGTAGGTACAGACAGGAACCCTACATCAATGGTAGAAAAGCTGAGGCCTACAGAGACACTGGAGCTAGCATCACTATGGTGGCCCATAGGCTAGTTCCCTCTGAGCAGCTTTTGCCTGGTTTCTCATACCAGGTAACTAACATTGATGGCAAACAGAACAGTCATCCCATGGCAGAGGTATGTCTCAGCTGGGGAGGGGTCACTGGCCCTAAAAGGGTGGCAGTGTCTCCAACCTTGCCTGTGGACTGCTTACTGGGGAATGACTTAGAACTCTCAGCTTGGGCTGGAGTTGAACAAGACACCCATTCTAAAATGGTAGGCCTTTCACAAAAGGGTAGTGGGGTTGTGCCAGTCACAACCCCTGTCCAAGTAGATTTCCTCCCTGAAAAGGTTGGAAGGGCAGTGGTAGCCACAGCCCAGGCAAAGACAGACTTCCCTGTAGAGATTGGCAGAGCTGTGACAGTCACAGCTCAAACACAAACTGAGTGCCTTCCTGAAAAGGTTGGCAAGGCTGTAATGGTCTCAGCCCATACTCAGACTGACTTAGGTGTAGTGAAGCCTGAAACTATGGATCACTCCAAACAAACAGAGAGTAGTGGGGAGGAAGAAAAGTCTCCCTCTCCCCAGACATTAGGAAAAGGTCAGCCTCCTCAGGGATCTGACCTCACCCCTTGTGAAGGAACTGCCCCAGAGGTAGCCAGGCCTGGCCTGGCAGAGCCTCTGATGTCAGTGGCCCCTTCCAAGGTGGGACCCAGTCTGGTGCAGGTAGCCTGCCTCTCTCTACCCTGCCTCAGTCAGCCCAGGGCTGCAGAGGTCAGGGAGGCCAGTGGACCCCAAGAGGGCCCCTGTCCACAAGAACCCCCCCATCAAAAGAATGAGGATTGCCTGGCTAGTAGCCCTAGCCAGGTGATGGGTAAAAACATTCCTGAGGGATCCCCTTTACAGGTAGTTAGGGACCTCCCCCAGAGGGATTCTGCTGGGCACAGGCAAACATGGGACCTTAGGGCCCCAAACCTGACCTGTCCCTCCAGTAAGCCCACAAAAGGGACCCAGCCTCCAGCTTTAGGTAGCCAGAGGCTGACCCTGAGAGCACAGTGCAACTCAGTTAGAGAAAGAAAGGCATCCATGGTGGAGGATGATTGGAGGAAGCTGAGGCCTCACTTTGAGGGCACTCACTTCAGTACTCCATCTCAACACCAGCCTTTTACTTTGCAAAGACACACCAAATGTAGAGATTCCCTATGGTGGAGACCCTATGATATCTTTAGGATGAGGGATTGCTTAGTGGACCATGAGACAGGGGGTAACCATGCCAGTGCTGGTTCTTCCTTATATGGCCACTTAGGCAATAGAGGCTTACCTTGTCAAGGCCAGCCTTATCTCCTTTCGTTTGGGGGGGGGTTGTGTAGGAAGGTGGATATCTGACTATGGTTACCCCCAACTTTTTGCCTAGTGTCTAGCTGGTTTTTCGACTTAGTTGGCCTGAGATCCTGCCATTCAGGGTCTCAGGCTGTCTGCTCTCTCTTTAAAATGGACTCCATGTACCCTAGGTACATAACCAATTGGTAAGGATCACCTTATTAGCCCCTGTACAGTGTACCCTAGGTACCCAGGGCATAGGTGTGCCCTAGGCCTCCCAGGGGCTGCAGCATGTATTATGCCACCCCTGGTCTGGCCTTCCAATCAGACACAACTGGCTGATCACTCAGCTGGGGCAAGGTCGTGTAATCACCCCTTGCTTAAGTATAGTATGCCTATATCTACCCTTATATATAGACACATGTGTACCTATCAGTCACTCCTATGGCAGGCCTTAACAATCCTGGAGGCAGAGTGCTTGGTAACATGTGAGATGGTGCTCTAGCATGAGCTGAGCCTGTCTGCAGCTTTCGGAACCAAGTCCTTATAGCTGTTCTATGATATAGCCTACCATATACTCTTAAAGTGCCTTATAATCTTAGACGGTTATGGTAACTATGGTTTGGCTTTATCAAAACATGTCGTGTAAGGTGTCTAACACTAGGGAATAATACCCCCATGCCATTTCTGGACATGAGAATATTATTCCCCCCTTCTAGAGGGAAAGACATGTTAAAATCATACTTCAACTGTTAGCCTCTGACCAAAGCCTCAGCATCACAAAATGGATGCTGCTGCCACGACACAAGTCTGACCTCCTGCAGCTGGGAGTGATCCCAGCCAGGGAGGCCTGGACAATAGGTTTCCTGCTTGGGGAGGTGCTAGCACCTCCCCAGACAGCCTTTAGTGTATTGGGGCAGGGTGGGCTGAAAGGAATGAGACATGCCTGGGGCACACAAGGTGTTCCTTGCATAGTCCAGTTCAAACCGGCGCTGGGGCACTCCAGCCCCAGCTCTGGCGCGAAACTGGACAAAGGGAAGTGGGTGTAACCACCCCCTCCCAGGTCCCACCCATAAGGCGTGACCTAGCAGGTATCCCAGCCCCCCAGATTAGTATAAGAGTGGGAGTTGGGCCTCAAGACTTTAGATTATCCTGAACCTGCAAAACTGAACAGAAACTCTGGACCTTCGACATTCGACGAAAGAAGAAGACTGAAGAATCTCCCTTGTAGCCAAGGAGTGGCTACCCTGTGCAAACAGGCACCATCAAGAGACTACCCTTTGCTTTGCGACCGTTCTACGAGGAACCGACTGCAGAGCCCGACCAGAACCTTGACTTCCAGACTTCTCCGACCCTCATCCACATCTGCAGCAGAGCTGAGATCCGTGGAGGCGACGAGCGACGTGGGACCGGCTACCTGGAAAAAGTGGCTAGTAACTTACAGCGCAGCTTCTGAGGTACCCTCGAAGTTGTGCACCGGGGATTGAGAAGCCCCAACCCCAAGCACCATCTGCACCGAAGATCAGCCCCCCACACTCCACGAGTCCTGCGTGGGGCCCTTCAGCATTTTCCTGCTTGCCGCGTCTGTCCGGTTGCTTGCCCGCTGGCTAGTGGCCTCTGTGACGACGCACCCTGAAATCTTCTGCACTGGTTTGGCTCCTCCAGACTGGCTCCCGCTTCTCTGCAAAGAAGAAGCACCCCAGACCTTCCTGGTCTGCACCAGAAGCAAGTCCTTCGTTCTTCGTGGGTTCCGCTTGCCAAGGCTTGGTGAGTCCTAGTCCAACTTCGACGCCGCCGACAGCAAGAGCCTTCGTGGGACAGCTCGCCTCCTGGTCCTGGTCGTCCTCGACGCTTCCTGGTCCTCCTGGCTGCAGCGACAAGCTTCACCTTCACCTGCAAGTCTTCACGACATCGCCTGGTTCCTTCCTGGTTCCACGTGGTCACTGGCTAGTGACCTTGACTCTGTCCCTTCTGCTTGCAGGTTTCTTATCTTCTTGATCCCAGCCTTGGGATCCACCGGACACTCTTCACTGACTGCCTGTCAGCATCTTTCTTCAGGCATCCATAGGAGTCGACGACGAAAACGACGCATCTTCACCCCTATGCACCCGCAGCCTGTGGGCTAGGTAACTTGGGTACTCCGGTGCTCATCAGGATAGTGACTATCCTAGTGTCTAGTTTTCAAGTCTCAACTTCCTAGCTACTCCGGAAGTGTCCTAAATCTACCGTTTCCTAAACTGTACTATTGCTATTGACTTTTACGCATTACGCGTGAGTGTTTCCACTCTGCACACGAATCCCGTGGGCCTCCCACTTCCTAACTAACGCTAGTGTAGTGTAGCCCCAGCGATTCCCTAGGCCTAGGCCTACTCTATTTCCGTGACAGTGGTTCTTATACCACTTACTTAGTATATGGTTTGCGTGGCCCCTAGGGCCTAACTGTATTACTTACCTGTGTGACTTAATGTATGCATAAATAAGACTGTGTTGTACTTACCTCTAATCTCATAAAGAGTGCTGAGGGTTTGCTTAGAATAAATACACTTTATTTTAGATATATATCTGTTGTGGTGTCCTTTCATTTGGTATTCAAGGGATTATATATGGTATCACAGCTGGCTTCACATGCCATTCAGAGTTTAGCCTAAGACTGCTCTTGTCCATGCTACCACTAGGATAGCTGGTCTATAAGGTTGACTTTACAACCAATCACCATAAGGGTATTTGGACTGATATAAGGTGTACACTATAACTAGTGACATCATACATCAGGCCAACTTCTCACAAGTGTGGTGCTATTTTTGCAGGTGGAGCATCATACTAACGGGTCTTATTTGAACCACCGTAGTCACACGGCAGGGGACCATTGTGGGAACACTTTATTAATCCAGCATATCTTATAATATTCAAGGTTTTTGTGTCGTGTTGTGTTGGCATCCATATGTAACTTGTTAGTGGTTACTTACTAATTATATTTTGGGGACTTGGTTTGTTTCCGAACTATGGGGAGGTGGAAGACCCAAGCCACCCAAGAAGGACCTAAAACTGTTACGAGGGCTAATGTTGGAACTATGGATGCTTTTTTGTTAAGAGCTACATCGGTTATTGACAAGGAGATCGAACTTGTGAATAGGCGTCTCTCTAGATCTCCATCAAAAGGCCTTCTTTCTAGTTTGGCTGGACCAACAGACCCATTAAGGGAAGTAATTTCTGAATCCTCAAGTTCGCCTTGTAGTCTTGGGTTGGGGGTTGGTTCACCAGATAATGTTGCTCCATCACCCTCGCGAAGAACTTTGAATGAGGTGCCACATAGACCACTATCCCCAATTATTGTCATTGAGAACAGGGGGAGTGGTGCTTCTTGTCCTATATCTGGAATCGGTGGCATTGGTAAAAATGCCACCCTTAGAAGTGCCCAGTAGTGATAACCCTCCCCAATAACCAAGGCCCTGCGGGAGTATAAAATGAAAATCTCAGCCATTAGGGAGTAAAGCCAAAAAAGTAAAACCTAACGTATCCGCTAAGGCAGCCAATAAAAACCTGACACCTGTATCGACAGCTGAAAATATAGCTCATGCGGCTATGATGGAAGCCTTTAATTCAACTTTGAATAGCTTGTTGGATGCCAAGCTGAGTCCAATTATGGATAGGTTAGATTCTATTGAGAAATGTTTAACAGAGCGTAACAGGCCTGCTCAACCCGTTCAACCTGTGATTTTAGACAGGACCAGAGACATCACAGCCGCCAGTGCTATACCTGTGCCCGGTCCATCCACAGACCTCCCTGATCGTGGGCCCCCTAGTGGAGTCCAGTCCAACTTTAAGAGTTTACCCTCCAAAGTAGTAGGTGGGATAGTAGATGATACCCGCGATAGACAGGCATCCAGGGAGGTTCCAGCCATTCATCATCAGGGTCTGGGTCCCCATAGATCAGGCAGCCCATTGGAGGAGATGCAGGGGCAGTAAACAAGTGTCATCCAGAATCTATCGGTTATCAACCTTCCCCCGCAATCCACACCCCTTGTAGTAATCCTGGGGAATGTGCCACCGCTACCGCCAGGGTCCCAAGAGGATTTTAACCAACTTAAAAATAAGGTTCTTCATTGGTTATCGAATAATACCTCTGTGGGTGTAAGAGTGGAACGCAATATCATTATGGTGCGTCGTGTTGGCTGGATAGGGAGTTTGAGGAAACCCGGAGGGGGTGATTGCATTATTGTGAACTTCACCAGATCTTTCCTCGTGGATAGTATCCTACGGGATGATATTTCTAGCCACAGATATCGGGGTTCGGATATTCAGATCCTTAATCTGGGATTTTTCTATAAGGTTGATCCCATACGGCTCCATAACTCAAGTGTTCCACAGGAAAAGTCGACTCAAAGACCTTTTGCAAGTACTACTGGCATGTACCCTCAAATTCCAAGGGTTTCGTCTCAAATAACGGGGCACTATCCCGTTCCCCTACTTTAGCTGTCCAATAAATGTTCACTTTTATCAAGGCTGGACGAGTGTGATTGACTTCATAAGAACGTAGAGCTCTGTGCAGAGATTTCCCATCGACAGGGGTCCCCCGGCCATCCCATTTTAAGTGGGGTGGGCTGTGGGACAGAGATGGTTGGGGGACTGAACCACAGCAGAGGGTTTCTCCATTGGGAGTAAATCATGGGGTGATTCCTAATGTAGTCTTAAATAATGTCTTGTCGTGGAACATCGCAGGACTGGCGGCTAAATTTCAGGATCCATTATGGATCAAGTTTATCAAACAATTCTCGGTGATTTGCCTCAAGGAGACGTGGCTGGTGAACTGTGATCTATTTTTAGAGAGCTATAAAGCTTTTTTTGTTCCTGCTTCCCCGTCCGTTTGTGGCAGAGCTAGGGGTGGCTTGGTTATTTTTGTAACTCTGGCTGTGTCCTGTAAGATCCAGCAGCTTTCATCTGCCAGTAAAGATTTTCAAGTTATTGTCCTGAGGAGGGGAAACGATAGTATGGGCATTATTAATTTTTATAACGCGATAAGTCCACAGGGAGACTGCAAGATTGCCCAGTTGGGCTGTTATATAAGGCAGTCGTGCGGCTCCGTTACGCACAATCTTATGGTGGCAGGAGATTTTAACACTCACCCCTGTGGAGACCTTAATCTTGTATGTATGGCTGGGCTGGGATATGCAAGGATGCGGGGATTTCATTTTAAGCATTCCACCCAGGGGGACGTATTGAATAATTTGCTTAATGAATTTGACCTGATGTCATTAATGTCCCTGTCCGCCCCCCATAGCATACATTCTGTCCCTTCTTTCAAAGGGCGAGGTGTGGGATCCTTTATTGATCATATTCTGATTTCTTCCTGCTCTCAGTCTGAATTTTGTGACCCCCTTTGTGTGCACCTGGGAGGCTGTTAACACAAGATAGGCTGGTAGTACCTGGCCTTTTAAGACCTACGGATGGAAAGCGTTGCCTAAAATGGTCATAGATATCCCCGGACACTTTCCATGGTGAGGTAATAGTTTCTTGTGCAACTGAATAAGCACTTTGTGTCTCATCTGGCTCATCCTCGGGGGATGTTTTAAGTGCTTTTGATATCATTATTACTAAGATTGGGGAACTTTTAAGTGTCCCCTCACATAGTATAGTGTCCACTGTTCCTAGGTGGTTCGACCCCTCCTGCTCTAGGGCTGTGAGAAATCTGAAGGAAGCCTTAAAAGCTACCCCAAGAAATCAACCCTTAATTCGTGCGCGTCGAATTGAGTATAAACGGGCCCTGGCCACCCGTAAGGCAAAAGTGAAGGAGGAGATTTGGAGAGACTTATTGGAGTCTAGTACCTTAGGGAACAGCTCGAGATTCTGGGGTATTGTTAATCGCCCATTGTTTGAGAAGAACAGGGATGGTGAATTAGGTGCCCATATAACCAAGGACGAATGGGTGGCACACTTTAAATCCATCTTCAGGTGCCCTATAGATCAATCATATCACCACGATAGGCCCAATGTTACCGCCCCTGTGATTTTTGAGCAGAAGGAGGTTGAGGCAGGTATTTTAGGGTTGACATGCAACAAGGCCCCTGGTCTGGACGGCATTCTACCAGACCTTTTTAAATCAAACCCATCCTTTTGGGCTGCGATGCTGGTGACAGTGCTTAATGCGGCAGCCAAGGAAGGCAGTCCGGCCTCTTGGGCCACCTCAACCATTGTGCCGGTTTTCAAGAAGGGCGATCATAATAGCACTTTGTGCTATAGACCGATCTCCCTTCTTGATTCCGTGGTAAAGGTGGCGAGGGGTGTTATTGGAAAGATTATCTTCCTGGGCAGAGGAGTTTAAGATCATCTCCGACATTCAACATGGGTTCCGCCCAGGTCGTTCGACCCTGGCCCAATGCCTTAATTTAAATATGATCTTGGGGAAGTACACGATTGCTCATCCAGGCACGATCTACATGGCCTTCATGGATCTTTCCTCTGCTTTCGACTGTGTCAACCGTGAGAAGCTGTGGCAATCCATGAGGGCCATGGGGGTAGACGACAATTTGGTCAATTTTCTGAAGGATCTGCATAGAGCAACCAAGGCTAACATCAGATATGCCTAGGACCTCCGTGTATCAAGGGATTTTAAAATTGAGAGGGTGGTTCGGCAGGGATGTATTATGGCCCCTTTTTTATTCAATTTATGTATTAATGAACTGGATGAAACTTTGGTAAATACTGGGGTTGACTTCCCATATGTGGGGCGAAGAGGGCTACCCGTCCTGCTTTATGCGGACAATGCTGTCCTCATTGCCAGAACTGCAAGGGGACTCCAGTCTCTGCTTGATACCTTCCTGAGTTTTATGAACGCACATGATTTGGCAATTAACAACTCCAAATCGTATATTCTGCAGGTCGGGATTCGGTCTACGATACAGTACCCTTTTAAAGTGGGCAAGGAGAAAGTACCAACGAAATACATTTTTTCTTATTGGGGGTTTTAGTGGATGATCGCTTGAACTGGGGGCCCCTCATACAGAAAAAAAGGGGGAGATTACAAGGGTGAATGCCGCTATTTTAAACTTCGCTGCCAAAATGGGTAAGCGCCCAATAACGGCGATGTTGAAAATATATCAGGCTAAAAGTATTGCTACTGCCAGCTATGGGAGTGAAATCTGGGGGTATAAAGCTACAGATGCACTGCAGGTGGTGGAGAACAGTTTTTTAAAACACCTCTTAGGGGTGCCTAGTGGCACATCAAACTTGGTGGTTCACAAAGGAATGGGGATCCATACTTATGCGACATACTGACTTTGCGTCCACTGGTGTTTTGGCTCAAATGTTTGTTAAACAATGACTTAGCTCTTAACCATCCGATCTTTAAGGAAGTGTTTAAGTCTTGATCACATGCTACGTATACCATGGCTGAAATACATCAAGGGATGTTTTGAAGAGCTGGGGCGCCCGGATCTCTTCTCAAAGCCTGATTCTATTACCCCGAAAGACGTGGAGTTTGTAAAGAAAAGTTTTATCAGCTTAAAAAAGTTTGAAAGAGATGAGTCAGAAATTGTAAATCGAGTGTCCGTAAATTTGTGATGCTTAAAACAACCCCTTTTACAGAGCCATATCTTCTGGGGCCATTGTCAACCCACAAGCGTTTTTTACTGTCCAGGTTCCGATTGGATTTCTTCCATTTATTACTTGCTGTTCCAAAAGGGAGCTGTAGAGGTCAGGTGTTAGCATCCTGTGGCTGCGACGGCCTATCTCCACAGGATTTGCTACACTTTATGTTTTTTTGTACATTTTATGAAGTACCTCGTAGACATTTTTTAACACCGCTTTCATAAAGGTTGCATTTTAACCAGGTTCGTCCAGCCCTTTTTTACTTGCAGCTGCTGAAACCAGATTGTATACCTTTTATAGTAGGTTTCCTGAAATCCACATTGAACTTCAGGACTTGTATGGACAGCTAGTTCCCCCTTGACGATGGTAGGCACTCCCCGTCATCACCCTATGAAGTTGATTTTTAGCCATGGGCATTCTGTTCTCTCTCCTTTTATTATTCCTGTATTTTGTGTATATATTTTATCGGAACTGCATGTTTTATTTGTAACGTGGAAATGTGTAACTTTTATGGTTTTATCTTAAAACCGAATAACGTTGTTTTTGATTTGATTTGATTTGATATAAATCATAAAAGGGCTCACGCAGATTACGGCCAAAATATCTCTCTAAAGATTTAAGAAAAAAGTACAAGAACCAATGTACCCAAGAGCAGCTCACTGCCATTTCTAAACCATGCGCACCAAACAAGGTCAGCACAATGTTTCTCATCGTTATCTGGACAACCGCCATCTATAAATGGGTGGAGGGTTGCAATCTACTGAAAGCAGTCTGAAATTGTCAAAAGCAAGAACGATCACGGCATGGCTCTTATGTCTAAAACTCACAAATACATAAAAGGCATTCAAAGAGAAACCTCCAAGCTGAAGTTCGCCATGTTGTCCCATCATGAAGACAGAGCCAAAAAGTACATGCAGAGTAAGGAGCGCAGTGCCTTCAGCATTTCTGTATCATCTTCAGACCCGCTGGCATGAGTTTTACGAGTTTTTTTCTGGCGGGATTGGAGAAGTCACACAACAATGGGGGAATGGTGAGCGGGGGGGTGACAGGGTAGACAGGTCAAGCAACAATAGGGGAGGGGGCAGGGCAGACCAGACAAGCAACAATGCAGAAGGGTGGTGCAAGAGGGTTGCAAGCAACAACGCGGGAGGTGTGAGAGTGGATGGCCATAACTAAAAGAAAATAAATGTACCTCTCAAAGCGGTGAGCAGTGCAAGGACACTGGGAAATGGAAGTAGTTCTTAGGCCATTCTCCAGGGTACGGACAAGCAGACGAAGAGGAAGTAAAGCCAACACTCACTGACCAAAGTAGCAAGGAAATGAGCGTGTCAATGAAGTCAACTAATAGTAAGAAATGGTCGGGCTCTAAGTCCCCTGTAAGTAAACAAAATGTCTTGCAAGCAACAGTGCATGCACTGTTTCAGTCCAGACCTAAAGTACAGGATGTGGGAGAGGAGGGATGTGGCAAATTGTCAAAGAAGTGAAGGTGCCACCAAACATACAGTAGGGCATAAAACAACTGACAGTGCACTGCAAACATTAATGGGTGCTAGGGTGAAGGCAGGAGGGTGTTAAAGGAGTGGGCAGGAATGTGTCTTGCCTGAGGTGCAAAAGCCTAACATATTATTACAAAAAAAAAGGATTTAGAGTTTAGGAATGGGTAGATGTTAAGGGAAGTAAGGGTGATATTAGGGTTTAGGGATGCAGAGATGTAAAATGAGGAAAGGCTGATTTTAGGGTTTCAGGACTGTGTGGAGGTAAGAGTCCTTTTAGAGTTTAGGGATGGGTAGAGCTAAAGGGAGGTAAGGGTGAGTTTAGGGATGGGTAGAGGTAAGGGGAGGTAAGGGAGATTTTAGAGATCTGGGCTGGGTAGAGGTAAAGAAAGGTAAAGGTGATTTTAGGGTTATAGGGTGGGTAGAGGTAAAAGGGATTTAAAGGTGATGTTAGGGGTGTGTAAAGGGAAGTATCGGTAAAATATAAACCCTTTGAAAACATTGCATATTGGATTATGAATAAAATATCCTTTCATGCTTACTAATCAGACAGAACGTTGTAGCTTCAAAATTACTTTAGATCATAAACTGATTTATTACTTGTTTGCATGCTTTCCAGAAACAGCTTAACAGTGTAATTTGCACCTGAAAAGTTCTCACCAACTAGTAATCAAGTTGTGCGGAAAGAAAGAAACAAACAAAAAAATCCCATGATCCCAGCCCAAGCAGCGAAGAAGACCAATGATGATATCAAACAGTACTTGGTCCATGCTCCAGGGAAGAGACAAACACACAAAGACAAACTGAAGCCGACGCTTAGAAGCATAAAAATAAGAGTGATAGACATTGAAGTCAACCAACGGTAAGCAATGGGTTTTCAAAAAGCTTTTTTAGTTTTTTATTGTAAAAGTAAAAAAGATCTTAGCAAGCGACAGCACATGAGCTCTTCCAGGTGAGATCTAAAATATAAAATCCTCAAGTGTAGCTCTGAATGGAGCTGAAGGGAGATAACACTGTGGCCCAGTGGGTTGTGATCCGTTCCAAGGTGACAAAACATCGCCCTTCAGCTGCTGCCCAAACCTCATTAAGAAGCCCCGGCCTGAAAGTCAGTCTCACTTGAGGGGCATAGACTCAGTGAGAGTGCAATGTCTGAAGAATGTTAGGCTGCCACTTCCTGCAGCGCCCGCCATCACAGCAGAGGGTGAAGATGGGGGCTAATCACACCCTGATCACAACAAGCCCTAGCACTGCCATATCCATCAACCTTACCTCCGTTCAAAGCCGGACAGACTCTCTGTCACTGCCTGGACACCCAGCAGCAATCTAATTGTGTGACACTGCATTTCACGGGTGACCAGGGACAGGTACTGAAATGTGGTATTATGTCCCACAATGCATGGTACTTGGCAGAGCTGCTTTAAAACTCAATGCAGACAAGACATACTAAGGAAATGTGCCTAAAAGTGGGCACACTGGTGCAGGGTCACCCTCTTGTCCACGGGTCCAAAGTCCAACAAAATAGAGATCAGCACTGGAGTTGGAATAAATAACTAGTTTATAAATCACTCTAAAGTGGGACCACATCCACACAAAACTCTCAAGTGCTGCAGGAGGTAGTACACTGAATTCACAAACCATTGTCCCTTTTATACCGTTTTGTTGCATGTGAACAAAAATGGAAAGAACAGTTTTAGAAATAGCTATCAGGAAACAAGGGCAGATCAATAACCACTTGGTCAGGAAAGTGTGGGGGGGGGAGCAGGAATGCTTATGGCAGCAGTAAATGGCCAACAGTTAATATCTAATTTATAAAAATAGATTTGGTTTTTAAATATTTTTAGACACTAAAACAAAATAGATACATACAGAATAACCAGCGTTATCAATTTTAAAGCATTGAATAAATCTGTACTTTGCAGAGTGGAAAAACATTAGTTGCGGACAATGGGAAAAACACATATATGCAATCTGTTACTAAGAGAGTGAGTTCAACTGAACCCACTTGGGTTAAGGCCTTGACAGTCCCTAGACCAGTTCACGAAAGCTAGCACAATTTAACCTTGCTCAGAGGAGCAGGATGCGGAGGTTCACTCTAGCTCTCAAATGGAGTTGTCAACCAGGCTTGAGATCTGTAAATGGTTACCTTAGTGAAAAAGGTACTTGCGGGTCGTTTTGAGCAAAAACCTTTGTAACTTAAGCAAGAAGATGGCCAACTCTACCTGGCTCGGCGGACCTGGGTGCAGAGGTGCTCTTGGCTATCCTTGGTTCTAAACAGATTCGCAGCCATCGGTACTGACAGGCGTGCCAAGAGAGGGTGAAAACAAATACAGGATCTTTACATTGAAGCCACAGCGGTAGTTGGTAGTTCGAGCAGTTGGATCTCTCCTCTTGAAGGGTTGAGTAAAGAAGGTAGCATTCAGATTGACCACCAGCAAGCCTTGTTACCGGCAAGCACTGCAGAGGACCAGGAGAAAGGTGTCAAAAGTTGAGCATTACTGAGGGTCAGTACTACAGTTCCCAGAAGCCACCTGCCCAGTGACTGAGCGGCCATGGCGGACGGCTCGGTAGACAGTACTTCAAGGTCATGGATTTAGCAGTTTGTGCCTGCCAACTGCAGGAGACTAGTTCCTGTAGCCCAAGGGAGTTCTTGTGAAGTCTGTAGTTTGCAGAGGGGTTCACCTTCCTTTTTAAAACCAGTCTCTTCCCTTGGTCGAGTCGCAATCCAGTGGGTGCAGGGTGGCTGCCACAGGTGCACAGCTTAGCGTCTCTCTTCGTGGAGTCCTCCCTTGTCATGGAAACATGTCTTCTTATCATGTCAAATCTGAAGGTCTGGTGTCTGGGGTGCCCCCTAAATCCTGGATTTAGGGGGTGCTAGTATGTGTGAGAACTAGTAGCCAATGGGCATCTAGTCCTGCAGCTAATTCGCCCCAGTAGAGACCATATCCGGTGGGAGTATTTCAATAAAACTAGTGAGAACCTGCTTTTTAGTCTAAATTCAAGAGGGTCAAACCCATCCTTAACTGTATCCCTCAGCTGCGCCAACCAAGAGGTGTGGTCAGCCTTGTGGATGTACATGCCTCATAGCTAATTTCCCGTCTGCCCGCAAAAAATAGTGCATGGGGCCGGGGGAGGCTTTGTCCTCGAGTGGGGGAAAGTTCCTTTGTCCCATGGCACCGGTGAAGCAACCTAGGTTAAACCTCGACACCACCATAGTGTCAGGGGTTAAAAAGCACTGTGTTTGGTGCCATTTGATACCAAACATGAGAAAATCGAACGTTCCATAACGGAGCTGGTCATCTGAGGTATTTCCAGTGTCCAGCCCAAGTTATCATATTGAGGGTTGGTCAATTGCGGTAGAATTACGTTTAGAATTCCACCACTGGGCAATATGTGCTTGCAAATATATTTCTATTAATCAACAAAAGAGTGACTATTGGTGTAGAAATAAAGTAACAACAAAAAGAGGGGCAGGTGTGATGGAAAAAACCTCTATTTTTGAGTTTTTTTGACAGTGTGATAGTGCAAAAAAAGGGAGGTGCAGTTTTAAAAGATGGCAAGTTGCACCCAGAAATAATTTTAATAACAGGGCAGCTTCCAATCGTTAAAAACACAGGTGCTGGCCTTTACAGTGAGCCAACTGTATCCTAGATTTTACTATGAAAGAGTGGCTACAGGACCCCTACCTTAGGGGTGACTGACATATGTTAAATGCAGTGAGGTGACCTTGTCACACATGCTGTGTGCAGGGACGAACTCTAGCAGGAAAGCTGCAGGGCCGAACTCTAGCAGGAAAGCTGCTCGTGCAGGGCTGGCACGGCGGCCCTGAAGCCTTTGGTTTCACTCGGATCACTCAGTGTGGAAAAATGAGTGCTAAAGCCCTGGTTCCGTTTCTACATCCCTGCCCTGGGTACCACCATATACAAGGGCCGTACGGGAGCGTAAAAGCACTTGCCAAGTGGATGTACAAATTCACATTAACAGCTTGAGGGAATAAACACTGGTAAACGGTCTGGTTAGAAGGACCCAGCACATTTCAGATCAATTACCACAGCATCTAGCTGAAAAAAGTGGGGGGGACATCTGCAAAAAGTTTTGTTTGCTACACTTTGATAGCTTTTACCTGAGCTTCTGCGTGATCTGAACAGGGGGTCTCAAAGCCGTAGAAGACACTAAACTACTGGGATGGAAGAGGTGGTACTGATAGCCTTAAGGAGAGCTAAGAGTGAGGCTTTTGCAGATCCTGTACTGAATTACCTCTATGCGCTCTCAAACTGGATGATTAAGGAAAATTATACAAAGTGAAGTAAATTGACAGGTCGTGGATTACACAATTTGGCAAGCTAGGTCAGTGCTTTGTGTTCAGTTATTGTTAGCATATGGAGTTCAATAAACCTACATATCATGCCTTAAATCAAACTGACAGTATATACACACACACTTACACACACAAACAATCACAGTTAAAGTAACGTAATAGCTAGGTAAAGAGGTCAGTGAAAATATTAACGTTGCCAACTATAACTGGTTAATTTCAGCTTTTTTTTTTTTTAGGTCAAAACGCTAATGTTGCCACTGACAAATTCACCTATCAGATTACTTAACCTTTGTTTTTTCAGTAAATTTCTACGTTTTTTTTTTTTCATAACAAACACAGAACTTTTTATCCCACACACCTATAACGTTACTTTAACCTTTTCAATGAAAAACAAGCATTGGCATAGCCAATAGGTCTCGCCTGTGGGACCTTATAAGTGTTTAGCCATGCAACAGTTGATGTTGTTGCACCAAGGATATTGTCCTGGATAACTAAACACTTATAAGGTCCCAAAGGCGAGACCTATTGGCTATGCCAATGCTTGGTTTAAACTTTGGGCTCAAACATAAAGCACAGCACCCTTGTTAAATATAAATGCGGGCACCGTGCTAAAACAAAGTGTGGCGCGTGTGCACAGTAATTAAACAAGGAACAAAGCGCTCATATCTGATGTTATTATGCATGACATCTGAGGAATTCACTGGTTATTGATGTAGGCAAGCACAGAGTTGTGCAATAATGTGTAAAGCCCTCCTTCTCTGTGCCCGGGTCTAAGCACTGGTAGCTTCCCTTTGTGCCTGGAGCTGTAAATTTAGATGTGACTGTCGGATTAGGCAGCCCTTAGCATGCTTTTTTTATGCCAGCAGCCCAAGTCGTCTCAAGCCGGAGACTGCAGTGCAGTAAGCCAGCAGGTGAGTGGTAGGTAGCAAAGAGCCCCCTAAGGTTTTGTCGTGTTTTGACTCTAGCATAGCCCTTCTTCTTTGTCCACCTAGCTCCGCTGCTCTTCTGTGACGGCACAGGCTGAAGCACGCTGGTGGAATCAAAAAGAAGGAAGAGCCAGAGCAGAGACAAAGCGGGATGGAGAGGCAGGGGAAGAGTCTAGAAATATGTCTACTGTGGTGTATTGATTTCACAAACCTTACAGTAGAATTTTGACTTAAAAACAGGAGCGCTTGCAAAAAGCGCAAACTGTGAAAAACAAGCATGCGCGCCGAGCGAGTGGTGTCCGCGCGACGGCAAAAGTAGGCTGGCGAGTGGTGCGCGGGCACCTGCTACAAAAGCATTAGAATAACGAAAGAATGACGAGGGAGTCGGAGAAGGGAGGGTGTAGGGGAGAGGATTAAAAAAAAATGCTTAATGACATCGCGCGGCCTTGAGCAAAAGTAAACAAAGCTGGCGGCTCGAAACAATAACGAGGGAGTGTTGCGGCGTCCATCTCAGCAAAGAAACCATTGGTTGAGCACGTCATCAAGCAGCAAAGATTGTGGAGAGGCGGAGCGAGTTTTCAAAGTGCTGCTGAAGGCTGGCGGTTCGCGCGTACACGCTCACGTGAACGCAAGCGCTAGGCCAGCCAGCAGCACTTTAATAACTCACCTACAAAATGTCTCTCCGAACAGCGCATGCGCGCAGATTCAGCGAGACCTAAAAAAAATATATATATACCTACTGGTGGACCATGTTTCATGGTAATTCCCATAGTACCTTTGGTCGACAGCAAGATTTGGTCATGCAGATCACGTTTTCCAATTATTTGGTGTAAATTAGTTCAGGATTTGTTGAGAAATGTAAGAAAATAAAGATGGGGATATTTGTGGCAGCGGGTCCTTCGCGATTAATCACAAAACATGACGAGTTTGTAAAGGGAAATGCAGAGCTCTGATTGGCTGACAATACTTCACACGGAAAGTGTTGGAAGCCATCTTAGGGTTCTGCTTCAGAGAAATGTAATAGTAACAGTACCTGAGCTAACTATAACTTACGTCCACGTAATGCATTGTTTATGACCTCAGATATTACATCACTAATGACATGGTCAGTGACATCACTGATAACAACATTCATGACATCTCAAATGACATCACTGATGGCATCATCAACACAACCACTCACACATCAATACACACCACTATACAACCTCTCATACACCCACTTGCATACCCATACACAGATCCATACAAGTACTCACACAACCACTCACACAACCATAGAGCCACTCACTACCACTCAATCACCCAAACAGCTTATCATACAACCAGTCATTCACCTTTACAGCCATACAGGCACACACTCACCCATACAACTAATCACACACCCATTCACTCACACATACAGCCTCTCAACACAGCCACTCTCTCACTCATACAACACTCAGACACACTCACTCACACAGTCACTCACATACCCATGTACACATCCATACAAGCACTCCCACATCCGCTCACTCACCCATACAGCCATTCACACAGAGAAACAGTCTCCAATACAGCCACTCACACACTAGCTCACTTAACTGAACACTTACTCAAACAGCTATTCACTCAACCATATAGCCACTTACACACCCAGTCAATCACTCATACAGCCATTCAGACACCCAATCACTCACCTATAGTCACTCACACACCCATACAGCCACTGACGCACCCATTCACTCACTAAATACAGCCACTCACTGACCCACACAACTACTTACACACCCATTTATACACCTATACAGCCACTCAGATACCCTCTCACACACAGATACACAGTCACACTGCCACTCACATAATATATGTTAGAAATAGTATTACTCATTAGTTGTAAACCTAGTATACTAATTTAACTTTTGGAGTGGCTTATTGTAAATGTTTAACAAGTCATGGGTGATGTAATATGTGCGGTCATAAGAGAGGATGTAGCTCAGTGGCCAGAGCTGCCGACTCAGGAGCCTGGGATCCAGGTTCGAGTCTCAGCTTCGATACAAAATCCTGTGATTCTGGGCAAATCACTTAATCTTCCCATGCCCATGGGCAGCGCCTGGATACCCTCACGGGTGATAAGCTGCGCTATTTAAATCTACAAACTTTAAGCAGTTTATTGCAGGGGCATAAGTTACAGTTAGTTCAGGTACCTATAATTGCTGTATTTCTCTGGTTTTGTTTGAGTGAAATGCGAGCCTAACTATAAAGTCCCTGTAATCTTTTTTCCATAGGACGGTATATATACCGTCAATGTTTACTTCACAAAATGGTGGTTAAAGAAAAACTTTAGGAAAAAAAAAAATATATATATATATATATATATATATATATATATTACCTACTGGCGGTCGCCAGTAGGTAGTTATAGTTAGGACCACGTTTCCATAGGAAATCCGCAACATTCTATTTTGAATAACTTTGGCGCCGGTCGACGAATCCTCGCGAATTTTTCAAAATAGGTGGGGCGCTCCGCTCCGCTCCTACCCTGAAAGTCTCGGGGGGATTCGTCAAGCGGTGGCTGAGATAAAAGGGGGGTCCCAAAACGCGTTTTTCCCATGCATTTTTCCATAGGACCTTTAGACACAGCTACAGCCCGAACGGCTGAACAGAATTACTTGAAATTTGGCAGAGAGGTAGCCATAAGGTCAAGGAAGTGCCTTTTGCAGGTCTGGTGTAAATCTGTTCAGTATTTCCGGAGAAAATAGCATTTAAAAGCATATATATATCTATATGCGCGCAGGGTGCGCGCACCGTGCGAGCACCATGCGAGCACCCTAACGTGCGCGAGCGTAATTCTGATTGGTGGTTACATGTTAGTCAACGTTCGAATCGGTCGAAATCAGGAAGTGTCGGCCGCCATTTTGTTTGTTTTCAGTGCGAGAGTGAAAAAGGAAGGTGGCGAACGTGAAAAGGGAGCAGGGTAGAGAGTTCCTGACCCCCTAGCCTTTGTCAGGGGGTCCCTGAAGGACCCCGAAGGCAAAAAAAAAAATTTTTTTTTTTTTAAAATCGCGGGGGTGCGCGCACAGTGCGCGCACCCTGAAAAACACAAAAAAAAAAAATTTTTTTTTACAAAAAAAAAAAAAAAATTCGCAGGGTGAAAACCCCCCAAAAAAAAAAAATAATTTTTAATACGTAGTTTATTGTAAAATAAATATATACAAAAAAAATAATACATAAATAAATTAGCATTTAAAAAACCGTACAAATTCACTGAAAAAACCATAGGTTTCACACACGTTATAGTTAGGAATTAGCATTTAAAAAACCTAGCAAATTCACTTAAAAAACCATAGGTTTCACACATGTTATAGTTAGCTGGACATTTCACTCATAAAAAACCAATGAAATTCCCCCGTTATAGTTACTGCAGGCAACTATAACTCACGCGACCGCAATCCTCTGCTGATGACGTCAGATATTACATCACTGATGACATATGTGTCTTTCTGAAAAATAAATATTTGTAATATATGTATAGCTAAAGATTAATGGAAGAAGACATGGGTAAATAAGTGTCTAAATACAGTATTAGCATCAGCAGAGGATTACGGTCGCGTGAGTTATAGTTGCCTGCAGTAACTATAACGGGGGAATTTCATTGGTTTTTTATGAGTGAAATGTCCAGCTAACTATAACATGTGTGAAACCTATGGTTTTTTAAGTGAATATATATATACATACATACACACACACATATAAAATAACACATTGGTTGTTGCCACTGTCTTGTTATAGTTAAGGCCAGATATCCATAGCAAGCAGATTTTTTGGGGTTTGCAAATAACTTTGTCACAGTTTGACACATCTTCAATGTTCCCAAATAAAAGAAAGAAAATAAAAAGGTTAATCCCCGTACAATTTTCCATAGGAATTTTAGACACTGCGACAGCTAAAACAGCTGAACTAAATTACACCAAATTTGCCAGAAAGCTAGGTCTTGATCCAGAAACTGTGCTTTTTGTGATTTGGTGCAATTGTTTTCAGTAGTGTTTGAGGAATGAAGGTTTAACATTTGTAGATATCTAGCGAGGCTGTGACTTCACGGTACTTCTGCTGAGTATTGTGAGCTGAAAATATGTTGTCCGATTGGCTAGCATGGTACTTTGAGGTCAAAATACGTGATCTGATTGACTGGCCGCAACATGAAGAGAAAGTTGGGGGTGCCATTTAACCCTTTCACCGCGGCGGGAATCCCGCCGCGGTGCTGGGGGGTGCGGGGGGCAGCGCGGTGGCGCTGTGCTCATGACGGAGCCGCTCCGTCATGAGCCACGGTTGGGCTGTGCTCATGACGGAACGGTTCCGTCATGACTACGCCCATTTGCGTTGTCCCCCCGCACAGGCGGGGAAACAGTGCCGCGCAGGCGGAGCGGCCGCCAACGGGCGTGTCATGACGGAACCGTTCCGTCATGAGCACACGGCAACCGTGGCTCATGACGGAACGGTTCCGTCATGAGCAGGGAAGGGGTTAATGACACGGAAACTCGATCCCTGTGTCATACAAAACAAATAAAAATAAGTGGTGGCAGGGGGGGGGGGGGGGGGAGTAGAGGGATCAAATATCTTATCCACATTTAAGATTTAAGAATATTTAAATCATAACAGCTTATTGAGTACCACTGCACCAAAAAATATTCTCCTAATCAATCAGAAGGGTATTACAGAACAGGGTATAACCACATTATTTTAAAATATTTGTGACTGTTCAATATTTTCATGTGGCCACAAATTGTTCCATAACCATCAAGTGGGTGGGGATGACATTCATCTCTTTGGGCTCCAGGCCAGCTTTCTTCTAGAAGCAGTGTAACTGTTTGAATGCATTCCTGGGACTGAAGGGTGGTGAACCAGACACTAAAGGGGGGCGGATGGAGACAAGGCAACCTTTAGAAATTCCATGAAGACTTTAGTTAGCAAGGGGCGTCTGATCAGTTCTGCCTACTACCATTTGAACAATTGTTGGGGTGAGGGATAAGATTGCCGTTTATGTTGCACAAGGCAAGAAAGTTTCTAGGTCAGGCCTACCCTTTTCAGTATCTTTGATGACTGCTTCTGAAATGCTGATACAGTAAGGTGAAGAAACTACACACTTCATTGTCCCCAAGTTGTGGATGCCCCAGTTTTGATACAGCCCCAGTACTGCCAGATGTAAGAAGCATCACTCTATACAAAGCTGTGTCCGGAGAGTAGCACAAGAAGGACACTTGCAAGAGACCCACTCCAAATTAGCTCTGAAGATTGGAACTATGAAAGTGCATTCTCTGTGTAGAAAATGCATATAAATGTAGAAAACAGCCCACCCCACTTTATTCTATTCCCTTATCCTTCATGACCAAAGAAGAGAGTTCACTGCAAAGTACTTTAAGGACTGCTGTGTGACGAGAGCTGGTGTCTACTCGCTCACTCGCTATGGCGAGTGAGATTTTATCAGGGCAAGATTTTTTTAGGGCTTACTAGCCCGGTCTGGCGAGAGCTTCAGCTGAGAAATTAACAGGTATTCTGTTAATTAAGTAAGTGAATGTATGCCTTTAAATCTTGCTTCTCTTGTCACATTGGCTGTTCATTCTAAGACAGAGATCAAATTTCAGTTTATGTCTTATAAATTGCTGCATATTTTATCAGGAGATTGGTGTTTACCTGTCTATCTTGTACATACATCAAAGTTGGATTTGTAAAGTGGGCTGTTTGACAACCTGGCAGGCAAACAACATTTAAATAGCTTGTAAATGATATGTACAAATATTTCAAAATAAATTTCAGTAATTAGGAAAGCACTTTTTTTTAAAGTCTGAAGTGTGATGGAAACAAAGATTTTAATAGGATCAAACCAAATCACAATGCTTTACTTGGCGATATGCAAATAGTAAATATTTGCTGAAACCTGATATCCACACATTATCATCTGTACGCTATGTAGTTTTATCATTAAAACTGTATGTCAGTGGGAAGGTTTGTGGCAGACATGCTGAACTCACATATTTTAAAGTGCTTTTGTATGTCATAATTAAGAAAAAGGCGACTGTAAAATAAAATATTTGCCTAGGATCACAAAATTTGAGACGAGTTTATGGGTCAAGCTCATTAAAGGTACGTCAAGTAGATTGTTCAAGTCACTTGACCTGCAGGTCTAGTAACATGTTTCATATTTTTCATGGCCTGGTTTAGAAGCCTAATTCACTGAAAAAAGTCTGAAGCACACCCTTAGTCTACCACACATTTTGTTCATCATATTATAATCCAGCTTGGCGTGCATACACTCTTATTCGCTCCATTCCCTGGTTTAGAAGCCTACCTGGTCCTGCCAGAGAAGAGATCGGCAGGGGGAAAAGCTCATCATATTGGTTGGGGCTCGTATCTTATTCAGCATCAGCGAACAGACTAAGCGAGGCGCCCTCCGTCTCACTGGCCGGACATGGCCGCAGCAGTCGGGCCCACACTCATGAAGGATCGAAGATGGACTAAGCCCAAGCGACCACATGAGAAGAGACACAGGCTGCGCCTGGCCCCCTCAACGGCTTCCAAAGACTGACTTCAACTGCCACTGTCCTCTGTCCTGGAGGGTGGGGGGGACTAAGCCACCAGATCACACTACTCGAGCATAAGAGACCTGGAGGCTAACTTCCTACGCATGAACAACTTATGGGGCACTAGAATCTACGACTGAGACAGATTCAAACTTCTTCAATAATTGCTGGGGGGTAAGCTTATCAAGGCTCAGAGTGGGATAAGTGGTTGTAGTGCTGCAAGCGAAATTAATGACCAGGATCACTACTTGGAATACTAAATTGAATTTTGTAATATTTAGTACTGCAGCAAATTAAAAAAGTATTTTCTTTTCTAAAAGGACAAGTAGTGAGCTGGACATTTAACTTGTTTTGTCTACTAATCAGTTGTTTAGTTCTGAACTCATGTCCTTACACTACCTCCCTGAGAAGCCTGTGACTGTTCACCCTCACAAGCCTGAAAGTCAGTGCGAAAAGGTTTGCACTTGGCCCAGTTTGCAGAGTCATAGAGGGAAGAACTCCCAGCTGAACACATGTGGAAAATGACCTTAATCACTGTGGGGCCACGGAGCCGGTAACCCCTGCTAGACCTGTGCTCCCATCAGCCCATCAAACTGAGTCTGGCAATTGGGAACACATTGTGTGAAATAGGCAGCAACTGCCAGTTCCAACTTCTTGAACAGTACAATACATTCACATTCAACAAAGCACCTGCACAGCACAGTCATAGATACAAGATTGGTGGGAGTAGACACCTTGTCCATAAATCAGTAAAGGGATCAGTTTTAGGGTGGGGGGTTCCCGTGAACAAGGATAGAGAGATCCTTATTAGTCTTCTTTAAGGACTAGTTAAAGACACCGAGCAACTGGGCAATAGGGAGAAAACTGGGAGGGCCTCTGAAAGCCAGAGAAAGAGTGCTGTAGCTGAGACTCTTCAAAGGCATTTTTCCCTCTACCCTTTCACTAACTCCAGGAGTTATTCCCTGGGATTGGTTAAGTCTAGCTGAGACCCCGAACTTGCAGTTGGCTCTCCAGAAAGCAAAGGGTAGGGAAGAGGAGAAGACCAGGCATTTTGAGGGGTGAAGGTGAGAGTAGCACGCTAGGAACAATAGGAAAAGAGGTGCGAGAGTAAGGAGAAACGGCACTGCGAGGAAGGAAAGAGGCAGCAACAGGAAACGTAAAAGCAAGGGAAAAAGACAATCTGAGAGAAAGAACAGCTTTAGAGAGGGAAAAGCTCAGGTGTGCAGCAAAGGCAGCTACATCTAGGGGGAGTGATTCGAACTCGCAATACCTGTAAAAGTACCAAAACAGCAGGTGCTCGTGTGGATGGCCACGATATTTTTGAATGGTTTGTTATTTTTAAGATCACCTGTAGAGTGCAGACTTTAAATGACAAACCTATGGGAGCCACTCTAATGAGCTGCTTGCCCTTAGCAGGCACAGCAGTAATTTAGAGGATGCCTATAGCAGATAAATGAACTATGAAGGAAGCTCTGATTAGGCGAGAGTTGTGCTGAAGCGCACACAGTACCTCCAGAGGTTCAAAGAGAACAAGAGAGCAAATGGAGTTCCGTTTAAAAATTTAACTCACAGTGAGTATCATGATTGGATGAGTAGGTGAGAGGAATGGGGCAAAGGATATTTATGCCATTAACCAACTCAAGAAGGGTTGCTCTAATCCACCTAGGCAATCCCTGTCAGACTTGACAGAAAAGGATCCAGAGGAGAGCTGTGCTGCTTGACATGTGCTTAGTTAACATGGTTGGGCAGCTTGGCTCGAAGACAAAAGGAGAGACGAACTCTCCACAGACTAGTTTCAAACCAGAGGGTAAGGGCCAGGGTAATCCCCGAGTGTCCAAGGGAGGGCACAGGGAAATAGGGAGTTCGGTTCCAAGTCAGGAACAATTGGAGAAGGGGCAACAGAAAGGTTTATCAAGGCTTAAGGTGAACACTTGGTATAAGTGTCACGTACAGGGGCATTACATAAGGGACTGTCAAGTGGACGATCGTGTACCAGGTGCACTCATCATAGCAAGTGGAGAAACAGTGGGTGAGGGGACCAGAGAGGGCCCTGTTGCACTCAAACGAGTAGCCAGAGACACAGAGTTCGAAAACGGGCTCGGTTATCTTTAAACATATCAATTTGAGCAAAGACCCACAGGTGCAGCTCGTGAATTCACTGACAAGCCTGTGCTCAATTCGATAAAGTAAAAGAGAATGATGTCTTTTCAGGCACTTGGCTTCTGCTGCAGACATCATCACCGGAGGAGTGAGGCGGGAAGTAGCGCTTACCCTAGGGCTCAGGACCCTCCAGGCACTTGTTGTGCAGCCCAATAATGCTCGATACCAAGCCCCTTTGTTGTTGTGTAGATTTTTATGATTAGCATTTTGATGCACACATCTGCACTTGAAAGACTACCTATACCATTTGCCCCACTACTCTGGATTAGCATTAACTTCTTCCTAGAATGTGTGAACTATTTCAGAAAATGCGACTTCTTGTTACGCATGGAAAATCAATGTATGCTGCTAGACGACCCCCTCTCATGTGTGACACCTTAATCAAGGTTTAGATTTTTTGATATCAGCGTTTTGCATCCGGGACATTGTAGTTCTGTATTTTTTTTTATATTACAGGTTAGTGAATGTCTGTTTCTATCCACGCTGCCTCCTCCCCACCCCACCCCTCCGACCCAGTTGTCATGATCATTCCCAAGGCTATGCGTCCTGCGTCACAGTTTCTACACTTTTTTTGTGCTTAGATCACTAAATACAAAATGTGAAAAAATGTGGGTTGTCTACGTACTCAGCAATGCCGGTGCCCTCCGTCAGCAGGTTAGAAACTGAGTAGTTATGACAGGGCTTTAAGTGGGAAAAGAAACTGGGGGTGCTCTAAAACGGGCAGGCAAACCTCAAAGGGGTGTGGGCTAAGTAGGGGCGTGGTCTAAATTAAGATAACTAGTGTAGCAGTACCCCCTGCTCTGACAAGCCGTCAGCTCTAGGACTCCTCAGCCCCCCCCCCGCCCCCCCCGTGTGTGGCAGCCCAGGCTGAGACAGCTTCCCGGGTACACACACAGCCGCACCCAAGCACTTCACAGGTCTTTAAAAGACCATTTGCATGTTAATGATTCTTTGTCGTTTTTAGGTCTCGCCTGACCCAGCGCATGCGCTGGTCTGGCGAGACTTATTGAGAGGGCTCCAAAAAGTGCTACCAGGCCAGCCTAGAGCTACAGTGCATGTACGCGGGCGCGCGCGCCGCGCTTTACCGCGATTACTTTCACTTTCGCGGCCGCACGGCCGCTTTGATGTTTGCGCGTGATCACGGCCGCAGGGCCGCTTTACATAGCCAATAGGTCTCGCTTTTGGGACCTTATAAGTATTTAGTTATGCAACTGTGCATGGCTAAACACTTATAAGGTCCCAAAGGCGAGACCTATTGGCTATGCCAATGCTTGTTTCAACCTGTCTTAGAGCCCCTGCATCTCCACGCTTCCTACTACTGTGCCCACGGGCGTTTTGTTCAACAGTGCAAACGCTCCCTCCTCCCCTTCGTCGCCCCGTGGGTATGCCAGTGGGTGCTTGTCGCCAGGACACTGAATAGGCCCCTCGGTGGCTTTAACACTGGCAGTAAACACGCCGAGAGGCTTGTGGTGTTCCAAACAACTGGGCGATGCTGCAGGCCAGCGTCGCAGTGCACGAAATCAGCCTCCTGTTCTCACACTTGCAAAATAGGGCTGTCACATCCTCATTATGATGCGGTCACATAAAATGCCCTTCTGTGCAAACACGTTTGTATTATTTCACGTCTAACTTTTGTTTGACTGGACTTTTACAAGCAAGTTTCCCATGATCAGAAGTAAAGAAGAGATATCAAAATGTAGGCAGTTTCTCACATGAAGTGGTTTAAGCTGCTAAATGATCCCACTTGAGTTACCATTGATCGACACAATGGTGCAATGAAAGCACACTAATAAGGAGTTGTGGGCACTCTAGTTGCGCCTCTGATCAAGCTGGTGTGGGGATGCCAGGGGTACTGGGAGCGCATTAGCTTGTTTTGCTTAAGTATGTGTGTAACAATAGTCCAAGAGAAAAAAAAAGAAAACGGACTACCTCTGCGAGGCCCGAAAATAGAGCCCGATAGAGACCAGTTTTGAGGCCCCCTAAAAATAACTGCCGGTGCTCCGACCCGGACAGACCCGGCCCACTTAAAGCCCTGACTATGAGCAGGTGACATGTTGAGGAGGCCTACGGAAAGCCTGCAAGATTAGAGGGATGCTTAACGTCAGCTGAAAATGGCACATCCATGTGTGTTCTCTTAGAATTAACAGTTGTCAACTTCAAAAACCTCACCTGAAGACAGATTTAGGTCATGATGAATATTATGGTACTATTTCAACCCATTGCCCTCATCCATAATGCACCCCAGCTATTTACTGCTGCTGTTACTGATTAGAAAGGAGCCTCATCTAGTAGAATTCTCCACTGCTATCATGTCAAATATAAAATGGCTTCTCAGAGATGGCAAGTCTAGAATTCATAAAGAAAGCTTAGCCAGAGTCCTAAGAGCCAAGATACAAGCCATAGAAAGATTTGGCACGTAAATCATGAAAAATATGAGGAAGGTTCTTTGATATTTAAGAAAAGGCTTTTTCTTCAACATTTGTAAGTGTTTCGTTTTACTACAGTAGATTAAACACATTGACTGAAAATAACACATTTTAAATATGAATTCAGAAACATTCAGGAATACATTTGTGCCGTGCCAGTGATGTCATAGTAACTAAGTACGGGCTTAAAAAGCACGCGAGGGGTCGTGGCCAAGATGGCGCGGTGAGCCGTCGACTTCCCCGCGGGCTCCCGGACCCCTAAGCCCCTAGACCGGGTTTCTTTGCAGAATCTCCCCCTGTTCTGCGGGGGAATTGACGGAGAAGGTTACGGAGTGCTGGCAGATGTTGTTCTGGAGCCTGAGGTCCCCGGGAAGCGCCTGCGGCGCCCAGCCGCCTGAACAAGAGAAAGAGCGGGGAGGAGGCGGAGCCGCGGCCTGGGCCCTGCAGACGCGGCCCCGGATTGTCGACAACTCGAGTGCCCGGGCCCAAGGCGAGGACTGCCGCTACACGGCGGAGAGGCCTGGTGGAGGGCTGTAGAGAGCTGCGGAGGGACACGCGGGGGACGGAGCCTTCTAGCGATGATCGGAGGTGCTATTGAGCCCAGGGGCATATGTCGCCCCCCCACACGTGGCCGGCGACAAAGCAGTTACGAGAGGTGACCTAATCCCTGAGTGAGGCCCGGGTGGCTGTGGTTACGAGACGGGTGCCGGCGGTGGAGCAGCGCCAGGCGAAGAACTCAGCGGGTGATCGGCGGAGGACGCTGTGTCGGTCGGAGCCTCTGGCAAGCACGGAGGCCCTCCCGGCGGACAGAAGGTGAGGGGGCTGGCCAACGGGGCTGCGGTCTTGAGTGAACCTCCGGGCCCTCGGGAGCGGGACTACTTTGGACAAGAGAAGACAGCGACGGAGGCGGCGAGGCCCTAGCTCACGGAGAGGGGGTGGAGCGAACTACGAGGAGAAGGAGCTGCGGTGGCGGGACCCATCGGGGGTCCGCGCGAGCGCGACCAGGTCCCTGAGGCCTGTTGCCTGACCCTGGAGAGGGGCTCTTGCAGGGAGCAGCCCAACAAATAACGCAGGAAGCAGGGGTGAGGGCCCCCCCGCCGGCTGTTTCCCTGACAGACTGGCACCGGAGGGAGAGCAGCGGAGTGGACGGGGGCCCGAGGCTCATGACGACATGGGGCCTGGAGCGCGTGGAGGGAACTGAGGCCTGTGTCTGCCCCAGTGGCTGAGCCCGGCCACGAGCGGGTGAACATACAGTGGAGCCGCCCGCCGGGGGGCCCGGGGCCGGCTGCGGACAGACCGGAGCAGAGTGCGGAGCCCTAGCTGCGGCGGTGAGTGAACGGATGCTGGTCCGGGTGACCGGGGCCTGGGGAGGGTCCTGTTGCCTGACGCAGGGAGCCGCCGGGAACCTGAGGTCGGGGCTGCAAAAGGGTCTGAACGTGGAGGCTGCCTAAGAGGCCTGAAAGCGGCAGAAGCGGACAGAGGACCTTGCAGGGTGCTGGTGGCGCCGACGGCTCGGGCTGCCTTACGTCCCCACAACCATGGCAGGCAACAAAGGAGGAAAGAAGGGGGAACGCACTCTCCCAGAGCTACTGGGCAGGCACCAACAGAGAGTGGATAGGGGGCAGCCGTCGCCATGCTCCGCCGGAGGTTCGCAGGAGGCTGGCGGAGGGGAGCCTCCGGTCACCAGGTCCTTTATGGAGTCCCTCTTTGGTTCCCTCAGGGAAGACTTCCAAACGTTGAAAAAAGAGGTGGCCAGTGAAGTGCGGGAGATGCGGCGGGAGGTGGATGGCCTGGGAGAACGTGTGGCAACGGTGGAAGATGCAGGCCAACGGAGAGATGAAGAGTTCGAACAATTACAGCAGGAGGTGCTGCGCCTCAGGGACCAACAGATAGACCTCCAGGCGCATGCCGAAGACCTCGAAAACAGATCCCGGCGCAACAACGTTCGGGTCCGGGGAATTCCGTCCAAAGAAGAGGGGACGGACGTAGCGAGCTATCCACGGGGCCTGTTTAGGGAGGTCTTGGGAGAATCGGAGGACTTCCCCATCAGGATCGACAGGGCGCACAGAGTGGGGCCGCAGCGAAGGGCATCTGCGCCACCCCCGGATATTCTGGCCTTTCTCCCCGACTTTCCACTCATAGAACGCATCCTGGCGGAAGCGCGGAAGCGGCAGCCCTTGACCTTCCAGGGACACCCAGTCGCCCACTATCAGGACTTATCTGCCATCACGCTTCATAAACGCAAAGCATTCAAAATCGCTACTGACTTTCTGAGAGGACATGGAACGCCCTACGCCTGGGGTCACCCTTTTCGACTTATATTTCGGTGGAATGGCACTATGCACCAACTACGCTCCCTGCAAGAGACATGCGAGGTCCTGGGCATCACCGCGATGGAGGACGACGCAACTACGCAGCGACGACGGCGCTCTGGGAGGGGTGGCTGGCAGCGGGTGTCAGGGCGACGCTCCCACGAACGTTCCATGAGGCCGGACTCGCCCACCATTAAGGCCGGCATGGACAACGCGGTGCTCGAAGTGGCTGAGGACACCGGCCCCAGCGACGTAGCACTGACAGCGTAAGAACACTCCGGGGGGAGATCACCATGGCCTACTTCATAATGCAGGTGTGGGGGCTGGCGGGGTGGGGATGGTGGCTGGACGTCCACTTGAGTACTTTACCAAAGACTTGTTCCCCTGGGGACTTGACTTGGACTATGATGTGCCAGGGTCTGGGGTTGGGGAGGGGGGGATGGAGAGGGGGGGACCCAGGGTTGTTGGCACGTTGCCGGTGGACGGGATGGTTGGTAGTTTTTTTTTTTTTCTGGGATGTTGGGGAGGGAGGGGGAGGGAGGGAGGCCTCGGTGCAGGGTGGGAGGGTGGGGGGGGACCAGGAAGGGAGGGGGAGTCGTCCAGTGCGTGCTCGGGGTTCCGGCCGCGGCAGCGGCACTCATGACACAGACTCTGGGTCTACTGACGGCCCGCACGGTCACCACTGTCCTTCCACATGCTGCCCACAACTCTTAAGAATGTGACGCTTAATGTCCGGGGCCTCAACAACCCGGTTAAGCGGCGCGCTGTACTGTCCCTGTTAGAAAGCACCCAAGCGGATATTTGTCTCCTTCAGGAGACGCACCTCTTACCCCGGGATTGCCTTAGACTACGCTCACACACATTCCCGACACAATTCTTCTCGTCCTGCAACACTAAGACAGTGGGGGTGCCGATCCTGGTAGCCCGGCACTTTCGAGGAGAGGTCCTCCACAAACAAGCGGAACAGAAGGGCAGGCTGTTAGTCTATCGGTTCAAAGTTGCGGGTCTCTCCTTTACGGTAGGGTCCCTCTACAGCCCGAACGACCGGCAGGAGCACTTTCTTTGCTCAGCACTGGGGGACGTCACGGCTACACCGGACAGGCACATTATACTCGGAGGTGATTTCAATATGGTCTTTGACTCAGCTCTCGATAGATCCGCACATCGCTCGCCGCAGACCGGGGAGTTCTCGGCAGGGTGCAAGGCAGAGCTGATGGATATGGACCTCCATGACCTCTGGTGCCGCCTACACCCTACGGATAGGGACTATTCTTATTACTCCCACGCACACAAAACGTACGCACGGCTGGACCACTTTCTGGTCACAGGGCCGGTATGCACCCTGGTCACGGCAGCGGAGATGGGGGTGGTCTCACTGTCGGACCACGCCCCAGTCACGGCCACGCTTTGCTTGCCGCCGATCTCCTGCCCTCCTCGGGTCTAGCGTCTCCGGGACACCTTACTACACAGGCGGGAAGTGGTCACGCATATAACGAACGCGATTCGGGAATATCTGACCCACAATGAGGACTCCGAAACATCCCGGGCGACCCAATGGGCTGCTTTGAAAGTGGTGCTCCGGGGGGAATTTATCGCTATCTCCTCAGCGGACAATAAAGAACGGCGGCATAAGCGAGAGGAACTCACCCAGCGGGTTCGTGAACTGGAGCAAATGCATGGCAGGACGGGGGCTCCCCGGATCTGCCGGCAGCTCAAGGAAGCGAGAAAGCTCCTGACGGCTTTAGACATGGATCGCGCGGAATACGCAGCGTTGCGCCTAAGGCACGCCTATTACACGGGGGGGGGGACAGGTGTGGCCGGGTGCTGGCGAATAAGCTTCGGGTGGCACGACAGAAACGGCTGGTGAGGGTGATCTCCGACCCCACGGGATCGACAGTCATGGAGGATGCCCAGATAGCTGAGATCTTTCGCAGGGTTTATGCCGACCTCTACGCCGGGGATCCTCCGGATGAACTTGCAACGGTGACGTATCTGGATTCGGTCTCTCTCCCATCCTTGACCCCTTCACAGGCGGAGGTTCTCGATAAGGATATACAGGTCGAAGAAGTTATTTCCGCCATTGCCAACCTTAAGCATGGCAAATCCCCAGGGCCGGACGGCTATACGCCCCTCTTCTATAAGACGTTTTGTGCATCGCTAGCGCTGATCCTCACGCGCCTTTTCAATACCTTCGCTGAGCCGGGGGCCATTCCGCCGGACCTGTTGCGAGCGTCTCTCGCGATTATCCCCAAACCGGGGAAGGACAGGACGCAATGCGGCTCTTACAGACCAATATCTCTTTTAAATATAGACCTCAAGTTGTACACCGGGATTCTGGCAGCTCGCTTAGCCCCCCCATCTGCTGGGACTTATAGACCCGGATCAGGCGGGCTTCGTCCCGGGACGGCAAACAGTGGACAATACCAAAAGGATTACTCATCTCATAGAAAAGGCATCGCGGATTCCGGGGGAGAGAATGTTACTATCGGTCGACGCAGAAAAGGCGTTTGACCGCGTTCACTGGCCTTATCTGGAACAGGTGTTATTGAAGGTAGGGATGGGGGAAAAATTCCGCTGCATGTTTCTTAACTGCTACAGGTCCCCGACAGCGGTGGTACGGGTGAATGGGTATAGCTCCAAGAGTTTTAACATTGAAAGAGGCACGAGGCAGGGATGCCCGCTGTCGCCTCTACTCTTCGCTTTATACATGGGAGCCTTTTGCACAGCGGATACGTCGCAACTCGGCAGTGGCGGGGGGTGAAGTTTGGCGGCTTTATTCATACCGTTAGCTTATACGCTGATGACGTTATACTATCATTGGAAGATACGCTCCATACCCTTCCGGCCTGCATCGAGGAGTTGACCTCCTATGCGGCGGTCGCGGGCTTCAAGATGAACATGGGAAAGTCGGAAGCCTTGGATCTGTCTCTCCTGCCAGCAACCAGAACCCACTTACAAAGCCTTGTTCCGATAGTCTAGTCGAAGGACACGGTGCCATACCTGGGCATCCAGCTGGCCCCCACCCTGCCCGCTATGGTAACGGCTAACTATACCGCCTTAGGTAGAAAGATACGGGAGGAATTAGCCCGGTGGGACCGTAACACCCTTTTGTTGCTGGGTAGAATAGCGGCCGTTAAAATGACGATCTTACCGCAGATTCTGTATTTGTTCAGGGCGCTTCCGCTGCAGCCGCCGGTTGGATGGATTCAGAAGATGCAGTCTGACCTGGCACGCTTTATATGGCAGGGCAAGAAGCCCAGGATGATGCGGGCACTCTCAATGCTGGCACCGGAGGCTGGAGGACTCGGAATTCCGGATCTCCGCAAGAACGTTCAAGCGGCGCAGTTGCGCTATCTCGTGGAATGGAGCAGGTGGGAGTCTGACAAGCACTGGCTCTTCCAGGATCAAGCGGTGGCGGGTAGGCCTCTACAGGAGGTGCCGTTCCTACGCAGGGCTCACCGTCCCGCAAATCAATATGCCTCCTTTATCACCAGGGTGCCTCTGCGGGTATGGGACGCCACAAACACCGCGCACGGCCTGACGACATTTCCTTCGCCGCTAACGCCCCTGGTGCACAATCCTGACTTCACCCCAGGAATGGAAGGGGGAGCATTTGCTCACTGGCGTGCGGCGGGATGTAGGGCCTTGTGCCATATGTAGGATTCGGAAGGAGTCATTCCCTTCACGTGCTTCCGACAAGAATATACACTCCCAGAGACTGAGAGGTTGCGTTACATGCAAGTTCGCCACTGGGCGATGCACCCGCAGGTGCGAGAGACGGCTGATAGGAGATTTCTCCCTTATGAACGCTGGCTTCTATCTCGCACGTCTGACACGAAGCTCATCAGCGACCTTTATCAGTTTCTCCAAACACCTTCTTCGCACTTCTATAATCCAGGGAGGGAGCGCTGGGAGAAGGAATTGGGTAGGTCCCGGAGTCATAAAGAATGGGAACAGATAGCCTACAGAGCCAGACACTCGGCATATCACACGGGCCTCACAGAAACCTTCACTAAAGTCTCAACATACTGGTACTATACCCCGGAACGCACACATGACATGGACCATAGTAAAGAGGACACCTGCTGGAGGGGATGTGGGCGGGTGGGTACGCTGACGCATGTCCTATGGGACTGTCCCCTCCTCGACACCTACTGGAAAGAGGTGATAGACAATGTAGACTCCCATTTTGATACTGAACTGCCGCGCCTCCCAGCCTATATCTTATTGGGTCTCCCGAACAGGCTGATGTATCCCTTAAAATCCCGCAGATGTCGGCAGATAGCCATTGCGCTGGGGTCGGCGCTACAGAACATTCTTGTACACTGGCGTTCCACTACACTCCCCTCGGTTACGGGCTGGCTCCACAGACTATGGCATGTGCTGGGGATGGAGAAGATGTTGTTGACAGTGGCAGGGGATGTGGGGCAGTTCCTTGACATCTGGCAACCGTTCCAGTCCTTGCTGGTCACAGAATTCAGAGAGCTGACCTGCCCGAGATATCTTCGACTCCTACGGCTCACCAAGCCAGAGGACTTGGCCTCTTGAATGAGCTCGAGACGGGGATACCTGGGAGGGGACAACGGGGAAGGGTGGGGTTGACCAGAATTACGCACTGGACGAGGGGAGGGTCAGGGATAGGGGGGGTTCGGGAGTTGGGGTTCTGGGAGGGTGATTATGGGGGGGGAATTTGTTCCTTCTTTCTGAGTATCATGGCGGTTTGCAGATCTAATGGACGGTTTTTAGTTGCAGAGCCTTCCGCCCAGTATGGGGCCTTGGCCGCCAAGTAGTGGCTTGTATCCTCTGGGTTTTTTCTTCTACATCGTATATTCATAGCATGTGTTACACCTAAAGGATGGTTTTCCAGCATCAGCCTCAAGTAGACAGGGTGTTTTCCCGTCCCTTCCAGTTTGAGACGCGGCCGGCCCAGAGGGGTTGTAGGCGGCATGCTGTGTTTAGGTATGAACTGTCCGCAATGATCACGATGGGGCTTTTGACATGCTAATATAAATGTGCAGTAACCCGCCGGCCCGCAGGGTTGTAGGCGCTAGGTGCTGATGCCGTTGATGATACTCTGTCAGTAATAAAAAAAGATTTAAACATAAAAAGCACGCGAATGCCAAGGCGTCTTGGTGCTGGAGGAAGCAGGAAAGTGCAGAAGTCAGGAGGTGCTCGGTCGCTATTGGGGAGGGAAAAGCCATGTTTTAACCTGGATCCTAAACTGGGACCTGGATGATAGAAGCCTAATATTTAGTGGAAGTTGATTCTAAAGCTTAGCTGCCAGATGAGAGAGACATCTGCCTTCCCATCTGGTCTCTAGGGCTGTGGACCAGAGCTTTATAGGCAGATCTTAATATCCGGCGGGGAAGCATGCAATTGGAGTAATTTGTGGTAGTCGTTACCCCCCAGGGTCCCCCTACATAAGGCTTTATTGACAAGGCATAGTGACTTAAACTCAATTCGCTGCTTAACTGGAAGCCAATGCAGATTTCTAATGGCACCGGAAATATGACTATATTTTGGAATGTTTAGCAGGATAAGTGCAGCCACATTCTGCAGGGATTGAAGCTTAGACAGCTGGTGTTTGTTGACACCTAGGTAAAGGGTGTTACAATAGTCTAGGCGGGAGAGAATAAGATCCACCACAACTGTTTTCCTCAACTCCATCGGTAGAAAAGGTAGGATTTTTTGTAGCATTTTTAAAAGGAAGTACAGGCTGATGTCAACGGATTGATCTGCCCTGAGAAGTTGAGCTGGGCATCACATAAACAAGCATTTGCAATGCAATAGGTCTCGCATTTGCAAGAGTTTTAGTTATTGGCATTGTAAATGGTAATGTCTTTTATTTATATGTTTTGAAAAGGTGCAAGCGGTGCGTACAATGGCAATAGTTCAAACTATTGCAAATGCGAGACCTATTGCATTGCAAATTCTTGTTAAATACTACGCACCCTCCCCTATGTGCCCATAGGGCATGCCTAAGGTATGCCCTATGTTAGGGTGACCAATAGGCATTAAAAAGTAAGATGTTTAGGGCTGGCAAAGGGTTTATTTTGCCAGGTTGAAATGGCAGTTTAAAACTGCACTAAAGGCTGCAGTACCAGGCATGAGTGATAGCTACTTTAGTGGGTGGCACAATGAGTACTGCAGGGCATGGGTAAAGGTGGTACCACTTTTCTAGGGACTTTAAAGTAATTAAATCTGCTAATCCGATGTAAGGCAATGTTACCATGTTTGAAGGAGAGAGCATAAGCACTTTAGTAGTGGTTACCACTGGTAAAGTTTGCAGTCCTAAAGCCAACAAAAAACGAATTCACCAAATCAAGCGATATGAAGGCAAAATATCTGTGGAAATTCCAGCCCACTGATGTCGCATCTAATTGCCTGTGCCTTTTAATGTTCCACTGTGCACCATGTGATCCATTGCAGGAATACGGACAGTTTCAGCACACTGCTTTTAAAGCTTTCCAAACAATAAAACGGAAATGTTTGATAGAATGCTAATGTACGGAGTGATGGTGCAAGGTTCAAGATGGCAAAATGTGTTCATACCTTCGGTCACGAAATTTTAAACAGATTGTCTTGCCTCCACACCTAACAAACTTCAGCATGTGAAGATAGAGGGACATAAATATGCAATGCTTAGAATTATAATGTGAAATGCAGAGCTGGAGCAAACTGAAATGTATGTACGCACTGGAGACACTGTCACCCAACATCACCAGCCTGGATCAGAAAACCAGTTGATTCCAGTTGGGATCATGTAAAATGCTAAACAAGCAAGTGCTGTATTGCTTGCTAGCAAAACATGGTCGCACGCGAAATGTGCACGGTGTAATACTAAACAACTATTTGTGTTTCTTGATTTCTCCGTACAATATATATCCACATTTGCCCAGTTTGCTGCCACTTGTCTGCTCCAAGATCGATGGCAGGTAATTTACCTGGCTACACTAAAAGGGACTTGGTTAGTTTCTTCCTCGAATGTTTGAACTAACACCTACCCTGCAGTAACTCATTAGGAGCTGAAGACGAACGCAAGCACTGGTTTGTTTTAAATAATTGCACAGCTTTATTATGACTCATCACTAACAATACTGAAAGAACATGAGAAAACGGAAAACCATAAGAAGGAGGTCAGGAATTCTATGGTTTGTTCTGCTTTATGTATCCTTAGCGTTACCTTTTAAATCTGTGCCATTTGCATTTGTGGAGTTAAATTATGAGATCTAAGCAACAAATTACAAGAAGCAAATAAAATGTCAGGCTTACTTTTGAATTAAAGCTCTGACATATCGCGACTGTTTTATTACAATCGAAGAGCGTAAAAATCTCTTAAGCGCAGACAATGGGCCACAGACCGCAAGTTTAAATAAACGGGAAAGACATTTTACAGTGGGAGACTAAACAGAGGTATGCGGCTGATGTTTTTAAAGAAGTGTGCACTATTCAAAATATTTTATGCAGTGGTGAGCTTCGTTTATCTCGAGCCAGCATACACGGAGGGAAACACAATCCTTTAAACGCCGATGCCAGTCTCTGGCGATGCTGATGAGAACCTACAAATCGTTGGCATGTTGCAAATCACACATTTCTATTCACTCGTTATGTATGCTACAAGAACGCTCTCAACGCTACCATATTTGTAAAGCCAGAATTCCCTGAGCACGAGTGTGGTAGAGCGCCACATTATTCTGAAATTTGTAGGGGTGCACCATATTCACTGTTAGTCCGCACCCACATATTAATCAAAGTAGTTTAGGTGTGACATAGAAATTGTATAACTAGAATTGTTAAACATAAGAGTGATTAGAAATGTAACCATGCTTTTCATGAAGAATAAGGTCGTAGATCATTGCAAATGTATTCTTAGTAAATCATAGTGTTTGGTTTTTATGTAATGCAATGTATTAGGTTTAAATGTGCACCATATTAAAGTTGCACGTACCGTCTGCTTATTCATGTATATAGGAGTAATGAACTAATGCTTATAGTGTAATTTTAGGAGTGTGTTTAACAGTGTAAAGGCCTGATCGCATATACGTTTAAAGAGAAAGGCCTGTTCAATTCTTATGTTAGCTAAATATTGTAGGCCGAAAATGATTTCCCTTGGTAAAGGCTTTGGGTTTCAGGAGGATGGAAAACCTTAGAGAAGTGAAAAGTTTTTCGTTCCCATGTTTCTGTTGCAGGTGCAAGGACATTTAGCTTGTTTGAGAGACTAGGTCTTTGATTTAGGAGTTAGGATGGTACGAGAAGCCAACAGGGGAGTACATTGGAATTTACGGATGATACTTTCAGCAGAGATGGTGCCTGGGACCCAAGGTCAAGCTAACCGTCGATGGTTGAAGTACAAGTTTCGCTGGAAAAGTACTGGAAGAAGACCTGGTTGTAGAGGTGTGCCGAAGGGCGTGTTCTATCTTTTTGGGATTTTGTATTAGGGACAGTGCCCCGAGGGTGGAGCAGTTGAGGTTTAGATCGGAAGCTAGAAGGAGCATCTTAGAACGAGCTCTGACTAAGTGAGTGTACTTCTAAGGAAGTCTTCACTTCTGACACCTTTTTACTCTCATGCCTGGAAGGGAAATGCTAAGTAGGGATGTCACCTTAGAGATAGAGTAGGGATAGACTAACTGTTTTTTCTTTTAGGCTAATTACTTCTAATATAGAGATTGGACTAACTATGGCATTTCTGATGCTATTGGAATTGATTATTCTTCTTATTCTGAGTCGAATTAGACTCTTGCGTAGACTTTCCTTTGTATTAGTGCCCATTTATTTTCTTCACCTTGTATTGAGGTGTTTGTATGTGTAGTTATTCTTGGTTGTAATAAAATCCTAAAAATGTTAGATTTGGAGTCAGTGGTCCTTTTGAACTGAGATTTGATTCTGTCGATTATGTACCAAGAATTGAATTTCCTCCCCTCTACACTATTTAGCAGATAAAAAGATCCTGGCAACCTGAAAGGATTCTTGGCAATTGTAAGGCAGGCAAGAATCCAGCTGTATCAAGTGGAAGCTGTTATTCAAAATAGAGCAGGATACCAAAGTGATGCAGCATGTGTCGGGCCCACTCTGCAAACACGGAAATGCTGCGTTTGTGTGGAAGGGCACATTGATGGTCTACAATAAATAAAATCAAAAATTAGTGCTTCAGGGGCTGTGGGTGCTCGGAGGGTAGGGGGAAGGCTTATAATGAAGATATGAGGAATCAAAAGGCCCAGTGACAACCAAAAGCATAAACATACCGGCATCAGGGTGCGAGGCACTCGCATGGGAGAAACAAAGGCAAACTCTCCGACCGTGTTTCTAAAGCCATAATTCCCAGAGCACGTAGTGGAAGCTGTTATTCAAAATAGAGAAGGATACCAAGGCAACACAGCATGTGTCGGGGTCTCTCTGCAAACCGGGAAATGCTGCGTTTGTGTGGAAGGGCACATCGACGGGCTAAAATAAAAAAACAACTGCTGCAGGAGCTGTGTGCGCTCGGAGGGTGTGGGGAGGGCTTTTATGAAGCAGAAGGGGAATCGGCACTCACAGGGGAAGACACGTTCAGAGGAGGAAACTCAGGCACACTATCAGGTAGAAACAAAGGACACATAAGCGGTAGAAACAAAGGACACATAAGCGCATGCATGTGAGTGCCTGAGTGAGCAGCAGCGAGGGAAAGTAAACATTTTAAACAAGCACTGGCCACGCGCACTCCTCGCGCTCAGTATAGGAAGGGGGGGGGGGAGGCTGAAAACAGCAAAGCGGCCGCTAAAGTGAAAGTGATCGCGGCGCGCTTAATGAGCATGGTGATGAAAGCCATATGGCGCCTCTGCTTTCATGTGCTGGGTCAGGCGAGACCTAAAAACCAAGGTTTCTCACTTTGGTACCAGGGACAGGACAAGCTCCTGCTGCTGCTGGCCACCATGTTTGGGTCCAGATAGGAGGCCCATTTCCGAATTCCATGACCTCTGTCTTGTTCGTGTTTAGTTTTAAATAGTTCTTATACATCCAATTCATGATGTGGCCAAGACAGCTATGGAATCTGTCTTCCACCAGATCTGTCATTGATGAAATGAAGATAATGATTTGAGTATCGTTAGCATACAATACTAGCGAGAAGCTATGGTCCCTGATTAGTGTGACCAATGAGGTTACATAAATGTTAAACAACGTTGGAGAGAGTGCTAAACCTTGTGGCACTACCCCAGGAAGATAGAATTTGCCCAATTCCATGGTGTCTCAGCACACCCTCTGTTCTCTAGCTGAGAGGAAAGAGGTGAGAAGTTTGAGTGCAGTGCCTCCAATACCTACTGCCTCCAGCTATTGTATAAGTACAGTGTGATTAACCGTATCGAACACGGATGATAGGACAAGTAGGATCAGGATAGTCCTACCACCTCAGTCAATTTGCCATCGTATTTCCTCAGTGGCCATGATTAATGCAGACTCTGTGGAGTGGCCCGATCGAAAACCATGTGGTGTTGAGTCTAAGAGGTTGTTAGTATCTAGGTATTTCGTGAGCTCTGAATTAGTGGCTTTTTCCAGGACTGTGGCTGCTAGAAGCAGACAAGAGATCGGGCGGTTGTTTGTTACTGTGAGAGGATCAAGGGAGAGTTTCTTTATATTGGATCGGATACAGGCCTTCTTCCAGGAGGTTGGGAAGACACCAGTATTAACAACATTGTTCAGGAGGGGGCAAGTAGGACACTGACTTAGTTCGAGACACCATGAATGATGTCCAGCAGGCATGGGTCTGTTGGAGAGCCAGACTTGATCGTCATTAAGAGGTCATTTACAATGTCGATTCTCACGGGGGAGAAACTGGTCAGGTGACAGGCGATAGAGGTCACGTCTTCCGAGAGTGTGATCTGAGGGGAGGGAGGGCTGGAAATCTGGCTCCCTAACTCCTGATATATTATTTGAACCTTTGGCTGAAAGAAAGTGGCCATTTTATCACAGAGCACTTGATCTGGGGCAAAAGCATCACCCTGTTGGAGTTGCATTGATGGTCTTAAAGAGTTCTCTTGCAGAAGTTTTGGCCCCCTCTATTTTGCTAGTGTAAAGGTTCTTTATAGAGCTGATGATAGCTGTTTTATAGTCATTCAGTGCTTGGTTATAATTCTTTTTGACCGTCGTGTAGTAGTCCACCCTCCAAACGTGTTCTAAGCGACTGTATGTGGATTTTAATGTTTTCAACTCTAGGTTGTACCATGGGGCGGTGGGTTTATTCCTACGTTGTTTGACAATTATACATTCTACAGCCAGTTGATTAATGGCTGACCTAATCCAGTAATCATAGCTTTTGGCCGCCAAGTTTGAATCTGCCACTAAGGTGGGCATACTGTTGTCCAATAGGACTGTTAGAACCTCAGACTTGATGTTACGCTAGGACCGTACCTTGGTCGGAGGCGGGGGGATAGTGGCGGGTCCTTTTTGTGCTCATTTGGAAGGTTGAAAAAAATTGCCATGTGGTCGGTCCAGGTAAGTGGCTGAATTCTTTTGATACTAATAGAGGGGTTACTTTCATCCAACGTATGAAGTGCCTAATGAGTTGGTTCTGAGACTATCTAAGACCAAAGGCTTCGCGAATGTCAGCATGAGGTACAAGCATCATCCCCAAGTTCTAGATGAAAGTTGAAATCCCCTAATTAGGTGAAGGTGGGGGAGTCTAGGCATCATTCCGATAAGGACGTTAGGGCTTGAGAAAATAGGGACTTCGGTACGGGCTGTCTGTAGAGGAGCAAAAAGAACTATTGATGGACAAAATGCAGAACAATGTCATACATTCACCCCAGTACAGAGATCTGCGCCTAAATCCATCGTTTTTTTGCTCACCATGCCATTCCAGTTTGGACCCAGCAATATGCAAATCAGTCTTGACCCTGTGCCCAATGGGAACAGTCCAGCCCGAACTGCCAGGCCAGGTCCTTCCTGGACTGGAAACAAGCCTCCTAGGACCGGTTTCGGGGTTTCACCCCTCTTCGGCCAGGATAGCTTGATTCCAGTGGCATGGAGAGCACGGGACTCACGTCTGAGCATACCTGTCCCACTCGGGGTGACAAATGCAAAAAGAACTATTGAAGGACAGAATGCAGAACAATGTCATACATTCACCCCAGTACAGAGATCTGGGCCTAAATCCATCTTTTTTTGCTCACCATGCCATTCCAGTTTGGACCCAGATCGTTTTTTTGCTCACCATGCCATTCCAGTTTGGACCCAGTTTGGCAGTTCGGGCTGGACTGTTCCCATTGGGCACAGGGTCAAGACTGATTTGCATATGGCTGGGTCCAAACTGGAATGGCATGGTGAGCAAAGAAATTTGATGATTTAGGCCCAGATCTCTGTACTGGGGTGAATGTATGACATTGTTCTGCATTCTGTCCATCAATAGTTCTTTTTGAGTCTGTAGAGGAGCAGCCCAGGAAAGGTTAACACATTCCTGATTTTGATGTTGAATGTCATGGCTTCTGCTCCTGGCAGCAGAGCAGGCTCAAAAGCTATTTTAAACTCGGACCTATAGATAATAGCAATCCAACCACCCATTTATCCTGATCTGGGCAGGCTGGCAAGCGAGTAACCCATTGGTAGTGTTACCACCCAATGCGGTTAAGACGAAGCAGTAGCCCATGCTTCAGGAAGAAACACTACATCGGGATTCGCGGCTTGGAGCAGACATTCAAATTCATATTTGTGTTTAATAGCAGATCTAGCGTTAAGTAGAATAGCGCTAAGTAAACCACCCTCGGATTGTGGAACATTAGTACCCTCTATGGAATCCGGGGATGGAGACGTACACGGGGAGTTCAGGTTCTTGGATCCCCTAACTGCGTCCGTTTGCAGACCCATCTCTTCGAGGAAGCCGAAGGCCGGGGAGGTGGCAAGGAGGTTATTGGCTAAAAGTCCATACTTGGAGTGGGGGCATAGCTGGGCGTTATTGCTCCTTTCACTGAGTAGAAACGCAGCATTGCCACACCTACCAAAATGTAAGGACAGTAGCTGTTCCCTGGTGTAGGTTAAGTAAAAAAAAAAACGGGCAGGGGTCCTGGCGCATGGCACATTCCAGGCCCTGATGGGCGCAGACGGGCTTGCCTTTGGCGCTGCATCCGCTGCGTGCGTCTGCTGCGCGGTTGCGTCAGCATTCTATCTTTATCCCCCTTCTAATCCAACCACTAGTACGCGGACTGTATGGATGCGGGCCCGCTCTTACATACGGGCACTGCGGTCAGGTACAGGGCTGAGCAACTCCCCCCAGGCAATCTTAAAAATGGCGTTCTAAAACAAGAAGCGAAAGAGCAGGGTGCAGGTAAAATTGAACAATGGTAAGACTGATTTTTAAAACTTAGCTAAGAGAAATGCTTTAAAAAACGCAGGCTAGCACGGCATTTAGCTATATGACCGAGCAAGTGGATTCCTGACTTCACAATTATTCTATGCTGCGCGGTTGCGTCAGCATTTTATCTTTATCCCCCTTGCAGTCCAACCACTAATACGCTGACTGTTTGGAGACGGGCCCGCTCTTACATACGGGCACAGCGGTCAGGTACAGGGATGAGCAACTCGCCCAGGTTATCTTAAAAATGGCGTTCTAAACAAGCGGTGAAAGTCCAAGGTGCAGGTACAATTGAACAATGGTAAGAGTGATTTTTAAAACTTAGCTAGGAGAAATGCTTTAAAAAACGCAGGCTGGCGTGACATTTAGCTATATGACCAAGCAAGCGGATTCCTGACTTCACAATGATTCTATGCTGCGTGGTCGCATCAGCATTCTATCTTTATCCCCCTTGCAATCCAACCACTAGTCATGTCATGAGTCAACCAACAAAGGAATCTGTTTGCCTTGTGCATAAACCCAACGGGATTGATCTATTTGAAGCACCACTGTTGCCTTTTAGGTCATATAGAAGTGATATTGGTACTATGCACATCCTGAACAGAATTACTTCATGGTCTTCTCAAATTGCTCAATCCTGTAAAATGAGGCCTGTCAAGTAAAGTGATCACGCAATTTGGTCAAGTGAGGAAGCTGTGATAAGAGACCATACTGTCTGATCACACACTGCACAATGCACCCTCGGAATGGTTAGCTCTTCCAGTCTCCCCTGGATTAACAAAAACAAATTAATTTCAGGTGCCACTCGATGATAGCTTTTTGGACACAATTGGTCTTGATTAGTGTGACAGTGGTGCAGGATTTCTACAAGTGCACTCTGCGTCATTTGTATTTTTCTATTTTCTTCTGTAAATGAGATCTGCTTGCTCTTTTCATTAGTATTTTATGCTTCGACTGAAGGTCACTTATGGTATTTTAGAATACAGGGAAGTGAGTACGATGCGGTTAGTGAGAGTGGGGAAGATCCTAGCTTAACAGCCGTGGGTTGAGCTGTGAAAGAATCTAAGTGGGTCGTGTTGCATCCCATACTAAATACTCAATTTAGTCTGTATTCCATGCTCACCCAGTTCTACAGAGAATGATGTAACCTTTCCTTTTTACACACTTCCCATTTTTCAAAAGGCGTAATGCAGATATTTTTGTTCCACGTTTCTTTTGTCCTGTTCTTTTAGGAATAATGTAATACCACCCTTCTGTTGCACAGAGACCAACAAAGACTCTGCTTTAGCCATCATTCTGTCTAGAGGGAACAATGCAGAGTTTCTGTATTCCACCTGTCTATTACATGGAAAATAATGCAAACGAAACTACTCTTCTTGTTAGATAAGGATCAAAGCATCTCTTAGTATTCCATCCTTCTCCCCATCACACGTTTGGGTCCACTTTCGCTGTTCCTCCATAGAAACAGTTTTGTGTAGAGGTGTGCGAAATTCGCATAATTTGCTCTTGCTTAATTACACGGAATTTCAAAGAAATTAAGCACAGAATGGAATGGAGGAAAACTTATAAAGAGCATTGTGCCAGCGCTAAGGTTGCAAGGCAAAGGGCATCCACTACATCCCAAAGAGCTGCCATCACGGAAGGAAAAAGAGCCGTATTTTCAATTGCTCCTAAAAGACTGCCAAGGAATCCAGACTCGCAATATGAGTGGGCAGAGTGTTCTAGATAGTATGGCTGCAGCTCCTGAGAAAGAACGGCCACCCAATCCGGCTTTCCTAAATCTTAGAATGATCATCTTCCTAAGAGAAGATGATCTATAATGTCTTTTTTGGGGGTACCAGTAATTACTTATGCAAATTCATCATTTAGTGCTATATATATATTTTGTTTTTCAAATGCTTTATTGTATTTTCCAATAAACAAATGATCAGCATATCAAGGTTAGGATAACATATATGTGAAACAAACAACCCCATATTATATAAGAACATAGGCTGAAATGTTCGCCCAATTACAAAGCCTAATATTCCAACCTATATATAAGCAATGGTAAAGAAGAAAGAAGAAGATAGAAGAAAAAGAAAAGAGGAGAAAGAAGAAAAGAAGAAGAAAGATAGAGAGCTCCTATATAACTAAACAACAAAAGGCAACCTAAATGAAAATACGAGTACCATGTACTAAGGCAGTTGGTAAATTCTCCCAATAGACCCATGGAGCTGGAATAAACCAACATTATAAATGTAAATACAAAAACAAAAACAAAACCAAGGAAAAGAACAAAGACACAAAATACAGTATATTTGACCTAGAGTGCAAACATACTTGTGAATTCACGGAAGTTTATGGGAGTTGAAATAATTGTCCAAGGTATTCCTCAGAGACCTAGACGAGGGTTTCCATGGAGAATTCTGTAAAGCAATATTGTCTGTGCCCCTAAGATGCGCGATCCAATTTAACCAACCCTTATATGAAGTCTTACTTGTGTCTTTCTAATTAGTAAGAACCATCTTCATAACTGACGTAAGCAGAAGATCGAGGAGGGCTTTGTCTGTATCAGTACATGTGTCAACCATTAGAAAACCCATAGATAATGTAGAGAATTCTCTCTTCAATTCACATTTAAATATTTTAGATAGAAAATCAAAAATCTTGTCCCAAAATGGCACCACAAACTTGCAGTGTAAAATAAGATGGGCTAAATCAACAGTTTCTAAATTACAATTCCAGCACAAAGGGTCATCTCGAATACCTAAGGAGTGTAACCTAGCAGGAGTCCAATAAGCTTTGGGCAGAAGCCAACACTTAGATTGGGAAAGTGCTGAAGATATTTTATTACCTAATATTGAACTCCAGACCTGCGGCCACAAGGATTTAGATAGCGGGTCAGAGGAATGCGAATCCCAAAAAGTGATAAGATTATTATTGAGGTTAGAGGTTTTGGGGCGAAGAAGTTTATAAATATGGGAAACCTGATGGCCCAATCTGTTGATTTTTGTCACGAACATTGGTAAGAATGGTTGTCTGTTGACTAGCTTGGCTTTTGTTAATGCCGCTCTCACCTTCAATAAATTATAAAATTCAATGTTATCTAGATTATATCTGGTTTGAAGATCCGAAAATTTAACTGGATACGAGGCATGTTCCAACTGATAAGGGAAAAAAAATACCTTGGTTAATCCAAGTATCAAAAGTTTTTACCTTTATATACTATTCTACGGTTATACCATAAGGATTCCATTTTAGATCCCCCGATACTCTAATCGAGTTTCGTATCTATCCGCAGAAGTACCATTTTTGTGTTTTTAAAGATCGATTTAGAACAGGTCGGATGAAGCTAATTAGATGTGAGAAGTGACAGAGGATTAAGGGTATCAAGAATAGCTTTTCTGCTTCCAACCACACTGGAATATAAGGGGCAGGGGGAGAAATCCAATAAGAACCGTGCTTCGCTAAAAAAGCTAATTGATATATCCTAAAATCAGCCAATTTCACACCACCCAAGGATTTATCAAGTCTTAGTCTTTTAATACTAATTCGAGCCTTCTTGCCACGTCATAAAAATTTAGTGAGAAGATTATCTAATCTACGGTGGAAGTCATCCATCAGGAGGAGTGGCAGCATGCTTATAAGATAATTAACTAAAGAAGTGATCATCATTTTTATGGTTTCTATTCTTTTTTTGTAATCTTTTCCAGTAATAATTTCTGGTTATGATGAAGTGTGTCAATAATATTACTTCCAAATTCAATTCCCAAATATTTTATATATCCCAATTGCCACATCAGACCTGAATCACGTAAAACATCTTTGGTATAGTGCGCATTCAGTGGTTTTACTTCCGATTTGTCTCTGCGATCGTGGACATCAAAGCTGCAATTGAAGGTCTCGGCTGTTACGTCATTCTTAGAATATCATCTGCATAAGCAGCTAATTTAACCTGGACGTCATTAATGTTAACTCCCTTTATGTCCGTATTTAATTTAATGTCCTGCATAAGAGGTTCTAATGCCAACAAAAACAAAGATGGAGACAGGGGACAACCCTGTCTAGTACCTTGTTGAAGGGTAAAAGATTCACAGAGAGAGCCATTAACAGCAATACAGGCCGAAGGTTTCAGATAAAGGGACATACCATTTTTATATAGGGCTCTCCCAAATTAAACGTGTGCATACAATATTTTTAAAAAGCCCAAGAGACCCTATCAAAGGCTTTTTCTGCATCTAATGTGATAGCAATGGATGGATCTGTTTTAAACAGGGCATTCTCTAGAATATGGCACAACAACTGAGTATTATCGTTAGACATACGAGATCTGAGAAATCCAACCTGAGAATTACTGATTAATTGTGGGAGGACAGTATTAAGTCGTGTAGCTATTTTTTGCATACATTTTACAATCTACGTTGATAAGAGATATTGGCCTATAATTCTTAGGTAAAACGGGATCCTTCCCTTCTTTTGGTATAACAATTATGTTGGCTTCTGACATAGAGTCTGTCGTAGTCCCATTATACGCTATATGATTGAAGACTTTCAGCATGGTCGATTTTAGTTGATCTGAAAAGGTTTTATAAAAGGTGGCTGTAAAGGATTTGATTGACTTCTCAACTTCCGAAAGGCAAATAGGTTGTCCTAACTAACTTGTCTGCTTCAGACAATTAGGGAAGTTTAAGCCTATTTAAATATCAGGTACACTCCTCCAATTTAAAGTTTTGTTCGTTTTTGTATAACCCCTCATAAAACGACTTAAAAGCACGGAGGATATCCTTTGGTTTTGTGGGAATTTGGTTACGAGCATCTTTAATAGATAAGATAACATTCTGGCTCTGCTTAGGTTTAAGATATGAAGCAAGTAATTTACCCGCTTTATTGGCTTCACATAGATTAAGGGCTTTGAATTTATTGATCCACACTCCAGCTCGTTTGCTCAAAATGTTGTTACATTCATAGTTCTTTTGTGTTAACAAAGTGAGAATAGTAGTATTGTGTAAAGACATAGCATGAGAGGTCTCCAAAGTTTTGATTTCTTGTTCTAGTTGAAACAATCGAGCATTCATACATGTATTTATCTTTGTTTTAATCTCAATAATTATTCCCCTAATAGTAGTGTTCAAGGCATCCCAAAGAGTGTTGACATTGGTTTCTGTGGAGTCATTATGTGTAAGATAATCTATGATAGCTTCCTCGATTTTCTTTTATCCTCCGGGTCTGTCAGAACATCATTATTAAAACGCCATCTTTTAGATGTAGGTTCATCGTAGCTACCCGCCAATTTGACACTAATACACGAATGATCGGACACTAACCTGGGGGGTATATCTGAGTGTTCAATTAAATGTGTAAACGAATCAGATATTAGAATGTAATCAATTCTAGTATAAGAGTTATGGGGAGTGAAATAAAAAGTATAATCTATGGTTTCTGGATGTTGAAGACGCTACGCATCTTGGAGATTAAATTTAGAACATATAGTCTGAATTATGGCATGTGAGCCGGTAGGATGATAATGGCAAGTAGACTGTCTATCGATTATTGGATCTAATGGGATATTAAAGTCACCAGCAACTATGATAAAATCATCTTGATGAAGATGTTCTATGGTGCTTGAGATACCATTCCAATAGACAGGATCATCTGTGTTAGTTCTATATATGTTCACCACATGAATAAAATCTTCACCTTTCTTAAAGTGGGTAACCAATAGCCTACCCTCACTAGCATGAGTCTGTGACTCCAGCGAAATATTAGACTTTTTATATATCAGAGTAATTACACCCTTTTTTTATGTTCTGCCAGAGAGCAAGCCATTTGAGAAATCCAGTTATATTTAATAAACTTAGAATCTTCCTTTTGAGGTTATGAGAGGTTGTGGTGCAAGAACCAAGTGTAACCCTGAGTGGATGTTAGAAGTACTGCACCCGTGGATGTTGTGAGAACCAGAATTGTGAAGAAGCACAAGAAGTATAAGGAGATGTTTGATCGTAGACGAGGTCCAATGGGCGTTGCCATCAATGTGGGTTGTTGGGTCAAAATTAAAAACACCTTGGAAGGTGAGGAACGGTGAGAGCCAATGTTCGGAACCCTTAGGAGCCACGTAAGTTTTGAGAAATGCTGTGCAATTGAGTGATGGTAAAGTCAGTCTGCAATTTGAGATGTGTTACTGTTTTTCACAATGGTTTGAATTCGGTGGAAAATGGTAACAGAGATTGCAATAATATGTCTCGGAACGCTCATTAAGAGTGGGGCGTGCGTGCTGATGATGCAGGGCTGAGTGATCATGCCACCAATAATAATCATGCGAATTCCTCAGGTACCACAGGTGACGAAGTCGTTGACAGTGGTTTTGCTGTGGTGGAGCAAAGCATGGATGTTTGTTCTGGTGGTGTGGTTGGTGGAGAAGGCGAGTGCCCTGAGGACCGTGACAAGGGTGTACGCACCAAACTCAAATGGATATCAGATTTCATTTGCGATGAAGTATGTAAATAATAATTTCCTCTATTTGGTTGTTTTCTTTCTTTTTATTATGTTGTTATTTTAAGGGGGAAGATGTGCTGTGTTTACCATTCTTATGTATGCTATTTATTACAAGTGTGTTTTCCATGCTCCGCGCCCAGCTCCTTGCCCACGTCAGTGATTCTATTCGTGATTGTTGGCAGTGGACGTTAGGAGCTGGAGATGGATGAAGGGTCTCCCCTTCTTGCTGCATCAGTGTTTCGTTTTCTGAAATAAAGAACTTTCTCCTTCACTCATGTCTGGCTCCACTTTACAACTCCCTTCGCTTCCGCGTATACCCACCAACCGTCCCTCAACTGTCATTCCCCCGAACTCCCTTTGCCCAACATTCCAATTGGATTCTGGCACATGCCAGTCCCCCAACGTTCCACATTCTTGTGCGGGGATGCCACAGGTTTATAGACCTGGAATGAGCAAATCAACAGATTACCTCTTGAGACATCCCCCCCAAATAAAAAAACAACTGCTAAAGAGCCCGCCAAAGGTACAGGTTTAATAACAAAGTGCCAGGTGAAGAGTGGCGCTCCATTCACCGCCGCTTATACCCACCAACTGTCCCTCAACTGTCATTCCCGCGAACTCCCTTTCCCCACCATTCCAATTTGATGCTGGCACACGCCAGTCCCCCCATGTTTCACATTCCTGTGCGGCAATGCCACAGGTTTATAGCCCCTGGAATGAGCAAATTCACAGATTACCTCTTGAGATATCATACAATAAAAAAATAATGCTAAATAGTCTGTCCAAGTGACTGAGATTGAGGAAAAGGAGCTGGTTGTGACTGTTGCCTTGATGGCACGGTGGTCAGGACTCCGTAGAACAAATACCTCTCAATTACCAAGATGGCTACAATGAAGAATGAATGTCAGGACATCCTGAAAGGGTACTATCACCGCAGGAAGGAAGCCATGAGAATGCTAACGGCATCATACAACGCGCGAAGTGAACAAACTATCTGTAAATGAGGAAAGGCTCATGATGTGTTCCTAATAGATGCCATAATGGCATCACGGCAACCTTGGTTCCAGGTATTCTGAAACTCACTGACGTGGGATACCAGCAGGTGAAAAGTTAGCTATATGGCTGAATTAGAAAGAAAGCAAATTGGCCACGAAAAGATGCCAGATCCCCCATCTCCAGGGTCTTGCATATGTGGTAACTTTTCTTGACGCCCCTCCAACCCTCCCAAATACGTCATCTATCTTATGACCACAGCAAATACCCCGGTTGCGCAAGTACATTCGAGATCTTAAAGTATAATGGCGCCATTTCAAAACAATGAGCGTGCTTCATTCATACCGACTCCCTTAGATCATGCCTCAATGCCCCCAAGCCAATGGGAAGTCAAGTGCCTCTTGAAGACATTGAACAAAGTCCTGAGAAATGCTAAGAACCTGGCAACATTACGTGGGCTCTATACACAAATGTCTGCTGTAATTTCACAACACTCTCAATGCATCCAAACCGACAGAGTGATGACACCATCACATTCACCTTTTGTGACGACCTACTGTAAATTTCTTTTAAATAACAATTCTCTTCTAAAAAACACAACCTGAGGAGGCCATTGGATAGAGCTCTTAAGTTTACCAGGTCCATGGTTTAGGGGCAGTCAAATCTTTTTACCTTGCATTCTGTGATTTGTAGCTCTATCGAGAACATTAAAAAAATCTGAACTATAAATCTCAGAATACAAAAAAAGTTGTACTGAGCTACTCACGTATGGATCTGGCAACACAAGAGCTCCGTGGATATCTGAGAATGTGCCAGACTCAGTGGTCGAAGTGGGCGGGAACGGAGGGGCACGGCGTGCCCCTACTTATTTAATTTAACAAAGTACGTTCCCCTACTTCTTCATTTCAAGAATGCGTCCCGGGACGGCAGGAATGCTCTGAGCTAAAAAAAAAAACTACAGGATCATCCAGGCCGGTGTGCCAGGACCCCCTCCCCCTTCCCCACCCTATCTGTGGGCAGGGACCTGCCCAGCAACACTGTAGGAGCCGTGGTGCAATGGAGGAGCAATCAATCGGCACAAAAACCCGGCTACCTCTGATGGGCCCGGCTGTGCGGTGATTTACACCTCATTTAGTGAGGAGGCCACCCACCTGCCCTCACTGTGACCAATACAATGGACACATTAGGACGCATTGGCGGCCCCGCCCTTGACCTCATCTGCCCTTTATTTTCCAGCTCACCCAGACTGACGATGCCACACGGAAAGGAAGAGGACTTCATGTGGAATTCGTGGCAGACTGTGCTCAAACCTTGGAACTTTTTAAAACAAGCATTTGCAATGCAATAGGTCTCGCATTTACGTGGGTCTGAGCTATTGACATAGCAAATAACAATGCCTTTTATTTTTGTTTTCGTTTTTAAAACATAAATAAAAGGCAATCATTTACAATGCCGATAGCTTAAACTCGCGTAAACGCGAGACCTATTGCATTGCAAATGCTTGTTCTTAATTATTACGTAACAGAACATTTTTAAATACTTATGTTTTAGATGTGTGCTGTAAAAGCATCTCATATGTTTGATTTAATGGACTATAAAACTATACCGCGGAGCCTATTACATTTTGCCACAAATGCAAGTCACTGCACAGATGCAGCTGCACGTCTTACGGTTAATGAGCGAGGCGCTATAAGACTGCACTCGCCCTCTGTGGTCTGAACATGTCTTGGGTGGTCTGTTACATATTAGCAACAGCCGCACGTGCTGCCTCTGTGAGCCTTTAGGAAGTGTCGATAGCCATGTTTGTTCCCTTTTGTCTCCTCATCACCGTGCAGTGAATTCACTCGTGAGTGCACGGCTCTAATGGATGCCGTGCAGTGAATTCACCCATGAGTGCACCACTCTGATGGATTCCGTGCAGTGAATTTATCTGTGAGTGCACGGCTCTGGTCTATTACATGCAGTGAATTCACTTGTGACTGCACGGCTCTGGTGGTTTCTGTGCAGTGAATTCACCTGTGAGTGCACACTCTGGTGGATTCTATACAGTAAATTCACCCATGAGAGCATGGCTCTGGTTTATTCCATGCAGTGAATTCACCTGTGAGTGCACGGCTCTGGTGGATTCCCCGCAGTGAATTCACCTGTGAGTGCACCGCTCTGATGGATTCCGTGCAGTAAATTCACCCGTAAGTGCACGGCTCTGATCGATGTCGTGCAGTGAATTCAGCCGTGAGTGTACTGCTCTGGTCTATTCCATGCAGTGAATTCACCTGTGAGTGCACGACTCTGGTGGATTCCCCGCAGTGAATGCACCCGTGAGTGCACCGCTCCGATGGATTCCGTGCAGTGAATTCACCTGTGAGTGCACTGCTCTGGTATATTTTGTGCACTGAATTCACCTGCGAGTGCACACTCTGGTGGATTCTGTGCAGTAAATTCACCCATGAGTGCACGGCTCTGATCGATGCTGTGCAGTGAATTCACCTGTGAGTGTACTGCTCTGGTCTATTCCATGCACTGAATTCCCTGTGAGTGAACGGCTCCAGTGGATTCCGTGCAGTGAATTCACCCGTGAGTGCACCGCTCTGATGGATTCCGTGCAGTTAATTCACCCGTGAGTGCACGGCTCTGATGGATTCCGTGCAGTGAATTTACTTGTGAGTGCACAGCTCTGGTCTATTCCATGCAGTGAATTCACTCATGAGTGCATGGCTCTGGTGGATTCCGTGCAGTGAATTCACCTGTGAGTGCACGCTCCGGTGGATTCTGTGCAGTAAATTCACCTGTGAGTGCGCGCCTCTGGTCTATTCCATGCAGTGAATTCACCTGTGAGTGCGCGCCTCTGGTCTATTTCATGCAGTGAATTCACCTGTGAGTGCACGACTCTGGTGGTTCCCCCGTAGTGAATTCACCTGTGAGTACACCACTCTGATGGATGCAACTGTAAGAGTATTGAACAGCAGCCTATGAAAACAAATACAGATTCGGACTGTTGAGATCTAGTTACATTGATATGCCCATCATGGAGTGTATGCTGAACCCCTAGCTGGGGGAAAGGTTAGTTTGTCACAGCTCTCACGTTCTGCTTATCTACCAGCAAGCAGATTTATGATGAAGGTAATAAACAGCAAGTAACTTAGCCTGTTGGCAGGAGCTGGGCAGCAGCTGTGAGTGGAGGAAGGAACAGACATCTGGCACAAACCTATGGGGGCACTTTGGTGCAGGAAACCAGGGTTCGAGCCTCGAGGTCGCGTCCACATCCTGTGATTCTGGGCAAATCATTTAATCTCCCCGTGCCTGAATATGTAATGTAAATACAGTGCTCGTGTACAGCGCTCCAATACCTTTGGGTTGAGTTCGCGCTGTATAAAAGATGCAAAAAAAAAAAAAAAAAAAAAAATCTATAAAATTAGATTTTTCAGGGTATGAGTAAGGTTAATGAACAAAACACCTTCACTGCAATACTTGGTGATATAATATAGGAATGCCCCGTAAAGTGGTATTCCTCTAGATCTCATGCTGACTTAGATTAGGCTGGGGGGGTCGTCACACTGATGATTTTCAGCATCACATTTTACGATTTACTACTGACACAACACCTGTAAAAAAATAAATAAAGCACAATAAAGCGATTTTGAAAATTGGAGCAGTGTGCGCCACGCCTTTTGTTATAAGTGCATTTGAAAGAATATATATTACCTACTGGCGGTCGCCAGTAGGTAGTTATAGTTAGGACCCCTTTTCCATAGGAAAACCTCAACATTCTATTTTGAATAACTTTGGCGCCGGTCGATGAATCCTCGCGAATTTCTCAAAATAGGTGGGGCGCTACGCTCCGCTCCTACCCTGAAAGTCTCGGGGGGATCCGTCAAGCGGGGGCTGAGATAAAAGGGGGGTCCCAAAACGCGTTTTCCCCATGCATTTTTCCATAGGACCTTTAGAACGAGCTACAGCCCGAACGGCTGAACAGAATTACTCGAAATTTGGCAGAGAGGTAGTCCCTAGGTCAAGGAAGTGCCTTTTGTAGGTTTGGTGTAAATCTGTTCAGTAGATTCTGAGAAAATAGCCTTTAAATCAATATATATATCTGAGCCCGCTTACGGTACGCTTACCGTACGCTTACCGTAAGCGTACGGTGGCGTGCGCGAGCGCGATTCCGATTGGCTCTTAGATCTTAGTAAACATTCGAATCGGCCGAAACCAGGAAGCGGCGGCCGCCATTTTGTGTATTTCACTCAGAAAAAAAAGAGTGAAAACAAGAAAAGGGGGCAATGAGGAGAGTTACAGACCCCCTTACATTTGTGAGGGGGTCAAAGAAGGACTGTAAAGTACAAAGAAAACATTTATTGATTTTAAAAAAAATCACGGGGTACGCGTACGGTAAGCTTACGGTAAGCGTACGGTAGAAAAAAAAAAAAAAAAAAAAAATGAAAATCAGATTTAAGTGTTTAGATATTAGGGGGCTCTAAAAAGAGCCGTTGTGTTTATGAAATGATTTTTTAGTGGTACCTACAAGTAAGTACCGATGCAGAGTCTAAGGTTCAAGAGGAAGACTCTGTTCCCTTCATCATTGAAGTGCACACCATCTCCTCTATAAATGTCTTGCATGTCATAACGCAAGTTGTTGTGGTAAATGGCACCCATACCATAGTCACGGAGGAAAGCAGAAACAGATTTGTTGACGTGCTTTCTTGCTTTGTCATCGCACCGCGTGCCCACCGTGCGTGCACGGCACTAACTGCGTAAAGTGGGCGCGCGGTGCGCGAAGCGCACCGCGTGCTCACTGTGCGCGCACGGTGCGCGCACGGAACGAACTGCGTTAAGTGGGCGCGCACGCCACGAATGGCGTAAAGTAACTTAGCATTTAAAAAACCGTACAAATTCACTGAAAAAACCATAGGTTTCACACACGTTATAGTTAGGAATTAGCATTTAAAAAACCTTGCAAATTCACTGAAAAAACCATAGGTTTCACACATGTTATAGTTAGCGGAAATTTTACTGATAAAAAACCAATGAAATTCCCCCGTTATAGTTAGTGCAGGCAACTATAACTCACGCGACCGCAATCTTCTGCTGATGACATATGTGTCTTTATGAAAAAAAAATATTTGTAATATATGTATAGCTAAAAATGTATGGAAGAAGACATGGGCAAATAAGTGTCTAAATACAGTATTAGCATCAGCAGAGGATTGCGGTCGCGTGAGTTATAGTTGCCTGCACTAACTATAACGGGGGAATTTCATTGGTTTTTTATCAGTAAAATTTCCGCTAACTATAACATGTGTGAAACCTATGGTTTTTTCAGTGAATTTGCAAGGTTTTTTAAATGCTAATTCCTAACTATAACGTGTGTGAAACCTATGGTTTTTTCAGTGAATATATATATATATACATACACCATACAACAGTCTGTTGGTACGGCCAGGTCCTTTTAACTCCAACCAGAAGAATCACAGTGTGGAGGCTTCAATAAATCAGCGTGATTATTTTACAAATTGGCAACAAACATCCCAACGCGTTTCGGAGCCTTCGCTCCTTGGTCACGGGTTAGGTTTTACTTTCTTTCATTTAAAGAGACCACCACAAGTGCTGTCGTGCAAGTCAAAAACATAGACAACAGATTGTTGTCAGTTTCTGCAATTTTCTTTTTGAATAAAGTTGCATTTGAGATAATGCGAGTGGTTTTAACAATAATGATTTGATCGAATTAATGTGGGAGAATCCATAAAACAGGTAACTCCATGTGATAGCGTTCCACCAATAATGAATGTGGAACGCTATCACATGCAGTTACCTGTTTTATTATTATTTATTTATGCGTTTTTATATAGCCCGGACTTTACCCGAAGGTGTTAGAGCGCTCCACAATAGGAACAGTAACGTTACCTGAGGAAAAAATTACAAGTATGCATAGTACAAGAACAAAAGTTACGTTACATGAGAAAAAAAAACCACTCGAATTATCTCCAAGCAGTGTTAACCGGAAACGAACTGTAGCAGTTGCTCGCATCGAGAAGTGCGTGAGTAGTGAGGAGTCGGAGTCGGAGGACCCCCCTCCCTGGTACCGGTACTACACAGGTGAGCGGCAACACTAACTTTGTGGTTTCGGGCTGGTTATTCCAAGGTGCGGCGTGCTAAACGGGAGTATAATTCACCCGAAGAGAGTTGGTCATTAACAGCGTGAGTGCTGGCATTTACTGCAGGATCCCCGAATGATTATAGAGGGATCGATAGTATGGCAACATCAAGAGAAGTTAAACGAAGGGAGGCAGTTAACAAGCTGTTTACACTATCTGCTTCATTAAGCAGTGAGAATCCTGCCGATCAGAGAGGTCTCAATGAAGACCAGATCAAAAGGAAACTTCTGGACAGTTTATGGAAGGCATTGAAAAACAAGACAAGCCCGGCGGAGCGTGGCGCGCGCGCTTGGCGGGGGGAGCGCATTCCAGGCGGGGGAGCGGACCCTTTGAAGTGCTCCCAAAAGCGGAGTGCATGGCGGCACGATGCGCGTGATTGGGAGCGTGCTAGCCATGCAATCCGCTTTTGGGAGCACTTTGAAAAGCCCCTTTACAATAGTCTCGCTTTGCGATCGCTTACGCGATAGCAAGGTCGAGACCTAAAAAATGTGCAAAATGTTTAATGTCTTAACTGCTGTTTTCCGTATTATATTTTATAAAATGTGTATTGCTTCTCTGTCTATGTTCAGGGATGTGGTCTTTTTGAAAATACAGTTTACCCTTTTCTAAGGATATAACATAAGAGCAGCCCGAGGTGTCCATTTCTGTGACACCGAGCACCAGAGCCCCTTGTGAACCCCATCCAGGGTCTGACTGTGAAAACAAATCAGTCCAGGCACCAAGGCCGGGCTGGTGTACTTGGCATCGGAAGGGAGGCTGGTTTTATTACTGGAGGCTGCAAAACCGACCCCCAGTAACAAAACCCGCAGGGCTGTCCAGCACAATGACTCACTTCTCACTCTCAAAAACGCAAAAATTACTGCAGGATTCCTTGTAAGCCCAGCAGATTTCAGGCAACAATAAAAGAGTCAAGATTTATATCTCTGGTGGTTGACTTCCTGTTGGAGAGAGATTGGAGTATTGTCTATTGCCAGTTTTGACCCATCCATTGTAGCGCAGAGGGTTAAAATGCCTGCTGCAAAGAACCTGTACCATACAAATCACAGAACTGTATTTAATGGGCAAAGCTCAGTCGGTTACTGCTTTTGTCACAGAGAGCTGCATGCAAACTGCATGGTGAGGGTTTGGAAGTTATGTTTTTTCCCCAGTCATTCATTATCCTAATACTGCTAAAATTGGTTTGTTTGGGAAGAAATACATTCTTATTAGAAAAGCCAACTACTGTGTTACATTTTGAACCCTCGGGTTGTGTTCCAGATCTTAAAAAAATGCCAACCAGAATTGATGGCATGTGAATCCTAACACCTTCTAGCCCCTTTTGTCTTGTAAACATTTTCTAAACATTGATTTACACACGTATGATTAATTGTCTCTGTATGTGTGCATGATGTAAAGTGCTCCAAGTCCCTCACTGGTATGAGAGGCACTATAAAACAATTTAAATACATGTGAGAAAGGGGCAGTGGAGAGATGAGGGGCACTGTTGGAGGGTGATAGTGAGGGATTCCTTGAAGGGCCCCAACAAGATTGTCGCATCCTGGTGCACCGTAAGGTCATCATTTACTGTTCTCTAAAAGCTAATACAATGGAATACATAATACAATGTGTTGTAGAATGCACTATTTATGTAATTTTTTCCAAAATTTTCTAGGGGAGAGAACACCCTCTCCCCGGGTCCCTTTTGCAGTCATCAGGCTTGCTTGCTGCGTTCGCTCGCATCACACTGTGCAGGGGATGGACACAAATTTGCCAGGGCTGCTTTGGGTTCCCAGTTTGGCCCTGTCTGGCACCAAATTAAAAGTGCCCCATTTAGCAAATGAGATATCTAAACAAGCATTGGCAAAGCCAATAGGTCTTGCCTTTGGGACCTCTTAGGTTTATGATTTTGTTTTAGCAATGCATTACAGCCTAACTAATGTACGATTGTGTCGCCACAAAAAATAAAGTTGGATGTATCCTTCACTTCCCGAATGAAAATATAATTTTGCCTTTTACCCTCAAGAGCTCTTTCAAGTGTTTTGTGGGTAGGAGAGTTAGCAAGCCAGACAGTTCAAAAGGTATAGTTAGCAGGACACTTGAATACACAGGGGAGGGGAATTCATATCGCCCGACGCCCGAGACATGTTGATTTCTGTCAGGGGCAAGAAGATTTAATGTCTATTTTGTCCGATGGACAACTAGACATTAAATCAAAGTAAATGGAGACCTCCCTACTTGGCCCCGCCCCTACAGCTATCGGCTCGGTGAGTGGCCGGTAGTGTTCTCTCAGATGCACTTCTCTTCGCTACTGGTAGTAGCTTCTGCACGCATGCATAGCTCTTGTGCGCACAAGAACAATTGTCTGCCTATGAGAGCTCTACAAGTCTCTCTCGCTCCATTTACTAATGCCATAGTATTCGTGATGGCACGGGATGCCGAATACAGAACTTGCAATTTATTTTCCTTGCAGGCTAGGATTTTAAAAACACGTTTTTGTGTTTTACTAGCAGCTAATGCCTGTGTGGCTAGTGCTGATAACTGGACACTTTTGCTCCGCAAGCCTATGAAGTAGGAGATAGAGGCAGCAGAAAGAGAATGAAACTGGGATGAGCAAGGAGCGAGGTCTTAGAGAGCGGCCGTAGACTCTGCCAGTATATGTTTTTTTCTCACTAACTGCCACAATAATACACGAAGGAACTCAATTGTAACGTTATTTTTTCTTGCCTTTTAGGTTATAATAAGACGCAATATAAAATCTGCTGAGGCACGGCTGTAACTCCTTTCCTCCGTCTGTTTTGTTGTCCGTTTTCACTTTCTCCTGTGGTGCGTCTGTTCAAAGAAATCGAAAGTGTGGTGGAGATTGCTCATGCAGGATAGTGAGTTTGCATTTACAAGCCTTATTTGCTGGTGCGCAAGGAAGCATTCCTGCATGTGTAACACTGGAAAGGACTGTCTCATCTGGCGTGCGGGGTCCCATTTGGCTCAGATTTTCTCCGGATCTGACCATGGCAGCTTTGCAGGGGTTGGAGCAGTCGGCTGTAATTGTGCTAAAGAGAGCAGAGGAGTTGGCTGGTGCATCAAGTTCCAAGAGACCCCGATTTGCTGCTCGGAGGGCAAAGACCTTGTTATTCAGGTTCTGATAGGTGAGCTTTTGTTCGGGAGAGGTGCTGACAAGTTGTCAGTGTGCTTAGGCATTTCAGGGTATTTTTTATTTAGTGTGGTCTTAGTTTATGTGTAAAAAGGAAGACTTATGCTTTTGGCTCTTTTAGCTTTGGCTCGTTTAGCTACACACTTAGCCCAGCATTTTGAAGGCCTTTTGTGTGATGTGATACTCATAGCTGCCGATTTTTCATTGCTTATGGGTGATATTTCCGTGGTTACAGTGTACTTAAAACGAGTGACATTCTGCTGCCAAATGTTGGACACCTCAAGTGACATTTTATTGTGAGTAAATGAATAACAAAGACATGTAAAGAAATGCATATCAGAAATTAACCCTTTTGAGAAACGAGAACTGCAGCGAAACACCTGAAATGGACGACCTAGCCTACTGGGCATGTTTTGAAAAGAAAACAAGTAAAGAATGTGAGGCTGTCTGTCTGAGGAACCAATGCATAATATTAGGAATGAATATAATCTACAATTAACCAATGTAGGAATAGGTTCAATTTAATTCTCAAAAATACTTTGCCATCTGTGGTCATTTTGAAAGTCTGGCCATTGAGTCTGACCTGCCCTCATGGACCTATGCTGGACATCATTGCCACCTAATCCTAAACTTCCTACAAATTATTTCCCTTCTGCAACATACATTTGTATTTTTTATACATCTGTAGAATGTCCTACCTTAGAAGAGAAAATGAGTGGCTTCTTCCAGCCTTTTTTTGGAAATCCGTGGATATCTTTGCTGGCAGTATCTCTGCTCCAGTCAGTGCCAAATTAGGGCACATGTTATGCAAACCGTTCCTGTTAGGTACAGTTTGTTTATAGAGAGCGCTTGGGTCTATCTATAGTGGGTGTGTTTATGTCTGCACGGGGGCAAGTTTCTAGGGGTGTGGTCCTGCATGTGTTTGTGTGTTTGTCCATTAAGTGATGTATGAGTCTATGCATCTATAGCGTAGCTTTGTGTCTGTGCCATGGCATTTGAGTGTGCAGTGAGTCTGTTTTTTCGTCCCGGGAGGGTGTGTCATTTTATTTGGGTTGTGTGTATGTGCAGTGAGTATGTCAGTTTGGCAAGATGAAAGGAAAGAACCAATTAGGCTGGAAGCAGGCCAGACATCTCGTGACAGACAACACCTCCTCAACTGCACAGAATTTCTCATCTATTTCTTTTTTACTGCAACCCTGAGGTACTCTACCTAAATTTTGCCTTCAGAATATCGTGCTACCAGAATAATATATACAAAATATTGAGGGCCAAAATTTTGAGAAGGTAATTGTTAAGTAAAAATTTACTATTCTTAACTCCAGATTCTATATTTTGGTTCTCAATATTTTGGCAGCATGATGTTTCCGCAGTAGGTACTTCCACATACACCCAACATGGATCGATATGCAAATAAGCTGCAGCTTGTTTTTGGACCAGTATATCCAAACTACCATACCTAAAGTCAGCTATTCAAGATCCTTCCAAGATAATACGGAGGCAGCTTTTCACAATTTCAAACAATGTCTTAGAGCAGTCGCAACTCGAATGGATGCAAATTGTTTAAACAAAATTCTGACAAAACAAAAGATTTGGTTTTTACCAAAATGGCTCCTGCCACCTTTTGTCTGTTGGCCTGCCAAACCTGTCCTAATCATACCACAAACCTGCTAGAAATGTGTGCATCATATTTGACTCAACCCTCTCTTTTACGTCACAAATTAAACATATTTTGCCTGTCTGCCTTTTGAAGATGAAAATTATAAAGACGTTTCTTGGTCTGGTTCCTGAAGAGACTGGGAAAACAATGTATTCTTTAATTATGTCCCACGTTTACTTTAACAGTCTCTACCTTGGTCTTCCTGCATATTTGACTTAAGCTAATTCAAAGTGCAGCGGCATGACTAATCAGGAGAGTGTTGAGGCACCATTTAACGATGGCTTCCAGCGCTTATCATGGTGAGGCCCCACATATCTGCTGAATAGACAGTCCCTGTATACTCAAAAGTGGGTGCGTATATCCAACAATAGTCATCTTCAGAGGCCTACAAAAATTCTCAAGTCTCGCTGTGGCGGCAACCGCTTTACTGTACACAAGGCAAAATTAATTTTTCAGTTAATGTTAATTGACTCGTCAGCCTAAAAAAGGCAACTTAAAACTTGCTGTTTGACTCCGTTTAGTTTCGAGTTACTTTGGCATGCCTTTACGGTCTGCTAGAGTGCTGGGTTGCTGCCTTCAAAACAGCTGTGCGCTTTAACAAGTGTCATTTGATTGATTTATTGAAGATCATTTATTGTTATGTTTCAGCACTTCAGGAGAATATCGCTTTTCTCAGCAATAAAGTCAAGTTTGCCAACAACATTTTTGAAAATCACTGATTAACCACTGGTCAGTTTTATGAAAAAAATCCACTAATGGCTGTGTGTCATCCCACGTAATTGATTTGGGAATAGGTGGGACAAGTTGATTGCCTTACAGGACATGTAGGTTTATGTTGCATTTTGTCCCATGGACAAGTAGATTATTTTAAAATTTCCACACCCCTGAATACATAATGTCGATGTTTGAGCAGCTTGCTGGATACATGAATGTAGAGGAGCCCTGTGGGTTTCTGTGAGTCAGATCAGATTTTCCTCAAGAATACCTTAATCTTCTGAGCCCTGCTTATGCCCTTCCTTGCTGTCCACGAGTACACCAAAGGCACACCTGTGTACACTAAAAGCACAGTTTTCATGTCCTCAACGTTTGAGGCAAAAAACACTCATTGATTTCTAAAAAAGGAGTGTCAAAACTAAAGTAGCCATGTCGTTCCTGCTTATATTTCGCACGCTTTACATAATCTTCCTGTGCCTATGAGTGTTTGCTTTTTCAAGGATGTTGTTACTTTTTTCAGGCAGTGCGTAATTTGAATTGAGTCACACCCAGGTGTTTATAATGGGGCAGAATTGGGCTGTAGCTGAAGGCAGTGCAAGTGTCTCTCAGTGGGACAGAAGGGTGCTCAAGGAGGATAGGATGTGGCACTACGGCCAGAGCTACAAAATCTGGAACTGGGGAATCGGGCTTCATGACCAGTCCACCAGACCACTCTCCTGAGGGAGCACATTCCCCTACTAGACCTTAGAAGGCCATACTAGACCATAGAAGCCCTGGTCTCTTAGCACTAGCAGGTGGACCCTACCGGTGGCCATTGTGGGTTAACCTTGAAGGCCTATCCACCACAATCCATACTGAAGTTCACCTACAGTCTTGTGGGTAGGCCTACGAAGCAGTACACCCTAGAACAGCAGTGACTTTGTCACTGAGGTCACAGGACCCTTGAGGCCAGTCCGCCTCACACATAGGTGCCTCCATTGGCCTTGTTCCAGTGGTATTAATGCAACTCACCAGGGATTGGCAATGCAGGATTTGCATGCACACCAGACTAAGGGGCATGTTTACAAGGGCCTTGTGTCGTACTTTAGAATTTGGGACCACGTAGGAGGCAGGGCCCTACCCCTGTCTATCCCGGTATTAGCGAACCGCGAATGGTCAATGCGGTATGTACAAGTGCTTTGTGTAACGTTCTAGCTATGAATGCACTGTGTATACGTTATTATACATCACTACGTGGGTTCCATCTTGGAGCGGTGGCCATCTTATGGTTGCCCTCACATAGGCTACATATCATGAAGTAAATACGGGCCTTTTAGAGCACATGTGCCTTCCTTTGACTTCTCTGTGACCTGGGCAGCTTGGCTCCGCTGCCCCAGGTCAGTCCGGTCTCACGAGCTCCCCGTCCTCTGGCCACCTGTGATTAGCATCAGGGCTTGACACACCATAAAGCCTTTTCATCCTACACGAGCCTCCAGCTAATCTCTTTCACACCTGACTGTTCCTGCTTTGTGGCTTGTTTTCCAAACAGGAGATGCTCATGTTTATTGGGGCCTATCGATATCTGATGTGGGATCTGAGCCTTGCTGGGTAAATAATTGTGGGCTGGCTTAACTGGAATGTGGGATGGTCATCATGACTCTGCCTTTTCGTTTGTAATGTATACCTATGAATGACCATGCCATAAAACAAGGAATGTGTGCCTGAAGCATGATATTTTGTATTTAAGGAGAAGCTCGTTTCTGTAACTTTTAGCAGTCTCCTGAGAACATACACGCTGTTGTACTTCTAGGATACCTGTAATTGATCTGCAGCCAATAAACTGATCTTTGACTTCACCCAGAAGACTCTGTGTTTCTGTAGGTCTGAAACAGGAAGAACCCGAAGTCATAGGGTGTGTTCCCCTGCACCGCTGGGCTTAAAATTCCCAGTACTTCAGTTGGCGCCCAACGTAGGGCGATTTCAGCGGTACCGGTCCAAGCCAGAGGTTCGTGAGGAGCTTCGTGTGGAAATTCTGGAGGAAGGCCGCCACTTCATCGACCCCTGCATGTCGACGTGGTCCGAAAGTCTTTTCTGCGAGGTTCTCCGTGTCCCGACGGCTACGAAGGACTGCTGCCCTGATTAATCGCCCTGTTTTGGACCCTTGACGATTTTGGTAGAGCGAAACAATCGAGAGAGTCTTCTGGTGAGGCCATCGATCATCGATATTCAGTTAAGTATAAGTGGAGCGTCTCCCGGTTTGTTTGGTATCCTTCGGGAACATTTCGATTTGGAGTTTGCAAACGCCAAAGCCAGAGGACTCGTGTATTCACGAGACTATCGTAATCGATAATCCTTTGAAGTTTGGAACTAGACTAGTGAGCAAAGATGCCTGGTGCTAGTGTATTTGGAAGATTGTTTTGTTTGAGTTGTGGAAGGGATTTCCAGTTAGAGGATTCATGTCCGGTTCCTCCAATTGGAACTCCAACTTATGAGCTTTATGTAAAACATGGCGTGGGCCCCATTGCATATAATGAAGTATGGATCCGATATACCAGAAAGGACGGTGTTTTAAAATGGCCCCAAAATGGTAGTTTCGATACAGATATCTTAGATAATTTGGAAGTGAAATTGTTTAAAAAGAAAGCCCGGCCGGCGAGGTTTGATTCTTTCCGCCTATGGCGAAAGGAAGCCAAACAGAAGGAAATTAAGCTAGCGAAAAGAAACAAGAGAGAAAGAGGTATGTCAGTGATGCAAGCAGCTGTGCAATTTAAAGATAATGAGGAGGAACAAATGAATGAGCAATTGCACAGACAGCGCGAACTAGGGATTGATAAATGTTACCCTGTTTTGTCACCCCTTGTGCAAGATGAGACAAAAGAGAAAGAAAAAGATTCCCTAATGTCCCATTTGTTAAGTTCGCCACCCCCGTATGCGCAAAATGCCACCGCACCTCCACAGCTTGTAAATGTGCAGCCTCCAGTAAATATGCCGCAAGCCTTCCCACAGCCGCCAGCTCCTCCTCAGCTGGCTCCTATCCCTGCAATGCAGCCCTCTCAAGGGCCGCCAGTTTTGCTACCTGTTGCCCCTGCGCTTCCTGCGACTTTGCCTAGCACGCCAGCGGCTTCCCCTGGCGCTCCTTCTTACACTACCCAGGTACCTGTATCTGAATCCGTTTTTCTTCCCTCTGTCTATCCCCCCGTTTTCGCCTCCACTTCTCCTTCAGCACGACAACGACTAGCTAATGTAGTTACTAGTTTAATGTCGCCTCTCTTTGGGTCATCTAGTGCGACTCCTGGCTTACAGCGTAAGCAATTGCGCAGTCAGCTGCCTGGTCCCGACGAGAAAGAGGTGTTAGATCATCTGGCGCGTAGGTGGATTGGTTTCCCTTCACTCTATGATGTGGAATCAGTTGTTAACGTTTTTCACCAATGGGATGCCCCAAAGCAGAGGTATGTCTTTGATAAGATGTGTGAATTCCTCTGTGAGGAATTGGAGGATAATGGTGCAAACCCAAACCCACAGGAATTGTGTCGAGTGCGATTTGATTTTGAAACAGGTATAATTGTGGGCCCCAATGTAGATAAAGCAGTTGCGACTTTACTGTCCCTCAGAAATGGGGATTGTCAGCAATCATTGTTCGAACAGGAATTCCCTGTGGGGAAGAAGGGAAAAGCGCGACAATACCCTATGAGAGAAGTCCCTCCGGTATGGAAAGAAGCCGTTGCGGCTAATGCCGCTCAAGGTATTGCTGCTGCTCCAGCACATTTTCAGCGTGTTTGGGTGCATGTCCCTTGGAAGCGTTCTGAGGTCTTAGCGCTTAAACAGACATTGCCTGACCCCCGTAAAAACCCTACAGGTTATTATAAGGAGTTATCACAAACTGCAGAATCATGTGTAATGAATCTGGCTGACATAGACATGTTATTTGGGAATGTTGTTCCACAGCCTTTATGGGGATCCATCCGTAATACGGATCATGCGGCAGAACTAGGGGGTACATGGGCTAATATTGTTGCTGCAGACGCTAGACAAGTTGGTGTCGCGAAACCTGATCCTTTGGTAGCAGAACTCCCTGGTCGAATTATTACCTACATGAAAACTATAATGCCTGCGATGCGCGTAAATTGGGATAAACTGTCCGCATGCAAGCAGAAAAAGGACGAGACAGTGTCTGATTTCTTCACCAGGTTTGAAGAAACGTTTATCGACCACAGTGGTCAAGACATGAGCACTGAAGGTGGCCAACGGTTATTTGTTGATAAATTTGTGCAGAATCTACTTCCCGAGTTGTGTAAAAAATTAAAAGACTCAGAAAGTTCCTGGGCTGTTTCCTCTTCAGCACAATTACTGGCTACTGCACAGTATTATGAAAATAGAGACAAAGATGATAAGGATAGAACAGATAAGAAAACGAAAGAACTGAAAACAAAGGTCCTCTTACAGCAGGCTTATCCGCCACGTGGAGGACAGAATAATTATAGGCAAACACAAGGTATCTATCAGCAACCCCAACAGTTTCAGAGTAATCAGCAAATGAATGGGTATTATCAACCACGAATCCCTGTAGGTCCCAACCAATGTTCATATTGCAAAGAGGAAGGTCATTTTAAATATAGTTGCCCTAAATTAATGCAGCGTAACAGTAATGCGTATGGCGCAAGAGGTAGAGGTGGTCAGCAAGCTCCTAGAGGCAGAGGGCGTGGAAATGTTCCCCAGAACGCGCGTCCTCTTCCGCCTCAAAATACCATAAATAGCTTTGATCAGCAAGCCAACGCGACTGGTAATACAGCTCAGTACTACAATAATGATTTATTATGCAGAAAATGACAATGTAGAAGATAATGATTACTAGGACAGCCGTAGACAGAGAGAGGGAGTTGTTTCAGTGCCAGTGGATCAGAGCGGACCTTATGTTAAAGTAACTACAGCAAATGTAACGGAGCCCTTTCTGCTGGATACTGGTGCAGCAAAGAGTTCAATCATGCATTCAAAACTCCCTGGCGCGCCTTTGTCTGGCGAAATGAATGTCTCAGTAGGTTTTTCTGGCGCCCCAGTTAGGAACCCGATTTCTAGTCCTATGTCACTGTCTGTTGGACCTTGTGAGCTAAAAGCACCCCTCATCTTAACGACAGGTTGTGGTGAAAATTTGCTAGGATTAGATTTGCTAAAAAGATTGCATGCGACGCTGTATTGTTCTCCCTCAGGAGTACAACTTACATTAGGTAAGAAAGTGATTTCCCCAATGTATTTGTCTAAGAATGCAATGCCACCTGAATTGTCATCCCTTCCGGATGTCCTTTGGGCTACTGGTCCCAATGATGTGGGTCTCCTGGAAATACCGTCATATGTGGTCACTTTAAAAGCCAATGTCAGATTGCCACGCATTCCCCAGTACAAGATCTCCAATGAAGGTCAGAAAGCTTTGTTAGCAATTGTCAGCGATTTGGTTAAAAAGGGTGTAATTGAAGAGACAAGAGACAACGTTTGCAATAGTCCTGTTTTACCTGTCTTAAAACGAACGGACCCTTCACAGCCACCTGTTTACAGATTTGTGATTGATCTTAGAGAGGTTAATAAGATTGTTGTGCCACAGTTTCCAGTTGTCCCTGATATAACTGCCTTGTTAACCATGATTCCAGCCTCCACTGCATGGTTCTCAGTGATCGATCTGAAGAATGCCTTCTTTAGCATCCCAATTGCAGAGGAGAGCAGAGACATTTTTGGCTTTAGTTTAGGAGGCCGAAGCTTCCGCTTTAAACGCGCTCCCCAGGGCTACTGTGAAAGTCCATCAATATACAGTCAGGCTTTAAAAGCGCAGCTTGATGCACTGGTTTTGCCCAGTGGCGCTATCCTTATTCAGTATGTTGACGATTTGCTAATCGCCGCGGATACTGAAAAGATTTGCAAAGAAGCTACATTGTCATTGTTGCGTCATTTGTCTGCCTTCCATCACAAAGTGTCTCTCTCAAAGCTGCAATATTGTCGACAAGAAGTGACCTACTTAGGTCATCTCTTATCGAAGGAGGGAAGGAAACTGACCCCAGAAAGAATTCAGGCCATTGCACAGTTGAGTGTGCCTAGAACACAGAAAGAAGTACGTGCTTTCTTGGGCATTACTTCATACTGTAGGCATTGGATTCCCAATTTTTCCTTGCTGGCAAAACCTTTGTTAGCATTAACATGCAAAGACACACCGAATCCTATCCCATGGTCTGAAGAGTGTCAGAAAAGTTTTTGGTAATTGCGCAATGCATTATGTTCAGCTCCTGTGTTGGGTACCCCTGAATACAGCAAGCCTTTTACATTGTATGTTCACGAAAAGAACGGTTGCGCATTATCAGTGTTAACACAGCCTTTTGGCAACAGACCGCGTCCATGCGCATATTTTTCGTCAACCTTGGATCCAGTAGCTAGGACATTGCCAAGTTGTCTGAGAGCTACAGCTGCCGCAGCTATGTCTATTCGACAGTCTGCTGGCCTAGTAATGGATAATACATTGATTGTTATGGTTCCACATGCTGTGGACACATTGTTAAACAGGACCAAGACGCAACACTTAACTAGTGCGCGATTATCTGGATATGAGCTGACACTGTTAGCAAATCATATACACATAAAGAGATGCAACACGTTGAATCCAGCTACATTGTTACCAATCCCAGCAGACCTAGATGAGATTGAGCAACATGATTGTCTGTTCAGAACAGAAGAAGAGACGAAAGGGAGAGTAGATCTTAAAGATACTCCCCTGACTGAGTGTGATGGTACTTTATGGGTGGATGGTTTGTGTTTCAAGCTTCCAAATGGTGATACGACTGCTGCATATGCTATCACGACTTTGCACACGATTGTGGAAACTGCACGTGTGCCACAAAATTTGGCTCAAGCAGCTGAATTGATGTTCCCTTACGAGAGCATGCGTGTTGTCTGAAGGAATGAAAGTGAACATATATACGGATAGCCAGAACGCCTTTGGCGTGGCGCACAGTTTTGGGTGATTGTGGAAAGAACGTGGGTTCCTGACTTCGCATGGAGCTAAGATTCAGAATGGCAAGTTGGTGAATGATCTTCTTGAGTCACTGACCCTACCGTTGCAAGCTGCGATTATGAAATGCAGTGCGCACAAGAAAATCACTGATGATGTTGGTCGTGGTAATGCGTTTGCTGATGAAGTCGCGAAAGAAACAGCAAAAGATGTGAAGACTCGAATGTATGTTGCAGGCCCTGCAAGATGGGTTAGTGATGTTGGAATGTGTGAAAACACAATAGAGAGTGTAAAGTCTCTTCAAGCTGAAGCCACAGAGAAAGAGTTGAGCAAGTGGAGAGAAAGTACGGGTAAGTTGGATGAGAATGGTTGTTGGGTCGATTTGTCAGAACATAGGCGATGGTTGTTACCTGATGCATATGTGCTTCCAGTGGTTACTATGGCACATGGAATGGCACATATCAGTATGAAAGGAATCTGTAAGTTGTTTGCTCCAGTATGGCAGAATGCTGGAATTCCCAAGTGTGCAGAGAATGTGGTCAAGAATTGTATGGTATGCTTGAAGTACAACCCTGGTAGGGGAACCCCAACTCCAGCTGGTCATTTTGCGCCTCCATCACATCCATTTGAAGTTTTGCAGCTAGATTTTATCCACATGGAAAGGTGCAACAACCTGAAATATGTATTGGTGGTTGTCTGCGCTTTTTCAAAATGGATAGAGGCCTATCCCCTAAAAGACAACACTGCTCTATCCACAGCCAAAGCCCTTGTGAAGGAATTTTTCCCTAGGTTTGGAATGCCAAGAATGGTGTGGAGTGATAATGGGAGTGAATTTGTGGGTCAAGTGATGAAGAATGTGTGTGAGGGATTAGGGATCAAGCAGAAGTTCCACGCTGCAAATCACCCCCAATCAGCTGGATTAGTAGAGCGCTACAATGGCGCTCTAAATCTCAAGCTGGCCAAAATCCAGGCGAGCTCCGGTCTTAAATGGCCTGACGCTCTGCCTCTAGCACTCCTGTCCACCAGAATGACCGTACACTCACGAGTGGGACTTAGCCCATACGAGGTGGTTTTTGGCTGCCCGGCCAATGTATGGGGTGTGCCAAGCCCGACGAAATTCAGCGAAATCGAACATCCAGTACTGCTTGATTACTTGTATGAATTGACGGCTAAATTGCGTGTTTTACACCGACAGGTGCACGATACTCTTCCCCAGGCCTCTGAAGCTCCAGGACACCCTGTCGACCCTGGCACGTGGGTTTTGGTGAAAAATTTCCAGCGCAAAAGCAACGATGAGCCTCGTTGGATCGGCCCTCATCTCGTACTTCTGTCTACAAGATCAGCTGTTCGAGTAAAGGGGAAGAAGAACCGGATCCACGGCGCCCACGTCAAAAGGATACCTTAGCCTCTGCCGTATGACCAGTGGGTCCAGGAGGGTATCGCTGACTCTGAAACAGACACTGTACCTCGTTTTGTGCCGTTCAGTGATGCACGCATAAAAGGCACAACTTCAGCACAACAGAGTGACGATATTTTGCAAGAAGCTGTGCCACCGTCAATTCGATTGGACACCACAGAGCCTGAACTCTTGTTTCAAGATCAGACAGTACCTGGCCGTTTTCATTATAATCTAAGACCAAGGCCTATGGACAAATAAATATTCTTTTTTCTTACCCTTTTATTTTTTGATACCATAGCTCTCCCATCTGAAGGACTTTCTTGATTTTTGTTTTTCGAACCACCATCCGGGTTCAGCCGCAGGGTCGCGGTGCCAAGACTTTGGGGTATAGGCCGAAGACGTTAGGTCAACGGTTCTGGTTGGTCTAGGGCGTTCCCTGGACTGACAGGCGTACTCCTTAGCAGAAGATACTCACCCGCCGCGAGCGGCACGATTAGAGGATGGAGTTTTTCAAGATGGAGAGACTCGCTGAGGAAATGAACTTTAAAGCAAGAATGTGTAAAATAATGAGGAGCAAACGTTTTGTATTATTATGTCTGTTTATATTATGTGGTATGGTAGTGTTTACTGTAGGATTTGTATTCTTCTCCTCTCAAGAGCCCATTGCACCCACTGTACAGCCTATACCTCCTCCTACTGTCTCCTCACACTCTTTTCACCCTCTGCCTGAACACGAACAAGCTAGACGATCAGAGTTTGTAAACAACTCGTTTATTCAGCTCCTGCACCAGCACCAACTAGTCATGAATACAACCAATTGCTGGGTGTGTGGTTTAATGCCACATACCATTAATAAGGGTATTCCTTATCTAGTGCTGCCGTTTAGTTACAATGGATCGTCGTGGGCATTCCAGACCATGTTTCTCTTTGCTCTAGATGCGTACTCCCCGCAAAAACCGCGTTCCATCAGACCTAGCACAAATAATAAAGCTTTAATGAAAGGAGTTGCCGATATGAGCAGAGATATCGACGCATACTCATCTATTCCTAAGGAGGAATTGAGAGCTTATGTAGGGTGGAACGCGACGGGGTATAGTATTAGTCTGGGAGAAAGACAGCGAAAAATGTCATCCCCAATCTGGGTCGTACCCCACATAGGTCGGTTCTGTTTACAAGGTAATGGTCAGAATCCAAGAGCTCAGCTGGGGAGATGTGACTGTACTGAAACGTACACCTTTCCGTCACAGTTTTCCCCTGCGTTTTTGGCTGCCAAGGGTACATATTTTATCTGCAATGACCGAGCATATACATGGTTGCCCCCTGATTTTTCGGGCACATGCTATATTGCAAATCTGCTACCGCCAACATTTACTGCTGCCTCTGACTATCACAAGACCAGAGTTGTTAGAGGCGTGATTAGTAAGGAGGATACTGCCGGTCAGGAAGCGGGAGACTTCTTTTTGGGTTTCCTGCCGTTTTGGGGACCTATGGTCAATAGTAGAAACCTGAGACAACTGACTCGTGTGGTTGAATCCACCGTTAATGTTACGGCTGGTGCCCTTGGTAATTTGACAGCTGAGCCCCAAGCGGATCGCCTCATGACTTTGCAGAACAGCATGGTTCTAGACGTTATACTTGCAGACCGCGGTGGGGTATGTAAGGTTATCCAATCTAGTTGTTGCATTTTCATACCAGACAACGCTCCAACAGTTTATCAAGCCATCTCCAAACTGCATAAAATATCTGAATCCATACACGTGGATAAAGGAGATTGGTCACTGGTGGGGTGGTTCTGGGAACTGATATCTGCCTGGGGTTGGAAAGTTCTGATGGTCATTGGAATGATCTTAGCCATCCTTTTCCTGTTCTGTCTGTGCATACAGTGTGCTCCTGCGATATGTGGCCTCTGTGCTACATTATGTGTAAGGAAACCTGTATCGAGGGACGAGTTAAGTAATAGGATGATGCTACAGCAACATCTCCATGACTTCGTGAATATTGACCTACACTCGGATTGAAATAAGTATAGTTATTGCCTATGTAAGGGCAAAAGGAGGGTCTGTCGTACTTTAGAATTTGGTACCACGTAGGAGGCAGGGCCCTACCCCTGTCTATCTCGGTATTAGCGAACCGCGAATGGTCAATGCGGTATGTACAAGTGCTTTGTGTAACGTTCTAGCTATGAATGCACTGTGTATACGTTATTATACATCACTACGTGGGTTCCATCTTGGAGCGGTGGCCATCTTATGGTTGCCCTCACATAGGCTACATATCATGAAGCAAATACGGGCCTTTTAGAGCACATGTGCCTTCCTTTGACTTCTCTGTGACCTGGGCAGCTTGGCTCCGCTGCCCCAGGTCAGTCCGGTCTCACGAGCTCCCCGTCCTCTGGCCACCTGTGATTAGCATCAGGGCTTGACACACCATAAAGCCTTTTCATCCTACACGAGCCTCCAGCTAATCTCTTTCACACCTGACTCTTCCTGCTTTATGGCTTGTTTTCCAAACAGGAGATGCTCATGTTTATTGGGGCCTATCGATATCTGATGTGGGATCTGAGCCTTGCTGGGTAAATAATTGTGGGCTGGCTTAACTGGAATGTGGGATGGTCATCATGACTCTGCCTTTTCGTTTGTAATGTATACCTATGAATGACCATGCCATAAAACAAGGAATGTGTGCCTGAAGCATGATATTTTGTATTTAAGGAGAAGCTAGTTTCTGTAACTTTTAGCAGTCTCCTGAGAACATACACGCTGTTGTACTTCTAGGATACCTGTAATTGGTCTGCAGCCAATAAACTGACAGGGGTGTGGAAATTTTAAAATAATCTACTTGTCCATGGGACAAAATGCAACATAAACCTACATGTCCTGTAAGGCAATCAACTTGTCCCACCTATTCACAAATCAATTACGTGGGATGACACACAGCCATTAGTGGATTTTTTTCATAAAACTGACCAGTGGTTAATCAGTGATTTTCAAAAATGTTGTTGGCAAACTTGACTTTATTGCTGAGAAAAGCGATATTCTCCTGAAGTGCTGAAACATAACAATAAATGATCTTCAATAAATCAATCAAATGACACTTGTTAAAGCGCACAGCTGTTTCGAAGGCAGCAACCCAGCACTCTAGCAGACCGTAAAGGCATGCCAAAGTAACTCGAAACTAAACGGAGTCAAACAGCAAGTTTTAAGTTGCCTTTTTTAGGCTGACGAGTCAATTAACATTAACTGAAAAATTAATTTTGCCTTGTGTACAGTAAAGCGGTTGCCGCCACAGCGAGACTTGAGAATTTTTGTAGGCCTCTGAAGATGACTATTGTTGGATATACGCACCCACTTTTGAGTATACAGGGACTGTCTATTCAGCAGATATGTGGGGCCTCACCATGATAAGCGCTGGAAGCCATCGTTAAATGGTGCCTCAACACTCTCCTGATTAGTCATGCCGCTGCACTTTGAATTAGCTTAAGTCAAATATGCAGGAAGACCAAGGTAGAGACTGTTAAAGTAAACGTGGGACATAATTAAAGAATACATTGTTTTCCCAGTCTCTTCAGGAACCAGACCAAGAAACGTCTTTATAATTTTCAGACAGGCAAAATATGTTTAATTTGTGACGTAAAAGAGAGGGTTGAGTCAAATATGATGCACACATTTCTAGCAGGTTTGTGGTATGATTAGGACAGGTTTGGCAGGCCAACAGACAAAAGGTGGCAGGAGCCATTTTGGTAAAAACCAAATCTTTTGTTTTGTCAGAATTTTGTTTAAACAATTTGCATCCATTCGAGTTGCGACTGCTCTAAGACATTGTTTGAAATTGTGAAAAGCTGCCTCTGTATTATCTTGGAAGGATCTTGAATAGCTGACTTTAGGTATGGTAGTTTGGATATACTGGTCCAAAAACAAGCTGCAGCTTATTTGCATATCGATCCATGTTGGGTGTATGTGGAAGTACATGCTGCCAAAATATTGAGAACCAAAATATAGAATCTGGAGTTAAGAATAGTAAATTTTTACTTAACAATTACCTTCTCAAAATTTTGGCCCTCAATATTTTGTATATATTATTCTGGTAGCACGATATTCTGAAGGCAAAATTTAGGTAGAGTACCTCAGGGTTGCAGTAAAAAAGAAATAGATGAGAAATTCTGTGCAGTTGAGGAGGTGTTGTCTGTCACGAGATGTCTGGCCTGCTTCCAGCCTAATTGGTTCTTTCCTTTCATCTTGCCAAACTGACATACTCACTGCACATACACACAACCCAAATAAAATGACACACCCTCCCGGGACGAAAAAACAGACTCACTGCACACTCAAATGCCATGGCACAGACACAAAGCTACGCTATAGATGCATAGACTCATACATCACTTAATGGACAAACACACAAACACATGCAGGACCACACCCCTAGAAACTTGCCCCCGTGCAGACATAAACACACCCACTATAGATAGACCCAAGCGCTCTCTATAAACAAACTGTACCTAACAGGAACGGTTTGCATAACATGTGCCCTAATTTGGCACTGACTGGAGCAGAGATACTGCCCGCAAAGATATCCACGGATTTCCAAAAAAAGGCTGGAAGAAGCCACTCATTTTCTCTTCTAAGGTAGGACATTCTACAGATGTATAAAAAATACAAATGTATGTTGCAGAAGGGAAATAATTTGTAGGAAGTTTAGGATTAGGTGGCAATGATGTCCAGCATAGGTCCATGAGGGCAGGTCAGACTCAATGGCCAGACTTTCAAAATGACCACAGATGGCAAAGTATTTTTGAGAATTAAATTGAACCTATTCCTACATTGGTTAATTGTAGATTATATTCATTCCTAATATTATGCATTGGTTCCTCAGACAGACAGCCTCACATTCTTTACTTGTTTTCTTTTCAAAACATGCCCAGTAGGCTAGGTCGTCCATTTCAGGTGTTTCGCTGCAGTTCTCGTTTCTCAAAAGGGTTAATTTCTGATATGCATTTCTTTACATGTCTTTGTTATTCATTTACTCACAATAAAATGTCACTTGAGGTGTCCAACATTTGGCAGCAGAATGTCACTCGTTTTAAGTACACTGTAACCACGGAAATGTCACCCATAAGCAATGAAAAATCGGCAGCTATGAGTATCACATCACACAAAAGGCCTTCAAAATGCTGGGCTAAGTGTGTAGCTAAACGAGCCAAAGCTAAAAGAGCCAAAAGCATAAGTCTTCCTTTTTACACATAAACTAAGACCACACTAAATAAAAAATACCCTGAAATGCCTAAGCACACTGACAACTTGTCAGCACCTCTCCCAAACAAAAGCTCACCTATCAGAACCTGAATAACAAGGTCTTTGCCCTCCGAGCAGCAAATCGGGGTCTCTTGGAACTTGATGCACCAGCCAACTCCTCTGCTCTCTTTAGCACAATTACAGCCGACTGCTCCAACCCCTGCAAAGCTGCCATGGTCAGATCCGGAGAAAATCTGAGCCAAATGGGACCCCGCACGCCAGATGAGACAGTCCTTTCCAGTGTTACACATGCAGGAATGCTTCCTTGCGCACCAGCAAATAAGGCTTGTAAATGCAAACTCACTATCCTGCATGAGCAATCTCCACCACACTTTCGATTTCTTTGAACAGACGCACCACAGGAGAAAGTGAAAACGGACAACAAAACAGACGGAGGAAAGGAGTTACAGCCGTGCCTCAGCAGATTTTATATTGCGTCTTATTATAACCTAAAAGGCAAGAAAAAATAACGTTACAATTGAGTTCCTTCGTGTATTATTGTGGCAGTTAGTGAGAAAAAAACATATACTGGCAGAGTCTACGGCCGCTCTCTAAGACCTCGCTCCTTGCTCATCCCAGTTTCATTCTCTTTCTGCTGCCTCTATCTCCTACTTCATAGGCTTGCGGAGCAAAAGTGTCCAGTTATCAGCACTAGCCACACAGGCATTAGCTGCTAGTAAAACACAAAAACGTGTTTTTAAAATCCTAGCCTGCAAGGAAAATAAATTGCAAGTTCTGTATTCGGCATCCCGTGCCATCACGAATACTATGGCATTAGTAAATGGAGCGAGAGAGACTTGTAGAGCTCTCATAGGCAGACAATTGTTCTTGTGCGCACAAGAGCTATGCATGCGTGCAGAAGCTACTACCAGTAGCGAAGAGAAGTGCATCTGAGAGAACACTACCGGCCACTCACCGAGCCGATAGCTGTAGGGGCGGGGCCAAGTAGGGAGGTCTCCATTTACTTTGATTTAATGTCTAGTTGTCCATCGGACAAAATAGACATTAAATCTTCTTGCCCCTGACAGAAATCAACATGTCTCGGGCGTCGGGCGATATGAATTCCCCTCCCCTGAACTGATCTTTGACTTCACCCAGAAGACTCTGTGTTTCTGTAGGTCTGAAACAGGAAGAACCCGAAGTCATAGTGTGTGTTCCCCTGCACCGCTGGGCTTAAAATTTCCAGTACTTCACTTGCGTCATGCTTGCACCATGGAACGTGGTAAATGCGCGTCACAAATCTGCAAATCATATTTATGAAGCCACGCAAAGCCACTTTGCATGGCTTTGAATGGTTTCATAAATATGGAGTAAATCAACACAGCGCAAATTGCTGCTTTGACTTACTCTGCACAAGGGAGGCGTTGCAGTGGGTGTTCCCACTCAACTCTCACGTTTTTTATGCATTCCCAGATTTACAAGGACTTGTAAACCTGGGACTGATTCAAAATCCGACGCCTCCCCAAGGGAGGCACAACAAGGAGAAACATCTTTATTTCTCCCTGTTTTCCTCTTTCTATATGTGGAGCACTCATACAAAGAGGAAAAAGCCTCTCAGGTTTGCTTTTGTGCACAAAAACAACGCTGCATGCAATGGAGGCACCCTTGCACCCTGGTGCAAGGGTGCCTGCGTTGGCGCTAGGCTGACAAAACGGCACCAGCACACTTGGAAAGGGCAGGAATGCACCGTCTTGGATAAAGACGGTGCATTTCTGCCCTTTCCCTGTGACCCAGGGCAGCACAGCAAAGTAACTTGATGCGTTGCACCACCATTCCCGTAGATATGTCCCTAAGTTCTCAAACTTCACGGTGTCTCTTTGCTTCAAGCAGCAAGCACTTTTAACATGTGCTGCCTGCTTTTGGGCCGCTGCAATTACGCAGCAATGGAGGGCAACATTATGTTGCAGTGTTGACTAAATTATGCAGCAAAGAAAGACTGCAGCTTAATGTGGTACATTTTCTGATACTTTGTTATTTTGAAATTTTTACACATACTAACAGTCTCTGTAAAGCTTTCGCCTCATTAATAGCAGCCCTGAGAACGTGACCAGTCAACCTTTGTAAAGGGCCCGGCACTTCACAGCAACACAAGTCACGTTGTTTTGATCCATTTGAGATGCAAACACATTTTTAGGTAAAACCATCAGCTTATGAAGCAGATGGTGCTTTATGTGGCAAACACGGCAGAGTTATAATTATGTGGAAAACATTTGCAAACTAGGATATTTTGCCATTCATGTTTGAACTTCTCTCATGCAGTCTCTGGTGGGTGGTATTCCTATACACCTACAGTGCTCATGGAGAGACAAAGGAGGAAGGTGCCTAATAGTGATTGCAGAGGATAGTAGCCTGTAGGGGAGAAAATAACTGATTGAAATAATCTGAGGGCCACTACCTATTTTTGACTCTACCAATGTTTGAGTCTCATAATTCAGAATTGATGCATTTGCAATTCGGATAGCTATCTAACTTGAGTGGTAATTACACAAACTACTCATAAATTAGTTGTATCTCATTCAACTGATACTGCTAAAAGCATCTGCAAAACCAACAGGTCTGGGTTGTTTTAGAGTGGTAGGTCTAGATACAATAACTGGAAACTAAGAGGCATCTAATGCTGGCTTAATGACATGTTACGTGAAGCATGTAAAAACACATGAATACAATTTTGCATTGACCGTGGGGCACAGAATGATGTCATCAACAGTGCTCCCCAACACGTGGGGCTTCCTGTCATCGAATCTAAAGCCAAATGTTATGTTCAGAAATGGTTAGAAAAAGGAAGGAGAAGTGCTAATGAAAGAAACTGCATGACTCGGAAAGAAATGGCTTATGATTCCATCTATATGCGTATTTGGGACATTCTGTGATTGAATACGTATCCCACATTGTAAATGTATTTTAATGTCAATAACTCATCTATTAAACCTCAAATAAACGTGTATCTATTGGTTGCATTAAATAACATCATAAGCTGTAACTCGTCAGTGAAATGCCAAACATACTAAAAATTGGGATGTTTTGCTCTTTTTTTTAGCTACACCTCTGACTCCGCCCACTGACCCAATCCTCGGAATATTCCCGCCCCCTGATGCCACGCCCACAGTTCCCCTACTGTTTTTTTCCCCACTTCGACCACTGGCCAGACTATTGGATTTCTATCTGCATAACCACTACTAATCCTCGAAAATACAGAAAAAACACTCTGAGCAAATCCTGGACGTCTGGTGGCATTCACCCTTACTGCAGAAGCCTCTTCTTTTTCAAGTCAAAACTTTCCATTCCTGCCTTTCAACGCCCCTCTTAATTGTGCGGATGAAAGAAAGGGATACAACAGCAGGGTAAGAATAGTACTGAAGAAAAGGATAATATACAACAGTAATATGCCCCTTTCCGCTTTTACTTTTTATAAGCGCAACGGGGAGTTGTGTTGTCTAAAACTTCGCGGGGGAGTAGTAGTAATGGTAAATAAGTTATTTTACTTGCCTGTATGTGAAACAGCACTCCCTCATCTCCTCTCCAAACTGTGTGCGAGTCCTAGGTTACATGAACACAGTAAAAAGACTATCGTACCCATGAAATAAGATGAGACTACATGAAGTGGACGGACGAGCACCAGACTATTCTTTTCTTTTACAGAATTTTTTTTTTTTTTTAAATAAAAGTACGTAATCGATTGCACTGTCCCGGTAACTTACCTGTGTTGTAAAATATTTGGGGTCTCAGCGAAATTCCGTTTCCCCTTGCTTTTCAGCTGTCTTCGGAGCAGTGCCCTATTGGGTAGCTCGAACGGCTCTTCCGGAGGTCCGCCCAATCAGGGAGAGCAAGCCTCAGCCCTTTCTCTGATTCAGGCAGAAGCAGCTGCACGCCGAGCCGAGATAATCCTGCTATAGAAATACGTCGTGGGCAGTGCTGTTCGAGTTCCTCTGCCAGGCTATCCGTTGTACCTGATGTTTATTTATTTCTTTATTTAATGCATTTTTGATTTAAAAAAGTAAAGATATTTTGGTGGGTATAATGCCATGGCAGGAGAGAGATTAATTAATATTTTCTCTCCCTAATTTTTCCAGTGTATTTTTTCCTACACTTACACGTGTTTTGATTGATTGTGTTTTCTGCCCAGCTTGTGGTGGGATAACGTGGGCAAACCCCTAGATCGTGATCCTGCTATATTTATAATGCATAGTACCATAACTTCACAGCAGTGCTGCTGTAATTATATCACAGTACTGCCATCCCCCAGCTGAGCTCCCGTACCTATGACTTTTAACCAAAGATGCTAATGGCTAATGTCACACATTAGACACGTCTTAATATAGCTGCAATATTATAATGGCACAGTACCTGTACTTCTCAGTGGTGCTGCTCTACCTATATTGCAGACAGTACATGGCCTTCTCAATAGTGCGGTTATACATATAATTGCACAATTCTTGCACCTCTTCTGTGCAGTTCTGCCTTACTAAGAATAGCACAGTACTGTCACTTGTCAGCAGTGATGTATGTGCAAGTGTACAGAAGCATTCCTCGGTGGTGCCTCTATGTATCCAATGGCACGCTATGTGGCACTTCTCAGCCTCAGTGCCAGTGCTTCCCAATCACAGATGAGTTGCTATACTTACTGACACAAACACTCTACATACACTTCTCTTTAGGAAGTGGACTCGGTGAAGACACACTTGTTCTCACCACTTCAAACACTGGTTGTAAATCTCTCAAACCTCGCTGCCTCATATCTCCACGCCCAAACTGCTATGGCCAGATCACAACACCACCAACAGATCGCTAATGGAAACACAATAGCTGTTGTCATGGCAAGGACAGAATGCGTTGCCCACCAACCTGCAGCAAAACAACAAGCAAGTGGAATGACTGAAGCACGCAAGTCCCCGAATGCTTCGGGACTGAACTCCTCCTGTGAAGAGCGCTGGAGGCAGGGGTGTGATAACGGACCTCTGCCATGCGTTTAATCACCTCCCTCGAGATCGCATAAGCCGATATGCTGAGAAGCAATGCATGCCTCCCTCGCACAGTGCAGACTCCGGGTTCGTGTGCTGCCTGCGGGTCGGGAAAAATTAATGGCGCCCCAGGGCCTCATTGGAAACCTAGCCTAGGGCGGAGGATGCACAGCTGTCCAAGGGACAGTCCTAGAGCTAGGGTTATTGTCAGGTTGGAAAGGGTCATCGCGTGAAGCACTGAAAAATGAACACAAAAAAGCTCGAGAAGCACTTCAAAGCACTAAAGCTGCTCTTCTGTGGGAGGAGTGTCTTACTTGTTTGCACCCTGAGGCTCGGGACGACCAAACCTTGTGCGTATGCTTGTAATATTAAGCATGCGCACAAACAAGGGGGGAGCACATACAGACGGGGAGCTGCAAATGGGGGCGTGATTTAGAAGCAGCAAAGCTCACGGCCATATTTTGAATGGAATGTGAGTTAAAACGCAGAATGCCTCGGAAGCTTTAACAAATTAAAAGTGAAGGAGTGCATCGCGCTTAATAATTAAAAGTGAATGCGGCTGTGACGCTTAGAAATAAAAGTGAATGTGGGATAAGTGAAGGAGGCCGTTGTGCTTGGATGTAGAAGCGAAGGCAGGCTCAGACTTAGTATTCTAAAGTTAAGGCTGCCCTGACGCTGAATATTTAAAAGTGAAAGCGGGCACCGTGAGGAGTAATTAAAAGTTACAAATCACCAGGTGCCCAGTGTGTATGCCTTTTAAGCATGCTGCCTGTACACAGAGCGCGCTGTAGCAGCAGCTTTCACAAGAGGAACATGCCCAATCCTCCTTAAAACAAAGCCCAAAACTACCTACCATCCTACCAAAAAGAAGCCCAAATGATGATCGACTGCAAAGTAGTGCTCAGGAAACACGCAGTAAAGGGGTCAATAGCCGTGGAAGGAGACATGGCCATCATAAGCCGGGTTTAACAGCCTCTAAACCAATCAGAAGGCAGCATTTAGAAAGGAAAAAGCCACAAGCCAATGAAAAAGTGGGAGGGGGAGTGGGCAGGGCTTCCCTCACCTATAGTGTATACTGCATGCATCGCAAAGCGAGCAGCGCATGCGCTGCACCGCAAGGCAATACCTAAGCCAATAAGAAAGTGGGTGGGGGAGTGGGAGGGGCTTCCCGCACCTATAGTATATACGCCATGCCTCTCAAAGCGAGCAGCGCATGTGCTGCACCGCTAGGCGAGTCCTAAAAAGTAAAAAATAAGATAAAAGGTGGCAAAATTAGGTTAATACAGGTATAGAATACATATTTACAACGTTGTGATGTTTGTGCTGCACAACACCATCACTAAAACACTGTAGACTTTCACTTATTTTACTGTGGCCTCAGCTGTGATTTTATTCACCAACAGCCTTGAGTCAGCGTCTTGTAAATACAGATAATGAAATGTGCTAATAATAAATGTGCAAACTAAACAGAGACTTATTTATACATTTTCCATTTTTTGGGTCGCGCCTAAGATAGAGGTAATCAATTACCACCTCGTCCCAGTCACTACAATTGAGGTGTGAGGTGCTGTTATCTCACAACTGGAACAAAGCAGGAGAATCCAGAAAGCTTGCCCACCAAGCCACCTGCATACATGCTAACATTTCAACACTACAAAGAGGGAGTTTTTGAAAAATAAATCGGGGGACTTTATTTTTCCCATTGAAGCACATAGTGCCGGCCCAGTGACGTGAACTTGACCGATACATTGTTTAAAAGTGACCCGTTTTATAGGTGTGTTCTGCATGTTAGCAAACTGGTTTCCCCGCAAGGTGCTAAGTCCTTTGTACTACGTGACCTGAGTAATAAATAACGGTGCAGGCCAGGCGGGACGAAGGGTACAACCGGAGCCAAGACACATACTTTTGCCTCTGAGTAATTATTGCATAGCAAAGCTACAGTACCATCAAAGACGCCACAACGTCCAGAAGGAGAATCACCTGCTGGTGAAGAGCAGATAAGCCCGAGTGCAAGCCCCCCGTCATCGGAAGGGAAGCTGGAGCTACAGGAGTGGAAAACAACTCCCGAAGCCAGAGGTATGGTCTTCGGCCGAATCCTGCCCCCAGCCAAATACTAAGAGACTTTGCGTGCTGTGTGTACAAGCACTGAAGATGCAACATTAAAAGATCTTAACATCTAAAAGATTGGAGGGATGTAGTGACGGTGCCACCCGGCCCACACTATACATTGTATTTCAAACAGGCACGCACACGGAGGGCGGGCTCGCCCGAAGGTTTAAATTAATGAGTGCAAGAACGCTCGGGGTCTTTGGCTCACACGAAAACCACTGTGTGTGTGTGTTTTTCATTTTGTGCTGCGTAATCACGCCAGAGGCCTAGCCTCAGCGCAGCGCATGTCCAGCCTCGTCTGGACACCACATTGGCGACGAGGCGGGTCCCACCCATGCCTCTGCCGCGCATTACTTGCTTTGACAGCCTCCCCAGCGCCGCGGATCGTGGCAGGTCGCCGCCATCGCAGCCTTCAGTGCGGCGGGAGAGTTCCGGTCGATCGAGCACCGGCATGTGCTGCATCACCAGGTGTCCACCCCGGACTGCGAAGCTGCCTGGTGCCCTGTCCTACCGTGGAGACCCAGCGGAACACGAGCGGAGCTGTCGGGGCGGCGCCTGGAGTTGCGTCACTGAGGTGAGGCCGCACCAGCCCTGTGCGTGCTTCTGCTCCAGCTGGGCGCGGCGCACCCACTGCCGCGTGGTCAAGCCTGCGGCCTCAGCGTTTACAAGACCTGATCCGACTGTGCTCAGCGCTCCCACTGTCACGTGGTCGAGCCTGCGGCCGGCGGGCGAAAAGTGTGGCCATCTCTACAGAGCAGTTTGCAGATTGGTGTCCGTAGCGGCACAGCGCTCCCACACGCACATCCCCTGCACCAAGAGAAAATAAACAAGCATTTGGCAACAAACACTGAACGGTGCATAGATCCTCCCACATTTAACCACGCCAGCCACGGAGGGCATTAACTGCTTTTCACCCAGGCTTCACCTGCCCAGCGCCCGCAGCACGCAGACCACCCTCGCTAACCACAGCAATCAAGCATTGGCAGATGCATCTGTCCACAGGTCTGTTTCTGCTCACAACTGGCAACTGCAAAGTACACTGCCTGCATTGGCCCTGTGCCCTGCAGTTTGCTCATTTGCAACCACCAACAAGCACTGGCAAGTGCAACTGATCACCAGTCTGTCCCTGCTCAGCACCCACAGCAGTCAAGACCCTAGCCCAGCCATCCGCCACTGTAGGAGGAGCAGACATGAGCATGCCCAACGTAGCTGGTGCTCCTAGGGCGCAACTGCCAGTCCTACAGCAGGTGCCCCTGCACGCACCACCGCAACCTGGTCACGCCACGGCAGCCCCCCTGCCCCCGTTCAGCGAACTCGCAGATCCGGACACTGCAGCAGCGCGATGGAAATTCTGGATCGGCCACCTAGACCACTACTTTGTGGGAATGAGGGAGACGGACGGGAAGGTGAAAAGGTCACTCCACATGTGCTATGGAGGGGAGAATTGTACGATTTATTCGAGATGCTACCTAACACGGGCAGATGACAACTATGATGAGGTGGTGGAGGCCTTAAACAGGCACTTTGACCCGCAAATAAACTCTGATTTCAAACGATTCAAGCTCCGCCAAGCAAGACAAGGGGAGGTCGAGATCATAGATGTGTTCTATGCCCATCTGAGAAAGCTGGCGAGCTCCTGCATGCTATATGACCAGAGGGAGGAGATCAGGGCGCAAGTCATACAAGGGTGCCGCTCGGTGACGCTGCGACGCCTGATACTCAGGCAACCAGGCATCACCCTGGATGAGATCCTCGTGTTCGCCAGCTCACACGAGCTGTCCAACGCTCATGCTGACGAGATGGAGGCAGCTCTCAACCGGCCCAGTACGCAATCTGGGACCTCCTGTCCTCCAGTGATAAAAGAGGAGAGAGTGGACGTGATTCAGAGACACCAAGAGGGTCCAGAAAGCCGCCACAGTAGATCGCATGTGGTAATTGCGGTTTGGATCACCCACCGGCGGGGAGATGCTTCGCAAGGGGGAAGATCGGCTCCCAATGAGGAAAGCTCAACCACTTCGCGAACGTATGCCAAGGAGGTAGAGCGAGAACGAACACAGCAGGGCAGCGTGGACCGTCAACGGCAGTGAGGCAACTGACGCTGGAAAACCAGTTGGATCAAGTGGACACGACACTGCCAGGGTTTGGCCTAGGTGCAGATGACGATGACGTCTTCATTGTGTCATTTGTGAGTCAAGAAAGTCCGACGCGTCGACCTCCACCCTCCCCATCACAGTGGCAGGCTCCTCTGTAAAAGTGCTCATAGACATCGGAGCGTCGGTGAACGTGATGGACAGCGATCAATAAGAGCAGTTGTCACCGCGACCCCCGCTCGCACCCTCCAAAGCAAAAATATACACCTACGTTGGGACGGAGCCACTTCCCCTATGAGGAGTCACGGCGGTTGAGGTCACCAGCGAAGGGCGCCACCTGCACACACGGCTTCATGTCACCGAAGGAAAGCGAGGGACGCTCCTCAGTTGCCACATGGCAGAAGACCTGGAACTGGTCTTTTTCGCCAATCAGGTGCATAACCTGCACGCCCGAGGCATCCTCCGAGACTATCCCATGTTATTCGAAGGGCTGGGGTGCCTGAAAGGAAAGCTATTCAAACTACACATCGATCCAACGGTCAAGCCTACTCCCTGAGGCACAGGAGGGTGCCATTCCACCTCCGCCCTCAAGTGGAGGAGGAGCTGCAAAAGTTGGAGCAGTTGGGGGTAATTGAGAAGGTGTCAGGCCCCACTCCGTGGGTGTCACCTTTGGTCGTTGCCCCCAAGCCGAAGCAGTCAACATGTGCCTTCCGAACAAAGCTGTGAAGCGGGATCACCATCTCACGCCCACCATGGATGACATAGTGGCCGACCTCAACAGGGCCAAGTGGTTTACAAAACTCGACCACACCGCCGGCTACCACCAGCTGGAGCTTCATCCCGATAGCAGGAACATCACGACTTTCTCCACCCATGTGGGGCTATGTCATTAAAAGCGACTGTGCTTCGGGGTGTCCTCCGCGGCGGAAGTTTTTCAGAACGCAATAAGGGAGACACTCTTGGGGTTGCAAGGTGTTATCAATTTGAGTGATGATATCCTCGTGTTCTCAAAGACACTGGAAGAGCACCATGTACACCTCAGGGACACCCTTCAATGGCTGGCGGAAAGTGGACTCACCCTTCACCAAGCGAAGTGCTCCTTCTACCAAGAGTAGGTGGAGTTCTTCGGTTACATCTTTTCCAGAGATGGCCTCAGGTCGATCCAAAGAAGGCCATGGCCATACGCGCTGCCCCGAGACCTACGTCGCCCACAGAAGTCCGTAGCTTCCTCGGCATGGCCACATATTGCCGACGGTTCATTCCCAATCTGGCGTCCCTCTCAGAACTTCTACGCAACCTTACGAAGTCAGGTCAGCAATGGGCGTGGACCGCAAAAGAAGACATGGCATTTCATGCAGTGAAAGAGGCCCTCATTGACAACAAAGTTATGGCGTACTTTCGACCCAACAGATGCACGAAGGGGGTGGTGGATGCTAAGCCCATGGGGTTAGGTGCGGTTATCATGCAGGAAACGGATGCGAAGGAGTGGGTCCCACCTGCTTATGTTAGAAGAGCACTCACAGAAACAGAGATGCGGTATGCCCAGATAGAGCGTGAAGCCCTGGCCATCAAATGGGCGTGCCAACATTTTCATCTCTATCTCTATGGAAAGGAATTTTGTGTGGTCACTGACCATAAGCTTCTCGTTCCACTCTTCGCAGGCACGTCCATGTTGACTCCCCCAAGGATCGAGAGATGAGCAGTTCAACTGCAAGCCTACCGCTTTGATGTGATCTTTCGAACCGGGGTCGATAACCCGGGCTGACTTTCTGTCGTGTCACCCTGGCACGACTGCTCCACCAGGGCACTTGGCTGATGAAGTCAACACAAAGGAATTTGTTCGAATGATCTCTCAAGAGGCCTGCCTGAATGCTGTCATGTTCGAGGACATCGGTAGAGCCACTGAGTCTGATGAATGTCTGACCAAGGTCAAAGCAACATTGGTGGACCGGAACTGGCATCACTTTCTCGATGGAGTCAGTGCCTTGACAGAGGAGGAAAGACGACTCTGTCAACAGCTTTGGAGAGCCCGAACCGAGCTCAGCGAAGGTCTTCATGGGGTTGTTCTACGCGGCACCACCCTGGTAATCCCCAGGAGCCTTCAAGAGAGAGTGGTCTGCCTGGTGCATCAAGGACACCAAGGGATAGCTAAAACCAAAGCCCGTCTCAGAAGTAAGGTACGGTTCCCTGGCATGGACGCCATGGTTGAAGAAGCTATCCGCACATGCCACTCGTGCAACATCCCTGGAGGTGACCCCACACCACACCCGGTCATCACCGAAGCGCTATGCCCGAAACCATGGACACAAGTTAGTATTGACTTTGGGTCATTCCCCGACAGGCGGAGCACCCTGGTCCTCATTGACTCTCACTCAATTCAATTCAATTAAAATTTACTTTATTCGGTATCCAACAATACCATAAAAGTGCCGAACAGTTATTTAAAAACACAATCAATAAAACACTCTACATTTGTTTAAATAATTAATATAATTATGTACGGATATCAGTGCAAGACATCGTAAGAATACTACTAGGTCAGACTAACAATTATTTTAAATGAAGCTCCACGTCACAGTAAAAAGCAAGGATATGGGTTTCCGGACCGAAACAACAATAAGTCCAACCTGAGAAGGGGGGATTTACGCCCGATCACAACGAAAAGAATTCATCTGTATTTAAAAAAAAAAAACTATATAAAACAGCATACAGAACCACCCAAATACCGGAAGAGGAATTTCATAACCCAATTCAGCAGCCAGAATCTATCGTATTTCTTAATCTCGTGGCCATCCTTAAAAAATTCACAGTGCAGTAAAGTGTAAGAGCCTCCTTGGACAGTTTTAAAAATAACAACGCAACCCTTGCGTGTTTGAACCTCAAGAACTTTAAAATACTCTTTAAAAACAGCCTCCTGGGGTGAGCATAAAAAGAGCACAATAAAACAAAATGAAGCGTGTCCTGCGGAGACTTATAGTCGCAGCCGCATGGACCCCGCAATTCGACTGACGTAAAAAACCCTGATGGGCTCCCCAATGTTTGGTGGAGTAGGTTCATCCTAAATCTAGTCATCAGGAATCTGTCATGGGCGTTATAAAGGTACACCAGGTATGGTTCCAAGCCTGGGCTAGATTTTGTGAGTAAGTGGGCTCTCACAATAGGTTTAACCATCTCAGTGTCTTCTCTGGCAGATGCCCTCTGGTTTAAAAATGCCAACTTGATGATCGTCTTATCCCTTGCTGCCAACAGTTCCGGTTTATTATAATAGTTGGCTAGACCCAAACCAGAAAGGGTTTCCTTTACATATTTCAGCCAATGAATATTATGCCCATGCTCCCTGTTGATGCAATCGGTTAAAATCTGCCTACCCAAAGTGGCTTCTGGGTTAATCCATATTTTTAACCAACACAATAGAGGTTTTAATTGTATCTCATCTCTGATATAAGAGAGACCTAGCTCTTCGTGAATTGAGTAGGATGGAGTGCTCTGTGGGACTCTTAAGTAACCTTCGCATACATTTGTTTTCTTCAACTTGTATCCTTGATGGGTCTGCGAATCCACATACCTCGCTACCGTATAGCATTTTTGCCTTACAGATAGCCCTATACAAATTCACGATTTGTTCAGGGGCCCATCGTCCCAACCTGTGTGCGAATTTCATAATTGCCCCCGAAGAGCTAGTGAGTGATGTACATTTCTCTTCTATCAATTTGTTAAATCTGATGCTGGTATCAAACACAGTTCCCAAGTATGAAAATGCCTGCACTTTTTCTGTGGGGTGGGAGCCAATCCTAAAGGTGACTTTCCTGCCTGGTCTGTTTCCCATCTCCATGATGTAAGATTTGGAGAGGTTAGCGGACAACTCCAGTTTCTCCATGAAAATAACGAAACCATCAATTAGTAGCTGGAGGCCCCGCGCGGTGCGTGACAGAAGCACTGCGTCATCCGCATACAGTAAAACCGGTATTTCTCTATTGCCTATCCTTGGGCTATCCGCCCCCAATACCTCCAATGACTTCTCTAGGCCATTAATATATAGTGTGAATAGAAAGGGTGCCAATATACAGCCCTGTCTAACCCCCCTGGAGCAGGGAAAGGAGTACGACATGTCACCCTCATCATTATATCAGACTCGGGCTGAGGTGTGCTGGTGTAACGTACATAAAATACTAACCAATCCTGGGTCCACGCCCATGGCCCCCAATAACTCCCACAATTTTGTACGATTAACCCGGTCAAAAACTGCTGTCAAGTCCATGAAAGCCAGGAACATTGTCTCTTTACTAGCGACAGTGTATTTGGCAACAAGGAGATAAAGATTCAGGCATTGGTCAGATGTTGAACGACCCGGCCTGAAACCATATTGTATGTCCGAGATGATGTCATGCTCATCCGCCCAATCCATAAGGCGGTTAAGAATTGCTCTCCCCATGACTTTCACTGAGACGTCAATGAGGGAAATTGGCCTATAACATTGTGGGTTGTCTTTATTACCCTTTTTAAAGATTGGGACAATTATCGCAGTGGACCATGAAGGGGGCATACCTTCCTCCACTGCTGTGTTGATTACTCTTACTAGGATAGGCGCCCATAAGTCTACTTGAGAAAGCAGAAGGTCCGGGGGGATCCCATCCGGGCCTCGGGCCTTGTTACGGGTCAAGCCTTCAATTCCTGCTTTTATTTCACTTAAAGCGAAAGGGGTTTTCAAAACTATTCGATTTCCTGCCCCCTCGAGTGGAGGTGCTATGCTTAAGCATTCATGATTGTAAAGTCCTTTGAAATGCTCCACCCAGGCCTCTGGTAAAACATGACAGGCAATTTTAGATTTGTTCTAATCTTGGAAGAATGGATCATTGACAGTTTTCCAGAAGGCAGTCATGTTCCTCGCTTCGGCTGCTTCCCTCCGATTTTCCCATGCCTCATTTTGCAGTGAGGTTTTTCGTTGTTTGAGAGGCTGTTTATACCTCCCCCTGCACATGGACACCCTGGTATTATCTTTGGGGACGATCTTTAATACTGCTTTTAGGTCTCTCAAGGCGCTGGAACATTGCTGGTCGAACCACCTGGGGGTGTCATCTGCTTCTTTTCTGCTTCTAATTCTAAGCTGTCCATCTAAACAATGTGCAACCCCCTCAAAAGCAGTGATTAAGCCCGCCCCCACGATAGCGAGGTCTAGGCACTTCCATATCTGTTGATGTTCCTCTGTTATTAATACCTTGCAAAGTTTATCAGAATTAATATTTGCCCATCTTAATCTCCTTCCCTGGTCCGTGGCTTTAATGGAGCCTCTAATCTGTTTACAGGGGGGATGCCTAACTTGGTCAGAATCCTGTAAAATCAGGACTAGCGGATTGTGATCTCTAAAGATGAAGTAATCTGAAAAGAATTTGTTCGAATGATCTCTCAAGAGGCCTGCCCGAATGCTGTCACGCTCGAGGACATCGGTAGAGCCACTGAGACTGATCAATGTCTGACCAAGGTCAAAGCAACATTGGTGGACCGGAACTGGCATCACTTTCTCGATGGAGTCAGTGCCTTGACAGAGGAGGAAAGACGACTCTGTCAACAGCTTTGGAGAGCCCGAACCGAGCTCAGCAAGGGTCTTCATGGGGTTGTTCTACACGGCACCACCCTAGTAATCCCCAGGAGCCTTCAAGAGAGAGTGGTCTGCCTGGCGCATCAAGGATACCAAGGGATAGCTAAAACCAAAACCCGTCTCAGAAGTAAGGTATGGTTCCCTGGCATGGGCGCCATGGTTGAAGAAGCTATCCGCACATGCCGCTCGTGCAACATCCCTGGAGGTGACCCCACACCACACCCGGTCATCACCGAAGCGCTATGCCCGAAACCATGGACACAAGTTAGTATTGACTTTGGGTCATTCCCCGACAGGCGGAGCAGCCTGGTCCTCATTGACCCTCACTCAAAATTCCCTGTGGTGGAAGTAGTGTCATCAACGGCTTTTCTCCATGTCAAGGCTGCGTTTGACCGCGTCTTCCCAATAAAAAAAGTCAGATAATGGTCTACGCTTCCAAGGGAGAGAGTTTCAGGAGTACCTGTCATCTTGCGCCAATCGACATCGCAATATCACGCCACAATGGCCGCAGGCAAATGGAGAAGTTAAATGCTTCATGCGGACTCTTAACAGGGCTCTCAGGATTGGCCACAAAAAGAGCGATGATGTCAAGCCCTGCCTCCAGCAGTTCTTAAGTGCATACCGTCAGACACCGTACTGTACAACACAATGTGACCCGGCGCACCTGCTGTTCCGGAAGGTGCCTCGGGACAGCATTCCTAATGACCCGTCCTGGAATCCACCTGAGCTGGATCAAGACCCTACAGAAGAAGAAGTACCAACGACATGGAAAGCCAAGCGCGCCGGGCACAAATGATGGACATTCAATTAGGAGACCGAGTCATTGTGAAGGATCGATACCCGGGATGGAAGTATCGCACCCCGTACGAGCCGGAGGTGTGGGAGGTAATCGATGTGCAAGGAACCATGGTGTCGGCCAAGCACAGGACTCGAGTGGTCACTAGAAATGTGTCCTGGTTTAAGAAGGTGGGGGTCCAACTCACAACAACAGGTGAAGAGGCGGGAATCGAAGAAGGGGGAGAAAAAATGATACCACTGAGCACCCCACGAAGCAGACAGACAAAGGCGCCACAACGTCCAGAAGGACAATCAACTGCTGGTGAAGAGCAGATAAACCCGAGTGCAAGCCCCCCGTCATTGGAAGGGGACGCTGGAGCGACAGGAGTGGAAAACAACTCCCGGAGCCAGAGGTATGGTCTTCAGCCGAATCCTGCCCCCAGCCAAAGACTAATAGACTTTGGATGCTGTGTGTACAAGCACTGAAGATGCAACATTAAAAGATCTTAACATTTAAAAGATTGGAGAGATGTAGTGATGGTGCCACTCGGGCTGCACTATACATTGTATTTCAAACAAGCACGCACACGGAGGGCGGGCTCGCCCGAAGGCTTAAATAAAAAATGAGCGCAAGACCGCTCGGGGTCTTTGGCACACACGATAACCACTGTGTGTGTGTGTCTTTCATTTTGTGCTGCGTAATCACGCCAGAGGCCTATCCTCAGCCAGGTGCATGTCCAGCCAGGCCTGGACACCACACCAATGAGGGTGCAGGAGCTGTTTGCCCTGTTGTGCGGCAGCCACATACTCAGCCCAGGTGAGCAATGCTCACGTCGCAAGGAGTTATGCTGTTTGCCCCGCCCGTAGATGTTCCAACATCGCAGTGGAGCTGTTTCAGGGCCAGTCCGCGCATTAGATTCCAATGGCCCACTGAGTGCCGCCCCTCCCTGCGGCTACTCATCCTGAACGCCCTACAACCTCCCAAGTGGCTTTTCCGTCGCCGACCAGCATCTCGTTGCGGACAGCCAGGCAGTGAGGCGCGAACTAGCCATGCCAAGCACAGTGCTCCCAATCAGAGCTTTATTCTGTCTACAAGCAGCCCACGCAGCCCACAGACTGTGCAGCACAGAGTGCCTACGCTCTCCTTGTAGGGCTTTCACTCCCCCTCCGCTCTTCACTACCCAGGATTGGAAGAATAGTGTGCCTATTCCAATCTTTGGCCTCAACGCTTGTCAAATCCCACTGCAAGACACTCCTTCATCTATATACCAGGCTGCCAACAGCCCCACCCTGCAAATCCTCCTTCACCTGTTAATTATTCGGGGAAGAAAAAGGGAGAGAATATAATAGGGGAAGGACTCCAAGGTTACAAAAACACAAAAAAAATACAAGAACCCATAACCAAATCAATCATGTCCATCATCCCCCCTGTTGAAGCCTTCATCATTAAGGGTGCCCCGTCAGATCAAGCACCCAGATGGAGAGGCTGGATCGAGAGGGTATTTCTTTTTTTTTAAGCCACTAAGCTAGAGGATGTGCCAAAGAGGGCCATGAGCCCCCATCTCAGAGGCAAAGAGGTGCACAGAGTCTCCAAAATCATTGTGGAAGCCGCACCCAAAACACATGTCACGCTCGATGCGCCCCTGAATGCCTACTTTGAACCGATGTTATTCCTCGATTACCAAAGGTTCGTATTCCGCCAAGCCAGACAACAGGTAGAAGAGTCAATATATGCATTCTATACAAGGCTCAGGGAACAAGCCAGCACATGTGGGTTTACGGATGAAAATTAGGAAAAAAGAGGCCAGATAATTCAGGGGTGCGCTTCGGCGAAGCTTTGCGAGCTGATTCTGGTGGAGTTCAGAAAATCTGTGGCTGACATTCTCACCATGGGCAAGACCGAGGAACTCTCAAAAGCTCGAGCGTCCCACATGGAGGCCAAACTCAACAAAACAGTCACGATGGAACCAGTAAATGCAATCTCTTCAATCCCAAGCCCTGGGCGATCGATGAAGAGTGGAACACAATCTAAATCCTGTGGATACTACGGAGGCCCAACATACCACCCAGCTAAGTGCCCAGTGAGAGAGAAAAAAGTGAGCAGGGTGCAGAAAATTCAATCACTTAGCAAAGGTGCCACAGGAGCAAAGGAAAAACTTCTCGGGCAACACTGTTTCGGAAGTTCAAGCACAGAACAGCGACATGGATGACGATGATAGTGAAAAACATACAATCCATAACATTTTCACCATCGGCACAGCATCACAAACACCACATCTGCACCCAGCAAAAATTAAAGTGTTTTCATATGGTCAAGACCAACCCTCAGCAATAAGAGGGAAGTTCAGAATGACCATCAGCCATAAGGAGCTCTCCATAGAAGTGCTAGTGTCCGTGGCAGAAGGCCAGAGATTGTTGTTAGGATGTCGAGCAGCAGAAGCCCTAGGCATAGTCACTTTTGCTTTTGGAGTTTATCAGGAAGAAATCATGCACCTTTTGAAAGAACTCCCCAAAGTCTTCGATGCCATAGGATGCCTCCAATGTAAAGAGTAAAAGCTGCATATAGATCCAACAGTGCAGCCCATGGCCCTCCGGCACAGACGCATTGCTTTTCACCTCAGGCCACAAGTGTAGCAAGAGCTGAACATACTAGAAAGTGCTGGGATTATTGAGTAGATAACTGGGCCCACACCATGGCTGTCCCGAATCGTGGTGGCCGGGAAGCCCAAACAATCAGGGGAGGTGCGCATTTGTGTTCACATGCACCTCCCCAATTTGCCCATAAAGAAAGAGCCGCACCTCACTCCCACCATTGACAAACTGATCAGTGAGTCGAGCAGGGCCTGATGGTTCTCATAGCTAGATCTATGTTCTGGCTATCACCAGATCGTCCTGGCAGAGAAGTCCCATAATATACCAAATTTTTCGACCCGCGCAGGACTACGGCGCTATAGGTAGATAAACTTTGACATCTCTAGTGCCACCGAAGTGTTCCAAAATGTGATCCACAAACACCCAGCTGATCTCCCAAGAGTCGTCAATGTCAGTGATGACATCAGGATACACACAAAGTCCATACCGGAACACAACTTACGACTCCGGAAGGTCCTCCAAAGAATTCAGGAATCTGGTCTGATACTGCATTGCAGAAAATGTGAGTTTCTCAAACCAAATCTAAATTTTTTTGGTTACGTTTTCTCATCTGAGGGAGTAGCCTCTGATCCTGAAAAGGTGCATCAAAAAGGCTCTCCCACCAACTTCGATGTCAGAAGTCTGTACTTTCCTGGGCATGATAAATTACTGTAGGAGATTTATCAAGGATGTGACCACACTGAATCAACCTCTGAGAGAGCTCATGAAATTCTCAGTTCCCAGGGTCAGGAACAAGGACTGGCTTTTCAGGCAACGAATGATGCCCTTTCTACATATACGACTTTGATATATTTCACCCTCCGGAAAGATGCCACCATAGCTGTTGATGCCGTTCCTAGAGGCCTTGGAGCAGTGTTGATGCAGCGGCATAGGGACGATGAATGGGCCTTAGTAGCTTGGACCTCAGTAGCTTTTGCCAGTAGGCCCCTGAAGGAAGCTGAGCAGAGGTACTCTCAAATTGAAAATGAGGTGATCGCAATACATTGGGGATGCCCCCACTTTCATTTGTAAGTGTATGGTCATCCTTTCACAGTCACTACTGATCACAAGCCCTTAATTCCTTTGTTTCGAGGGAAGGCATCCAAACCACCCCCATGGATTGAAAAATGGATGCTCCAACTTCCGGAGTACAACTGCCAAGTGTAATACAGGGCCTGGTCCAAAAACCATGCAGATAACCTATCGGGTCATCCTCGAGCGGCTAAATCCGAGAAGATGACACTGACGAAACAGTGGCTTACATTAGAATATAACAGGTCTTGCCCTTGGCCACTGTCATTGGCCACAATTCGCCACGCCCCTACACAGAACAACTGTCTGCAAAAGGCCTTGGAGCACATCAGAACTAACAAATTGCACACACTCAAAGCCCAGTGGGCCCTGTACATTTCAGAAGCATGCCAGAGATTGGAATGCCTATATAATGTCCGACACAAGCTGAGTGTCAACCCAGAGACCTGCCTTCTCAGACAATATCTAATTCCCAGAGAGTCTAACCAACCACGTGATTCAACTTGCCCATCCCAGGCATCAAGGAATAGTAAAAAAAAAAAACGGATTAAGGAGCAAGGTATTGTTACCTTTAATGGATGAACACGTTCGCGTTGAAACAGTGATACGATCTTGCAACTGGTGCCAAGCCACTGGTGAAGCCAACCCGCCTGCACCAGTGGAGACTGAAGTGGGACCCCAACCCACATGGAAATGTGTAAGCCTAGATTTTGTGAGCTTGCAAGATGGGAAGCACACTAATGACCACTCGAAATACTTCAGAAGTGGAAATCCTTCCATCCCTAAATGCTCAAGAAGTAATTCCCAAGCTGGAGAAGATAATAGCCACTCATAGTCTGATTCAGGAGCTGCAGGCGGATAATGGCCCGCCATTCCAAGGATAAGAGATTGCATTGTACCTCACATCCCTGGGCATCACTCACAAAAAGGATCACCCCTCATTGGCCCCAAACCAACAGAGAGGTAGAACGTTTAATGCGAACTTTGAATAAAGTCATCTGGATTGCCATCTCAACCCAACAGTCACCAGAGCTAGCAGGGCTGGACTGGCCGTAGCGGGCACCGGGCAATCCCCCGGTGCACCGCACGGGTGGGGGCCGGTTTTGGGCCCCTGGGGGCCGTTTTTGTTACAGGGCCGTTTTTGCAGCATAGCTGCAAAATCGGCCCTGTAACAAAATCGGCCGAAAACGGGCCCTGGCAAAGAACTCTGCGGCACCCCCAAGCCGGCACTTTGCCAGGGCCGGTTTTGATTCCCAGTCCGGCCCTGAGAGCTAGCCATCTACTCATTTGTGCGAGACTACCACCAGACTCCATACTCTACAACAGGACAAGCTCCAGGACATATTTCATTCGGAAGAGTTCGTATTGATTCCATCCCTCATTACCCGGAGTGGTGCCCTGGTGTCACTGATGACAAATGAGTGCACGACAAAAGAATGGAGTCCAATTCTAGAGCCACTAAGCCCCAGCTAGCCAAGAAGTCCACTGTTCGAGTAGGAGATATGGTATTGGTCAAAGATTGATCAACGGGAAGCAAGTTCCGTCTGCCTTTCAAGCCAGCTCTGTGGACCATTACACGTCTGCATGGCACTAAGGTAACCGCTCAGCGACATCCTGAAGAAATTTAAAGGAGCATTTCAGTGTTTAAACAGTTCTACTCTAGTGCCCCTGCTCATCCCGAGTTAGCCAGCACTGAGGTTCCATCAGATGATCAATACAATGTCCCTGAGCAGGGGGAAAGTGTTTTCTTCTTGCCAGGACCCGTGAACTGTAAGCCAGATGGCTCCAATCTACCTGCGACTATCTGCGATGCCCTGGTTCATCACAGCCTGAGCTACTTTCCAGCCGTGACACTCACACCATGAGCAGGCTTTACAGCAACCCTACACCATCGAGCAGGCTGCAGGATCATGTGGTGTGACACAAAGTGTTTCTTGGGTACCAGGTAAACCACGTGACAGGTATGGTGTGGACAGAAACTGACATTTCAAAGTGATACGAAGGACACTCAAGGTGGACAGTGGTAGTTTTAGGATGTAGTACACCGTTTATGCACCCACCACTTCGCTACCACTGTCATGCTGCAATTTCATGCTTATCGTTATTTGATTTCTATGTGTGGGAAGGAATGTAGTGTCAACCCAGTGACGTGAACTGGACTGATAAATTATTTAAATGTGACCCGTTTAATAGGGGTGTTCTGCATGTTTGCAGAACTGGTTTCCCCTGGAGGTGGTATGTCCTTCGTATCACGTGACCTGGGTAATAAATAACGGTGAAGGCCATGCGGGTCCAGGGAGACCACGTGTGCCGGAGCAGAGACACATACTTTTGGCTTCGAGTGATTATTGCATAGCGAAGCCACAGTACCCTCACACTGCCGGCGTCAGACCAAGGCACTACAGAAGCACAGGCAATTAATTTTAGGCGCGAGATTGCTTAAAAATAAAGCCAAATTTGGCTTAAAAATTTGGGGGTCTTCCGCGTGGATTGGGTCTGTTGGCATGTATGCACCTGGGTGTCATAAAGAGGGCTGACACTCCTGGCTCCCCATATTTTGTTTCCTGCATGACGGGGATTAGGACGGGGGAGGTCCCTTATCGCGTTGGGTCGATTTACCTTTCCTCAAACCTGGAAGGTTCAAGCCTGCGCTGGGGAGCATCGATTCCCAAAGAGAGGTCGCCGTGGAGCCCTTCTAAGGTGGTATTTGTTTCCTTCCTTGGTTATGTTATATTATATGTTGTTATGTTATGTTAAATGCATTTATATTGCGCAAACCACTCACACCAGTAAGGTGCATCTCAGCACTTTGCAACCAGAAAACGTCAAGTGCAGGTTGATCAGTTAAAAGCATCCACATTTTTAGAAGTTTTTAAAAAAATGTTGAAGATCTTGGCACATCCGGATTTGCAAAGAAAGCTTCGTTCCAGTAGACTGGGGCAAGATATGAAAATGATCTGCCAAAATCTGGAGGTGCGGCTACAATGGATTTTTTGTAAAGCTTGATTCAACAATCTAAGCAGTTGCGTAGGCTGGTATAGACTGAGTATGTCATGCAAGTATGAGGGAAGCCATTTGGTTAGTCTTTTGTGCATCTGACAGCACAGTTTAAAGATGGCGATTTACTGATAAGAAGCCAGTGGAGGGCTTTCAAAATGGGAGCAGAGGATGAACGAGAGGGGAGGTTGCAAATTATTTGGACTGCGGTATTCTGTATCATTTGCTGCCACTAGTGCATTGTCGTAGTCCGGGCATCCCGCAATAATTTCCTGGACTAGGGTCTTTCTTGATGATGTGGGGAGTCGTGGAAACATTTCCCAAGGAGAGTGGAAAAGCATATTGTGCTAACTTGGTTCTTCATAGAAAATGCCTGTTCTAAATTGATGGCGAGATTTATTACCACCTGTTTTGGGCAATGGGCAGGGTCTAATTCAGCAGGCCACCAGGCCGCTGACCAAGACTCCTGAGGCTTGCCAAACAGCACTATCTCTGTTTTTTTGCCATTTAATTGAAGACAGTTTGTTGGGTGTTCTGATCGGGTGTTCTGTTCGGGTTCTCTGCACGGAACCTGGAATGAAGGTTCCGTGCAGGGAATGTGGAACAGACTGGGACGGCAGTTGCTGCCGGGGGATCTGTACTACCGGACGGAATAAAGAAGCTCTGCTGTACCAACCGTGCCATCTTCTTTTCATTGGCGATGGGCTGGTCCGGTGACCAGTTTCCCTCCATGTGTTCCTGCTCTGCTGTTTTCTCTTCTCGATTGCTGTCGATGCGGCAGACACGAAGGAATTGAACTTTGTGAGCTGGGATGTTGGTGTATCTGGAATCCTTCCCTGCTGTTCTTTCTGCCAGCGATCTTCAGGGGTGAGACGTCCTTTTGCCTTTCCTTTCCGTTTCCTTGTGAGTTGTTCGGCGCGTATATCGACGCGCGGCGTCAGCGCGAGCGTCATCGCGTGCCTTTCTCTCCTTGCTCCTGCTGTTTACGGTCTCCTTGGCAACCGTTGCGCTTTTAAAGCATGCGCTTCGGTCGAAGGCCGTGTGAGGATTTCAGCGCTTTCGGATTTCATGCGCTACTGTTTATCAAGTTCAGTTCGCCTTGCTAGAGCGAAGTATCACCAGTGGAGATTGCTGATACAATAATATAAAAGGAAAATATCCAAACTCTGTGGAAATAAAAGCTATGTACACAAGAAGGCATTTTTAAGTAAATTAGACAATTTTGATGTTCTACCTTTAAAAGACACTTTCACTAACAGTAGAAGGATTTCAAGGTGACATCTGCAGGACAGTGTTTATCTTAAGTGGCAGCAACTCACCCACGCAAGATTAACAATGGATAACATTGCTGCTCCACCTCCATTTTTACAGTTACCTGGTCCTCCTCCTATGCTATGGCAACAATGGAAGGCCACTTTTGAAGCTTATCTGGCAGCAATCGATGGTGATACTTTCACATCTAAAAAAAAGAAGGCCTTACTTATGTACAATGTTGGTGCTGAGGCCAGGTCAATTTTGCAAACTCTACCCCTGGAGTCGGTGTGGACGTGCACCAGCGGAGGTGAAGATGGTGATTCACTAATTGTTGATGACTATGCTTCGTTGGTAAAAACTCTGGACAAAAGGTTTAATCCTAAGCGCAATGTTGTTCTGGAACGGCACAAAATTTTGCAGCGTGCACAGATGCCTGGTGAATCTATTTATGACTTTGTTGCTGCTCTCAGAATTTTGGCTCTCAAGGAATTTCGTGATGAAATAATTCGCGATCAACTCATTGAACGCACATGTGACAAGAAAGTTCAACAGAAACTTCTATCTTCTGATGATCCTGACCTTGAGACTGCTCTTATCTTGGCAAAGAGTGTTGAACATTCACAACTCTGTATGAAGGAGTTAAATACACCTTTATCGGCGTCTGAAACCACATCTGCATCTGAAATTAAGTTGGTTACCACTAAAGCTCCTGTTAAATCAGTCAAGGGTACTAACGTTAATGCTTCCGTGCCTAATTCCCCGAAAACAAGAGTGGAACAACATCCTTCATGCTATCGTTGCGGTAGCACCTCTCATCTGGGAAATTTCAAGTTTTGCTACGCCATCAATCAGTCTTGCTTCAAGTGTGGGAAGAAGGGACACTTAGCAGTATGTGCAAAGCAACTTTACCCCACAGAGTACTTCCACCTACTGTGAGGGCCATAGAAGAGGACTGCGTGTATGAAGATGATGAATGTTATGAGTTATTAATGCTATCTTCGTCATCTATACAAGAAGAAGGGGTAGGAGAAATAGCTTCCATTGGAGAGGGTCAAAGAAGGAAAAGTCCCATGTGTACTATAAATGTGAATGGCAAAGGCATGAAGTTTCTTGCCGATTCCGGGTCCCCTTTTACTCTCATTAATGTCAAGGATTTTAAAGGTTTGGGCGACATCCCAGTAGCTCACTCTAGTATAAGGATTTTTGCTTATGGTGGCAAAAGAGTGAAGGTAATAGGCAAATTCAAGGGGAACTTAGAATTCAAGAGTGATTGCATTTTCGGTACGGTATTCATTGTGGAGGAGGGTGCGAATTTGCTAGGATGGCATGAACAAGGGGAACTTGGAATCATCCTTGATCCAAATCATGCTGACATGGTTCTATCCAAACGGGAAGCTAGACAGTATTATGCCAGTCTTTCGGATGTTGTTCCGGTGCATACTATCACGATTGATGTGTGCGTCGAGAATGACTGGATCAAAAATTACCCTGAGGTTTTCAATGGAAAGTTAGGCAAACTTAAAGGGTTTCATCACCGCATTGTTCTCAAAGAAGGTGCTAGAGCTGTGGCGCACAAGGTACGGAAGGTACCACTTAGTATGCGTAGTGAATTGAGACATGAGTTAGAACGGTTATGCGCGTTGGGGGTGATTGAAGCTATTGAATGGTCTGAATGGTTGTCACCCATTGTTTTAGCGCGCAAAGCCGATAAGTCTCTTAGGATGTGTGTAGACTTGCGCGATCTGAATGCTTGTATCTGGGTGGATCGCCAACCTCTACCCAACATCAATGAGATTTTGTCAACTTTAGAGGGTGCCAAGTATTTTTCTTCTCTTGATATATCTTCTGCGTACCACCAAGTCGAACTGTGCAAGGACTCCAGATATCTTACGTCATTTGTGACTCCTGATGGAGCTTTCCGATATTTACGTATGCCGTTTGGGTTAGCATCGGCTTCCGCAGTGTTCCAACGTCTCATGGGAAACTTGTTCAAGAACACTGCGGGGGTGATGTTCTTCCAGGATGACATTCTTATTCACGGGAAGACCATACAGGAGCACAATGCTAGGGTCAAGCACATATTAGAAATAGTCAAGTCTAGTGGTTTGACGTTAAGAAGAGACAAATGCAGATTTCTTCAAGAGGGGGTGGATTAACTTGGTCACCATATCTCCGCTAAGGGTGTAGAACCAAAAATGAAGTTACTTGATGCCATTAAGGAAGCACCTGAACCTACGAACAAGGATCAATTACGCTCCTTTCTGGGGCTAATTGAGTATTACGCAAAATTTGTACCCAACTTTTCAGATAGAACTGTATGTCTGCGTGGTCTTCTTAGGAAGAATGTGAAGTATGTGTGGTCTGATCAATGTGCGTCCGATTTCAAGTTGCTCAAAGAGGCTATAGTACATGCACAGCCACTTAAACTTTTCAACATCAATGACCAGTGCATTGTCACCACCGACGCCAGCAATGTTGGTCTTGGTGCCGTTTTAATGCAGAAGAGATCGGACAATAGGGAAGAGATTACTGCTTTTGCTTCAAGAACACTTCGTGGTGCCGAAGGAACCTATTCTACCATTGAAAAGGAAGCCTTAGCACTATGGTGGGGTGTACAGTATTTTCGGAATTTCCTGTGGGGTAATGGTTTTGTTCTCAGGACTGACCACAAGCCTTTGGTAGACCTGTTTACCACCAGTGGTGGAGGGAGAGCTACGCCTCGTATTGCCAAGTGGCAGTACAGATTAAATGAATTCAATTATCGTCTGGAGTATGTGGCGGGTGTGAAGAATTGTGTGGCTGACTGTTTGTCTAGGTTGCCTCTTTCTGAAAGTGTCAGTGAACCTGCAAATGATTTTTTGGAAATGGTGTGTGCAGTCAGCACTGTAGCTGATACGGGAGCTGCTTTATCGGAAGGGGATTGGAAACTGGCTATTTCTGAGGATGTTGAGCTTTGCAGGGTAATTGATTTTGTAACTCAGGGGTGGCCCAACAGTACTACTATTCCTTCGGAACTGATTCCTTATTCGAGGATTGGTGACGAGTTGTCTCTGGTTGATGGGATTTTGCACAGGGGTGGGTTGCTGGTTGTTCCCTTGTCATTACGGAAGAAGGTTTTAGACTTAGCCCATGAAGGCCATTTGGGTATTCGAGCAATGAAGCGAAGAGTCAGGGAAGATTTTTGGTGGCCTGGTGTTGATAGGTCCATTGAACATTGCGTCAGAGATTGTGGTGCGTGTGTGTTGAGTGACAAATCTCAAGTAACATGCCCGTCCTCGGTCAGTCCCATTCCTGTCAAGGAAGCTCCTTGGTTTAAATTGGCTTTTGATGTGGCTGGTCCATTCAGTGGGTTGGGGGGTTCTCCCAAGTATGTGCTAGTTCTAATTGATTACATGTCCAAGTGGCCAGAGGTTAGGTTTGTGGATGGAATCAACTCTGGTATCATTATCAAATTTTTGATGGAGGTTTTCCTTCGGGAGGGATTTCCGGAGGAATTGATAACGGATAATGGTACTCAGTTAGTGTCTACTGAAATGCAAGATTTTCTGAGGAGGCATGGGATCAAACATACACTCACTTCCCTTTATCATCCAGGTAGTAATGGGTTAGTTGAGCGTTTTAATCGTGTCATCAAGGAACAGTTACAGTTGGCCTCCATAAATGGTCTTGATTGGAAGGTAGTGATTTCGGATGTGCTGTGGGCAATGAGAACTACTCCACACTGTAGTACTGGAATGTCTCCATTTTCCTTGTTAAGGGGGAGAGTTGCGGGTTCCAAACTCAACAAAGATTGGATGCTAAGGAAGGTGGTGGATCCACAAAGGTTAGGAGTGGTGGCGGATGTTAGAGCTGCTACTCAAGCCAGGTATGGTTCTAATTGTTCCAAGCAGTCTTCTGTGTGTGAAGGGGATTGGGTAAGGATCAAGAAACCAGTGTTTGTCCGTAAGGGTGTCTCTCGTTTTTCTGCTCCTGTTAAGGTCAGTAAAGTGAGAGATCATGTAGTCGTTCTGGAAAATGGCAAGGTCTGGAATAAGTCTGCTGTTTCAGTTGTGCCTAAGCCCAAAGTGGAGTTTGTGAGAAGTAAATTTGGTGTCAATACTCAAGGTACAATTCTACCTTCCAGCATTGATACTCCTAGGGGTCGTGCATCGGGAAGCAACCTTGCTCCCCATCAGGGTTCCTTGAAGACTAAGTTTCTTCCTGCCAGAGCCAGGTCATCTCCTGTTAAATTACAGGACTATGTTAGATTTTGATTTTCTGTATTTTGTGACCAATGCAGTTTCATGTGGGTTGTAATTGTTTTTATGCAATTTGGTGTGTTTTTTGTGAAGGGAGGGGGGTGTGTTGGGTGTTCTGATCGGGTGTTCTGTTCGGGTTCTCTGCACGGAACCTGGAATGAAGGTTCCGTGCAGGGAATGTGGAACAGACTGGGACGGCAGTTGCTGCCGGGGGATCTGTACTACCGGACGGAATAAAGAAGCTCTGCTGTACCAACCGTGCCATCTTCTTTTCACAGTTGTTAGTCATCCAGTCAGCAATTTTTTCCATGCTGTCCGCAAACCATGTTTTAGCCATATCAGGAGCCTGCCCAAAAGAGAAGACTAATTGGATGTCAACTCCTTAAGAAACGACCTCAACCCCTCAAGAAATAACAATCTGTGCAAGCGGGGCGATGTAGACATTTAATAATGACGGGCTCCGGGATGAACCCTTGCAGACTCCTTTATTGCCCAGCATAGTGCAGGATTTAAAGGAGTCTATGGAGATGGTTTGGGTACGGTTGCTGAGAAAATCCCTGAGCCAATGTAGTGCTCTATCATGTATACCCACATCGTGCCGTCTACAGATACCTTCATCCAATGAGAGTCTAATGGTATCTGTGACTGCCACTTGTGCAGTTTCCATGCTGTGCGTTAATCTAAAGACTGATTGTGCCGGGTCTAGGATCTTATACTCTTCCAGATGGGTGGCCAGTTGTTTATTTATGTGGGATTCTACACACTTTCCTAACAGAGGAAGCAAAGAGTTAGGCCGATAATTAGAAAGAATTTCAGGGTTACATTTGATTTTTTCAGTATTTTTTTAGGATTGACGTTACTCACCCTGGAGAAAGGCAGAGTCTAGAGAAATATTAAAAAGGTCAGGAAGATTGGGTGCAATACAATGGGCAAGGGAGGAAGGGGCCTTAGGGGCCATATGTCCCGAGGGGAGCCATCTTTGGCACTGGCCAGTATCGCTTGAACCTGCTCCACTGTGAGCATGACTCAAATTTTTCTAATATAGAGGTACTATAAGACGAAGGTACATTGAAATCTGTAGCAGCTCTCGGTTGACCCTGTGTGGCATGAAAATTGTCATAGATGGCACTGATCTTGTCTTCTGAAAAGTTTGCGAAAAAGTCCCATAACAATTGAGGAGCCCATGGCTTCACAAATTCATTCAGCATTTTGGAAACCTCTTTAGTAGAGTTTCCTGCTAGATCTATTTTGTTTGTGATGTAGTGTTTACAGATGACTTTAATGTGTTTGTGGTAGCGTTTAAGCAACACCCTGTAAATTTCTTTGTCCGTAGAACATTTAGTCAGGGGCCATCTGTGTTTCTAGATGTTTGAATTCAGATTGTTTCAGGTGCAGTTCATCAGAGTTCCAAGGAAAGTGGCCTCTAGATGAGATTGGAGATGGTCATTTGAGTAGAGCGATATTATCAGAGACCTGAGTCAGAGAACTGATGTACGACGTCAAGGATTGATTTATGTCGGTGTGTGTAGGGGGGTACGAAAGACATCAGGATTTCAGCGATGGAGTCCGAAGAGACAGCCTTCCAATTCCTCCTTACTCCACTAATTCCTAAGCTAAGCATTCTGGCCTCTTGGCCACTAGAGTTCTGCAGACTTCGAGGGATAACCAATTATGTTTCTCTGTGCATCTTTTTGTGTGGGCAGAGGGAGTTTGCTAGTGCTTCCAGGAGCAAGCTGATATGGTCTGCGCATGCATGAGCTTTCATTTTTTTTTTTTTTTTACATTTGTTTATTGGTTTTTACATCAAAGCCATACATACATGATCGGACAACAACTCTAATATGCTCGACAGATCAAATGCCAACTGTTAGTACTTACTGTGGATTATAACCTCTCCTCCCGGCCCATACGAGTGTTCATTCCCATTGCAACAGTAGGTGACACACATAGATTTCCTCGATACACATTCCACTGTGACCACTTTATATCCCAGTTCTTGGGGCAACCCCTGGCCTCAAAGACTGCGGACTCTGCCAGCATACATCTATCCATCTCATTTGCCCACGCGGCGACCCGCGGTGAGTGCACTCCCCCCCATCCCCGGGCCAGTTCTCATTTCACCAACGTGTATCCCAGTGTAACGAAGTGTTGTTCGGTTTCGGTAAGGTCAGTTGCCTCCCATATGTTTAGCAGTCCCATTTGTGGGGTCAATCCTATTTCTTTGCCCAGGGCGGTTTGCATGTGCTCCGAGGCCCCCTCCCATAGTGCCCTCACCTCTGGGCAACTACACAATGTATGATAAAAAGTAGCCTGTTGTCCACACCCCCTAGCACATAAGTTATCCTGTCTAGCTCCTATTTTCGCCAGAACTTTCCCTGTGATGTATGAACGGTGCAGTATGCGAAGCTGGATCAGCCTGAATCTTTGCGTGATGGCAGCCTCCCGGGGGGACATGAGGGCCGTTTGCCAATCCTCCTCATCCAGTGGGCCCAGGTCCTCCTGCCACCATTCTCTGAGCTGTGAGAAGGTATCTGGCCAGTTATTGCTCAACTTTTTATAGGTATGGGATATCGCCTTCGAGTTAAGGGGTCCGTCTAATAGACGGTCTTCCAATGGTGATATTTCCGGTATATCTTTAAAAGATGGGAACGCCGCTTTCATCGCGTGGCTGATCTGCATATACCTGTATACTTCTCCCGGTGCCATCTGGTAGCGTTTCTGAAGGTCCTTAAATGAGAGCAATGCTCCCCTCTGTACCAGGTCTATTACCGCTGAGATCCCAACAAGGTCCCATTTATCAAACCCGGGCTGGCGGCATAACATGCCTAGCCTCTGAGAGAACCACAGCGGCGTGGCCCTCGAGAGAGTCCCCGCCCATCCCAACCGAGAGTTAACTAGATGCCAGGTCTCTATTGTATGTTGTGTAGGACCGAAGAACCTCTCCCTTCTCTTCCTATCAGGAGTGTACAAAGCCCCCAGATAGCCGGACCTGTCTGTTTGATATCGATCAAGCACGTAAGCTGGGTCATCCGGAGGGTGATAGATCCAGTGATTTACCGCGACCAGCTGCGCCGCCCAGTAGTAGCGCTGCAGGTCTGGGAGTGCAATGCCTCCATCGTACCAGCCCTTCGTTAGTTTTTTCAGTGCAATCCTGGAGGCCCCTCCGTCCCACAACAGGTTGAGAATCTCCCCTTCGACAGCTCTAAAATACGAGTCTGGGACCTTATGTGGGCAATTTTGCAATATATAGAGGAAACGAGGCAGAGCCAGCATCTTGAAAAGCGCCGCCCTCCCCAACAGCGACAAGGAGAGCGACCGCCAATGCTTCACATCAGCTCGCAGCCTAGCTAGAGGGGGAGCCAGGTTGGATCTATAGAAACAGTCGGGGTCCGGTGTTATGAAGACTCCCAAGTAGCGAAAGCCCTCCATTGCCACTGTTATATTACAGTGCGACGGGAGTCGGGGGGCCCGACCTTTCAGCATATATAATATGGATTTATGCCAATTAATGGCATATCCCGAATATTTACCAAAATTTGTGAATATGCCGAGTACCGCTATGATAGATTTGTATGGAGAGGCTAGATATAACAGCACATCATCTGCGTATAGGGATATACGGTCTTCCAAGCCTTCCACCCACCGCAGCCCTCGCACCCCAACGTCTCTTCGCACCCAGGCCGCCAGCGGCTCCAGTATAAGAGAGAATATTAGCGGAGACAATGGGCACCCCTGTCTAGTCCTCCGTCGCAGCACTCCGGTGTATAGAAGATGAGCTTTCATTTTTGACGAAAGAGAGCAGCATGCTTTTTTTGCTCCATATAAATGCTCCCGGGTAAGTGTTTTTGTTGTTGTGGTGTGCATGTGTGTATTAATACTGGTTATTTGTTGGCAGCAGTCCTTTCTTCCCAATCTAATTATGAGCAAGCATTCTTCCAAGAGAAGGCATACTTCTACTTTACCTTCTTCATCTTTGTCGTCTGATCATCCACCTCCTCCAAAGGATTACAAGAATCAATCAATCAATAAGTGGATTTATATAGTGCAACTAATCACCCAAGAGCGTTTCCAGGTGCTTGATGGTCATAATGGTTCAGGTGGCTCAATCTAACAACCAGGTCTTAAGTGCTCTCTGGAATTCCAGGAGAGAGGTGGAGGTCCGTAGCTGCAGAGAGATGTCGTTCCAAGTTTTTGCTGCGAGGTAAGAGAAGTAGCGTCATTCACTGTTGCTTTGGTGGAAGCCAGGGGTGTGGGCGAGTGAGAGGAAGGTGGAGCATAGTTGTCTGGTAGGATGGTAGAAGTTCAGGTGGTGATTGTGCAGTGCTTTTTAGGCATGGATCATCAGCTTGAATAGGCATCTCTTCTGTACAGGGAGCCAGCAGAGTTTTCTGAGATGGGAGTGATGTGCATCCGTCTGGGGAGGTCGAGGATGAGTCTGGCGGCAGAGTTCTGTATGGTGTGGACTCTGTGCAGAAGGTGTTTGGGGATCCCAGTGTAGATTGCGTTGCCGTAGCCTAATCGGCTGGTGAGCAGGGCCTGAGTGACGGAACATCTGGTGTTCAGGAGGAGCCATATGAAGTCTTTTTCCTAATATGCAAAGGGTGATAAAGCAAGCAGAGGAGACTGTGTTGATCTTGAACTTCATGGTCAGTTTGCTGTCCAGAATTATGCAGAGGTTTCTGGTGTGGTCTGCTGGTTTCGGTGATGGTCCTAGATACGAGGGCCACCAGGAGTCGTTCCCTGGGATGGTATTGTTGCCACAGATGAGGACTTCATTTTTTCCATGTTAAGCTTCAGGCCGTTGTCCTTCATCCAGTTGTTGACGCTCTTCATGCACCTGTGGAAGTTGGTACTTGTGTTGGCGGGATCTTCTGAATGCGAGAGGATGAGCTGAATTTCATCTGCATAGGATATGATGTTTAGTCCGTGGGATCTGACAATGTTGGCCAAAGGGGTCATGAAGGTACTGAAGAGGGTAGGGCTGAGGGAGGATCATTAAGGGGCACTGCAGATGATTTCTTTGGGTTCAGTGGTAAATGGAGGTAGGCATTCTTCCAGTGAGGTAGGAGGCGATCCATTTGAGGGCGTTATCTTGGATACTGATGTGATGCAGTCTTCTTATCAGGGTGTGATGAGATACCATGAAAAATTGTCCTCCAGAGTTTGGAAGCCTTTAAAAATAATGTTCCCTTACCAGTCCCAGTGAATAAGTCATCAGTAATATTGCCTGATTCTGATAATTCCAGTTCTATGGATGAAGCTCCATCTTCCTTTGGAATTAAAGGGCAAATATATCTCAAAGGAGATGATGGTGGACATACTGGCTCCTGTTAGAGCTAATATGAACTTTACTGCCTTAGAGAAACCAGAAACGTCAGATGAGTCTCTACTAAGGCAGTTTCAATGGCCTTACAATGTGAGATTGCCCATTTATCAGTTTCATTTGGACATTATCAATCAAGAATGGAAAGATCCAGACAATAATTTTACCAAGATTTATGGCTAGTGCCTATTCTTGGAGAATAGCGATACAGTGTTACCAGATAATGTGCATGTGCATTCTGAGTGGCAAGCCTTGTGGGTCCTTCTTCTACTGCGGAGGAGCATATGCTGAAGGATCCATCAGATAAGAAAGTGGATTCTGCTTTGAAAATGTTTTTTTTCTGGTTCACATGTAGCATTGAGAGTCGAGATTTATTAAGCATACATAGCTCAATCTCTAATTTCAGATTTTAAGAATCTTTTCTTGACATCCAGGATAAATCGGATTATCTCCCACTTTTGGAGGATATGGAGCATCAAATTGAATTTCTTTTTGATATTTCATTTGATGTGGTCAGACCGGCTGCTTTAGTAAGCAAAGCTTCTACAGTGGCTAGAAGAAACTTGTACCTGAAAGATTGGAACACCAATGCTGCCCAGAATTTGACTGCTCTTAAGATGCAATTGGAGGCTTCCAGATTATTTGGTGCAGAGCTGGAAGATAAGCTCCATCATAGTTTTTAAGGGGAGGAAGCATTTGTCATCATTTCAGAGACAATCCTATAGTGGTTTCAGTTTGTTAAAATCAAAGAATTCCTTTTTTTTGTCAGTCTTCAAGGAGACAGCAGAGCCGATAGCAGTCCTCGATGTTCTAAGCAAAGTTGTCCTTCCAATCTTTCAGAAGCAGGACATCAACAGCAACAATTAAAGGTCCTGACTGTGTTGGGAAGAAGATAGTTCATTTCTGAGTGGTGAGAAATATCCTCTGACTCATGGGTTCTTCAGGTGGTCTCCAAGGGGTACAGAATAGAGTTTTGCTCAATTAGCGAGAGAAAGAGAGCAGTCAACCTTTGTAAAGGGTCTTCCACTCCACAGTACGGGTTGTCACGGTGTTAGTAACTCTTGATCAATTCAAGCTAGAAATAATTTTTGGGGATTAATATCTGCAGATTAAATTACAGATGATGGATTATGTGGCACATGTAGCTAATCCATAGTTATGCGGAAAATATAGCTGCCAAAGTTGTATAATTCCAGTGGCCCTGACTTAGTACAAGGGTGTTCTGCAAAGCATAGACTTCGCACTGGAAGGGGATCCTTCCAGTGCAAAAACTATCCCTTAAGGCTGTTCCCACTATATGTGTGCTGTACAGTGCAACATACATGCAAAGTTTGAAAAATATGGAGACTTTTAAAAGTTGCTCCACTGTTACGCCTTCCTAAAGCAGAAGTTATTTTTGGGCTCAAATTTCTGTCTATAAATGTTAGTAGATAGCGGTTTACCCCAAAACCCATGGTGGTTGCATGGGAATGCCCATGTACCACCCATGGTATGCCCCGATGATACAAAGTAGTGCAATGTAAGGCATAGTGCTAATTTGCGTTACTGTGGGCAACTTTTCCACACAAATCATGATATGAGTTGGAAAGTAAATCCCACCACAACACTATGTGCTTGGTTTACATCAAGTTTGTAATGCAAACTCGGCACAAAGTGTTAGTAAATCTGGGACAGAATCTCTAAACAGGTACTTGTCAATATTATTAGGATGATTTATGTTCTTTTTGCCTGCTAAAGCAAATGATCAATGCAGAGCAAAGTTTGCTGTGCTATATAAAATCAGAAGGCAATGAAGAAGCCAAAGATAAGAGGCCCCTGAGGCATGAGAAAAAATGGTTTGAGCCCGACATTGAGCGTTTCAAATTTCTGTAGAAAATATAAACTTGCTCTTACAGCTATCATTTATTTATGGTTCTTACAGAGTGCTAATTCATAAAATGTCATTTATAAAAATCCAAAATTTCAGGGGTGACTGAAAATATAGCTGTGCCAATTCACTTAACCGCGCATTACTGTTTTTTATCAAAATGATAGGTCAATTTTCATTCTCTGCAGCACCTCATATTTATCTGCAGTGATGTTCACAGAAGCATGTTTGAATCATGCCTTTGAGATGTATGTGCTTCACCCCACACCTCTCATATAGGCCGCACTACTACTTCCAACTTCCTTATCAACTATGCAGTCCAAAAGGATGCCCAGAATCACAATACATCACACCTTTGTCCAGAGTATTAAGCACTATATAATTGCAAGAGGACCAACCAACCATATCAATGTTCCTTTTCTAAAGTCATCACAAATGGTGAGGGGTGGATGCGCGCCTCTTAATGGTAGCAAGAGTGGTGGCACTTGGACAGGCTAAGGCTACCTGCCCCATTACCTTGTGAAGTTTCTAGAGTGGGTTAGACAAGTGGGGCAGAGGAGAAAGGCAGTACAAACCAATACTGAGTCTTTACATGTGATTTTAGTGAGAGGGTGGCTTTTTTTGCTTTTGCCAGTGTAAAGGGACCACATCCTTGATAAGAGAGAGGCCCAGTCTTCTGTGCACTGGCTGCCATTTATTTAACATCAGACACACACAAAACGATGAGATGAATTGTTGCAATAAGTCTAACCCCTGACAATCGCTCTGGGTAGCATTCCAATCCATTAATCTATTACCCACCATGCTACCTCAGTTTGGACCCAGCCATATGCAAATCTGTCTTGACCGTGCTGCAATAGGAACAGTCCAGATGAACTACCGGGCCAGATCAACCCTGATCCGGAACACAAGAAACCTAAGACCAGTTTCACCCTGATTTTGCTAAGAAGTTTTTGGAAGTGCCTCCCTGGGTTTAGCTCTGTGTGGTCTCTTCTTCTGTGAGGGGCTGGGGAAGAGCCGTTGCCACTGAGAATGAAACCAGACCCCGACAACCACTGGTAAGACTTCGAACAGAGGATACAGCAGAGCAGAGGCTAAACATTCATTCAATGGGTTTGTGCAAGAGGACAAGGAGACATGGTAGAAGGTGATGGGTAAGTTGAAAAGGCAGCATAAATGAAGAAAAACAGAAGGGTGGAATGAAATAGACAAGGATAGAAAATGGTTGGGAAGAGGAGTGCAGCAATGGTGGTGTGATATTAAAGAGGGAAAAAATGGTGGGGTGAGAACAGGATATGAGGCAGAGAGAATGAAAGAAGAGAAGAGAAGGCATTAGAAAATGGGCAAGGAGTGAGAAAAGACAGAATGGAAAGAAAGATGGAAGAGTAGAAAAAAGGAGTAAAGATAAGAACCGGGCTAGGAAAGAAAGAAAAGGTGCTGGATAGCTAGGCGAAATGTAGGAAGGACAGAAATAATGCAAAGATGGAGAGAAAAAGTGGGATGTATGGAGAGGATGAGCTATGGAAGTGAGATAAATAAAGGAAGAAGTAAATAAGCACTGCACATAGCACCTTTATTGCCGCACTTAGAGGAGGCAAATGGGAGGAAGCATTGCTGGGGAGTGGACACTTTGGTGATCAAATGTCCAAGACGCCTGCTCTATATCTTTCTCTCCTTGTCTATTGATCCAGATGTTTCTTCACAAGTTTCAGCTGCAGGGAGTAGAATTGATCTTGGTGGTTCTATACTGGCCTTAGACATCTTGGTTTCCTCTTCTGAAATCCCTGGCACTCCTGTCCACTTTAGTACTTTTGAGATTCCCTTCTCCACTCAAAACCTTTCCATTGCTCTTTCAACTTCAACTCACAGTGTTTGGAAGTTGAAAAGAGGTTATTCAGTGATCCAGGAGGCTTTCCACACTAAAAGCTTACTGCAAACACTGGACATCTTTTGACACAGTCAGTCAGTCAAATGCTTTATTTCGATAAAATTTATCATAAAAGCTTCACAATTAAAAAAGAATTTGATTACAGTTTCACCTAAAAATATGCCTTTTCAGTAAAAAATAGATACATCATAAATATTTAAGAAACAGATTAAACAATTGTTTTTAGCCTTTTGGTTCTAATAGACCACGCCCATGATAGAAATTTTGAAAGAACACAAGCATAAAAAGGGCGGGAGTCAGACATTAAAATACGCAATGCTTCAGCATGGTACCTGGTACCCAACAAGCGACACAATTGCTTTAGCCATCTACTTCTTGGGTGAGCATACTCCTTACATTCAGACAAAAAGTGTGCCACAGATTCTTCTCTAAGCGTGCAAAAGGGGCAAAATTCAGTGGTCTGTTCTTTAGTTTTCCACCGAGAAGTAAAAGCACTAAGTGGAAGAGAACCAGTTCTGAATTTGAAGTAAAGGGTCCTGTCAAAGGGTCTTTCAATGATGTCTAAATATGGTTCCCGGAATGGCATATCCTTAAATTTCAAGAAGTCCTCCGTGAGGCTGCCCAGAGCACTGCTGGTGTTCCGTTGGGTCGTGATCCAATTCCAGAATAGCTTCTTCAGTGTTGCTTTCGGAGGAGAAGACCTATTCTCCCAGGCTTCGCTTAGACCCAAATTACATAAGAGGGCTTTCATGTCTCTCAGCCATTTTATCTTGTGCCACCCGGGAAATGACATTACTTCAGAAAGGCCCTTTGCATATTTTGCTAACTCAGGGACCCTCCACAACCTAGCCCATAAAAGTAGGGGGCGAAGTTTTGCTAGATCGCTGATAGGTTGGCAACCCAAATCCAACATTAGCGGGGTCATTAGAGTGCCCTGGGGGAGTGACATAATCACTCTATAAAACTTCCTCTCAGATCTTGTTAACTCGCTAATATTGTATGAGCCCCACAGTTCGGCCCCATAAAGAGCAGAACTGACTCCCCTTGCAGCATAAATTTCAATAACAGGGGCAATAGGTCTAAATACACAGGAGCGCTGCTCTTTCAGAAGTGCCCCAGTTACCCTCTTATGTGCTAACAGCATTTTGCATAAATGGGGAGCCCACTGCATATTATGTGACAATCGAATACCCAGGTAGTCGAATACGTCCACCCTTTCCAGGAGTGTGGCGTTCAACTTAGGGGAACGCACAGATTTTTTTGGGGGGTTCATCACAAGGAACTTGGTTTTCTCGATGTTAATTACCAAGCCCCTTTGTACACAAAAATGCTGAAAGTTATTAAGTAATTTTTGTAGGCCCATCGGGGATTTAGACAGTAAGAGCGTGTCATCCGCAAAGAGGAGGGTGGGAATACGCTCCCCCGCCAGGGATGGTTCGTCTGAAGGATCTTTCAGCAGATGCTCGACCACACCATTAACATATAATGAGAAAAGGGTGGGAGCAAGAACACATCCCTGGCGAACCCCTCTCTCAACCGGGATTCTACTAGTCTTCTCGCCTTCTGATCCCCATCTAATCTGAGCAAAAGTGTCTTCATGAAGTCTTACAATTAGCCGTAAAATATAATGGGGTAACCCCATGTTACCAAGCACTCTCCACAGGGTCTGCCTAGGGACAAGATCAAAGGCAGTCTTTAAATCAATAAACGCAAGGTAAAGGCTGCCTTTGCCTATGACCACCACCTTCCAATAAATTAACAATAATCTAAATGCTTGCTCTATTGTACCAGTGCCCGCTCTAAAGCCTGCCTGGTAGTCGGAAAGGATGTTGTTATCACTAATCCATTGTGATATTCTAACCAACAGTACTTTACCGACCACCTTTTGGGTTATGTCCAGCAGGCTTATAGGTCTATAGTTTGCTGGGTCGTCCCTAGCCCCTTTTTTAAAAATGGGTACGACCTCGGCCCCTTTCCAAGATGAAGGGATTCGAGCACCCTTACAAATTGAATAAGCAAGCAGTGGATAAGTTTAGCCCATTTCGAGACATCATAACGTAGCAAATCCCCAGGGATACCATCTGGCCCAGCCGCCTTTTGGGGCTTAATAGTACTGATGGCATACTCAATTTCTTTTATAGAGAAGTTGGAACCGGGATCAGCTAGGTCTACATCCCAGTCCTTTTGTAAAGTAGTAGTACCAGTTGTGTCAGTAGCACATTCTACTCTTCTCATTAAGAGGTCGCGGTTTACTAAGGCCACCTCCATTTCCTGATCATCCTTGGGGGTGCCAGTAATAATACTACTAAAAGGGCAGGAGTACAATTTGGCAAAGTGGTTAACCCAGACTTGACTAGAGATGTTACATGTTATAAGGTCAGAGTCTGGTCTTTTTTTAGCCCTGATTGTGTCCCAAAAGCGCCTTGAATCTTTCCCATGGCTTGCCTCTTTTAGGGAGCGCCAGAAATCTTCTTCCCAGTCCTTCCTTGCGCCAGCCAATAGTTGTTTATATTTATTCCTAGCTCGCTGTATAGCTACTTGGGATTTGCTTTTTATAGCCCCAATCAAGAGGGTTTTTGCATGCCTGCAAGCTGATGTATACCATTCGTTTATGCCTCTTGATTTTCGAGTTACCACATTTTTGGCCATGCACTCCTTTTTCAAGAATACATTCCCAATTGTCGTAAGTGTTCCTTCGAAAATAGATGTAGCTTTTCCATAGTTTGACAAAGCCAAGTCAATACTGTCCAACTTCGTCTGTGAGACTATAAGGACAGTATTGATAGTATTAAGTTTGGTTTCATCAACTGAGACTATATTCCACTTCAAACGCCTCCCGCATGCGGAGACTGAAATATTCTGGGTTGGCTTAGAAGAAGTTTTGGTTGAATTGTTGATCCAAGGATTTTTAAGGGATAAGGAAAGCGAGTTGTGGTCGCTTTCAACAGAGGGTAAAACCACCATATCCTGTACCATACCCCAAAGTATAAAATCTAACAAGATATAGTCAATCCTTGAAGTGTGATTGACTCTATTATATGTAGCGGCACCCATGGTGTCTGAGGTTGTACGGCCGTTTGTGGCTCGTAGGCCAAACTCCAGCGAGAGAGCATTGAGCTGGATCGCACAGTGGGACCATTTTTTAATCGGGGGGATCGTTAGAGCTGGAATCCCCCATCTAGCATCTTCCTCGCCCAGGTCAAGAGTATCACCAATCTGTAACGGCTCATAGGTGCAATTAACCCCTTCAGTGCCCGCCCCTTTCCCCGCCCAGTGCCGGCCGTTGCATTAGCGGGCGGGGTCTATGACGAGCTGGACTCGTCATGGGCACAGCGCCACCGCGGCCCATGACGAGTCCAGCTCGTCATGGGCACTGAAGGGGTTAAAGTCACCCGCGACCAGGACTTGGGCGCCGGCTATATTTTCTCTAAGCTCCGTTTCTAGGATTGCCACTATCGGAGACATAGCCCCATATTTAGTGCCTCTAACATATATGTTGTACAAATCAAGGGTTAAACCTCTACAAGGGCCTCTTAAGGATAGTCTTAGGATGTCAAGGCTATTAATTTGCTTAGGTTTTGTATTGCAATTTAGATCAATGCTTACCCAAATGAGAAGGCCTCCCGAAGGTGGACCCTTCCCATTTCTAGGTGATACTGCTGGGACGAAATATGTAGTGTAACCAACTCGGTGTAGGGGTTCCAGACTCCAAGTCTCTTGGAATAAACAGATCTCATGCCTCCCCACTAAAGCATTCCAGTCGAGCATGCATAGTTTCCTATGGATGCCTGCTAGGTTCCAACTGAGGATCTTGAGGGTGCCCATAGATTCGTGAGCAGTATTAATATGAGTGCCCAAGTAGTCAGTAGAGGACGGAAGTGCAACAGGTGGACTAAATTCAATAGGGGAGGAAAACTGGGCATCGATAAGCCCTGATTGAGAAGCAGGGGAGGGGCATAGAACTATGGGTTGCAGAATTTCTTGATTATTAGTCTGGAAAACCGGAGGTATGTAGCAATTGACAGAGTTTTTCTCGATCATAGGTCTGGCAAGAGTTTGTAGAAATTTGGGGCTGGGTTGTTCAATGCCCTCAAGACCATAACCTGATCGCAATGGTGGTCAATCCACTGCTTCCAAACAACTGAACCTGTTAGTAACTGGTACACCACTCCAGCCTACAGAGGAAGCTATATTTCTAGTTTCCTGTACAGACCAATCGTCCCACTCCCTTCTTCTGTCACGAGTTCTAATATGGGACCAATTCCTAGCCGGGTTATCAATGTACCTATTTGTAGGGGGATAAAAGAAAGAAAGCCTTTTTGTTTCTATGCCATCGATCTTATCCCACATACCCCTATTACAAATATAGTCAACAGTACGGGGGTTATCAAATTTTACTATAACACAATCCCCCCGAATCGATTTCATCTCATTACCTAGCCAGGGCACCCTACGCACCATTAAAATCTTGCTACCACAATGAGCTGGGAGCGGTCTATTGGTGGTAAGCCAATGAAGTACCTTGTTTTTTAAGGACAATGTCAGTTCTTCTGTATTTGGATTTAACTCAGGGACCCCGGTCATGACTGCAACGTATGGGCCTGCTTCAGATGGTAGATGGATAGGGAGCCCGCTAGCACCTAAACTCTTGGCATTAAGGGGCAAAGGGGCTGTTTGTTTAGCAAGTGCAGTTTCCATGATGTTAATATTAGGGTGGACAGGAGATTCACATGGCTGTATACCCTTCTTCAATGCAGCAGGGGGTGGTTTTAAGCTTGTGTTAGAGCCATTAGGAGTTATATTAGATGCTTTCGACCCCACCGTTAGATTTGTGTTGATTATTTTTGGCTGTCCTGATTGAACCAACGCAACCTCCGTCTGGATCTTAAGGGTTGCATTCAGGGAAGCTATCTGCTTTTCTATGGTAGAGAGTGAAAGTTGTAAGGGCTGCAGATGAATCTTAATAAGTTCACCCAGTATATATAATAATTGGTTATTTACCTCACAAACTTTACAACCCTCACCAGAACTGTCTAACCCACTGGCATTAGTAGGGATCACAGAACAAGGAAACGTATCAACTACAGAATTGGTAGAGGTGCTTTGGAGGGGTGCACTCTTAGTAGGCTTATGGATGATTGGAGGTTTTTTATTAGGTTTACATTTGTTCATTGCCCTAGACTTCTTCCGTTTAAGGACAGCACCCTCCCTCTTCCCTCTTGAGTGCTCAATAGTGGAAACCTCCTGTCTTGGGCTCGCGACAGATTGCGGTATCCTCTCGGGCACCTCGCTTAATTGCGCATCCGAGAGTGCCAGTGATACTGAGAGGTCAATTAGGGGCCTAATCTCCCCATGATTAGTGGGTGTTTTGGCTAGTGCCAAGGGGCCTATTGAGGATCGTCTAGCTAAGGCTAGGTCCTGGGACACCCTGCGTTCCAGAAGAGATATACCATGATTGATTGCCTCATTGGCCCTGGTGATGTATTGATCGATTGGGCCAATTGCATGCACTACCCCTTGTGAAGATTTATTCTTGCTGCCTCGAGTCATCATACCACTACTAATGTGATCAATCTACCACACAATCAATTGCAATAGTATCAAATAGGCAACAATGGTACAATGTACAGCATACGAATAACACGGCAGTCCAAAGAGCAAATATAAGAGGGGAAGCCCAGTCCAGTCTTACCCGGTCTTGAACGGGCTTAAACGGGCCCGCCCTTTGCCCAGGCTTAGCCCGGCGCCGCCCGCGCGCGTCCCACGACGCGGAGGAAGCTCTGACCTTTTGAGCGCCTCCGGGCGTGAAGAGAACCGGAAGTTTGCCGCAAAGCAGCCTGGGAGCTGTAGTCTCCCCCTGTCACGGCCGCGATTGAATTAAGCGGCGACAGGGGAGACCCACAGCGTCAGCACCCGAGGAGCGGCAAGATGGCCAAAGAATCGAAGTACAGGTCCGCAGGTAAGTGGCTCAGTTCAGGAATAATCACCCCCGCTCCACCGAGGGAGCTCCGACGTTTTGAGCGCCTCCGGGCGCGAAGAGAACCGGAAGTTTGCCGCAAAGCAGCCTAGGAGCTGTAGTCTCCCCCTGTCACGGCCGCGATTGAATTAAGTGGCGACAGGGGAGACCCACAGCGTCAGCACCCCAGGAGCGGCAAGATGGCCAAAGAATCGAAGTACAGGTCCGCAGGTAAGTGGCTCAGTTCAGGAATAATCACCCCCGCTCCACCGAGGGAGCTCCGACCTTTTGAGCACCTCCGGGCGCGAAGAGAACCGGAAGTTTGCCGCAAAGCAGCCTGGGAGCTGTAGTCTCCCCCTCTCACGGCCGCGATTGAATTAAGCGGCGACAGGGGAGACCCACAGCGTCAGCACCCCAGGAGCGGCAAGATGGCCAGAGAATCGAAGTACAGGTCCGCAGGTAAGTGGCTCAGTTCAGGAATAATCACCCCCGCTCCACCGAGGGAGCTCCGACGTTTTGAGCGCCTCCGGGCGCGAAGAGAACCGGAAGTTTGCCGCAAAGCAGCCTAGGAGCTGTAGTCTCCCCCTGTCACGGCCGCGATTGAATTAAGCGGCGACAGGGGAGACCCACAGCGTCAGCACCCCAGGAGCGGCAAGATGGCCAAAGAATCGAAGTACAGGTCCGCAGGTAAGTGGCTCAGTTCAGGAATAATCACCCCCGCTCCACCGAGGGAGCTCCGACCTTTTTAGCACCTCCGGGCGCGAAGAGAACCGGAAGTTTGCCGCAAAGCAGCCTGGGAGCTGTAGTCTCCCCCTCTCACGGCCGCGATTGAATTAAGCGGCGACAGGGGAGACCCACAGCGTCAGCACCCCAGGAGCGGCAAGATGGCCAAAGAATCGAAGTACAGGTCCGCAGGTAAGTGGCTCAGTTCAGGAATAATCACCCCCGCTCCACCGAGGGAGCTCCGACCTTTTGAGCGCCTCCGGGCGCGAAGAGAACCGTAAGTTTGCCGCAAAGCAGCCTGGGAGCTGTAGTCTCCCCCTGTCACGGCCGCGATTGAATTAAGCGGCGACAGGGGAGACCCACAGCGTCAGCACCCCAGGAGCGGCAAGATGGCCAAAGAATCAAAGTACAGGTCCGCAGGTAAGTGGCTCAGTTCAGGAATAATCACCCCCGCTCCACCGAGGGAGCTCCGACCTTTTGAGCGCCTCCGGGCGCGAAGAGAACCGGAAGTTTGCCGCAAAGCAGCCTGGGAGCTGTAGTCTCCCCCTGTCACGGCCGCGATTGAACTAAGCGGCGACTGGGGAGACCCACAGCGTCAGCACCCCAGGAGCGGCAAGATGGCCAAAGAATCGAAGTACAGGTCCGCAGGTAAGTGGCTCAGTTCAGGAATAATCACCCCCCATCTTTTGACACTTGATGTTCTTCTCATAATCTATCTGCATCTGTTTGTAAATTCTCATCTGTTTTACAATTTCTTTTGGATGGCTGTTACTTAAATCTTTCAATTTGAATGCTCAGATGTCAGTGGTTTCCTAGCAAAGCCTTTCAGGAATTTTCGGAACTATGATTTAATCTTTAATTGCTAGACTATTTAAGATCTTTTTGATGGCAAAATCTAGGAGGAATCCTATCTCTCCAACTTGAAATCTTTCTACATTATTATATTGTTTTTGTGATAACATTTTGTTGAAATTTTGCAATAATCACACACAGAGTATCATCTTTGTTAACATTTTCGCCGACCACATTATACATAGGCAAAGAGTCGTGACTTGCGGTTACTGTTTCAACACTTCCCTGAATTCATTCTTCCTACATTATTAAAGGCCTTACATTTTCATACTTTTGAGTCTTTGGAGTGTGTGAATGAGAAATTTCTTTCCTTTAAAGTCTTCTTTGTAGTGTCCTTTATCTCGGCTCTTAGATGTGGTGAATTAGGGGCCTTGAGATGTATTCCTCTGTTCATTATAATTATGGCTGATGGGGTTGTGTTAAACCTTGATCCAACTTTTATTTCTAAAATCAACTCTATCTTTCATAAGTTTCGAGATAATTCTTCCTTCCTTCTTTCCCTCTCCTTCTAATGCAGAGGAACAGTTGTTGAATACTCTTATGTTCAATTAGCTCTTTTGATTCATGTTAACAGTTCATAACAATACAGAAAGGCTGATTATTTCTTTGAAAATTTTGGGCTGTTTGGAAGAGGTAAAAGAGCAACCAGTATAACTCTCAGCTGATGGCTCAAATCTACTATTGTTTTGGCATTTCAAGATCTTGCTTCAGGTCTATGTATCCAGCAGATATCCACGAGAAGGATAACCACTTATGGGGTGGAATTGCAGGGCGAATCGATACAGGAAATCTGTGGTGCCACCACTTGGGCTACTGAACACACATTTGTAAAACATTATAGCCGTAATTCTGTTTCAGTTATAACTGGGTACTGCTGTGTAAATTCAGCATTACCCTTAGTCCATCTCATTCAGGTCGAAGTCATTAAATTCCAACCACCCTCCCTCCCTACAGTCCTTTGGATATATACAGGAGGGGCCAAAGGTGCCAGCCTTCTTTATCGCATCTTGTGGGATGGATGGAACTGGCCTCCAGGATTCTCCTGCTTTGTTTATTTTGTATAGTAACATCACCTCGCTTGTAATGACTGTGATGAGAACAAGATGGACTAAAGGTAAGGCCGATTACCAATGGGTATCCAGGGAATTACATGCAGTGGGTTTAATAGCCGTTCATTGCTTTTGATTGGTTGGCTTCATTGACAATCTCGTTTGCTTGCTTTTCATTAGTTGGAGCATGAAGCGTTGATATTAGGTTCTTGTGTTTGTTCCTACTCTGGAGCATAGCTAAAATACTTTTGTCCTGCCATTGCTTCCGTTTCGGGAGCTACTTTTTTGTTTATGTTTAAGCTGTCTAATAGAGTGTGAGTCTTTTTCAGTCACCCTCATGTACTCTTTACCCCCTACCCCCGCAGGCTCTCATGCATGCCAACTAACCTGATTTTTTAGGTTAAAAAACTGACTTTATTTTAACAATCTCCTGCCTAAAAATTTACAGCTTCGATATATGTCATTGGGGAAAATGAAGACTATAGATTTTTGTTTCTAGGAAAATATTTCTCTTCCTAGTTTTAAAATATTGGCATGTATGTGTCCTCTCCGCCCCTGCCCTCCTCATTTGTATTCCCTCGGTGTGTTAGAATTGAAAACGTTACTGTCCTATTCTTCATATTTCGTTCTATATTAAGTTAGCATTCATGGGGCTACTTTATTAGCAGCCGCCATTTTGTTCTATGATCGAAGCCAAACTTCTTTCTCTACTGTCTGCTTCAGTGGAAAACAGCCTCGCTTGTTCCTTTATTATTCAAGGCTGAACTTTGTTACTTTAATTAATAGCTTGTTCTGTGTTTGCATACCTTTCTTCATATGTAGCCCTACTCCCACTGTTCAGAGAGACGGGCACGGGCTGATCAACCTTGAGACTAAAAAAAGGTGCTCTTGGTCTCAGGATGGAAGCTCATCCTTCTGTGCCTCCTTTGTTAACTTGCTCTAACTGGAAATTTCCAGTCTGGGCAGGTCCCGTTGGGAATTGGAAATGTATAATATCTGATGTTATGTTGAGAAGAGTCAGTCCCTTGGCAGTCATCTTAGGAGGCTGGTCAGACTGGGTCCGCTGCAAAGCAATACTAATAAATTACTTGGTTTGTATTCTCTACTGCCTGACCGACTCTTCATTTGTATGGAAGGCTGAGAGGTGGTCGCGAGTGACCCGGGAGACCCTGATCGGGTCACTTCCTTCAGTTGGTGCCCGAACAGGGACTCCATGGGGTGACCCATCCTCGCCCACGGACGGGTTCCGAGGACAGGGCCGCGTCAGATTGGATTGGCGGATCCAGGATCCCTGCATGATAGAGCCTAGAACTCGCAGCTGCCCGCCTGTCTGATCGGGCGGTGCCTCGCCCAGTGGTCATCCCAGCTGGGGTCCTGAAAAGACGAAATCCTTGGATTTGACCATTTGGTCCGAAGAGTTGGCAGTGGAGAATCACTTCGTTTGACCTGTGTGCACCAGGTGGGTTTGCTTTGGGCCATGGCATTGTTTGTTTGAGTTTGGTACAGTCTGAGGATCGTTTTGGAAAAGCACTTACATTTGTTTGAATTCTTTGTAAACATGGTATTGTTTTGATTTAGTTTGTGGACCGCAAGATGACTTGTTTTAGTCAATTATTTGGTGTGAGTTGTCGTTGTCGTTCTGCTGATGCTCGATTGGCGGAAAGGCAGCCGGCGCCCCCAGTGTGTTCCCCAAAATTCAACAGGTATGTAAAGCACGGCCTTGGCCCTATTATATTTTGTACATTATGGCACAAATATACGAGGGACAATGCCAAGTTGCAGTGGCCGCTAACAGGTACCTTTGATGTACAAAATTGAATTTCCTGCAAGATAAACTGTTTGCAAAACAGAGTAAACAGTCAATGTTTGATTTTCTTCAGGTATGGCAGAAGGAAGCTAAGCAGAGACAGATGAAGGCAGAAAAGAAGGCCGGAAGGGGAAGAATGCAGACAGTGACACAGAAAACAGTAGCGTATGATAGAGAGAAAATAGAAATGGGTATAGAGTGTGCTGATAGACAGTTTCGATTGCAATGTGACAAATCTTATGTTGCCCAAGAGGAAGGCGATACATTTGTGGAGGAGTTGTTAGATACCCAGCCCCTGCCTCCATATGCCCCGCAGAGAATATATCCTGTTGTGCCGCATCTTTCACCAGCTGTCTCAGTCTCTTCTGCCCCAGCTGTTTCTGTTTCGACTGTTGTAGACACAGTTGCTTTACTAACTATGTCTCCTTTCCATTCTGTAGCTTCGCCCTCCGCGCCTACAATAAGTGCTAGTGTCTCTGCAGTGCCCCTTGTGTCGATGTCTTTTCTTTCTCCAGCCCTTACACCCACAACCCAGCCATTGGCAACATTGGTGCCTACCCATTTGGTTACCACTCTTTCCCTCTTTCCTCACTCCCCAGTTGCATTAGGTAGTGGAAAGCCTGTGCGCGGGCTGGGAGACGACAGATGGGCGACAGCTAGGGAGCGGTTGGGGCGAATTCTAATACGATCTGATGTGGGGGAGGAAGAAAATAAAGCAGTAGCGAATCAGGCTGCGCAGTGGGTGCGTCATCCCATCTACAGCACTGAAGATGTGTGGAGTGTGATGAGGGATTATGAGCCGTTTGTGCAGTAGCATGCCTTTAAGCACATGTCAGCTACCCTGAGTGGATTATGGGAACAGTGCTTCAATGCTATAGCGCCACGGATTATTTATGATATCAGAGATAATGTATATGTAGCTGGCTTGGCACCTGAGGAGGTCTTCGGAAACGTCGCAACATTGGTAGCTTAGTAGGCTGTTCAAAAAGAGTCCAACCACGGTATCCCAGTTCCCAACAAGGGAAGTGCACCCCATCTATCACCCAGAGATACCAGAGCTTCAAATTCAGCAGGATGCTGTCATTAGACCAAAGGTAGAGGCACACTTCCAAGAACAGTGGAAGAGGAGTGAGGTGTTATCCCTCAAGACCCAGTTACCTGACCCTAGAAAAAATCCTACTGCATATTATAAGGAATTGACTGAGGCCGTTTCGTCGCCAGTAATGACACTTGCTGATATTGAAATGTTTTTGCGGTTATTGGTGCCTGTCGATATTTGGAGACAGGTGCATACGCAGGATCATGCCGGAGAATTGGGTGGTACATGGGATCAGATGAAAGCATGGGATAAGGTAAGGAAGCCTGGGGAGAAGCCAAAGGCCGAGATATTAGCTTTACCCGGCTGGAATATTACATATATGCACTCCCTTATTCCTCCGAAAAGAGTCGATTGGGACAAGTTAGCGGCATGTCATCAGAAGAAGGATGAAAGCTTGTCCGACTTTTTCATGCTGTTTGAGGGGGTCTTTTGGGATTTTAGTGGACAGGATTTGTCAGTGGAAGGGGGTGTTTGATTGTTTGTCAATAGGTTTATTACAAACTTGCTCCCAGAGATAGCCACCCGGTTACAGGCTTCAGAGGGCACCTGGACAACATCCTCCCCTTCCGTAATTTTGAGTATGGCACAGTATTATAAACACATGGAGAATGCGGAAAAGGAGAAGGTGGAGAAGAAGCATAAAGAGTTGAAATCGAAGGTGCTATTACAGCAGGCGTCTAGGGGGAATGGAAGGGGACGTGGTGCTGGTCCGGCCCGGCAGCTTCCCCGTACTAGCAGGAATGCTGTGCCTGTAGGGCCGAATCAGTGTGCGTATTGGAAAGAGGAGGGTCACTGGTGTAGCAAGTGTCCGGTGTTATTACAGAAGGTTGCGGCCCCTCGAGGACATGGTTCTCGTGGACAGGGTTGCGGAGTAAGTGATCAGGACAAGTTTGGGAGGATGGGACATCGCAGGGTCGCTCTGATCAGAACTATTTAGATGAGCCTCGAGGAAGGCAATATTATCATGATGATTATTATTTGGACTTAGGCGACAGGGATGTCCTACAGCTAGGACAGCCAGGGACAGGGTGAGGACCAAGTTCAGATACCTGTAGATCAGTACGGTCCTTATGTCACCACAGATTTGCAAGGCTCGGTTAAGAAATTCTTAGTGGACACACGTGCAATGAATAACTCTATTTCTCGTTCCCTGGTCCCTGGGCAGCTCTGTCTGGACAAACTAATGTTTCAGCAGGTTTTTCAGGTGTACCGGTTGTGAGCCCCATTTCCAAGCTACTAGCCTTGACTATTGGTCCTTTTACTGTAGATTCGCCCTTTCTTTTGACATCCAATTGTGGGGAAAATTTAATGGGTTTAGATTCGTTGAAGCAATTGCATGGGACTATTTTTTGTTCTCTGGACAGTGTCTACATGACAATGGGACCAAATGTAGTAAGTTCTGAGCAGTGTTTGTCTAAAGATGCGCCCCTTCCTGATGAGTTTAAGGGTGTGCCATCCATTGTGTGGGCGACGGGCGATATGGATGTATGACTCTTACAAATTTCCCCAGTCTCCATCAGGGTTAAGGACAATGCCGTTTTGCCCCATATTCCCCAGTACAAAATACCACAAGAGGTGGAGCTGACTTTATTACGTATTATACAGGATTTGATTCAATCAGGGGTAGTTGAGGAGACAACATCAAATCTGTGTAATAGCCCTATTCTTCCTAGTCTCAAAAAGGCCTCCTCAGACTCCCCCAATGGCAATGCCGATGTTTATCGTTTTGTGATTGACTTGCGCACAGTTAACAAGATAGGGGTTCCTCAATTCCCAGTAGTCCCTGACATTACTGCCCATCTCACAATGATTCCTTCCTCTGCCCAAATCTTTTCTGTCATTGATTTGAAGAATGCGTTCTTTAGTATTCCAATTCATCCTGATAGCCGTTATTTGTTCGGTTTTACACTAGCTGGTAGAAGCTTTAGATTCTGCTGCGCTCCTCAGGACTATACTGAGAGCCCTAGTATATATAGCCATGACTTGAAAAGTCAACTGGACTCCCTTACGCTTTCCTCAGGTAATGTATTGCTTCAGTATGTGGATGACTTACTAATAGCCCCTGATACTGAACAGGGATGCAACAACAGTACGGTTAAATTGTTGCTTCATTTGGCATACCATGGACATACACCGATTTAGGTCACCTACAGGGGCGGAGATTGACCCCTAAGCTCATTAGCTCCATTGTAAAAATGCCCATCCCTAAAACTCAAAGGGATGTACGTGCCTTCATTGGTATTATTTCCTACTGTCGGCATTGGATCCCTGGTTATTCATTACTAACGAAGCACTTGCTAGCGTTAACCACTAAAGATGTGCGTGAGCCCTTGCCTTGGAGGCATGAATGCCAGCAGTCTTTTGAGCAACTAAAAATTGCGCTTTGCTCTGCTCCTGTGCTAGGCACCCCTGATTATGCAAGCCGTTCATGTTGCATCTGCACAAGATGGCTAGTTGTGCACTTTCTGTCTTAACACAGGCCTTTGGAGGTAAGCAACGGCAGTGGGCCTATATCTCCGCTTTGCTTGACCCCATCGCCAGAGCCCTCCCAAGCTGTCTAAGAGCGGTCGCGGCTGTGGCCGTCTCGATAAGGCAATCGGCTGGGCTTGTACTTGATACTGATCTCACAGTCATGGTACAGCATGCTATGGACACTCTTTTGAATAAGACCAAGACTCAGCACCTTACCAGTGCACGTCTGACCGGTTACAAGCTAACTCCTTTCTCCCCACATGTTACGATCATAAGATGTGCAACTATGAACCCTACCACGTTACTACCCCTTCCTGCGGAGAGTGACGAAATAGACATACATGATTGTCTGTTTCGGACAGAGGCGGAGACGAAGGGACGGGTAGACTTGACTGATGTTCCCCTATCTAACCCCCCAAGGGGAAATATATGTTGATGGCTCTTGTTTCAGATTACCAGATAGCACCACTGCTGCAGCATATGCACTCACTACACTGCACATGGTGGTTGAAACATCACAAGTTCCTTATCAGTCCACCCAAGCAGCTTAGTTAGAGCTTGTGAGTTGAGCGAAGGACTGGCTGTCGATATTTATACTGACAGCCAGTACGCATTCAGGGTCGCCCATAATTTTGGGTGGCTCTGGGGAGAGAAAGGGTTTCTTACATCGCATGGGACACGCATAGAACATGACCCTCTGATACATAGGCTATTGACTGCTCTGACGCTCCCTAAGAAATTGGCCATTATCAAGTGCAGTGCCCACAAAGCAATTACTGACGGTATAGGAAAGGGAAATGCATTTGCAGACCAGACAGCTAAGGAGACAGCTCAAATGAAGATGAAAAGAATGTTTGTAGCGGGTCCTGCCAGGTGGGTGCCCGAGGTTGCTATGTTTGGTGAGGCAACGCTTGAGGAATTAGCTGTAAAGCAGGAGAGCACAGCACGCTTAGATGAAAATGGGTTTTGGACAGATACGTCATAAAAGCAGAGATGGATGTTACAAGATGCAGATGTCCTTCCTGTGGTCACTATGGCGCACGGGCCAGCTCATATAAGTGCGAAGGAGATATGTAAAGTGTTAGATCCTGTATGGCAAAATGATCACATACCTAAGGTCGCTGCTCACCTGGTGAAGTATTGTATGGTATGCATGATGCATAAACCTGGAAAAGGTACTTCTACCCCTTCTGGTCAGTTTGCACCACCCCTTTTCCCTTTCGAGGTTCTCCAGATGGATTACATCAAAATGGAATGAGTCAACAATCTAAAATATGTGTTAGTGGTTGTTTCTGCATTCAGTAAATGGATTGACGCTTACCCCACCAAAGAAAACACAGCCATGGCGACAGCGAAGGCACTCATGAAAGAGTTCTTCCCGCGTTTTGGTTCACCCCGTTTGATCTGGAGTGACAACAGAAGTCACTTCAAGGCAAGAGTTATCCAGTTAGTGAGCGATGGTTTGCACATCAGATAAAAAGTTAATGCCGCTAATCATCCCCAGTCGGCAGGTTTAGTTGAGAAGTACAACGGTACCATCAAATTGAAGCAGCAAAGATTAAAGAGAGCACAGGATTACAATGGCCATCTATTTTGTTGTGATTTTGGTTGTCTGTTGCATTCTGGTGCAGTGCCTCCCCTTATGCTGCTCTTACTGTACAACGCTCCTCACCCCTAAGCTGCAGAAGACAGTCCGTGACACTACTGCAATTATGTTGCAGAAGGATATTTATTAAATGATGCAGATGGATGAGGACATCTTCAGTTCTACCACATCCCTTGCAACTTCTATTCCTGATATTGAAATCACGGATAATATTCAATGCTGATGTCTCTATGCATTTCAAATAACACCCCTAATGAATATACAGGCTGTCAACGACTTAATGTATGTCCTTGTATGCTATTTTATGAATATTACTCATGTGTGTGCTGATATATATATATTCGGGCTGGACTGTTCCCATGAGGCACAGGGTCAAGACTGATTTGCATATGGCCATGTCTAAACTGGGGTGGTGTAGTGGGCAAAAGAACGTTGGATTTAACCCAGATCTCTTGACTGGGGGAGAATGTATGCATTGTCAGCATTCCGTCCATCATTTGTTTGTTGTAACGCTTTTCGCCCTAAGTGGGATGGGTATTCCCAGACGTGGGACCCGTGCTCACTACGCCACTGGAGTCAAGCTATCCTGGCTGATGACGGCTGATAGCCAGAAACCGGTCCTAGGATGCTTGATGCCGGTCCAGGGAAGACATGGCGTGGCAGTTCGGGCTGGACTGTTCCCATGAGGCACAGGGTCAAGACTGATTTGCATATGGCCATGTCTAAACTGGGGTGGTGTAGTGGGCAAAAGAACGATGGATTTAACCCAGATCTCTTGACTGGGGGAGAATGTATGCATTGTCAGCATTCCGTCCATCATTTGTTTGTTGTAACGCTTTTCGCCCTAAGTGGGATGGGTATTCCCAGACGTGGGACCCGTGCTCACTACGCCACTGGAGTCAAGCAATCCTGGCTGATGACGGCTGATAGCCAGAAACCGGTCCTAGGATGCTTGATTCCGGTCCAGGGAAGACATGGCTTGGCAGTTCGGGCTGGACTGTTCCCATGAGGCACAGGGTCAAGACTGATTTGCATATGGCCATGTCTAAACTGGGGTGGTGTAGTGGGCAAAAGAACGATGGATTTAACCCAGATCTCTTGACTGGGGGAGAATGTATGCATTGTCAGCATTCCGTCCATCATTTGTTTGTTGTAACGCTTTTCGCCCTAAGTGGGATGGGTATTCCCAGACGTGGGACCCGTGCTCACTACGCCACTGGAGTCAAGCTATCCTGGCTGATGACGGCTGATAGCCAGAAACCGGTCCTAGGATGCTTGATTCCGGTCCAGGGAAGACATGGCTTGGCAGTTCGGGCTGGACTGTTCCCATGAGGCACAGGGTCAAGACTGATTTGCATATGGCCATGTCTAAACTGGGGTGTTGTAGTGGGCAAAAGAACGATGGATTTAACCCAGATCTCTTGACTGGGGGAGAATGTATGTATTGTCAGCATTCCGTCCATCATTTGTTTGTTGTAACGCTTTTCGCCCTAAGTGGGATGGGTATTCCCAGACGTGGGACCCGTGCTCACTACGCCACTGGAGTTAAGCTATCCTGGTTGATGACGGCTGATAGCCAGAAACCGGTCCTAGGATGCTTGATTCCGGTCCAGGGAAGACATGGCTTGGCAGTTCGGGCTGGACTGTTCCCATGAGGCACAGGGTCAAGACTGATTTGCATATGGCCATGACTAAACTGGGGTGGTGTAGTGGGCAAAAGAACGATGGATTTAACCCAGATCTCTTGACTGGGGGAGAATGTATGCATTGTCAGCATTCCGTCCATCATTTGTTTGTTGTAATATATATATTGATGGCCTTTATATATTGCATGTAGCTTTCGTTAAAGTAAACTGTTGCTTATGCTCGAACATTTTCCCTTCCTTTAGAATTGTAAACCTGCTGGCAATAATAACATTTAGCAATGACTGCTAAAAGGAGGGTCTGTTAGAATTGAAAACTTTACTATCCTATTCTTCATTTTTCATTCTGTATTAAGTTAGCATTCATGGTGCCATTTAATTAGCAGCCGCCATTTAGTTCTATGACCGAAGCCAAACTTCTCTCTCTGCTGTCTGCTTCAGTGGAAAACAGCCTCGCTTGTTCCTTTATTATTCAAGGCTGAACTTCATTACACTAATGAATAGCTTGTTCTGTGTTTGCATACTTTTCTTCGTATGTAGCCCTACTCCCACTGTTCAGAGACGGGCATGGGCTGATCAACCTTGAGACTAAGATAAGGTGTTCTTGGTCTCAGGATGGTAGCTCATCCTTCTGTGCCTCCTTTGTTAACTTGCTCCAACTGGAAATTTCCAGTCTGGGCAGGACCCATTGGGTATTGGAAATGTATAATATCTGATGTTATGTTGAGAAGAGTCAGTCCCTCTGCATTCATCTAAGGAGGCTGCTCGGACCGGGCTCCGCTGCAGCGCAATACTAATAAATTACTTGGTTTATATTCTCTACTGTCTGACCGACTCTTCATTTGTATGGAAGGCTGAGAGGTAGTCCCCAGTGACCCAGGTAACCCTATTCGGGTCACTTCCTTCAGGTGTGTTACTACGCCTACCCCCCACTTGATCTCAATTTTGTTTCACCACCACAGCATGCCCTCCCTCAGTGTTGCTTCGCTCTCCCACTTCAAGTTGCTTACCCCACCCATCCTAATGATTATTTTTCTCTTTTATTTACCAATCCAATTCGGACTGATGAAAAAAAAAACACAGATAGTTCTGCAGTCCTCTTAAATGTCACACTTATTACAGACTGAGAAGCAGCTCTGCTGTTTACCTTGAGTAAAGTTCATTCAGCAAGGTACAAGTGTTACACAACAGTAGCAGCTCCCCCGTCAGCCCCTAAGCAGAGTGAAGCGCCTTTAACACATCACAGAATGAGTAATGTACTGACACCCACATACTAATTAGAACAGCAGTCTGCAGTCATGTCCCTGCCGGGAGAAGCATCTACCTGCATCACCTGTGTCCACAAGAGATTGGTTTACTGTTTCATTTGCACCCACTATACCTCTTATGTAAGCTGAGAGACTGCCCTACAGCTTTAATTTCAGTGCATCTTAAGACACAGCTCATCCAGTGGTGGGCAGTAATTAGAGCATATGGGATTACTGGTTGGGCCACGCACGCACACATGCACACTCACTCACACCCATGCATTCACGCACACCCATTGACATCACACACTCACATATACACATACATTCATACATACGCGCACAAAACATTAAGTAAAACCATAACACTTACTTTCTGCAGCGTCACTGGAGGAAAGATTCATAGGTTCCAGTAGGGTTGGGACTCTCATCTCCTCTCATTGGCTGACATTAGGTCCCTACCACGCCACAGACCGGGATGTAGTCAGTGAGAGTTGATGACACAACCCCATTCTGTGATGAGGTGTCAATGACAGACACTTGGCCCTGGGACCTTCAGGGCTTAAAACTGTAGTATCCAGGTGTGGAGCTATCAGTGACACTACCTTGGTCATGAGGGGGGAGGTCCTCCAAGTGCTTTTCCAGGCTAAAGAGGTCACACCCCCAGAGGAGCTGTGACATCATCAGCCCAGCAAAGTTCAGCTCAGGCAGCCAGGTGCCTGAATATTTTGCACATTTATAGCACCGGCCTGCCGGACATGAACATAAAGTGTGTCTGTCAGGCCTACCTTCTCTCTACCTGACACATACTTTTTATGTCGGGAAAAAAGGTGGGAAGTCTTGGCCCCTCCACCATTAAGGACCGCTGCCGAGCTGATCTCTCATTTATACCCACTGTCGTCTACGTAACTTTAGATACAGTCCTGCAATCTATGTGCAAACCTTTAATTCCAATATATAATGAGAAATAGATAATCTCTTATTTACACCAGCTGTATCACTTATGTAACGTGACAGACAGTCCTGCAATCTATGTGCAAGCCTATAATTATAGTGCATCTTGAGACATAGCTCACTTCTGTTACTTACACCTGCTGTATCATTTATGTAACCTGAGAATCAGCCCATATATCCAAGTTGCAAGTCTGTAAATCCCTGTGCATCCTGTTCAGTCTCCCTTAGGCCATGTCCACCTACTGAGGACCCGATTCACAAAGGAACTTATGACTCGTAAAGTTCCGAGTGTGGAGTGTCTGCACTCGGGGTGGAGTCTCTGCACTTGTGGCAGAATGTCTTGTGGTGGAATCTCCGCACTGCAGTGCTCAGTGCGGAGACTCAACCTGAGTGCGTAGACTCTGCACTCGTAACTTTACTGCAGAGAACTTGAGCTACCTATAATTATTGCAGATGTCTATACTTTGTTAGGACACAATAATTATTTGGAAACCAGATCTACTAAACCACCACTTGGCAAACCTAGTACCAACAAAAAAGCCAAGCAGAACCCTGAGTTTGTTAAAAACAAATGGGACAAATCTCAACAAAACAGAAACCTCTAGGAGGTTCTCCACCCCCAGAGCTCTCTGAGAGATGGTATAATTTGTATGGTGACAGACAAATCAAGGCTCCATACAGGTATCAGATTTCTGATACGAGTTCTCCTTGTTCCTTTCAGGACTCAACTGACAAGCAGTATGAGAGAGGAGGGTGATCTGATCGCAGGCAAGAAGACCATGTAAAACCAAAGAGGGACTCACAGCGCTCTTCTGATGTAAAGGAAAAGAGGCAGGAAAAACCTCCTCAGTTTAAACCCCCTTTTTCACATATTTTGTTTTATGGCTATAACCCCAAAGTATGCCACAAATACTTAGAACTCTCCTCATGAACAGGAGTTAAGCAATGACTCTCCTGTACAGCACTGCAGAAGTCCCTATAGCTCCGGAATCTTCAGGAGTTTCTGGCATCGAGACTTACTTTGTCACAGTTGAAACCCCATATAGGCACGGAGCACCTCCAGACAGATTATATGATTTGGATATAGAAATTGAGGGTGACATATCGTGCACCATAAGAGTAATATTCTGGGAGACATTGTCCTATGACATCCTTTTAGCGGAAGTCGATTGGCCCCCGTAATTTGTCCAAGCATGCCCACAAGATCAGAATGAAATAATTACTTCATTTTCTGCGCTTGTGCCTGATTAGGTCAAACAAGCCTATACAGCAGAATGGCCTCTTGCACAAGCCCCAGCTTTATATCACAATCATGTTGGCTGAGATAAGGACTCTCCTTATTATGTAGCAGAGATAAGGACTTTCCTTACCATGTTATACCCATAAGGTCCAACTCGCAAGTGAAACCACAATATCCTATCAAACGAGATTCTAAAGCACCTGTTAGAAAAATACTCTAATAATAATAATAATAATAAAAGGCATTTGTAGAGCGCGCAGCTACCCCAAATGGGGTGTCCCGGCGCTATAACAGACAGTGTACAAGGTAGAGGACGGTGCAAAACTAGTAATTCTGACTAAAAAGCCAGGTTTTCAGGGTCTTTCTGAATTACTGTTCGGACTGTATCATACGTAAATGGGGAGGAGGGTGGTTGTTTCAGCATTTGGTAGTACCCACCTCGAATGTTCTGCCTCCCATTCTAGCTTTCGCAAAACGTGGTATGGAGAGAAAGCATTTGTTGCTGGACCTTAAAGGTCTGGCTTGTTGATAAAGGTGGAGTCTCCTTCTCAGATAAATCGGCCCTCTCCCTTTGTCTGCTCGAAAGGCAAATGTCAGGGCCTTGAATTCAATCCGTTTGGCTATTGGCAGCCAGTGAAGTTGCCTGAGGTAAGGAGAGATGTGGTGTCGAAGTGGGACGCCGCAGACCAGTCAAGCTGGGGTATTTTGAATGATCTGAAGTCTGTGAATCAAACCGAGCGGCAGGCCCATGTACAGGCCATTCGCATAATCAAGGTGGGAGGTGATTAGAGCATGGATCATGGTTTTGCGGGTTGCATCAGGCAGGAAGTTTATAAATTTCCTAATAGTTTTAATTTTGCCAAAGCAAACCGCCGAGACTGATTGAACATGGGTCGGAAGGGACAAATCTTTGTCCCACCTCACACCTAGATTCCTGACCGAGTCCTTAGGAGTGGGTGTGTTGCCCAATTCTAAGAAAAAGCCCAGGACTGTTTCTTGCCAGTATAATGTCAATTTTATAAGGTATTGACCCAGACGTATTGTTCTATGTAGATGATATCTCCCTGACGGACGATCAGTTAAATCTACAGTTAGCCAGAGTGGATTGCATAATATTGGGATTTGCTGAGTTTGGCTCCAAGTTCAATTTTAAAAATCTAATATAGCATTTCTATGTGTCTTTTTCTTGGTATATGAACTTACTCATGAGGGGAAGAGTCTTGCCCCTCACTTTTTGGACATCAGAACACTCATATCCTTACAATCTGACTTACTTGCAACACGTCATTTACATACACCTGTAAACAACACAAATTTGATCAGCCGTGTCATAATGAGTGTAACTATAACAACTTTAACAAAGGTGAAACAGTGCATTTACATGGTATTTATATTCCAATGTGGAAATGCGTTTCACACCCAAAAATACTGACTGAAGTGCAGACGGCTATTCTTGAAGAGCACCCAGTTGCACAAGGGAAACGCATCATTGTCATTACTCCCGTACCAGCCTTAGAGGCTGTCAAAAAAGCTAACTTTCCTAATGCTAAAGCCCATCATCCTAGATGGATACAGTGGGCAACATCCTTAACAGCTGTTGATGTAGACTTTAGTCCTCATTACGAGTTTCGGCGGCCCTGGAGCGGGCGATATGCAACCGCTCCACTCCAGGACTCCAGGACTGCTGAAACTTACCTCTGCCTGAAAGTAATCTTGTGGTCTGGTAGGTGGGCAGCATGGTGGTCCCACTGCAGTGATGTTTAAAGGCTCATTGTGAGCCTTAAACAGCACCTCCAAGGGACCACCAGTGCACAAGCATGCATGGGCAGGATGCACCATGTCGTGCATTTCTTCCCATGCACAAAGTGGAGGTGCAAAACTTCGGGGGCACAACATATGACCCCTGCATGCACCCCTGTGCACCTTGAATGGGGTGGAGGTGAGGCAACTCAAAATATGTTCAGCTGTGCCTCTGCGGCACCGTCAACATATTTTGGCCTCAAACTTCTGCCAGACTGCCGCAGGATCCTTAATCCAAGGCAGTAGCAGTAGTTCAGTGGCGGTCCAACCACCACACTTATGATACTGTGGGCGGTACCGCAGTGTGGCGATGGTCGGACCGCCACCACGACTATGGCGGTCCCATAGACCACCATAGTCGTCATAAGGCCCTTAGTCTTTGACCCGTCTTTACAGACACAAGAATTTCTACAATATGAGCATGTGTATCACATGGCCAGCACTGGTTTACCTCTTGAACAGTATAAATATATTATTTATACCGATGGTTAATTCCAGCCTGCTATGGGAACCAGGCACCAATATTCGACAGCATGCACCACTGTTCTTGGTGTAACGTTTGACGGAAAATTCTAACTCACCCAGTCCTTAAGAAGACTGCACTGTGCAGTTGACTGAACTGAAAACTTTGCTTCTTGCACTAGAACAAATGGATCCTGCATTCCCCACACTTATAGTGTGTGATTTGTATTACTTTGTCCAGTCCTAAAATGATAATTTAAATTATTGGTGCCAAAATGGATTAAAATATTCTGAAGGCAACACAATCAAGCATAAACCGCTCTAGATGAAAGTGGTGGGCCTTAAAGATAGGTTGCCACTGACTCACCTTATTCATACGTTGAGGGAATTATCTGGCCGATGATGTGGACAAATTTGCAGTTGTGCCTGCTGTTGTTGCTGCCATTACTTGTTCAAAAACGAGGATAGATAATGACATACTAGCTGCCGGTAATGCTAACAAAGACAGCACTCCTTTACCTAAGGGCTTTGCATCTAAATATACATACCACTTAAGTGAACAAAACATTTCTTTTGTAATGATTCTAGGGGTTGGTGCTCATTTGATTCCCAACCAAGACCACAGACTAGCTTTAGTGATAGCTGCGCATGAAGGTGTTGCTTCTGCACATGCAGGTGTGGCGGCCACAATTTTGCTGCTACTGCAACCTTATTGGTGGCAGGCTAATATACAGAGGCAAAAAACGATGTCCTTTCTTGTGACATTTGTCAACAAATTAAAGGTTCCACTGTGGCTCTTTCACTGCAGACACACCTGTTGATTTCCAACAAAACTTTCAGTTTCATTTAAATGGACCACTGTGGTCCCCTCATTTCAGATACTGCATTAAAATTCATCTTAGTTGCAATTGATTCTTGCTCCAGGTTCCTCTGTGTTTGGCCACAACTTTTGACTGACGCCCACACTATTTTAAACATATGCAAGTTTTTATCGGAACATATGCATGCTCTACATTCTACTCATACCTGGGCATGGCTTTCGCTTCAAAAGCGTATCAGAGAAACTATGACTTCCCTGGGTGTATCAATGAATTCTTCTCATTCATATCCGCCCAAGGGCAATTTTGTTGTGTAGAGGATGAACCATGATTTAAAGCATTCATTAACAGTTAGAGTATTGGGCACAGGGTGCAGTTGGATCTATCACCTATATGGGGTACAACGAGCACTTAACAATCTCCCTAAAAGATTTCTGGGTGGCCAGACCCACGTGAGGTCCTCTTTGGCATCAACATGTGCATTCCAGACCTTGACGTTCCAAACATTGTGGTGGCAGCCATGCATTTTTACATAAATAATTTTTGTGGTGTCTTATAGGATGTACAGAACATCTGTGACAACCAACCCAACGAACAGTTGAAGACGTCTGGCTCTCTTGCAATTAAGGAGAAGCCAGAATCTTCTGTCTGGATTCCACAAGTTAGGGATCTCATACTGGAAAATATTGCGATGAAAAAGGAGTTTGGCCCATCATACCAAGCACCAGTGCCTGTCCTTCGCATTCAAGGTACAAGAACTGTAATCTTGCCACCACTTCCTGGTTCTAAATACAATAGTTTTGTCTCTATTGATCACATCAAGTTACATCATGTGGCCAATTCTCAACAAGAGGCCACGAGGAGTCCCTGGTAATTCCCTAACTCCTCTCGCTACCATACAGGAAATTCCTCTACAGCTAGTGAGCTGAAGCTGTTTCTCCCCAGCTGGGGTGGGGGGTGTAGAATGAACTTCAATGACTTCCCAATACCGCTACAACTTCTAGCCACACGACTTAAGTGAGTACTGTACTTACTACTGTGTCTACTGCTGCTGATGTTGTTTCTGTCTACCTCTTTTGGATTTTTCCGGTATTTTTACTGTGCTTGTGGCACCAGTTTTTCAACAAACTGCTTCAGGTTACTATGTAGGTCCAGATGATTTTTCTTCTGACTCTTTTGATAATTCTTACATTATAGACACTCCACCTACAAAGGTCTGTGTTTTCTTTTCATGGCTGCAACACACTTATCTGGCCCCACCTTGGATACATGTTGGATCACACTGTCCTTGTTTCTTCTATTTCTGTGGATTGGATTTTTGATTGTTTTCTTCTTGCGATAAATAGCCATTATCTTCCAGAAGGCTCTGCTACAGAACTGGTTGATAAGTTGTTGATGCCTCACTCATCTTTGCGTAAGCTAAAAAGAGACTTGCCTCTTGTGAACATTTCAGCTGTTCCAGTAACTGATGGAATTGGTTGGGATAAAGTACCTTATAATAAATTCTGTCCTACAGAAATTCTGTAGATTATTTAAGTATTTAGGGTTTCTATGGGTGATGTAATTGTACCTAGGTTATATTCTGATGATTGGTATATGTAACCTATAAACTCCATGCTTGCAGAGCTGAAATACTATACTGTTTTTGATCAGAGCACCTATATTTAAATTCTGCTAATTATGGTGAAATGTTCTGTTACCATCAGTATAGACATCACTCTTTACATCGAGCTAGTGTTCAACACACACTTTTGAATTACACACAATAGGAACATTGCCCCACCTCCCTACAAGGGAGCTCAAAACCATATAGAGATAAAGTCACATATATTTCTGGATATGACACATCAGTCCCGAAATCATATTGTTTTCAACTAGTCCCTACAGCACCAAAGACAAATATGCTTATACAAACTAAGCTAAAATGTACAGATTTGTTTGTCTCAAAATTAGCTGTAAAAGGCTATGATTATTGGAATGATACCATTGACATGAAATCCATTTGGGGTAACAAACCTTAGCGAGTTCAGAGGACGGACATTTGTTTTGAGCTCGCTCAATTCTAACACAAATGATTTTTCTCCAGAATACAGTTCAGCACACTGCATGTCTGGGACTAGCAAAAATTAAAGACATGGATGCACTCACCAAACATACCCTCTATTGCCTGATTTGATAATTAGCAACATTTAACAGATTACACTGAAGAACAACTCGATAAGGTGTTGCCGAATTGTACGTTTAATTCCACACTTTCAGGTCCTCACGGCTGGTTATTGTAACCAATAGACACAAATTGTTGCAATGCTCATTGTTTTAAATTCCAGTCCGGGTTTAAGGCAAGCAGATCTGACCCTTGTTATTCCCACTCTCAACATTCAGGTATTGTTACCAGGTATTCTGTAGGGAAATTGGGTCAACTATGGTTGGAAAATTCCACACTGTCTGCAGTAAAACAAAAATGTTTCCTCCTATTGGAAGACATGGGCCTATGTGATTTCCTGTGGGGTCATAAGCCTCAGTGTTCTATAAGATTTATTTATGCCACCTATAACGAAATTTGGAAATTATCACAAATGGAAGCTGCCACACGTTTAAGACAAATTGATCAAGATAATTTAGATAAAGTCGAGGATGTTGTGCTCTTCGATGAATGTGGCGAGTTGGCTGTTGATGGCTTTCTTGATGACTTATGCTGGGAACAGGAGCAGGGAGATGGGTCTGTAGTTTCTGAGGTCGGTGGGGTCCGCCGAGGGTTTCTTCAGGAGGGGGTTGACCTCGGCGTGTTTCCAGTCATTGGGGAACATGGCGGTTGCCAGGAAGCGGTTGATGGTGTGGCAGAGCATGGGTGCGATGGTGTCGGCGGCTCTGTTGAAAATGTGGTGGGGGCAGGGGTTCGTGGGGGCCCCGGAGTGGATTGACTTCATCGTCTTTAGTGTGTCTTCGGTGGTGAGGGCTGTCCAGTTGTCAATCGCTGGCTTAAGGGTGTCGGGGTGGTTGGTGAGGGTTCAGTGTGTTGGTTGTCTTCATCAAAGTTGTCGTTGATGCTCTTGATTTTGTGGTGGAAAAAGGTGCTGAGTTTGTCGCATAGGTCTTGTGAGGGAGGGATGTCGGTGGACTCGCTGGTGGGTTGGGCGAACTCCTTGATGATGTTGAAGAGTTCTTTGCTGTTGTGTGCGTGAGTGGAGATTCTATCTTCAATCGCTTTTTTCCTCGTTTTCCTGATGAGTTGGTGGTGGGCGTTGGTGGTGGCTCTGAAGCTGTTGTAGGCTTCTGGGGATTTGGTGTTCCTCCAGGCGTTTTCGAGGTGGTGGCAAGTGTGTCTGGACTCTCGAAGTTTGGTGGTAAACCATCTGACTTTCTTGGCGTGGGTGTTGTTGTTTTTCTTGAGGGGGGCTATGGTGTTGACGCTGTCGGAGATCCATCTGTGTAGGGTTCGGGCTGCAGTGTTGGGATCGTCGTTTTCCACGATGGTTGGGGTGGAGTTGCTGAGTGAGGAGGTTAGCTGGTCGTCGGTGATTCTGGTCCAGTTTCTTCGTGGGAGCAGGTGCAGGTGTCTGTGGATGGTGGGTGTTCTGAGGATGAAGTGGACGCATCGATGGTCAGTCCATGGGAGTTCGGTGGTGTGGCTGAAGGTGATGGAGTTACCTGTTGTGAAGAGAGGGTCGAGGGTGTGTCCTGCTGAGTGCGTGGGTTCGGTCACGATCTGGCAGAGTCCAATGTTGTGGAGGTTGTCCTGGAGGAATGTGGTGCTGGGGTCCAGTTGGTTGTCGAGGTGGAAGTTGAGGTCTCCCAGTAGGGTGTAGTTGGTGGACGCGATGGCATCCGGGGAGATGATGTCCGTGATGGAGTTGGCGAAAAGTCCGTGGGGTCCAGGGGGTCGGTAGATGAGGGTTCCTCAGAGGGTGGTGGTAGGGCTTGCCAGTATCTTGAAGTGAAGGTGTTCCATCAGGTCTGTGGGCTCGTCAGGGAGTGTGCTCAGGCGGAGGTTGGATTTGTGGACGATGGCAATTCCTCCTCCCAGGCGGGTGGGGCGGTCCTTTCTGGAGATCTTGTATCCTTGGGGAATGGCGATGGCGATGTCCGGTCCCGAGGTGGTGTTGGCCCATGTTTCGGTGAAGAACGCTACGTCCGGGTTGGTGCTGTCGAGCAGGTCCCAGATTTCGGTGGCATGTTTGTTTAAGGATCGGACGTTGAGGAGGATGCATTGGAGGGTCTTTGGTTGGGTTGTGGTCTTGCGGGCGGGTTGCGCCGGGTCCATGATCTTGGTGGTGCTGTAGGTGTGTCGGCAGCGGTGACAGCTGAAGGGTCCGTGGGTGTCGGCTGGTGATGCTAGCTTGCAGTTGTTGTTGCGTCCTGGTTTGAGAGCGTGGAGTGCTGCTGGATCATAGCGTTGGCGTTGAGGAGGTCCAGGGCTCCTGGCGCTAGTCACGGTCGGGTCACGGACGGGGGCAGACGGGCTTGCCTATGGTGCGCCTTTGGCACGCCAGCGATTCGCCCGTTGCCCGCGTCTGCTGCGTGGGTGCGCAGCAGCCGCTGTTAAGTAGGGGTCGGGGAGGGCTGGACAGCTGGGAGGTGGGAGTGGGGAAGAGAGCTGGATTGGGCCGGTCGCGTTGGTCGTGCTGGGGGGGGGGGCGCGGGGGTGGCAGCGGCAGGGAAAAACATGCAGAAAAGTCAAAAAGAGAGGAAAGTGTGAAACTGAGGCAGTGAAAGGTGCAAAAAAAGTGGGGGAAAGATACAGAAGGAGAGTGAGAGGGGAAGATTAAATCAGTGAAAAACGAGTGAAAACGGAGGAAAGACACAGAGGGGGAGTGAAAGGGGGAGATTGAAATCAGTAAAAAACGAGTGAAAACGGAGGAAAGACACAGAGGGGGAGTGAAAGGGGGAGATTGAAATCAGTAAAAAAACGAGAGAAAACAGAGGAAAGACACAGAAGGAGAGTAAAAGGGGGAGATTGAAATTAGTGAAAAACAAGTGAAAACAGAGGGAAAGAGCAGAGCGAGAGAAAGGAGACAGAGGTCCACTGGACCACCAGGAAGGAGGCGCAGGTAAAACCTGCGGGTGGAGGAGGGCCTCGAACACCAGCACTTGAGAGTGCAGAGGCTCGGGGAAAGGCCTCACTTGATGGTGGAGCTACCAAGGGGAGGAGAGCAATTTCACTGACAACGAGTCAGTGGTCTTGCTCCGAGGCATACCATTGGTTTTATTCCTCATTTGCAGCATCTTGGTTCTATTTTTGCTTCCCCGCAATGGATGTTCCGTTTCAAAGCCCACTGGAAATACCACCGGTCCAGCTGGGCCATAAGCGCATGCTATGAATATTTGGAATTTCCTTGCCTCAGGAACTGGTCATTGTCATTCTGAATTGCCTGGTTTACCTGCGTACAACCTGTGTTTCATTGCCTGTGATGCCCATTTGAATGGGCACTGTATCTTTGACTAGCTATGTGGAAGCTGGTTCCTGTGCACATAAAACTGTTGATGGATTCTATACATACCCATGCTCAGAGTTGTCCCATGAACTTACAGTTGCTACAGTGAGCACCATATGAGCCACACTTTCAACCAGAGAGGAGGGCTTCGGCACATGGAACACTGAACTCTGGAGTTTTTAAATTGGGCAATTGTGGAATCATCAGCTGGTGAGGAAAAATCATTCTGGATTCACTATCCATTGAACTTGTGGAAAAAATCCTGTGTGCCTCCGGCTCACCTTAATTTGGCTACATTCTCGAAATTGTTATATTATATTTTTTTATTATAATTATAATTTTTTTAATACATACCATGCCTATTAGCAAAACGTTGACTTTTCTTGCCTTGTGCTTCTGCCTCTTATTATTTAGCTAGTCGCTATGTTACTTTCCGGACCATGGAGGGGATGTAAGTAACTGAAGACAGTAAATACCTAGGCAATTAACTAGTCAAGCAAGGACCTAATACATTTCAGTGACTCGGTGTACTCAACATTTAGATTAAAATATACATTTTATTCTTGTAAATTCATAAAAACACAATCTGATCCAAAATATGACGACATGTTCCATTTGACAACATATTAACACATGTATCGTACATGCACAAAAATTTTAATACAATATATAGATTTCAGACCTACGACATATAAACATATCGAAATGAATACATTGTTGCTTATCGGACAAACGTGGCTAAATGTTTGGACAAGTTCTTATTTTTGTCTATGCGCGTTTCGGATTGTAAGCGCCTTCTTCAGGACAGCCACAGCAACCTGAACAAACATAGATGGACACAATATATAACATCAATACATACAAACTAAGTACACTGAGTCAGACAAACCTATACTAAACAACACATGGTACATATAAAACCAATAATGATAACAGCAGTTTTCTGTGTAAATAAGGCATGCAATCTAAGCGTGCGCTGAAAGAAGAAAGAATAGAGCATATCAATGAACAAGCAATGGAGGATAGAATGAATCGAAAAAAGATAAGGCCCATAGTACCAACCGAAAATAAAATGTGAGTAACAAGCTCAATAGCATGTAATGAGACAGACGGTCAAACTAAGGATAACTGGAGGTGGATATAAAGATGAAACGGCTTGATGTGGCACAAGCTTACCTAGAAGAGGTATGCAAATTGAACCAACACGCTGTGTTTGGACTGAAGGTAACTCAATTACCTATGTAGGAAAGACAAGATGATGAAGAGACCTTTAGACTAACCAGAGAGAAGAGGAAAAAATATGCTATATCTCTCTATGTAGTGTCTTTGTACCTACTTGTTGAAAACTGGCAAGCCAAGGATATATGGAAAGTCAGTCATTCATCTGAAGGATAAATAATACTGTAAACAGAGAGACCAGAATTATCTATAAAATATAGAAATGGCATCCCAATGTTATCACGAACTAAAGGGAGTAGTGTTAAAAGACTGATGAGTACAACAATGTAAGAAAAAGGGATAAATCACCTAAAACCAGATAAAGCCTACTATTGCAGATGCATACATATGATATGATATCCAATTCACCAGGGCAACCCAGCCGGGTCCTCCAAAATGGTCCCTATGTATGATGACCAGGATGAAATTCTGTGAAGGCAAAAAAAAGCCTAAATTACTAAAATGTAGGTGTGGTCCAAGGATTAAATTGATGCATATCTGTATATATATGTTTACCTTTATGCTATCAGTAAAACATATAAATCCAAGGTTGCTGATTTAATCGGAACCGTGTAAAAGTTTCTGTAACGATAAGAAACACTCTGAAAAGAAAAAAGAAGAATATATACAAGGTCCGAATATGGAGGTGTAATGACATGTGGCAAGAGACAGGTGCCAGATAGCACATGTAGGTTTACCTAGGGCAAGAATAAAAGACGCCATATGCCTCTGGTGCAAAAGTGGTTAAAAGCGACCAGTTCTTCGGAACAATCCCACGATAGTGGTCCGATTGCGGGAGAAAAATGCTGCTCTATCTATAAATAGCAATGGAGTGTAACACCCACTATAAAAGCATGGAGGGCCAGGTCGACAAGCTGATGAACGCTATACAGGATAGTGCTCCAAAACCAAGAGCTTTACTACATAGATGCATAACGTCACTACCTTAGGAAAATCGTTAAAGTTAAATGTACAATAAAGACCGCTGTTCAAACTTCGCGCTACAACTGTTGCTATCCTGTAAATCGCTGGAGTGTCTAAATAGTAGCATTACAGCCCTGTTATGTAGCCATTGCTTACCTGGTCTAAAAGACGATACATCTTGCAGCCGGGTTTCCAGGATCGCGTAGGCGGCTAGTGATACCGTCGGCTTTTACGGAGAACACCGGATGGGGATTTCTTCGATATGACGTGACGTGATCACGTGGTACGTGGAAAACGCACCACGGAATGGAAACCGAGAACAGACGACTGCTATGTCTCCTCTAGGAAGAAAGCCTATGAATATAAAGGTAAAAATAGATCGAAAATCGATCCTGACTTATCCAAACATCCCCCAAACAAGTAACTGCACGTTTTGGGCCGCTTTCATTTTGCAAAGCCACACGTAACACTTTATTTTGTGCCATGATGTTATTTTAGAAATACGCTATACATGTTATTCTTTTTCAGTTATTCATAGTGGGATTCAATCGGAACATTTCGTACAAGGTTGAACAACGTGGAGTCCTGATTTTCTGTGCTGGGTTAGTAACACCTTGTAACATTTAGACATAACACAGAGGCCCAGCTGCTCTTTTCCAGCACAGCATTTTGTTTTATGTAAACCAAGACTTGCCCTTTGGAAAACAGAGAGTAGGATTCTTGCAGAGGGACAGGTCATGAAACAGGCGCCCCAGCCTTGCGTAAACTGAGTTTACGCTTATGATGCGGACCACCTAACTACAAAATACCAGGTATGGGATATGCTTCTAATCCGAGCGATCATTGATATATTCCTGTGCTCACGTAGTGAGGGTAGGCTTAGACAAATATATAATTCGCCATGATAGAGCTTTTCATTGTATACAGTTTGCTCGTAATGTTGATTACTTTGCTCAGTTGTATATGCTTTCTAATCGCAGCACAGTTGCTTCGTAATAGAGCATGATAATTTCAATAAATATTGTAAACTTCCATTGTTTCTTTCTTTTGTTTATTAGGGACACGCATGAGTGAGAAGCAAACGGTAATCTGTTTCCACAGTTCCCTTGGGGACTAGAGTGTTACTCTGGGAAGGTTAGGAGGGCAGGCGGGGCAATGTGAGCTAACTGAACTTGGGCCCATTGGTACTGATGTGGTATGGCGACTCAGTCCCTACATACTGATATCCTGTGATCCGAGGCACATTTCTGTTTCCAAACAGATTACCTGCAACAAAGAAGGCAAAGTGGTTCATGAAATTGGATTTGGCTTTGGTGTACCACCAAACTGAACTGGAACCAGAATCAAGGCATCACACTGCTTTTGTTTCTGTTTCACCCTTGACAACAGATTAATATTGTCGAATGCATGTCTGATTTGCTTCTGTAGCGTGAGTTTTCCAAAGGGTGGTGTGTAACATGCTCAAGGGGATCCAGAGGTTATCAATTTTTCAGGATGATCTGTTAATATATGCATCGGATAGAGAATTGCATTACAACATTTTGGATGAAGTATTGAAAAGGTCTCAGCTCTATGGTGTTGTGCCAATAAGAGACAAATGTGTGTTCCTGATTGATAAAGTTGAGTATTTAGGTCATTTTGTGTCTAGCCAAAGCATTGAAGAGAACCCAGTTTGATCAAAAGCAGCATACAAGCCAAAACTCCCATAAATAAAACACAGTTTAAATAATTCCTAGGCATTTGTGAGTACTTCTTATGGTTTATGCAGGATTATGCATTAAATTTGAGATCCTTTGTCTCACATGTTAATAAGGGGTGTAGTATTTGGGTGGAATGACGTTTTTTAATGGGTAAAGGAGCAATTGATTTCCCCTAAGATATTGAAACACTATAATCCTAATTTGTAGTGTGTTGTGACAGTGGATCCCCACAATGGAGGGTTATGAGTAGTTTCTACTCAAAGAAAGAATTTGCAAATTTATACTATTTGTTATGCTTCCCATGTGTTGACTGGTGCTGAGAAACAATATTCAGTTATTGAAAAGGAACTCTTGCCTTGTTGTTGGGTGGTCATGAAGTTTCTAAATTATTTGTGGGGAAAGAGATTTGGGATAAAAACAGATCACAAACTATTGATTTTCATTTTTAGTGGAAAGAATGTTCGATTATTTATGCCACATATAGCTATACTCTTCACTAAAGCGGTACAAAAGGGGGGTGGTGATGGACGGAGCATCAGAACCAATCAAACACTCACACCCAGTCAACAGATCTAGGTTTGATCCATCACCGTTCTTTAGCCCACTCTGCCACCCCAGTTCTGACATGGCCATATGCAAATCAGTCTGACCCTGTGCCTCATGGGAACAGTCCAGCCCGAACTGCCAAGCCATGCCTTCCCTGGACCGAAAACAAGCTTCCTAGGACCGGTTTCTGGCATTTCAGCCGTCTTCAGCCAGGCTTGCTTGAATCCAGTGGCAAAGTGAGCAAGGGACTCAACGTCTGAGCATACCCTGCCAACCTATGGCAAACAAAGCGGTGCAAAAGGGGGTGGTGATGGACGGAGCATCAGAACCAATCAAACACTCACACCCAGTCAACAGATCTGGGTTTGATCCATCACCGTTCTTTAGCCCACTCTGCCACCCCAGTTCAGACATGGACATATGCATATCAGTCTGACCCTGTGCCTCATGGGAACAGTCCAGCGCGAACTGCCAAGCCATGCCTTCCCTGGACTGAAAACAAGCTTCCTAGGACCGGTTTCTGGCATTTCAGCCGTCTTCAGCCAGGCTTGCTTGAATCCAGTGGCAAAGTGAGCAAGGGACTCAACGTCTGAGCATACCCTGCCAACTTATGGCGAACAAAGCGGTGCAAAAGGGGGTGGTGATGGACGGAGCATCAGAACCAATCAAACACTCACACCCAGTCAACAGATCTGGGTTTGATCCATCACCGTTCTTTAGCCCACTCTGCCACCCCAGTTCAGACATGGCCATATGCAAATCAGTCTGACCATGTACCTCATGGGAACAGTCCAGCCCGAACTGCCAAGCCATGCCTTCCCTGGACCGAAAACAAGCTTCCTAGGACCGGTTTCTGGCATCTCAGCCGTCTTCAGCCAGGCTTGCTTGAATCCAGTGGCAAAGTGAGCAAAGGACTCAACATCTGAGCATACCCTGCCAACTTATGGCGAACAAAGCGGTGCAAAAGGGGGTGGTGATGGACGGAGCATCAGAACCAATCAAACACTCACACCCAGTCAACAGATCTGGGTTTGATCCATCACCGTTCTTAGCCCACTCTGCCACCCCAGTTCAGACATGGCCATATGCAAATCAGTCTGACCCTGTGCCTCATGGGAACAGTCCAGCCCGAACTGCCAAGCCATGCCTTCCCTGGACCGAAAACAAGCTTCCTAGGACCGGTTTCTGGCATTTCAGCCGTCTTCAGCCAGGCTTGCTTGAATCCAGTGGCAAAGTGAGCAAGGGACTCAAAGTCTGAGCATACCCTGCCAACTTATGGCGAACAAGGCGGTGCAAAAGGGGGTGGTGATGGACGGAGCATCAGAACCAATCAAACACTCACACCCAGTCAACAGATCTGGGTTTGATCCATCACCGTTCTTTAGCCCACTCTACCACCCCAGTTCAGACATGGCCATATGCAAATCAGTCTGACCCTGTGCCTCATGGGAACAGTCCATCCCGAACTGCCAAGCCATGCCTTCCCTGGACCGAAAACAAGCTTCCTAGGACCGGTTTCTGGCATTTCAGCTGTCTTCAGCCAGGCTTGCTTGAATCCAGTGGCAAAGTGAGCAAGGGACTCAACGTCTGAGCATACCCCGCCAACTTATGGCGAACAAAGCGGTGCAAAAGGGGGTGGTGATGGACGGAGCATCAGAACCAATCAAACACTCACACCCAGTCAACAGATCTGGGTTTGATCCATCACCGTTCTTTAGCCCACTCTGCCACCCCAGTTCAGACATGGCCATATGCAAATCAGTCTGACCCTGTGCCTCATGGGAACAGTCCAGCCCGAACTGCCAAGCCATGCCTTCCCTGGACCGAAAACAAGCTTCCTAGGACCGGTTTCTGGCATTTCAGCCGTCTTCAGCCAGGCTTGCTTGAATCCAGTGGCAAAGTGAGCAAGGGACTCAACGTCTGAGCATACCCTGCCAACTTATGTCAAACAAAGCGGTGCAAAAGGGGGTGGTGATGGACTGAGCATCATAACCAATCAAACACTCACACCCAGTCAACAGATCTGGGTTTGATCCATCACCGTTCTTAGCCCACTCTGCCACCCCAGTTCAGACATGGCCATATGCAAATCAGTCTGACCCTGTGCCTCATGGGAACAGTCCAGCCCGAACTGCCAAGCCATGCCTTCCCTGGACCGAAAACAAGCTTCCTAGGACCGGTTTCTGGCATTTCAGCCGTCTTCAGCCAGGCTTGCTTGAATCCAGTGGCAAAGTGAGCAAGGGACTCAAAGTCTGAGCATACCCTGCCAACTTATGGCGAACAAGGCGGTGCAAAAGGGGGTGGTGATGGACGGAGCATCAGAACCAATCAAACACTCACACCCAGTCAACAGATCTGGGTTTGATCCATCACCGTTCTTTAGCCCACTCTACCACCCCAGTTCAGACATGGCCATATGCAAATCAGTCTGACCCTGTGCCTCATGGGAACAGTCCATCCCGAACTGCCAAGCCATGCCTTCCCTGGACCGAAAACAAGCTTCCTAGGACCGGTTTCTGGCATTTCAGCTGTCTTCAGCCAGGCTTGCTTGAATCCAGTGGCAAAGTGAGCAAGGGACTCAACATCTGAGCATACCCCGCCAACTTATGGCGAACAAAGCGGTGCAAAAGGGGGTGGTGATGGACGGAGCATCAGAACCAATCAAACACTCACACCCAGTCAACAGATCTGGGTTTGATCCATCACCATTCTTTAGCCCACTCTGCCACCCCAGTTCAGACATGGCCATATGCAAATCAGTCTGACCCTGTGCCTCATGGGAACAGTCCAGCCCGAACTGCCAAGCCATGCCTTCCCTGGACCGAAAACAAGCTTCCTAGGACCGGTTTCTGGCATTTCAGCCGTCTTCAGCCAGGCTTGCTTGAATCCAGTGGCAAAGTGAGCAAGGGACTCAACGTCTGAGCATACCCTGCCAACTTATGTCAAACAAAGCGGTGCAAAAGGGGGTGGTGATGGACTGAGCATCATAACCAATCAAACACTCACACCCAGTCAACAGATCTGGGTTTGATCCATCACCGTTCTTTAGCCCACTCTGCCACCCCAATTCAGACATGGCCATATGCAAATCAGTCTGACCCTGTGCCTCATGGGAACAGTCCAGCCGGAACTGCCACGCCATGCCTTCCCTGGACCGAAAACAAGCTTCCTAGGACCGGTTTCTGGCATTTCAGCCGTCTTCAGCCAGGCTTGCTTGAATCCAGTGGCAAAGTGAGCAAGGGACTCAACGTCTGAGCATACCCTGCCAACTTATGGCGAACAAAGCGGTGCAAAAGGGGGTGGTGATGGATGGAGCATCAGAACCAATCAAACACTCACACCCAGTCAACAGATCTGGGTTTGATCCATCACCGTTCTATAGCCCACTCTGCCACCCCAGTTCAGACATGGCCATATGCAAATCAGTCTGACCCTGTGCCTCATGGGAACAGTCCAGCCCGAACTGCCAAGCCATGCCTTCCCTGGACCGAAAACAAGCTTCCTAGGACCGGTTTCTGGCATTTCAGCCATCTTCAGCCAGGCTGGACTGTTCCCATGAGGCACAGGGTCAGACTGATTTGCATATGGCCATGTCTAAACTGGGGTGGCAGAGTGGGCTAAAGAACGGTGATGGATCAAACCTAGATCTGTTGACTGGGTGTGAGTGTTTGATTGGTTCTGATGCTCCGTCCATCACCACCCCCTTTTGTACCGCTTTGTTCGCCATAAGTTGGCAGGGTATGCTCAGACATGTTCCCATGAGGCACAGGGTCAGACTGATTTGCATATGGCCATGTCTGAACTGGGGTGGCAGAGTGGGCTAAAGAACGGTGATGGATCACACCCAGATCTGTTGACTGGGTGTGAGTGTTTGATTGGTTCTGATGCTCCGTCCATCACCACCCCCTTTTGCACCGTCTATACTCTTGACTAAACATTTGAAATTTGATTTTGTTCCAGAATATATTCCAGGAGATTATCTTTCTCTGTTTCCAGAATGTGTTAAGGAGAACAAGGATTTGGGCTGTGAGGAAGATTTAGAGGATTGCATTATTGCTTTTATTGATATACCTCAAATGGGTGCTTTTACAGAGGATGACTGGCATAAAGCTGTAATAGAGGATAACAACCTTTGTGCTGTGATGAAGTATGTAGGGTCAGGCTGGTTTAATGGGAGGAATGTTAGATTTTTATTTGAAGACCTTTATTAAAGTAGCAGACTTGTCAGTTGAGGATGGGTTGGCATTGAGAGCTGCAAGATTTGTGCCTCCCATTACACTGAGGAATTCAATTATTTTGAGTCCATGATGGTCACTTGGGGACCACAATGACTAAGAGATGTGTGAGGTTGTCCTGTTGGTGGCCTTCCATGGATAGGGCATTGATCAAGTTGTGAAGGAATGTGTTGTTCGTTCAAGTTGTGATATGTCCATGAAAACTAGGACTGTGCAGTTGTGTCCAATTGAGTTACAATATACATTGTGGGTCCATTAAATTCACTACCATTGAATTCTCATTTTGCTCTAGTCATCATAGATTATTACAGCAAATAGCCAGAGGCTACTTTTGTGAATGAAGTTACACCTAAGGTGTCAGTAGATTTTTTGAAGGAGGTGTTTCTCAAAGAAGAATTTCCAGCTACAATGGTATTGGACAATGGTGTTCCGTTTGTGTCTAGGGAACTTGAATTGTTTTTGCAAGCCAGGGGGTTTAAACCTCTCAGAAGTTCTTAATATCATCTCCAAACCAATACTTTGGTCGAAAGAATTAACCCAGTTTTGGGAGAGTTCATCCAATGCTAATGTGTGTGTTGTAGCAAATGCTATCAAATTGATGTTGTGCTTTTACCTCACCACCCACATTCTTCTACTCGAGTTTTACATTTTGAGATATTGTGTGAATGAAGAGGTACTACCTGTTTCTGTCCACCATGGATGAAAAGGTGGGTCAAAAAGGAAAAAAATAGTTTGTACAACGTCATATCAAAGGTGGAGAGTGCTCAAGGGAAACATAAAAAATACTACGATGAAAGAAAAAGTGTGAAAAGGTTCATGTTTAATGTTGGTCTTCTTGTTCAGGTGAGTAAACCAGTGTATGTAGGGAAATGTGTAACTACGTTTGGTCCTCCTGTCAAGGTCATGGAAGAGAAAGGTAAAAGTGGCAAAGTACATGCTGGACAGTGGTGGAATAGTGGATGTGGGGTAAAAGTAGAGCAGTAGGAAGGTAGTCAGGACAAAATCATTTTTGTGTCTCGGTCTGTGTCGACCCATGTACAGCTATCAGTGTCTCGTGGATGTGAAGATGAAACTGTGAAGACCAATGAACGTGATCGAGAGACATGGGTGAGATGCAGCAGTAGCTTGAGGAACTTACCTTGTTCAGGGAATAATATTGGTGCAGGTTTTCCAGGCTTATTGTATTTAATGTATGTAGAAATTTTTTAATGCGATTCTTCATTCTTTTGTATTTTTTTTGTTCCTATTTGTTGAAATTATATAATGTTGCCACTATTGTTTGAATTGTAGTGTTTATATTTACATTTTGTTTGGATTTTATGCTTCTTTCTATCTTATTTATTTTGGCAGTTTAGTCAATTTTGTAAAAGGGGAAAGCTATGTGCTATCTGTGGGCTCTGTTATGTGGAATCTTGCGATTATTTCCCAGGGTTCCAAGGGTTCCAAGTGGAACGTGTTTCCAAATGAGCCTCAGCTGGGGCTTTACCTGTGTGCCACCAGCAGCTCGTATTTGTTGCTACAATAAACACACCTTTTAAACAATCCTGGAGTCTCTTGGGAGTTTTGTGCACTATGGGTGCACTAGTTTACAGAGCCACCAGTCACATATCTCATCTGGACATGGGAAAGGTTTGATGTGCCGATCATGGGCTGGCTGTATTATATAAGCTAACTCAATGTGAGCACAATTTGATATGATGTTTCAATTCTCTGCCAGGGATGGTTTCAACTCGATAAATCAAGCATCCAGAAAGTGTGTTTCTAATAGTCTATTGATATACCTGGGGATATGCCCGATTTCCCAACATGCCAGAAAGAGAGATGGTGATTCACAGGAGGCTAGGTGAGTGTGGGAATGGCAGAAAGATAGATAGAGAAAGGAAGTGTGTGACAGAAAGACAGAGGGAGATCAGGAGATGAAAAGAGAAATAGAGGGATCGAAAGAGGGCTGAGAGCAATTGAGACAGGGCACATGAAAGAGCAAAAGAGAGAGAGAAGTAGAGACACTGTAGGAGAGAGCAAGAGAGACTTTCTTTTGGAGGGAGCAAAAGATAGCAAGAGAATAGGCACCAAGGGGCATATTATCAAGGTCCGGCGATAAATATCGCTTGCATATTTATCGCTGGCTATCTCTGGAATATATCGCCCACTTAGAACGTTATCAACAACGGGCATCGCCGAGGCGATAAAAATTCCAGAGATAGTTGGGATATCGCCGTTTTCCATGGTGGAAAATGGCAATATCCTAGATGATGGGGGCCTGTGGTCTTAGGCACACAATCCACCCCCCATGTAAGTATGCCTTAGTCAGGAATTTAACAGACGTTAAATTCCTGCGTTAAGGCATACTTAATGCGATTTAAAAAATCGCTCACCTTCCTTGATAAGAAGCTGCCTTCGCGATATTTCCCCTGGTTGGTTTCACAGCCATGCCTAATTTGCATCTCATTAGCGATGCAAAGTTAGGCGTGCTGGAAACGGGGGCTAAATCTGCAAAACACGCGATAGCGTGTCTTTGCTGATAAGGCGATGACATTATCGCCGCTTTTCGGCCGAAAACGGCCGCAAAAGCGGGGGTAATTTCATTGCGCCGCCTTGATGATATGCCCCCATGTTATTTATTGGGCTCTGGGCGCACAAATAAATTATGATAAGAGCCCGGCTGTTTGAGCTAGGGTCTTTACATTGCTTCCTGGTTGGACGTGCGCAAGGCTCACGTATTTCCAGCAGTGGAAGCTTTATTCTCAAGACAACATCTGCGTTCCTCAAACAGTCCATTCTAGCTGCCTTTACTGAACACGGTGCATGTAGGAACCTGGGGTCACCAGGCCCTATAGGCGGTAGCGTGGCGCGAGCCGGTCGGGCAACCAGAGGGCTATGTGTTAAGCAACCATACACCACACGCTTCTCATGGACTAGAGTCACACACAATAAGGGACGCCACACCGTTTAAATTATGCAAATACTTCAAGTTTATCCAAGTATAGCTGGTCAGGTGCAGTTCAGGAAATAACAAGATAATACATGACTCACAATACCATCGTTCAGTACATGCGACACTCTTGGTGATATCTATTCAGTGCCTAACCTCGATTCTAGCGCTGCGCGCGCTGACTTACAGTCTTTCCCTGAACCGGCCGTCTAACACAGCGTAATACTTGTAAGGGGAAACATTGGGTTCACTAACATGGCGCCTGTCGAACTGAGCGCTCCTCGTGACCACTGGCCCCTAGTACTGTGAAGCAAGGCATATAAAACACAGCGCTACGCGCAATCAGTTGCATGTGGAAACGTTTGCGTAGAACAGTTATCACAACGCGTTATTCGTAATCAGTTGCATATCATTACCTTCGAGCAGAGCATATAACACAATGCGCTACTCGCATTCCTGGGCATGTAACTACGGTCGAGCAGAGCATATAACACAATGCGCTACTCGCATTCCTGGGCATGTAATTACGTTCGAGCAGAGCATATAACACAATGCGCTACTCGCATTCCTGGGCATGTAATTACGTTCAAGCAGAGCATATAACACAGTGCGCTACTCGCATTCCTTGGCATGTAATCTACTTTTGAGCGGAGCATATAACACAGTGCGCTACTCGCATTCCTTGTCATGTAATCTACTTCGAGCAGAGCATATAACACAGTGCGCTACTCGCATTCCTTGTCTCTCCGGCTGGGGAAGCAGGGTCGGTGGCGTGAAGCGCCACACGAGGGTAATGTCAGTCAGTTCTTTGGGCGGCTTCCAGCGGGGAGGATGACCGGACTTGCGGAGCGGGTCCCTATGCTCCGGTGCAGTTCACTAAGCACCGCTCTCAGTCTTACAGAAGGGGGGACACGGACAGGATCCCTCGGCGGGGTCTCTCCGTCGCGCAGGCAGGGGAGGGGATTCCCACGGAGGGGACGACCCGGGCCAAGTGCGGTGCGGTTTCCGGACCAGCAGGGGGCGCACCAGGGGGGATCTCGGCCTCCGGGCTTACCTCCGTCTCGGCGTCAGCAGGCGTCCGTCCTCCCGGGCGTTGGGGGAACTCGGCCCCGACCTTGCGCACCTCCTCACTCGGCTGCGACGGCAGCGACGGGGCCCCGGGCTTCTCCTGGGCCTCGCGACACAGCAGGGCACTCCTCCAGGCTTCCAGGCCGCAGCGGTGAGCGCGCTGGCTTCGTCGTCGCAGGGGGGGGGGCTCAAATTAAGGATGGGGTAAAGTGCTCAGCGGAGCACGCTGCCGGGGGTCCCAGACCAGGGTAGGAAGCGCGGGGGTCACAGCGCTAGTACCTGGTCGATCCCCGGTGTCTTGGCAATCGGCTTAGTATTTTGTTCACTAGAGTAGCTTGGACACGCAGTCTCAGCTCAGGCATTCAAGGCTTACAGCTCGCTCTTGTCATGCAGTTTCAGTTCTTGAAGTTAGATTTCAGTTCTCAGTTGACAGATGCAGTCTTGTGGCGCAGATGTATCTGGCGCCCTTAAGGGGTTCTGTTACAGGGGTAGGGATGGAGAGGGCGACTAGATCCTTCCTAGTCAGGTTGGCAGAGAGTCTCTGGGTCCTCCTACTACTGGGCAAGATCAGTGGGATTCACAGGGCACCTCACTCACTTAAGAGGCAGTACCTAAATCCTGTCACTCTCAGAGGCATAAGTCCCTGGCTAGGCCCTACCGCCTACACTCCTGGTGGATTCTTCCAGCTCTGCTTCACCCCAATGGCCAACTCACTCCAAAAGTTTCCCTCCCACTCTTAAGTAGCCCTAGGTCAGGTGACCTCTAGCCAAGGCGGCAAAAGTAAAACCCCACCTCCCTTTTAGAAGGTTCCAGCTTCTTCCAGGAGCTTCCCCACTCTAACTATGGGACAAAAAGGCGGGCTGGTATCGCAACATTGTTGTGGGTCCCAGCCAGCTCCTGGCAGCTAGGGTGCTACTATGAAAAACGACCACCCTGCAGTAGCAGGGGTCTGTGGCAGCCATCTTGGGAGAAGGGAGCACCTGCACCTTAACACTGCAAAAACGAAAAAAATGAGGGAAAAAGGGCCAAGTCCAACATAACCCCCTTCCAGCCGAAAGCCAGGGTAGACCGATCAATGCCTTGATGGTCTTCCCTGCTTGGGGCGAGAAAAGGTGGACGCAGGCCCGCAACGGTAGGAGCACCCGCAGGTTCTCCTCCGCTCTGGAACCCGATGGTTTCCTAACAAACCTCCCTGGACCAACGAAACCACCCCACTGGGGCTCCCTAGCTAGTTGTGGCCAGGACCGGCCCATGGGCCGTCCAGATGTCTCTGGCCCGGGTGATCTCGCGGAGTGGGGGGCAGTAGCCCCAGGCCTGTAGTGCCTGTTGACCACTCCGGTCCTCCTCCTTGCAGTCCTAAACTGCCTCTGGTCCTTCCTCCTGGGGTTCACACCCTTAGGCTGACCAGCCTTCACGGGCGAGGCTCTCCTCCCCCTAACTCTCCTTCTGGGGTTCCTCACCCTACCCTGTGAGGCACCCTCAGACCACCACTTCCTCCTCAGTCTAGGGCCTTGACCCTTCAACTGATTCCTCAACCTAGGGTCTAAACCCTTAGGCTGAGTCGGTGCCCGAGGCGAGACCTTCCTCCCTCTGCACCCCCTTCCAGATTTCAGCACCCTCCTAACGGGAAAAGTACCCCTGGAAGTCAATCTCGGGGGGACCCTGTTAGCAGAGGCCCCACCCGCCAGGTCAGGCAACCCCTGAGCCTGGCATCCCAGCACAGGATCTAAACCCTGCGACTGGGCCAACCCCAGAACCTCAGGCGCGCTGATTACAGTCGCCCTGGGTCCTCCTGACACTAGGGGCTCCCCTGCACTGGATGGCCCATCGGGACAGTCTAGGCTTCCAACCTGGGGCTCCCTTGCGGAACTCTCCAGGCCCTGAGACTGCGGTTGGGGCACCTCGGGACACCTCCCCATCTCACGCCTTCCTATAGATAGGTCGTGAGGCCCTACAACCCTCTCTCCCTGGGACCTAGCTGGGCTATCTGCCACTTCTCCCACCTCGCTGGGTTGGGAGATCCCTGCACCACCCCCTTCAGGTTCACACCCCAATGCCTCCTCAGACACCCTGGTGATGTCATCCTGGGGTAAATAAACTCCTAGCTCCTGTGGAGCTTCCGGTATGCTGCCACCAGTGTCCTCACTGGACACACTCATCTGGAGGGCACGCAGCTCCAACTCCTTCATCCGAAGCTCGTGCGCCATCCTCCTCTCCTCCATTGCCCATTCCAATTTTGCTAATTCCTTTTCCTGTTCCAATCTGGCCATTTCTCTTTCTTTCTCCTGCCTGGCCAGCTCCCATTTTAACTGCCTCTCTTCCCTTCTGTCCTCATACTCCCTTGGAGACGCGCTCCTGCTAGACCCTGTCTTACTACTGGCCCCAGAACGTCTTCCTGGGGGCATATTCTCAGACATGTCTACATTCAGGATGTCTAGGACTTCCTGGGCGCTCTCCCCCTGAGGTGCCTCTGGCGCTTCCTGTCCCTCATCCCCTCTCCCGTCTGGGTGGGCTTCTACCCATGCCCTAATGGCGGTACGGAGTTCCGGCCCTTTGGCCCTCCGCATCCCAGGCACCCCCAACTCCTGCGCGAACTCCCTTAGTTGCTTTGCTGTGTACCCCTCGAGGTCAGCTAACCGGGATTCCATTCCGGCAGATGGGGACCTAGACACTAAGGAGAAAATTCCTAGGGTGTAGGCAACAGTCAATAGCTAACCAGGCTTCTTGCACTCTCTACCTGGACAGTGGAACTAATGATCCAGCAACAATGGTTTCTGAGCTGTGGAACAAAAAAAATGTAGGATAGGCGTTTAATTGTGGCGCTCTTCGCCTCACGGAAGGGTGCTGTATGGTCACAAGTCCCAAGGATCCCACCGCTGGCCAACAATGTAGGAACCTGGGGTCACCAGGCCCTATAGGCGGTAGCGTGGCGCGAGCCGGTCGGGCAACCAGAGGGCTATGTGTTAAGCAACCATACACCACACGCTTCTCATGGACTAGAGTCACACACAATAAGGGACGCCACACCGTTTAAATTATGCAAATACTTCAAGTTTATCCAAGTATAGCTGGTCAGGTGCAGTTCAGGAAATAACAAGATAATACATGACTCACAATACCATCGTTCAGTACATGCGACACTCTTGGTGATATCTATTCAGTGCCTAACCTCGATTCAAGCGCTGCGCGCGCTGACGTACAGTCTTTCCCTGAACCGGCCGTCTAACACAGCGTAATACTTGTAAGGGGAAACATTGGGTTCACTAACATGGCGCCTGTCGAACTGAGCGCTCCTCGTGACCACTGGCCCCTAGTACTGTGAAGCAAGGCATATAAAACACAGCGCTACGCGCAATCAGTTGCATGTGGAAACGTTTGCGTAGAACAGTTATCACAACGCGTTATTCGTAATCAGTTGCATATCATTACCTTTGAGCAGAGCATATAACACAATGCGCTACTCGCATTCCTGGGCATGTAACTACGGTCGAGCAGAGCATATAACACAATGCGCTACTCGCATTCCTGGGCATGTAATTACGTTCGAGCAGAGCATATAACACAATGCGCTACTCGCATTCCTGGGCATGTAATTACGTTCAAGCAGAGCATATAACACAGTGCGCTACTCGCATTCCTTGGCATGTAATCTACTTTTGAGCGGAGCATATAATACAGTGCGCTACTCGCATTCCTTGTCATGTAATCTACTTCGAGCAGAGCATATAACACAGTGCGCTACTCACATTCCTTGTCTCTCCGGCTGGGGAAGCAGGGTCGGTGGCGTGAAGCGCCACACGAGGGTAATGTCAGTCAGTTCTTTGGGCGGCTTCCAGCGGGGAGGATGACCGGACTTGCGGAGCGGGTCCCTATGCTCCGGTGCAGTTCACTAAGCACCGCTCTCAGTCTTACAGAAGGGGGGACACGGACAGGATCCCTCGGCGGGGTCTCTCCGTTGCGCAGGCAGGGGAGGGGATTCCCACGGAGGGGACGACCCGGGCCAAGTGCGGTGCGGTTTCCGGACCAGCAGGGGGCGCACCAGGGGGGATCTCGGCCTCCGGGCTTACCTCCGTCTCGGCGTCAGCAGGCGTCCGTCCTCACGGCGTTGGGGGAACTCGGCCCTGACCTTGCGCACCTCCTCACTCGGCTGCGACGGCAGCGACGGGGCCCCGGGCTTCTCCTGGGCCTCGCGACACAGCAGGGCACTCCTCCAGGCCTCCAGGCCGCAGCGGTGAGCGCGCTGGCTTCGTCGTCGCAGGGGGGGGCTCAAATTAAGGATGGGGTAAAGTGCTCAGCGGAGCACGCTGCCGGGGGTCCCAGACCAGGGTAGGAAGCGCGGGGGTCACAGCGCTAGTACCTGGTCGATCCCCGGTGTCTTGTCAATCGGCTTAGTATTTTGTTCACTAGAGTAGCTTGGACACGCAGTCTCAGCTCTGGCATTCAAGGCTTACAGCTCGCTCTTGTCATGCAGTTTCAGTTCTTGAAGTTAGATTTCAGTTCTCAGTTGACAGATGAAGTCTTGTGGCGCAGATGTATCTGGCGCCCTTAAGGGGTTCTGTTACAGGGGTAGGGATGGAGAGGGCGACTAGATCCTTCCTAGTCAGGTTGGCAGAGAGTCTCTGGGTCCTCCTACTACTGGGCAAGATCAGTGGGATTCACAGGGCACCTCACTCACTTAAGAGGCAGTACCTAAATCCTGTCACTCTCAGAGGCATAAGTCCCTGGCTAGGCCCTACCGCCTACACTCCTGGTGGATTCTTCCAGCTCTGCTTCACCCCAATGGCCAACTCACTCCAAAAGTTTCCCTCCCACTCTTAAGTAGCCCTAGGTCAGGTGACCTCTAGCCAAGGCGGCAAAAGTAAAACCCCACCTCCCTTCTAGAAGGTTCCAGCTTCTTCCAGGAGCTTCCCCACTCTAACTATGGGACAAAAAGGCGGGCTGGTATCGCAACATTGTTGTGGGTCCCAGCCAGCTCCTGGCAGCTAGGGTGCTACTATGAAAAACGACCACCCTGCAGTAGCAGGGGTCTGTGGCAGCCATCTTGGGAGAAGGGAGCACCTGCACCTTAACACTGCAAAAACGAAAAAAATGAGGGAAAAAGGGCAAGTCCAACAGTGCACCTCATGCATTGCTGCGCAAGAACTCAATAGGTTGTGGAATGATAAAACAACCAATAGCATGGTAAGAAAGAGAAATACCCTTCTAAATCTATTATAGAATAGCGACAATAGCTCTAACAGGCAGCCAAAGCTGTCAATAGGAAGACCTAAAAACAGATCTTTTTTTACAGTGCCCTGTCCCTGAACACATGGGGAAAGGCTTTTGATAATTATTAGCAAATCGCAGTTTGTGTTTTATCAAGTTGCAAACACTTAACAAAAGGTTAATGACACTCTCATGAAAGTCATTGGTGCCTTATAAAATAATGTAAGTCAAAAGAAATTAATTATTTATCTCCACTATGCCAGGGAACTGTGCAGAGCTTCTGCAGTTGCTGCAATACATTTCACATTTATTTAAAAGCCTTTGCCAATTGGCATTGTTCCTCGGTTTTCATAACAAGCCCTGCCTTGATGATATGGAGCTGTGAAGGACTGGCGCAGAGCCGCAGCTGGGGTCTCCTAAATGTTTAAGCAGCACCGTGATGAAAAGACACAAAAAAGGATCAGCCCGGCCAGTGTGTCAGTCATTGCAATGCATCTGGACTCCTAATTAATTCCTCACATCATTTTTATTTAGAGCGCTGTGATGATAGAGGTGTAGATATTGACTGGTGGTGACAGAGTCGATTCATTAATGTTAGACATCCTTATTCCTGACTTGAAATTCAGTCAATCGCGAAATCCTGTGGCAGGTTTGTAAAAACTGAGCATGCTTCCTTTTTCTAAGTAATAAATCACATTTTTGGGAAAGCGCCACTGCTACATACCTGCCACTTCTAAGCACTGCAAAAGACAGGTGTTACTGTTACCGAATGTAATGGTACTTCATTTCATGATCTCAGTGGGTGGAAGGCTGAATACAAACCATTTTACCCCATCCTCTTTACTCACCATCAGTTTCGCAAAACCGAACAACATACCAACCCTCCCACTTCCATATTCAAGTTCATTTCTTCGGGTAAATGTGGCACTCGGACTGATAATGTGGTGTGCATCCTCCGTGTCCAGGTCCCCTTTCTGGACTCCCTCTTTGGCCGTTTGCAGCACAAGGGTCTGCTTGCAGAGGCCGCAGAGCAGTGGCACTGGTGCCAGGGCTGTGGGAGCCTGTTCTGTCGCAATGAGGGTTGCATTAGCCTGTCAAAACCTGTCTCTAGGGTCCCCGTTTCCGTTGCTAACACTGAGACGAGTGACACCCACCCTTGTTGCTGCGGTGTCGGATTTTGCTCCATACTATATAATTAGCTTTAAGAGAAAAAGTTGCCATTAAAGACTTTGTATCAAAGCACAGGACACCATCATGACTTTGCTATGCCTACATTAGTTACCACTAGAAACGAGGGCACATTTTAAAGTAGGCTGCCTGACCTTCAAAGACAGTCCCCTGAAGAACCCGTCATTCCTATCACATTCGCCGACTCTTCTGGAAGCTCAAAAGGTTCAGGGAGCAAGCACTCTCTTTCTTGAGACATAAAAACTCAAAACAAGCCTTACAGTGAACAGCTCCTTCTCATGCACGCCCCCCTGCTGTGGACCTCTCTTCTGAAACATCTGAGGACTGTGACACATCTCTCTTTCAGAGGAGCTCCCAACCTGATTTGTTTCACCTGCACCTCAAGTACACTACAGAGACTTTTATATAAACCAGGGGAACAAATCTACTCATCAGAAATTAAGAATAACCACTCAAATATGTTAGTGCACCCCACACTCGCCATTGTGTTATCATAGCTCAACTTAAGTTGTTCAATGTAAATACTTTTGTTCCATGTAAGGTGCCCTAATATCACACAGTGAAATCAGCGCTATATGAAACTGTGAAATAAATAAATAATAAATAACATTTCCAAATACTCTCAAAGTACATATAGTAGATATCCAAGCCTTGCACACTTGCGAATATTCGAAATTTTTGTGAATATTGCGGATACACCAACTAGAACATATAAAGTGATTCGTAGGAGGCCTCCCCCCGGTGCAATGTTTCAGCGTCATTGTGCATTCTATTGGTCCAACATCAATGTTCTGGTTCCTCTTTCTGATGCTAAACCACGTGTATGTAGTTCCATGGGCAATTTTCACTCACATTTCTTTGGTATCAACTCCCTATGCCTGCAGCTCTCCTAGGTTTCCATCTATATCATTCGTGTGTGTGTTTGCAGCCTTTGCCTGGTATTTTTTTTTATCATCCTAAAATTGAGTTTAGGGGTTAACCCATAAAATCAGCATTTATACTAAAATAAAAACAACAGTCGGACAATAAACCACAGATATTCCATAAAAAAAAAACTTGCAACAGAGGGTTCTCGGGTATTGCCCTGAGAATTCTGGAACTCCCTACCAACTGAAATCAGACTGATCCCCCCAGCTACATCATTCAAAAAAGAGGTTAAAATATCACTTATGAACACATTTCTGCTCCAGGTCTCACAATTTGACTGGATATCTACAGCCTTGAGTATTATTCGAATGTTGGGTCATGTCTATTGTCTTGTCGGCTTGGTCCTGTGGATGTAACTCTCCTCAATTTGTGAGCTTACACAGTCTGCACCTCTCTTGATTATGTTGTTATTTTCTTTCCTGTTTCTTCCTACCGATCATCTGTAAAGCGCTCTGATACCCTCACGGGTCTAAACCTTATAAATAAATAAACATAGTAAAATTGTCATTACTGATAAAAAGGTGCCTATCATAAACTTGGGAACTACCCAGAGTTCTCTGCTTCTTTTTTGCCTAAATGTTGTGGCTCTCCATGCCTGAGAAGGTAATGTTTTGACTTATACTGCTCCCTTGTGTCTGAACAAAGCTAAACCTCTCTGAAGAGCTATAATGATAGCGAAACATGTGCTGCTTTTATTAATTACAGGTTGGTTTGAATGGTATTTTACCAGTCCCAAGCTGTATTTCTGGGCCCGGAGTAGTAAAAGGCTTTTGTCACTTTACAGCTTGGCATGGATGGCACTGTACCAATCCTATGCTTAAAGGCTTTGCTGTAGAAATGGCAAAATACTTTGTCCCTTTCTAACTCAGCGTGGATGGCACTGTGCTGTTTCTATGCTAAAACACTTTGATAGAAAAGCAGAATTTTGAGCTGAGGAAATTCAGAGTGTTACTGGTGTTGTAGGGTGCTCTGTACAAGAACTGCTGTCCACCCAAACTTGGGAACTACCTAGAGTTCACTGCCTCTTGTTTGCATAATTTATGAGTCTCTCTATGCCTGAAAGGGTATTGTTTTGACTTATACTGGGTGCTGCCTTGTGTTTGGATACAGCTAAACTTCTCTGAAGAGCTATAAGGATAGCAAACGTGTGAGGGGTTGCTTTTATTCATTTCAGATTGGCTTGGATGGTATTTTACCAGTCTAAAGCTTTAGTGCTGGAGTGGTAAAAGCCTTTTGTCATGACGTCTCAGCATGGATTGTGCTGTGCTGTTCCTATACTTAAAGACTTTGCTGTAGAAATGGCAAAATACTATGTTCCTTTCTATCTTGGCATGGATGCCCTGGCTTTTTGAGCAGTAGCAGCATCCGCCCCCCTCCCCCCCCCCCGGCACCTTGAGACCCTCACGGGTAAGTAGTGCGCTTTTACAAATGTTCTGATTGATTGATTGATGACAATGTGTTAATCCTACTCTTAAAAACTTTGATAGAAAAGCAGTAATTTTAGGTGAGCAAATTCAGAGTGTCGCTGGTGTTGTAGGGTGCTCTATACTGGAGCTGCTTTCCACCTAAATCTGGGAACTACACAGAGTTCTTTTTTGAATCTGTGTGTGTGTCTATATTTATATCATTTATTTAGATCCCTGCTTATATCCAACAAACTAGGGTTCTATTATCGCTTTGAATAGGCAATGATTGTGTGTCTGCCTTTCATTCTTTCTTCAACTGCAGGGTGCTTGACAAGACTTGTGACTGAGCCCTGGTGACTCAGGGGCCTTAGGCTGTTGGTATTTCTAGAGGAAACAGCCTAAAATGTCAGATATTCTGCAGGCTTTTTATCTTATTATGAATTGTGACATCTTTGCTGGTGTTCCTGCAATCAAGCAAGGTTTTTGGGTTTCCCAGTGAATACCCTTTGGAAAACATTGATATATGTGTTTCAAAATTAGAGTTCCATCAAGAAGGAGCTGAGGCATATCTTGCTGCTTCTGGAGATCTCTCCTCGCCATTAAACGTGTCTTCCTCAAGCTCTTTGGTACTGCGCTCTCAATTGTCTACAAACATGTCCTTTATGCTGGAGTCAGTTTTTAAAAATCCATTGTTTCTCAGAGTGGGAGAACCAGTTCGAGATTAAGGGCCTCATTTAGTGTTTGGTGGCATAGGAAGTATGCTGTAAAGCAGCAGTCCTCCTGCTCCAGTAAACCCATACTTTATGGAAGCAGCAGCATGAGCTGGCTCCGTAGATGGTGACCCATCCCTTGGAGAGCCGTCTGCTACTGGATCGCCAGGTCATACTGGCAGTTGCCATTCCCAATTGAGGGCAGGACAACCGTCAGCGATTTTCCCTCTGTGCCAGCCTTGCCTCGTAGGGAAATTGTAGAGTGGCTCGACCCACAGGTAAACATTCCTGTGCATTTTTAGCAAAATTGCAGTCCTGCAGGGACGACACCACTGGGGTGGTTTCCTTCTCAACACAGACATTCTTGCCATGCCAAGCAGTCAGGTAACTTCAAATAAGGCAGATGATCCTGCACCAAGGTGGTGGAGGACATAAACTCCATAACCTTGGCTGACCAGCCTGAACAGCAGTGTCTTAACGACCCCCCTCAGTCATCATTGGATCATCTGTATATCTTGAATGAGTCTTAAAATTTAGGGGGCAAATGAACTATTATTTCACACAGTTTAGTGCAGCGAAGGAACTTGCTGAGCTGTGTTGTGTGAAAGGGAGAGAGCAGAACTGCTCCAGATCCACAAAGATATGGAGTATTTCAGCTATCTTTTTGTGCTTGTGCAATTTGTGTTGCATACTGCCAATTCAGGCACCCTTGCACATTAGTGCAAGAGTTTCATGTGCTATGGACAGTATTGTTCTTGTGCAGGAAGAAATACCTTCCTGCACATGTACAATCCAAAGAGGCATTTTCCTCCTTCTGTGTGTGATTTTCTTTACAAACCCACACAAGGTGATTCAAATTGTCACTCTGTGGCTTTCTAAATCTTACTGAAGCCTTTGCGTTGTCCATACATCTCTTTGACATTAGTATTCATGAGGTAGGTCAATTTGCTACCCACTCGGAATCAGTAATTTGCGAACCGACCTATTACTATATAGGTCTGTTCACAAAATAGTACTCTTGTCACAAAAATACTGGTCGCAAACTGCGACTGGAATTTTGCAGCCAGACTTTAGTACATCTCGCCCTTAGTCACTCAGCCGTGAATTGCTATATCTATTCATCTACCCATTGATTTGTTCTTATATCACCCACTCATCCATCTGTTTAATGGTGTTTAACAAGAGCTGATTTTAGCATAATTATTTATTAAGATATTTTTTCATTTATTTGAGGGAGGGCTCTGGAGAACTCCCTATTTCTGGCTGATATAATTCCTGCTCGGATTAGGAGGTCGGCCTGTGAGGTCCCAGCTGATGGCCCTTTAGTTCCCTCTCAGGTTAAGAGGTCTGTGTAATGGTAAGGCTAGGCATGTCAGGGTCTGCCACACAAGGATGCTACCTACTTCACACAGCGACCTCTACACTGGCACTTTTTAACATCCTTTACCATTCCACTTTCTCAGGAAAAGGCTTTACAAAAGGACCAAAACGATCTTTAATAGCGTCAATGTCAGCATTCACTATGGCAGTAGTGGTGATGTGGATCTCCAAGACACTGCTCTGGTAAATGGTGATCATGCACAGGAGAAGAGTGCCTTTTCCACATGTCGCTCTATGTGCACCTCAAATCCAAAATGTCTGTACTGATCCATCGTGGGAGGCATGGGTGGTGACCTGGGGCCATACTACAGAAATTGCCCTGGGGGCGCAATGGGTGCGTGCACCTTCTTTGTGAGTCACCACGGCGCATTGGTATTACAGAAGGGGCCGCAGATGCTTTATATGCGCCAGCGCTATCTTTAGGGGGCGTTCCCTCATTTTCATGGGGGCGTGCTCTATGCAAATGAGGGAATCCCTTTGCCTCTGCGACCGCGCTGCATTACAGGTGAGGATGCAGAGGCAAAGAAGCCTATCAGGGGGCGCAATCACAGTAGGCCACCTATAAGGTGGTGCACTGTGAGTGCGTCCCCTGAGAGCAGCCCTCTGGAGGGGGTAAAAGGGGATCCCATGGACCCCCCAGACATCCCCTTGCAGGAAGAGTGTATTCACTGAGTTCACCCGCCTGCAAGGGGATCTCTAATCCCTTGTAAAAGTGCAGGCAGGCTGCCGCCTGCGCAGTGAATCACGAAGCAACTGCTTTAAATCTGCTCCGTTTTTCACTTGAATGTGCCATAATTTGGGCGACCAATGTAAAAAGAACAGTTGATGAACAGAGTGCCGAACAAATCAGACGTTCATGGCCAGATGGATTTAACGAAGATCTCTTGACTGTGGGTGAGTGTTTGAAAAGTTTCAGCACTCCTTTCTTCATTTTGTTGTGTTTGCTATGTTCACCCAAAGTTATGCTCAGATGTGGGTCCCTTGCTCACTGCACCACTGGATTCAAGATAGCCTGGCTGATATGGGGTGATACCCCAAAACCAGTCCCAGGATGCTTGTTTCCCATCAAGGGAGGACCTGGCCTGGCTGTTCGGGCCGGGTTCTTTCCATTGGGAGCAGGCTCAAGACTGATTTGCATATGGTTGGGTCCAAACTTGGGTGGCAAGGTGAGCAAAAGAACGATGGATTTAACCCAGATCTCTTGGCTGGGGTAAGTGTTTGAAAAGTTCTAGCACTCCGTCCATCATATTGTATTTGCTATGTTCATCCTAATTGGCCAAGAGTATGCCAAGACATGGCTCCCTTTCTCGCTGTGTCATTGGATTCAAGGTAGCTTAGCTGATGAGGGGTGATACCCCTAAACCGGGCCCCAGATGCTTGTTTCCGGTCCAGGGAGGGCCTGGCCTGGAAGTTTAGTCTTGACTGTTCCCATGGGGAACAGGGTCATGACTGATTAGCATATGTCTGAGTCTGGGGTGTCATGGTGAGCAAAAGAATGGCGGGTTTAACCCAGATCTCTTGGCTGGGTGTGAGTTTTTGAAAAGTTTCAGCACTCCATCCATATCTTGTTGTGTTTGCTACATAAATTGTAACAGTGCGCAAATACTTTTTTTTTATAATGTGGAGAAGCAGTGAAGTGAGACAAGGCTAAGGTTAGGTTTCAAATATTTTTGCCTGCATTTGTGCTGGCTCCTTTCATTTGGTTATTGGTTGCAAGCATCAGTCTATGGCACACACGTATAATATCTAGGGTGGGATTTAATTTTATTTTAAGTCCCTGTTTTGGCTTTCTTCCTAGCCGGCCACTGTTTGTTGTAGGTTGTTGTATTACAAGACTGCATAATTTGCCCCATTCAGAATTGCAACTTTACGAATGTTGCAACTTTCGATGTGTAAATTCAGGCAGGTTTTGCCTGCTGAAAATCTTGCAATGGAAAACACGTGAGTTGCAATAATGGTCACCCCTCCTGAACTCATGATATTATATTAACAACTATGGGCCCGATTCACAGAACTAACTTAAGACAAAATCCTAGTAAGTTTAGGATTTTGTCTTAAGTTAGTTCTGTGAATCGGGCCCTGTGTGCCCGAATATGGATTCCCATGGCATGTAGAATGAGGGCCTTGATGTATTTCCTTAGGACTTCATGTTACAATTGTATTGTAATTGTATTATGTACAGATTGATACCCCTGACAAGGCACCATAGTATATTAGTGGGCAGGTAGTGCGCTACACTGTGGCAGAGTGCTTTGTTGAAAGATTGTCAAATGGCAGTGTGACCTCTGTGGGAAATGTAGTAGCGCCATCTGTGTGTAACCAAAGGAGCTCTCTTATGTTGTCTCTGGTTGCTCTGCTTAGGCGTGTAATGGTAGTAAATGGACAAAGAGATAGAATTATTACTGTAACTGCTTGAGAGATCTCTTTAAGATCCACACAGGTGTGACAGAGGAGAAGTGTATGGCATGCCCTTGATAGTAGTCATGGCACATGCTCTACACATAATCTCCCTGGAGAAACAGGTTAGCAACCCTAGGCATGCAGAGGATGCTACCAGGCATCATAGATAATTTCATTTTTTGTAGAAATTATTTTTATTGACATGAAAGATGGTTCGGGAAACAACAGTGCAAACAGTGACATGTAAGTCCAACATGGACCCATTTTGAGATACAAATGTTGACTGCAGTACATGCGCTAATATCAAATAATATTAATATATGAGAAAGGGGGAGGTAAGCTACATAAGGAGGGAAGAAAAAGAGAAGAGGGAAAGAAGGACAGAGGAGATAACAGGGTAGATGGAACAGCAAATCAGGGGGAAGGAGAGGGGAGGGCTGGGGGGCGAAAAGGGCAAAAAGGTAGTCCGGACAGGCAGAGTCCAAGTATGGTAAAGCAGGGGTGGGGTAGGGAGAATGGATACAACTACAGGCTGGTGGGGGGGTTCCTGTAGAAAGGGGGACCATGTCAGAAGAAAAAGATCAGCTTTGTCTAGCAAGTTGTAAGTGACTTTTTCATAAGACGCAGTCTTGCACTCCGTTGTGAGCTATTTCTGATGTGTTGACACTTGTGGGGAACACCAGTTTCACAGGATACAGATCTTGGCAGCTGTGGGGAAGGTGATTAGGAGGTAGCGGACATAGCGGGTCTGTGGTTGAGGTCTGCCAGATCATGGAGGAGAATTAGATGGTTTGGACGTGGTGAGAGCGCATCCATAGATTCCTGGAGCATAGACGCCACTGCTGTCCAGAAGGAGTGGATGGCGAGACAGTCCAGTAGGATATGAACAATATCACAGGGCATATGACTGCACCACTAACAGGCAGAGTGAGGAAGCAACCCAGCAGCCTGAAGCTGTGCCAGGGTCCAGTGCCAGCCCTGAAGCTTCATCCGGGCCTCACAGACTCCTCGGTCCAGGCCCTCCAGGAGTTTGCCCAATCCTCTTTGTCATACTCCACCTTCAAGCGAGCATGCTAGGTCACCCTGAGGCTGGCCAATTGTGGCTGACAGTAGAGGTGGCATATCAGGAAATTGTAGAATCCGGACATTATGCCTTTAAATTGACCACACGTGTGTTAAGATAAGAGAGCACTGGGGACACTGTTTGTTCAGCAGGTAGTGACGCATTTGTGTGTAGCACCATTTTTGGGTGCAAGGCAGGCTGAATTGGCCCTGTAGCACCACAAAGGACTTGAGTGCACCGTTGGAGGCCCGGATCATGAGGATGAGAATCCAAGTTCTCTGCTAGAGGCCCCAGTCAAGCAAGCCCCCCCCATGCAGATACCAGTATTGTTCCAGAGAAGGGTTTTATCATAGAGGTGTTAGTCCAGTGAGAGGAGCTTGTGGGCCTGCATCCAGGTGGTCTGCATGGCTTTCAGCATGGGGTTTGGAGTCCCGTCGGGGCCAGGAAGGTAGAGGACCTGCAGTCCAGACGAGCCCTGCTGTAATCAATGTTCGATCACGACCCACAATGTGGGGTCTTAGACACAAGGGGTGCATGTACGCCATTTGTGCAAGATGTTTGGCAAGGCAATAATGTTTTACAGATGGCAGGCCCATTCCCCCTGCAGACCTATGGGCAGAAGGCTTCCGGATCAGAAGAGAGGCCTTGTTGGGCCCTAGATGAAGGCCTTAATGGTCTTGTCTATCTGATGGGGAGTCAAGAGGGGTATAAATTAGGGATGCCCGATACGCAGGTGAATTGGGGGAGGTTAACCAATTTCACCACTGGGACCGACCCCAGAGAGAGGTTCAGATGGGACCAGTTTGAACAGTCTAAGTGTATTCTCTCCATAAGTGGGTCAAGGTTGTCTGCCATCATGTGCTACAGGCCTCTGTTAACCAAGAAACCCAGATTCCTGAGGTGGGAATTATTCAACTTAAATGGGTAGCCGGCAGTGGCAGGGCCTTGCTCTTCCCCAGTTCACTTTGTAGCCGGATATCGCTGCAAAAGCATCAGTGGTTTCCAGCATCACAGGAATGGACCAGGGAAGGATAAATAGGGGGAGTAAGATCTACAGAGTTGAGGGACCACCGGTCATGGGAATACCTACGATACAATACGATTGGTGCAGATATGCCGCAAATGGCTCTATCGCAAGGAGAAAGAGCAGGGCGAGGAGTGGGTAACCCTGACAGGTACCTCGGCAGACTGGGAAGGGATTGAAAAGAAAGCCCCCACAGTTGACCTGTGCTGAGGGGGAGCTGTAAAGCCATCTCAGTCCTGAGATAAAGTTTTCACTGAGGCCAAATTTCCTGAGCACAGAAAACAGGTAGTCCTATTCTATCCTGTTGAAGGCCTTCATGGAGTCTAATAAGAGTGCCAAGACCTCATCCTGGAGGTCTGCTGCTAACCAAGCTGCATGGGCTAGCGTACGGATGTGGTTGCGCGATGAGCGGCCTGGTAAAAACCCCACCTGTGAATGGCGAATAGGAGAGGGGAGGACCCACTTACGGCGGACGGCAAGTATGCAGGCCAATATTTTGACATACCCATTAAGCAGGGATATTGGCCGATAGCTGCAGCAGAGGAGAGGGTCCTTTTCTGGTTTGGGGAGAACAATCATCAGCACCATGTTAAACAGTAAACCCAAGAAGCCTCATGGAGTGGGTCCACCATGTCTGGTTTGGTCCACTTTTAGAACTCTGCCGGGAAGCCACCCTCACCCAGGAATTTGTGATAGGGTAGGGGTGATATGACCTGTGCAATCTCCTCCTTGGTGATCACGCCCTGGAGCAGCTGCCTGCCATCCTCTGTGATACATGTTAAGTGAACCTTGTCCAAAAAGGCAGCTCTCTGCATCAGTCACTGGACTATTTCCAGGAATAGAGGGCACTGTAGTAGGATGCGAACACATCTGCAGTTTTGGCAGTTTGGTGAACAGTGTCCCTACATCAGTGGTGATAGCAGGAATGGCCATTCCAGTCTCCCTCTGCCTGAGCTACGTGATGAAGAGCCGTCCCACCTTCTCCCCTTGCTCCAAGTGCCGGTATTTAAGCCTCTGGAGCGCATACTCTGCTTTGGAGGAAAAGAGGGTATTAAGGTTCATGCGTGCCTTTTCAAGGCTGGTGAGAATAGAGGGTGGGCCATGTAGGCATGCCTGAGGCAGGCCACATCTGCTTTCAGCACTATCTGGTGATCCTTCCTCTGCCAGTTGAACAGAGCAACATCCCTCATCAGCTGCCTCCTAATGGTTACCTTCCTCACAGCCCATAAGGTCAGATCAAAGTCAACCAAGCCGTTGTTGAGCTCCCGGTAGGCATGCATATGGGCTTTAAACTGATTTTTGCCCATCAGGTGGTTATAGCGGGACAGGCTGAGGTACTAGGGCTTGCAAATTTGCAGTGACAGGAGCAAATTGGCCTGCAGGGCAATAGAGGAGTGGTCCAAGATTGCGCCCTTTAGAAAGGAAGTCTTGCATAGGAGTGGAAGTAAGTGGAGAGCCATCGAAAAAAAAGTCCAACCAAGATTGCGAGCCATGAACCGGTAACAAGTATGTGTATTCAAATTTAATCGGATTCAAGAAACACCATATGTCACAGAGGCCATGTCCATCCCTAAGATCCCCTAGCAGGGCTCTGTCTGCATTTTTGGGCTCATGAATAGGACCGGTACGATCTAAGACCACATCTGAGGCCATGTTCCAGGCCCTGCCTAACAGGATAATGGCTGTGTCTATCTCCATCAACACACAGCTGATTTGAAGAAGGAAATCGCACTTCGGACCCGTGGGTGCATACACTGAACCTATGCATAGGACGGCAGCATTGATGATTAGTTGGGCGAATGCATAGCGGCCTCTGAATTGATGTAGGTCTCAAGCACCACGTAGGGCAATGAGTTCCGAATCAAGATGGCTACATCATGTTTCCAGGGTGCCGTCAAGTCGTCTGCTGCTCACTGGAGATGGCAACGATGGATCTGTTTGCCCATCCAATCCCACTGGAGCTTCTCAGCTTCCACCTCAATGACTTGGAGTTAAGGTAAAAGAGCACATTCTTACACTTTATGTAATGTGTAAGACCAGTGACCTTCCAGGAGAGAACGTATAAGGTCGAGTGCATGAACATGGAGGTTGCAAGAACAGGGTGGGGAGTCCGGGTGTCATGAAATTTGTTGAACAGGCAGAGAGGGTTTTCATTAAGTCCCACTGGCTGTCCACAAGAAGAAGAAAGGGCAGACAAAAACTGGCTGGAGGCGACCATGTGGGATGCAGGGGAGATGATCAATAAAAGAACACGGCCTTCAGGATGGCTAGCCTCTGTCACAAGGCACTGGAGATCCAAGGGGTTGGGATTGGGCCTCTCCGATGCACCGCTCTGTGCGGTTCAGTAAGAAAGTCACAATGCTGCTCACCTCTCTGTCCAAGGCCAGGAGCGGACCACCCCGATGCACTGCTCCCGAGCCAGAATGCCTCTTCCAACAAGTGAGAGGTTGGTGTGGGACCTTGGGATGATCCACTGCTCGAAGTGGCAGCACCACAGGTTTCTTGTGCCCCCAGCCCTTCAGAGCTGCTCGCACCAGTCCAGAGCTACTGGATATCATGATGGCCGGGAGTGGGCCGCACTGTGTGGGCCGCACTGTGTGGCCAGACATGGAACGCCTCCTCCCATTGGAAGTCAGAGATCCTTGTGGCTGGGCTGGGACGTTTCAGGATTGCGGGCGCCTGTTAGAATGTATGCGGGCCCCCCACAGCAGTTTCCATGGGCACCCTACACAAGCGGGCTAGTTTCTCACCATTTCTCACCAGAAGGTGCACCCCTTATTGTGCAGCGCCACCTTTCCTCCATGCAGGCAGCAGGTCTGGGAGTGGGTACCCCTGCAGGAACGTCAGCTGCTTTGGGCGAGCGTGCTCTAGGGTGTGCCTGGCATCACCCAGGTGCAGTTCAAACAGCAGCAGCTGATGCACCACTGGGTGGATATCATTGACCGGGAGCAGGACCTGCTAGACCTGCGAGGCATCGAAATTGCAGAGCTCGGTGAGTAATTATTTGCTGTGTCTGTGTTCTACAATGCTACATTTCTTTTCCAAATAGCATGCTGCTCACACTCAGAGGTAAGTTATGTTTAGAAGTTATGTTAAGAAAATTATGTGATCCAGTTTTAGCTAGGCAGGTGCTCGGCGCTACCTAATTGTACTCGTCGATGATTGATTTGACTATTTAAGAAGCTGTCTGTCCTCCTGTCACCATGGTGAATTAGTGATATCAGTTTGTTAGCATTCGCTGTAACTTTCTTTATGTATCTCGCACAGTCCCAAGCAATCTCACAGTGATATGTAGTATGCATCTATGCATTGCAAAAAAGGGAGACTGAATTGGTTCACCAAGGGGGTGAAGACATGAGAATAGAATCAAAGATCATTCATTGTAATGCATTAGTTCCAAATTTAGTTTTTGTTAAGGAAATGTGCAGTAGGGATTTCAGGATTAGTATGGTCAACTAGACGATAGTTGATACTAGTGATATAGGCGCTCTTATTCAGAACAGTACAATGTTACGGCTTTTGCCTGTCATAATTTTGAGGAGATTAACTGTACCCACAATAAGGGTCATACCCTGGTTCAAATATTTGCGAACACCGTTATCCAAATAGATGTTCCTCTACCCCTGCCATGGTTGGACCATTTCCTGATCAGTTTTACGATTTGGAAACTCTTTAAATTCCAACAGTCCCAGGCAAGGCAGGCATCAACTTCTTCCAGACCACTGTATAAAATCACACCAGAAGCTTTTAAAGATGAATTAACCAGGCATCCCCTGGATTTATGTGGGAACATCGAACGGGATGCAGAGTCTCTTGAAAGCTTGGTCAATATGGGCACCAGAATTTTAGCCCCCTTGATTATATGCCTAGCGAAACCGGTCAGAAGGTCTGCGCTGTGGTTTAATGCCACTTTGTCGCAGGCCAGAAAAAACTGTAAACGTCTGGAAAGAGCCTGGAGGAGAGACTTTAGTAAGGAAAAGATAGAAAAGTATAAGAAAACAATAAGAATTTATCATAAAAGGATACAGGAGGAAATTAAGTCATTTTTTGCTCGAATAATCGAATCTACCGGGAATATAAGTAGAGAACTTTTCAACATAGTGAAAAGCTTCTCATCACCTAATGCTGGATCTGACCCTCCCTCCTTTTCCGCGGATTGGATCAATCAGCTAGCCAATTTTTTCCACACAAAAATAACAGAGATCCAATCCTCGTTTAGATTGTCGGAGGGATCTGAAAATAAGAATCCCCCCTGTTAAATTGTCAAAACAGGATAGGAAATGCTTCTCTTTCCTGCTTCCCCCGGTCCCTTTACAATCTTCCTTAGTAATAATGAAGGGTCTGAAGTCTGGCTCCCTGTCAGACCCTTGCCCTGCCAAATTTCTGGCCAATATGGCAGAGATATTGAATCCAACAGTTAACAGCATCCTGAATCTGTCTTTGAGCACTGGTCAGGTGCCCGAGAATTGGAAAAGTGCAAAAGTGATTCCGTTATTGAAGAAACCCTTTGCTGACCAAACAATACTCTCCAACCTATCTCCCTTCTCCCATTTTTTGCTAAAATGTTAGAAAAATATGTACATTTGGTAGTTTCCAACTTTTCTGAAATTAATAACCTCCTTCATTCAAGTCAATCAGGTTTTCGTTCTAACTTTAGCACGGAGACGGCCTTACTTGAGGTCTCTGAGACCATCAAAGAAACCCTTGATAAGGGAGGAAAAGCTGTCCTCATTCTTTTAGTTCTTTTAGCAGCTTTTGACACCGTGCCCCATGACCGCCTACTGCAGAGATTACAGGAGTGTGGTTTTGGTGGCACGGTGTTGAAATGGTTTGCCTCCTTTCTGAAGGACAGAAGGCAGGAGGTATGGTCTCCCCCCTTTGCCGCTAGGATCCCGTTCCTAAATGTGGGGGTCCCCCAGGGGCTCTATTTTGAGCCCTATATTATTTAACCTGTACATATCCTCCCTTGCCAAGTTGGCGGTGGCGGGAGGGGCGAAGATTATATTTTATGCGGGCGACACTCAGTTGTTCACATGTAGGAAGGGTGAAGATTTTAATGGTCAGAAGATTAGAGATTGTCTGGCTGAAGTGTTCTCCTGGTTTCAATCCCACCAACTCAAATGCAACCCTGAGAATTCTGAAATCATCTTCTTCAGCTCCCCTCCGCTGGACGTTTGGAAACAATGGTGGCCTGACGAAATGTCGCTGCCCCAGATGGCAGTTAACACCATTAAAAATCTGGGAGTGAAAATGGATGACATGTTCTCCATGAACACTCAGGTTCAGACAGTGACTGGCACAAGCTTTGGACTGTTAAAAATGCTTAGGAAATTTCTCTATCTATTACCAATAAATCATAGAAAGCTAGTCGTGCAGGCCCTCATTACTTCTAGATTGGACTATGTTAACGTCCTGTATCTTGGCCTCCCGGAGTGCTTACTGAACAGGCTCCAGATTGTGCAGAACTCAGCAGCCAGAGCGGTCCTGAAGTTAGGAGCCAGAGAATGGATTTCCCACCATCTGAAGAAATTACACTGGCTCCCGGTACGGTGTAGAATTCTCTTCAAAGCCCTAACCCTTGCCTTTAAAGCTTTGTATGGGCTAGGGGCACATTACATTCGAAAAATAATTCTCTACTACATCCAGCGCAGAACGCTTAGATCAGCCCATCAATATCTGATCTTGGCGCCGAGTTTCTGTAGAGTCCGCTGTGGAGGACGGTCTTTCCAGGTGCAAGTCGCCCGTGCCTGGAATACCCTGCCTCTATCCCTGAGACAGACCACTACCCTTTTGGAGTTTAGAAAGCAGTTAAAAACTTGGATGTTTCAACAATTACCATAACTTATCACCTCAGCTAATTTCTGGTTTCATAGTCTTTGCTTTCGTCTCTTCTGTCATAGCGCCGGGACACTCTGTCGAGTAGCTGTGTGCTCTATAAATCCTTGATTGACATAACATAACATAACATAACATAACATAACACTTACCTGTTTTTTATCTTCTTTATTTCTTACATCAGTACCCAAGGACAAGAGGGACAGCTGCCAAGGTCTCTGCTCACCATAGTAAGTCTGATTATTTATTATTATTTCCCAAACTTTTACCTCTGCACACGATTATACTACTTTTAATTTTTTCTAGTTATTTTTTTATACTGTCTTCTTTTTTACGACCCCCTATCCTGCATTATCCTTTTTTTATACTCCATAGGTTTTTTGTTGTAGCAGGCTTTCTCCTGTCTGTACTAGTCTGTAGTTTGACTATCTGGCTTTTCTAACACTGTCAACCAACAAAAGGCCAACAAATTATATTTTGATAGAAGATACTGCTAACTGTACTGTAGAGAGGTATTGCTGTAGTAATTTGTTGATTAATAAATTAATGGGAGGTGTATCTGTCATCTAAAAAAATGTGTGATGTTTTTTTCTAGCAGCACAGACCAACAGTGCTGGCTCAATTCTGCTGCAGGAGAAGAGTCATTTGGAGGGGGAGAAGCAGAGGCAGGGACGGGTGGTGGTAAGTCACACTGCTTGCTTATTCACAATTGCTATTATACTCACTAGCTACAAGGGCATTGTTGTGACTTGTGATCGTGAGCACCGCTGTAGCAGCTACAGTGGTGGTTAAGTTCGTATGGCCTCTTCTATCTGCAATTTAGCAAAAGCTCACATAATGATCGCTAAAAATGATGATGGCTTGATGAAAACGGAAAAAAACGGAGGGTTAAAAGAAAGGATGGGTGAAATGGTATATGAGTGAAAGGATGCATGGGTGGGTGAAAGAATGCATGGGTGTGTATTGGGTAAATGGATGGATGAGTAAAAGGATGGTTGAAAGAGAGGGTGGATACTGAATGGATGGATATGGACTGCACATTTTGGTGTAAGACTGGACAGAGAAAGTAAAGCTTAAGTCAAGGTGGCTATGGGTGAATATAGAAGAAGGAAAGGATGAATGAATACCTACTTGGATGGCTAAACAAGGGAGCTCTTCTGGAGAGGGGCATGTTGCTTACCTACTTTGCTTACTTGATTTTATGATATTCAAAGCTATGGTTCAAAGTGTGGGGCATTTAAATTTTTGATCTATTCCCTTGACTCACTGTTTTTGTTAAGCGAAGCAGATATGAATCCCACCAATCATTATTCATCTCCCCCTCCCTGCCCATGGGTTTTCTCCACCGATGACCTAAGTGCAGTATGGTTAAAATTTCTACAGTTTAATGCTAGAAAACTGACATCATGCTTTACGGGGATTCCCCGTTGGTCTGGTCTCCGGAGTGCTGGCCACCCGATTTAGGCCCTGCTCCTGCCCCCAAGACGGTAGTCAAGAATCTGGGCATACGTTTAGACCAGAAACTGATGATGAAAGATCAGGTCTCAACTACCGTTGGTTCCTGCTTCCCTATGCTAAGCCTATTGTATAAGGTATTTCCTTTCCTTCCACACACTGTGCGGAAAACACTTATTTAGGCGCTAGTGATAAGCCGCTTGGATTACTGCAATGCGATCTTAATTGCGGCATGTGATTCTTCGCTAAACAGACTTCAGGTAGTTAAAAATACTGCAGCTTGACTTGTCAAGAACTTACTGGCTAGAACTGCCTCCCTCCCCCTCCTCCAACATCTTCATTGGTTACCGACACGTTAGCGGATTAATTTCAAGATATACTGTATTGTGTAGAAGCGACCTGGTTATTTAGTTTAAAAACTCATCCAATATCATCCAACTAGACCTCTTCGATCAGGAGAGAAATTTTTGCTCCTTATTCCCCGTTTCAAGAAATCCCGTATGGGTGAGAAAGCTTTCTCCTATTTAGCCCCCTACTACTGGAATCAGCTCCTGATCCCCTTCTGAAAATGCCCTGATTATCTCTCTTTTAGAAAACTTCTCAAGGCTGAGCTCTTCTAAATTGTCCGCATCTGGCGTGCTCTGACTGTTGCATGCCCCACAGTGCGGAGATATCCCTCAGGGGGTGATTCGGGCGCTTTACAAATGAATAAATAATAATAATAATTTGTGACTGCAGTGTTGGCTGTGCAATGTGCCTCTGCTTCAGTTAATGCAACTTTTACAAAGTTTTCAATGCATTGCAGACCGAACACTTAAGGTATGTTTCCCTTCCCCACTCAGTCATCTCTTAGTCTTTACTCCTTTATTCTTGGCGAAGTCCAAGCTTACCAAAATGTTTTAAAATTCATTATTTTGCATGTGCCACTTTTTATGGCCATGTGAAGTGATCAATGTATTTTATGGTTTACCATAACAGATTTACGCCTGCTCAAATGTTTCCCTTTCGACTTTTGTCAACTATAGTGACTGAATAAGCCAACGTATAGGCACATGACAATGATCAGTGACACCCCACTATCTATAGCAAAAGCTCTACCTACCCAGCCTAATCCCTCTAACTTACCCTGCACTAGAGTAAGTCAAGTTTCCTTTCCTTACTGCCGAGCAAATTAATTTGTTGGAAATAATTTGTGGTGGAAGAGGAGGCCAGTGAGTAAAGTGGGACTAAGTGACTGATTTCAAGTTTGGGAAACTCTGTGACAAACATGCCAAATACAATTTATATCTCCTGTTTCCTTTCCCTGTATTTCAGAGCATCATTTTCCCCATTGTCTATTTACGGCATATATATGTGTTTTATATGTGGTGTGTATGATGTAGTATCTTATTTATTATTCATCTGCCTTTTTGGAGTCAGGGTAGAATGTGAAAGGCATTTAGAGAAGAGCAGGGACATTGGAATTAAAGTAAGATAATTGTCCTCTACAGCTGCGCCAGATGCAGACTGCAGAGAGTATAAAAGTACCCGAAGTGCTGCCTAGTATGCCTCTATTAATTTAGAACAACAACGTGTACAGCATAGTGCATAGTGCCTTACTCACTAATGAGAGGCAATTTATTTTTATTTTGCACTCAAAGTTTCTGTTAAGTTTTTACTAGAAAAGCCATTAAATTAAAAAAATAAAATCACTAGGGGCCCGATTCACAGAACTAACTTAAGACAAAATCCTAAACTTACTATCATTTTCTCATTTTGGTATTCACAGGAGGCACTTACTCATTTTGGTATTCACAGAAGACACTTACTCAGTGATGAGTAAGTGCCTTCTGTGAATACCAAAATGAGTAAATGCCTTCTGTGAATACCAAAATGGTAGTAAGTTTAGGATTTTTTCTTAAGTTAGTTTTGTGAATCGGGCCCTCTGTTTTTTTAATCTGGTGTTATTCTGACTTAATTCTTTACTGCCAGACAGTCAGTACTTTTTATGTGAGGCATGTGTGGGTTAAAAATAAAATTGGCCCGGTGACTCTCGAATCACATCAAATTCCAGTGGCCCTAGGGGACCAGCAATGTACTGCTACTGTGCCACCCACTATTTAATTTTAAAGAAGTGTTTGTACAGAGCATTATTTACAATTTATCTTTTTTCTATTTCTCTGAATATAGCTACTGCTGCTGGTCCACCACCACCACCACCACCGACTAGGCAGAAGATAGCTTCCCGTCTCCGGTGGCAGAGGCTGGAGACCATCCTGTCTGAAAACCAGCAACTGCTGGCCCTGGAGGAGGAAGAGACTCAGGCCCCAGTTCAGCGAGTCAGCCACAGCCTCAAGCCTCCTGGCCATTACATCTCTGGTGCCGTCGCTACTCAGGGGCCCTAACTGCCTCTGCTGCGCCACCTTCTGCTCAGACACGGTATTCCAGTGCTGCCTCCTGCAGTGGATGAACCGCTTTGAAAGCCATTTGGGCAGGATCGAGCAGAATCTGGGCCAGCTCCGGACCTGAATTGACAACGTCCTTTTCTGAGCACTTTTTTAATTTTTTGTTTTGGTGGGAGGGTCTTTTGTTGTGAGTGGAGAATTTGCAAAGGGAGTTGTGACTCGGTTGTTTTAGACATTTTCTTCTTTGGACATTGGTTGGGGATGGGCTGATTTGTATGGGGAGAGGGGTGGACAGGGTGTTTTTTATGTAAAAATAAAGGTATTTTTTTTTACCATACTTTATGCATAAAGTTGTTTTTCCGTGTTTTGCTTTCACTTTGCACTGATGCCTTTTTGCAGCCTTTTTGGTTAATCTGTTTATCACATTGCAGGAGACTTGGAAAGTGAATTAGGTGGTGATGAGTGATTACAAAGTTTCTAGTGCAATTAAGGGCAAGTTCGGCAGGCCTGTTGGAGGATTTGCTGTAATGATTAGTGTAAAATATGAGATAGAGGGGAGCATAATATTTTAGGAATATACACATTTGTTTTTGACAGTTTCAACTTGTGTCTTATTATCAGATAAGAAGGATGAAAGGGAGGCAAAAGGCTACCCAGATTTAATATCAATCAACTGTTACTTTCCTCAGGATAAAATGTTAGAAAATCAGCTGAAAGAGCTGGCAGCTTTGATAGATATGGCAAGCTCAAGTTTCCCAAAGGGTACCAATCCTGCTGATGGGAGATTTTAATGCTAAGTTACCACATTATTCAGCAAAGGACCAGTTCCAAAGGGGAAAAAAACACCCTGTGTATCCCTAGTCGGCATTTGGAGCACCACTGGGAAGAGGGAGAACATTGGTTCTGTTGGATAGCTTGAATTTGACTACTATAAATGATAGATGTGTAGGGAACCAGCCCACTCAATATACCTTTGATAATGAAAGGGTATCCACATTGATAGATTATTTTATGATCTAAGTTTTGGTATAGTCAAAGATCTAGTAGTAGGTGGCTTAACAGGCAATGATCATAAACCCTTAATACTTACACTGCGTTGAGATATATACTTAAGACACCTATGGCAAAATTCACAATTCGAATGAGAGTAAACTGGTATGGACTGGTAAGCTGAAACGTTTTACCCCCCCAATAATGAAGGAAATATTGAAAGTACAATCTACCTTGGTGCCACTGCTCATGGTGGTACTGGAGTATGAGATTTGAATTGTCTCCATAAGCAAGGTATATGGAAAACATCTCCAGGGGTTGCTAGAAGATTGGGTAAGTGAAGCTAATATCCTCTCTAAGGTTCAAATGTGTTTCCGTTAAGGCTACTGAACAATGGATGGCTGTCTTACATTAAATCTTTTGGCCGAAAAATATGCCTTTAAAAAGAAGCAACCTTTGTTTGTGTCATACATTAATTTGTCAACAGTGTTTGACAATATAAATAGGCCCTTACTTTGGGAGAAAATGAGGAAATGGGAGTGCCTGCCAGGCTTATTAAAATTGATTATCCAATTACATGAAGGCTCATGGACTAGGTTCAAATTGGGGAGTAACAGAGCTTTGAGCAGAAATATTTATACCCCTAATGGATTGAGGCAGGGTGGTATGATGGCCCCGCCTCTGTTCTCCAAATGTATTGCCGATGCTATGATAGGATTAAACTTAGTTCAATCTTTTCCTTCAAAACTAGGTAACAAGGCCATTCCAGTAATCTTTTATTCCGTTGATGCGGTTTTGCTGGATTTTATGCCGGTTGGTCTGCAGAGGCAATTAGAGGTTTTTGCTAAGTATTGCAAGTCCAACAATTTGAAAATAAATACAGCTAACACTAAAGTAATGGTCTTCTCGAAAGGAAGGGTACAGAAGAAATGGTTTAGGTGGTAGCTAAATGGCGTCCCAGTAGAAGAGGCAAAGGAATATCGCTATCTTGGCCTTCCCCATAGATATAATCTCAACTTTACGCCTCATATTAACATCCAGGAGGTGTGGGCTAGGGACAATGTAGGCGCTTTATATAGGATGGACTCCTTATTGGGCCATAAATCCACAAAGTGCTTAGCGAGATGGACTCCTTATTGGGCCATAAATCCACAAAGTGCTTAGAGAGACATACAGTGCTAAAATCATCAGTCTGTTGCTGTATGGGTGTGAGGTGCTGGCCATAAAATACTTGAGGAGGGTGCAAACCATAGATATGAATGTCTGTAAGAAATGGCTTGACCTTCCCAGAGGAACCGCACATAGTTCTCTAAAGGATAGAATTGGGCCTCACTAGTGTACTATTTAAGTACAAACAGTGGCTACTTAGCTACTGGCTTGGTCACCTTGAAGCTGATGAGGGCCCCTTAAAACAAATCATAAAATCTTATCTGCAGGAGAAGTATGCTGACATGTGGGTGGCTAATCTACATTATAATAAGGTATCCCTAGATGTAAGTAAGGGTTGAACTTCAAGGGTTGTCTGCTGTAGAGCAAAAATAAACATTGAACCTGTTAGTGAAAGAAGGAGGGGTGACATAGAAGATGAGTGTAAGAGAGATAACTTGTATCATTTAAGAGCTCAAGATATGTGGGCATATTCAGTCTTACTTGGGAGACATAAGAAGTGCTTATATAAGGAGTTGACTTTGAAGGTTAGGCTGGGGCAGGTACCAGCCTTAATGCGATGGAAGCTGGCTAGACAGACAGGGTTCAGATATAGCTAAGTGTCCCTTTTATCAAAGTGTACCATTAGCCTTTCTGCACTTGCTCAAAGCCTGCTCATGTTTTGATTAAGGGTGGGTGAAGAATTGCACAACGCCGTTGGAGTTCGCAGACTTTTACCCACTCTGCGTTCCACGCGTAGAGCCACAAAAGTCTGCGAAGTGACTCAGAGCAGAGTTTTTTCTCTCAAGCGTCTTGCCAATGAGAAGTTGGCGAGCGCTTGTGAGAAAAAAATCACGCGCTAGACCACCTTCGGCAATATTTCTGCAGACAGTCGCAGCAGGTCCCAACCGCTCGCATTGAGACATCTGCCGCTCGCGTTTAGGAAGCTGCCGCTCGAGCAGAATGTCGACTTGAGCAGCAGAAAACAGCAGCACCCTCTGGTGCATTGCGTAGTGCTGTTCACTTCCGGCACTAAAAATCAGTGCGAGGAGCGCGACTTAAAAGACTTTGCTGCTGATGGAACTCCATGGAGCGTAGCACAGTTTTTCCGGAACTTCGTAGAGTTCCAGGCAGTAGAACTCCTTGATCTCCGCCCAGGCCTAGTTTTGATACTAGTTGAAGAAAATTGCTGTTACTGGCTTTTAGAACGACACAGGTCTGCCGTACAGAATTATTTTATGATATTAATTCTAAGATGTGATAACATATCATTGTGCTATGTGGTAGGGAAATTCCTCTCGGTTTTTACGAACACTTAATTGACCAGAGTGGTCTGCAACACTAGTAGTATGGAATGGGTACACTGAGGTCCTCGAGTTTTAATTGCTTTTTTGCACAAGTAAAGCATGTCACCCTGTCACAGTTTTACCCTTAAAAAAAGAGAGGGTTTTTTGTATAAAGTCAATACCTACCTTGTCTGATATCACTCTGTATGATTATAACAGTATTTTACACTACTGGCACTCTATTTTGCACATAAGGAATTGCATGTTGCACAATAATAATTGTTTACCTTGTACGGACAATAGTAATGCCCATCTTGCCCTATTGCATACGGTACAAATATAATTCTATAATTATAATTACATTCTGTATTACTGTTGCCTTACTTTGCGCAAAAGAAATTGTACTTTGCACAATGTTAACTGTTTACCCAATTTCTATCTTACGCGGTATTAATAACTGTATTTTCAATACTACCGTTTTATTTTGCACACAAGTGAATTGCATTTGCACGATGACAATGTTCACCTTGTTTGGAAATATGATTGATGCAATATCTTTGCGAAAATGGGTCTAAGTTAGAGTGTTCTAGTGTGGATGGGAAGCAGGAGAGATTTTAGTGTTTAAATATTGATCGGATAGTTGGTAAAAATGAGTACTTCTTAATTTAAACATCTTTTATGGAGGTGGGTAGGGTTCGTTAGTAATAGATTGTTTTGTGTAAATGAATATGTTTTAGGATGGTCTGGTCTTTGAAGAGTGTGAAACAGAAAACAAAGGATTAGACCCGGGAAGCAAAGTGGAGAGCCATCGAAAAAAAAGTCCAACCAAGATTGCGAGCCATGAACCGGTAACAAGTATGTGTATTCACATTTAATCGGATTCAAGAAACACCATACGTCACAGAGGCCATGATCATCCCTAAGATCCCCTAGCAGGGCTCTGTCTGCATTTTTGGGCTCATGAATAGGACCGGTACGATCTAAGACCACATCTGAGGCCATGTTCCAGGCCCTGCCTAACAGGATAATGGCTGTGTCTATCTCCATCAACACACAGCTGATTTGAAGAAGGAAATCGCACTTCGGACCCGTGGGTGCATACACTGAACCTATGCATAGGACGGCAGCATTGATGATTAGTTGGGCGAATGCATAGCGGCCTCTGAATTGATGTAGGTCTCAAGCACCACGTAGGGCAATGAGTTCCGAATCAAGATGGCTACATCATGTTTCCAGGGTGCCGTCAAGTCGTCTGCTGCTCACTGGAGATGGCAACGATGGATCTGTTTGCCCATCCAATCCCACTGGAGCTTCTCAGCTTCCACCTCAATGACTTGGAGTTAAGGTAAAAGAGCACATTCTTACACTTTATGTAATGTGTAAGACCAGTGACCTTCCAGGAGAGAACGTATAAGGTCGAGTGCATGAACATGGAGGTTGCAAGAACAGGGTGGGGAGTCCGGGTGTCATGAAATTTGTTGAACAGGCAGAGAGGGTTTTCATTAAGTCCCACTGGCTGTCCACAAGAAGAAGAAAGGGCAGACAAAAACTGGCTGGAGGCGACCATGTGGGATGCAGGGGAGATGATCAATAAAAGAACACGGCCTTCAGGATGGCTAGCCTCTGTCACAAGGCACTGGAGATCCAAGGGGTTGGGATTGGGCCTCTCCGATGCACCGCTCTGTGCGGTTCAGTAAGAAAGTCACAATGCTGCTCACCTCTCTGTCCAAGGCCAGGAGCGGACCACCCCGATGCACTGCTCCCGAGCCAGAATGCCTCTTCCAACAGGTGAGAGGTTGGTGTGGGACCTTGGGATGATCCACTGCTCGAAGTGGCAGCACCACAGGTTTCTTGTGCCCCCAGCCCTTCAGAGCTGCTCGCACCAGTCCAGAGCTACTGGATATCATGATGGCCGGGAGTGGGCCACTTCGATATGCCGCACTGTGTGGCCAGACATGGAACGCCTCCTCCCATTGGAAGTCAGAGATCCTTGTGGCTGGGCTGGGACGTTTCAGGATTGCGGGCGCCTGTTAGAATGTATGCGGGCCCCCCACAGCAGTTTCCATGGGCACCCTACACAAGCGGGCTAGTTTCTCACCATTTCTCACCAGAAGGTGCACCCCTTATTGTGCAGCGCCACCTTTCCTCCATGCAGGCAGCAGGTCTGGGAGTGGGTACCCCTGCAGGAACGTCAGCTGCTTTGGGCGAGCGTGCTGTAGTGTGTGCCTGGCATCACCCAGGTGCAGTTCAAACAGCAGCAGCTGATGCACCACTGGGTGGATATCATTGACCGGGAGCAGGACCTGCTAGACCTGCGAGGCATCGAAATTGCAGAGCTCGGTGAGTAATTATTTGCTGTGTCTGTGTTCTACAATGCTACATTTCTTTTCCAAATAGCATGCTGCTCACACTCAGAGGTAAGTTATGTTTAGAAGTTATGTTAAGAAAATTATGTGATCCAGTTTTAGCTAGGCAGGTGCTCGGCGCTACCTAATTGTACTCGTCGATGATTGATTTGACTATTTAAGAAGCTGTCTGTCCTCCTGTCACCATGGTGAATTAGTGATATCAGTTTGTTAGCATTCGCTGTAACTTTCTTTATGTATCTCGCACAGTCCCAAGCAATCTCACAGTGATATGTAGTATGCATCTATGCATTGCAAAAAAGGGAGACTGAATGGGTTCACCAAGGGGGTGAAGACATGAGAATAGAATCAAAGATCATTCATTGTAATGCATTAGTTCCAAATTTAGTTTTTGTTAAGGAAATGTGCAGTAGGGATTTCAGGATTAGTATGGTCAACTAGACGATAGTTGATACTAGTGATATAGGCGCTCTTATTCAGAACAGTACAATGTTACGGCTTTTGCCTGTCATAATTTTGAGGAGATTAACTGTACCCACAATAAGGGTCATACCCTGGTTCAAATATTTGCGAACACCGTTATCCAAATAGATGTTCCTCTACCCCTGCCATGGTCGGACCATTTCCTGATCAGTTTTACGATTTGGAAACTCTTTAAATTCCAACAGTCCCAGGCAAGGCAGGCATCAACTTCTTCCAGACCACTGTATAAAATCACACCAGAAGCTTTTAAAGATGAATTAACCAGGCATCCCCTGGATTTATGTGGGAACATCGAACGGGATGCAGAGTCTCTTGAAAGCTGGGTCAATATGGGCACCAGAATTTTAGCCCCCTTGATTATACGCCTAGCGAAACCGGTCAGAAGGTCTGCGCTGTGGTTTAATGCCACTTTCTCGCAGGCCAGAAAAAACTGTAAACGTCTGGAAAGAGCCTGGAGGAGAGACTTTAGTAAGGAAAAGATAGAAAAGTATAAGAAAACAATAAGAATTTATCATAAAAGGATACAGGTGGAAATTAAGTCATTTTTTGCTCGAATAATCGAATCTACCGGGAATATAAGTAGAGAACTTTTCAACATAGTGAAAAGCTTCTCATCACCTAATGCTGGATCTGACCATCCCTCCTTTTCCGCGGATTGGATCAATCAGCTAGCCAATTTTTTCCACACAAAAATAACAGAGATCCAATCCTCGTTTAGATTGTCGGAGGGATCTGAAAATAAGAATCCCCCCTGTTAAATTGTCAAAACAGGATAGGAAATGCTTCTCTTTCCTGCTTCCCCCGGTCCCTTTACAATCTTCCTTAGTAATAATGAAGGGTCTGAAGTCTGGCTCCCTGTCAGACCCTTGCCCTGCCAAATTTCTGGCCAATATGGCAGAGATATTGAATCCAACAGTTAACAGCATCCTGAATCTGTCTTTGAGCACTGGTCAGGTGCCCGAGAATTGGAAAAGTGCAAAAGTGATTCCGTTATTGAAGAAACCCTTTGCTGACCAAACAATACTCTCCAACCTATCTCCCTTCTCCCATTTTTTGCTAAAATGTTAGAAAAATATGTACATTTGGTAGTTTCCAACTTTTCTGAAATTAATAACCTCCTTCATTCAAGTCAATCAGGTTTTCGTTCTAACTTTAGCACGGAGACGGCCTTACTTGAGGTCTCTGAGACCATCAAAGAAACCCTTGATAAGGGAGGAAAAGCTGTCCTCATTCTTTTAGTTCTTTTAGCAGCTTTTGACACCGTGCCCCATGACCGCCTACTGCAGAGATTACAGGAGTGTGGTTTTGGTGGCACGGTGTTGAAATGGTTTGCCTCCTTTCTGAAGGACAGAAGGCAGGAGGTATGGTCTCCCCCCTTTGCCGCTAGGATCCCGTTCCTAAATGTGGGGGTCCCCCAGGGGCTCTATTTTGAGCCCTATATTATTTAACCTGTACATATCCTCCCTTGCCAAGTTGGCGGTGGCGGGAGGGACGAAGATTATATTTTATGCGGGCGACACTCAGTTGTTCACATGTAGGAAGGGTGAAGATTTTAATGGTCAGAAGATTAGAGATTGTCTGGCTGAAGTGTTCTCCTGGTTTCAATCCCACCAACTCAAATGCAACCCTGAGAATTCTGAAATCATCTTCTTCAGCTCCCCTCCGCTGGACGTTTGGAAACAATGGTGGCCTGACGAAATGTCGCTGCCCCAGATGGCAGTTAACACCATTAAAAATCTGGGAGTGAAAATGGATGACATGTTCTCCATGAACACTCAGGTTCAGACAGTGACTGGCACAAGCTTTGGACTGTTAAAAATGCTTAGGAAATTTCTCTATCTATTACCAATAAATCATAGAAAGCTAGTCGTGCAGGCCCTCATTACTTCTAGATTGGACTATGTTAACGTCCTGTATCTTGGCCTCCCGGAGTGCTTACTGAACAGGCTCCAGATTGTGCAGAACTCAGCAGCCAGAGCGGTCCTGAAGTTAGGAGCCAGAGAACGGATTTCCCACCATCTGAAGAAATTACACTGGCTCCCGGTACGGTGTAGAATTCTCTTCAAAGCCCTAACCCTTGCCTTTAAAGCTTTGTATGGGCTAGGGGCACATTACATTCGAAAAATAATTCTCTACTACATCCAGCGCAGAACGCTTAGATCAGCCCATCAATATCTGATCTTGGCGCCGAGTTTCTGTAGAGTCCGCTGTGGAGGACGGTCTTTCCAGGTGCAAGTCGCCCGTGCCTGGAATACCCTGCCTCTATCCCTGAGACAGACCACTACCCTTTTGGAGTTTAGAAAGCAGTTAAAAACTTGGATGTTTCAACAATTACCATAACTTATCACCTCAGCTAATTTCTGGTTTCATAGTCTTTGCTTTCGTCTCTTCTGTCATAGCGCCGGGACACTCTGTCGAGTAGCTGTGTGCTCTATAAATCCTTGATTAACATAACATAACATAACACTTACCTGTTTTTTATCTTCTTTATTTCTTACATCAGTACCCAAGGACAAGAGGGACAGCTGCCAAGGTCTCTGCTCACCATAGTAAGTCTGATTATTTATTATTATTTCCCAAACTTTTACCTCTGCACACGATTATACTACTTTTAATTTTTTCTAGTTATTTTTTTATACTGTCTTCTTTTTTACGACCCCCTATCCTGCATTATCCTTTTTTTATACTCCATAGGTTTTTTGTTGTAGCAGGCTTTCTCCTGTCTGTACTAGTCTGTAGTTTGACTATCTGGCTTTTCTAACACTGTCAACCAACAAAAGGCCAACAAATTATATTTTGATAGAAGATACTGCTAACTGTACTGTAGAGAGGTATTGCTGTAGTAATTTGTTGATTAATAAATTAATGGGAGGTGTATCTGTCATCTAAAAAAATGTGTGATGTTTTTTTCTAGCAGCACAGACCAACAGTGCTGGCTCAATTCTGCTGCAGGAGAAGAGTCATTTGGAGGGGGAGAAGCAGAGGCAGGGACGGGTGGTGGTAAGTCACACTGCTTGCTTATTGACAATTGCTATTATACTCACTAGCTACAAGGGCATTGTTGTGACTTGTGATCGTGAGCACCGCTGTAGCAGCTACAGTGGTGGTTAAGTTCGTATGGCCTCTTCTATCTGCAATTTAGCAAAAGCTCACATAATGATCGCTAAAAATGATGATGGCTTGATGAAAACGGAAAAAAACGGAGGGTTAAAAGAAAGGATGGGTGAAATGGTATATGAGTGAAAGGATGCATGGGTGGGTGAAAGAATGCATGGGTGTGTATTGGGTAAATGGATGGATGAGTAAAAGGATGGTTGAAAGAGAGGGTGGATACTGAATGGATGGATATGGACTGCACATTTTGGTGTAAGACTGGACAGAGAAAGTAAAGCTTAAGTCATGGTGGCTATGGGTGAATATAGAAGAAGGAAAGGATGAATGAATACCTACTTGGATGGCTAAACAAGGGAGCTCTTCTGGAGAGGGGCATGTTGCTTACCTACTTTGCTTACTTGATTTTATGATATTCAAAGCTATGGTTCAAAGTGTGGGGCATTTAAATTTTTGATCTATTCCCTTGACTCACTGTTTTTGTTAAGCGAAGCAGATATGAATCCCACCAATCATTATTCATCTCCCCCTCCCTGCCCATGGGTTTTCTCCACCGATGACCTAAGTGCAGTATGGTTAAAATTTCTACAGTTTAATGCTAGAAAACTGACATCATGCTTTACGGGGATTCCCCGTTGGTCTGGTCTCCGGAGTGCTGGCCACCCGATTTAGGCCCTGCTCCTGCCCCCAAGACGGTAGTCAAGAATCTGGGCATACGTTTAGACCAGAAACTGATGATGAAAGATCAGGTCTCAACTACCGTTGGTTCCTGCTTCCCTATGCTAAGCCTATTGTATAAGGTATTTCCTTTCCTTCCACACACTGTGCGGAAAACACTTATTTAGGCGCTAGTGATAAGCCGCTTGGATTACTGCAATGCGATCTTAATTGCGGCATGTGATTCTTCGCTAAACAGACTTCAGGTAGTTAAAAATACTGCAGCTTGACTTGTCAAGAACTTACTGGCTAGAACTGCCTCCCTCCCCCTCCTCCAACATCTTCATTGGTTACCGACACGTTAGCGGATTAGTTTCAAGATATGCTGTATTGTGTAGAAGCGACCTGGTTATTTAGTTTAAAAACTCATCCAATATCATCCAACTAGACCTCTTCGATCAGGAGAGAAATTTTTGCTCCTTATTCCCCGTTTCAAGAAATCCCGTATGGGTGAGAAAGCTTTCTCCTATTTAGCCCCCTACTACTGGAATCAGCTCCTGATCCCCTTCTGAAAATGCCCTGATTATCTCTCTTTTAGAAAACTTCTCAAGGCTGAGCTCTTCTAAATTGTCCGCATCTGGCGTGCTCTGACTGTTGCATGCCCCACAGTGCGGAGATATCCCTCAGGGGGTGATTCGGGCGCTTTACAAATGAATAAATAATAATAATAATTTGTGACTGCAGTGTTGGCTGTGCAATGTGCCTCTGCTTCAGTTAATGCAACTTTTACAAAGTTTTCAATGCATTGCAGACCGAACACTTAAGGTATGTTTCCCTTCCCCACTCAGTCATCTCTTAGTCTTTACTCCTTTATTCTTGGCGAAGTCCAAGCTTACCAAAATGTTTTAAAATTCATTATTTTGTATGTGCCACTTTTTATGGCCATGTGAAGTGATCAATGTATTTTATGGTTTACCATAACAGATTTACGCCTGCTCAAATGTTTCCCTTTCGACTTTTGTCAACTATAGTGACTGAATAAGCCAACGTATAGGCACATGACAATGATCAGTGACACCCCACTATCTATAGCAAAAGCTCTACCTACCCAGCCTAATCCCTCTAACTTACCCTGCACTAGAGTAAGTCAAGTTTCCTTTCCTTACTGCCGAGCAAATTAATTTGTTGGAAATAATTTGTGGTGGAAGAGGAGGCCAGTGAGTAAAGTGGGACTAAGTGACTAATTTCAAGTTTGGGAAACTCTGTGACAAACATGCCAAATACAATTTATATCTCCTGTTTCCTTTCCCTGTATTTCAGAGCATCATTTTCCCCATTGTCTATTTACGGCATATATATGTGTTTTATATGTGGTGTGTATGATGTAGTATCTTATTTATTATTCATCTGCCTTTTTGGAGTCAGGGTAGAATGTGAAAGGCATTTAGAGAAGAGCAGGGACATTGGAATTAAAGTAAGATAATTGTCCTCTACAGCTGCGCCAGATGCAGACTGCAGAGAGTATAAAAGTACCCGAAGTGCTGCCTAGTATGCCTCTATTAATTTAGAACAACAACGTGTACAGCATAGTGCATAGTGCCTTACTCACTAATGAGAGGCAATTTATTTTTATTTTGCACTCAAAGTTTCTGTTAAGTTTTTACTAGAAAAGCCATTAAATTAAAAAAATAAAATCACTAGGGGCCCGATTCACAGAACTAACTTAAGACAAAATCCTAAACTTACTACCATTTTCTCATTTTGGTATTCACAGGAGGCACTTACTCATTTTGGTATTCACAGAAGACACTTACTCAGTGATGAGTAAGTGCCTTCTGTGAATACCAAAATGAGTAAATGCCTTCTGTGAATACCAAAATGGTAGTAAGTTTAGGATTTTTTCTTAAGTTAGTTTTGTGAATCGGGCCCTCTGTTTTTTTAATCTGGTGTTATTCTGACTTAATTCTTTACTGCCAGACAGTCAGTACTTTTTATGTGAGGCATGTGTGGGTTAAAAATAAAATTGGCCCGGTGACTCTCGAATCACATCAAATTCCAGTGGCCCTAGGGGACCAGCAATGTACTGCTACTGTGCCACCCACTATTTAATTTTAAAGAAGTGTTTGTACAGAGCATTATTTACAATTTATCTTTTTTCTATTTCTCTGAATATAGCTACTGCTGCTGGTCCACCACCACCACCGACTAGGCAGAAGATAGCTTCCCGTCTCCGGTGGCAGAGGCTGGAGACCATCCTGTCTGAAAACCAGCAACTGCTGGCCCTGGAGGAGGAAGAGACTCAGGCCCCAGTTCAGCGAGTCAGCCACAGCCTCAAGCCTCCTGGCCATTACATCTCTGGTGCCGTCGCTACTCAGGGGCCCTAACTGCCTCTGCTGCTCCACCTTCTGCTCAGACACGGTATTCCAGTGCTGCCTCCTGCAGTGGATGAACCGCTTTGAAAGCCATTTGGGCAGGATCGAGCAGAATCTGGGCCAGCTCCGGACCTGAATTGACAACGTCCTTTTCTGAGCACTTTTTTAATTTTTTGTTTTGGTGGGAGGGTCTTTTGTTGTGAGTGGAGAATTTGCAAAGGGAGTTGTGACTCGGTTGTATTAGACATTTTCTTCTTTGGACATTGGTTGGGGATGGGCTGATTTGTATGGGGAGAGGGGTGGACAGGGTGTTTTTTATGTAAAAATAAAGGTATTTTTTTTTACCATACTTTATGCATAAAGTTGTTTTTCCGTGTTTTGCTTTCACTTTGCACTGATGCCTTTTTGCAGCCTTTTTGGTTAATCTGTTTATCACATTGCAGGAGACTTGGAAAGTGAATTAGGTGGTGATGAGTGATTACAAAGTTTCTAGTGCAATTAAGGGCAAGTTCGGCAGGCCTGTTGGAGGATTTGCTGTAATGATTAGTGTAAAATATGAGATAGAGGGGAGCATAATATTTTAGGAATATACACATTTGTTTTTGACAGTTTCAACTTGTGTCTTATTATCAGATAAGAAGGATGAAAGGGAGGCAAAAGGCTACCCAGATTTAATATCAATCAACTGTTACTTTCCTCAGGATAAAATGTTAGAAAATCAGCTGAAAGAGCTGGCAGCTTTGATAGATATGGCAAGCTCAAGTTTCCCAAAGGGTACCAATCCTGCTGATGGGAGATATTAATGCTAAGTTACCACATTATTCAGCAAAGGACCAGTTCCAAAGGGGAAAAAAAACACCCTGTGTATCCCTAGTCGGCATTTGGAGCACCACTGGGAAGAGGGAGAACATTGGTTCTGTTGGATAGCTTGAATTTGACTACTATAAATGATAGATGTGTAGGGAACCAGCCCACTCAATATACCTTTGATAATGAAAGGGTATCCACATTGATAGATTATTTTATGATCTAAGTTTTGGTATAGTCAAAGATCTAGTAGTAGGTGGCTTAACAGGCAATGATCATAAACCCTTAATACTTACACTGCGTTGAGATATATACTTAAGACACCTATGGCAAAATTCACAATTCGAATGAGAGTAAACTGGTATGGACTGGTAAGCTGAAACGTTTTACCCCCCCAATAATGAAGGAAATATTGAAAGTACAATCTACCTTGGTGCCACTGCTCATGGTGGTACTGGAGTATGAGATTTGAATTGTCTCCATAAGAAAGGTATATGGAAAACATCTCCAGGGGTTGCTAGAAGATTGGGTAAGTGAAGCTAATATCCTCTCTAAGGTTCAAATGTGTTTCCGTTAAGGCTACTGAACAATGGATGGCTGTCTTACATTAAATCTTTTGGCCGAAAAATATGCCTTTAAAAAGAAGCAACCTTTGTTTGTGTCATACATTAATTTGTCAACAGTGTTTGACAATATAAATAGGCCCTTACTTTGGGAGAAAATGAGGAAATGGGAGTGCCTGCCAGGCTTATTAAAATTGATTATCCAATTACATGAAGGCTCATGGACTAGGTTCAAATTGGGGAGTAACAGAGCTTTGAGCAGAAATATTTATACCCCTAATGGATTGAGGCAGGGTGGTATAATGGCCCCGCCTCTGTTCTCCAAATGTATTGCCGATGCTATGATAGGATTAAACTTAGTTCAATCTTTTCCTTCAAAACTAGGTAACAAGGCCATTCCAGTAATCTTTTATTCCGTTGATGCGGTTTTGCTGGATTTTATGCCGGTTGGTCTGCAGAGGCAATTAGAGGTTTTTGCTAAGTATTGCAAGTCCAACAATTTGAAAATAAATACAGCTAACACTAAAGTAATGGTCCTCTCGAAAGGAAGGGTACAGAAGAAATGGTTTAGGTGGTAGCTAAATGGCGTCCCAGTAGAAGAGGCAAAGGAATATCGCTATCTTGGCCTTCCCCATAGATATAATCTCAACTTTACGCCTCATATTAACATCCAGGAGGTGTGGGCTAGGGACAATGTAGGTGCTTTATATAGGATGGACTCCTTATTGGGCCATAAATCCACAAAGTGCTTAGCGAGATGGACTCCTTATTGGGCCATAAATCCACAAAGTGCTTAGAGAGACATACAGTGCTAAAATCATCAGTCTGTTGCTGTATGGGTGTGAGGTGCTGGCCATAAAATACTTGAGGAGGGTGCAAACCATAGATATGAATGTCTGTAAGAAATGGCTTGACCTTCCCAGAGGAACCGCACATAGTTCTCTAAAGGATAGAATTGGGCCTCACTAGTGTACTATTTAAGTACAAACAGTGGCTACTTAGCTACTGGCTTGGTCACCTTGAAGCTGATGAGGGCCCCTTAAAACAAATCATAAAATCTTATCTGCAGGAGAAGTATGCTGACATGTGGGTGGCTAATCTACATTATAATAAGGTATCCCTAGATGTAAGTAAGGGTTGAACTTCAAGGGTTGTCTGCTGTAGAGCAAAAATAAACATTGAACCTGTTAGTGAAAGAAGGAGGGGTGACATAGAAGATGAGTGTAAGAGAGATAACTTGTATCATTTAAGAGCTCAAGATATGTGGGCATATTCAGTCTTACTTGGGAGACATAAGAAGTGCTTATATAAGGAGTTGACTTTGAAGGTTAGGCTGGGGCAGGTACCAGCCTTAATGCGATGGAAGCTGGCTAGACAGACAGGGTTCAGATATAGCTAAGTGTCCCTTTTATCAAAGTGTACCATTAGCCTTTCTGCACTTGCTCAAAGCCTGCTCATGTTTTGATTAAGGGTGGGTGAAGAATTGCACAACGCCGTTGGAGTTCGCAGACTTTTACCCACTCTGCGTTCCACGCGTAGAGCCACAAAAGTCTGCGAAGTGACTCAGAGCAGAGTTTTTTCTCTCAAGCGTCTTGCCAATGAGAAGTTGGCGAGCGCTTGTGAGAAAAAAATCACGCGCTAGACCACCTTCGGCAATATTTCTGCAGACAGTCGCAGCAGGTCCCAACCGCTCGCATTGAGACATCTGCCGCTCGCGTTTAGGAAGCTGCCGCTCGAGCAGAATGTCGACTTGAGCAGCAGAAAACAGCAGCACCCTCTGGTGCATTGCGTAGTGCTGTTCACTTCCGGCACTAAAAATCAGTGCGAGGAGCGCGACTTAAAAGACTTTGCTGCTGATGGAACTCCATGGAGCGTAGCACAGTTTTTCCGGAACTTCGTAGAGTTCCAGGCAGTAGAACTCCTTGATCTCCGCCCAGGCCTAGTTTTGATACTAGTTGAAGAAAATTGCTGTTACTGGCTTTTAGAACGACACAGGTCTGCCGTACAGAATTATTTTATGATATTAATTCTAAGATGTGATAACATATCATTGTGCTATGTGGTAGGGAAATTCCTCTCGGTTTTTACGAACACTTAATTGACCAGAGTGGTCTGCAACACTAGTAGTATGGAATGGGTACACTGAGGTCCTCGAGTTTTAATTGCTTTTTTGCACAAGTAAAGCATGTCACCCTGTCACAGTTTTACCCTTAAAAAAAGAGAGGGTTTTTTGTATAAAGTCAATACCTACCTTGTCTGATATCACTCTGTATGATTATAACAGTATTTTACACTACTGGCACTCTATTTTGCACATAAGGAATTGCATGTTGCACAATAATAATTGTTTACCTTGTACGGACAATAGTAATGCCCATCTTGCCCTATTGCATACGGTACAAATATAATTCTATAATTATAATTACATTCTGTATTACTGTTGCCTTACTTTGCGCAAAAGAAATTGTACTTTGCACAATGTTAACTGTTTACCCAATTTCTATCTTACGCGGTATTAATAACTGTATTTTCAATACTACCGTTTTATTTTGCACACAAGTGAATTGCATTTGCACGATGACAATGTTCACCTTGTTTGGAAATATGATTGATGCAATATCTTTGCGAAAATGGGTCTAAGTTAGAGTGTTCTAGTGTGGATGGGAAGCAGGAGAGATTTTAGTGTTTAAATATTGATCGGATAGTTGGTAAAAATGAGTACTTCTTAATTTAAACATCTTTTATGGAGGTGGGTAGGGTTCGTTAGTAATAGATTGTTTTGTGTAAATGAATATGTTTTAGGATGGTCTGGTCTTTGAAGAGTGTGAAACAGAAAACAAAGGATTAGACCCGGGAAGCAAAGTGGAGAGCCATCGAAAAAAAAGTCCAACCAAGATTGCGAGCCATGAACCGGTAACAAGTATGTGTATTCACATTTAATCGGATTCAAGAAACACCATATGTCACAGAGGCCATGTCCATCCCTAAGATCCCCTAGCAGGGCTCTGTCTGCATTTTTGGGCTCATGAATAGGACCGGTACGATCTAAGACCACATCTGAGGCCATGTTCCAGGCCCTGCCTAACAGGATAATGGCTGTGTCTATCTCCATCAACACACAGCTGATTTGAAGAAGGAAATCGCACTTCGGACCCGTGGGTGCATACACTGAACCTATGCATAGGACGGCAGCATTGATGATTAGTTGGGCGAATGCATAGCGGCCTCTGAATTGATGTAGGTCTCAAGCACCACGTAGGGCAATGAGTTCCGAATCAAGATGGCTACATCATGTTTCCAGGGTGCCGTCAAGTCGTCTGCTGCTCACTGGAGATGGCAACGATGGATCTGTTTGCCCATCCAATCCCACTGGAGCTTCTCAGCTTCCACCTCAATGACTTGGAGTTAAGGTAAAAGAGCACATTCTTACACTTTATGTAATGTGTAAGACCAGTGACCTTCCAGGAGAGAACGTATAAGGTCGAGTGCATGAACATGGAGGTTGCAAGAACAGGGTGGGGAGTCCGGGTGTCATGAAATTTGTTGAACAGGCAGAGAGGGTTTTCATTAAGTCCCACTGGCTGTCCACAAGAAGAAGAAAGGGCAGACAAAAACTGGCTGGAGGCGACCATGTGGGATGCAGGGGAGATGATCAATAAAAGAACACGGCCTTCAGGATGGCTAGCCTCTGTCACAAGGCACTGGAGATCCAAGGGGTTGGGATTGGGCCTCTCCGATGCACCGCTCTGTGCGGTTCAGTAAGAAAGTCACAATGCTGCTCACCTCTCTGTCCAAGGCCAGGAGCGGACCACCCCGATGCACTGCTCCCGAGCCAGAATGCCTCTTCCAACAGGTGAGAGGTTGGTGTGGGACCTTGGGATGATCCACTGCTCGAAGTGGCAGCACCACAGGTTTCTTGTGCCCCCAGCCCTTCAGAGCTGCTCGCACCAGTCCAGAGCTACTGGATATCATGATGGCCGGGAGTGGGCCACTTCGATATGCCGCACTGTGTGGCCAGACATGGAACGCCTCCTCCCATTGGAAGTCAGAGATCCTTGTGGCTGGGCTGGGACGTTTCAGGATTGCGGGCGCCTGTTAGAATGTATGCGGGCCCCCCACAGCAGTTTCCATGGGCACCCTACACAAGCGGGCTAGTTTCTCACCATTTCTCACCAGAAGGTGCACCCCTTATTGTGCAGCGCCACCTTTCCTCCATGCAGGCAGCAGGTCTGGGAGTGGGTACCCCTGCAGGAACGTCAGCTGCTTTGGGCGAGCGTGCTGTAGTGTGTGCCTGGCATCACCCAGGTGCAGTTCAAACAGCAGCAGCTGATGCACCACTGGGTGGATATCATTGACCGGGAGCAGGACCTGCTAGACCTGCGAGGCATCGAAATTGCAGAGCTCGGTGAGTAATTATTTGCTGTGTCTGTGTTCTACAATGCTACATTTCTTTTCCAAATAGCATGCTGCTCACACTCAGAGGTAAGTTATGTTTAGAAGTTATGTTAAGAAAATTATGTGATCCAGTTTTAGCTAGGCAGGTGCTCGGCGCTACCTAATTGTACTCGTCGATGATTGATTTGACTATTTAAGAAGCTGTCTGTCCTCCTGTCACCATGGTGAATTAGTGATATCAGTTTGTTAGCATTCGCTGTAACTTTCTTTATGTATCTCGCACAGTCCCAAGCAATCTCACAGTGATATGTAGTATGCATCTATGCATTGCAAAAAAGGGAGACTGAATGGGTTCACCAAGGGGGTGAAGACATGAGAATAGAATCAAAGATCATTCATTGTAATGCATTAGTTCCAAATTTAGTTTTTGTTAAGGAAATGTGCAGTAGGGATTTCAGGATTAGTATGGTCAACTAGACGATAGTTGATACTAGTGATATAGGCGCTCTTATTCAGAACAGTACAATGTTACGGCTTTTGCCTGTCATAATTTTGAGGAGATTAACTGTACCCACAATAAGGGTCATACCCTGGTTCAAATATTTGCGAACACCGTTATCCAAATAGATGTTCCTCTACCCCTGCCATGGTCGGACCATTTCCTGATCAGTTTTACGATTTGGAAACTCTTTAAATTCCAACAGTCCCAGGCAAGGCAGGCATCAACTTCTTCCAGACCACTGTATAAAATCACACCAGAAGCTTTTAAAGATGAATTAACCAGGCATCCCCTGGATTTATGTGGGAACATCGAACGGGATGCAGAGTCTCTTGAAAGCTGGGTCAATATGGGCACCAGAATTTTAGCCCCCTTGATTATACGCCTAGCGAAACCGGTCAGAAGGTCTGCGCTGTGGTTTAATGCCACTTTCTCGCAGGCCAGAAAAAACTGTAAACGTCTGGAAAGAGCCTGGAGGAGAGACTTTAGTAAGGAAAAGATAGAAAAGTATAAGAAAACAATAAGAATTTATCATAAAAGGATACAGGTGGAAATTAAGTCATTTTTTGCTCGAATAATCGAATCTACCGGGAATATAAGTAGAGAACTTTTCAACATAGTGAAAAGCTTCTCATCACCTAATGCTGGATCTGACCATCCCTCCTTTTCCGCGGATTGGATCAATCAGCTAGCCAATTTTTTCCACACAAAAATAACAGAGATCCAATCCTCGTTTAGATTGTCGGAGGGATCTGAAAATAAGAATCCCCCCTGTTAAATTGTCAAAACAGGATAGGAAATGCTTCTCTTTCCTGCTTCCCCCGGTCCCTTTACAATCTTCCTTAGTAATAATGAAGGGTCTGAAGTCTGGCTCCCTGTCAGACCCTTGCCCTGCCAAATTTCTGGCCAATATGGCAGAGATATTGAATCCAACAGTTAACAGCATCCTGAATCTGTCTTTGAGCACTGGTCAGGTGCCCGAGAATTGGAAAAGTGCAAAAGTGATTCCGTTATTGAAGAAACCCTTTGCTGACCAAACAATACTCTCCAACCTATCTCCCTTCTCCCATTTTTTGCTAAAATGTTAGAAAAATATGTACATTTGGTAGTTTCCAACTTTTCTGAAATTAATAACCTCCTTCATTCAAGTCAATCAGGTTTTCGTTCTAACTTTAGCACGGAGACGGCCTTACTTGAGGTCTCTGAGACCATCAAAGAAACCCTTGATAAGGGAGGAAAAGCTGTCCTCATTCTTTTAGTTCTTTTAGCAGCTTTTGACACCGTGCCCCATGACCGCCTACTGCAGAGATTACAGGAGTGTGGTTTTGGTGGCACGGTGTTGAAATGGTTTGCCTCCTTTCTGAAGGACAGAAGGCAGGAGGTATGGTCTCCCCCCTTTGCCGCTAGGATCCCGTTCCTAAATGTGGGGGTCCCCCAGGGGCTCTATTTTGAGCCCTATATTATTTAACCTGTACATGTCCTCCCTTGCCAAGTTGGCGGTGGCGGGAGGGGCGAAGATTATATTTTATGCGGGCGACACTCAGTTGTTCACATGTAGGAAGGGTGAAGATTTTAATGGTCAGAAGATTAGAGATTGTCTGGCTGAAGTGTTCTCCTGGTTTCAATCCCACCAACTCAAATGCAACCCTGAGAATTCTGAAATCATCTTCTTCAGCTCCCCTCCGCTGGACGTTTGGAAACAATGGTGGCCTGACGAAATGTCGCTGCCCCAGACGGCAGTTAACACCATTAAAAATCTGGGAGTGAAAATGGATGACATGTTCTCCATGAACACTCAGGTTCAGACAGTGACTGGCACAAGCTTTGGACTGTTAAAAATGCTTAGGAAATTTCTCTATCTATTACCAATAAATCATAGAAAGCTAGTCGTGCAGGCCCTCATTACTTCTAGATTGGACTATGTTAACGTCCTGTATCTTGGCCTCCCGGAGTGCTTACTGAACAGGCTCCAGATTGTGCAGAACTCAGCAGCCAGAGCGGTCCTGAAGTTAGGAGCCAGAGAACGGATTTCCCACCATCTGAAGAAATTACACTGGCTCCCGGTACGGTGTAGAATTCTCTTCAAAGCCCTAACCCTTGCCTTTAAAGCTTTGTATGGGCTAGGGGCACATTACATTCGAAAAATAATTCTCTACTACATCCAGCGCAGAACGCTTAGATCAGCCCATCAATATCTGATCTTGGCGCCGAGTTTCTGTAGAGTCCGCTGTGGAGGACGGTCTTTCCAGGTGCAAGTCGCCCGTGCCTGGAATACCCTGCCTCTATCCCTGAGACAGACCACTACCCTTTTGGAGTTTAGAAAGCAGTTAAAAACTTGGATGTTTCAACAATTACCATAACTTATCACCTCAGCTAATTTCTGGTTTCATAGTCTTTGCTTTCGTCTCTTCTGTCATAGCGCCGGGACACTCTGTCGAGTAGCTGTGTGCTCTATAAATCCTTGATTAACATAACATAACATAACACTTACCTGTTTTTTATCTTCTTTATTTCTTACATCAGTACCCAAGGACAAGAGGGACAGCTGCCAAGGTCTCTGCTCACCATAGTAAGTCTGATTATTTATTATTATTTCCCAAACTTTTACCTCTGCACACTATTATACTACTTTTAATTTTTTCTAGTTATTTTTTTATACTGTCTTCTTTTTTACGACCCCCTATCCTGCATTATCCTTTTTTTATACTCCATAGGTTTTTTGTTGTAGCAGGCTTTCTCCTGTCTGTACTAGTCTGTAGTTTGACTATCTGGCTTTTCTAACACTGTCAACCAACAAAAGGCCAACAAATTATATTTTGATAGAAGATACTGCTAACTGTACTGTAGAGAGGTATTGCTGTAGTAATTTGTTGATTAAAAAATTAATGGGAGGTGTATCTGTCATCTAAAAAAATGTGTGATGTTTTTTTCTAGCAGCACAGACCAACAGTGCTGGCTCAATTCTGCTGCAGGAGAAGAGTCATTTGGAGGGGGAGAAGCGGCGGCAGGGACGGGTGGTGGTAAGTCACACTGCTTGCTTATTGACAATTGCTATTATACTCACTAGCTACAAGGGCATTGTTGTGACTTGTGATCGTGAGCACCGCTGTAGCAGCTACAGTGGTGGTTAAGTTCGTATGGCCTCTTCTATCTGCAATTTAGCAAAAGCTCACATAATGATCGCTAAAAATGATGATGGCTTGATGAAAACGGAAAAAAACGGAGGGTTAAAAGAAAGGATGGGTGAAATGGTATATGAGTGAAAGGATGCATGGGTGGGTGAAAGAATGCATGGGTGTGTATTGGGTAAATGGATGGATGAGTAAAAGGATGGTTGAAAGAAAGGGTGGATACTGAATGGATGGATATGGACTGCACATTTTGGTGTAAGACTGGACAGAGAAAGTAAAGCTTAAGTCATGGTGGCTATGGGTGAATATAGAAGAAGGAAAGGATGAATGAATACCTACTTGGATGGCTAAACAAGGGAGCTCTTCTGGAGAGGGGCATGTTGCTTACCTACTTTGCTTACTTGATTTTATGATATTCAAAGCTATGGTTCAAAGTGTGGGGCATTTAAATTTTTGATCTATTCCCTTGACTCACTGTTTTTGTTAAGCGAAGCAGATATGAATCCCACCAATCATTATTCATCTCCCCCTCCCTGCCCATGGGTTTTCTCCACCGATGACCTAAGTGCAGTATGGTTAAAATTTCTACAGTTTAATGCTAGAAAACTGACATCATGCTTTACGGGGATTCCCCGTTGGTCTGGTCTCCCGATTTAGGCCCTGCTCCTGCCCCCAAGACGGTAGTCAAGAATCTGGGCATACGTTTAGACCAGAAACTGATGATGAAAGATCAGGTCTCAACTACCGTTGGTTCCTGCTTCCCTATGCTAAGCCTATTGTATAAGGTATTTCCTTTCCTTCCACACACTGTGCGGAAAACACTTATTTAGGCGCTAGTGATAAGCCGCTTGGATTACTGCAATGCGATCTTAATTGCGGCATGTGATTCTTCGCTAAACAGACTTCAGGTAGTTAAAAATACTGCAGCTTGACTTGTCAAGAACTTACTGGCCAGAACTGCCTCCCTCCCCCTCCTCCAACATCTTCATTGGTTACCGACACGTTAGCGGATTAGTTTCAAGATATGCTGTATTGTGTAGAAGCGACCTGGTTATTTAGTTTAAAAACTCATCCAATATCATCCAACTAGACCTCTTCGATCAGGAGAGAAATTTTTGCTCCTTATTCCCCGTTTCAAGAAATCCCGTATGGGTGAGAAAGCTTTCTCCTATTTAGCCCCCTACTACTGGAATCAGCTCCTGATCCCCTTCTGAAAATGCCCTGATTATCTCTCTTTTAGAAAACTTCTCAAGGCTGAGCTCTTCTAAATTGTCCGCATCTGGCGTGCTCTGACTGTTGCATGCCCCACAGTGCGGAGATATCCCTCAGGGGGTGATTCGGGCGCTTTACAAATGAATAAATAATAATAATAATTTGTGACTGCAGTGTTGGCTGTGCAATGTGCCTCTGCTTCAGTTAATGCAACTTTTACAAAGTTTTCAATGCATTGCAGACCGAACACTTAAGGTATGTTTCCCTTCCCCACTCAGTCATCTCTTAGTCTTTACTCCTTTATTCTTGGCGAAGTCCAAGCTTACCAAAATGTTTTAAAATTCATTATTTTGCATGTGCCACTTTTTATGGCCATGTGAAGTGATCAATGTATTTTATGGTTTACCATAACAGATTTACGCCTGCTCAAATGTTTCCCTTTCGACTTTTGTCAACTATAGTGACTGAATAAGCCAACGTATAGGCACATGACAATGATCAGTGACACCCCACTATCTATAGCAAAAGCTCTACCTACCCAGCCTAATCCCTCTAACTTACCCTGCACTAGAGTAAGTCAAGTTTCCTTTCCTTACTGCTGAGCAAATTAATTTGTTGGAAATAATTTGTGGTGGAAGAGGAGGCCAGTGAGTAAAGTGGGACTAAGTGACTGATTTCAAGTTTGGGAAACTCTGTGACAAACATGCCAAATACAATTTATATCTCCTGTTTCCTTTCCCTGTATTTCAGAGCATCATTTTCCCCATTGTCTATTTACGGCATATATATGTGTTTTATATGTGGTGTGTATGATGTAGTATCTTATTTATTATTCATCTGCCTTTTTGGAGTCAGGGTAGAATGTGAAAGGCATTTAGAGAAGAGCAGGGACATTGGAATTAAAGTAAGATAATTGTCCTCTACAGCTGCGCCAGATGCAGACTGCAGAGAGTATAAAAGTACCCGAAGTGCTGCCTAGTATGCCTCTATTAATTTAGAACAACAACGTGTACAGCATAGTGCATAGTGCCTTACTCACTAATGAGAGGCAATTTATTTTTATTTTGCACTCAAAGTTTCTGTTAAGTTTTTACTAGAAAAGCCATTAAATTAAAAAAATAAAATCACTAGGGGCCCGATTCACAGAACTAACTTAAGACAAAATCCTAAACTTACTACCATTTTCTCATTTTGGTATTCACAGGAGGCACTTACTCATTAAGGTATTCACAGAAGACACTTACTCAGTGATGAGTAAGTGCCTTCTGTGAATACCAAAATGAGTAAATGCCTTCTGTGAATACCAAAATGGTAGTAAGTTTAGGATTTTTTCTTAAGTTAGTTTTGTGAATCGGGCCCTCTGTTTTTTTAATCTGGTGTTATTCTGACTTAATTCTTTACTGCCAGACAGTCAGTACTTTTTATGTGAGGCATGTGTGGGTTAAAAATAAAATTGGCCCGTTGACTCTCGAATCACATCAAATTCCAGTGGCCCTAGGGGACCAGCAATGTACTGCTACTGTGCCACCCACTATTTAATTTTAAAGAAGTGTTTGTACAGAGCATTATTTACAATTTATCTTTTTTCTATTTCTCTGGATATAGCTACTGCTGCTGGTCCACCACCACCACCGACTAGGCAGAAGATAGCTTCCCGTCTCCGGTGGCAGAGGCTGGAGACCATCCTGTCTGAAAACCAGCAACTGCTGGCCCTGGAGGAGGAAGAGACTCAGGCCCCAGTTCAGCGAGTCAGCCACAGCCTCAAGCCTCCTGGCCATTACATCTCTGGTGCCGTCGCTACTCAGGGGCCCTAACTGCCTCTGCTGCTCCACCTTCTGCTCAGACACGGTATTCCAGTGCTGCCTCCTGCAGTGGATGAACCGCTTTGAAAGCCATTTGGGCAGGATCGAGCAGAATCTGGGCCAGCTCCGGACCTGAATTGACAACGTCCTTTTCTGAGCACTTTTTTAATTTTTTGTTTTGGTGGGAGGGTCTTTTGTTGTGAGTGGAGAATTTGCAAAGGGAGTTGTGACTCGGTTGTTTTAGACATTTTCTTCTTTGGACATTGGTTGGGGATGGGCTGATTTGTATGGGGAGAGGGGTGGACAGGGTGTTTTTTATGTAAAAATAAAGGTATTTTTTTTTACCATACTTTATGCATAAAGTTGTTTTTCCGTGTTTTGCTTTCACTTTGCACTGATGCCTTTTTGCAGCCTTTTTGGTTAATCTGTTTATCACATTGCAGGAGACTTGGAAAGTGAATTAGGTGGTGATGAGTGATTACAAAGTTTCTAGTGCAATTAAGGGCAAGTTCGGCAGGCCTGTTGGAGGATTTGCTGTAATGATTAGTGTAAAATATGAGATAGAGGGGAGCATAATATTTTAGGAATATACACATTTGTTTTTGACAGTTTCAACTTGTGTCTTATTATCAGATAAGAAGGATGAAAGGGAGGCAAAAGGCTACCCAGATTTAATATCAATCAACTGTTACTTTCCTCAGGATAAAATGTTAGAAAATCAGCTGAAAGAGCTGGCAGCTTTGATAGATATGGCAAGCTCAAGTTTCCCAAAGGGTACCAATCCTGCTGATGGGAGATTTTAATGCTAAGTTACCACATTATTCAGCAAAGGACCAGTTCCAAAGGGGAAAAAAAACACCCTGTGTATCCCTAGTCGGCATTTGGAGCACCACTGGGAAGAGGGAGAACATTGGTTCTGTTGGATAGCTTGAATTTGACTACTATAAATGATAGATGTGTAGGGAACCAGCCCACTCAATATACCTTTGATAATGAAAGGGTATCCACATTGATAGATTATTTTATGATCTAAGTTTTGGTATAGTCACAGATCTAGTAGTAGGTGGCTTAACAGGCAATGATCATAAACCCTTAATACTTACACTGCGTTGAGATATATACTTAAGACACCTATGGCAAAATTCACAATTCGAATGAGAGTAAACTGGTATGGACTGGTAAGCTGAAACGTTTTACCCCCCCAATAATGAAGGAAATATTGAAAGTACAATCTACCTTGGTGCCACTGCTCATGGTGGTACTGGAGTATGAGATTTGAATTGTCTCCATAAGCAAGGTATATGGAAAACATCTCCAGGGGTTGCTAGAAGATTGGGTAAGTGAAGCTAATATCCTCTCTAAGGTTCAAATGTGTTTCCGTTAAGGCTACTGAACAATGGATGGCTGTCTTACATTAAATCTTTTGGCCGAAAAATATGCCTTTAAAAAGAAGCAACCTTTGTTTGTGTCATACATTAATTTGTCAACAGTGTTTGACAATATAAATAGGCCCTTACTTTGGGAGAAAATGAGGAAATGGGAGTGCCTGCCAGGCTTATTAAAATTGATTATCCAATTACATGAAGGCTCATGGACTAGGTTCAAATTGGGGAGTAACAGAGCTTTGAGCAGAAATATTTATACCCCTAATGGATTGAGGCAGGGTGGTATGATGGCCCTGCCTCTGTTCTCCAAATGTATTGCCGATGCTATGATAGGATTAAACTTAGTTCAATCTTTTCCTTCAAAACTAGGTAACAAGGCCATTCCAGTAATCTTTTATTCCGTTGATGCGGTTTTGCTGGATTTTATGCCGGTTGGTCTGCAGAGGCAATTAGAGGTTTTTGCTAAATATTGCAAGTCCAACAATTTGAAAATAAATACAGCTAACACTAAAGTAATGGTCCTCTCGAAAGGAAGGGTACAGAAGAAATGGTTTAGGTGGTAGCTAAATGGCATCCCAGTAGAAGAGGCAAAGGAATATCGCTATCTTGGCCTTCCCCATAGATATAATCTCCACTTTACGCCTCATATTAACATCCAGGAGGTGTGGGCTAGGGACAATGTAGGTGCTTTATATAGGATGGACTCCTTATTGGGCCATAAATCCACAAAGTGCTTAGCGAGATGGACTCCTTATTGGGCCATAAATCCACAAAGTGCTTAGAGAGACATACAGTGCTAAAATCATCAGTCTGTTGCTGTATGGGTGTGAGGTGCTGGCCATAAAATACTTGAGGAGGGTGCAAACCATAGATATGAATGTCTGTAAGAAATGGCTTGACCTTCCCAGAGGAACCGCACATAGTTCTCTAAAGGATAGAATTGGGCCTCACTAGTGTACTATTTAAGTACAAACAGTGGCTACTTAGCTACTGGCTTGGTCACCTTGAAGCTGATGAGGGCCCCTTAAAACAAATCATAAAATCTTATCTGCAGGAGAAGTATGCTGACATGTGGGTGGCTAATCTACATTATAATAAGGTATCCCTAGATGTAAGTAAGGGTTGAACTTCAAGGGTTGTCTGCTGTAGAGCAAAAATAAACATTGAACCTGTTAGTGAAAGAAGGAGGGGTGACATAGAAGATGAGTGTAAGAGAGATAACTTGTATCATTTAAGAGCTCAAGATATGTGGGCATATTCAGTCTTACTTGGGAGACATAAGAAGTGCTTATATAAGGAGTTGACTTTGAAGGTTAGGCTGGGGCAGGTACCAGCCTTAATGCGATGGAAGCTGGCTAGACAGACAGGGTTCAGATATAGCTAAGTGTCCCTTTTATCAAAGTGTACCATTAGCCTTTCTGCACTTGCTCAAAGCCTGCTCATGTTTTGATTAAGGGTGGGTGAAGAATTGCACAACGCCGTTGGAGTTCGCAGACTTTTACCCACTCTGCGTTCCACGCGTAGAGCCACAAAAGTCTGCGAAGTGACTCAGAGCAGAGTTTTTTCTCTCAAGCGTCTTGCCAATGAGAAGTTGGCGAGCGCTTGTGAGAAAAAAATCACGCGCTAGACCACCTTCGGCAATATTTCTGAAGACAGTCGCAGCAGGTCCCAACCGCTCGCATTGAGACATCTGCCGCTCGCGTTTAGGAAGCTGCCGCTCGAGCAGAATGTCGACTTGAGCAGCAGAAAACAGCAGCACCCTCTGGTGCATTGCGTAGTGCTGTTCACTTCCGGCACTAAAAATCAGTGCGAGGAGCGCGACTTAAAAGACTTTGCTGCTGATGGAACTCCATGGAGCGTAGCACAGTTTTTCCGGAACTTCGTAGAGTTCCAGGCAGTAGAACTCCTTGATCTCCGCCCAGGCCTAGTTTTGATACTAGTTGAAGAAAATTGCTGTTACTGGCTTTTAGAACGACACAGGTCTGCCGTACAGAATTATTTTATGATATTAATTCTAAGATGTGATAACATATCATTGTGCTATGTGGTAGGGAAATTCCTCTCGGTTTTTACGAACACTTAATTGACCAGAGTGGTCTGCAACACTAGTAGTATGGAATGGGTACACTGAGGTCCTCGAGTTTTAATTGCTTTTTTGCACAAGTAAAGCATGTCACCCTGTCACAGTTTTACCCTTAAAAAAAGAGAGGGTTTTTTGTATAAAGTCAATACCTACCTTGTCTGATATCACTCTGTATGATTATAACAGTATTTTACACTACTGGCACTCTATTTTGCACATAAGGAATTGCATGTTGCACAATAATAATTGTTTACCTTGTACGGACAATAGTAATGCCCATCTTGCCCTATTGCATACGGTACAAATATAATTCTATAATTATAATTACATTCTGTATTACTGTTGCCTTACTTTGCGCAAAAGAAATTGTACTTTGCACAATGTTAACTGTTTACCCAATTTCTATCTTACGCGGTATTAATAACTGTATTTTCAATACTACCGTTTTATTTTGCACACAAGTGAATTGCATTTGCACGATGACAATGTTCACCTTGTTTGGAAATATGATTGATGCAATATCTTTGCGAAAATGGGTCTAAGTTAGAGTGTTCTAGTGTGGATGGGAAGCAGGAGAGATTTTAGTGTTTAAATATTGATCGGATAGTTGGTAAAAATGAGTACTTCTTAATTTAAACATCTTTTATGGAGGTGGGTAGGGTTCGTTAGTAATAGATTGTTTTGTGTAAATGAATATGTTTTAGGATGGTCTGGTCTTTGAAGAGTGTGAAACAGAAAACAAAGGATTAGACCCGGGAAGCAAATCATGTTAAGTGTCAAGGAGGAAGGGCCAATCACATTCAGGAAAAATGATTACCCATCAGGCCACAAACTTTGCAAATCATTACAATCAAGCTTCGAAATTATACTAGTTGAACACGCTCCCTCACTGTCTGCCACCACATGCCTCATCACTGAAAATCACTCATTTATCGCTCATTGGTGCAATAGTTACCTGTTCCTATCCAAGCATGGTGGTACGCAATTGTCTATCCTCTTTGATGCACACAACACACATTGGGCAGTCTTGTAAATCAAATGTTCCGGGGCAGTCCTGCTAGGTGATGAGAAAAGGATAGGCACGGGACAGAAACAGGCATTGTCTCTCCAATGTCTGTAAAAGGAATGGGGGAAGGCTTCTTCACTGCACAATGGTCCAACTCCAACCCTGCTATATATGTGAATAAAATGGTGGAGCTGCATAAGTCAGTCAGACACAAACAAACAAAATATATAATGTTCCCCTAGCTATATCCATTTCCTTTCTTTTGGCAAAGCAGTTTGACAATAGAAAATTATATAGTGGCCCAGGTCTACTCAGTCAGGAAAGTAGAGTTCATCCTCAAACTCAGGTGGCTCACCCAGAAGTTGGTCAGCTAGCATACTACAATGACCTGAGTCTGACAAATCACCCTCCTTCCCCTCCTGTGTTATGTCAGGTATGGTGTAATTTGGGGGTATGAAGTGTTGGTTCATTTTGATCATGGTCAATCTCTTCACATTTTGAGGCAAGTGGCTGGTCCTTCTCACTGTGACCACTGTGCCAGTTGCACTGAACACATGCTCAGCAGACACACTGGATACTGGACAAGCCAGATACTTTATTGACAGCCTACTCGGCACTGGCCAGTGGTGCCTCTTCCTATTTCAATACACTAATGGGTTTTGATCCACATAGCCTCTGTTGGGTCATCCAGATAGTCCTGGACCATCCTCTGAATGGTCATTTGTGCTGCAACTTGATGGCTATCTTTTGCCTTCATCTCTGCACAGGACTTAAGACCTGCCACTTGAAACCACTTGATGGTGTTCTTGTTGCTGGTGTTGGCCGCTGTGAGACAACAGGACTGTGTTCTCTGAAAGTTGAAGGTGGTACCCCAGAACTTCTGGCCAGAAGGGGGCCTCTAATTTCCACTAGTTCTTCTTCCAGGTCACTGCCTTGCTCAGCAACAATCCAGGTCTTGTATTGTGAACCATCCCCTTTGGAAAAAGGGATGAAAGTGGGCAGTAATTTTTTTTTACCATGGTTCAAGAATTGTAGCACAGATTTAATGTTTGGATGACACAATGTCTCTTTGAAATCATGAATTATCAGCCAAGCGAAGGATTAAGCTCTTCACCAACTCATGAGCATCTTTATTATTGTCCACACCTGCGCAGATTTCAGACACATTCTTTAGCTGTTCCTGTAGCTTAGGCAACAACAGGAAGGCTTGGGCCATCGTGCTGTCCTCCTTGATGACTTCCTGTGTGAAAATCTCAAAAGGAAGCAGCCTCTATCTGCCATAGCCTCAACTATATTACTGCCATTGTCCATGGCAACAAATCCAATGTTAAGCCCTCAGGTCACAGCCATTCAAAAATCTTGCTGTTAAAGTCTTTCAAGATGTTAGAAGCTGTATGCAGCAGCATAACAGAACGTGAGGGGGCCCCCCTGCAAGATATGCTGAAGGGGTCCCTCAAACATACATCAGTAGGGTCTGAGGGGGCCCCCTCCAGTATGTGTAAGTCTGGGGGCTCCCGCACTGTGGGGGCCATTGTTCCGCCCCTGGCTGTATGGGATTTCTCCATGGCGAACATGGCTACTGTTGCATGCTTCCAGGAGCCATTAAAATTCAATCAGCATCCAAACTTGAAGATATTTATCTAACACACACAAAAGAGATCCGGTGTGCAGTGATACACATGTAGTCAGTGGCTTGGCAACTGGTCCACGTGTCTGTCATCAAATGGATAGTGTGAACAGCACTGTGCTGTAAAGCTTGTTCAATCAATTCCAGGACATCGTGATGGAGCGCTGGAACTGCAACTGTGGCAAAATAGGTCCGGCTGGGAGCCTTCCATTTCAGGCAGATGGCCACCACAAATTCTAGAAAACCCACTCCTTCCCCAAAAGAAAAATGTAGGAGATCCAATGCTAAAATTTTTAGTAAGCTTCCCATTGTAAAAACTTGCCGTTGAGTGGTTGCATTCGTACTGCCCCTCCTGCCTAAACATGAAAATAATAGTAGCCTGGATTTTTTTCTTTACTTGTGCCACTGATGTAGGTGACTTTTGGAGAGAAAAGATGGTAGACTCACTCTGCGTCTCAAGGGAGTTACTGTATGCTGTTGCTCTGGTGTTTCCATCTGACTCTGAGTCTTGTGCCATTTCGACTTTACTTATGAGGGTGATACTAGTGCACTGCTGGGGACAGGGCTGATTTGCGTAAAGATGTCACCCTCTTCTTCCTCCTCGCCTTCATCTTCTGCCATGATCGGAGATTTCTTGCTTTCCTCACCTTCACCAACACCACCTGCAGCAAATTATTTAAGGTGCACCTCCCAGCGGATTGCGTGATATGTGTTGTTTGGCCTCCAGTACCATAGTGGGTACCAGGAATACCTCGTTGAACACTTGCTTGTTAATGTTAGGCTCCTGCTCGCTAACCGTAAAGAAGTCCTAAAGTAGGGAGGTCAACGTTCTAGTTGGGCCACTGGTGCCACTGCCAATGCCTGAAGTAGAGGATGTAGATGAGCATGTCGATCATTGCCTCTCTGCAGTGCGTACATCTACTGAGCTGGTTGTGGATGCAAGTCGCAGGGGTCTTTCAAATATGGGAGCTGGCAGTGGTGGTGGTATCAGTGCCACAACCATAGGAGCAGGTTGAGAAGGGGTAATGTTGGTCTCCGGTGGGGCTATGGTAGCATCCATGATAATAAATGGCTTGTCAACCCCCTTTTCTTCATCCATAACCTTAAGCCTTACATTCCTTTTCCTTTTCCTTTGACTCTCCTGGAGTGTCTCGGACTGAGGCAGGCACCAATTCACATCCAGATCATCAGAAGGGAGCTTGGAGACAATGGTTCAGTGCCCTTCCGATCTGGAAGCCAATGGTTCTTCTGAAAGCGGGGGATCGACTGGCTCAGCAGGAAGCTCAATCTCCTGTTCTGCTCCTACTTCAGGACTAACTAAGATTGCTGGCTTTGGCAGTTGTTGTCCACTTAGCTGAGTTTCTGGTAAGGATTGGGTACTACTTTGCAAAAGAGACAAATCCAATTCAACGTCATTACTCGTTGGCCTTGTCCTTAGTGCAGTGGCTGCCTCTATGCCAGACATAGGCTTGGGCCTAGGTTGGGGTATGGCCATTGATGCGGAAGTGCTGCACCCAGCTTGCTCCCCGGAGTCCGGTGCAGCAGGCACACGATATTGCCTGAAAAAGGTTTGGGCTGACACTCCAGTGGTGGGAAGCTGCTTCTTCTCACAGGCCACTTTCTTGGCAGCACTTTTCTTTGGGACCATCTTGAAGCTATCAGTTGGCATTGGTACTTACCTGCAGAAGCTGAAGAGTTTAGAGGACTGACGTCACGTGTTGTTGTGTGGTCATGCGTCACGTGTAGAGGCCCTGTCTGGCAGTACTGGGGGTGATGTCTATTCTCTTGTGCACCTAAAAAAAAAACATTAGTGAAGCATGGCATTGTTGCAATTTGAATAAGAACAAACAAAGACAATATAATTTAGTGTGGTTACTTAAATAAATCATAAACAATACAGTGCATCCATTCCAAAGTCAAACCACACCAACATAACAAAATGTTTAATTTACAATCAGGAAGGATAACAGCAACATACAGATGCAACTGTTTGCTTTATGTGCATCATCAAGAGAAACACATGTGGCACTCAGGGAGGTACGGGTGGAAAAGGAATAATCCTTGGAAAATTAATGCTGTTGTATGGCTGTGCACCTATGGTAGACAGGGGGTTAATAGATGGTGGAAAAATGGAACACAAAATGAATAGCAATGGAAAAAGAATTCAAGAATGAACAAAAAAATGAAAACAAAAAAGAAAAACAAACAAGAAATTAAAAAAATCAATTTTTAATGTAACAATTGAAAATAAAAATGAAAAAGATTCAAAATAATTAGAAAACATTTTTTTAAATTGCTGATGTGAATGGGACCATGAGAACCCCATTTGGGACTTGGGAGGTAGGGAGATGCAGGTAAAAAATGCATAAAAAATATAAAACACTGTTGATAATCATACAATACATTTATTACAAGGGACTAGGCCTCAAGCATATTATTACACTGATATCAGGGAAAAGTAAAAAAATAAACAGAAACAAAAAGGCTTCGGTCTCTCCTATCAATCTTTGCTGAAAATGGCTTTGAAAACTGGAAAAAATGGCGGCTGCACAAAATGGCCACTGGCCACTTGGTCAACCAACAACAACCAGCCAGGAGGCATGGCCCAAAAAGAAACCACATGCAGGCCTATGGTAAAAGCACAATGGCTGGCTGCACAAAATGATCGCCGGCGACATGGTCAAACATGACACCAAGCAAGAAGGCATGGAAAACAAAGAACACATGGAGGCCTATGGCTAAAAGCACACTTACTGGTTACACAAAATAGCCATCAGCAACATGGTCAAACAACAACAACCAGCAAGGAGGCATGGCCCCAACAACAAACACATGCAGGTCCCTGGCAAAAGCACAGTGATTGGCTTCACAAAAGGACTGCCGGCCACATGGTCAAACAACACATCAAGGAAGGAGGCATGGGCATCAGAGAACAGATGCAGACCTATGGCAAAAAGCACACTGGCTTGCTACACAAAAAGGCCTCCTGCCACACGGTCAAACAACAATAGCAAGCAAGGAGGAATATCCCATCAAAGAACACAAGCAGGCCTATGGCAAAAGCACAGTGGCTGACTACACAAAATCGCCGCCAGCCATATGGTCAAGCAACAACACCAAACAAAGAAGCATGGACAACAAAGAACACTTGCAGGCCTAAGGTAAAAAGCACACTGGCTGGCTACACAAAATGGTCACCGGCCACATAGTCAAGCAACAAGAAAAGAGGCATGAAAAACAAAGAACACATGCAGGCTTAGGACAACGACAATACAAAATGGTTCCTGACCACATGGCATGGGGAACAAGAACAAATGGTGGCCTGTGTCAAACACAATCACACACTGGTCAGACAAAGGAGGAATGGTAACACTGAAGAAAACTCTAGCATTAATTTAGCAATGTCAAAAATTAAAATTAACTGAGCTGTCAAATTTTACAACAAGAACAACAGGTGGTGAAAACAGAGTGGGCACTACTCCAAACACCCGACATTGAAGCCGAAAGACTGTTCATTTTGCAAATCCTACATTTCTGTCTTAATCACAGATACTTTGAATGGGAGGGAACCCTTTTATGCCCAACTAACTGGAACTTCAATGGGCTTTTCAGAAGCTCCTGCATACGCGAACGCCTTTATGGCCCTCTTTGAATCAGAAAATATCATGTCTAATCCCAATTGGTGGAACCATGTATTAATGTACTGTAGGTACATCGACGACATCTTTATACTATGGACAGACACCAGAACCCATTTAGAGACCATGATTACTGAGCTCAACACAATCAACCCCAGGATACATTTCACTCATAATGTTCAACAACAAAAAATTCACTTCCTGGATGTTCTCATCACCAAGTCTTCAGATAACAATAATTTTGAAACATCAGTCTTCCAGAAACCGACAGATCGCAACAGCACATTATTCTACAACAGTTTCCAACCAAATAGTCTTTTAAGAAACCTTCCATACTCCCAACTACTTAGAGTGAGACGCATTTGTTCCAATCCCGCCACCACTAAGGTTAAAGAACAGGAATATATACAACGCTTCAAGGAACGGGGGTATCCAGACAATGTACTGCAAGATTGCCTCCTACGAGCACAACAACTTGGAAGAGAAGAGTTACTGCAACAATCGGCCAAACAACCACCAGAACGTCTAGTTTTTGTATCCAAGTTCACCACAGCATGTAAATCCATACATGATATTATCAACTCCCGATGGGAGATGCTAGCATCTGAAGATGATTTCAATAATTTATTTGCCAACAAACCATTGTTTGCATACACACGGGGCAAAAACTTGAAAACACTACTATCAGCCCCCTCTTCTACCCTGTCTACCGTCAAATTCAAAGGCACCACAAAATGCAACAATTGCATTCACTGCAACAATGTCATCATAGGCGACAAGCTAACCCATCCTTCTTCTGGAAAACCAATAATTCTCAGACACTCATGTGATTGAAATTCGATGAATGTCATCTATTGCATTAAATGCCCCTGTGGCAAGGCCTACATAGGCAAAACGGATAGAAAAATCAAGGTCAGAATCACCGAACATAAAAGCAAAATCAGGAATCTGAGCACCACTTCACCGTTAGCGACCCACTGGAATGAATCACACCATGCTATATCACAACTCAGGTTTCAGATTGTTGAATCTGTTAAACCCACACCAGGAGTAGACATCTCTAAAACACTTCTCCAAAGAGAAATCTATTGGATCAAATTTCTCAATACTATGATTCCATCTGGCCTCAATGATCGTATTGCCATGAGTTGTTTTCTGTAAACCTTTTTATTCATCATAACCAGTTCCTTCAATTTATGAACCACTTCAACACTACAAGGTTCACACTAATTTTCTCAATAAATTTCAGACTCATTTAGTGGGTTCTTAGGACTCCCCATACACTATCTCAGACAGCAACGTTTGACATACAATTTAAACCTACAGCATTGTTCAAGTCAGATTTAAACACTCATTTGTGATCACGGGTGTCAACAACGCTTAAGTAGCATTTACTCTCGAATTTCAGATCGCAACCACATTTCCCTCTTATTTCCCTTCTTTTTTTATAATGGCATCACCTATAGCACCACATAGTACCTGTTACTTTATTCACTGGACTCTCAGCTCCTCCATTTATATCATTCTACCAACAGCATTTCATGATTCAGCCACAGTTTCTTTTTAGCCCTCCATATATTTTTTTCTGTCTTCATCTTGTATATACACACCATTTTCACCCTGTTTCAAGAACACGTTTTCTGGAATCTTATCATTTTAATTAGCATTCGCATTTTTATTTATCTCTTTTCCTGTTTGTTTCCTTCGGTAGAAACAACCAACCACAATATACCCGTTCAGCACAGAATATTTCTTTCCTTTCTTCGTTTGCCAAATCACATGGTTTCCGCATCCACTCCGGCATTTAAACTGAGCGCGGCTTCTCACCCAATCACCGCGCGTCTTATTCGGATGGTCCCGTTCTTCACGGTATCACATCTCGTCTATGAAGGCCTCCGTATTATTGTATTAGGTAACCCGCACAGGATAATCCTTGTCTTTCATGATACACTTTGTCTGTATAGCGCTAACCATGCGCCCATCTCCCGCAGGCATATGCAATTGTTACCTGACGTCCATTATATTTTTTTCGACACTACCATCAAGTATTGGCCTTTCTCTTCATTAAAGGGAACCTTACACCGCCAACGCCACGTTATATTTAAACACCAACCGCTGAAGGTAAGTTTCCTTCATCGTGAGACGCATAATGTTTCTTAGACTTTATTCTCTATCCATTTTCGCTTTACCTCCTGTCATATTTCCATACAGGTTTTCACCCAGTTATTGTCCGTATGACCGTCCTGGTCCATCCCATTATTTTCTGACCACGCCACCAAGGTGAGCGACCATGTCATTCCTCTTCACCACAGTAAACCTCTTTCAAATTCTTCTCACTACTGCATTTCTGGGATCACTCGTTTCCACTAGCACCCCAGTCACATTAAGGGAGCTTCATAGTCAACCCGTGCCGATTTCTGTTCTCTTTATTCCTTCTTTTTCACCAATATCAATATTCACTAATACGTAGGATTTTACTTTTTTCCTATTTTTCTTCTCTCGGAATACCAAACTGGCAGCATAAACACCTACGAATCACCTACATGGACAACGCATGAGTATCACCACTAATGATTAACATCTACCACCATAGCATCTGCTAAAGTAACAACACACACTGCAGGAATCACTTATTATTTCCACATTCATTTTTAGGTTGGCCCCTGACGACGGGATTTAAGATCCCGAAATGCATTGGGCACTTCTACCAACCACATGAAGAAAACAGCATTATCACTCTATTATTAGCATTGTTTTTTCTATTATGACTGTACACTCTATTAAGAATTATTAATATGATGTACCTCACAATTGTTCTAAAAGCAATGTAAAAATGAAGAATTGACAAATGTATTTGTATGTGTTTAACCAAATACATTACTCTATCACATTATTTACCAAAGTTTTGTTTTGATCACAGTTTATGTATTCATGATATTTTTGCTTTTGGATAGTTTCCAATCCAGTGAACAGTGCGAGGCACAAAGTGGGTTTTCCCACCTGTTGTTCTTGATGTTTAGATATCCGCAGTGACAGCGGATTCAGTACCTCAGCACCCTTTCTAAACAGTTAGAAAATAATTTAGATAAACATAGAACAGGAGTGCACCTTTAGCAACTATCAAATTTTACAACAACACATATCCTCCAAAGACATCAAAAACATATTTTACCCCACTTATGCACTTTTTTCCAGAAAAAAGCATGAAATACCCCTCCCCAATGTTTTTTTAATCCAATGCCATCCGTGCCCTTAATGATGTTTCAATTCAACAGACACCACAGAAATATTTTTTGCATGCACCCATGACTAGTAATGGGCCTACTGGCTGGGTGGTCCATTGGCAGACTACGCCATTTAGCAAAATACATGAATACAAAAAATGTATTAAAAGCATGGTGAAAATTTACTGAACTGTGCAACATGTTTCCTTTACATAAGAAGAACAATTAAATGCTATAAATAACTAGGCCTCTACTGAAACTGCAGGCCACCCACACAATACATTTTAAACATTGCATAAAAGTACAAATAAATTATGGTGCATGCCCTCTATCAAACAAACAACACCCCTGAACTTGTGATATCACAAAAACAATGCCCTTAATTCCAATGGTATATATCCAGCAGACAGACCGAGTGATCCTTCCAGCTCCAAATACAAATGAAAAGTGACCAGGAGATGGACAAAGCACTGGGAGGAGCTTGCTGAACAGGAACAGGAAGTGGGAGTCTCTGGCGCACTTCCTCCTTGTTGAAAAAAAACAGCAAAACAAAAAAAGGTTCTTTTCACTAAAAATCGAATTGAAAGGTCCATTGGCGAAGAATATTAATTAGAAAACATCATTTTGAGTATATATAGCCACTTCTTGAGGAGAAAATCTCCTCGAAGATGCAGCTGTAGGTGCCGTTGTTCGCTCGTGCTCGCTGTTGTCAGAACAAGGCGCGGTTGTGGCTGACCTACAGCCACGCTAGCGGCTGACATATCTTGCGGACATTCATGGCTGGCCGGCAAATCTCGCAGGCACTCGCGTGCACCCAACAAGACTCATCGCACTCGCCAGTGTGCTCAAAAATACAACTCAAGCGGTCCAACTGAAAACAAATTCCGCCACAAGGCAGAAAGCGGAATTTGTCCACATAGCGCAGGATTCCCAAATTCCGCAAACTCTGCGAGCAGCGTTTTACACCCAGGCCTAATAGATACCCATTGTTCACAGAGCACGCATGTCCCAGCATTACATCCACAGAATGATGACATAATGCTTAACAAGAGGGGCATTAGCAGGTGTTTCAAGTGACTTTATGCACCATCGAGGAGCTCTTCTCATGGGCAGAAACCACACAGAATCCATTTATTGAAAATAGATATCCCGGACTTTCCAGGGGACCAGGAAAAATGGCCAGACAGGAAGGAAAACGATCTTCTAATTGAAACCAGTGGTTGACGTAATGTGGACCAACATAAGTACACGTGTTGGAGTCATGGTGCTAAAGCTTTTTTGTCCAAGCCAAGGGTGTGTACATGGTTTTGAGTCCTGAGCTGCCTGGAAACTGTGTTACAGAAATATTATCAATGTGAAGGGTCTGGGTGCCAGAACCTTTTAAGTGTTTCATTGGTTTCCAAGTACATTTTAGACTGAAGCGTGGTGAGGTTAAATGTTTTAAATGTGGACTATCAGCTAAAATATTTGAGCATGTCATTTTTCTTAAAGTGTGGCTCCTTATAGTACCTTTCAAAAGATGCCTTAATAACGAGTGTGGTCAGTGGTGTAGCTAGTGTGTCATGGGCCCTATGATGGACGTCAATTCACCAAAATGGCAGGGGTAGCGGAAGTGACATCACACGCTATTTGACTTTACTTTCTCTCATACACACGTGCTTACACATACACACACTGTCTCACATGTAAATACACTGCAGGCATGCTCACAATATACATTTAAAATATGTTTTTGCTTACCTCAGCTGACAGGGAGAATCATATTCCAGCTACAGTACTTCATTTTTTATCACAGTAATAATGAATAATATTTTATTCACTATTATTGTCATAGAAAGTGTTCATAAGGATAAGCTGCTCCTGTGTTCCTGTCACTGATTTTGCCCCCTCTGAGGCCAGGGATTGCAAATGCAATGCAAACACAAGAAGATGATGAACGGAGCACTGAAACTTTTCAGACACTCACTCCCAGTCACAGATCTGGGTTGAATCCATCAGCGTTCTTTTGCTCACTTCACCACCACAGTTCAGACCCAGCTATATGCAAATTAGTCTTGACGCTGTGCCTCATGGGAACAGTCCAGCACGAACTGCAAAGCCAGGTCCTCGCTGGACCAGATATAAGAATCCTGGGACCGGTTTCAGGGTAACACCCCTCATCAGCCAGGCTAGCTTGAATCCAGTGGCAAAGTGAGCAGGGGACCCACGTCTGGGCATACCCTGCCAACATACGGCAAGGAAAGCAAACACAAAGAGAGGATGGACAGAGCTCAACATCACAAAAAAACAACGATAGGCGGAGTGTTGAACCCTTTCAAACACACCCCCAGTCACAGATGTGGTCCATCATTTTATTTTGTGAGTGATGTTGCTATGAGCGCCCTAAGTGGTTAAGAGAATACCCGGACATGGACTCCCTTGCTCGCTGCACCACTGGATTCAAGCTAGCCTGGCTGATGAGGTGTGATACCCCAAAACTGATCCCAGAATGCTTGTTTCCAGTCCATGGAGGACCTGGTGTGCAGTTTGGGCAGGACTGTTCCCATGGGGGGCAGGGTTGAGACTGATTTGTATATGGCTGGGTCCAAACTGGGGTGGCGTAATGAGCTAAAGAACGATGGATTAAACCCTGATCTGTGACTGGGGGTGAGTGTTTGAAAGGTTTCAGCACTCCATCCATCGTTTTATTTTGTGATGTTGCAAAGGCAGTGCCAGGGCTCTCAAGGGATAAGCCAGGGTCGCAGCTGCGACCTCTGGCTACCCTTAAATGACGTCCAGGGGCCCTAGTGCAAACAAGGAACTGGGATTCCTGGCCACTGTCTGAACTGTGAAATGCAACAATAATCATGGTTCAATGAGCCTCTTCGGTCTCTGGTCATCGGTGATACTGCACCTACTGCACAGATGGAAGCTACGTCCCTGTGCGTGGCATTAGATTTCAAAATGTGCGCGTTCCAAGCCAGCAAAAGTTCTGATTGTTAATCATTTGCACATAAACCCTCTAGGAAAATCCAATGCAAACAACAAGGACAGAGCAATGAGGCATTTTGTTTGTAACCGCAGCATTGGGGACGCCTGCAGAATCTCAATGAACAGTTTCGATGCACAGCATTGAACAAGAACCAGTTGTTATTTAACCGATGCTGCCATCTGAGGCGTGCATGCTTGCCCTTGACGTGTCTTTCCAGAAATGACAGATGACTGGTTGCAGTAAAAGCGAGCTCTTTACTCTCTTGTATGGACTCATGTTTTTCACATGCTGTTTGATTATTAATTGTATTAAATGTCCTATAAAGGCCACTTTTAATTGGGTGTTGGGAAGGGAATTGTACTGTCGGCCATTCCCATTTTGTAAGTTACAAGTAGAAGTGATATGAATATTATTCTTTAACATTTTCCCTTTACTTAAAATGGGCATTAAAAGGCTGTGTAAAAAGTTATTAAAACAAACAAATGACCTGACATATTTCTTAATAGTTGTCCAATAAAACCAGTGGTGAGAAGCAGGAAGGGTCAAGGAAGCACACGTTACAGAAAAGTAACTTTGGGTGACAGTTGTGCTACAGTAGTAGGAGGAGCGAACACGATGAAACAGCAAGGTTGTTTATTTAGGTATTTAAGCCTTTAAGCTGTCGCCTAGTTCTTTTAAGCAAACAATGCCCACAAAAAACTCATTAAACCATTCAGAGCATAAACCCAACTTCGATGCAGGCATGTGCGAGTGTGCATCAGGCATATGAAGATTGCTGCATGTGCTATGTTAGCTGAGAAAAAGGCATGTGTTTAAATGCCTCGCTAGACGCTGACAATGTATCTCCTTCAGGAAGGGAAGTGGTGAGGTGGGGTGACTCTGGGGAGTTGTTACCTAAATGAGTGGCTGTGTGGGCTTTGAAATCGATGAAACTGTGGAATTTTCCAGCATCAGTTGGCAGATCTCTGATACAAGCATGAGGGTTTCCGTGGAGTAATCCGGTGGGTCTCTGCCCTGCCAAGTGTGGAATAGGTAGCAGGGTCCTAGAATTGCCCCTAGAAGCATGGACCCAGGTCAGCCATAGAACCAGCCCAAGACGATCAGGTGCAAACGTGTGCATGAGCTGAGGCAAGATACAAAGGGACATATCATCAAGGCGGCGCAATAAAATTATCGCCGCTTTTGCGTCAGTTTTCGGCAGAAAAACGGCGATAATTTTATCACCTTATCAGCAAGGTCACGCTATCGCATGAATCCTTGCCTTAGCGCCCTTTCCCCTAACGCCCAGCTTTGCATCTCTAATGAGATATAAAGTGGGCGTACCTTGCCAAACTTACGTGGAGAATGTCGCTAAATGACATTTCTCCAATTAACAAGGAAATCGCGAACCTGCTTACCGATAATAAAAGAAGCGCTAACCGCGCTTAACGCAGGTTCATGACGCCAGCTTTTAATCTGACTTAGCCATGTCATCCAATGGGAGGTGGATTACATGGCTAAATCCACCCTGCCCTATCAGCAAGGTATCGCCTGTCGCAGTCCGATTATCGCCGGTTTTCCAGCGATAGTCGCACTGTTTTGTATCTAACGCTTGGATTTCTATCGCTTTGAAGATATGCGTTGCTGATAGCACGCTATCTCTGCGATAGAATCCAGCGATAGCCGGCGATAATTATCCTAGTGCTAAGTGCACTTAGCGATAATTATCGCCGGTTGTTGCTTAGGTTCTATCAAGCAATTGACAGAAATCCAAAGCTCTCCATTTCGAGTAGTCTGTCATCACAAGGTGCAAGGACGTCTGGTGGTCATAGAGGAGCTGCTGGACAAGGGATGCCAATTTCTTGAGTAGGCAGTATGCAGGTGACTCAGGGAATCACCATAAAGACTGGAGACCACATGAATGATAGCGAGGGCATTGGGGGAATACTTTGTTTGCTTGGGAAGAGTCCATATCCCAAAGAACCTTTATCCCTTACCTATTGTTGTTTGCCATGGAATTTGTGAAGAGAAGGTTCATGCTCACTCCTGTGTGGGGTTAGACGTGAGGGGGATATTCGGCATATTGGGCCTTCGTTTGCTTGCAGAATTAGTTGTTTCCTACCTGCTTTTCAAACTACTACCCAGAGTAGGTGTGAGACACTTCTGTGAGATGTACGTTCTTGGAGGGATCAGGTGCCCGAGGCTGTGATGGAGAAGGGCAGAGCCAAAGCAGAATATATGTAATCCCCTTGTTAATGCTTGAACCCGGCTTTCTGTTAAGACATGGTTTCCACCAATGTTTTGTGTTGCTGAGGCACTGTAAAACAACATATGGAGTATGGCACCACAGAGGATTTCTGCTTGTATGGAGAGAACTCAAAAGATAGAGTTATTTAAAACTTTTACAGAATATGTGACGAGCATCAACAATACATAGAACGCATGGATTAGTATTCGTTCAAGTTAGTGCTAACAAAAGCGCTGAATTTAACAACCAAGGAGTCACTAAAATATGTGTTACCTGTGCTGGGGATTTCAGATAGAAGCTGGGAATCGAAGGGAGCTGGTGGGAACTCATTTTGTTTTGTGACTCGACACCCCCGGTCGCCATTTTGGAGCAGGGTGCGGTCTAGTGTTCCAAACTGGAACGTATACAGAGAGACGCTGCGCGAGCGCGCCTCGACCTTGGACAGAGTTGCTGTTGCTCTCTGCCCCCGTCTTTTTGCTAGAAATTGCGTCTTATTGCACATTTAATATTTACTTGATGTAAAGACTGCTGCTGCTCATTTTAAAATTTGTTTTTAGTGAATGCTGCTTTTAGGTCTGTGATATTTTTAAAATATTCGTTACCTATGCTGGGGATTTCAGATAGAAGCTGGGAATCGAAGGGAGCTGGTGGGAACTCATTTTGTTTTGTGACTCGACACCCCGGGTCGCCATTTTGGAGCGGGGTGCGGTTTAGTGTTCCAAACTGGAACGTATAAAGAGAGACGCTGCGCGAGCGCGCCGCTGGCACGCCGAGGGCGTGCCTAAGGCAAGCCCGTCTGCGCCCGTCCGCGACCCGGAGACGACCAGCACCAGCCATGCTGCCGACTCTCTCCTAGGTAACCCTGACACTCATAACCGTACACTAGTATACAGCAGGAACCAACTGTTGATGTTGGATAGAGGTATTTACCAATGCTCCCAACACTGTATATCAGTAAAATCCGAGTCACTGGTTTGTAAAGAATGTTATCGGAACTTTTAATTTCAGTCAGACTGTGGGGACCCTCGAGGCAGCACAGAGCAGGCTTTTGAGTTGACAGGGGCTGCGAGGATGAGGCGAAAGTTGAAAGCTATTCTTCTAAATGTGAGATCTATGAAGAAGCATGAACTTCAGCTTTTTGACATCCTCTCAGAGACACAGCCAGGTGTAATGTTTCTAACTGAAACATGGCTTAATGAGGGTTCTAACCCTACTATTGCCTGTGCACTCCCTCCAGACTACAAGATACTAAGGAAGGATAGATCTGGCGGCAGAGGGGGGGTCGTGGTTATATATAAGCATCCACTTGTCTGCCAATCAATACCAATGACAGAACTGGAAGGAGCAGAGGGACTGGGCTTTTATCTGATGGTCTCAGCCCACCAATCTATTGCTGGGGCTTTGATTTACCGTCCCCCTGGGCCAGCAGGAAGGTTCTTGGAATCGATTGGCCACGCTATCTTGCCCATTATGTCCAAACATAGACAGTGCATGATTTTGGGAGACTTTAATATTCATTTTGATCAAACGACTGATTCAGACACTATGAAATTCTGCAAACTACTAAGCATTTTTAACTTGGCTCCATATGTAACGTTTCCCACACATGAAAAAGGCCATATTTTAGATCCAATTTTCTCGACTACTAAATTTGAACTAATTGTTCCTTTGCCTATTGTTTGGTCGGACCATTTTCTGTTAACTTTTACAATTGGAAAGATTCCGACCAAGTCTCAGTCTTATTATAAAAATTGGCCGGAAAGTTTCAGACCTTTTAACTAAATAACATCTGAGGCTGTAATCGCCATGCTTAGCCAACATCCCATACCAGTTAATGATAATTTAGAGCATGATGTGTCTGCTCTGGAAAACTGGCCCTATGAGTGTAGTATGCAGCTAGCTCCCATTAAAATACGAGTGGTCAACCAAGGCCGAAACTCGGCACCATGGTTTAATGAGTCCTTAAGGAAAAGGAAAAGTGCATGTAAAAATTTAGAATGCCGCTGGAGAAAGAATTTTGACCTTACTCACCAAGAGCTCACATGTCTTCCCATTCGAACACCCTGCATTGGCTACCAGTAAGACAAAGGTTCTGTTTTAAATCCCTGGTCTTAACTTTTAAGGCCCTGAACAATATTGAAGCCCCGTATATTAGAAATAAAATCCAGCCCTATAAACCCTCTAGAACACTGCGTTCATCATCTCAACAACTGTCAATTGTGCCTAAATTTCGCCGTTCTTATAAAGGTGGCCGCTCTTTTCAAGTGGTAGCTGCAAAATTATGGAACAGCCTTCCTCTCTTCCTCCGACAAGAATGTGATCTCTTCAGCTTCAGGCGAGGCTTAAAGACCTGGCTTTTCCAGCAATAGTGCGGTTTTGTTTAGCTGTTAGCTTTTCTGTCCTGGGGTCAGACTAGCGCCGGGACACTCCATGGAGTAGCCGTGCGCTTAACAAATACCCCTATAACATAACAGAACATAACTAAACGTGCACAACTGCTTGCCATTCATTAGTTCAGGTAATGGGTGGCATGGCTTTCGCTCTTCAGACCGCTAAACGTTGGAACACTCTGTCAACGCCAAAGAGGAAACCCACAGACACCTAGGATTCTGCAAAGTGGTACAGACCTGATAGTTCCTGTCACTGGCTTGAACCCTATATAATCACAATTTTTCAACATTAAATTGTTCTCTTACAGCTTTGTTTAGCGAGGTTGACCCCATGCTGCGACTGGATGTTTACTATTCATGGGGTGCTGTATGGTTCCTTGCACCAGGCCACACTGTTCTGAGAGCGACAATGTGATCTGTTTCAGCTATGACCTTGCACATGTGTGCTTGGATGTACTGCCATATCCAAGTGAGATCCAATTTCAGTTATCGTAGTAAGGAACGTCATAGCTGGGTGAGTGGGCCCTTCAAACTCCTGGTCCCCATTGGCACTATACTTGCTGCTTTCTGATAGCGATGCCCTTGTCATCCTTGTATCTCCTCTTTACAACACAATCCTCATTATGCACAGAGTTACAGCATAGTAAAAAGTTCAGAACGCTTCTCAAACCCTCAAACAAATCACCACTTCACACAATGGCTATTCTACAAACATGTCATGTGCGAGCCATGGAACCACCTAATTTAAAGAGTACCCAGCACTACAGAGCAACATCAGTGTAAGCAATGGACCATACCTGACATTAGTACAATACACATAATGACTCATTGTTCAACTTACCTGAAACCTAGTGTATCCAACTAACTCTAGCCACCAAAACACTGTGTTCCTCCTAGCCTTCAGGTAAATGCCTTGCCCATGTCTCTCATCCACTATTGCACAGCTGTGGTTTATTTTTAGGTATCGCGTGAAACAGCCCATGCACTGTCGCTTGCAAAGATCTTTTGATATTTAAAAAAAGAACTTAGGGCCCTCCCATTACTTACCATTGGTTGGCTTCACTGTCACTCTTGCTATCTTGCCTCTCATTGGTTAGTGTGAGTGAGCGTGTCAACTTCAGTTTGTCTTTGTGTTTGTCTCTTCCCTGGACCATGGGCCAAGTCCTAACTGATTTCTTCAGTACTGTTCTTCCACGCTGCTTGTAATGGGTATGTGGTACTTTTTTTTGTTTCTTGAAAGTCAAGAAAACTTTGTAACATGTAAATTACTTTCTATTGTAAAGTTATTTTTGAAAAATGTGGCAACAAGTAATAGATCGCTTTACAAGATAAAGTAAATTTCACTCTACAATGTTGTCCCTGAGATATAGTACATATTACAGTGTGGCCCCACTGGCATTGACATAGATATAAGCATGCAAATATAAACCTTTTGAAAATACTGTGTGTTTGATGATGAATAAAACATCCTCTAATTTATGAAACAATAATTAAGCTGATGTTTTATCCATCATCAAACATGCAATATTTTCAAAGGGTTTATGTTTCAACATCCCTTCCCTCTACCTCTACCCACCCCTAAAGCCTAAAATCACCCTTACCTTCTTTTACTTCTACCCATCCCTAAACTTCCAAATCACCCTTACCTCTCTTTACCTCTATCTACCCCTGAATGCTATAATCACTCTTACCTCCTTTTGCTTCTACCCACCTATGAACCCTAAAATCATTTTTACCTCCCTTTACCTCTCTCACTCCATAATCTTAACATCACCCTTACTCCCTTCACCTTGGCCCAGCCCTGAACCATAAAATCACCCTTACTTCCTTATACTTCTACCCACCTCTAAGTCTTTCAAATTACCCTTTCCTTCTCCTACCTCTACCCATCCATAAACCCTAAAATCACTCTTACCTGCCTTTACCTCTACTCTACCGAACCCTGAAATCATCATTACCTCCCTTTATCTCTACGCACCCTTGAACCCTAGAATAAATCAAGTAAGGTAACATCAAGTAAGATATGGGTGATACCCCCAAATTCATCCTTCCTTCCTTCCCTTTACCTTTACCCAACCTGAACCTGAAACACACCTCTGAACCCTAAAATCACCCTCACCGCCCTTCTCCCCTACCCCCCCTTGAACCCTAAAATCACTATTACTTCACTTTATCTCTACCCACCCTTGAAACCTTTACCCACTGTGAACCCTAACCACACCTTTACCTCCTTTTACCTCTACCCACCTATTAACCCTTGTTAGACCTGGCATCCTTGGTGTGGTTTCCCCTGACTTTTTGCCTCTACCTCCTGTGTTTTTGATGCTGTGCTGGATTTTGTTTTTGCTGGCTTAAATGCTTTGAGCACTTTGCCACTGCTGATCAGTGTCAAAATGCAAGTGCTTTCTGTATAAATTTGTTCTCCCTAATAGTGAAATAATGCCAATTTCGTTTTTTCACTATTGAAAGGCTATCTTGCCCCATAGGACAGGATGGGGAATGCCTTGTGACATCTGACAAGCATATCTTCTCATAGGGACAAGATAGAGAGGTGGAGTTTGGTATCCCTGAACTCAGAATTTAATAACACATCTTTTAGTAAAGATGGTTTTTAAATTGTGTGTTTGAAAATAGCACTTTTAAAAGTGGCTATTTTCTTGTCCAACTATCCTCTGTGCCTCTGCCTGTTTGTGGATTGACTATCTGGTTTCAGTGTAACAGAGATGGAGGATGTGCATTCCCTGTAGACAGCCTCTGAGGGGGGGGGGGTTGAGGTGTGCCTGGCCCCTCCTGGATGACCCAGCCCAGAGCTGAATAGACCCTGGCTGCATATAGAGTGGTAGGAGATTTACTGTACACCTGAATGGAGCCTGTCTCCCCTGCACAATGCTGTCTCTACCCCCTATGAATGCACAACTGGTTTGGACTGGGTTCAGAGGCCCTTGCTACAAAGACATCAAAGACATTTTGGTGTATAAGTATGTGCCCTAAACCCCCAGTAAACTAGACTACTTAATGAATCAAGAGGAACCTTTGCCAAGGAGAAGAACTGGAGAGACTGCAGGCGAAGCGCTGCCCCTTTGCTGTGTGCTGTCTGAGGTTGTCCTGCAGTAGCTGATTCAGCCAAGGAAGGGAAAAGGACTTTGCTGTGTGCTGTGTCCACCCCCTGCTTGTGAGGAGTCTCCAAGTGCCTGTGTGTGCTGGCCTCCTGTTGTAGGAAACTCGGGGACATCAAAGTTTCCAAGTCTGTCTCTTCTAACTGCGCTGTGTGTGTGTGTGCCCTTCCACAGCCCTTTGTGTGGTGCGATCGCTGTGGAGTCTGCAGCGTTAAGGGAGGAGGATGCTAAGGGCCTGCCTACCAATCATCTGCCTCAGGCCTCGCTCCCCCTGTGCATCCCTGGGAGCCGCGACATGCTCCCCCCAGAAAAGAAAAATGCCAAAAACCTTTTGCCTCATCACCGCCTCCAACCCGAGTCTGGGGCCAGGATCCACCCTGACAGAAAGGGGCAGTACAGCAGCATACTCAGCTGCGAGGCATTGCCTGGCAACTGGAATCCCTCGACGTGGGGAAGCCGTTGTCAACTTAGAGCTGCCCAACAGGACGTCTGCCGCGGGATAGCAAATTACGCTCTACCTTCAAGAGGGAGCTGCCCCGCTTTCCCCATGCAGCGCCTCCAAGAATTCCACCCCCCGCGGCTGGGAGACTGAGGAAACCTTGAGCTGCTTTTTCCCTGGGCCGCTCAGAGCTCCTGCCGCTGCCGAAGAGCCGTCCGAGGTTCATGCAGCTGTGAGCAGGAGAGGCGCTTGAGGGTAGAGCATCCCTCTCTTCCCCGAAGGTGGTGGTGGTGTCAGCCCCAGCCACGGGCCCCTCGCACAGCGGAGAAGCCCGGAGGTGCGAGAGTGGACAGAGGACCAAAGCCCAGGTAACGCTCTGTCTTGAGGTCTGAGCCACCGCGCACTGTCTTGCCATCGACCCGGAGTGGGTTGGGGGCTTAAGTGATACTGCTGTTTCGGCTAAGGGCAACTGGTGCACCTTTCTGTTATAAGGAGAGCATGTGAATTCCTAAGGAATAAAAGTGGTGACTGGGGCATCTTTATTTTGGATACAAGAGCCAGTGTTTCTGTCTGCTAAAAGGATCAGTGGCAACTGGGGCACCTTTATGCCATTGCAAAGGACATGTGCTTTTACTAATGCGATTAAAGAAGCTTAATGCATTTTCATTTTGAATACCTGTTCTGCTCGATTTTCCCAGCCTTCTTGTGAGGCACAATGATGGAATGTGACTTCAGTCTCTTATCATTCAAGTCTAAGGGTTAGAGTAGTGAATGGAGCCTATTTACTAGGCACTTCGACATGATTCTGTGCTCTTCCCCATAGATCAGGGCTTGCGCACATAGCCTAGGGGATAGATTCGTTAGTATTAGGGATAACCTGTCCTGTAGTGAGGGTATTTCATGGAGCCGTGCTGAATTCAGGCCTGGTAGACCTCAAACGGGAGAGACTCCATCTTTCTTTCTGCTCCGGCAGCTTGGGATGCTTCTAGGTCAAATGTAATGTTTTAGTTATGAGGTGTTATTCGCTTGGAGAGAACCGGTTCAGGCCGGCCCTTATCGAAGGATTGTATTTTTTTTCATGCCGAAGACACTACATCAGGCCGGCCGGCTGGGAACGTGTCCTTGGTACGGGGAGGTACAAGAATTAGGTGGGCGGCAGGTTACAGGCCGGAATTTTCCATGAGGAAACGCACCTCTATATTAGTGAAAGTCTGAGGCAGTTACATGTTCAGTCCGTAGGCGGCATCTAGCCGTTAGCAGTAAAGATACTACTTATTCCAGGGAAGACAGACGCCATCTTGAAGGCGGAGAAGAACCGAGAGACAGATGCTCTCCTAGCAGAATAGCCAGAGAGGAGAGAGGAGCCGATAAGGAAGAGGTCCCAGTGACTCGGAGAAGGGTGATTCCAGGCGAGCCGAGGCACAGACGAGAAGGGAACCTAGATGACCACTGAGTGCAGGCTACATACTACTAAGGTGATGTCGACCCTTTCTTATTAGAGTGTACAACTTAATCTTTCACTTTCCTTTGCAGGTTATGTGTTATATTGTAATGTTATGTGATTGCGTATGTAATGAGTAATAAAGTACCCAGTTTGTAGTGAACCAACATGTGCTGCGTGTTCTTGTATGAGAGGGTAGCCTATTCTTCTAGTCAGCTGCGACTACATGAACAGATGTTAACCCTGATCAGGTAAGTGGTAACTGAATAAGGGAAAGAGGAGCCCCTCGAACCTGAGAACAGGCTATGCTCGAACTGGCAATCCTTGTGTGATCTGATGAATAGTGAGACTGATTCCCTTTTTGTATGTTATGGTGATCATAGGATGAACTGTCGCATGAGACTGCCGTCTGGGTAGAAAGGTCTGGATCCGTGTGGGATCGCGAGGCCGCCACTTGTGATACTGTCGTATGGGCAGAGAGGTCTGGATCCGTATGGGATCGCGAGGCCGCCGATTGTGCTGAGACTGCCGTCTGGGTAGAGAGGTCTGGATTCGTATAGGATCGCGAGGCCGCCACTTGTGATACTGTCGTATGGGCAGAGAGGTCTGGATCCGTGTGGGATCGCGAGGCCGCCACTTGTGATACTGTCGTATGGGCAGAGAGGTCTGGATCCGTATGGGATCGCGAGGCCGCCGATTGTGCTGAGACTGCCGTCTGGGTAGAGAGGTCTGGATCCGTGTGGGATCGCGAGGCCGCCACTTGTGATACTGTCGTATGGGCAGAGAGGTCTGGATCCGTATGGGATCGCGAGGCCGCCGATTGTGCTGAGACTGCCGTCTGGGTAGAGAGGTCTGGATCCGTGTGGGATCGCGAGGCCGCCACTTGTGATACTGTCGTATGGGCAGAGAGGTCTGGATCCGTATGGGATCGCGAGGCCGCCGATTGTGCTGAGACTGCCGTCTGGGTAGAGAGGTCTGGATCCGTGTGGGATCGCGAGGCCGCCACTTGTGATACTGTCGTATGGGCAGAGAGGTCTGGATCCGTATGGGATCGCGAGGCCGCCGATTGTGCTGAGACTGCCGTCTGGGTAGAGAGGTCTGGATTCGTGTGGGATCGCGAGGCCGCCACTTGTGATACTGTCGTATGGGCAGAGAGGTCTGGATCCGTATGGGATCGCGAGGCCGCCACTTGTGATACTGTCGTATGGGCAGAGAGGTCTGGATCCGTGTGGGATCGCGAGGCCGCCGATTATAAGAGGTCTTGGTATGTATAGTAGGAATCCCCTGTCCTTAGGTGGTAGATATATGTGGTTGCACTATTGTAAATAGGTTCTAGGGAGGGGGTAACGTTCTGGCTGGGTTAGTGAGGCTCTGATGAGCGGGTTCTATCTGATCCGAAAACCCAAGCAGAACAATACCATATATCAAACCTGTGACTCATTGAAACTACTGCATTTGTCTGAAAATACATACGTCATATTTTTTACATACCTTCGTGTTGAGTGTCCTTTGTGGTGGGTCTAAGGTGAGATTGGTGCATGCACACATTGCCTCTGAGATAAGCCTGACTGCTCGTGCCAAGCTACCAAGGAAGGTGAGCAAAGGTTATCTTCAGTGTGTCACTCCCTTGCCTGACTAGAGTGGTGGTTTCTGCCTGGCTTAAGCGCAAGCCCTAGCCAACCAGAAATCCGATTTCTAACAACCCTAAATTACTTCTTACCTCCCTTTACCTCTACCCACCTCTGAACCCTAAAATCACTCTTACCTCCCTTTACCTCTACCCACCCTGCACCCTAAAATCACCCTTCACTTTACCTCTACCCACCCATGTACCCTAAAATAAAATCAGGTAAGGTAAAAATGAGTACGATATGAGTGATAACCCCAAATGTACACTTACCTCCCTTTACCTTTACCCACCCGGAACCTTAAAATCACCTGTACCTTCCTTTATGTGTACCTATCCCTGAACCCTAAAATCCCCCTACCTCCCTTTACCTTTACCCATCACTCTACTCAAAAATTACCTTTACTTCCCTTTACCAATATCAACCTTATACGCTAAATTCACCCTTACTTCATTTTGCATTTGCCCATCCATAAGCCCTAACATCACCCTTTCCTCCCTTTACCTCTACCATCCCTAAAACCTAAAACCACTTATTTTTTGAAGTAACATAACATTTCTGTTATAAAAAAAATACTTACCTACTTGCTAAAGTACTGTGTGATAAATGTACAGTTAGCTGTGTTGTACTTACCGGTGTGGTAAAGACTGTGTGATAAAGGACCTGTGTGGTAAAAGCTGTTTCACCTAAGGCTGGACACATTCCTGTCCCCTCATTAAGCACTCTCCTGGCTTCACCCTAGTGCCCATAAATGTTCTGGGGGTACTGTTGGTATTTTATGGGATTCAGTCTGTTTGACCGGCACCTTTGCCTCTTTGACAGTTTGTCCCCTCTCTCCATCCATGCTCTATACTTTAGGTCTTGCCTAAGACTGTGCATATGCTGTCACTTGTGAGACAATTTGGTTACTTACAGGGGGCTTACAGCCCACCCATCGCTTACCATTGATTGTCTTCATCGTCACTTTCATATTCTTGCTTCCCTTTGGTCCGTGAGTGCCAGCTTCTTTGCCTTTTGGTGTATTTGTCCCTACCCAAGAGCATCGTCCAATTACTGCTTCCATTTGTTCAGTGTCCTTCAACTGCTTACCGCTTTTAGAGGTAAATTTTTTTCCTTTGAATTGCACCTACGAACTCCCTCTCCACATTCGCACTGCTTACCTACCCACTCCCGCTCCCCTCCTGCTTGTCAGGTCTGTCCATTACACCATTGTAGCTTGCCCTGTATGGTGCCACCCCTTGCCTCCTACCCCTTTTTTGCTTTTCTTCTTACATCCCACCAGAAAAAAAATCACACAAAAGCCATGCCAGTGGGCTTCAGGATGCTAGAAAAATGCAAACAGCGCTACGGTCCCTTCTCTGCATGGTCTTTTTGGCACTGTATTCATGCGGGGCTAACTCCGCGTACTTCTGCACAGAAGTAAGATAATTAAACAAGTGAGTTTTTTCCTTGAATGCCTTTTATGTATTTGTGAGTTTCGGACATCACAGTCATGCCATGATCCTTCTCATTTTTGAAAACTTAAGCAGGTTGCAGCCTTTGCACCTGTTTATGGAGGGCGGTTATCATTTATTTGTGCTATTATTGGATCATTTTTGTTTTACCCGACACCCTCATTCTTTGGCTCACATTTCCCGCACCCATTAAAAAAGACTGATGCATAAATGGGTATTTTAATTTCTTGTTGGTTTACTTTTGCTGACAGGGTATTATTGTCATTTGTTCCTGAAAACAACTTTTTTTTGTAACTGCAGAGAATAATCCCACACTAACGAAACAGATCACTGCCCCTCATGGTCAGCACTGGCCATTCTATAGCAATTTCTTCTGGTTTTCATCCATGCTGCACAGCAGCCGCACTGCTGTGAAACAAGGCTAAAAGACATTGAAAGAGTGAATAGCTCTTGCATAGGTGAGACCTATTGACTTTGCCATTGCTTTTTTTTACCCGACACCCTCAGTCTTTGGCTCACATTTCCCGCACCCATTAAAAAAGACTGATGCATAAATGGGTATTTTAATTTCTTGTTGGTTTACTTTTGCTGACAGGGCATTATTGTCATTTGTTCCAGAAGACAACTTTTTTTTGTGACTGCAGAGAATAATACCACACTAACAAAACAGATCACTGCCCCTCATGGTCAGCACTGGCCATTCTATAGCAATTTTTTCTGGTTTTCATCCATGCTGCACAGCAGCCGCACTGCTGTGCAACAAGGCTAAAAGACATTGAAAGAGTGAATAGCTCTTGCATAGGTGAGATCTATTGACTTTGCCATTGCTTGTTTTTATGGGTGTTTACAAACTATGCTCTGTGGTGCTCCATTCTTTATCTTATCTAAATTCTGGTTTTATTAATATCCTAGATAAAACAAATAATAAAACTGAACAGGGATTCAAAAGCAATACCCAGTATCACAAATGCTTTTGACCATTTTCTTTCTATGCTGCCTTGTGTTGTCTTATATAGTGTATTTCAAACCTAAACTACTATAACACCAGTTAAAATAGTCACTCATCAAGAACATCTTAACGTGTGATGTGAATCGAAAGACCGGTGCTAAAATAACAACCGCTGTACAACACGAAAACATAACATTTCAATAATGCAGCAATTAACCAGATCATCACAAAAAAGAACACACCACCACAACAAAATGAGTCGCAACAGATATGTAGAAAATAAAACCTTTTTAGGGGTTCACTGATGCACCTGGTCCTTAAACCAACAAAGAAGAGATTGGCACGGAAGCTGGAATATCAAAATAATAATTTATTAACCTTATATGAGCGTCAATACGGTACCCTCAGGCCACTGTAATGCGGCAGTCCAAGGAGTAGAGATTAGGGACCTTATATACTGTATTTACCGCTGACCATGCAGGGAGACTCAAAAAGAGGCAGTACCAGTGTGCAGATGAATAGCTAGTTACATATAAGGATACATAAGAATTGCTTAGTCAACAGAGTAGGAGGGGTTACAATATTGCTGAAATTAGTTAAAATAGCCTGACAGTTATACACTAAGAGCAGGTGCATTCTGGCAGCTACAGGTCTTTCTGAGCATGTGCAAGGCTCTGGCTCAGTGCTGAAGGAGTTAACTGTATCACATGACACAAGCAGAACACAAGGGCAGGCAATAGTGAAGAGGGAGAAAGCACATGGCGAGCACATGGCTAACTAAAGTGGCTGTCAAAAACAAAATAGCTTCAGCTGATGCTAACAGCCATTGCAGCTAGTTTCCACAGATATGCACAAACATTCTTGTCACACATTACCTCTTACAGAATCCTGCTTTTATAATACAGAGGTAAAATGTGCTTTCACCCAGTACTGCTTAAACATACCATCAAGAACAGGAAATAGTGCCATTCAGAAATGTTTTGTGATTTGGAGCCGTATTACACATTGCGCCGCATTTTCCTTGTTTGCACCGGGTGCACCATTCAGAAGGTGGACCCTGCACAAAGAAGGAGAGTCCACCATATTAGAGTGAATGCGCAGCACCCAGAGCAGCCGCAAACCCATGCTACCTTGGGGGCAGGACATTCAAGTGGAATACTGAGCAGCTTTGAAGCAGGCACTCCGTGTTTCACTGTGCAGGCGGCAACTCGCCTGCACTTTTAAGAGGGGTGAGAGATCCCCTTGTAGGCAGTTGCAGTGAGTGACTGCACCTGCCAGCAAGGTGATGTCTAGGGGTTCCATAGGATCCCCTTCACCCTCTCCTTAGGGCTGCCATTAGAGGGCTCAATGACAGTGTGCCACCTTTTTGTGGTGCACTGTCAGTGCGCCTCCTCATGGCTTCTGTGCCTTTGCACCTGCATCTATAATACAGCACGAGGGCAGAGGCAAAAAGATTCCTTCATTTGCATGGGGCCACACCCCCATACAAATGAGTGAATGCCATTTGATGAAAGCACTGAAGCTTTATGTGCACCAGCACTATCTTTTTTGACGAAGGGGATGCAGAAGCGTCTGTGGCCCCTTCTGTAATACTAAAGTGCCCCGGAGACATGCAAAGTGGACACAAACGACTGTTGCGCCCCCGGAGCACGTTGTATAAGACGGCCTCAGGTGTTTGCAGCACCTAGAATGCTGCTGTCCACGGCCTCCGCAGGGAGCCACTCCAGCGGGCGGCCCTTTAGTGCCATTTGGGCACAAACGCCACCCTAGTGGCTAAGGGTTGGACTCAAGAAGGAGTCCTTCACCTTGGCGCGCTAGGCGCATCACTTCCGGCGAACAGAGGTCGGAGGAGGGTACTTAGACCTCCCCCCACCTCTCTGGCGTCCTCTTTGCACCAGACATGCCGTCTGGTTGGTCGTCTCCCGCCGTCTTCCCTTGCACTGTGATTTATGCCGTCTGAGGGAACTGCAAGTGAGGGTGAGTCATCTGTCCCCCCCAAGTCTATTCGGGTAGGCGGTGTCCGGCATTTGCTGGACTTGTGATGCCTAAGTGAGGGGGGATTTAGGAGCTTCCCAAATACTTGGTCAGGCTCCTTGGTTTTGCGGCGCGAAGAGGTATAGACATACAGGAGTTAGTGGGCGGCCGTAAATTCAGCATCTGTATGGTGTGCGTACATTTATTCTGTCACGAGGGTGCAGGTTCGAGCCCCTTTTCTGCGGGTGGAGGCAAGCTTCGGGGCACTGGGGCATGGCGCCGGGTTTGGGAGTGCTCGTCTGCCTAGGTAATGAGAGGCAGGTGAAAGATTGCCTTGAGGGATGTGAGCGAGCCCCGCGCCCTCTGCAGGAGCTCCGAGAACTGGGTACTGAAGTTCTGTTGAGCCGTCCACGGAAGACCATGTATTAGCATTGACCATTGTGTCATGCATAGTCAGAGCTCACCGCTGCGCCGCCCACCCCCCCTCTATCTCAAATAAGGTTGCGGGGGGGCAATGTGCCGACGTAGAAGAGCAAGGCGAGTGTACCCACCAGTCGGGGTTAGAGTGTTAGGTTCCACTGCGACTCCTTAAGATCCGGGCGATGCACAAAGGGGTCCACCTCCAGATGTCCCCGACTCTGGACTAAACCAACACAGAGTACTAGGGCAATCAGGCGAGGGAAAGGAATTAGGGAGGGAGCAGCGGGGATGAGGATACCTGTAACAAAAGAATGCAAGATTACCACAAGTATAACAAGACTGCTACGCTCATAAGGTCTCACTACAACCGCCTATTACCTGTAGCCCTCTCTTAGCACTCCGCTGTGTTCCTGTAGGTCCACAAAGAGATGCGTTTCTCCATTATTGACACAGCGTACCCTGTTACAGTAAAGCAAAAACAAATCAGACCTTCCATTCATTCCCCTACTAGACCAAGATTATGCACACGCACACATACATACCCTGATGCTCCCTTCAGTCATAACAGAAATGCAAAGGTTTTTTAGAAAGCAAGAGTTCCTTGTAAGCGGCTTGAACTGCAGCCTTAGCAGGACGTGGCAAATTAAATGCGGCTCAAAACGTAAGTCTTTTCTCACCCCAAAGTCACGAAAACATAAGAACTAAACCAAATATTTAAGCTATCAACCATGGATAAGGCATTGGCCCAGGCTGGCGATGTGTCCAATGTGGTGGGTTGATTAAATAGTTGGACACTAGGGCAATAGATGCAGAACCATGCGGCACGCGATGCCAAACCATTCTTCACCTGCCGTTGAAGATGTTCAGCAACCATAGATAGAAACACCTCTAATCTCAATCATAGCAGACTGACTAATCAGCAGCAATTGCATCGATAAACAGTTTAGTTCCCACACTCTTCGTGTGGCGAGCATGGAGATGTGTTAGTGCAGTTGGTGGAGGACAAATAGGGAAAAGAGGTGTGTGGCTTCAATGTGAGGTTAGGTGGTCGAGGGGTGGTGTTGACTTTTTCAATGTCAGAAGAGTAACTAAGGACATCAAAGTCCCCCCTGTGTCCTCCGGCAAATCCAACCATGTCCGTTAAAAGCTCTGGATGTATTTTGAGGCCCTCTTATATATGATAAGGGAGATAAAGTGCCTGTCATAGACAAGTTCTGATGGCTTAGGGAGCGGCAAATGCTTGGTCTGATCACATTGGCAGGTGATTTATGCGTGGCTTAGCTTAGTATGCCACCCTGCAGCGGCTTTGCTAACTAGAGTAAGACAGTGGATAGGGTTGCAAGCATTGCGCTCAAGCTATCCTGGCTGACGAGGGCTGAAAGCCCAAAACCGGTCCTAGGATGCTTGTTTCCAGTCCAGGGAGGACCTGGCTTGGCAGTTCGGGCTGGACTGTTCCCATGGGGCACAGGGTCAAGACTGATTTGCATATGGCTGGGTTCAAACTGGAATGGCATGGTGAGCAAAAAAACGATGGATTTAGGCCCAGATCTCTGTACTGGGGTGAATGTATGACATTGTTCTGCATTCTGTCCATCAATTGTTGTTTTTGCATTTGTCACCCCGAGTGGGAAGGGTATGCTCAGACGTGAGTCCCGTGCTCTCCATGCCACTGGAATCAAGCTATCCTGGCTGACGAGGGCTGAAAGCCCGAAACCGGTCCTAGGATGCTTGTTTCCAGTCCAGGGAGGACCTGGCTTGGCAGTTCGGGCTGGACTGTTCCCATGGGGCACAGGGTCAAGACTGATTTGCATATGGCTGGGTTCAAACTGGAATGGCATGGTGAGCAAAAAAACGATGGATTTAGGTCCAAATCTCTGTACTGGGGTGAATGTATGACATTGTTCTGCATTCTGTCCATCAATTGTTGTTTTTGCATTTGTCACCCCGAGTGGGAAGGGTATGCTCAGACGTGAGTCCCGTGCTCTCCATGCCACTGGAATCAAGCTATCCTGGCTGACGAGGGCTGAAAGCCCGAAACCGGTCCTCGGATGCTTGTTTCCAGTCCAGGGAGGACCTGGCTTGGCAGTTCGGGCTGGACTGTTCCCATGGGGCACAGGGTCAAGACTGATTTGCATATGGCTGGGTTCAAACTGGAATGGCATGGTGAGCAAAAAAACGATGGATTTAGGCCCAGATCTCTGTACTGGGGTGAATGTATGACATTGTTCTGCATTCTGTCCATCAATTGTTGTTTTTGCATTTGTCACCCCGAGTGGGAAGGGTATGCTCAGACGTGAGTCCCGTGCTCTCCATGCCACTGGAATCAAGCTATCCTGGCTGATGAGGGCTGAAAGCCCGAAACCGGTCCTAGGATGCTTGTTTCCAGTCCAGGGAGGACCTGGCTTGGCAGTTCGGGCTGGACTGTTCCCATAGGGCACAGGGTCAAGACTGATTTGCATATGGCTGGGTTCAAACTGGAATGGCATGGTGAGCAAAAAAACGATGGATTTAGGCCCAGATCTCTGTACTGGGGTGAATGTATGACATTGTTCTGCATTCTGTCCATCAATTGTTGTTTTTGCATTTGTCACCCGAGTGGGAAGGGTATGCTCAGACGTGAGTCCCGTGCTCTCCATGCCACTGGAATCAAGCTATCCTGGCTGACGAGAGCTGAAAGCCCGAAACCGGTCCTAGGATGCTTGTTTCCAGTCCAGGGAGGACCTGGCTTGGCAGTACGGGCTGGACTGTTCCCATGGGGCACAGGGTCAAGACTGATTTGCATATGGCTGGGTTCAAACTGGAATGGCATGGTGAGCAAAAAAACGATGGATTTAGGCCCAGATCTCTGTACTGGGGTGAATGTATGACATTGTTCTGCATACTGTCCATCAATTGTTGTTTTTGCATTTGTCACCCCGAGTGGGAAGGGTATGCTCGGACATGAGTCCCGTGCTCTCCATGCCACTGGAATCAAGCTATCCTGGCTGACGAGGGCTGAAAGCCCAAAACCGGTCCTAGAATGCTTGTTTCCAGTCCAGGGAGGACCTGGCTTGGCAGTTCAGGCTGGACTGTTCCCATGGGGCACAGGGTCAAGACTGATTTGCATATGGCTGGGTTCAAACTGGAATGGCATGGTGAGCAAAAAAACGATGGATTTAGGCCCAGATCTCTGTACTGGGGTGAATGTATGACATTGTTCTGCATTCTGTCCATCAATTGTTGTTTTTGCATTTGTCACCCCGAGTGGGAAGGGTATGCTCAGACGTGAGTCCCGTGCTCTCCATGCCACTGGAATCAAGCTATCCTGGCTGACGAGGGCTGAAAGCCCGAAACCGGTCCTAGGATGCTTGTTTCCAGTCCAGGGAAGGACCTGGCTTGGCAGTTCGGGCTGAACTGTTCCCATGGGGCACAAGGTCAAGACTGATTTGCATATGGCTGGGTTCAAACTGGAATGGCATGGTGAGCAAAAAAACGATGGATCTAGGCCCAGATCTCGGTACTGGGGTGAATGTATGACATTGTTCTGCATTCTGTCCATCAATTGTTGTTTTTGCATTTGTCACCCCGAGTGGGAAGGGTATGCTCAGACGTGAGTCCCGTGCTCTCCATGCCACTGAAATCAAGCTATCCTGGCTGACGAGGGCTGAAAGCCCGAAACCGGTCCTAGGATGCTTGTTTCCAGTCCAGGGAGGACCTGGCTTGGCAGTTCGGGCTGGACTGTTCCCATGGGGCACAGGGTCAAGACTGATTTGCATATGGCTGGGTTCAAACTGGAATGGCATGGTGAGCAAAAAAACGATGGATTTAGGCCCAGATCTTTGTACTGGGGTGAATGTATGACATTGTTCTGCATTCTGTCCATCAATTGTTGTTTTTGCATTTGTCACCCCAAGTGGGAAGGGTATGCTCAGACGTGAGTCCCGTGCTCTCCATGCCACTGGAATCAAGCTATCCTGGCTGACGAGGGCTGAAAGCCCGAAACCGGTCCTAGGATGCTTGTTTCCAGTCCAGGGAGGACCTGGCTTGGCAGTTCGGGCTGGACTATTCCCATGGGGCACAGGGTCAAGACTGATTTGCATATGGCTGGGTTCAAACTGGAATGGCATGGTGAGCAAAAAAACGATGGATTTAGGCCCAGATCTCTGTACTGGGGTGAATGTATGACATTGTTCTGCATTCTGTCCATCAATTGTTGTTTTTGCATTTGTCACCCCGAGTGGGAAGGGTATGCTTAGACGTGAGTCCCGTGCTCTCCATGCCACTGGAATCAAGCTATCCTGGCTGACGAGGGCTGAAAGCCCGAAACCGGTCCTAGGATGCTTGTTTCCAGTCCAGGGAGGACCTGGCTTGGCAGTTCGGGCTGGACTGTTCCCATGGGGCACAGGGTCAAGACTGATTTGCATATGGCTGGGTTCAAACTGGAATGGCATGGTGAGCAAAAAAACGATGGATTTAGGCCCAGATCTCTGTACTGGGGTGAATGTATGACATTGTTCTGCATTCTGTCCATCAATTGTTGTTTTTGCATTTGTCACCCCGAGTGGGAAGGGTATGCTCAGACGTGAGTCCCGTGCTCTCCATGCCACTGGAATCAAGCTATCCTGGCTGACGAGGGCTGAAAGCCCGAAACCGGTCCTAGGATGCTTGTTTCCAGTCCAGGGAGGACCTGGCTTGGCAGTTCGGGCTGGACTGTTCCCATGGGGCACAGGGTCAAGACTGATTTGCATATGGCTGGGTTCAAACTGGAATGGCATGGTGAGCAAAACAACGATGGATTTAGGTCCAGATCTCTGTACTGGGGTGAATGTATGACATTGTTCTGCATTCTGTCCATCAATTATTGTTTTTGCATTTGTCACCCCGAGTGGGAAGGGTATGCTCAGACGTGAGTCCCGTGCTCTCCATGCCACTGGAATCAAGCTATCCTGGCTGACGAGGGCTGAAAGCCCGAAACCGGTCCTAGGATGCTTGTTTCCAGTCCAAGGAGGACCTGGCTTGGCAGTTCGGGCTGGACTGTTCCCATGGGGCACAGGGTCAAGACTGATTTGCATATGGCTGGGTTCAAACTGGAATGGCATGGTGAGCAAAAAAACGATGGATTTAGGCCCAGATCTCTGTACTGGGGTGAATGTATGACATTGTTCTGCATTCTGTCCATCAATTGTTGTTTTTGCATTTGTCACCCCGAGTGGGAAGGGTATGCTCAGACGTGAGTCCCGTGCTCTCCATGCCACTGGAATCAAGCTATCCTGGCTGACGAGGGCTGAAAGCCCGAAACCGGTCCTAGGATGCTTGTTTCCAGTCCAGGGAGGACCTGGCTTGGCAGTTCGGGCTGGACTGTTCCCATGAAACACACAGGGTCAAGACTGATTTGCATATGGCTGGGTTCAAACTGGAATGGCATGGTGAGCAAAAAAACGATGGATTTAGGCCCAGATCTTTGTACTGGGGTGAATGTATGACATTGTTCTGCATTCTGTCCATCAATTGTTGTTTTTGCATTTGTCACCCCGAGTGGGAAGGGTATGCTCAGACGTGAGTCCCGTGCACTCCATGCCACTGGAATCAAGCTATCCTGGCTGACGAGGGCTGAAAGCCCGAAACCGGTCCTAGGATGCTTGTTTCCAGTCCAGGGAGGACCTGGCTTGGCAGTTCGGGCTGGACTGTTCCCATGGGGCACAGGGTCAAGAATGATTTGCATATGGCTGGGTTCAAACTGGAATGGCATGGTGAGCAAAAAAACGATGGATTTAGGCCCAGATCTCTGTACTGGGGTGAATGTATGACATTGTTCTGCATTCTGTCCATCAATTGTTGTTTTTGCATTTGTCACCCCGAGTGAGAAGGGTATGCTCAGACGTGAGTCCCGTGCTCTCCATGCCACTGGAATCAAGCTATCCTGGCTGACGAGGGCTGAAAGCCCGAAACCGGTCCTAGGATGCTTGTTTCCAGGGAGGACCTGGCTTGGCAGTTCGGGCTGGACTGTTCCCATGGGGCACAGGGTCAAGACTGATTTGCATATGGCTGGGTTCAAACTGGAATGGCATGGTGAGCAAAAAAACGATGGATTTAGGCCCAGGTCTCTGTACTGGGGTGAATGTATGATATTGTTCTGCATTCTGTCCATCAATTGTTGTTTTTGCATTTGTCACCCCGAGTGGAAAGGGTATGCTCAGACGTGAGTCCCGTGCTCTCCATGCCACTGGAATCAAGCTATCCTGGCTGACGAGGGCTGAAAGCCCGAAACCGGTCCTAGGATGCTTGTTTCCTGTCCAGGGAGGACCTGGCTTGGCAGTTCGGGCTGGACTGTTCCCATGGGGCACAGGGTCAAGACTGATTTGCATATGGCTGGGTTCAAACTGGAATGGCATGGTGAGCAAAAAAACGATGGATTTAGGCCCAGATCTCTGTACTGGGGTGAATGTATGACATTGTTCTGCATTCTGTCCATCAATTGTTGTTTTTGCATTTGTCACCCCGAGTGGGAAGGGTATGCTCAGACGTGAGTCCCGTGCTCTCCATGCCACTGGAATCAAGCTATCCTGGCTGACGAGGGCTGAAAGCCCGAAACCGGTCCTAGAATGCTTGTTTCCAGTCCAGGGAGGACCTGGCTTGGCAGTTCGGGCTGGACTGTTCCCATGGGGCACAGGGTCAAGACTGATTTGCATATGGCTGGGTTCAAACTGGAATGGCATGGTGAGCAAAAAAACGATGGATTTAGGCCCAGATCTCTGTACTGGGGTGAATGTATGACATTGTTCTGCATTCTGTCCATCAATTGTTGTTTTTGCATTTGTCACCCCGAGTGGGAAGGGTATGCTCAGACAGGAGTCCCGTGCTCTCCATGCCACTGGAATCAAGCTATCCTGGCTGACGAGGGCTGAAAGCCCGAAACCGGTCCTAGGATGCTTGTTTCCAGTCCAGGGAGGACCTGGCTTGGCAGTTCGGGCTGGACTGTTCCCATGGGGCATAGGGTCAAGACTGATTTGCATATGGCTGGGCTCAAACTGGAATGGCATGGTGAGCAAAAAAACGATGGATTTAGGCCCAGATCTCTGTACTGGGGTGAATGTATGACATTGTTCTGCATTCTGTCCATCAATTGTTGTTTTTGCATTTGTCACCCCGAGTGGGAAGGGTATGCTCAGACGTGAGTCCCGTGCTCTCCATGCCATTGGAATCAAGCTATCCTGGCTGATGAGGGCTGAAAGCCCGAAACCGGTCCTAGGATACTTGTTTCCAGTCCAGGGAGGACCTGGCTTGGCAGTTCGGGCTGGACTGTTCCCATGGGGCACAGGGTCAAGACTGATTTGCATATGGCTGGGTTCAAACTGGAATGGCATGGTGAGCAAAAAAACTATGGATTTAGGCCCAGATCTCTGTACTGGGGTGAATGTATGACATTGTTCTGCATTCTGTCCATCAATTGTTGTTTTTGCATTTGTCACCCCGAGTGGGAAGGGTATGCTCAGACGTGAGTCCCGTGCTCTCCATGCCACTGGAATCAAGCTATCCTGGCTGACGAGGGCTGAAAGCCCGAAACCGGTCCTAGGATGCTTGTTTCCAGTCCAGGGAGGACCTGGCTTGGCAGTTCGGGCTGGACTGTTCCCATGGGGCACAGGGTCAAGACTGATTTGCATATGGCTGGGTTCAAACTGGAATGGCATGGTGAGCAAAACAACGATGGATTTAGGTCCAGATCTCTGTACTGGGGTGAATGTATGACATTGTTCTGCATTCTGTCCATCAATTATTGTTTTTGCATTTGTCACCCCGAGTGGGAAGGGTATGCTCAGACGTGAGTCCCGTGCTCTCCATGCCACTGGAATCAAGCTATCCTGGCTGACGAGGGCTGAAAGCCCGAAACCGGTCCTAGGATGCTTGTTTCCAGTCCAAGGAGGACCTGGCTTGGCAGTTCGGGCTGGACTGTTCCCATGGGGCACAGGGTCAAGACTGATTTGCATATGGCTGGGTTCAAACTGGAATGGCATGGTGAGCAAAAAAACGATGGATTTAGGCCCAGATCTCTGTACTGGGGTGAATGTATGACATTGTTCTGCATTCTGTCCATCAATTGTTGTTTTTGCATTTGTCACCCCGAGTGGGAAGGGTATGCTCAGACGTGAGTCCCGTGCTCTCCATGCCACTGGAATCAAGCTATCCTGGCTGACGAGGGCTGAAAGCCCGAAACCGGTCCTAGGATGCTTGTTTCCAGTCCAGGGAGGACCTGGCTTGGCAGTTCGGGCTGGACTGTTCCCATGAAACACACAGGGTCAAGACTGATTTGCATATGGCTGGGTTCAAACTGGAATGGCATGGTGAGCAAAAAAACGATGGATTTAGGCCCAGATCTTTGTACTGGGGTGAATGTATGACATTGTTCTGCATTCTGTCCATCAATTGTTGTTTTTGCATTTGTCACCCCGAGTGGGAAGGGTATGCTCAGACGTGAGTCCCGTGCACTCCATGCCACTGGAATCAAGCTATCCTGGCTGACGAGGGCTGAAAGCCCGAAACCGGTCCTAGGATGCTTGTTTCCAGTCCAGGGAGGACCTGGCTTGGCAGTTCGGGCTGGACTGTTCCCATGGGGCACAGGGTCAAGAATGATTTGCATATGGCTGGGTTCAAACTGGAATGGCATGGTGAGCAAAAAAACGATGGATTTAGGCCCAGATCTCTGTACTGGGGTGAATGTATGACATTGTTCTGCATTCTGTCCATCAATTGTTGTTTTTGCATTTGTCACCCCGAGTGAGAAGGGTATGCTCAGACGTGAGTCCCGTGCTCTCCATGCCACTGGAATCAAGCTATCCTGGCTGACGAGGGCTGAAAGCCCGAAACCGGTCCTAGGATGCTTGTTTCCAGGGAGGACCTGGCTTGGCAGTTCGGGCTGGACTGTTCCCATGGGGCACAGGGTCAAGACTGATTTGCATATGGCTGGGTTCAAACTGGAATGGCATGGTGAGCAAAAAAACGATGGATTTAGGCCCAGGTCTCTGTACTGGGGTGAATGTATGATATTGTTCTGCATTCTGTCCATCAATTGTTGTTTTTGCATTTGTCACCCCGAGTGGGAAGGGTATGCTCAGACGTGAGTCCCGTGCTCTCCATGCCACTGGAATCAAGCTATCCTGGCTGACGAGGGCTGAAAGCCCGAAACCGGTCCTAGGATGCTTGTTTCCTGTCCAGGGAGGACCTGGCTTGGCAGTTCGGGCTGGACTGTTCCCATGGGGCACAGGGTCAAGACTGATTTGCATATGGCTGGGTTCAAACTGGAATGGCATGGTGAGCAAAAAAACGATGGATTTAGGCCCAGATCTCTGTACTGGGGTGAATGTATGACATTGTTCTGCATTCTGTCCATCAATTGTTGTTTTTGCATTTGTCACCCCGAGTGGGAAGGGTATGCTCAGACGTGAGTCCCGTGCTCTCCATGCCACTGGAATCAAGCTATCCTGGCTGACGAGGGCTGAAAGCCCGAAACCGGTCCTAGAATGCTTGTTTCCAGTCCAGGGAGGACCTGGCTTGGCAGTTCGGGCTGGACTGTTCCCATGGGGCACAGGGTCAAGACTGATTTGCATATGGCTGGGTTCAAACTGGAATGGCATGGTGAGCAAAAAAACGATGGATTTAGGCCCAGATCTCTGTACTGGGGTGAATGTATGACATTGTTCTGCATTCTGTCCATCAATTTCTTGTTTTTGCATTTGTCACCCCGAGTGGGAAGGGTATGCTCAGACAGGAGTCCCGTGCTCTCCATGCCACTGGAATCAAGCTATCCTGGCTGACGAGGGCTGAAAGCCCGAAACCGGTCCTAGGATGCTTGTTTCCAGTCCAGGGAGGACCTGGCTTGGCAGTTCGGGCTGGACTGTTCCCATGGGGCATAGGGTCAAGACTGATTTGCATATGGCTGGGCTCAAACTGGAATGGCATGGTGAGCAAAAAAACGATGGATTTAGGCCCAGATCTCTGTACTGGGGTGAATGTATGACATTGTTCTGCATTCTGTCCATCAATTGTTGTTTTTGCATTTGTCACCCCGAGTGGGAAGGGTATGCTCAGACGTGAGTCCCGTGCTCTCCATGCCATTGGAATCAAGCTATCCTGGCTGATGAGGGCTGAAAGCCCGAAACCGGTCCTAGGATACTTGTTTCCAGTCCAGGGAGGACCTGGCTTGGCAGTTCGGGCTGGACTGTTCCCATGGGGCACAGGGTCAAGACTGATTTGCATATGGCTGGGTTCAAACTGGAATGGCATGGTGAGCAAAAAAACTATGGATTTAGGCCCAGATCTCTGTACTGGGGTGAATGTATGACATTGTTCTGCATTCTGTCCATCAATTGTTGTTTTTGCATTTGTCACCCCGAGTGGGAAGGGTATGCTCAGACGTGAGTCCCGTGCTCTCCATGCCACTGGAATCAAGCTATCCTGGCTGACGAGGGCTGAAATCCCGAAACCGGTCCTAGGATGTTTGTTTCCAGTCCAGGGAGGACCTGGCTTGGCAGTTCGGGCTGGACTGTTCCCATGGGGCACAGGGTCAAGACTGATTTGCATATGGCTGGGTTCAAACTGGAATGGAATGGTGAGCAAAAAAACGATGGATTTAGGCCCAGATCTCTGTACTGGGGTGAATGTATGACATTGTTCTGCATTCTGTCCATCAATTGTTGTTTTTGCAGAGAGGGGTCCCTGACATCATTATTACTCTTAAACGCAGTCAGTGTACAGGCTAGGGAATAGCAGCATGCCCCCGTGTGCTTGGGATGGTATGTTGGTGGCAGCGTTGCAGACGTTTGTCGCAAGCCTGCACCTGCTGTTTCTGCAGATTTTGGGGCAGGTTAGCATCCCAGCATGTCTCCGCGGGAATGATGTGTCTTTCAGGGTCAGGATGAACAAGTAGAGCTTGTCAGGAGTGATGGTCATAGGGATTGCAGTTAGGCCAGGAATGTTAGCACTCATCCACACCAAGCCGATTGTTAAGGTCACCCGGGCCCGCATTTACACAGCCCAGCAGTAGGCCCTTGTGGTTGTCAGTGTCATGAATTACTAAATTGAACTGAACAGGAGGCGTGTCCGTGGGTTACACCAGCAGAAATTTTGGGAGAGCTAGACTCCACCCATGGTCAAGGTGTATGTTTAAGTAGTTGACCTGGGGTTCGATGCTACACGAGGGCATCGCCGCGTTGCGGCCAGAGCACGGACATTGGGTGCTTCCCAGGAGGCAGCAAGTGGAGGCAAGGCTTTATCCTAATCTGGCACCAGAACACAAGGTAGTCAGGGCCAACTGGTCTGTTGGGGGACTTATGTAGGCACCTGGGTAGTTGTGACTCCACGAAGGGGTGAGTTGTCTCCGATAGTGGGCACAATACATATATGTGTGTCTCTGGACTTACAGCTGTTTGGAGCCTGTCTTATTTAGAGGTGCGCCTCGGTGAAAATTGTGTATTTAAGGTTTGCATGACCTATGCGGTTGTGGTATGTCCTAGCGGACCCACTGAAGGTGTACTGCAGCAAAACAGGGAACTGGGAATCTGGGTACCTGTCACTTTGGCAGGTACAAAGCATCCGGGGTTGGAGAAGGACAGTAGGCACTGTGCTTCTGTGATCCCACGGCAGGTAGGCAAGTGGGGTGCGCTGCATAAGTTGTAATTGCACGAAAGGGTGAGGTGTCTCCAATAGTGGGCACAAGACATATATTGTTTCAAACCAGCTTTGAGACCATGAAGGTGTTCACCAGGGTTTAGCAATCAAAGGGGTTTGTGCAACCGTCTGGTCAACGGGGGAAGTAAGTGTACCCAGAACCTAGGGTAGGTGACAAGTTCCTGCAGTTAAGCTCAAAGGCCTGCCCAGTTAGCTATGGTAGCCTCACTGGGTGGTGACGCTGTCAGCCAACATAGTGTGCTGCCGTCCCAAGAAATGGGGAAACAAGGTGTCAAGTAAAAAAGGCTACTATGTAAAAGAACAGTTGGCACGTCCAAATTTAGCCGAGCAGGTAATTTTCCACTTATGGGGTTGCCCAAGGGTGGGCAGTGTGAACGCCCCTGTCCCCCTTTTCGGGAATATTCTAGGGTGGGGGATAGGTAGGAATTAGTCAATCCTTAATGTTAGGCACCATATCGCTCAGTGCGCACAGTATTAAACCAGACTGATTCTCTTTAGCTGGCATGCCTAGGGCGTTTCACCACAGAGGTGTTAAAAATTGCAGGAATCTGTTAGAATGAGCTGAAAGCCATTTTGTACTTGTCAGCCATTTTAGTTAGCTATGTGCTAGCCATTTGCTTTCTCCCTCTTCCAGAACCTCGCACATGCTCAGAAGGGCCTAGCTAGTAGAATGCACCGGCTCCTAGTATAGAACTGTCAGGCTGTTTTAACTGATGTCAGCAACTCATTACTCCTCCTACTTGTTGACTGTGCATTTTCTGTATGACCATCTATGTGTGTAACTCTTCTCATGTGTACTTGTACCGCCTTCTTTTGAGCCCCTGTGTGGGTATATAAGGCCCCTGTTCTCTGTACTCCTTAGAATGCCTCCTACAGTGACTTGAGGGTACTGTGTGACTCAATCTCCCTCATGTGAGGTTTAATAAATACATTGTTTTTATATTACAGCTTCTGTGCCAATCTTTTCTTTGTTGGTTTAAAAGGACCAGGTGTATCAGTGAAACCCCTGAGAAGGTTTATATTTCAACAGAGGGAGCTGAGCTGGCGGAATTCCCATAAGGACTAAGGGATGCATGGCAAGGACAGGAGGGCACCCTTGCTCATTGTCACATACTGCTAGTTATGAACATTCCCGTAAGTCATGATTTAGAAAGCAAAGGGACTGCAACGGTTAAGCATAATCCTCCTCGCCTGAATAGCCTAAGTAGGCAGGCGGGGGTGGGAGCGGTCACCTAACAAGTGGACTGCTGTCACATAGATGGGGGACACTGGGGTCAGGCTCACACAGTGCTAGTTGGACGGCAGCTAGGTGGTACCAGCAAATAGATGGGGCAATGTGAGCCTTGGTGTCGGTAATTACCCGCCTAGAGTTGGCACGGGGCTAGGTCATGTGAGGCAGAGGAACTTTCCCGCAGGAGGGTGTATAGTTCTTAGCACAGGTTCACAGGCAAGAAGGGTCTTTGGTTTCGTCAGACACCAGCTGATCCAGGCTAACGGCAAGGGCTATGTTGATTCAGATGGGGTTCATCTATCTCCAGTAGGGAGTGATCTCTTCCCTTAGATTTGCACAAGGTCTGGAAATGAGCTGTCGCATGTGTGAAATGTGCTGTTTGGGTGAGATCAGCAACTACATGGGTCAATGTGAGCCCTGGTGGTCTGAGATGATCCCCGTAGAGGTGGCACAGAGCCAAGTCAGAGGAGGCCGTTGAACATCCCTATAAGAGGGAACTGTTCATGGCGTAAGTCCGCAGACCAGAGGGGTCTGGGTTTCATCAGACACGAGCTGATCCAGGCTAATGTTAAAGGCTACTTTGCTAAAGATGGGGTCCATTGTCATCATTGCCACCCAGGCGTAGGCCTAGGGTAGTTTGACAAACATGGGGTGCACTTGTCAGAGATGGGCATGGACACTTTCCACTGGACATGCACGAGCCCATAGAAAGCAGGTTGCAGGTCAGAAAGGAACTGTTTTGGTGGGGGGCTCTGGTGGTGACGGGCGCCGCCTCCAGAGCTGTGGCGGTGTTACAGGGCGATCTGGATGTAGACTGGTACAGTAGGGGTACCTCTGCGGCAGACTGGTACAGTAAGGGTACCTCTGCGCGGCACAGTAGGGGTGCCAGAGCCAAAGACCAGGAGCCTCAGGGCAGGTTCCTGGAAAACCGCGATCGCACCCCGTTTTTCCTTCGGGCGGTTGGGGGCCTGACCAACCAGGGGTTTGCCCTGCTACGCTCCGCCCTGAAAAGGGCATGAGTAATAAGAGACCAACGTGTCACGCGATCCGGAAGAGGATCACCAAAGGTGTAGCACTATCTGGGTGTCATCCCCCAGTGCTGGCTCATCAGGTGGGCGGGAGCAGCATAGGTTGGTACAGCTGCCCGCACTTGGATCGCCCGTAAGATAACCCACCATATTGCATACTTTTGTATGGAATAAACCTGCAGCAATGTTTTCCCAGAACAAAAGTTGTCTTGTGTATTTATTTATTCTTGCATGCTCAGACTGTGGGTGGGGGAAGTTGCCGATAATGGCATTAACAGCAACGGTTTAGTATCAAGCGCTATGCGAAGAGTAAGAGATTATTTCTGTAGCGCTTCAAAGTTTTAAATTGTAAGAACAAAGTTTAGAATTAAACAATTCAGAGCATCATTGCTTCTTATCATTACTGCATCATGTTCTTGATAGAGGTCGCTTATTTTGGATGGGAGCTGCATGTTCTCTAAAATGTCTGTCATTATAGAAGCGAACAGAAGGGTTGGACAATGCAAGGGCACTCACTCAGACTTTTTTGGGAGTGTAATGGTTCCTCCGGAAGATTTATGATCCTTAGAAATAGATAATGCAGAGTTATTATCACCTCATGGCTCGCCTTATCTTATCCTCTATGACAGTTTCTGGTGAGATGAGCCTCGTGAAAAATAAAGGCGCGAAATCTAACCGTCCGCTGCTGATTTTAACTTGATGAACGCTTCCCTGGAATAAATAGGGGCATTCTTTATTTCATGCATCGCTTCTTGCAGGGGGTCACCGACAGCAGCCAGCTGACAGGCAGGCATGGCGCCTCCAGGGGATAGTGAGGCCAGGAAGAGGAGCATTCTTCTGTTTTATGAGTCCTTTTTTCATTTCCAGACAACCCCGACGCGCGCACATTCCTCCCAAGAGCCTAGTACAGTAGGCAGATGGAGACAAGAGATGGAAATATAAAAACTACGTTATTCATTATAATCGTCCCCGCAGAATCACAATTAAGTGTTATATCTTTCTTCCAGTTCTCACACGCACCCGAAGAGTCAAACTTTGACATGAAGCCATACATCATAAGGAAATTACCACAATCCATTTTAGAAAATATAATCCAAACAGTTTAATTAAATCACTCGTATGGATTTGCTCGTTCAGTCTCTTCACTTTTCTTTGCAAGAGCTGACCTTCGGAAAATAGCGTTTTTAGAGGTGTCCAATTTGCACCCGTTTGGCTAGATGGAGAAGGCCACAATATTTTGTTGTGGCAGACGAAAGCCACGTGTGCTTGAATTTCCAAAAGTAAGTGGTAAAAAGCTTGCTATGCTGTTCGGTCTGGCTAGAGAGAAGAGACTATACTAGAAATTATGCTACTTCAAGAGAGAGGGGTAAAGTGTCAGACCCCCTCCCATTCATTCACATATGGATTTCCCATATTAATCAGCTGCTTGTTAATCATGGGTCATGGGAAACAACCACTACAACGCAGTCATTGCAACGCAAAATCCTTTACATCGCATGCCATGACAATGCAGCCATCACAACGCATGTCACTACAACGCATGCCATTACAACGCATGCAACTACAACTCATAGCATTACAACGCATTATTAGGTAAGTAATGTGAATTAGTACTTTTTACCCCTGCACTATTCAACAGTTACCCTACTGTTGCACTCACTGGAGTGGGAATAGTAATTTTCACCCCTACACTATCCAACACTTACCCACTGTTGAACTCACTGGAGTGGGAATAGTAATTATTACCCCTACACTATCCAACACTTACACTACTGTTGCCCTAAAAGTATTATGCGTTGTGATGGTATGCGTTGTAATGGAATGCGTTGTAAGTGTAGTTTCTAAAAATGCATTGTGATGGCATGCGTTGTAAAATCATGAGTTGTAATGAATGTTGTGATGTAAAAACTGCTTTGTAAAGGCATGCGTTGTAAAAGTTTGCATTTTAACGTGTCCTATTCGTTAACCATAGCTGTCAATCATGATGTATGGAGTTTTTCCTGGAACACCCATATGAGTCCGCATGGGGAAGTGTTCTTTTTTTTCACATCCTGTGGGCAGGGCCCTGAGGCGGAAGCAGAGTGCTAGAGCTGGCTGTGCTTCCACCTCAGGTTCAATCAAACTATACTTCCGGTACTGTACAGTCACAAAGCGGGTGGCATTGGAAACTTAAACAGCGGTTATGCTCCAATGGAGCTGTTGCCTCTACGGGGGAGGGTTGGGAGTGCATGGCAAGTCAGGGGACCTGTCCAGCAAAGTCCATGGACTGATTTCTAAGGTACTGTCCACTGATCAGAGATGGAGGCCTAGGATGACCAGATTTTAAAAACCAAAAACTGCTAAGCAGGTGGTCACTGCCATTACATGCATGTATACATGTATTGTTTTTAAATCACCGAGCTCTTGAACCTGTATCTTGTGTGTTTTCTGATAACAGGAAATTAGGTGTTATTGAAAACACAAAGCTGACCAAAATTGGAGGAGACCTCCCCACTGCACCATTGAGAACCTCTCTGCTTTCCTTGGAGGTCTGGGTGCTAGACTGTCTCAGGGAATGTGGAAGTCAGGGGTAAATTTGACATCAAGAAATATGTAATGTCAACAACCAGCATCCATAAACACACACAGGCCGACAAATACACAGTAACAATTGCGCCCAGACTGGCAAACACATAGGCACCTATGCACATTCAGGAGCCAAGAAATACACAGAGGGTACACTTTCAAATGTGCATGCCCTGTCATACCCCAAAATACATAGAGAGCCTTGAAGTCTCACACAGCATGTATCCATATCCGCATGCAGAGGTAGTGTAAAATATCTAGTGACATCTTGGGCACACAAGGAACAACATACATGAAGAAAACAATTCACAAAGAAACACATGTCATACAAATATATATGCACATGGAGGCTTGCATGGAAACACCAAAACAACATATAAGCACCAGGGCACCCGCCTGCAGATACCTGTTTACGTACTAACACACATCAAGATACACACAAAGACGAGAAAAAAAAGCACACTTAGTTCCACAGATTACCTATGTAAATGCTCATGCCACACAGGTGAAAGGCAATCCATAGATGTGAGTGAATGCTCAATGGATGAGTGAGTGGATAGTTGGATAGCATGATGCATGCATGAGTGTGAGTGGATACGTGGATGCTTGGTTGAATACTATGAACTTAACATGGATGGAACGATGAGGATATTGGTGGATGTAGGCAGGAGTGTGCTTGAATGAGTGAGTGGATAGACAGATTAGGAGATGCATACATAGATGTGGGTGGATGGATGTTCCATTCATCCACCCATGCATGCATTCACTTATGAACGTCTATTTACTCGCTATAGGGACTAGTAAAATCCAAATACACACAATAATCTTTGTCTAATGATTTTGTTTCTAAACGACGTTATGATTAAGTTATGTTTCCATGCAAAGGTGATTGGTGACAATTTCGGTTCAGTTCTCGGGAGCACATCTTCTCAATGACAATAGATCTGAGGCAATCTAGGGCTAAGTTGCTAACATTTCAAGGGTCTACTTCACAGATTGTACCAAGAAAGATTCCAGAACTTAAATATTTGTAGCCTGCAGGACAGGGCGGGCCAACTAAAGAGATATTTGAGATAATCATACACATTTTAGAATATAAAAGTATAGTAAGACAGGCAAGAATGTGGCCTTAGAAGAGCTGTATGAGATTCGGTAATAGCTTAAGAAATCTTACAGAAAGGAAATTAAATGCTTGGAACCTCTTTAAGAAAGAGAGAGCGAGAGAGAGAGATGTGTGTGTATGTGTGCACGTGTGTGGGTGCGCACCAACTCACATATGACTCAGGCTAGGAGAATTGTTGTCGATGGTTGTGTGTGAGCATAAATGTGTGTGTCTGTATATATGCAATTCAGATAAATATCTGTGCATGAGTTCATGGCATACAGTGTAAATGTTTAATATGTCAGTTCCCTCAAGACATTGCAATACACAACAGTGATGATAATAGTAATTGGGGGAACAAGACCACACTGTCGGGGGTAGGTATTAAAAAGAAATGGCACAATGAGAAGAGGCAGGTGAAAGAAAACTTATGTAAGATTCAGCTGACTGAAGTGCTGATTTGAGGGAAACTGGATCCCAACTCCAACTCACCCCCCTTGGGAAGGCTGTCCTCTCCACTAAGCACATCAATTGCTATATTGACTGCTTCTTTTTGACAATACTAATGTAGTGTCAGATGGGAATTTAACCATCCTCCTCCCCTGTCTCTCTCTCTGTTTCGCTCTCTCTCTCTTTTACTAAAAGCAATCCTGCAATCACTTACCCATATCTGTCCTTTAATTGTACCTGCAATGTCTGGCATACATTACATAGATATGTCCCACCCTGAAACACCTTCTAACACAACCACTATCAATGACTACATATTTTATCAAAACATTTTTCATAATCCTTTCATATCTCTTTCGAGTAGCTTTAACTGGGGTAGGAGTGATTGCTACAGTAGCAGGGCAGCAAACAGAGTAGGTCTTACAACGCCACCCATCCACATATATAGGTATGTCCTTACGCTAACAATCTCACTAATGCCCTATTAACTATTTCTATTACTTGTTTAGTAAATTGTTGCACTGTATTTGACAATTTTGTGAATGGCTTCAATTGTAGTCAACTCTAACATTCCCATTTATACTCTTACGATGTTATAGACTCAGATTATTGTGAAACCTTTGTTAATGCTGTGTGCTGTTGTCACATCCATCACCTCCCACAACTATGACTTCTCCTCCTAGCAGTGCACCAACACCCAGACTGGCACCACACTGCAGACTGATGTAGAGGCGGGTAAGTTAGATGACTGCTCTTTTCATGATAGACAAGGTACCTGTATGCCTTTTGTCACATATGCCTATTGGCCTCATGCTCAATATGTTATGATTTTTGGTTAGCTATTACATATATGTTTTTTTTTTATCAAATGGCACCTAGACCTGCAAATGTAAGGGTGGGACTATAAGATATGTTAGGTCTTGTCCTAACATGCAGAAGAGTACTTTTGTGTGTCTCAAAAGGAGTATTAAAACCCTTTATATAGCACCTTCTTGTATGATTTTGGATGGCTTACTCCCCTATGTCTCTATCTCTCTCTCCTGTCCGCTTTTGTCATACAACAGCCCCTTGTATCTTCCTTGACAACATCAACACCAATGACATCAGAGGACATCCTGCCTGCAAATCGGGCCCTGCATGAACTTTTGGTCAGGCAAGTCTGGTAACCTATGTCCTTTAGTTTGGTATCTCATCACCAGCCCTTTCAATAGGTCAATTAGCGCCCTTTTGAAAGTAAATCAAATGTAAAAAATCTGTTGATTGGTGTTGTTTGTTTTCCTTTCTTGTATGTATCTCTAACTTTTCAGCATTTCTGATGAGTTTGATAGAGGGTTAATTATCATTGTACATAATTTATTTCTCTCTAGTTGGATCTGGATAAGCTCTGGTAACACTAACTACAAGAACACAGGTTTAGCAGCTGGACTCAGAGGGTACCTCCAAAACCGATTGACCTGTGGCTGGAAGTGGTTAGGTCACATGGTTATAATATGACATAATAATTCCATGGATCAGCCCTTAATTTTATAAGTTGTTTTGCATACATGGTAATTAGTTTATTTTTTATTTGCAGAACAATGTTTATTAAAGTGCTTGGTTCAAATGTAACACAACTGGATTTTATGAATTTTTACTGTTGAAGTCATATTCTTCCAGGTACTGAGGACATTGCACTGTACGATGATGCAAAACCACCTCCAAAACGGTGATGTTGGGCAATCTGAGGAGAGAATCCAGTCCTTCTCCAAATAAGAACTGATTGACAAGAAGAGGAAAAGGAGCAGCAGCTGGTCTAAGAAGAGGGGGACATTGATGACGAGGAGGACATTGTTGTACCCACCTAAAACATCATCAAAAAGGCCATTTCTTTGTCAGTCAGTAGTGCTCCTCTTAGATTACTGCTGAGCATTGTCATTTCCAAGCAATTAGCTAAGGATCCACAAATACTTGTTCACCTGTGCGACAAATTCCTCCACACAGGTCTCAACTAACAGGTACCTCTGTACAATCTCATATACACTCTTCCCATGATGGTGCATCTTGAGCCTTCTCTCAAACAGCTGAGTTAATAAACATCCCTGATAGCAGGTCTCTTCCATTCGTCCCCCCGCCCCCTCCCCAACAACTTCTCTAATGGCACCTCTCTTTGTGCTGGACAACATGTTGCCTTGTCAGAAGAGGGGCTAGGAGACACTGCTTCACACCACAGCACAGTTTGCCCCTATGCATTATGGTAAATACTGTACACAATTTACACCTACTTCAAAATTAACTGTAGTTTTTCACCAAAGTTGGTGCAGATAGTGCTGTGTATCTCTAGATACATATATGTGTTTCTGGATTTCATCCTTCATCTGCAGAGGGTTGTAAAATGTCATCTTTGTTTGCTGGAAATGTTGCCAAAGTCTTTACAGTACCACTCATAGGCACACAGGTGCCCCTTTGCAGCACCCAATCACGTCAGCTTGCTGGCTCAAGCGAGCCTTTTGAACAGAAGTGGGGTTTGGAGCACACTGCCTCACATCCCAGCACAGTTCGCCCCTTTGCATTGTGGTAAATGCAGTACTCAATTTGTGTTTACCTAAAAATTACCTGTAGTTGTTCACAAAAGTTGATGCAGATAGTGCTGTATATCACTAGACACATGTATTTGTTTCTGGATTTCATTCTTTATTAGGAGAGAGCAGCAAATGTTCATCTGGGGTTGCTGGAAATGCTGCCAAAGTCTTTACAGGTCACAGTCCAACTAACAGGCACAGGTGCGTCTCCAAAGCTCATCAGCTTGCTGGCTCAAGAGAGTCATTTAAAACAGAAGTGGGGTTGGGAGCACTGTACTTCACATCCCAGCACAGTTCACCCCTTTGCATTATGGTAAATACGGTACACAATTCGTGCTTACTTCAAAATTAACTGTAGTTTTTCACCAAAGTTGTTGCAGATAGTGCTGTATAGTTACATTGCATGCGATACATTGCATACCATTACAACGCAGTCTTCACAATGACCGCATTGTTACAAACTATTACAATGCAAGTCGTTACAACAACTTGCTGTAGGGGGCAGAAGGTTTAAAATCCAACACCTTCCCTACTGTTGCACAGATTGGAGTTGGAATAGTAAATTATACTATTCCAACATCCAGTGCCCCCAACAGCAGGGCTTTAAGTGGGCCGGGTCTCACCGGGTCTGAGCACTGGCAGTTTTTTAAAGGAGGCCTCAAAACGGGTCTCTATCGGGCTCTGTTTTGTGCCCTGGCCCGGACGGCAGTGACAGCAGGCACATCGATGTGTGCGGTGCTCACACTGTTCACTTTTCACTTGTTAAGTTACGGCATGACGTCATGCCAGGGGAGCGTTGTAGGGGAAGGGAAATCCTTTAAAGAGTAATTTTCTCTCTGGATTTCCCTTCTCATTTTGAAACTCAGGAGCAGCAACATCGTCGTGGTGTCACCAGGGCTTTTAGAGGAAGCGTTTTCATTCTTATATACAAGCTATTTATCTAATGCAACTAACAACTATTGACAAAGCCAATAGTCCTGACTTGTTGTAGATATGATGTTACGTGTTGTATCATATTTAGATGCAATGACAGAAACAGCAAAATAAAAGTCGGGCGCAACACTATGCTCAGCACAGATTTTTACATTTAAGCCACGCCCTTAATTACATTGGCCATGCCCATTTGAGAGACCCTCCAGTTTTTTCATCCCACTTAAAGCCCTGCCCTACAGCAAGTCGTTGTAACAACTTGCGTTGTAATGGTATGCGATGTAACAACGCGGTTGTTTTAATGACTGCATTGTTATGGCATGCGATGTATCGCATGTGTTGTAATGTGGCCTATTCCTGTATATATCTCTAGACACATATATGTGTTTCTGGATTTTGTCCTTCATCAGTAGAGAGCAGCTGAATTTTAACTGGGGTTGCTGGAAATGCTGCTAAAGTCTTCACAGGTCACAGTACCACTCACAGGCACTGTTGCCATGTCAGATGGCCATACATGTGGTAGTGGGGCGGGCATGGACTAATACTGCTGTCTTGGAAGATAATTTTTCCATCAACAGTCTAATGTGTGGGAGGATCTTTATACAACGGGAGCTACCTTTTGTGAGATAGTTACGTCACATAAAGGGAACCCTAAGATGAATGAGAGGCGAACCTGTGCCTAGGGTAGCTTTGCAAATTGTTGCCAAGGCATGGCAAAGATGCACCAAGAACATCAGAAGGGTGTATAATTGAACATGCTGTGGACATAAAGATGAAAGAAGTAACGAGCAAAAAATGCCAATGTCACTCTTTATGGCCAACAATTGCAGGAGATTCTACAGATGCAAATCAACGTTCGAGGGAGACACCACTTGCCAACCTAACACCTCTGCCAGTTCCATCAGCGCCACCTCCACCTGCACCACCTCAACCTCCAACACCACCAACACATCCATCACCAATTCACCCACCAACAACACAAGCACAATCTCAATCATCATTCCTACCAGCATTGTGTAGACAGAGTAGTAGGAGAAACCCCCCAAAATAAATATAGTTTGTCACAAATTACTGTTGTATTCCTAACACATTCAATTTAACCTTTGTTGTGAAATATCAATCTGTACATTTTATGTCTACCACACCTTTCTGCATTTTCTTATCAGTGTTGAATATTTGAGGTTTCTTTATTAGATAGGAAAGTTGGACGTTCAAAGTTTGATGCATTTAACAACTTCATTCTAATTTAGAAAGCATATTCTAACTAAATGAACACATCCTTTGGCTGACATACAATGCAGTATTCAGAAAAAATTGTAAACAGTAAGAAATGGATTAATGTTTGAGTTTTAAATAAACAAACAAACAAATAAATAAATAAATACATATGAAACATGTGTATACATATCAGTGCCAACATAGTATTCTGAACTAAAAAAAATCTCAGAAATTCACCAGTTATAGTTAGCAAAGCTAAGTATGATATGCACCCATGCCATGTTCTGCTTATCATCTCACATATTACACCACTCAATGACACAATCCTAACTATAACTACCCAGTGACGACCACCATTGGGTAAAATATATTTATAAATATTTGAGGGGGTGTGTGTGAGCCCTTCTCAAGCAACAGCCACAATACTTGTCAGGGTGAAGCACAAATAGTCACTTAATTAACTTGTGAGTAACGCTCTGGTACCTTGTAGCCTGGCGCAAAAGCAGTCTGGCTTAACTTAGAAGCAATGTGTAAAGTATTTATGCAGCACTTAAACAGTAATCAGGTGAAAACACAATAAAAGGAAAATCTAACTGTTTGACAATAGCCTGGTGTTTCTTTGAACCCTACGGGAGTGACAATTAAAGACAATAATAGAGTGACACACATATTCAGACATCAGGCACTGCAGGAATTTAAGGCTTTGGCTGGCCGATCTGCAATTTGAAGAGCATAAAATAGGAAAAAGAAATTGGATTCTGGGAACTCTATACAACTTGAAAAAACATAAAGTGCATAGTAGATTACTGTCTGGTATTGTCACAAGGACAGCAGGGTAAGTGCGAGAACCAACTGCCCTGCTGGGGAAAAGCAACCAGGAAGTGAACAACACAAAACCTAAAACGAGCTAAGTAAAATCTGCGCTCCTGGTTAGGAATCCAGGCTAGATATGGTTCAGCCCGCTCATGTGAAGTAATCTCTGAATGGTAACATACAGTAGTTATCGCGTGGGACTTTTTAGACGCTCTTAAGTTACTGTTTGGATAAAAGAGGGAGTGAATCGGGGTCTTTGTACTACTGTTGATCTCGCTAGGGGAATAAAAAAAGTGAGGAATGCCCAGGTCTTGAACAGATTTTTTAATGTACATTAACCAAGCAATGTTGCGTCCATGATCTAAATTAATACCGATGGCTCGAACGAGGCAGGATAATTTCGTTAAAGGGTAACTCCAGATATTAGCCCATAACAAGAGTGGTGCCAGTTTGATTGCATCTTCGATATATGGAAGACCAACTTCAGTATGGTGGATGATGTTAGGGGTACTTTTGGAGACTGCCAGCAATCTGGAGAGTAATTTGTTTTTGGTGGCTTTTAGGCTGTCGCAGTTATAGTACCCCAGACACCTACCCCATAAGTGCCCAGGGAGAGAAATTTTTTTTGTAAATGGAAACAAGGTATGCCATATGTTTTTGTTTAAGTTTCCTGGCAAATCAAAATATTGCCTCACCAAACAAGAGGTCGGAAGGCAAACAGGTTAGGGGGAAAACCACGCCAAGGATGCCAGGTCTAACAGAGACAATTTGAATTCTTTATTGCAGGCAGCCAAAATAGGCCAAAACAATTATCAAGGGAATAAAACACCTTCTTTACATAAAAATGCACAATATACTTTGGGGTTGCAAAAAATTAAAATACAAATAAACATTTAAAAAATCTTCAATTTGATACGTTATAGAATAGAACCAGAAGTTATTGCTAAAGTTGCTGGGTGATCGTTAAGAATGAATTTGATCGAATCTGAGCCATTTTAGTGCTCCAAGAGTGCAAACAAACACATGATATAAAGCTACAGCATAGGTGAAAGGAGACATTTGTTAGAACCAAGGTTTTTTGTGCACTGAATCTGTTATAAAAGCTTAGGCAGTCTCTGGATAAACTCAAGGTAAGAGATACGTTCAACACTCTTATGTGGATATTCTTTGTGTTCAGAATATTGTTTAAAAAAAATGCAAGATAGTTTCAAGGCTCATACCCTGCTCTTCCAAAATGCATAAATATATGCTAATATGGCTGAAAAGATTTTCTTATTGTCTGTTCTCATACAAAAGGCTAGAGCTGCATTGCACAATCTGATTTTATGTTCAAGAAAGAGCGGACGTAAATAGAATTTCCAGATGCCTAGCGAATGCTGACATAGCAACAAAAAAGTGGGTGATTGTTTCTTGACTTCCCAGAGAGCATTGGCATTAATCAGCTCCCTCGACAGGCTTTATTGACCATCTTTCGACTGTTGATGCAAGTGGTAACTTTTCCAGACGAAAGTTCAAGCAAAGTGAACATTTCGTGCAAGAAATGTTATGGGGACCTGCATGACTTGCTTATAATTGATTTACAGAAGACCTGTTATTGTTTCTTACCAGAGCAATTCTAGCCTTGGCAATCTTTCCTGGTTCAAGCCAGAGATATTTCAGTCCAGTATTATGAAGGACGTTTCGTATATGGGCAAACTAGAGTAGAATCCGATATTTTTGTTTTTTATACTATCAAGTAGGGTAGATTTAAAAGGACCAAGCTCCTCCTTAGACCAAACTCTGATCCAGTATTTTCTGGGTGCTAATGTGATATAGTCTATGGGCCCGATTCACAGAACTAACTTAAGACAAAATCCTAAACTTACTACCATTTTGGTATTCACAGAAGGCACTTACTCATTTTGGTATTCACAGAAGGCCCTTACTAATTTCGGTATTCACACAAGTTAGGAGTCCTAACTTTAGGACTCCTAAATGCCTTCTGTGAATACCGAAAGTCTTAAACTTAGGATTTTTCTCAGTTTAGGAGTTGTAAAGTTAGGACTCCTAACTTTAGGACTCCTAAACTGAGAAAAATCCTAACTTTAAGACTTTCGGTATTCACAGAAGGCATTTAGGAGTCCTAAAGTTAGGACTCCTAACTTTACTACTTCTAAACTGAGAAAAATCCTAACTGTAAGACTTTCGGTATTCACAGAAGGCATTTAGGAGTCCTAAAGTTAGGACTCCTAATTTCTGTGAATACCGAAATGAGTAAGTGCCTTCTGTGAATACCAAAAAGAGTAAGTGCCTTCTGTGATTACCAAAATGGTAGTAAGTTTAGGATTTTGTCTAAGTTAGTTCTGTGAATCGGGCCCCTTGATTTTATCAACCCCTAAATCTGCTCGTAACACGTTCATCGGTGTTCATCGACACAGATGCAACAGTCGATGTAGAAAGGTATTCTCAGTGATTTGAATTGGAGTTTCTCTATGCCCCCGGATCTCAGAACCATAGCTTTATTTTTATATGCTAGGATGGCAGGGTTTGTCGAACGGTTTCCACATGATTTTGAAAATCACATCATGCACCTGCTTGCTGGGCCAAAACAGTATTATTTTTAGATACCAGTGAAGTCCACAACAGTTTGCTGTCCAAACGGAGGCCCAATGTTAAATAATGCATTACAACATAACTTTACCTGAAAAAATATACTTTATCTCATAATACAAGAGCTGCCATTGTGGAGAGTTTTACAAACATGTTGCTAACCTATGCTTTGAAACTAATATTTGTGCTCTTTCAAATAGTTAGAGGTTATAGTTTCAAAATTGTCTGGGAAGGAGGAATTCAAAGAAGGATAAATGTCTGTGATAAGAGCTTATCTATTTGACCAATCCTGTGCTAAAAACTGATAAAGTGTTTTTAACATCTTGGAAACATATGTCATCTGATATGAAAGTGTGTTTGTACAAGGCAAAAAGGATTTGTAAATAATTGTCTTTTTATTTTAACATTTAGAATGTTATTGATGTTCCATTAATTAAAATCATTACTTCACGATGCTCATACAAATTGAATGGGTTAAAAAGTGTTTTTTTGCCAAATCAACATGGCAATACGTGCATTTATTTACCCAACTCACAGCATTAATAAAACTGCATAATAATAAAATTCCTGGGCCCCTCAGTAACCATGTAATCAGTAATCAGTAAGGGCCAAAGTGAGCCATGCAAAAAAGCACATCATGTTCTGTTGTTCTAACCAAACGCTCAAGTCGCTTTAGCAATTACCCAGTTTAGATCATTTTCATCATGCCCCCTGAGTCCTCACTGGTATTATCGTTAATCCGGGCTGGTCCATCATATCTAATTAAAACTGGGTCAATTAGCACTTTGTACAGAATAAAAAGTGCTTTGTGTTCTATTGTGTGTGCAAATTTGCACCAGTTAGATTACGGTCCTGATTGGACATTTTGAATAGCGTTTGGTTCATCATAATCTTTAAGAACTGGTCTGTTTATTTGCTGGATTCACCTTTTAGATAATTTAGTACAACTGCCCTGCAAGTCCTTACATTTAGGAATGAATAATTGGGTGGTGCCATGGCACCTCAGCGATTTTAAGGCTTCACATAAACAGAGTACATGCATCAATGCCTCCTCAGCTTGATCACACCTTCTGCATTGCTTATTGTTTTCAGTCTTCTTTTGGCCACACCAATAGAACCTTGGTGGGCTAAAGACAAAACACAATCTCACAAGTCAGCATTTCAGGTGCTTAGTAAGTACTCTGGGAGTAATGATGGGGTGTAAAGATCTACTGCCCAACTACCGTGAAATTTCGCCATGAGATCCAGGCGATCCTGTTCTGCTGAGATTAGAAATGTTGCTGTCATTTTAATTGGTGCTTATAATGTCCTCCACATTAAGAGCTTCTATAGAGGTTGCCAAAAATGAGCCCCACACCCAAGATGGTTCTACAAATTTCTCCCAAAGAAGTTGCTTAAGAGAGCCACTAGACACCATTTTCAATTTCTGGCAGTACGAACAAAATTCGCCCTCAGGACCAGGTCCTGCTTTATTTGGTTAAAGTCCAATCTGATTTGTGCTTGGCTGGTGCAATCCGGCGTAGCAAATAAGCAACAATAGCAAATGCTTTGTTGTTTATTTAGCCATTTGTGGGGCTGGTCCTTAAACATCATTGCTCCATACAAGATTGTTGGCATCAGCTCTACTTGCAGCCACCGTCAGTAGGGCATTGGTATTTCGGCGTGCAAGGTTTTTTTTGAATTGGCCCATCTTGCAAATCAACTGCTTTGCAGTAATTTTCAGGGAACCTGACTGAGCTTTCCTTCCACCTCTTTCATCGAGCATCTCGCCAAGATATTTAAGGCTTAAAAGATTTTCTATCTGTGATTCTCTAATGATCCAGGTGCCCTTTGTTCATCAGAGATCTACTAAAAATCATTGTTTTTTTTATTTGTTAGATTAATTACAATACCATTTTCTATGCAGTAATGTGTAAGTCCATCAAGCAACCTCTGTAATCCAAATTTGGTGCAGTTGAGTACATTCATATCGGCAGCATGTTGTAAAGTGTTTACTATTCTCTTCGCCAAACGAGGCGGACAGATCCTAGGGGAAATTTGATAGCTTTCCATGTCAGCCATATATAAATTAAAAAGCAGAGGTGCAAGAATGCAGCCTTGTTTTAGTCCTTTGTGAAGATTATTTCCGAGGTCGCCCAGTGAGCTGATAATTTGGGGGCATATCAGCAACAACCGGCGATAATTATCCCCAAGCGCACTTAGCGCTAGGATAATTATCGCCGGCTAGCGTGGATTTTTATCGCTGAGATAGTGTGCTATTAGCAACGTTTATCTCAAAAGCGATAATCCCACGAAGTTTGGCGATAGCTTGCTGATAGGGCCTCACATACTTAGCCATGATATCCACCTTCCATAGGATATCATGGCTAAGTCAGTTTCAAAGCAGGCGTAAGGAAAGTAGCGGTAACAGAGGTTATCGCTTCTTTTCTTGTCGCTATGCTGCTTTGCGTGAGGCTTGATAATAGGAGAAATATCGCTTAGCGACATTTCTCCCGTTATCCTGGGGAGAAACGCCCACTTTGCATCTCATTAAAGATGCAAAGATGGACGTTCAGAATTCAGGCGCTAAGGCAAGGTTTCACGCAATAGCGTGACCTTGCTAATATAGCGATAAAATTATCACCGCTTTTTGACTGAAAACGGCCGCGAAAGTGGCGATAATTTTATATCGCCGCCTTGTAGATATGCCCCTTGGTTCTTACCCACTTGTTACTGTACATTGACTCTATAGCTTTCAGGAGGGGTGAAGGGATCCCTCCATTATTTAGCTTGGCCTACAGACTGCCTTTGGGATGTTATGGAATGCATTCATGAAATAAATGAAGGCTGCATTAAGAGGTCGTGCGTAGGGCGCAAGGCTTCCTTGATTCAGCGGGTTAGAGTCAGGAGATTATCCTCAATGTTGTATTGCCTCTGAAAGCCAGACTAGAACCATGAGATCAATTGCTGCTATTTAGCCCTATTTATGGGGATATTCTCAAGAACATGTGATAACTACCGCAAAAGTAGCTTAACGCAACTCTTCACATCACAGTCTATCGGGGGAAATAACACTCTGTCAGCGTGGTATTTTCAACACGGCGGCACCATACGATAGACCCACCACAACGCGTCAAATGAACGTGCTAAAATCAATGCGACGACGCAAAAATGCGAAACACTAATGCGAAAAAAGCAGCGATGATTCAAATTGCGATAAGAAAATCAGCGAAAACCAGCCACAGGCCTGCAATCCCCACGCGACCTGTGGGAAAAAGCACTACAAAAGTAGGAAAAAAAACACATACAAAAGCCAAACAACAGCGAAGCACAATGGAGTCAGTAGCAAGTGCAGAGGACAACCAGAATCCCACAAGTCCCCCGGAGGACCAGCCTGGGACCTCGTGGTCAGGGAAGGGTAAGGACAAGAAGAGAAGAAGGAAAGGTTCAGTCCGCAGGAAAACAGGATCCTGATAACAGAGGTGATAGAACACCATCAACTACTGTTCATCACCTCCACTGTGTCACTGGGAACCAAAAATGGAATATGGCAGACCATCGTGGACATGGTGAATGCAGTCGGAGTGCTGAAAAGAACAATGGAAGAGGTCAAGAGGCGCTGGAATGATGTCAAGCGCAAATCCAAGCAATAACTCGCAAACAACCGGAAAGCAGCAATGCAGACTAGAGGTGGGAGTCCTGCGCCATAGGAGGAGCTGGACGAGATGGAGGAAATGGTGTCCACAGTCATCAGTGGGGAGACGGTGGCAGGAGTCAGGGGCCCGGACACTGCTCAACATGACTGGACAGAACAGCAACAGGGTGAGTAACGACCAGGGACGGGGGGAGATGGGCACAATGGCACACATGCACAAGTAAGCATAACACATCTGCTGACAAACCAGGCCCCAGACCCCCAACTCCCACCAAGAGACCAATGCACCCAAGTATGCAACATCCCAGCACTGTATAAGCACAGAAGTCATAGGAACACCGCATGTAAGGGATAAGGGGCAGCCACATCAGAGCTGCATGGGCGACTCCCCCAAAATGCGGCTCACACATCACATGCAGAGCACATCAACATTGACAACGATGTGGCACAATCCTCAACACGTCCACAACAGAACAGAGGACACAACTGGTGCTGCTTGTGTGCAGAAAATGGCCAATCACATATGGCATCGCAGGGACACATGAGTTGACAATGTACAAGTACAATCTTACATCCATGATGTCGAAATGTCCACCGTCCCGCATCATATAGGCAGCTCCCCACAAACAGTCACAATGTACACTGTCATTCAGTCCAAATGTAAACATGTACAATGCGTCGACATACATGTGAACACAATGTTAAACTGCATCTCCCCTTCACATTGCAGAGGGAAATTCAACACCTCCTGCAGAGCAGTCCCAATCTCTCTTCTCTGATGACGAAGAGGACCACCACACCTTCAACTCCGACGCCCTCCTACAGCTTCTTGGACAGCCTCCGCAGCCCACTTCCAGGAGCAGGCAGCCCAGCTAGTATGAGGAGAACCCACCCCCTGTACAGAACACACAGCAGGTAGCACCCACCACCACGGCCGCCTCCCCGGACCCCCATGACGAACACATGGCCTTCCAATGCCGTGTGTTGGGGTGCCAGTAGAAGCTGGCTGAACAGGTGCAGGTGGGGTTCGACCACATGGCAGACAAACTGGATGCCATACGTGGGTGTCTAAGTCCCATCAGGGACCACTCACAGTCCCTAACGGACACCGACAGTCCGCTCCATGCCCTCCAACGAACCATGGCTGACATCGCCAGAGTACTGACTGTGCGACAAGAACAACTGTCTAGTCAGAGTGGCTCCAGCAAGCTCGCTGAGTTGGGACTCATGCGGAGGCTCATGGAGAACACAAAGCGGACGCATGCGGAAAGAGCGGCTGACATGGATGCACACCAGTGAGAGGTAGCTGGGTCCCTCAATGGCATAAAGACCCTCCTCATGGCATTGCTGCCACAAGGCCAGGCGCTGATGCATGCTGCTGCTACCACTCCATCCACATCTCCGGCCACTGATGTGTCAATGCCACACAGTGTGGCACACATTCCACCTCCGGTCCCTGAGGTGTCACTGCCACACGGTGCTGGAGACAGAACACCACCACCCACATGTGAGGCACATGAAACAGCAGAGGACGAAGATGCTGATGAATCTGCCACGGTGGTGAGAAGAAAGCGGTAGCATTCATCTCCACCATATGGCCTGGTTCTGCTTGGTTCTACACTCTGCATCATCACCTTCCACTGTCCCCCAATGCACTCTGCGACACTCACCTTGGACCTCGACATGGACTGCCATATTCTGTTTGGTTACCAATGACACAGCTATCAGACTGCGGATAGAACTCCTCCTCTTCTGATGTACTTGTCCTTCCCTGAAGGACTCTGGCTGGCCCTCCATGGGCTATCAATGTAAAGTGGGGTTTGCATGGCCCTGTACTGCTCCAGCTATGACACTCCATTGAATGTGCATTAAACATTCTTTGTCACACCGATGTGTCATGTCTATGATCTTGCAAGTGTGGGGGTATGGATGTATGTAGGGTCAATGATTCCCCCTTACGTCCATGTTGCTCATGTTGTGGGACTTGGGTCACAGGGTGACATATTGCCGATTGCGATCCGGGTGGCGCCGACACTAGAACGGAGACACACGCATTAGTCACTTCCTTGTCCTGCCCAGAACAGAAGCATGCCCCGACCCCCGGGGTCATTGTTCACACCGTTACACTGGACTGGCATATGCCAGGCCAGCCCACTCCGCTTACGCTCACAGGGGGGACAACAACGATACATGTCCCAGGTCTTCCCTGTGAGGATCTGTTGCTCACAGGTCTAGTTGTCAGCATGTCACAGCCACTCGCTCACTGCTGGTTCACACCCACACCACACCCATTCAGCACCAGTGTCACAGGATATGTGACCCTGCCAATAAAAAGGGCCTGGTGCACGTGTTGGATGCCATTTCCACTCTCTAACTGGGTGTCCCCGTGTGGTTACCATTTATGCATGAGGACCTGGGCCCTGTCACCTCACATTGCCCGGTGCCCGGGGTGACATGATGGCGTCCGCACCACGGGACTCAATCATAAAGGGTCCCTGGCTTGCGTGGCACAGACTTGGTGGCACTGGATATACTGCGGCAGGCACAGACACACCGCCACGGGACGGTGTCTTTCGGTGCACTGAGATAGGGGTACCTAAAGTGCTGAGCGGGTGTTCGGCCTGCGATGATGCGCCGTCCAGGCGGTCCGAAATGGTGGCATTAGTGTGAGCCCTGCTGGACTGCAGTGTAGGCCTGAGCCAGCGGGTCATGCGGGCCTACCACCACGTGGCGTCGCCTCGCCGTTCACAGATTTAGTGGCACCTCTAGTGCTGAGCAGGTGTGCAGCCTACGATGAAGCCGGGTGCACTGATATGTTCTCTGCCATAGCGAAATCAAGACCCAGAATCAAGTGCGGGGCTGCATGATGTGGAGGGTGCCATGGTCACGGGCCCTGGGCTTGGAGCTCCCACCGGCACGTGGTGGGCCCTCTTGCAGACACACCGGTGGCGGAAGGTGAGCAGTGAGGCCTGGTTGCGCAGGAGCGGGCAACCACCACTGGGTGGCGGCAAGGGCTGGGGTGCAGCAGCCTGTGTGCGCAGGGGCGGGCAAGCACGGATGGCGTGTGCTACTGTAAGGACTCTGCCATTCATGTCTGTGGCAACTGTTTCAGATGAGGGACTTGGGGGACTGCAGTGTGTACCGGCACGTGGTTGGAGACACACCGTTGGCTGCAGGTGAGCAGTGAGACCTGGGTCTGCAGTGTCGGCACTCTTTCTCCCTCTCTTTCTCATTCCCTCTCTTTCTCTCTCTTTCTCTCTCCCTCCCTCGCCCTCTCTTTCTCATTTCTCTCTCTTTCTCTCTCTTTCTCCCTCTCTCTCTCTCCCTCTCCCTCTCTCTCTCTCCCTCTCCCTCTCTTTCTCTCTCCCCCTCTCTCCCTCTCTTTCTATCTCTTTCTCTCTCCCTCTCTCTCTCTCTCCCTCTCTTTCTCTCTCTTTCTTTCTCACTCACTCTCTTCCCCTCTCTTTCTCTCTCTTTCTCTCTCCCTCTCTCTCCCTCTCTTTCTCTCTCTTTCTTTCTCACTCACTCTCTCCCCCTCTCTTTCTCTCTCCCTCTCTCTCCTTCTCTTTCTCTCTCTTTCTTTCTCCCTCTCTTTCCCTCTCTTTCTCTCTCTTTCTCCCTGTCTCTCTCTCTCTTTCGCTCTCTCTCTCTGTACTTTGCTGGGTGCATGACACACCTTCTTATCTGTATTGCAGGCTGCGACTTACAGAATGCCCAGAGAAGACCCGCCGTGCCTCTTCAAGATTGTTGTTTTTTGTTTAATCTTCAATAAAGTTTTTATTTGGATTAAATGATATGAATGTATGATTTCCCTTTTTCTGGCCGCACCTGTATGTTAGGTGTTGTGATTGTGCGACTTCAGACGATTTGTTTGGTTCATGATTTCATGGTGTTGATGTGCATTCTCTTTGTCCAAAGGGGGGCGGGCGGGTGGTGAGGTCCTGGGAGTGGTGGCGGTGGTGGGTGTTGTTGCCCTATTGGGATCCGGGCTGCATGTTCAGTTGCTCCATTGCATCTGTTGTTCTTCATGTTTGGCTCTGGGCTGTGCTCCCTTGGCTGCTGCCGGTTGTCATCCGACTTTACACCAGGTCAGAGCAGGTGTTAATTTCCTGCTGCTAACGCGCCATATCGCCTGTTTTGTGATCTTATCGCCAATCTGGCTGGTCGCTGAGAATATTGTGGAGTGGTGTTGTCGCTGCTTTTTGCTCGGGAACGCCTACTCTGCATCTCATTAGCGATAGTTGCCGGGGTCATATGTGGCGATGTTTTTTGAGGATGCTATAATCGGAAAACTGGTGATATGTTTGCAACAGCTTGTGAATGGGGCGATAACTTTATCGTGACTTTGGCTGCGCTATGGTGCCGATAACTCAGCGATAACTCCTTGAGAATATGCCCCTTAGTTTCTCAAGCTCACTGTTTGTTAATCTTACGTAACACTTTCCTTCTTTATCCAGCAAGGCTATCATTCTATATTTTGTGGACAACAGTTTATTTGCCTTCTTGTATACAGGCACTAAAATCGAACCCCTTCAGCTATCCAGAACTATGCCTCAAAAGTAGCATTCTGAAAAAAGGGAATTTAAAATTGGCATCCAGAGAGTTATATTTGATTTTAAAAGGGTAGGTTGGCCATTTGGTCCAGGTGTGCCTACATCCCTGATTAACCCTCTCTTTCCCACCTGAGCTTCGCTCGGCCATGCGTTCTCACTCGGAGGCTTCTGCGTTTTGCTTACTACTTTCAATCATGCTGCAGGGTGGGGAATTTGAGTCTCATTTTGTTGCCCAGAAATTGCATTTGTAGGGGTGATTAGTGTCTGATTTTTGTTCCACACCAGTGATGTCAACAGATTAGTTTTGGAGTAGTTATCCTTGGGGTCGTGAGGTACAATTGCTTTATATGGGCAGGTTATAACTCCTAGGCTTGTTAATTTGTGCAAGTTTATTTACTAATCTCCAGAATTTTCAGGTATCATTTTGCTTGAGTGCTGTGTGCAATTTAGCCCAGATCAGCTCTTCAGCAGCAAGTTTGTCAGCCCATTTCTGTTTCCAGCGAGCTCACCTTAGTGTATCAACTTTATCTTCATACTCTTCATGTCTGAATAAGTTTTCCTGAGGCAAGTGAAGTCTTTCTTTAGTTCTTTTCTTAGCCTTCATGCCTTCTGACCAGCTGGATGTGCCAGTCTTTAACAATCTGAGTCTAAACCTTTTCCCAGGTCCTCTACCAAATTGTTTCAACTAGCTTAATCCAAACTTTTGTTACATCATTTTCCTTCTTGTATTCATAGCCCTGTTTTTTTAAACACAGATATTTTTTGATTTGTTTATCTCAGCCTTTTCTAACCTCCAATTTATTCCTTTTATCTGGGCAATATCTTCTTTATTGCCGATGTGCCTAATCCTTTGAGGCTTTTCCATGATCGTGGTCGATTTACATGAGATAGCTGCATGGTCACTGTATATTTTTGGTTTTAACTGAAAGTCCTCTATTTTGTGGAAATGCTCTATTGATGACTGTAGGTAATCCAGGGTAGCTAGCCTGAATGGGGTGATGTGCTTGTATGCTGCTGGACTATCAGTATAATCTCTGCAGTTCAGATATCGCATCCCTAGGGCCTCTAGGGCTCTAACCAGTTCTTTAAATTTCTTCATTTCTGACCCAGCAAAATCACTTGTTGGATACTCCAGTATGCATCCTCCTTATTTTGTACTCCTCGTGGTTGCTATTCTAAAGTAGATTTAAACTGAAGTAGCCTCCAACCAGTACAAGCGCTTTTGGAAATTCTCACCTTAGCCCTTCTTGAAGAGCCTCCAGAATTCCTGTTGACTAGCGCTTCCGTAGTGTCATTGGGTACAAGTAGATGTTTACCCACTAGTTATGTAACTTTTGACTTGGTCAATTTTTATAAAGATTATTTCTCCTTTACTGGCCCAGATTGTAGCGACATTGATAGCCAGGTCTTTTTTCATGTGAATCGAAAACCCCCCACTTGGATGCCCTTCACACAGGGATGTCAGGGCGGGGGCTGCAAAGTCAATATATAGCCAGAGAAAGGCTCCAGATCCAAACAAAACGTTTCCTGTGGGCAGATTATGTCAAGTCCTTTAATTTGTCCTAGTGATCTGAGATCCCCTCACATTCCAGATGCAGAATTTAATCTCCTGGGCCTTTGATCCTGCTCCGTGTGTTTTACTTCCATTTGAAGCATTGGTTTAAACACCCCGCTCTTCATTCCCAATTAGGGGGGCAACATGTTTCCTTAACAGTTTTATTTGGCTGAGACCTCAGGCGTTCGTTTTCTTCCTCTCAAATGGAATGGGCCGCTACTGAGAGTTATTTTCTGTGCCCTGTCACTTTTAAACCATTTTCATCTTTGGCATGTTTAGGGCTTAGCATTCCCTGAGACACGTCTTCCTGTGCCCCTTAAGCATTCCTCAATACAAATCGAGTTCTGGTGCCAGGAGCTCCACCCCTAGAGAGCTGGCATGTGGCAGCTGCAAGAGGGTTCAGTATTGTGGGTTGTCTATCAGGCATGTCGAAAGACAAATTGATACTCCCATGTGGACAGTTGGCTCTTATTGTCTAGAAAGTGTTGGGCAACACAATCCTCCTTGTAGCAACTTTTGGTACATTTATTTCCCTACGTCCCGGTGATTTAAAGACCACATACTCAATGTCCTTTGATGTCAATTTCTCCAAGTCAGGTTCTTGTGAGGCCAATCTTAGAATATTCTTTCTGTTCAGTATGTCCCATCTTCCTCTTGAGGCAAACTCCGGCTGTATCATTATACTTTTTATGTCTTTGTATGAGACCTTTATTACACTCGGGTTGTTATTTTCCAACAGGACTTTAAGGGGCTCATTTATAGGTGCTTCTTGTTTTAATGGGAGTGCCGTAGACAGGTTGGGCCCTGTCGTTGTGCTTAACCATTCCACTTTCCTCTTTTGACTCATCGGGCCTTCTATTGTAATGGAGAGTTCTTGGTTACTCCTCCCCCTCGCCCGTTCTAAATTTCAATCTTTTGGTGGCAGGTGGCATAAGTTGTTCAACTAACACTTCCCAACCCTGTGGCATCGGTGTTGTGGAATGTTCAGCTACTGCGTCATGGTCGGTCCCTTTGTTTTTTCTACCTGATACTAATAATGGCTTTTGGCCATTGCTGTCTCCCACAGTATCATGCTTTTGTGCTGCCGGTGGTAACCTTGCTTTTAACAAGGCAAAGTCCTTTACTTCAATTTTTGCTTCATCATTTCATTTAATCTCTTACTTGTCTGGAAATTATTTCTGATCTTATCTTTGGGTAAACACTGGGAAAGTCTTTGGTTCCTGCTTAGTGAAGTCTAAACCAAGGATTCTATTCTTTTTACCGTTTTTATGTCTCTCCTGAGCCAGCACATGCGCTGCTCAGGTGAGACATTTAGTAAGTGCGTTTTCAAAGTGCTACCCACCGGCTTATGCTGGCCTAAAGCTTGCGTTCACGCGAGCGTGAACGTGCACAGCTGCCAGCTTTCAGCGCCCGAGGCGCCATCTGGAGCGTGATTACTTTCACTTTTGGCGCTGCTGCGCGTGCACCACTTGCATGTTGGGCTACAGTGTTGAGAATGCAAAAGAAAACAGAGTTGAGAGAAAAGCGCCCAGTTTAACGTGGATAAATGCAGTATAGTTAATGGAAAAGAACCAAACTATACACCCATGTGGGTAAAATATGAACGTGCAAAGGCAACCACAAGAGAGGTTTATACAAAGCACTAAGTAGTGAGGGTGTAGGACCGTGAAATATACCTCAATTGGAGGTCTATTAATGTGCACAACAAAAAAGGGAAAAACCCAAAAACAAACCTCGCGGAGAGGTCAAGAAATGTGCATGTAGGTGAGGGACAACAGTGTGCACTGAAACAAAAGAGACATACCTCGTAGAGAGGTCCATGCTGTGCACTAGAGTAGCGGGAATAAAACCCACGTGAAACACCTTGTGAAGAGGTAAAAAAACATTGTGCACGGCAGTCAAAGTTGTGCACTGGAGAAGCGGTAATACAACCCATGTGAAACACCCCATCAAGAGGTAAAAACAATGTGCACTGTAATAAAAGACACATACCTCGTGGAGAGGTCAATGTTGTGCACTAGAGTAGCAGGAATAAAACCCACGTGAAACACCTCGTGAAGAGGTAAAAAACATTGTGCACGTAATAAATGGGACAAAGACCCACGCCACGGAATTCTTGAGGGAGCAAAAAGAATGTGCACCGTGACGAAAGTTAAAATCTACGTGACACACCTCGTGTGGAGGTAAAAACATTGTGCACTTTGAGGGGTAAATAAATAAAAAACGTTGTGTGCTGGAATGATCAGACTATAACCCAGATTGTACAACATATGTGGGGTAATGACACTAGAATACGGACGACCTTTGACCACTTCTTGTTCTGGGACAACCCTTGTCCTCTACTATTTCTGAGAGAACATTTGTCCCCTGCTGGTTCTGTCCACCGCTGGTTCTGGGACTTTTGTCCTGGTTCAGGATTATCCATCCTAGTTCTGGATTCTTTTCCATTGTACTGCACTTCCCATGTACTGAGCTCAAAGTCACTGTCCCTGGGAGTATTTCTACACTGATGTTGTAAATGACGCGCTAATAATGGCGATGTGCTTTGCTGTTGAAAATATCGGAATCCCTTGGTGTACAATAAATAAAGCAAATCCCATTGTACTTACGGTTCCTTCACTGTCCACAAAGCACAGACGCGCAGTAACTCCTCACCACAAGCCTCACAGCGAGCGTCTGACGTGTGGCGTCAGCGTTAGAAGAAGAATAAGGATTGGCACTCAGAGCAATTGACTCAATGTTTGTATTTCCCTGGTTTAACTGTTTGTGGCAGCCACTGGGGATACTCGGAACAAAAATATTCTCAATTTTTAATTACGCTCAATTGCATTGTGTTCCCGTAACCCTGGGAACGAAAGAACAAGATGGCTGCACAACACTGCGCGACGTAGCGCGATGATGAGACCCCCTCTTGACAACAAGGAAAGGTTTCTCCAAGACGCTGTCAAACAAAGCAGTTTACTTTACTGTGACGCTAGACACACAACGTCAACATGGAGCGTGCTGCCTGTACCGCTGGTACCCACAGACATTCTAATATGTCATCAGGAGAGCTGCCTCGGGGAAGAGCGGATCGGCACAGAGACACTGGGAATTCCCTCGCAGCAGAAGGCAGACAAACATTCAGGCAGAAATGAACGAATCGGTACTCACAGATAAAACGGCAGCTTCACCCAGCAACCGAGTCACGGTAGAGGTACTTGTTACTGGTTTCTTCTTTTTTCTTTTAGTGTTTTTTTTTTATTGGCAGCAGTTGGGGAAATTCAACCTGCGCTAAACTGTCAGTTGGAATTCTAGCGGCTGTTTTTTTTTTTTTTTTTTGGGCATCTCTCTCGTTAATCTTGTTCTGGCAGCAGCTGGGGGATGCTTGTTTGTGAGCAGCTTGAAATACTGTAGACTGGAACAAATCACTTTACACAAAAAGGCAGATCAATTACCTTGGTTGCAGAGACTCTGTGAAGACAGCAGGAACTGAGGTCTTGAGACACTGTAGGGACAGCAAGAACAGACCTTTTGAGACACTGTAGGAACAGCTTGAACAGACGTTTTGAGACACTGTAAGAACAGCACGCAGAAACAGACGTTGTAGGACCAGTAAGCAGAGACTTGAGTTGCGTAGACTGGAACTGGCACTTTTGCGTAGAGGGCGACCGGTGTGGAGGTCACTGGTGGGGCTGATGTGTTGCCAGTAGATAAGTAAGTGCAGCTGTAGATACAGGAGTTGCTTTATCTTGAGAGTAGGTACTCCAAATGTCCTCAGAGGTAGCAGAAGCAGGTTCTTGGGTTCAACTCGTCGCCATAAATTGTAGTGATCACTCCAGGCAGGTAGATGTGTTTCTAGAGGATTTATTCAAGTTGGTTACAAGATGAGTAATACTGTAGTATTCAGCCCCACCAGGAGCAGCCAGCAAGGTGCTCAGCCCTTCTCCAACTGTGCATTTCATAGATAAACATTCCATATTACATCATCTCCACAGTGTTCCACAGGTGGAGCAGTGAATGACAAGAACAGCACTATAACCAAGATACTACACTCTCGCTAACTCATCCTTTCTTTTTTGGGTCCTTTTTTAGCCTTTTCTCCCCTCTCAGTTTCCTCCAGGCACTCCCTCGCTTCCCAGTTTTTCCTCGCTTCCTCCCCGTTAGCTGCTATGTTTATCTCCTATTGTCTTGCTCTTTCTCCTCACTTCCTTGTCGTCTCTCTTTTCGCGTCCAGTGCAGAGTTGGCGTCGCTCTCAGTTTGTTTGCGTTGGTGGCAGGGTGTTAAGAAAGGGGCACGGTGGCCTGCCACCGCCTCTGTTGTCTAGCACCCTGCTGCTACTGCCACAACAGAGGGTGACTTCGCCCCCAACAAGTGGCTTTTTGTTAAGTTGTTTTTGCATTGCGCATTGATCGCCATGCCCTTGGCCCGTGGGCACTGGGGCTGGAACATGTTAGCCTGGGAATGCTCTTTCTCTCAGTTTGTACTGGCTCGAAACATTGACAAAACGTTTTGAATTTAATGCCCTATGTTATAAATTGGAACTTTTGGAGAAAAATGCTGTTGTTGAATTACACAAGAGGACGTACTTACAATATCAACCTTATGCAATTATCACAATATTGCTTCCTATCGCTGTTTGTCTGATTTGATAACAGCCTAAGCGCCCTGCACATCAGTCATCAAAAAGTGCTTTCATGTGTTATCTGAATTTTTTTTATATATCGAAAAAGGCTCAGGAGCAGTCAAGTTTCTGCAAAGCAGGCTCTCTCCCCGTCAGAAAGAAATAAGTGCTCTTTGGATACGTTGCCGTCAGAGGCGTGATATCTGACTCTGTCTCGGGAACTTCACAGAGAGGGACAGAGCGAGGGGACGACTTGGCCTGAAGTGAGTGAGTGAATGGGAGAGGGAAGGAGTTTTGTCTATGAGTAAACCTATGATTAGGGAGGGGAGGTCAAGCCCATACTCTGACAGGCTGCTTTTCATATGCACACTTTTCTTAAAACACATCTCTCAGATCATATCATTATATTTTACTGTCCTCACACACACTCATGCTCTCTCACCCCACCCTTCCCCGCGTCTTTCCTTTCCCTGTTGACCCCTCGCTCCTTCCCTCCTAATCATTTACCGAGCACTTTGTTTCTAGTTCATTCTCACTGGCACCTTGTCTGTCTGCTCGCCCTGTGCGTGTGCTCACTAATTCTACTTCAGCAACTGAGTAAAAAAAATATTCATTTTACATCTCTGTACAAGGAACGCTTCTGCACTTGGAGTCGCATGCTGCTATCAGTTTATATTTATTCTTAGTTAAAACATAATGAAACCTCTCCACTTTTACTTAAACACGTTGTCTCTGTTTTTTTTCCTTTCTCTTTTGCGTCACTCTACATGTCTTTCTCACCATTCCCTCTCTCTTTGGTTTCTCATTCCTTCACCTTCTCTCCCACCCTTTTTACACCTTTCCCTTTTTTTGCTGACACATTCTCCCTTACTGTTCTCCATCTCTCTCTGTTTCACTCCGATCTCACTCTTTCTTTACCCCCTTTTCTCTCTCTCTACCCCATCCTATCCACTCCAATTAGTTTCTGTGCCCTTCCCTCTTGGTCTTCCACTCTACTTTAGTCTCTCCCTGTTTAACCTTTTCTCTTCCTCTTCTTTTATTACTCTCGCTATTTTCTCTAGACCTTTCACTTACTCCTTTGCTCAAAATTCCCTGCTCCTTAGTTCCATTGGCCTCTCCACGATGCTCTCCCCTTCTCCCTTTCCCTCTACCAACTGTCTGCACATCTCTATAAGCGTTCCTCTCTCTCACTCAGCCCACACCTCCCTCTGTATTTTACTCTCCTTTTCCTTCTTTTGGTTTTTGTTTCGAACCTAACTCCACCTGAGAAAAATTCTTCTTTCATTATTTCGCCTCCACTATCTCTCTCCCGTCTCTATATTATTCATTATCTTGCACACTCTCATCTCTCAGGCCTTCTCCATGTATTTCTTCCTCCCTAAGTCCCCACTCCCTCTTCTACTACCTCCTCCTCCACTCTTTACCTGTTTCTCCTTCCCTTCTCTTTATTTCACTGTCTTTTTCTTCCACCCACCTCCAGGTTTACTATTTCTATATCCCTCCCCACTGATCTCTTTTTCTCCTACTACTTCCATATCCTCTCTATCCTACTCTTTTATCTGTCATCTCCACTGTCGGTTTGGTTCCCTTTCTTGCATTCTCTTGGTCTCTTTCTCTCTCACAGCATTATCTCTTCAATATTTTCCCACCTGTCTATTACATTGTTGCATCTCGCTGTTCCTCCCCTCCATCTTTCTCTCTTTACCCCACCGTTTTGCTTTCTCTCCCTCCTCCCCTCATATTCTCTCCTAATTCCCAAATTCCATCTCTATATTTTTGTTTCAGTTTCTTTGTCATTCATTCTTTGTCGCTCCCTCTGTCTTTCTCTCCCGCTCACTAATTCTCTTACTCCCAATGTCTGTCTTTCTGTCTCTCTCATTTCAATATTTATTGGGATACTTTCCACACAAACTCTTGGACCTGAATCAGTCGTGCAATTCGGTGCACATACTCTATGCTGTCTAACTTGAATTGTCCCGGTTGCCCCCATACAATCCAGACTCTCCTTGGGTTACAGAAATGTATGTTCCGTTTCGGCATAGAATGAAAAGCCATATGTGTGATGAATGTACAGTGGGGGTTTAGCTTCCCTTGGCATAGCCAATAGGTCTCGCCTTTGGGAACTTATACATGTTTGGTTATCCAGCACAATATACTTGGTGCAACATCAACTGTTGCATGGCTAAACACTTATTAGGTCCCAAAGGAGAGACCTATTAGCTATGCCAATGCTTGTTATTAAATGTGTTTAGTTGCTTTTTATTATTCCAGTAGAGGGCACACTATTCGTTAGTCATGTTTTTGCTCTCAATTCTTTTGAGGGCATTTTCTGATTGAACCACTCCTTTCTCCTCCATTTCTAGGTTTGTAATCTCTACTTTGGTTGCATACTGAGTCAGCTGGTGTTTCATACAAGACTTTCTTTGATAAGCAATTGTTTACTGTACTTTCCACTTGCTCACTGGTATTGCCGGGGCTGAGTGATGCGTATCCTTGGTCATCTGACTTTCAGGCAGGCCCAGTGGAGGCGTCGCCCCACTGCCTGCCGGAGAGCCAGCAAACACAAAAATAATACGATATTCTAGCATCCTTTTATTTATCGTTTGCCGGCTCTGAGCATGCTTTTACAAGGGGGGCATTGGAGGGTGGAGGAGGAGTGCTTGTGCCCTCCCTAATTGCTCATGTGTATTTGGCCAGCCGTCTCAGGCTGACTAAAACACACATGCACACTTAGGTTCCCCAACCCTGCTGCATTCAGCAGCCGGGCTGGAGAAACCCCCACAGACTCCATGACCTGAGCAGGACGCCTTTCCTGCCTACACAGGCCAATCCCCAGGCTGCTCTGCAGTGCAGGGATTGGCTAGGAATCTGTCCCAGGGGCTGCTGGGGCCCAGGAATGAGCGACGCAATGCAGCAGGCGGCCGGCCGTGTCAGCTACGTTTTTTAAAATGTATTGTTAGCAACATGCCCACCCTCATGCGTGCTCTCCCACCCAGTGCTCCTTCTACCCGCCTCACCACCCTTTGTTAATGGCAGCCGCTACTGGGAAGGCCTCCGCCTTGCAGGTGTCCTCATTGTAAAATTAGCAAGAGCCTCCATCAAAATTGGAATTTGCATCAAAAAGTGTCAAGGGCAAGAGTCCTTTGCCATTAAGTTCCGAACAAAACAAGAACGGGGTATGCTCACTAAGAGACTTTTGTATTACCCTGGGTCAAAAGACAAATGTGAAAAGTTTGACCAACTTTGACCAACAAGTCAGGTGGATAGGGGGAGACAGAATGAGATCAAAGAGTGAAGGATGCTTAGGCTTAACCGTTATGGTGAGACTAATCAAAAATCCCACTGATTGCTGCTCTCAGTAAGCCAAACATCAATGGACCATGGTAGAAGACCAGCCAGTAGGTTTGGGGTGAAACGAAAATGTAATTTGGAACAAAGAAAGTGATCAGATGAGAAAACATGAGGAGCCACAGTGTTGTGAGACACCCCTAGAGGGGGAAAACAGGTGGAGCCCTGCAGGTTCTGAATTTGCCAAAGACAAAGCAGTATTGCCCTTTCTCCCATTCCTCCTTTCCTTCTTAGTATTGTCCTTTCTTCCATTCATCCTCATGATTTTTATGGCGAAGCATGCTTCATATCCTGTATGAAACCTGACATGACATCCGGTAGAATTACTAATTTATTCACTATTGAGTCACATTGGTTCACTGATTTGTCTTTGGCAAATATTTGTGCCCACATAATTAGTTGGTTTAGTCACCCCAATTTGACATCAGTTGCCTTTGTGAACTTTGCTAACGATTTTAGCACATTAATTTGTGTATCCAGTTTGTCCACATGTAGCCTCCTAGCCATGGTGATGGCTGATAATTTTTTCTAAAATGCCTCACACCTCATGACTCCTCTGACATTGCTTCAAGGGGGATACCTTGGGGTTCCAGGATGATGATCTATCAGCTTGTCCTCATTCTCTCTCTCTTGGATGGTGCGTACTGCTGGTCATATTCAGCCACAACAGTTGTCAATCTGCGATCTTCCTCCTCCTACCCGACACCCGCTGCTGTCAGAAGGGATTTGCCAGCTGCCTTAACCTCTAATGATTTGTTTGGACTCTGGGAACAGTGTCGCAGCAAGGGGAGGGGCGGTACACCCAGGCGGCACAAGTTTTGGGGGCAGCGGCTGCCAGCTCTTACCTGTGGCCATCGCAGGGCGCACAGGAATCGCCAGCACCCTCCCCCCCTTTACCGGCAGCAGGGCGGCAAAAGCAGTTATTGCAGATGGCAACAGGTCTAGCTACGCCACTGTCTGGGAACGTAGCTCTCTGAATTGGGGGAGGGGTGTGGTTTACCAGATTATAATAGTATCCCTTAATGAGCCTACCCCTTTCCTGTTTTGTTCGGAAATGAATGGCAAAAGACTCTTGCCCTTGACACTTTTTGATACAAATCCCAATTTTGATGGAGGCTCTTGCTTCTTTTCCAAGGGGGACACCTACAAGACGGAGGCCTGCCTTTTTCACTTCTGAGGATGAGACACCAGCTTGTCCTTCCCGCTGGCTGCCTAAAGTAGTTTAGAGTCCCGAGTCATTGAAGCACTGCTCAAATGTAACTTCTAAAGTCGGGTTACTATCTTCAGCTCAATTGCACTCTATTGCACTGTTTCACTGTAGCACTGTGACACCACTTTTTCATCTATAAAGACAGCTGTTCAACATGGCGTCTCGCAGGGGTCTGCCATCAGCCCGATTCTATATAATATCTACTTGAAACCACTTATTCCCCTTATTAGATCTTTTGGAGTGGAAGTAATAAACTATGCTGATAACACAAAGCTAGTGTTCTCAGTGGAAGGGAACCAATCAGTGTCTATGGATAAATTCGACAAGTGCATGCAATGCACTACCATTTGGCTTAGGAAGAACTACCTTCAATTTCATGGAAACAAGACAGGGGTTGTCTATTGTACCTCAAGTGAGATAGCCCACCTACTCCCTACCGAATTCCAGCTGACCCCCACAGGCACACCACTGATTCCAACTAAATCGGTACGTAACCTGGGGGTAATGATAGACAACAATCTTCAGCTGGACTCGCAGGTGAATAAAACCGTGGGTACCTGCTTCTCCTTAATTAGAGCACTAAGAAAGATCCTCCCACTACTTCCCAATTCAGCTAGAATAGAAATAGTGAGGAGTGTCATCATGAGCAGGCTGGACTATTGTAACTCCATGCACCTTGGAGCTCCAAACTCCTTGATAGGGAAGTTGTAAAGGATACAAACCATATCAGCCATACTGGCGTTAAATCGACAACGCAGGTCTTCTACATCTTTGGCACTGAGAGACTTACATTGGCTGCCTATGCAGCAAAGAATACAATTTAAGTCTCTCTGCATTGTTTTTAAAGCTGTTCATGAATTGGGCCCTAAACCATTACAGAGAAAATTGTCGTGGTAATTGCCCGCGAGAAATCTCCGTTCCTCCTCAGCCTATCTAATAAATACCACAAAATTCAAAAGATCTAGAGTAGGAGGGAGAGCCTTCAGTACGGTGGCCTCCCGGTTATGGAACAACCTCATGATGGATATCAGACAGTCTGACAATCTCAAAAAATGAAAACTTGGCTGTTCCCGAGAGAGGAGAAATATGCTGTTCTATCTTGTCCTCCCCTGCCTAGTATCTACCCTTGCATGACTAGTATGTAGGTAACACCAAGGTAACTCTCTCAGCGCCAGGATACCCGTAGGGTGACAGAGTGCTATATAAGAACATATTACATTACATACATTACATTATATTACATTACATTACATACATGACATTACATTACATTACACAACTGACACACTATTGGGCAAATGGAGTGTCTCTTTAATTTGGCAGTGGCTGTAATAGATGGTCCACAGAAGAAGCGGAGGAGCACCCTGTAAGGACACAAGCCATATTCCAGCTAGTATGGCCACCTCTGCATTTGCCAGTCTCAGCCACCATGACGACACTCTAATGTCACTCACTTTGTCGCTCACTGCCCCTCTTGCCACAGCAGTTTGCCTAGTTTTCCACCCTTGCCGCCTTCCCAGCACTCTGGCAGTTCAGGGATTCAAAGGGCCTTCACTGACCTGTCCAACACCTCACTGGTGCAGTACATCATCTAACTGCAGATGTGTCAGGGTGGCCAGGTGCTTGGCACCTAGAGGGGGAGTAAAAGTGCAAGATGCAGGAGGTTTGCACTGGGGTTGCACTAAGCGTGAAGCTGCTTACCACAATACCGCTTATCCCAATACTGTCCCTAATCACTGGCCACCTCTCCCATCGACCCACACGGCTCCTCCTCCTCCCTGCCACAGCAACAGGTGCTGAGACGCCGAAGAGGGGCCTGTGTCTCACCCATGTGAATGTTTGTGGCATGCAGCAGACACTGCGTGGAGTGGGGGCCCTGCTGAGAGTGCCCAGGGTGCCACAGGGATATGCAGTAAATGGCGGTTAGGAAGTCAGGTAAAAGTCCACAATGTTCGTATCACATCAACTAACTTTTTCAAAATGGAAATGTAACGTAACATATCGGCACAAAATAACAGATGTTTATTGTTACCCTGCTCATTGGTGGTCATTTTTAGGTCGAGCCTAGCGTTGCAGCGCATGCGCTGCTCCCTCTGCGAGGCATATTGTAGTATAGACAGATGTGGAAGCACCGTGGAAGCTCCACCCATATTTTTCATTGGCTGGCGTCATCGTCCATTGGTAAATTAGGGGTTGGTTTCAGCGGGGAGCAGATTTCTCTTGAGCACTTTCACAATTTGCATGTTACTGTGAGTTCCCGAACACTGGTGCGGAAGACTACCTTGCCTAACCAGCTTCTGTTTAGATTAGAGGATGCGATGGCCCGCTACACGATGATAGCTTCTCTGGGGCTCCCATAGCTATGACACAGCGGAAGTCACAGAAGCAAAAGTTGAGCACACAACTGTCCTTTAAACGTCGACTGAAGTTTGTGCCTCTTTGTTCTTGTGACACACAAAGGGTCCCAAAAAACAGAAGAGTGAAGTGCGCAAAAAATTAATGCCAGGCGAGTGCCAGGAATGGAGAGGGGAGCAATGAGTTCCAAAGTGTAAGGGTGTGAAAAGGGATATTGACCCTAGGTATTGGACCGTGGGTGAGCGGGTCATATATGCCAACCACCCTACAGCAAAGAAGAAATATACAGATAGGAGCGCCCACACCCCTCTGCCAGACAGACAAAAATCCTCCATTTTGCAGAAAATGTAATTTTTCCGTTACACTTCACCAAGCAAGGTAACAAATTGTAAAAGAGTAGTGGGAAGGAGTGATTAGATGTTTCAGAACAAAGATCCTATAGTCATAGTTTGGTCCGATAGAGGCATCTGCTAAAATCATGAGATTGGGGGATGCCAAATGACAGAGCCAACTGGAAAATTAACTGATGGTTTACCGGCCGAACCAAGCATGGCAGACGCAGCCTAGAGACCAGTGAAGTCTTGGAGCGTTACTCATAGGGTTAAGCTTAAAAAGTGTATGGAGTATACCCAAGATAACAGACACTCGCAGCAAGTGGACCATTGGTTGTTATTACTAAATGTTGTCATCTTAATGTTATAGACTGTGATTAAAATGAATAACCTCTTGATAGCAGTCCCTTGAAGTGTTTGCTCGGATAAATCTGCGGCCTTTTACCTTCCACAACTGGTCTCAGTGATTGGTGAAAAGCGGTTAATGACTGAGAGTGGCATGAGTGCTCGGATTATTTTGATTTTATGTTTCACCTTTGCCTTGTTTGTGCTGTTGTTATCCCCTTGGAAAGTGTCCAGTACCCTTGGCCCTTGCATGTGTCTGTTCTGGGTTGAAAGCTCTCAGTAAAGGCCTACCACGGCTTCCACTATCAAATGCTTATTATTGTAAATCTTGTGTTCTTTCCCTCTTGTTTTGCTTATGTTTTCCTTTGTACTGAGTATGTGCTAAAACCTCATTCTTTTCATTCGCATTAGTAACCGATGCTGCAATTGTTGCCTGTTCTGAAAGTGGCCGTGCGGCGAGAAGGAATAGCTAGGAAAGTGTTGCTGTAGGAAAGAATCCCGCAGTCCAAACAAATGCGCCCATAAGATTTTACATTGTATCTGTGCCCCTCAATCACAAAAGACCCCACTATATTGGTTTGATAAGGCATCGTTTGTGTTCTGAAAAGCCACGTTGTCTATGTGTAGGAGTCGGTTATGGAGTGGAGAGTGTTTTAATTGGCACGGCACAGTGAAAGCACTCTTCAGCGGGCTTTCCGAACGCATGCAAATGTTGTGAAGGTTTCCATACTCATTTTTATTGGCTGTGCATTTCTCAAAAGGACCTTATTTGCAAATCCCCACAGTGATATGGCGCTCTTCTCTTTTATTAATTTAATAACAAAGACAAAAGAGCAACAACACCAGGCAATAGGCAGCATTAGTCAGGCAACAATACAGTGGTATAGAGCGGTGGTCAACATTGTTAAAGTATGTAATATGCACCACGCCACTTGCCCCTCCCCCCTACCCCCTCCAAAACAAGGAAAGCAATAACAAGAATAACCAAAGTGTGGCATGACTGATATGAATCCCTACCGGCTCCGGTAGCTACAACATGCTATTTAAAACAACATAGGAGCATCGGCATCATCTAGTAACAAGCTCATCAAGGACCGACAGCCGCTCGCTGTGCAGCATGCAACCCGCACCAACCATTACATGTGTGTTGCTTCTTATGCTGTTAACAGCAGGGCATTTTCTATTTGTCCTCAATGTTCAGCATATGTAAACAACGCACCACAGTAGACGGAGGAAGTGCCCACAATGTACTGTAATGGTTTATTACTGTGTGAAACCCATATTTAAGAATGCAAATGCTTCTGCACAAACTCCTTCCGAAGCAGCCCCCCTTAGACGATAGTGGCCTCTTCGTATGGTATGGTGCTGCTTCGCGTCGAGGGTTTATTGAAACACTACGGGCCATATTATCAAGGACGCCGATAACATTATCGCCGCTTTAGCGGCAGGAAACTGCCGCTAGAGCTGCGATAATGGGCTTGATAATATGCCCTTGTGAATTCCCATAGAAGCCCAGGTTCACACCAGAAGATGGGCTTCGATTGGAATTCTCTGCGGCATATTATCAAGCCCATTACCGCCGCTTTGGCGGCAGTTTCCTGCCGCCAAAGCGGCGATAATGTTATCGCCTTCCTTGATAATATGGCCCAACATACTCTGTATAAAAGACTCTCCGGAGGCGCTTACTGCAGAAAGAAGGCCACGATTATTTCAGGATAGATAATAAAGTCAGAAGGCTGAACGGTCCAGGAAAGGCATGTTTCATGATACAAGGTTTGATGTTGGTGTTTGCGTAGCATTTACCACCTCTCGGACGGTATACGGTAATGTACAGGGCTTTAAAGGGACATCATTTGTATTGCTTACACCGTAAACCATAGCTGGGATCATGGAACAAAAACACTAAGGAAATCGTGGAGTGAGTTTATGCACTGTGGGGCAGATTTACTACTTCTGGCTCATCTCTGCTAATAAGCAGGGATGCACCAGAAGAGTTGCGACGCATCTGCCCACCCGTGTGCCACCACTGATGCACCGCATTTACAATGCGGCGCACCGTGGTGCACGGATGGGCAGATGCATGTCGCATCCCCACAGCGGAAAGGCGGCGCATTGCTGGAGTTGCATCACAAGCGCGACACAGCTCCAGCAAGACTCGGGGTATCCCTATCCGTAACATGCTGCGTCAATCCTTACGCCTGCTTCAAGCAGGCGCAGGGTTTTGACGCAGCATGGCCGTAAAAGTGACTGAGTGAAATCTTATAGATTTCACTCAGCCACTGTTCGGAGGCGTTCCTGCGCCGGAACGCCCCCCCTGTGCCGGAACGGCCACATGTGGCGCAGGGCTTTACAACGTGATGCATCTCTCTAGATGCGTCACGTTGTAAATAGCCCGCAGCATGGCGCTGGCTTTGCGACGCCTCTGCATCACAAAAGTTACATAACGGCGGTGCAAATCTGGCATAAGGGTCTTGTAAATTTGCCCCTGAGATTATTTAGAGAAACATCCCCTTCGTGATATTAGAGGAGTGTCTCTCTTTGTGCTCAGCATGGTGAGAATGGAATTGCAATGCTAAAAAGAGAAACTGTTGTCCCTAGAGAATATGCAATTTAAGTAGTAGGCTTCACGTTAGACTCTCGGACACCCAAAAGTCGTGTTATTGCTTTGAAGAAATATTCAACATATTTTCACGTTTCAAGATATGTGTTTCTTGCCATTCCAGCACTTAGATCCATATAAATACTGCAACCAGAGCACCATTGAGTAAATGATAGTTTGACTACTTGTTACGTTGATGCATATGTTTCTAGACACATTTCTCAATGAAGGTCTTAAAGCAGTAGGACTTTGAAATTCCAGTTGTATAAATGTGCTAAAACTAAACTTAACTCCTATGATTGTGGCACCATTTGACTCAGGATGTTTTTGTCGACCTAAGGGTTAGAGGAGCTGCTGCTTATATAGTATTTACAGTTGTGCTGTTTCTGACTTTCCAGCTTCACTTTTATCTTGATGACTCGCTTGATAGAAGTGCAGTTTAGGTAGAAACCAACCAGAGACTTGCAGTTGGTGTACAGTAACCTGTACAGCTTAGGTTTCTCCATAAATATCAGTTCTCTAGTAACCATGTGTAAAATAATGCAGTTCTCATTTGTACTCTGATAGACACTCTCTTGAGTGCTTTGACTGTTGTTTGGAGGAGATTTGGCCATTCCAAAAAAAAACCACCTGTGCGCTTTTAGTGCATCCCGACACCTTAGTACAGGGGTCTTCAAACAGGGGACATTAACTGAACCCTAAGGGGTGCGCCAGACTCTGGCAAAAAGAAGTATCATGCTAAGTGCTTTGTTTTAAACTGAAAAAAAAACGAGCGGCAGTAAGCCACTCTGTAATGGGCCATCAATAACATTTTTTATGTCGAGCCTGTGCAGCGCATGAGCTGCTCTGCGAGGCATGCTATATTAGAGTATGGACTTGAAGCTCCGCCCACTCTCCGCCCGTATTTTTCATTGGCTTGTGTCATTGTCCTTAGTAAATGCTGGCTTCTGGTTCGTTAATAAGCTTGTTAGTCTCTCCTTAGTACCGCCATGTCTTCATTTGTATCCTTATATGAGGACTGGCCCTTTTACTTCTGCTGTTACCCGGTATGTCTTATTTCGTCTGTAAGCACTATTTTCTTTAATGAATTTCTCCGACTTCAGGCACAACATGCTTTCCTGTAACATTCAGTGCCCCATGCGCGCTTTCACTTTCCATGCAGCTCGGGACAATGGCGGCCACTTCTTTGTAATTAAATAGGACTCACATTTACAAGAGTTTAAGCTATTGGCATTGTAAATGACAATGCATTTTATTTATGTGCTAATAATCAAAACAGAAACATAAAAAGGCATTTACAATGGCAATAACCTAAACTATCGCAAATGCGAGACCTATTGCATTGCAAATGCTTGTTATCAATGTCAGAAGGAGGAAAGGCTAAGTGGAACCACCAGGATTTGAGCCTGTGACCATAAGGTTAAACACAGGCTCCAAAATCCTGGAGTGGATGCAAAAGTCTATTGAGCCACTACACGTGGCTAAAAAGATCACTAATACTGAAGTTCGGTATTAATATTTTTATTAACTTTAGATGAGAAAAGTGCATGGGAATCAGTTACATGTACGACAATGTGGTTCAAAATATAGATCATTACAAGCATTTCCATTGTGTAAATGTAATATGAGTAGTCATTCCGAACAAAAAAAGTACTAAATATGCAAGTAAAACATTTAAGCCTTTCATAACACACAAATGACACATGCTAAATACAGCATGACAGGTTATCACAGCAGTCATCATGTGAATACATGACAAGACACTACTTTCAAAACAAATATGCACATAAATGAATATAAAAAAAAATACAATATATCTGCTGCCCAAACTCTTTAATCTGAGCATGGAGGGTCAGCCAGGCAGCTCTCAACTTCCTCCTGTAGAGTGGTGTCATGCATGACTGCTAAGAATGAGGCTTGAAGGACACTTCCATAATGTCCTGGGTCTTAATTTGGGCTCTGCGACAAAGGTTCACCCAGCACTTGCAGCAGAACTTTGCCCACCTGGTTTGGGAACCCACTTCCCTGCATGGCATGGCAATGTCAGCCAGATTTGGGCCTGTGCTGCCTTCCTCAGGTAGGTCTCTGGACCCCCATAATGGTAAGGGTACTTTTCAATAACCCCCTCGCAGATGACTTCCAATTCAGTATCAGTGAATGAGCTAGCCTTCTCGGCCAGCTATTACAAATGGTTCAACCACTACTTTTAATATTTATTAAAACTCCAGTTCAATGATGAAGTTGGATTTTAAACATGTTGGGTGAGACCTATGAGGAGACCTGCAGGACTGGACCTGATCCCACTTGAACTCAGAAAAAAGAAGTGTACTCCAAGGGTAGGTTGGTGATCTCCTCTGTGGATACAGTGACAAAGCAAGCTGAAGTGCTCACCTGACAAGTTACAACTTGACCTGGACTGAACCCTGCTCATTGCCTCTACTGGCGTGAGTCCTGACCCCTAAGTGCTGTCTTGAAGGTCCTGGGACCAACTAAATTTACCCTACAATCCCTGCAAAGCTGTGGGACTTAATAAAATTCTGACTTCCAGTCACTGGTTTACCAGAACCACCTACGCGAGACAATCTGACCAAGGAGCAACTTCTCTGGGCTGAAGAAATAGGATATAAACTACAGCCTTCTCCCCCTGGAGGGTTCTGTACTCCAAAAATAAGACTACATTAGAAAGTTGAAAGCTTGACTAGGCTACAAAGAGAAAAGTATTCAGCCAACGAGTGGACTTACCTGGATGCAAAATTTGAACTTTTCCTGCTCATAGCTTTTCCTGCCATAACTAGCTGCCTCCTCAGATGCAGCCTGCAACTTTGCTCTGTTGGAGGATTTTGAATTCCAATTCAGAGTTTGAGTCCCAAGATAAAATCTCTGACTTGGATGTACCTGCTTGGCGTATGCGACCGAGCTCCATTGAAGTCAACCTGAAATCGCTCTCAGGTCCGATTACCCGTGAACAGTGACTTCTAAATGGTACTAAACATTTTCCTGGCAATTTGTCTCCTAAATCTTTTTAAATTCATAAGTCGTCACCCTTATTTGGATTTCTGTTGTTTTGGTGACATTTTTTTAATTAAATATTACTCTAGTTATAAATTTGAGTAAGATGTTTGTTGTCTTGTGCTTTTGACTTTTTTGATACTTCTAAATGCTGTAAATATTTCTCTAATTTATACCTGTCTGATTGATCCTGTTAACAGTACCAGGGGTCCCCCATCTTTTTAAATTATTGAAACCTTTGCCTGGAAACAACAGGTTAGTGACTTTATTATTTATTGTAGACTATCATCCACTCCAGTTAATAATTTGCTTTCTAACAGATGTGAACATCAGAGGTGATACTTTGGATAGACCCAGTGGCCATGAAATGGAGGGGATTATTATTTTGACATAGGCAGAGATGGCCTGGGAGTGGGATGTAGTTGAATCAAGCTCCCAGTCTGGAACCATGTCAAGGATTGCATCAGGTGAGAAGTAGTATCTGGCGATGACAGCCTCTCTTGCCATGCACAACATATTTATTGAATAGTTAGTCTACAAAAATAGAGACACAACTAACAACACAGTCACTGACATAGTGATAGCAGGAAAAGATGCTTGGTGTGTGAAATAATATCCTATTTGGTCAACCTAACTGTGATTGGTTTGTGTTGAATGGTGTTTCTGCTGGAGATGGGTGGTAGAGTTGAAAACAACGATCCTTTCATTTCCAGATGTGTTGTAAGTGTTGCAAGCCTTTCTATATAAATCACCAACATTTCTTTTTAACTTTAAAATATCCTACCTAAAGTATAAACTGCATAATTACTGATTATGTAATACAAATTGTTAAAAGTTATGTTCAGAATTAATATAATTTAAATTATTTAAAAAATAAAAGTGCTTATTATTTTATTTAAATCATGTTATTTAATTATTTTTAATACATTAATTATTATGTTTTATGTATATATTTTTAATATTAAATTAAATGTAATTTTAATTTTAATTATATAAAATAATGTAATTTCATTAACATAATTTGCAATGGGGTTATAATTTAAGTTGTTGGTTCCAATATAATCTATGAGAGGCTGTTTTAGTATCAGTGGTTATCCACATGTGGTGCTGGACTTACTATAGCTCTGAGATGGAGTACATTTACTATTGTTTTGGGTCATTTTTGGCGGAAGCAACTTTAGAAGTGCAGTTTGTGAATAGGAATGGGGGTTAGTCTTTTGTGGGTGGGTATCACCCCCTCTCTGAACCCCTTTCTTACATTTCCTGAACCCCTCCTTATTTTTCCCTCAGTCCCTTCCATTTAGTAGTAAGTATTGCTATTTTCCAGCCACTCCCGTGTCCCTCCCAAATTTATTAAAAACATGTATGTGTGCGGAGATCTCCACAGTGGTGGCTGAGATCTCTGCACAGAGAAGATAGGAGATGCAGAGGTGTAGAATAGCATTCTATAATATGTTTAGTAGAGCTGTTTTAATACTAAAAAATGTACTACACATGCAGTTTGTGAACAGGCTGCTTAGTCTATATGTGCAGAGAATATGAGGTAAAATCCCCACTGACCTTACTATATCAGATAGAAGGTGTACCATATAATAAATTGGACTACTTGAATAATATCTTGAGGAAGATCTTAATATTCATCTTTCTGTACGCCAGTCTTTTTCCGTTAATGCAAACCAGTTTGAGGCAGAGTTGACGAGCATATCGACCAAAACTTGATGGGCATATCAGCTTTGTCTTTCCCCACTTAATTCTCTATGAGAATTAATTCAAACCAAAATCAGTATCAATACTGTAAGAAGCTACACCATTCAAAAGAATGTGAAACAAGCATACACATATCTAGGCATTCAGGAACGGATTATAACCCGTTGTCCTGCATTAAGTTAAATTAGCTGTTAAGCTGGTTTGAAAAGAAATATTTACTCAAGACTAAACATACTAGCTAAAAAGTAAAGCTTTACATAAGATATGATTCAGCTATGCCTAATCAAAAGCAATTTGTAGTAATCAGGAAACATAAATCCAAGTTGAGTTGATGAACTTTATTGAAGATACTGATATAGCTGCAACAACCTCCAGCATACAGACTAATACTGGTCCCATTTAGAACTCCCAGTCATGATGCAGTTCTTTTACATCATACTTGCATCATGACATTCTAGACATTGCCACATATCTCCCCCCTTACATAACACAAAAAAACATAACAAAGAACAAAATATATAAGTATAAACCGTAAGCTATAGGTTTTCTTACTACATCTATTAACAGTTATGTTTAATATAATCAAACATGAATTTCTACAATGGTACACAATATACATACGTTTTCCATCTATTTATAAATGGGAAACCTTACATAAATTTCCAAAACTCCAGGTTCTTCCATCATCCAATTTAGCCACCGAACCCTTGACAGATATTATTTTATGAGGCTGGGAAAACTTGCTCTCACCCTTCTTCACAAATCCAAATTTCTTTACCACCACCCAATCATCTTCCATAAACACTTGTTCTTTAACGCCTTTCCTGTTGTCAAAAGCAATCTTATTATGTTTTTGACACTCAGCAGCCCTAAGCCTCATATTATCTCTGTCTACCCAAACCTGGTTCTTTTCTTTTAACCACATAGGAGATTCTTTGTTTCCTGGCTCTCTTCCCTTTAAAGCAACAAAAGGAGATTGACAAAGGGAAAAGTACTAATGACAACTCAATGGTAGTTAATCCTCGTCGCCAAAATTTGTAGTAATCAGGAAACATAAATCCAAGTTGAGTTGATGAACTTTATTGAAGATACTGATATAGCTGCAACAACCTCCAGCATACAGACTAATACTGGTCCCATTTAGAACTCCCAGTCATGATGCAGTTCTTTTACATCATACTTGCATCATGACATTCTAGACATTGCCACATAACTGTACCTTGTTAACTTAATAGAACATAAATCACATAGACTGTTTATAAAGTTATGACCAAATAGTCTCACTTTAAGGAATTGCACTGGAGGCTGGGAGAGGTTCAGTTATCAGAAGAGCTTCTGGTTATTATGCTGCGTGGAGGCACAGGACCCATGGCAAATAAACACGTCATGCCCTGCTGTCAATGTTGGTCCTCTTTGATACCGGAAAAAGATGTTCATAATGCATGTGGCCACTAGTCCTAAAATTCATATTGCCCCTGTCAATAAATATTTATTATGGCATATATCTGTATTTTCTTTTCAAGCGTTTGATGGGAACGGATCTCTAAAATAAGTTTAGATGGACTTTAATTTTAAATGTATTAATTTTTCTTTTATTATCCTTTTACTGGATCTTATAACTGTAATACCATATTTTTTTACTGATGTAGCTCTTTTTAGGAAGGCAACTACAAATCTAAAATTGAATGCAATCTAATACATTTTGCATGTTTGTATGAGTGAGCATGTTTGCATATTGTAAACAGTAAGTTAGTTAATATTTGTAGTGTCTGTGCTTTGGACTAATAAATTCAAAGGTTTGAAACTCAGGATGGGGCCATGTGAGTACCTATGGACGAGGGCTCCAGTACTAACAAAGGAAACCTTCTCAGAGCATTAGCTAATGTCAAAACCATGAAGGTCCATTCAGAATTTTAGAATCAATACAGAAGGCAAAACGCGGTTAGTCAGATTCAAATCAGCATCAATATTACATAGAAAAAAAGCAAATTGTGAGAGACAATAACATAAGGGAAAGAGCCATTATCAAAAATACAGTTCAGTAATGAACAAGCTCAAAATCAGCAAACTATCTAATGTGAAGACCGTCAGTTCAAAGGTGAAAGTCTAATTATAAAGTCAGATAGCAGACTGACAGAGGGGCTACCTTTGTAGAAGTGAGCAAAATGTCTAGCACACATCCCAGAAAAGGCACATTTCTCAGTTTCAGAGAGGTGGGAACGAACACTCATGACATAACATGAGTTTGTGTCATAGGGCTGAACTAATAAAGTTATGTTAACCTATCAACCTTGAAGAAATTGTGTTACAGAAGACTGGCTGCTCTCTAGAAGCCACCCAAAATATTTATACATATTGATCCCCTTTACTCTACAAACAAGGGAAATGACATTGAAAGATTGAACAACAAGCCATGTTATTTTAAATGAATTATAATACAGTTGTGGCTGCAGGTAGCAATAGCCTTGATTATTGAAACATGACAAGAACATCTCTGAAATGGCTTCCTCCTAAGCAGACAGGTTTGTTACATGAAAAGAAGCACCATGAAAAAAATCAAATTTTGACTATTTTATGAAAAGAAAAACACAGACGCCAAAAAGAAACATGAACTCAGGAAGGGTATTCTTTTAACTTTTAAAAGCCATGGTTTCATCAACTGTTAGTGCAAACAGGCAAACGTCTAGTAAACGCCTCATTTTCCAAAGTTAAAATCATTTAAATAAACATGATTTTGAATTATGAAATCTACTCTGACAGTATGTTCCTAGCAACATGTATTTTTCTGTTGGCTGTGGACTTGGCGCATCCGTGCATGTGGCTGCTACTCAAGACTTTAGGACTGATTCCTAATATAAAGCCAGTCTTGTGGTGCATGGTTGTTGTATTATTTACATTTTGGTACATTTTGAGCTGTGAGTGTAAATGTGGTCATGAGATGTGCATACTTGTCTATGAGGGTTAAGTCAACTTTCGGCAAAACTATCCCTGAAAATGGCTGGATAGATTGGAGAGAGAATATTGTTGCTGTAGTTTATGTAAAATTGCAAAGTCCAGTTTGTAAGTGGAAAGTATTGAACAATTTTTATTTTTAATCTGGAGGCAGGAAGGAATTACAATGTTGCGTCTTTAGATCTCAAATATTAGCAAACGTTTCTGAAAGCTGAAATGTGCCTGTGATGATATTATACTTCTTAAAGGTAACTCTAAGCTGGCATCTGAAACAGTTTCCAGTCTCCCAAGTCACATGGTTCAGCAAGGTCCAAGGCCCCTACCACTCTGATCTCATTACTCTGTAAGACTCGCATAGCTGTGTAGTTACCATTAGCAGCAGGTAACTGAATGTCATTTTTAGGCAGCATAAATGGTGTACATTGCTCCTTCCTCATTCTGCTAATTGGTGCCATCTATAATTTGCAATTTTTAATGTCGGTAATGAAGCAGAGCTGGAAAATCTACTATCTTTGGGTTTCAATTACATTAGCTGCTTAGCACTGTCAGTGATATTCCAGTACGGCTCTTGCACAGCCCAGGATAATCGCAGAGCTGTAGTCGGGCTGGTCAGCAGGGCACCTGCCCAGCAGTACTTACTATGCGTCAGTGTGTGCCAGTGAGCTGTGCGGGCAAGGCCTGGCTGCCTCTGCTGTTGAGCCTGCCAAAGCCTTGGCATTTGTGGCACTTCAGGCACTTCTCAGGTGACGCTGTTAATGTCATGGCAGTGGGTGAGTCATCTGCGTCAACTAGTTCCATGTCCTCTATGTTGGTTGCTGTCTCCATCATTCATTGGCATGGACCAGGCTTCTGCTTGCCATTGTACCATTCTTTTGTTGCTTAAGCAACACTGAGGCCTATATTTATTAATATTTCACACAACACAGAGCAGCAAGCCACCTTGCTGCACTGCTTGAAATGGATAGGGCAGGAATGCGCCGTTATAACATTATACGGCACACTCTTGCTCTCTTCTTGAGCGGGCACACTTTTGCCTGCCTAGTACCAACCTAAACCTAAACTGGGGTGGCGTGGTGAGCAAAATAACGATGGATTAAACCCAGATCTGTGACTGGGGGGTGAATGTTTTGCCAATGTGCAACATTCCGTCCATCATCTTGTGTGTTTTGCTAGTACCAACGCAGCACCCTTGCGCCATGGGGTTAGGTGGCGTGAGTTACAGGCAGGATTGCTTTTGTGCACGAGGGGCACCTTCCTGCACAAAAACAATCCTCAGAGGCATTTTCCTATTTTCTAAATGTGATGCAGAATTGGAAAAAGGAAAACAACGAGGAGAAATATAGCTATTTACATTTTAGTTCTTTATTTATTTATATCTGGTGCGGAGGAGTACAATAAAAGTGCATTTCCAGGTCTACCTTTGTTAGTAAATCTGGGAATGTGTCAGAATGTATTGGTGGATGTGTGGGAATGCCCACCATCCAAACAGGGAATGCCTCCCTGGTGCAGAGTAACACAAGCCATCGATTTGTCCAAACGTATCAAGCCACGCAGGACCAGCAAGGTGGCCTTGTGTGGCTGGATAAATCACAGTTAGGTTTTGTATCACCCTTCCGTGGCACAAGGGTGACGTAGAACATTGATAAAGATGGACCCGGATGCTTAGCTCAGTCGGCAGGGTTGATGGGCAGGAGGTGCGCAGTATAACCCCAACCCACCGCGTAATACAAGTGCAGCAGTGAAGTCAGAGGTGCAGGTAGCATCCCAAAATATCTCCTTGGATCCCATGTATTGACTGTACACCCCTCCTTCTCCAATACTACTGCCTGACTTGTGTGAATCATCTGAGAGGCCATAACTAGAGCCTGACAGGTCCACTGCCCATACTCGGACTCTCTCAAGGTTGCTTGCTCTCTCCGGATCATCTGCTGAGACACTCCTTGTCTTCACAGTGTCTTGAGTCAATTCATGGTCAGCAACTAAACAGTGAGGATGATTCTGCTGCTGCTCTGCAGAAGGTGGCGGGGGCCTCATGGTGGAGGGTGCTGCCAGTGCTCTGCTGCCAGGTGTGGCCCAACATCACCATCAATGCTGAGTCGATAAGTTACAGATGACGTGTGGGTGGTTGAAAGAGGCATTGGCAGTGCTAAGGGCTGGCTGAGGGCAGAGTCGTTGCAGACAGGGTGCAGATGTTGCCTGTTGATGGCCTTCCCAGGTTCCAAACAGAAGTTATGCTTCATTTCAGGAGGCTGCATAATGTCTTATCATATCCTGAGTTCTGGGGGTCTGTGTTTATGTTTGAGCTCACTGACTAGTATTGTGCAATCGAACAGACTTAAGCCCCTGCTCAAAGTTATACGTTTGAGTTTTGTTCTCTCTTTTATTGTATTTTCAGATTTTGGATACATTCCATTTCGTATATTCATAATCAAGCGCACTCAATCAAGCCTCCTTCATCGAACCTGATTGATCACCTTTTGTAAAACACTGGTTATCAAGTTATTTCTGAATAGTTCTTATACATCAACCAAGTCCTATACAATGTTTTCACAGCCCCAACATATTTTGTGTAAATGTTTTCCTTCTTATAGACTCTCCTTAATTTGTTCAGACACAGTTCGAAGGGAGGTACCTCTTTCGATTGCCCATATGATGTAATTACAGGTCTGGGAATCAGAATGGCAATAAACCATCATCCCTCGCTGCTTTTGGTGCTGTCCCCCAGTGCCTATAATCACCAGGTACTGAAGCTCCACCCAGAGGTACTTAGATGATAAACTATTACGGACGATTTACAGACATTTCTCCCTAAACAACTGTAAAAAAGTGCAAGTCTACATCATATGAGCCCAGTCCCCATTCTCGTACCACCTTGGGCATTTTGTCGAAATGTCTGTTTTTTGTTTATTCAGATAAACCGAAGAATAATACACAAGCCATTGGGCATACAATTGCATTCTTTTATATTTAACGCCTGTAATGCTGTAAAATTACTCTCACAGACTTCTTCCTAGGTTGTGGGGTTGATCTCGATAAGGGTTGTTTTTTTTTTCTTCTTTTTTAATTTTATCGACGTAAGACCTCTGACCTTCTGGTCAGTGACCTACTCTCCCCTCGCGCAGCTCCGTCGTTGTGCCCCTCCAGGTAGGTGTTGAGGCCCTCCTCCACCCGCAGGCTCCTGCCTGTGCCTCATCCCTGCTAGTCCAGTGGGACTTCTTCTGGTCCGCTCTGTCTGTCTTCGCTGTTTTTGTCTCGTTGTGCCTCTGCTGTCTCTTTGTGCCTCCTTTGTCCCTTTGTGCCTCTTCTGTTTCTTTGTGCCATTTCTGTCTAGCTCTGCCTCGTTTGTCTCTTTGTTCCGCCTCTGTCCCTATGTGCTGCAAAATGCGATGCAGCGTGCGAAACGAAATTCGTTTTATTTATTTAAATGTGTACTTACCTCCGTTCATCCATATTCCGGTGTTTACATTTCCCCACCCTGCCACTCCCACGCCCCGTCTCACCGCTCCACGGAACTCCCTCCACGGACCGCTACTGTCTCTTTGTGCTTCCTTCGTCCCTTTGTGCCGCTTCTGTTTCTTTGTGCCTTTTCCGTCAACCTCTGCCTCGTTTTTTTTTAGCTGCCTCTGTCCCTCTGTGCCGCTTCTGCCTCTCTGTGCCTTTGTATTCTATCTGAGCCTCTTTTTGTGCCTCGCTTGTCTATTTTTTGTGCCTGTGTTCAGTTTTCCACTGTTATGTCCTTGGTCCCGTTTCCCGCCGCTGCTGCCCCCGCGGCCCTCCCCTCCTTCGTATCCCCGCTCCCGCCTTCCAGCTGCTCTCCCTCCCTTGACTCCTACTTAATGGCGGCCGCTGTGCCGCCGCAAGCAGCGGGTGCGCCGCTGGCGCACCTATGTCAAGCCTCTCTGCACCCGTCTGCGACCTAACCACAACCTGTGCCAGGAACCCTGGTTCTCTGACTCCCCACCGCTACGACTCGACTGCCCTCCACGCACAGAACCCTGGAAGAAACAACAACTGCCAGCTGTCAACGCTGAACACCACCCATGCCCAGTTTTCCTGCTGAAAAAAACATATAGGAAACCTAATAAAGAGTGGACTAGCTACTTATATACACATGTACACACCCACAGATTTATGTCAATCAAAATTCATTTTTTATTTAATATTTTATATTTGAATGAAAAAGGGGAGAAGAATAAATTATACATCAAACTATAGATTTTGTATCATCCTCTCATAGAGGAAATTGTCAATTGATACAATTCTCTTTAGTCATTGAACTATACATACATACAAAATCATTACATATGTTAATATTGTATATTTGTAATCAATACCAAACCATAAGGAAAAAACAACAAGGAAAAAATTAATATCTTAAACATTTAACTTTCATGGCTAAGTACAAACTATGCACGTTTCAACCTTGTGCCTTCATCAGTTAGCCATGTGTTACTGATTCCTAGTGCTAGGGTCACGTAGTCAGTTAAACTGTAATTGTTCACTCTTGATATAGACTGAAAGCAGTGACAAGCGGGCAAAATCCTCGCCCGTTTACTAACTCGTACGTTATTTTAGTGCTCGTTCACATATGCGGAAGCCTCCGTCTGTGTCAGTCAGGTGTAACGTAGCATCATGACTTTAAAATACCGTGTGGTCAGCAATGAATTCATGATTGCTGACCGCACGGTAAGTCATGATGCTACGTTACACCTGACTGACACGGACAGAGACGGACACAGACGGAGGTTTCCGCATATGTGAACGAGCACTAAAATAACGTACGAGTTAGTAAACGGGCTCCGTATTAACCGGCTAATGTGAGCTGCACCTTCGAGACATCGTGCTGCGCTGGGTTCCGTGTATTTGTTTTACCTCTAATGCTTCAGAAATTCTGCCATCCTGAGAGGGATTCTTTCCCCCCATTTCTTCTTTTTCCACAATACATGTGAGGATATTGCCCGCTAGTCACTGCTTTAAGTCTACATCAAGAGTGAACAATTACAGTTTAACTGACTACGTGACCCTAGCACAAGGAATCAGTAACACATGGCTACCTGATGAAGGCACAAGGCCGAAACGCGCGTAGTTTGTACTTAGCCATGAAAGTTATATGTTCAAGACATTCATTTTTTCCTTTTTGTTTTTTCCTTTTGGTTTGGTATTGATTGTAAATATACAATATTAACATATGTAATGATTTTGTATTTATGTATAGATCAATGACTATACAGAATTGTATCACTTGGCAATTGCCTCTATGAGAGGATGATACAAAATCTATGGTTAGATGTATAATTTATTCTTCTCCCCTTTTTCATTCAAATATAAAATATTAAATAAAAAATGAATTTTGATTGATATAAATCTGTGGGTGTGTACACGTGTATATAAGTAGCTAGTCCACTCTTTATTAGGTTTCCTATATGTTTTTTTCATAAATGTTATGTAGACCCTGATATAGGAAACATTATTAGGGGTATCCCTGTTTTGTTACATATTGATACAGTTTTCCTGCTGACACTGCTGCCAAACCTTCACCCACCTCCCAACCCCGCGGCCACCGCCCACCCTCCAGACACCAGTGCACCGAACCCCTGAGATGCATCCTCCTCAATGTACTCTCCCTGCACACACAGCATCTGGGATCTCCTTGACTCCTTTTGGCAGACGTCGCCTTCCTCACAGAAACCTGGACAAGCTCCTCCTCTGCCCCCAACATCGCCACCTCCAAACCCAAGAGTTGCAAGACCTAGAGGAAGGACCGCCCCAACCACCCGGGAGAAGGACTCGCCATCGCGCACAAGGACGCCCTCCGACCCACCACTTCCAGCACGAACCACTCCTCGTCCACCATGGAACACACACCTCCATTTCCAGATCAAAACCAGCCCCATAATGACCCTATGCGGCACCCTTGCCTACAGACCTCCCGGATCACAAACCGCCGCGTTCCCCACAACCATGGCTGACCTCATTGTGCCCCACGTCTTCGCTTCCATGGACTACAGACTGCTCGGAGACCTGAACTTCCACCTCAACAACCTCAGCGACCCCAACTCCACCGCCCTCCTGGACAGCCTAGTCAACATCGGACTACAATAGCTAGTCACCACCCTGACCCACAAGGCAGGACACACCTTCGACCCCATTTTCGCAGGAAGGAACAACATCCATTTCAGCCAAGCACGCAACCCCTCTGGACGGACCAACACTGCGTACACTTTCCATCGATAAAACCACCGCTCACAAACCAACATCACGCCCTCCATGAAGGAATTATAGCAAGGTCAAAGAGGAGCACCTCAACTCAACCCTCAGCCACGATCCCCTTCCCACCATGACCAACTTCAAGTCTGCAGCCAACGAACTACACAGGTGGCTCACCAACTGAACAGAGAAGCTCGCCCCTCTCCGTAACTCCGACAGACAGTGCCCCATGGAAGCCACCTGGTTCACCACCGACCTCCGAGAAACCAGATGCACCTGCAGACGTCTTGAGACAGTATGGAGGAACAGCAAATCCCCGGAATCTCGGACCACCTACAAGAACGCCATGACAGAATACCACCAGCGCATCAGATCCACCAAAAGCACCTTCATCCAGGACAAAATCCTTGCCAACTCCAGCAATGCGAAGGAGCTCTTCAGCATCATACAAGAATTCACCAAACCCCCCAGCGAAGCTTCAGATGGCACATCTTCCCAGGACCTCTGCAACAAACTCGCCTCCTACTTCCACATCAAGATCAAGTCCCTCTACTACGACTTCAATGAAAAGATACTGGACACTGAAACCACACCTACCTCCAGCAATGCCAGCCAGCCTACCATCTCTGCCTGGACCTCCGTCACCACCGAAGACACCACCACAACCATGAAGAGCATCCACTCAGGGGCCCCCACGGACCCCTGCCCACAGCATATCTTCCACAGATCCGTCGCCGCTATAACACCGAGCTACGATGCACCATCAACGCCACCTTCGAATCTGGGACATTCCCTGATGACTGGAAACGAGCAGAAGTCAAGCCCCTCCTCAAGAAGCCCTCCGCTGACCTGATGGACCTTAAAAATGACAGACCCATCTCTCTCCTCCCCTTTGCAGCAAAAGTCACAGAGAAGATCGTCAACATCCAGCTCACGAACTTCATCGAGGCAAACTCCATCCTCGACTCTTGCTAATCGGGATTCCGCTGCAACTAAAGCACTGAGACCGCCCTCCTCGCCATCACAGATGACATCCGCACTCTCCTCAACTAAGGCCACACAGCGGCCTTCATCTTACTTGACGTCTTTGCAGCCTTCAACACCATCTCCCACCACACTCTCACAGCCAGACTCTACGATGCCAGCATACAGGGAGCTGCCCTCCATTGGAACCGTTCTTTCCTCACTGGCTGAACCCAAAGAATCAGACTCCCACCTTTCCTCTCTGACAGAGATCAACTGCGAAGTACCCCAAGGATCATAACTCAGCCCTACACTCAGCCCTCGCCACCATCGTCAGACAGCATGGACTCAGCATAGTATCCTACGCCGACGACACCCAGCTCATCATCTCCTTCACAAAGCAACCCAACACCACCAGACTCAGCCTCCAGGAAGGAATGTAAGACGTTGCATCCTGGATGAGCAGCAGCTGTCTAAAGCTCAACTCAGAGAAGACAGAAGTCCTGAGCCTCCGACCCACCCTCTCAGCATGGCTGACCACCCTTGACAATCCCCCCACTCCCACAGACCATGCCTGGAACCTCGGCATCATACTTGACTCCTACCTCACCGTGACCTGACAGATCAACATCGTCTCCTCCATGTGTTTCAACACCCTCCGCATCCTACGCAAGACCTTCAAGTGGATCCCCCCGAATCCAGAAAGACTGTCACCCACGCACTCATAACAAGCAGACTGTACTACGGAAATGCCCCCTATGCCAGAATCAACAAATCCCTGCTCCGAAAACTCCAGAACATCCAGAACACTGCTGCCAGACTTGTCCTCGGCATCCCAAGACATGAACACATCACCCAGCACCTACGAGACCTCCACTGGCTCCCTTTCGAGGAGAGAGTAACCTTCATGCTACTCACCCACGCCTACAAATCCGTCCACAACACCGGACCCCAATACCTTCGACGTACCTAAGAGAAACCTCTGCTCCGCCAACCTTGCCCTCGCTGGGACCCCGGCACATTCGCAGAGCCGTAGCAGGCAGAAGAGCGCAGTCCTACATATCGGCAAAGACCTGGAACGAACTCCCGCTCAACATCAAACATTCCCCCACATTGCACACCTTCAGGAAGAGCCTCAAGACCTGGCTTTTCGGCCGAATTGGAGCTGCACGCCCCCTCCTTACTCCCCAGCCCCTTGAGACCCTCACGGGTGAGTGGTGTGCTTCAAAAATCCTTGATTGATTGATTGATCACATAAAGTGGAGGCTGCGCCCCTCTGTGCTTGAAGATTTTAAACCCCAAATTGAATCATGTAATTAATTATGTATTTCTTAAAAAGGTGGTCTACTATCTCTCTAGTTCTTTCTATATCAGATTTTGATATGCTAATTAAAGCACTACTTACACAAACTGATACCAATCTCTATTGGAGATAATTCTCAGTTGCAAGTATTCTGAAGAAATAATGGTACTGTTCCAGAACCAGTCCCCAAATGTAGCCAGTCCAAATGTTTGCCAATGTTTGCCAATGCCAGCCAGCTCAACGGACCCCCACCAAGCAGCCAACAACCTCTCACAGTGGATCACCAACTGCGCCAATGACCTCGCACCCCTGAAAAACCATGCCAACAGGACCAAAAGCAAGACAGCCCCCTGGTTCAACGACGACCTCAAAAACTCCAAGAAGAACTGCCGCACCCTCCAGAAAGCCTGGTGAAAAACCCGACTACAGACAACATAAACGCCCTCAAGCACGCCTCCCGCAAACACCACCAGCTGATCCACACAACCAAGAGGACAGCATTCAAGGAACGACTAGACAACAACGCACACAACAGCAAGGAACTCTTCAACATCGTCAAAGAGCTCTCCAACCCCAGCGCCGGAAACAACGACATCACTCCCTCACAAGACCTCTGCGACTCACTGGCCTCGTTCTTTCACCACAAGATCGCCGACATACACAACAGCTTCGGCGCACAGACCACGTACCCGACCACCAAACCGACGCCCCCCACCACCACCCTCCGCGCCTGGACCCCGGTCAGCACCGAAGACACCATCCGCACGATGAACACCATCCACTCCGGATCACCAACCAACCCATGCCCCCACCACGTCTTCAACAAGGCCGACTCCGTCATCGCACCCCAACTCCGAGACATCGTCAACTGCTCCTTCAACACCGCCACCTTCCCGTAGAGCTGGAAGCATGCCGAACTCAGCGCCCTCCTGAAGAAACCATCCGCAGACCCCACCGACCTCAAGAACTACCGCCCCATCTCGCTCCTCCCGTTTCCTGCCAAAGTCATCGAGAAAACCGTCAACAGACAGCTTGCCACCTTCCTCGAGACTAACGGATCCCTCGACCACTCGCAGTCCGGCTTCAGAGCCAACCACAGCACCGAGACCTCCCTCATCGCAGCCACTGATGACAGCCGAACCTTGCTCGACAACGGGGAAACAGCGGCCCTCATCCTCCTAGACCTCTCCGCAGCATTTGATACTGTCTGCCACCACACCCTGGTGCAGCACCTCCGCAATATCGGAATCCAAGAGAAGGCCCTGGAGTGGATCATCTCATTCCTCGCCGGAAGAACCCAGAGAGTCCGCCTCCCCCCGTTCAGGTCCGAGGCCACCGAAGTCATCTGCGGCGTACCACAAGGATCATCACTCAGCCGCACCCTCTTCAACGTCTACATGAGCCCCCTCGCGGCCATCGCACGCCAACACAACCTCAACATCATCTCCTACGCCGACGACACCCAGCTGATCCTCTCCCTCACCAACAACCCAGCCACCGCCAGAACCAACCTACACGAAGGGATGAAAGACGTAGTCGAGTGGATGACGAACAGCTGCCTGAAATTGAGCTCAGACAAAACGGAAGTCCTCATCCTCGGACCATCACCCTCTGCCTGGGACGATTCCTGGTGGCCCCCTGCCCTGGGCAGCGCACCCAAACCAACGGACCACGCACGCAACCTGGGCTTCATCCTGGACTCCTCCCTCTCGATGACCAGACAAGTCAACGCCGTCTCATCATCATGCTTCAACATCCTACGTATGCTCCGAAAGATCTTCCGATGGATCCCCACCGAAACCAGGAAGACGGTCACCCAGGGACTCGTCACCAGCCGTCTGGACTACGGTAACACCCTCTACACCGGAACCACAGCCAAACTACAGAAACGACTCCAACGCATCCAGAACGCCTCCGCACGACTCATCCTGGACATCCCCCGACACAGCCACATCTCCGGACACCTGAAAGACCTTCACTGGCTCCCCGTCAGCAAGAGAATCACGTTCCGACTGCTCACCCACGCACACAAAGCCCTCCACGACCTGGGCCCCAGGTACCGCAACAACCGCCTGACCTTCTACACTCCCACCTGCCAGCTACGATTGTCCAGCCACGCCCTCGCCGCCTTTCCACGCATTCGAAGAGCCACCATGGGAGGAAGATCCTTCTCCTACCTGGCAGCCAAGACTTGGAACTCCCTCCCCATCCACCTCCGTCTTTCCCAAGACCACCTCTCCTTCAGGAAGCATCTCAAGACCTGTCTGTTCGAGCAGTAGCAGACCCCCCTTCCCCTAGCGCCTTGAGACCCTCCGGGTGAGTAGCGCGCTTTACAAATATCTTGATTGATTGATTGATTGTTTTAATTCCAGCTTGAGTAGGTCTGGAGGATTGCAGTTATGTAAGATTGTGTGTGTACTTTGGGAACAGTGAGATATCAAAAGAGTAGCTGGTGTCAAATTATATATGTTCAGAATGTGTATTAGCGGACCGACTTTGGATTGCACATGAACTTTTTAAAAGTTTGTTGGTAGATAAATTGGTCAGTATTATTATGGTTAATGGCGTAGTAATCAAAAATCGTGTTTTCAACCAGATTATATAGCAGAGACTAAAAAGTAGAAAAAGTAGCTTGGTAATAATTTCAAAGATAAGGTAAGTAAGACAACCTTCCTCTTTATGAAGCTGTCATTTTTTCAGGATTATTCGCAATGATTAGTATTCCATAGAAAGCAAATTAACCCTTCAATTTAATTTTAAAATTCTCATACAATATGCATGGGTGTGTTAAGATGTATCAATGTTAAAAGTGTACCTTGGCATACCTTACATGTTTCTTCCTCTTATTGCAACAAGGCATGTGCCAAACATTGAGTTATTAAGTTGGGAGTCAGACACTCCTACCAAATTAATACACACGCTCTGGTAGTCCAAAATATATTTCTAAGTGAACGCCTGCGGTAGCATTTGCACTTGTAATAAGTGAACACCAGAGAAATGTATGGTAAACCGAAGCAACACCAACAATTCTAAAGTAAAGAAAAAGCTCAATAGCATCCCAAACCAATTTTGAAAAATAAAGAAAAATGTAATGAATAAAAAGACAACAATAATATTAAAATAGAAAATGGGTAAATTAGAAATTGGGAATCAGGGATGTGAAATTGTAATGTCTTAAGGAAGAAAGTGCCTATATGTCCCTGTCAAGGATTTAATTTTGGTATTTAGTGTATGAAATGTATGTCGAAATCACAGTCCAGTGAAGTCAAATGACTCATCATCGAGCTCCCACTGAAATACTTGCTTATGGCATCAAAAGCTCTGAGCAGGAGAAAAGCTGTATTTTGTGGCTGCCAATGATGCTTTGCTGATTTGCTGCCCCTGTCCAATGTTTTACCTTTCAACTTAGTTACTTCTGTGGAAGTCAAAATCATGCAGGGTAGCGCAGCTGGAACTGTAGCAGGGCAGGGCTCCATGAGATAAGGTTTCCTGCCTGGTAAAGATCACCAAGTGGGACAAACATGGTTTTCTTGCCCACCTACGGTCGACCTTTCGGGGCACATATGAGCAACTTGTCCCAGTCACCTGGGGATGGGCAAAAATGAGAAACTTTGCTTTTCCCCAACTGCTGGGGAAGTTCCTTCTGGTCATCCTTCAGACCCAATCTTCTTTGGACACGCTTCTAGGCACCAGGATCTGTCTTAAGTGAAGCCTCCTGCCGAAACCGGTCATAGGATGATTGTTTACGGTCCAGGGGGGACCAGGCTTGGCAGTTCAGGCTGGACTGTTCACATGAGGCACAGGGTCAAGACTGATTTGCATATGGCCAGGTCTAAACTGGGGTGGCATAGTGAGCAAAAGAATGATGGATTTAACCCAGATCTCTTGACTGGGGGTGAATGTTTTGATTTGTTCTGCATTCCGTCCATCAATTGTGTGTCTTTTGCTTAAGTGAAGTCTCCTGCACGGTCCAATCCTGGGTCAGCAGGACCCTCTTGGAGTACGGAGTTCTTACGCTTTTCACGAGGGAGCAGATAAGCAGGAGACCAACCACTTGACTTTTGGAGAGCATTCCAGTCCCTGGTTGCCAGTAGTAATCAACAGTACCTGAGTGAGTCCTCTTTTTTCAGAAAGATTCACAAATCTTCTTTCTTTTGGCATGGGCTTCTTCATTAGGAGGAGATTTACCAGGTCCAGGAATGTTCTAAGAATCTGGTGGTTAAGGAGCCAAATGTATTCAGTGAACTAGCCAGTGACTGGAGAAAATCTTGTACCCAATTCCAAACTATTTACTTGCAGCCCCTACCACCTTTTGTAGCACTTTATTTTTGTCTTACTGTAAAATTACCCACAAGCCTGTGATTCAATGTGGCTTATCACACTAGCCAGGCCTATGTTCAGCTCCTTAGGCACTCACTTTTTAGAGTAGCTCTAGTCACACCTAATAGGGTCCAAACTGCTTCTCTCGCCCAGTGTGAGTGGAGCCTGGGCGTGTGGTATGTAGGAGGATTCTGGGAATGTATAGGAGATGTCCTCTCTATGATCTATAAGTCAAAAGGGGTAGTGCAAAAGCGGTCCTTTGTCCTGCCAGCTATATGTGTCCAATCTCATAAAGCTAATGACTGCTACTTGTTTATCAGTCTTCCCTGTTACTCTACCCAGCGAGAGTCATGGATAAGATGATAAACAAATGCCTTGCTATCCACCTTACTGACAGACACCTCCTCTACAGTATTCAATTTGGATTCAGGCCCAACCACTGGACAGAGGCTGTCCTTATTGCTGACATGGAAGACATTTGGGTGATCATGGACAAAGGTGATACCGGATCCCTCATCCTACTGGATCTTTCCACAGCCTTCCGCACTGTCTCCAACCCCTTCCTTTTCCAACTTCTGCTTGAAGCTGTCATCCAAGGTCTCACACTTCACTGATTTGCTCCTTCTCAACAGGCTGCACCCAGTCGGTCAGCCGACCCCATTCACGTCAGATGCTGTCAACCTCATCTGCGGAGCTCCACAGTGATCCTCACTCATTCCCACTCTGTTCAATACCTACATGATCCCACTAAGTCTTGACCTTGTCCCTCATAGGAACAGTCAAACCCGAACTGCCAAGCCAGGACTTCCCTAAACCGGAAGCAAGCATCCTAGGACATGTTTTGGGGTAACACCCCTCATCAGCCAGGCAAGCTTGAATCCATTGGCAAAGTGGCAAGAGAACCACGTCTGGGCATGCCCTGCGTGGCAGTTCGGGCTGGACTGCTTCCTTAAGGAACAGCGTCAAGACTGATTTGCATACGGCTAAGTCTGAACTGGGGTGGCGAAGTGAGCTAAAAAATGATGATGGATTCAACCCAGATCTGTGACTAGGGGAGAGTGTCTGAAAGGTTTTGGCTCTCTGTACATCATCTCCTTGTGTTTGCTTTGTTCGCCCTAAGTTGGCAGGGTATGCCCAGATGTGGGTCCCTTGCTCACTTTGTCACTGAATTCAAGCTAGCCTGGCCGATGAGGAGGTGTTACCCTGAAACCAGGCCCAGGGTACTTGTTTCAGGTCCAGGGAAGACCTGGCTTGGGAGTTTGGGCTGGACTGTTCCCATAAGGAACAGTGTCAACACTGAGTTGCATATGGCTAAGTCTGAACTGGGGTGGCGAAGTGAGCTAAAAAATGATGATGGATTCAACCCAGATCTCTGACTGGGCATGAGTGTCTGAAAAGTTTGGGCTCTCCGTCCATCATCTCCTTGTGTTTGCTTTGTTTGCCCAAAGTTGGCAGCGTATTACCAGATGTGGGTACCTTGCTCACTGTGCCACTGGATTCAAGAAAGCCTGGCTGATGAGGGGTGATACCCCAAAACCTGTCACAGGATGCTTGTTTCTGGTCCAGGGAAGATGTGACTTAGCAGTTTGGGCTGGCCTGTTCCCATAAGGAACAGGGTCAATACTGATTTGCATATGACTGTTTCTAAACTGGGGTGGTGTAGTAAGCTAAATAACGATGATGGATTCAGACCAGATCTGTGGCTGGGGGTGAGTGTCTGAAAGGTTTTGGCTCTCCGTCCATCATCTCCTTGTGCATGCTAAAATCAGACCCAGACCTCTCCCGGCAACCCATGTAAAGAACCTCTGAATAGTAATCAACAACCAACTCACTATGATCTCCCTAATGAATGTAGTCACTGCCTCCTGCTTCCACACATTCAAGATGCTCAAGAAGATCTTCAAATGGTACCCACCAACACTCGCAGAACCATCACCCAAGCCCTCATCTCCAGCAAGCTGGACTATGCAAATGCACTCTATGCTGGAATCAAAGCTTAACTGACAAGAAGGCTCCAGACCACATAAAGATCTGCAGCCAGGCTCACCCTCTACCTCCCACCCCGCAATGACATCACTCTGCACCTCAAAGAGCTTCTCCAGCTCCCAGTCTACAAAGCCTCATACAACATTTGCCCCACATACTCCAACAACCTCCCAATCTTCCACAAGCCTACCAGACACCTCCACTCAGCCGGACTCCAACTGGCATGCACCCTCTGCATATGCATAACCAGATTTGCAGGTTATGCCTTCCCGATCGTTCCTAAAGCCTGGAATGACATGCCCCTGCACACCATAGACCCCTCCTCGGTTCATGAATTCTGCAAGAAACTGAAGATCTGGCTCTTCACCTAGCCCAGGCCCTGACTTGGCTCATGCAGCTCCTGTTTCAGTGCCACGATACCCTCCTGGGTGAGTTATATGTTATACAAATATACATAAGAGTTAACACCATCCTCTCCTTCCTGGGCTCAAAGACAGACCATTAATTTCTAAACTCGGGTCGTTCACTCTCCTAGCCAAAAATGGATATTCTTTTGAGGTGTGACAAGTGACAAACTGGTTTTAAGGCTTGTTACACCTAGCATCCTTGGGTGGGTTTTCCCTGTATTTTTGTCTTTGCCTCCTGTTATTTTTGCTGCGTGTTGGACTTCGTTTTGCTGGTCTAGATGCTTTGGGAACTTTGGCACTGCTGTTCAGTGCCAAAGTGCAAGTGCTCCCTTTGTCAATTGTTGTTATGAATTGGTGATTCCATAATGGCACACATTTGATTTACTAGTCAGTCCCTAGTACACTGCACTGTGTGCACCCGGGCCTGTAAATCAAATGCTGCTAATGGGCCTGCAGCACTAATCTAGCCACCCACATAAGCAGCCTTTAAATGTAACTCTGGCCTGCCATGGCAGAGCTTGTGTGCACTCTTGTACTGCCATGTCGACTTGGCAAGTGCACCCACTTGCCAGGCCCTGGCCTTCCCTTTTCTTACATGTGAGTCACCCCTAAGGCAGGTCCAAGGTACCCCTGTGGGCAGGGTGCAGTGTATGTGAAAGGTGGGACATGCCCTGATGTGTGTGGCATGTCCTGATAGTGAAATACTGCCAATTTCGTTTTTCACTATTGCAAGGCTACCTTCCCATAGGATACAATGGGGAGGGTTATAACATCTTATAGACATAACTACACCTCGGAACAAGGTAGTAAATAATGTTCAGTATGCCTGAACTCAGAATGTTAAAATGCATCTTTTAGTGAGGATAATTTTTACATTCTGTGTTTGAAAATACCACTTTTAAAAGTGACAGGGGCTGGGGATGTGCAGTGGCATCGGAGAGTCTAGATTAGTCTGGCTGGGCTGAATAGACCTGGGCTGCATTTAGAGCAGAGGGAGGAGATTTCCTTTCACCTGAATGGGCCTGGTCTGCCTTCCGCAAAACTGTCTCAACCTCCTGCCAGGAAGCTGCACCAGAGAGGACAGAACTGGTTTTGACTGGGCACAGGGCTTCTCCGCCACCAGAGAACAAAGGATTTTGCTGTGTATATATTGGGGCCCACACCCCCGAATGTTAGATCACTTTTGGACTTCAAGAGGGACCTCTGCCAACGAGAAGAGCTGGAGAAACTGGAGAAGGACTACTGCCCCTTTGCTGTGTGCTGTCTGGGGTTGGCCTGCAGTGGCTGTTTCTGCCAAGGAGAGGAACTGTGTGTGCATCCTGCTTTAGAAATTATCTCCAGGAGCTTGAAGTGGAGCTTGCCCCCTGTTCAAGAGGTCTCAGGAACAGTAAAGACCTCACCATGCTGCTGGGCACTGTCTCTAGATCCGCTGGTTCCACACGCCACAGAAGAAAACGGCAACCGACTCCGTCACCCAGTCCGTTTCAGACGCTTCGCAACGCAACCTTGGTCTAAGCGACTCCGTCAACTAACTGCTGCTTGCACCGCATCCTGTGGGCACTGCTTCGCTACACTCTGCACCAATGTCACCAACTCTGTCGATGCCCGACTCAAACATCAACCGGCTCCATCACCGTACCATGTCCTGCCAGCATAGCAACGAGCACTGCTACACCCTGTAACGCAAACCTTGGTCTCACCGATTCCGTCGACGAGCCGCTGCCTGCACCGAGCCGTGAGGACACCGCACACTGCAATGCTTCCAACTCACAACACAACCGCAACGGTTGCCATGACCGACTCACATCGGCTCATTGGCCGTAACAAGAAAGGTACTGTCTCCGAGTCTGTCGACCCTTTAGCTAACCCGTACCGATGCGGTTGGCTGGAATTGTTAGACTCTGTCGGGTTCAGTATCGCTGTAGCCCCAAAAGGAGCTACCGAGTCAGAGGAGCTGTGTTTACACATTATTCCTGCAATGTAAAGGTTGTTTTGCACAGTAACTATTTTTACAGTATTGTATGTTGGATTTTCTTTGTCATTTCTGGTCTTGTGTGCTTTCGATAAAGTTGTACTTTTTTTTTAAAACTGGTGTGGTGTCCATTTGTAGTGTTTTCACCGTGTTACTGTATGCATGCACAAATGCTTTACACGCTGCCTCTGAGATAAGCCTGTCTGCTCTTGCCTAGCTTCCAAGGGGGTGAGCAGGGGTTATTTTAGAAGTTTATCCCCCTCACCCTGACTAGGAAGGATGGTACCTACTTGGACAAAGGTGCCTACCTCTGCCAACTAGAGACCCCCATTTCTAACAAGCCTATTCAGGAATAGGCAGCTTAAGGTATAAATTTATGAAGCCACTTTTCCATCAGGTTACCAAAAATCTGGTTTCACCATTAAAACAGATTTTGAAAATTAAGTGGGAAATTATTTTAGCATTTTCCTAAGCAGCAATGTAGATTACACATTTTAAGCACAACTAGCCTTGTTTTATGGAAAATGTAGCTGGCCCTACATAGTGAAATGGCTTCTATTCTTTTAGTTAGTATGAGGGCACACTTTTTAAATACAGTAGTGTGCCACATTTGTATATATTAGGCATCCTATCTCGTGGCCTTACAATGTGCATCTTGAAGGTGACTTATTCATGTATAAAAATTGGATTTTACTACATGGAGAAGGCCCTTTTCCTTGGCATCTATTTTTGCCGTGCCTTTTAACTATCAAACCAGATCGAGCACATTGGTGCTCCACGCAACCATATATTTTTGTGCTACATGTTAAAACATTGCAGGAGAGTTAAACTGACCTATTGGGTAAATCCAACTTTTTAAATACTAGGCCTCATCTATTATTGCACAAAGACACACAGCAGAAATGCCACTTTCCGAATGCACATCTATCAAATTTGTCTGTCGGACAGCCGTATTCTCCGAAAACCAGTATGCTTTAGTGCTCTCCAAGCCATGAGCCTCCCTCCGCCTTTGGGAGACCAAGTCAACTCTCCTGGGAGAAGCAAGCCCCCTTGAGGTTTATACATAGACTGCACAAATGCCGAGGCACATATAAAGTAGTCCGAACCAGTGAACTAGGCTTTAGCCACCATAAAGTAAGAGAGGAAGTCCATAAGTCGATGTTTGATTTTCTCCGCATATTCTTTATTTCATACCAAAAGAGTTTTCATAACATCCGAAACAGGCAGCACTTATTCATGTATAAAAATTGGATTTTACTACATGGAGAAGGCCCTTTTCCTTGGCATCTATTTCTGCCGTGCCTTTTAACTAGAAAACCAGATCGAGCACATTGGTGCTCCACGCAACCATATATTTTTGTGCTAGATGTTAAAACATTGCTGGAGAGTTAAACAGACCTATTGGGTGAAACTAACTTTTTAAATACTAGCCCTCTTCTATGAGGCCCTACTGGCAGTATTGCACCACCGGCTCAATATGCCACTGGCATATTTATAAGGCCATGTAAAACCACGTTACATGGCTTTTCATGGCCTTATAAATATGTGTCCCTTTCACGCAGAAAACTGAGGGGTGTTGCTAGAGGCGTTCCCAGCTACATCCATGGCTTTTTGACACTGCCCCAGATTTACAAGAAATTGTAACACTGAGGCAGCGCCAAAGACTTACGCCTCCCAGGGGAGGCGTGAGGGAGGCACAATGAGGAGAAATACCTGTATTTCTCCTAGTTTTTCCTCTTTTATGTGTGCTGCATTTTGCAATACTCATAGAAAGAGGAAAAAGCCTCTTGTGATTGTTTTTGGGCAGGAAGGTTTTCCTTCCTGCCCAAAAACCGGCAGCCCATTGTGTGCCCGCCCACACAGGGGAAAAGGACAGGAATGCGCACCTATCTAATAGATACGGCACATTCCTGCCCTTTTCTTTTGCCGTAGGGCAGCGCAGCAGCAAAGCCTACGGCAAAAAGAAACATAAATGAGGCTCTCTATTTTAGGGCCAGGGTGCGCGCTCTGCGGGACTGAAATACCAGCAAATGTACAGGAAAATATAGCAAAAATAGGGTCTAGAAAGGTGCAAAATCTAATAGCAGCATGCAGAAAAAGCAAAGCGAGGGCTTTACAGACATGATATTTACTCCTCAGTCTTAAGAAGATAACAAGAGCAGCTTTATGGTCAAACTAGTGTTTATGCACCAGGTAAAGAAGTCCATTCAGGCGTATTTTGTCAAAATCTTTATTTTTCCATCTACTTTTCTTTATGTACACACTGGTTAACGGCGGGTGCCGGAGTGCTTGTACGCGGGACTTCTGGCTCTTCCAAACTAAGCGTGCGGTGCAGGCTGGAAAGGCCACCGTTGGGTTCTTTCTCATAAAACTAGTATTTGTGACTAATAGGGGCTAGGAGCACAAGAGATCAAGGAGGGAGTTAACTATGATTCTGACTTCCACAGTCATTGTTAGAAAGGATGGTTACTCCCTTTGACAGTGTTAATGGCAGGTCATTAGAGGAGGTTCAGAGACCAAGTCTAAGGATATTGGCTTTAAATTATAGGATTGTGTCATTTCTGAAAAAACATGTCATGAATGTTTGTGAGAGAAGGGATGTTCATCTGTATCAAGGCATAGGTTGCTACCTGTGTATAGGTACCATTCAGCTAGTGATTATAGTACTCTCAAATAGCATCGCCAAACGTTTTTAACTTTGCCAAGGGCCCCTTCCAATAAACCAATAACAGGGTACCATAGACAATTTTAACTATCCTGTGAGTCCCTCAAAAAATATCTCAGCCCCCTTGCTGCCCCCTTGGTTTTAGGGTGAACCCTTCCAGGTACAGAAGGTATCAGGATGGGGGGCTCTTTGATGAAGCATACCACTAGTATTTCTAGTGGGTGAGAGTCCTTTTAATAAAAAAAAACAGGGTGTCCTTACAAATAAGGAAAGGAGAGATAAGATAATTATGACCAGTGAGTTTCCTGTGGTTGGATTAGTGTCATTCAGCTGAGGCTAGCTGTGATGTCCACATTTTTTAACAGCATCAAGACAAATCTTTATTACAAAGAGGTAGTGAGTGTTGAAAAGATGGATATATAGAAATGGTTGCAAAGGAAAATAGTGAGGGTTGTGTAGATAAACAGAGATGGATGGTTGAATAGATGGATAGATGGATAGATAGATGGGTGGGTGGATGGATGGATGGATGAATAGATGGATGGATGGGAAACTGCAGGAGAAGGGAGTAGGTCGAACATGAGACACTGTGGAGCATATGTTCAAGGAAGTGGCGGAGTGAGGCGTTAGCCGTCATGGCTTAACGCCACTTCAGAAACGCAATGCTGCACCATATCTACAATTATATGGTGCAGCCTTGCGTTTCCCCCTGCGCTGCCGCTACATTTAGCAGTGTAGCGCTGACGCAGGCACCCTTGCACCATATTGCAAAGGTGTCTGCATGCAGGGGAAAGATTGTTTAGGTACAGGAAGGTCCCCCTGTGCTTCCTGTACATAAACAATCTTTAAATGCCATTTTGTCACTTCTATGTGTGCTGCTTAATGCAGCACTCATGGAAGTCTCAAAATTGCATTTTTTTTATTTGTTTTTGTTTATGTACAGGAAGGGGGACCTTCCTGTGCATAAACAATCCACGGGACTTTGCGTTTTCCATGTGTGCTGCACAAGGTAGCACACATGGAAAAAGCAAAAACGAAGAGAAATAATTCATTTCTCCTCATTTCGCCAACTTAAGAAGAGGTTTTCCTTGGTCTTAATTTTGGTGCTGTCTCCTATTTACGCTGGCCTTGTAAATAGAGGGCAGCGTCAAAATCAATGGGTGTTGCGGTGCTGCTCACGCCTTTCACTCTAAGCATAGAGTAAAAGTGGCCTTATTTACAGGGCAGCGTTAAGCCACATTAAGTGGCTTAACGCTACCTTGTAAATAAGGTAAGACCCCTATCGCCACCACAACGTCATAAAAAGTGACGTTGTGATGGCGATAGGGGCTTGTACATATGCCCCTGAGAATGCAGATGCATCTGTGTATCATTCATCATTGGGTGAGTGCTCTTGATGGAGCAAGGACTCGTAGAAAAGAGATTTGCTCAGAAGCAATCTTCTCATTTAACTCATAACCTTGTATTAACTATGTATTGTGTATATTAATACACATCACACTCGAAATATAAGAAAGAGAAGCTTGAAACGTGTCTTACTAACAAGTAACTTGAGCAAAGTCTAAAATGGCTGCTAACGCGGGAAACTGTATTGCGCATGCATCAACCGCATCTACGCAGTATGACGAGCTATCGCTTGGAGGGAAATTCTTGCGCTTGTGCAGACGCTTTAAAAATGGCCGCTTGAAAACTCACATGGTAAGCATCTGCTCTTGCTGAATCTAAACCAAGCTGTTTTGCTAATACTAATGCGGGGGAAGCATCTATAAGTAAATGGTATTAGACTATAGATAGGTGGTATACAGTGAAATCATTTTATTTGAAATTAATATTTGTTTTCTTTTGACTTTTCTATTAGTATACATTCGGGTCTTTTGTAAGAACCCGAAGTCTGTAAACCACGTGATCTCCGCACATGCGTGGTGCAAATGAGCCGGAAGAAGTGATGTGAAACTTGAACACAGTACGAGGACGAAAATGTTACATACCTTGGGAACCAGTACTAAAGTCCTATGGAAACGAATGGGAACATATGAAGTTTACACTTTTGTGTCTATTAAGATGTGAATATGGGTGGGAATAAAGATTTATGAATAATAAATTAAGGGGTGGGATCAATGAACAATAAAATGAAAGACTAAATTGAAAAATAATGGTGTGATGATCATCCCCCCCTTGTCTGTCCAATCAGAGTTAGTAATGTTGTGATATTGAAACATTAATGGGTGGTAAATGAGCATAGAAAGGTATAATTGAGGTAGCCTTAGTTAGTTTTTTAGACGGAGATGCTGAATGCTACAGAGCTCCGGATGCTGTCGGAGTAACGAGCGAATGCTGATGAAGAATCGAATTGCAGAACCATAAACTTCAACTTAAATAATTTATAAGAAGATTGCGGAAGAATCTCGAGGAGGAAGAGAGTATCAGAGAGGGGTGCTACGCAAGCGTCGGTGCTAGAGAGGTCATCTATCTTGTCCTGATTCCTGTCCTGAAGCCTTTGTCGCCTGATCTTTCCCAGGGGACCCTTCCCAGCTCCTTGGCAGTGGGGTTGGTTTTCACACCATCCTAGGTAATTATATTTCCGTGAATGTACAGATGTGCTTTTCTCTCTATCCTCTCCTTTCTGAGCAAAGTCATTGTTGTGTATGATATTGGATTGATTGATCGATTAATTGAATCTTCATTCCTGTGAGAAACGGTGACTGTACTGTACTTTGGAAATGGTTCACATGAAATTATTTTAGATAAAGCCTTAAAAATGTTCCCGAGTCTGTGGTCATTTCATTGCCAAGAGAATTAATTCATGTAATTTCACCATCAACTAGTTCAACTAATGGTCCATTGACCAGAGGAAGAACTCTTTGATCAGTGAAAGATTAGTTAGGACTGACAGGTAACTAATCTTGCAGTAAGAAACAACAAAAACCTTGACTCCAGCGGTTTTACTGGCCTCTCCGTGTGCATGTGTGTTTATGGGCCCAGGTGAGTATATGGTATTGGAGTATCTGTGGCTGGTTCACCGCTGGATCACTCTCACGATCCCACTGGTGGGGGCATGCAGCATTAAAGATGGACATGTCATTGACATCAGTAGCCACAAGTATCTCACAGACCATTGCATTTGTGCCAAGCGTCTTTCTTCATTGCGATGTGCTTCATTCTACGTTTGAGATTTCAACATGGAGACTGCATCGGCTCCTCTTGTAAACCCCTAAAAATGAATCTACGTTATATTATATGAATCAGCGTTTGCAAAATAAGCATGGAGACTGCATTGGCCCCTGTATTACCCCTAGCCTGTTGTTCCGTCAGCTGCAGCTCTAGGGTGGTAGTCACATGGGGCTATGGTGACTATTGTTGAGGGCACGTTGTTAATAATAATGACACTCCGTGGGCTGTGGCATTTCACCAGGTTTTATTCGTGCATATGCAGTGCATTTTGTAAGTCTACTGTTTTTTCATGCATGATTTTTCTTCAATTAATTGTTGCCCTGTGTGTGTTTTTGCAACGAGGCTGTAATGGAGGCATCGCCAGGCCCTTTGGTCATTCTATATGAGCGCGGGGATGGGATTTCGAGTGTGAAATCGTAATTCATTTTTAACATTACACATTGATATAATATAGGTCTATTATTTTTGATAATTTATTGGTTGAGGTAATTTCTTTGCTTTGTACATTTTTTAGCGAGTTGGTTTAATGTTTACTTTCACATCCTTTTCAGGTTGATTCATGACATCTAAGGTCCACTTTAATTTCCTCTGTTTAAGTGTAAACATACACATCCAGGAATATAAATAACATAAAGGTGAGTTCAAGCAGTGCCCTCCACATTTCTTTCAGAAAGCTGGTAGAGTTTGAATGTTACATATATTCAGATCACCTTAGGTCTTAATAAAAGTTGGGCAGAAAAAAGAGGGGTGCACACATGCGAAATACTGTTGCCCCAGGTGAGGTATTTACCATGAATTTGAGCTATCGCATGAAGAAATTGTTTTTAACACAAAAAAATCTGCAGTTTTGCTATTTTTTCAGGGCCTTTCTCCTGCTAAATTTCAGCAGGTAAGGTTTGTCCTGCTGTAATCTTTGGCCAATCATTACAAGTTGGGCAAGATAGTGTGGGGTATACTATTTACCATATGTAGTGAATTCCTCCGATTCCGAGTTTCCAATAGGAACATGAAGCACAACATGCAGAATCAGCTTTAAACACACAGACATCCACCTGGTTAACCTTTTTTTTTCCAGGCCTTTTCCTCCCAGAAATTTCGACAGGTCATTCCTGCTAGAACCTACCATGGGAAAACTCCTAAGTCCGATCCCTATACAAACTTTGGTTTACACAAGGATCAGAATTTAGGCAAAAGCAGCCCTGGCAAACATGTTAAACCCACCCCTCTCTCCACTCTCCTTTCTCCCTCCACCTTTTTATCACTCTCCTGGCCTACTGCAAAAATCCCAGAGGAGCTGGAGAAAGTCACAGAGGCACCTGTGGGGCTTCAAAAATGTGCCTCCAATTGCTCCAGCCATTCTTCCCCCAAGGAAATACCCAACATGAAGATGCATTGTCAAAGCCAAGAGGTCTAGCATTGACCGTCAGCCTTTTTTGCTTTGGCAATTATTGTTTTGTTTTGCCACGTTGCTTCAAAACGTTTTGTTGGGGAAGCTGCCGAGCCCTTATCAATCAAAAAAAAGGAAAATTGGCTAAAGTCAAAATAATTCTTAAGGTCTAAAGGGAACTAATTTGTGTGTTGATGTGCTTCTTGTGAAAGCACAGCATTCTGTAACTCACAGTGAAGTCAGGCAAGGGCTGAAGTGGGCTGACCCATGGCATCATGATGCATGCTGGACTGGGTGGAAGAAAAATGTGAGTGACACAATGGCAGACTAAAGGAAGATGTCTGGCTGAAAACCCTATAAATATCTGTGCTACACATAATTTTAGAAAAAATCGGAAGGTCTTGGCTAACGGCAGACCTCTAAAAGCCAATCTGTCTGATGTTGACGGTAGGACTTGTTTTTGGTAATCTTTATTACAAATAGGTAGCGAGGTCTGAAAAGATAGATAAATAGAGAGGCTTGCAAAGACTTATAGTGAGGGTTGTGTACATACACAGAGATAGATAGATAGATAGATAGATAGATAGATAGATAGATAGATAGATAGACAGACAGACAGACAGACAGACAGACAGACAGACAGACAGACAGATAGATAGATAGATAGATAGATAGATAGATAGATAGATAGATAGATAGATAGATAGATAGATAGATAGATAGATAGATAGATAGATAGATAGATAGATAGATAGATAGATAGATAGATAGATAGCTATCGATAGATAGATAGATAGATAGATAGATAGATAGATAGATAGATAGATAGATAGATAGATAGATAGATAGATAGATAGATAGATAGATAGATAGATAGATAGATAGATAGATTTTCATACATATAGAAGGTTGCACAGATAGTGAAGGTTGCATAGACAGGCTGATAGACTGATAAAGTTGTGAAGATGGACAAATGGCTAGCCAGACAGATGGATAGACAGACAGATAGATGGATAGACATTTGGATAGATGGATACATAGACTGACATGTGGATACACGGACAGCTGGATGGACGGATGGTAAGCCAGGCAAATGGATAGCTAGACAGGCAGATCGGAGTACTATTGATAGATATATAGAGATAGATAGGAGGACAGACAGGTATATATATATGCAGACAGTTAGATAGACAGGCAAATAGATAGACAGGTAGATAGACAGACAGGTAAAGCTGTAACAACAGATAGATAAGACAGGAAGTACGAACACAATATAGAAGAGAACTGAAAGCAGACTAGAAAGACATACGAGCAGGACATACAGACTAGCCTGGTTTACAAATATAACTGTGATCCTCTGTTAAAACACATACGAGCATGACATACAGGAGTGCAGGCATGAATACAATTCATTTAGTGCATACTAAAAGAGGATAACTTTATAAAAAAGGACTTTTAAATTGACACAATCTGGTATGCTGTGAAATAGCAACAGTCAGATAAACAAAGGTCACTCCAAAAGGAATACACAACAGCATTAAGAGGAGATGGGAACTGGTAAAACTAGAATATGCCTTGTGTTCACGTCAAAACATGATGAAGAGCTGGTAGAAAATAACCTGCTATCACATCAGGCTCTAAACACAAAGGCAACACTAAAGTAACAATAAAGTAAAAACAAAAAGCACTGGCGCGGTGTGTAGATGTGCTCATTGTGAGATAGGCAAATGCAGTCACTTCAAGTGAAGTTAGCCAGTGGCTTAAGTAAGCTGACCCATTGAAGCCTGGTGTATGTTGTAGTAGGCTGAAGCAAAAGGTGAATGATATCAAAGACTAATAGATGAAGAAATCAGTCTGAAAGCCCCTTTAAGTATATTACCAAGTGATATTTGCCACAGGGTAGTTATAGTTAGGATCATGTTTCCATAGGAAATGCATTTTTTGGTTTGCTAATAACTTATTCCCCACTTGAAAAATCTCTACAAAACCTTCCCAAAAAGTGCTACCTTTTAGCTAGTTTGCGTATGGAAAGTTTCGGGGTGATCCGTCAAGCAGAGAATGAGAAAAAGAGGAGGTCCCAAAAGGTGTTTTCCCCATTCATTTTTCCATAGGAACTTTAGATACAGCTACAACCCAAACCCCCTGTACAGATTTACTCCAAATTTGGCAGAAAGCTAGAGCTTCACCCGGAAAGAATGTTTTTTTTGTAATTTGGTGTTAAGCAGTTAATGCTCAAAAACTTTGTGTATCTAGGGAAGAGGAGACAGGACAGAACTACTTGCTGAGACTAATTGCTGCCACTACATCAACATGAAAGTGGTGGCAGCCATTTCAGGACACGGACTCAGTCCAGAGTCCTAAAAAATGCAAAACAATGACATAAGCGGGTAGGAATACCCTAACAGCCTACGCCTGATGGTGGAGTCCCAGGGGGACACTGCACGAGGCCAAAAACTTTTTTAAAAAAAGAAATTTGCCATGAATTTGTGGAGGATCCACAATCATTTTTTTTAAGGAAAGCTTCTGTGCTTCTTTTTTAACACCTCCCAGGTTGGACCAGGTCCTGGGTGTTGACGCTTACATGCCCCATCCTCCCGGGCCACTGATCTTCTCTGAGCCATTAATGTCCCCAGGAACCCCATCCCCATGGGGCTGTCTCACTAGCGTGGGGAGGATGCATGCGGGGAATTGGCAGCAGGCCCTGCAGCTTGCCCCTGCCATACATGGCCAAAGGCGAGGGGTGGATTTACATATGGTAATTATTACTTTACGTAAGAAAAACCCTTGAAATTCACTCAGGAACACAAAGATTAAAGTAATGTTATTGTTCAGTAACAACATAATGTTTAATGTTTTAAACTCTAAAAAAGCCATAAATTCATCAGTTATAGTTATCTCAAGTTTGAGAAAACTAGGCATGGAGGGGACGTGAGTTATAGTTACCTTAGGGCACGAGTCATAGTTACTTGAGATAACTATAGCTGGTGAATTTTCCGTGGTTATTAGAGTTTAAAATATTCTACTGTTTCTGAACATTTCACCTAACTATGATTTAACTTTTGTGTTTTTTTCAGTGAATTATACATATAATTTTAGTGAAATCAAAAGTCCTAAAATGAGCCGCCCAGCCCCGAATTAGGGTATAAGTGGGAACGTTAAGAATTGTCATTGTGGTGCTGTACGGTGTAGTTCTTGTACATATTGACTAACATGGGCTTCATTACAAGCGCCCTGCATTGGCTAGTGGTAATTGTGCACCTGGTAAATACTGATGGTACTAACAGCAGTACTTAACGAGTACGCATTTACTGAATATGGGGAAAGTTTTTCTGCTTGGAATGAGGCAGAACATATCTGGAACCAAAGATGGGCATGTATATATTGCCCACAGTGTTTCATGCTCCCCATGCCAATTCATTTTTGGGGTGCAACCGTATAATAAGCTTTAGTTATTCTTAAACTACTACAGTGGCGGGTGTCAATTGTATATCACAATGTCCGGTGTTACCTTTCCACATTCTTATTAATAATGCAAACTTTCTTTACCTACAGAATGAAACAGTCACCAACTTTGCTGCAGCTACAAAACTTCCTTCTTCTGTTTCTTCAGCATTCCTACGCATATTTTTCGAACCCATGTGATGGAGGGGGCGTGACCTTTGTGTCCTAGGGCCCACCACATCCGTTCTTCCTCCGTAAAACTTGGCTCGAGACAATGCATGTGCTTTGGGAGTGCTGCACGCGCTTGGACGGATGGGAGCATTAGGCAGCGTCGTCCGTCTCGCGCGCAGCCTTTCAGAGGTTTGCACGTAATGTGGCGGCCATTGAGCATCCTTAATATTGCCTCTTAATGCGCCAACATGTGCAGTTTCACCCTCTTTTGTTGGCACTAATGAGTCACGATTAGAGTCTTTCTCTGTGACTCCAAAACCATTTTGCCTAATGAGGTACTAAGTCTTTATAATTAGGCCCAGAAGGGACCAGAGACATGCCCCTTAAGAGCGATCATTATTTTGGGTATTTATGGTAATAAAAATTGGAAATTGGAATTCTTCCTCAGAATGCGACTGTTTATTCTTTTTTTCCACATTGTCTAGCAGGCAATTACCCCATTAAAGTAGCGTTTTGTTGCTGGAGACATTAATTGAAATGCAAATTAATTTATGCTGCATCGGCTAATTAAATTGATATGTAATGATCTTGTCACGCAGGCCCTTGTGATCAGATGCATTTTTCGTAATAAACAAGTATTGCTATAGCATTCCGTTTGCGAGTTAATTTATATGTAAAACCTCGCACCTCTGTTTCCTTTGAGGCTGGGGGTATTTAATAAACATGTCAACTGTTTGAACATTTTTTTTTTTTGCTGCAGCATTCAAGGCGGCATCTTGACTCGCAGCATTGAGGAATCCTCCAGCCTGAAGTTTACAGAGCAATTAAATACCCTCGCGGGGCCCTGGATATGTAGAAACTGTCAGGGTATGTAGATTAGTAAACGTGATGCGTGGCGCCGCGCGCCGCAGAGCGAACGCTCGCATTCCAGAGGACATCAAGTATTCATATTTCTCTGGGCTTTGTGTCATACATTACATACCATTGTAATTAAACTACAATGCTCTTCATCTGATAAACTCTGGGGCCTGCCTGGGCTTCTATTAATTCCATTTAATTATCTAACCATCAAGATGCGGAAAGAGCGTGAAGTAAAGTTATAACTAGTGGCGGGGAAATAGTACGTCTGGGAGCGCGGGTAGCTCTGCGCGCGCCCTCTGAAGTCTCTCCGTGTACATTGCCGCCCGCATTCCAAGGTTGATTAATACCTAAACCTTGAGAAGAAACAATTTCTCTTTGCTTAAAGTGGAAAGCAACAGAAAGGCAGATATTGCACGACTTAAGCAGCAATTTTGGACGGAGTGATTTGCGTAAGAAGGCACATATAGGAGCCAGGGTAGGGTGAGTGCTTGTGACCGTGTTAACACCGTCCTAGACTGCCTTATCTTCTTAATTAGAAAAAAATAACGTGTTTTTAAGGAGTGCGCTGAATACCGGGGTCGTCAAGCATGTCTAGCAGAGATTCCACCGCATGCCCCTTTCCACCGCCCTACTCTTCTTTAGGCAGACTGGCCAAGAATCTGAGGTGAGAGCTGACTCCAAGGCTTACCAGGGCCTGTGCTGGACTTGTGCAATGGAGAGACTGCAGCATTGAAGTGCCAATGAGTATTGAGGTGGCATCACATGCCCATGCACCCACTACATATTTATTGGCAGGGCCCAGAGCTCATCCCTGTGGCGGATGTTAGAGTAGGGAGTGCATCCTTAGGGGCTACAGTGATGTGTCCTAAGGATACTGTGGGCCCAATTTGCCAATATGTGAAGGACACAAGGTGGTGCAGAAACCAACGTTCCTATTCTGGCTTGTGTCAAAGGGAGTGACCAGACTAAGATTCTACCACATGGTGCATTTCTTCTCTCCTCCAGCATTGGTGCACTTTTGTCTGCCATGCGCCAACACACACACCCTTGTGCCATAGTGAAAGGGTGTGTACTTTCTCTAAAGCATAGGTTTTGTTCTGGAAGGGGACTCTTACAATTACCTTTTTACTGTTATATTCCGTGTATTACTGTAGCATCTCTGGTCGCAATCTCCTTGCTAGAATGTTCCAGCAAGGAGATTCTAGGAACAAAGGAGCGGGCAGTTGATGAGATGGCAGCTCTCAGTTAGGAGTTGTTACGAGCATCTCAATAACTAAACTTTATTATTTCCCGTGTTCTCCGTGTCATCATCTCAAAACTAGCTACGAGGATGGGATCCTTTTGTTGATGACACCACGGGAGAAATAGGATCACTTGGATGCAGGCTTCATCATTGAACGACACTGGACTACGACCCCTAGCTTCAACTACGTTTGTGATATTTCCTGCTGTTACGGGAAATGATGCAGCGGCCTGCAACACTAGGGAGAGTATTATACAAGAAAGTGGCGTTCCCAATGTATAGAGAACAACTGTCAGTTTTGGCTTAATTGATGGTGAAGCACATGAGGTTTTCACAAGGTGTGTGGGTGACACATGGGCGACTTGTTATCAGTGTGTGGTGAGGTGAGTGTGCAAAGGTGTTCGGAGGACTGTGCTTGGCCTGTACGGCACATTTCATGCGTAGCATAGTGGTGGCAGGGTCACATTGACCGAATGGTCGAAGGCACGAATCGAGCCTTGGCGGAGCCAACTAGCATGTGGTCGCATTAGGCGCATTGACAGTGTGTGCCGCACTCACTTGGAAGGCAGAGACATAAACTGGTAATCAATAGGGAAAAGCCCACTGCCAGAAAATAGTTTAACCTCTTCTGTGCCCATGACGAGATAGTCTCGTCATGGAGTACGGTCGCGCTGTGCCCATGACGAGACTATCTCGTCATGAAACCCGCCCACTAATGAAACGCCCGGCACAGGAGGGGAAAGGGCGTGGCACAGAAGGGGTTAAGGTAAAGCTGTACACCAAGGATAAAACAAAGGAACAGCAAAATCACATCCCCCAGGAGCAAAAATACAGTGTGCAGACAGCCAAAAGGCAGCAGACGTTCAAACGCTGATACTCTGAGACCATCGTTATTATAGCAAATGTATCAAATTTATTGGAACAATTCTCAATGTATAAAAATAACCAATTAATACACCTTCAATAAATATTACACAAAATACAATATATAATCAGAAACATGGTTAATTAAATAATGGAAACCCAGGTGCAACACACATACTCATAACCAACTCATACTCTTAACAGAATCATATTCACTCATTCATGCAATCACAGTATTCCCAAAGGGTCCACTGCATCAAAACCCATAGTCTACACAGGTAGGTCTTTGAAGATGTGGTACATAGAATGAGCCAAAAAATGCTTTATAGTTCTTCCAATATGTCATACAGTCACCATTTCAACATATATTTCCATCAGGTGAAATAATGATATTTTCAAGACTTCATGTGTGAACCTCAAAGGAGGCCACGACATGATGGTATTAAAGGAGACATAAAGATCAGGGAACACCAGCGGACATAAATTGGGCCTTGGTGGGGCTGGTTCGGCAGTAGAGGAACCGCAGATTCGTGGAGTGCACTGCCAGATGCGCGGTGAAGACAGCAGCCCAAGTTCCGGCAGAAGGGCGTAATTAAGGAGGAAACTGAATCTTCTTGTAGGTCTCGTCCCGGTAAATTGATCCTCCTCCAACAGAGTAGAAACACTCAAGCACCGACTTGTGCACTTTAAGGGAAGTGTAGCTACACTTGAGAAGACTAAAACACTAAATTATATGTATATGGAGTGAATTTGTTATGAATTAGTGCTAACATGAAATATTGACAGGTGTTGGGCAGTATATCAATTACAAGTCAGTATATACCATTAGTACACTAAGGGCCTAATTATGAGTCTGGCGGTCCGATAATTGTCAGCCTCGTGGTGGCGCAGGGGTGGCAGTCCAGCCACCACTGCACCGGTGGTCCGACCGACCCATTAAGACTTGGGCGGTCGGACCACCATGGGACCGCCGATGCCGCCAGGGAACCGCCGTTCCCCGGAGGTGGCGTGGCATTCCTGAGGCTGCAATATGTTTGGCAGGACTGCTGCGGTCCTGTCAAGCATATTATGAGTTTCCTCTTTGCCATGGCTTTCTTCGGCAATTCCTCCTCCATGAAAAATGAGATGGAGAGGAAACAAAGGTGCCTCGTGCCATGTGGATGACACAGGCGGACACAACGTGTGCCCTTCCTGTGTACATACACCCCAGTTTCTGGACGGCTTGGACATTACAGTCCATGCCGTCTAGGAACCTTGTGCGGTGTTACCATTGTGGTGCCTTTTTTCGAAGGCACCGCCACCTTTGAAAGAAGCACTGCTGCGTGACCACATTGCCGCCTGCCTGCCAGATGATGTTTATGTTGTAATGTGGCGGGCGGGTGGCAGCGATTCTTAGCAGTGTGGGGGTGGCAGTGGCGTGCCGCCCCCGCACCACCAAAAGTCACAATCAGGCCCTAAGGCCATATGTACGAAATGCCCAAATAGTGATTCCCAAATAGCGAATCTGTAGAAATTGCTATTTCGGAACATTCGTAACCTGCGATTTCCTAATAGCAATTCCTACGGATTCACATTTGCTATTAGGAAATCGCAAATTTGAGATTTCCTAATAGGGAATCTCAAATTTGGAAACTGAGGCTCTGCCAGGGACAGGGAACAACTGGTGGGTGGAGGGATAAAACATTAGGGTGACTAGACGTCCCGGATGTCTCTGGAGGGTCCCAGGTAGTTAACTTCTGTCCCAGCATCCTGATACCTTTACCAAAACTAAACACATGTCCCAGTTATGAGGAATGTTTAAGGGGCACCTGCACTTGAGTAAGATACTGCTCATGCTTTCATTTCACCTGAACCCTCTGGCATGCAGCGCGCGACGAAGGAAGCCATACCTCATCCTGAACTGTTGCTGCCATTTCCCTCTGACAGGAGTGACAGCAGCCTCTCTTGACATATGCACAACACGTCTTCCTAGCCAACCATACTATTATGACCTTTTTACATAGATCCGTTTTTCTGCATGCAAAACAAGTGTCAGATTTATGGGGAAAAATAACATATGGTATCCCCATTGCCCTGCATCAGAACTCTAAACATTTCTTAGATAAGTAGCTCGTTGTTATATGTTTTTGTTTAAATGTGCACATTTGAAGGTGACCACAAAATTTACTTTTATTGTTCTACTGTGTGATTACCAAAAAAACACCTACATTTAATATGTGAGAACAAGATAATTTGTTATAAATTTGATAAATTAAGTCTATGTAGCAATGACTTGGAAAATGCATCTTCTGCACAATCATATGTCATTGAGTGTTATAGTGCAGCTCTATCGCATCACTGCCATTTCATAGCCCTGCTTCTTCATATATAGCCTGTCCCAGGTTTTGATTCAAATTTGGCCACCCTACAGTGCATGGATGGCAACATGGGCAAGCCGCCACTGGCACAGGCCTTGCTAATGGTGACAGACATAGTGGCTCATGACGTGTGGATTTCCTGGTGGGAGTGTCTTCTAGGAATGCCTCTGAGAGATAGCAGTTGTATGCCATGATTCTGAACAATGATGATACCATTGCGTCATACCCATGGCACGTTCCACAATGCATACATTGTTATGTACTGCTCCAACATAGCAAATCTGCCGCATGCCGTTTAAGACAGATAGAAGCGTACAAGGTTCATATGGCCTAATTTTCCAATAACACTGAACAACTCAGCTCTACTTCAAATGTGTAAATATGTGTGTAACTCACTTGTCACATAAACTACCAATATCACACCTTTTAGTAATGCTTCTTGCAGCGCACCCTCTTCATAGCCACATTGATGCAAACTGAGAACTAACAGAATGCATTGTCCTTTCCTGCTCCTAAACACTCTTCAATATTCACTGTGCACCAGAAACAAGGACGTGCCCCCTATAACTTCCTAAACGGCTTTGTTTGGGTATAGCCTGTCTTTATTTCTAAATCTTCCAACCACAACACATTCTTACAAAGAGTTCAAAAACTGCCAGATACCTGGTAGAGGGATCTCGCTAGATATAAAAATAAAATTTTTACATGGTTGGGAAGAGACCAGGGAGAGGGCCACATGGTCTGAATATAAATAATTCACTTGAATTTATTTATTTTGATGTGTAATATAACACATTCCAACCTTTAGACACTCCAGTACCAGAGCTGGAATTTGAAAATGTTTACTCCTGGAACCCATAATTTGGGGGGCAAGGTGTGGCAGAGAAAAGAGGGTGGAGTCACAATGTGCAGAGCTTGAAAAACAGTCAGTTAACTTATATATGTATTAAAAAAAATTCTCCTGCAAAGAATTTCTATTCGAGGCTACTTAATTGGTCACAAAGAGGCTCATGCTCCTTGCCAGAATGTACAAAGACGCATTTGGGAATGATCCTGATGCATTGTGGGTGCCTTTATCAAATTTGCACTTCGTTACCATCAGTTCCGAAATGATGGTATTGCATATCCTAAATGGCAAGTCGTCATTAGGAAATGCTATGTACAAGGGGTTACCAAATCGCAAATAAGAAATCCCTATTTGCGTTTTCCTATTGTGTGATTTGCAAAATGTATTTTCTACTGGGTAGGAATTGTATTTTGCGATGCCGCATATGCCTTTCATACATACCAAAAGGCAATTTTGCATTTCGTAACGGCCCGAAATAGCGATTCGGGACGCTAAGAAATGCAACATTTTTGTATACATATGGGCCTATATTACTATTGGTTCCTGTGTTGTTTGGCATGGCGGCACATTTTATACCTGCACCTACCGACATTCCTGTGGATGAAAGCAGAAATGTAAATGCGGGTTCAGATGCTGCAGAGGGTTTAGATCATGAAAATGTAAGTGCATTAAAAGGATTAGAAGAGAACTATGGGAGAAAAGTAAGCATTGTGTTTGAGAGGCACAAGTTTGTTTCACATGCCCAGATGGAAGGAGAATCAACTGAGATATATATTGAAGTTTTGAGAAGATTAGCTATTTCATGTATATTTAAGGACATATGTGCTGTGATTATAACTAAGGGACCATTTAATCAATAGAACGAACAACTTAAATATTCAGGAGAAGTTGTTGGGGTTAAAGTACCCTATGCTGGATAAAACAACAGCCATCACGGGTCGTATGGAGAGCACTTTGAGTTATGTTAAGGAGATAAGCAGCACAACACCTAAAGGAAACCTAGAACAGTGTGAAAGGTACAACATAAATGCTGTACAAAAATCCACAAGCAAGGCTAGTGGGGGGTTTACTAACAAGGGTGGAGCAACATCTCACGACGTGGAAAGGAAGAAACAACGCTATAGGTGTAGGTGAAACACACGGCTGAAGCAAACAATTATACTGCTTCAAAGGACAAATGTTACAGATGTAAAAAGATGGGGCATTTTCCTAGGGTATGCAAAATGTCTGGGAACTTTAATACTAGGGATGTAGTTGACATGGGTAGTAAATATGAAACACCATGAATAGGGCTAAAATGGATGAAGATAGTCATGTTGAAGTTTTGGTGGTGTGTGGGGTGGACTTGCAAAATGCAAATGAGTCCAATGTGACAAATGATGCATATTGTCCCTTGAAATGTATGGTTAAGATATATGGCAAGGAAGAGCAAGTTTGGGCTGATTCGTGTTGACTATTTACTTTGAGAGACAAATCAGTATGGGGAGATTTGAGCAAATGTGAGCTATGTCCCACTGATATGAAGCCTGAAGGTTATTGTGGGAACAAATTGCCTGTCATGGGATATTTGACAGCAGAAATGTAAATCCAAGACAGGAGAGCGAAGGGCACGGTTTATGTAGCTGAAAAGGGGATGTCACTATTGGTTGGGAGAGATCAGTGAGCATTTGGGATGATATTAAATCATAATCATCTTGATCATGCACCACTTACTGGGCTGAAGGAAGTGGATCAGTAGAATTTGTCATTCCCTCAATTGTTCTGAAAAAATTAGGATGTTGGAACTCCCCTGTGATGTACAACAGTGCAAAGTAGCACATTGCACAACTTAACGGTACTTTGGGATACTTTTCAATACAAATCTTGGCTTACGTTGGATAGTAAATACCACCCCAACACTTGAGCTTGCATCACAAAAGTGATGTAAATCCGGCATAAAGTATTTGGTAAATCAAGGCCTAGATTCCTCCCAAAATACAAAGAAATGTCAGAGTCCAACAGTGGATAAAAACACAAAACAGGTAACCACTGTGAGTCTATTGGTCTCAGTAGGAACTTAATTTGAGATTGGGGTGGTGTTTAGAATGTGATACACCATAGAAAAATGCATTCTTGGCTTTGAGTTGGGTCTGGGGCCGTGAATTGGATCTGCTATATCTTTGTTCATTTTTCTCGTCATGAGCCAAGGAGGAAATACACATTAGTGACCATTGATGTAAAGAGGCAAGAGAGATCAGATACCCATCTGGTGACTGAATTTCAAAATGTGAAACCAGATATTCTGGAATGATTCCCACTTCCCTGCTTGTCCAAATTGTGTCATCCTAAGCAAATACTTCATTTCACAGAGCCTCTTTTTTCTTTCACATTTCAGCACACATTTATATACCTGAGTTCAGGATGTGCACTTTACAAGCACTTTTTATGTTTGATTTAAAAGACGGTAATGTTGCTTCATCTATAATAAGAATCTAGGTCACTTCAGGGTTTACATGACTACTGACTTCCCTCTTCATACTCTATAGCATTGTAGTTGGGCAGCGAGTCATGAATGTTTCTACAAAACTATCACGTTTAAGAAATGTTAATCTATGCTGTGATATAATCTGATGCACAATGGTGAAACACTTCCCCGTGTGAAAAAAATACACTTTTTTAATTTGTTTTTTTTATTTTTATTTTTATTAAAGACAAGGCAACACAGGTGAGAACAGAATACAAGCATGTATGCCAACGACTCATCCATTGGTATGTCCACCCCCCCAATACATTAAATAAATGTCAATTTAACAACATTGCACAATCAATCAAAATTGGACCATTCTACCCTGAATCGTTCCTTCATCTAGACAATGGCGGTTCACAGATCTCTCCCCTATAACAGTTCCATTTAGTCTACATTTGTGTCCATTTGTTGGGGCAGCCTCTAGCTTCATACACTGTCTTTTCAGTGAACGTACAATGGTCCATATCGTTTTCCCAAAGTCTCAGTGACGGCTTTTCTTGCGCCTCCCACAACCTTGCAATACTCCTTTTGGCAATCATCATTCCCAAAGTCACCCATATCCTCTCCTTGGAATTTAAGTCAGTAGGACCCCAAATATTCAAGAGACACCACTTTATGTTACACTTTTTGAATTTTGAAGAGATTGCATCATGTTATAAATGCCCAATGTTTTCATGGCTCGGCTTATGCACAGACTCTTAGAGCCAATTTAGATCCATGGCTTGCGTCTAGTTCATCTCGCCCTAATAATTTGACTGTGCACCCTCCTCTATTTGCGACTCAGGCTTGTTACAGAAGTCCAGGATCTTGGACAGCAATCCATAGCATGAGTCTGTTCTGGAGACTACAGAATAGGTCTGCCTAGATCATGGGTACTCACAAACTTTCTCTCGGGGGCCAAATTTACAGTGTGGTTTCTGGCTGAGGGCCGCACCGGTGGGGGCGGGGGCGGGGCTAGAGCAAAAAAAAACTATGACCATGAGGTTGAACACAGGCCACTGCAGCGGACGCCTTCATCCACTGAGCCACCAGACCCGGTATGCACACATATCTATCTATCTATCTATCTATCTATCTATCTATCTATCTATCTATCTATCTATCTATCTATCTATCTATCTATCTATCTATCTATCTATCTATCTATCTATCTATCTATCTATCTATCTATCTATCTATCTATCTATCTATCTATCTATCTATCTATCTATCTATCTATCTATCTATCTATCTATCTATCTATCTATCTATCTATCTATCTATCTCTCACTCTGTCTCCCGCCCTCTCTATCTATCTATCTATCTATCTATCTATCTATCTATCTATCTATCTATCTATCTATCTATCTATCTATCTATCTATCTATCTATCTATCTATCTATCTATCTATCTATCTATCTATCTATCTATCTATCTATCTATCTATCTATCTATCTATCTATCTATCTCTCACTCTGTCTCCCGCCCTATCTATCTATCTATCTATCTATCTATCTATCTATCTATCTATCTATCTATCTATCTATCTATCTATCTATCTATCTATCTATCTATCTATCTATCTATCTATCTATCTATCTATCTATCTATCTATCTATCTATCTATCTATCTATCTATCTATCTATCTATCTATCTATCTATCTATCTATCTATCTATCTATCTATCTCTCACTCTGTCTCCCGCCCTATCTATCTATCTATCTATCTATCTATCTATCTATCTATCTATCTATCTATCTATCTATCTATCTATCTATCTATCTATCTATCTATCTATCTATCTATCTATCTATCTATCTATCTATCTATCTATCTATCTATCTATCTATCTATCTATCTATCTATCTATCTCTCACTCTGTCTCCCGCCCTCTCTATCTATCTATCTATCTATCTATCTATCTATCTATCTATCTATCTATCTATCTATCTATCTATCTATCTATCTATCTATCTATCTATCTATCTATCTATCTATCTATCTATCTATCTATCTATCTATCTATCTATCTATCTATCTATCTATCTATCTATCTAGCTATCTATCTATCTATCTATCTAGCTATCTATCTATCTATCTATCTATCTATCTATCTATCTATCTATCTATCTATCTATCTATCTATCTATCTATCTATCTATCTATCTATCTATCTATCTATCTATCTATCTATCTATCTATCTATCTCTCACTCTGTCTCCCGCCCTATCTATCTATCTATCTATCTATCTATCTATCTATCTATCTATCTATCTATCTATCTATCTATCTATCTATCTATCTATCTATCTATCTATCTATCTATCTATCTATCTATCTATCTATCTATCTATCTATCTATCTATCTATCTATCTATCTATCTATCTATCTATCTATCTATCTATCTATCTATCTATCTATCTATCTCTCACTCTGTCTCCCGCCCTCTCTCCTCCGTTCTCCCTCTGTCTCCCTCACTCTGTCTCCCTCCCTCCCTCCTCCGTTCTCCCTCTGTCTCCCTCACTCTGTCTCCCTCCCTCCCTCCTCCGTTCTCCCTCTGTCTCCCTCCCTCCCTCTCCCTCTGTCTCCCTCAGTCTCCCTCCCTCCCTCCCCCTCCCTCTGTCCCCTCTCCCTCTGTCCCTGTCTTCCCCCCTCTCCCTGTCTTCCTCCTCTCCCTGTCTTCCTCCTCTCCCTGTCGTCCTCCTCTCCCTCTCTCTCCCTCCCTCTTCCTCCCTCTGTCGCACTCTGTCTTCCTCCCACTGTCACCTCACCCCCCTGCTCTCACTCCCTGCTGCCCTCCATCACCTCACCCTGCTGTCCTCTGTCACCTCACCCCGCGCTGAGACGGCTTCCAGGGAACGCACAGGGCCGTCGCACCCAAGTACTTCACAGGTCTTTTAAAGACCATTCACTTGTTAATGAGACATTGTTGTATTTCACCTCTTCTTAGCGCCCCTGCATCTCCACTCATTCAGAGGGGAGATGCAGGGGCGCTAAGAAGAGGTGAAATACAACAAAGCCTCATTAACAAGTGAATGGCCTTTAAAAGAATCGCCCGGCCTCACAACTCCGTGCTGCTGTAACCGGCGGTGTTCACTGACAAGCACAGGGCACAGGTACTGTGTGCAAGGTCCGCGGGCCGCCAGGGAAGGCTTGCCGGGCCGCTGACGGCCCGCGGGCCGTACTATGAGGACCCGTGGCCTAGATGATGCATGAGACAGTCCATGGTTAGTATCAATAATTCAAACGGTGCATGTGGAGCATATCTGGAGTCATGTGGAATCCAATATCAAGTTTGCTTTTTATGTGTTGCTAAGCTCTGCAAGAAAGTTTTGGAGGGGGCGTAGAAATGTGTTGATGAATCTTGCTCTGGACTACCTCAGACACCTGTATCCTTCAGTGGAGCAGCCCCAAGTCCAGCTCTTGCATGTGAAGACTCCTTTGATGTGCCACCAATGGTACAGGGTTGTGTGTGCACCGTGTGTGGAACGCTCAAAGACAGATGGATTATGGTCAAGGCACTCTGAAGACTGGACCAGGATACCAACAGAGTGAGCAGATAGATTGTCACTAGCCAGCTGTTGTTTTGGAGTGTCATAGGTGCTTCTTGGCTGTGCCGATAGTCTGGCTCCAGGCGGGTTATAGAATGCTCTGCAGGTGGTAGTAGTCGTACATATTTAAATGAAATGCTAGGATAGTGGTACCGGTTGGGTGAAGTGACTTCTTAACACTTGCTTTTGGTTTGTACATGGTTTTGAAGAGATTTTTCTATGATGGAAATTGGATGAACTTTGGATTCCAATAAATCTTTAAATTACTGACACTGAGGGGATAATTACAAGCCCATTGCGTCACCGGTGTGTCGCATTTTCTGATGCACCATTGATGCTAAGCGACATTTCTCCTATTATCAAGGTTCACGCTAACCCTGTTAGAGACAAAAAAAGCAGCGCTAACTACGTTAACGCTGCTTTTTTACGTCTGCTAATTTTCAGACTTAGCCCTGTAGTCCAACTGGAGGTGGATTACATGGCTAAGTTCACCATGGGCTATCAACAAGGATATCCCTATCCTTGTAGTTTTATCGCTGCATTACCAGCGATAACCTCCCAAAATGCCGCTATCGCTGGATTTTTTATCGCCTAGGCGATTAGCGTTGTTAATAACGCGATAACCAGGCGATATTATCCAGCGATAGCGGGCTTTAAAAAAATTAACGCTAAGCGCCCTTAGCGTTAATTTTCCGCGTTCCTTGTTAATATGCCCCTTAGTATGCTGCTAGGATGCACAACAATGCTCATCACATGGCAGGAAATCTGTTAGTGGATATTGAGGTGGTCCTTAATGCTGAATGTGCAGGTCTCATTTTCATTCTCATTTATTTCTATTTTCTGCTCTTCTGCATAATTTTTCCATTTTATCTTACCATGGGCCTGTCTCTATAAGCCCTTTACCTTTCTTTGACCTTTTACTTTAGGAGTCTGGGTGAACCGACATGGCCCTCTATGCTTGGTGCTATGAAAGATCAAGGGCCATTTGGGCAGTGGTGACTCCTTATCAGGGGCCTCAGGGTACAGCCTTGCCCTCTGTGAGGTGGCACTTACTGCCCCTTGCCTCTGCTGCTAAGGAAGTAACTGAGCAGTGGTCATGAAAATTCGACTTTCGTGTTTTCATGAACACTGCTAGTGTGCAGGTCAGCCCTTTTGGCTTCCTCTCCAAGCTACTGATGACATGTTAAACAAGCATTTTCAATGCAATAGGTCTCGCATTTACGAGAGTTTAAGCTAGTGGCATTGTAAATGACAATGCCTTTTATCTACGTTTTAAAAACGAAAACAAAAATAAAAGGCATTGTTATTTGCAATGTCAATGGCTCAAACTTGCATAATTGCGAGACCTATTGCATTGCAAATGCTTGTTTCTTTGGCTGGCTCTAAAGCCAGGCATACAATGGTTTTGTTATAGGCATGAGTTCTTGAATGGGCAAGTTTCCACTCTAGGTAGAAGTTCCTACTGTATATTAGGGCCCTTTTTGCATGGCACATAGACAGAGTGTACAGGATGGAAAAAGTAATCAGAATGTGTGTTGTTTTCGTGGGACCCACTATTTGTTTAAATGTTACTTTCATATAGAACTCAGCACCCTAAAATGATTGGATGCATATCAGCTGTCGTTGAGCTCTAAAATATGTACAGGCTCCACATTGGATGCTGTGGCTATTAAAAGGGAATACTAACTTTTTTCAGGGAGAACCGACCGATACTCCCTGTTTACAAAATAGAGAATGTCTTTCTAAAAGTGACTATTACAGGGCTCCCTCATCTTCAGTCAACCTTGCCGGGTGATAGAGGAACTTCCAATCCCTGCAACACTTAGCAATTTCATTTTTGATATTTTAATTTCAAAATGTGCATAACTGCCTGTTTTTTGTACTCCTAAGATATTCGGACTGGAGAAAATTAATATCCTGGAAACCGACATGCCAAAGAGCCAATGGAATTAGTGTTGTGAGCTCTCAAACAGATGCACAAAAATATAGGGTCCTTATGATAATATATGATTTTTTGCAGCAAACGTTTTCATTTATAATTTTCATATGGCTTAGATTTGCACATTTGGCTTACAGAATACATTAATTCTAGCTGCATTTTGTAGTTATTGATTTGTTCATTTGGATCCTACACAAATTGAGATTAGTTTTGCAGATTAAGGCCCTTCCCTGTTTAACCTCACCTCCATATAGTTTTCATAAAAAAGGGCAGTAGCCTGTGCAGGACCCAGCAGCCAGATTTTTCTAAGCACTTCTTTTAGGGTGTACTGCTTTCCTTGTGTAATTGAATACACGACTTAATTTATGCAGATACAGATACTCCTTCACCCAGGTCCTCCTAGAAAATAACATCAGCCCAAATTGGTTCTTATAGTTCAGTCACACTGTAGTTTCTCAAGATGAAACTTGATTTAAGAATAGCTTTCATTAAGGCCTGTGTGAAAAAAAAAATAGGAAGTTATTCTGCAGATTTTGCTCAATAAATCTAATTTTGTACCTAGACACAATCTCACTGACATCACTCACTACTTAACTATTATTTCTAGCAAACGTATACCATTTTAACTAGGGTATTCCTGTAGCCAAGTCACCCACACACAGTAAATGCACTAGCCAAGTACTCCCAGCAGATAGTATTAAGGGTCTCGAAATCCTTTCAGCCATCTCTGTGCCGCGCTAGGCAGGCACTCGGATGTGTCCCTTCACCACATATGACAATTTCTTTAAACAACTGTTCCTATCTCTGCAATTTCCGTGGCATTTTCTGGCTGCAGTACAGAGCTAATTAATACAATTATTCTGTGGATTTTTTACAATCAATACAGCCTAGAAGTGAAAGCCAATGAAGAGATAGGAGCCTAAAGTTGATAGGATCCTTTCAATTCAACTCAGCCACAAGCATGCTGCCACATTTTAAATACACTCGAGTTTTGCAAGCTTTCATAGACAGGCTCGGATAGGTTCAACCGCAGCGTTCAGGGATCAAATGCGCAAAAGAATATGCAAGACTAATGTGGTAGGGAACAGAAAATCAGCAGGGAATGTATAAGGAGCTTTAGAAATGGGAAGGGCTGCTTTTAGAACTCCAAGGAATATATGCTCCCTGTAACCATTCTTCTATTATCATTAGATCCAAACATAATGTAAATGCAATGCAATAGGTCTCGCATTTCTGGGAATTAGAACTTTTGGCGTTGTAAATGACAATGTGTTTTACCTACGTGTTTTGGTTTCGAGTGGAGTGGATGTATGTAGTGTGGAGTGGAATTATGTAGGTTTAATTGGAATTGTGTGGAGTGGTTTTCTATAGTGGAATTATGTGGCATTATGAGTAGTGGAATTGTGTGGAGAGTAATTATGTAGTAGTGAGTGTACTGGAATTATGTGGAGTGGGATTGTGTTTTATAGAATGTAATTATGTGAAATGGTATTTTGTGTTGTGGAGGGGTATGTAGTTTTGTTTAATTATATGGTGTGCTGTTGAATTTTGAGGCATGATGTGATATTGTGTGGATTGGATGTATGTGGTGTGTTGATTTATGTGGCTTGCTGTTGAATTATGTGGCGTGGAATGGAAACGTGAAGATATGAATTGTGTGGTGTGGAAGTGTGTGACACTCAGTGAAAATATGCTGATTAGTATTATGTGACATGGTGTGGAGTGTATTTATGTGCATTGTGATGCCAAGTTTTAAAATGATGAAGCATAATTTGTGTGCTCAATATCTGGAAACGTGCTGCGTTCTTCAGTTATGACAAGGCTGAGTTCATATGTGTTGGGGAGACTTGCTAAATTTAGGGCCTCTGTGTCACGCATGTTCATTTTCCCAGCTGTTTTAGTGCATCTTTACAAGTTTGAAAACTAAAAAATAAGGCTGATGCTGCCTCTGTAATACAATTGCTGAAACTCAGTCAATCCTTCACTAAGAGGTCTATAGAAATGAATAACCAAAAAGAATGGCATCGCTTTAAGTAAAAGCATTACAAGAACAGAGATGCAGGGAGGATGTGATCTGCCCACTGCTGATAATGCTGCCCACAAATCATTTTTCTTGAATGAAGAATGCTTTTTTCCTCCCTAAGATAATATAATCATTAAAACAGTATGATATGTGGCCCTTGTTCACGTCAGCCCCAACAAAAAGGTGGGTAAAATAATGTTTGGGCCTGTATGCCGATATCAATGCTTAATTCTCCATTGAAACCGACTGCAGCACCTCATAATGGATATTATTGGAGGGAGGGGGCAGGCTGTGTTCAGCATTGTGCTCTTCCTATCTTGAAAACCTCAATGCTCTACGAGCCAGCAAAGACCATGCCCTTAAGAGCCAGCAGCCCTTTGTTATTTAGAGCCAACACCAGCTTTAGGCTGCAGCTTCCATGAATCAACACCGTAGTTATCCCATTTTCCAGCCAGCTTCGTAGTTTAAACCACTGACTTGCCGATCAACCTTAAGAAGGGAGTGAAAACTCATGCTCTTTCCAGCCAGAAGACTGCGTGCCCTTCCAACCTTGCAGCCCTAAATTCTAATGCAGCAGCCACACCAGCCCCCCTCTGTATAAGGGTATCAGATGGCTCCATTACACCATATAACACATTGCTCCAATCCTGGATCTCCATTCAAAAAATGCATTCTGGGAGTTGAAGTCTTAGCTCACTCCAGTTTACCCAATGTAACTAACCTAAAAACAGTACATTGTAAATGACAAGAGCAACACTGGAGCACTGCATCTCGGAGTCACCTTACCTAGGCAGTGACAAGTTCATGGTGTAGCGGTAAACACCCCATCCACAAAATTCCAATGCTAACCTCATCACAAATCTCTTGTTTTTTTACATCAACCATGTCCATGGTGAGCTTGGTAGAGAAAGACATTTTGCTCTGCCACGAACAGCTGATGCAGCTAAGATTTGAGACTTCAGACCTATGCTGCGCTGCACTCCCTCCCCTGAACAGAGAGCACCAGCCCCCCGCAGGTCACCTTAATCAAGTGTAAAAAATCCTCAAGGCCTCTACATCCCGCATGCCCATTTCTCCCATTGGATGTACAAAGACACATCTCACAGGATAGAAAACTCATATTGGTTCACGCTGGAATTAAATTGAGAAGAGGAAGGAGAGGCAGGGTAAGTTGAATAGGCAGTGGTCATGTGTCAGGTGCTACATTTGGCGCTATATCTAAGCAGATTGTTGCTGTATCACTGGCTGGGGTACAATCCTTGTTTGTATAATGTGCTAATGACGTGCCCTTCATTATGGCACACAGCGTGAATTAGAAGCGCGAGCAGAAGAGGGTCTGTGGTGCATTAGGTTGAGGTCCGTCTCCTATGACTTTGCTGTCTCACTGATGTTCCCCATTTACACCAGTGTGAGCTGTGAGACATACTGCATGCCTGTGTACCGTGGCGACAAGAGACACGAAGTGACAGTAGAATAAAAGTGCACGTGTACGGCACTGGGTTTTTATTGTGCACACTTTTAATCAGTGTTTGTTTTAGGATGGCATCTTTCCGAGAGGAGGGGGTTTGGTTCCTTTGAAGGGGGTAGAGTTAAGTGCCTGTGACAGTGCTACTGCCGGGAAGATCTTGCTGCCCAGTAATGGCGGCGCACGACGGGTGATGCCCCTGGGTAAGTGCATTCATTGCACGTGGGTGCCACAGACCCATAAACCAACCGCTGGGCTCCCGACTGAAGCAACAATCACCCAGCCTGAGCTAAACTGTCCTGAAGTGCAGCTGACACGGATTTGTGAAATCCTTTCACTGACTCTAGAACGTTTTGTGCAAGGTCACTAAAATGCATGCCAATTACTACAGCGCGGAGTAAGAACAAGAGAAGGGTGCGCTATAATTATGCCGCGGTCTAGTAAGGGTTAATAGACTACATTTGTTTAGTGTATTCCTTACCCCCATAAAGCAAAAACACATTTTTAAAGCCTGTGTTCTCCAGTTTAGCTGTTCAGGAGTAACAACATCAGGTTAAAAAAGTTTACAAGTACTCGAAAATTAAAATGTAAAGAGATAAGGTAGGGGTCCAGTATAGCACAGTAAAAGGCATCATGCACGTTTTATTCCATTTCACCACTTGAGGGAAAATGCACACACTGGATGCACTACGGAGATGCTCGCAACAAGGGTTCCCAGTCCCAACTCCCTGGATCCCCCCCAATACCCTGGCACCAGTGAGAGGTGGATCGGAGGAGGAGCCCACCCTCCCTCAGCACAGCTGTACCTCCAGGTCACTGCCCATCGCAAGCATTGCATGGCCATGTGTCCCGTCAGATGAGATGCACCCCCCTATAGAGAAGAGGCAGGGAAGCATCCAGGAGATGGCAGACTGTCACAGGAGGAGGAGGGGGAGAGTGGAGCAACTGGCGAACCATAGCCAAATAAGAAGACATGAATAGAGGAGCAAAGACGGGAGAAAGGAAGAAAAGCAAGCGGCAACCGGAGTCACAGAAGTAACAAGAGCAGCCTTGACTCCGCCCATTCCGACGTCATGAATAAATTAATCTCCGCACACCTACCATAAATGTACGTGTTCTTCTCTAATTTATGCATGTAAAGCGCTCCAATATCTGCTGATCGAGCTTGCGCTATATAAAAAAAAAAGCAAAAATAAATGTAAACAACTCACAGGGCTTTTACTGGTCAGCGGCAGGTTCAAAGAGCAGTATTCACCCGGCCGTCCTGAAGACAGAGCATGGGCCCCTGAGAACCAGCAAGGCGGGAGGGCTACACGAAACAAGCATTGGACGCGCGAGACGCGATGGTGGGGGGGAGAGAAGCGCGAGTTCCTGCGGAGGCAGAGTGGACAGAGTAAGGGAGGGTGAGGGTTGGCTCAATATGGAAAGGAAAAAATTCAAAACACACCATGAAGCTGACGGCGCGTCTGCTAAAATACAAGCATTGCTAGCACCGTGCTGTCCAAAACATGAAGCACGGTGAATATAACAAGCATTGGCCGCATTCGCGCCTCACGCTTTAAGTTTAAACAAGCATTGGACGCGCGAGACGCGATGGTGGGGGGGTGGGGGAGAGAAGCACGAGTTCTGATAAACTGGTGTGAAATAGCAGCAGGGAAGGGGGCGGAGAGGGGCTACGAGGGAGAGCGACGTAAAGCCATATGGCTGCTTTGCGCGCGTGCACGCCTCGTGCACTGTAGCTCTATGCCAGGGGAAGCACTTTCAAAAACCCACTTACAAAATGTCTCAAAGAGACAGCTTTCGCTGTCTCAGCGAGACCTAAAAACATAGCACTCTGTAGGTGAATGTCTGGATTGTCCATATTAGGGGCATAGTTCAACAATGAATCCCTCACAGAGGTGCAGTCCATTTTATTCAGCAAACATCCTGCACATGCCTCAGGTAGCAGTGTACCTGCTAATCTGTGGCTGTCCAGTGGCCTTTGGCCATGCACTGCGTGCTGTGGACAATGGACCAGGCCATGTGCCCAGCCCTCCATGCTGTGCACAAGCCATGCGCAGTGAGTGTTGGGAAAAGGGCCTTGCACCCAAATGTACGCAGGCACACATGGCTGAATATAAAGGGTGTCATTTTAAATAACACAGAGCTACTGACTTTGTCAGAATCAGAACACGAAAGTATAAAAAGTTGGCCTATTGGCTTTATGAAGAGTCTGAATATCAGCATATATAAAGCACATGTATTGTATGGCAGAAAATGGCCAGTAACTATAATAAAATATATATTTCATTAAATCAAAAAATTCAATGGTTGGTAAAAGTAATTGTCATCAAAAAATGAATAAAGCTTTATTTAACAAAACAATCAACATGTCTTTGAGACTAACATTTTTAAGCTACAAAGTGCAGTCAAAGAACTGACAACAAGGGGGCTCTGCACTCCAGCTGAAGAACATAGAACTCCAACTAAGAGCGCTTTAAAAAAATATGATAAGCTCTCCAGGGGTCATGAATTGAATGACCCAGGAGGCTTACTATTTGTTTATTTACTGTTGTTGGTGGCTGCTGCACTCCTTGCACCCACCACACAACATTGAAAAAATGTTTAATGGTGTCCCTGCCTCTTCCAGGGACACCAAAAGCAAGATGATATATTATGTTAGAGTGCCCTAGGGAATTACGGAGCGCTCCTTGCTAGGAGCAGTGAAAAGAATGAGTGGCTCCTGTCGATCATTTATTATTAATTTTATATCTTTCTTCTATATCCATGGTGTCCCAGTTCCAATCTTGGTGCAGGTAATTTGCATCACAGACTAAACTTTTAGGCCCCTGGGAAAATGTTTGTAAGTGCCCATGCCCTGGGGAAACCATCCCCCTGCGCTGTAGTCTTTTTTTTAGGGGGTGTGGACCCATTCCTCCCCCCTCCCCAAGCCTTTATGGGCCTCAGGTAACCCATCCCCCGGGCCTTTATGTGGTTGACCTGGTGTCCACCCAGGGCTGCAACAACAAACAGCATTGGGGGCTGTGAGGAGAGCCCCAGAGTCCCAGGGTTCAGCCGGCTCCACTGCACGCAGCCATCCTGGATGGGATGCAGAGGTAGCCAGCAATGTTCCCACCATGCAGGAGCAGGTGCTTTTCTCTGTTCTCGCTGGGTAGGAGCAATCTTTTATGCCCGCTACAGCATTTTTGCAGCTCCTGCCGGGTTGGAGTGTACATTTGTTTCCCTACCTGCACTCTTGCAGCCAGGGAAAATGTGTACCAGGAGTGGGCTCCACAGGACACATCAATGTAGGCACCCCTGGGGGACGGAGTCACTGGGGCATTAAAAGGCTTTGGGAGGTGAGCGTGTGCACCCCTCCCCTTTAGATATATGTGTCACCCCGGTGAATGGAGTTCCTGGGTCTTTTCAGGCTTGGGAGGAGAGTCAAGTGCCCCTTCCCTTTAAATATATGTTTTGGCTGCCAGGGAATGAGGTCCCTGGGGCCACTCTGGGGGGGGGGAGGGGAGCGCACATACTGTTGCAATTTAAAAATGGCACCCAGGGAATGGGGTTTCTGGGGTCTCACGGGGATCATGGAAGTGAGCAAATCTCCCCTTCTCCTCACCTTCCCCCCCCTCCTCTTTGAATAACATGATGGGCCCCAAACTATGGGGTACCTGGGATTGGAATCAGCTCGGGGATGGGCCCCTGTCAACAGCTCATCCCTAAATATTCGTATTGGCAGTTGGGGCAGGCAGCAATATCTTTTCATGAACTGGCCCATTCGCAGTCGTCAGGAGCCCAAAAAATAAGGATTTCTCCTTTTCTTTTAGGATGAGTTCAACTGATGCCACACCAATGGCAAGGACCTCGGGGGCACCTCTTGGAGATCAGGAACTCACTCAAGCAGAGTCCAGTTGGGCACAGCCAGGTGTTGTTGTAGGTCCAGTAAAACAGGTCAGCTGGGAAGTTGCAGGGTGGCTTCTGGAGTTTGTTGTGTAGCTCAGAACAGGAGGTCAGTTAGCTGGCCCTTGGAGCCACTTCAGCCTGAGATGAAGGGTGCAGGTCCAGTCTTCCTTCTCAGACAGCAGGGCAGGCCCCAAGCAGGTCCAGCTGCAGGTCCAGTGCAGCAGGTCAGCTGGGCAGTCTTTGTTCTCTTGTGTCCCCTGCTCCAGGAGTGTAATGAAGAGTGGATCTGAGGCTCCTATTTGTATACCTGGTGCCCCTTTAAAGTGGGTGAAGCTTCTGGAGTTTTCCCCTTGTAGAAGTGTCTGGAATTTCCTGCCTCCCTGCCCTAGTCCCACTGTGTCTGGGGCACAATTGACTAGTGTGAAGCCCTTTGTGGGTCAGCTGGGTCAGTGTCTTTGAAGTGCAAGTGGGTAGTTGACAGCTCTGCCCCCTAATCAAGTCAGGATGGGACGTCCTTCCAACACCCAGATCCTCTATTGATATACTGTCTGGAAGGCATACACAATTGCCAACTGCACCTAGTCATATGACCTAGAAACAGGATACAGGCATCAAATATTTAGGACAAGAAAATGGCAACTGTCTGAAAAGGGTAATTTTCAGAATTGTAACTTAATATCCGACTTTACCACTGAATAGGGTTTTAAATTACAAATCCTCATACACCAAACAAGACATTCATGCGTGCTCTCAAACACAAATAATCTCATATTAAATGTAATAAGATAATCAAATGTTATTCAAAGGGAGAGGTAGGCCTTGCAATAGTGAAAAAAACAAATCTGAGGTTTTTTTTACTACTGGGACATGTAATACTTAACAGAATATGTCCAACGTTTTGACTTCAATGCAACCTGCCCTAAGGGTTGTTTAGGGCCTACCCGGGAGGTGATTTATAGATATTAAAAATAAATGTTTAGGCCTGGCCAAGGGTTTATTGTGCCATCTCTAAATGCCAGTTTAAAACTGTACACACAGGCTGCAATGGCAGCCCTGGGATACGATTTAAAGGGCTACTTAAGTGGGTGGCACAATCAGTGCTGAAGGTCCACCACTAGTAGCATTTAATTACAGGCCCTGGGTACCTGTAGTATCACTTTACTAGGGACATACAAGTAAATTAAAGGTGTCAAATGGATATAAACCAATTTCACCTTGTATAAGCATATGCACTTTAGCACTGGTTGACAGTGGTAAAGTGTGCAAGAGGCCCACAAGAGTCCTAGAGGCCCTCAAAAATGGTTCAGAAAACAGGATGTCCAAGTCCAACAGCTTCCAGCAGGCACATATGACTAACACCAGAAGTATTTTGGTTAGTTAAGGTAGAAATGTTGAAATGGTGTAATGGTACTTCGTACATTTTTTTAAATCTACGTCAAAAATGCTTTTAGGAAAATATTCACCGTGGTTAAAAGTAAATCAAAATATAAATCTGAATATATATATGCAGTGAATTGAATACTTCAAGTACCCTGCATCTGACAGTGCACATGTTGTAAGTCAATAATAGATTACTAGGACTGGTTTGCGATAAGCAATATTTGGCCACCGAAACAACTATAGAACTGATATGCGGAGTACTTCGATACAATAATGTTGAAACAGTGTCAATGTGCTTTATAAGAGTATAATTCATTCTTGTAACACTGTATCAAAAGCCTTTTGCAAAAGGGTGCTTTATATTTGCCCAATATTTACCATGGGTTCAAATAAAATCCCAAACATACCTAGATGTATAGTGTATTAATGAAGTGAAACCGTTCATATACACTGTAACATCTACCATTTAACCAATTCAGGTGTAAATAAGAATATGAACTCATAAATAAGTGCATTGGTCCTGTCCCTTGTGAGCTAACATTTACAACTGATGGCTCTTGTACTGTGAGTAATTGATGGGCAAGTGAACCGATATTAGGCCGAAGTAATGTGTTTGTCAACCCTGATGGCATATTCACCTATGTGATCGCTATGATCCATAGGAGAGTCTGTCAAGCTCTAGTGGGACGATGTAAATTGGTACAATATCAACTATTCTGCAAGGAGAACATCTCTCAGATCAACTCAGAGTTTGTGATAATCAAGAAGTCCCGATCCTTCATCTGAGTAAGTCCTGGTTGCAGGACTCCTATGTACCATTGCAATATGGATAGTATGTTTATTTGACAAAACCACATAGCTTTACTATTCATGCAACTAATCAGTTGTAAAAGAAATAGCTCAAAGGATTGATTTCTTGGTTTGCGTAGTGGTCATCACACAGGTGCACGTATGTAGAAAATATATAAAACGTTTAAAAACATGATAAAATTGTATAGAGCTAAACGCACCAAACCAAAATCTAGAAAGAAGAATCAGCATGAAATGTACTTTTACTGACATCGGAAAAAACTGTTTTCCCTATTCTGTGCAGGCCTTTTATACTTGTGATATTAAAGTAGATTTACTGACATCTCTTCATCAGAATTTAGACCCTTAGGTAGTTTGCATCAAAATAAAATATGTATCTCAATTCTAGGTAGCATATTATGGGTTTCATCAATATGGGGAGAGAGTTCTCTAAATAATGTGGCAAAAAGTGCAAATTAAGCAGCTTATTACCTGGAATTAGTCTTTTGATGTTTTTTGAATTTTTGTTTTAAATCTGCTAAGTGTGGAAATTATGTGGTAAAGGGCTAAATAGAAAATGGTGTGGTAAATACTACAGACACAAGACCACATAAACCCCAACTAGGGCTGGCAGGTGGTGCCCGGTGCTACAATCTTTTTTGGCGCCCCCTCCATATGACCGCCTCCTCGGATATCCTCACTGCCACCCTGCAAAAGTGCTCCTTATCTCTTCAAGGCCCATTTCTCAAATACAATTCACTTGTTTTAAAGCACTGGTAATGTCTCACTTTTCTAATCCACTCAACTATTCACATAAAATACATGTCTGTTATTTGCAGCAGGCATTTTTTTTGTGTTTGAAAGCTTTATTAAAGAGTTGATGACAAAAGAGATATATCAGCATACATTGCAATAATACAGAAACCATTGAGAAACTTAACACTGCTAATATCACTATTAGAAACCACAAAGCATTTTAAGAGAATTTTTAACATTGAAGGAGGCAATGGGAGGGATAGGATAAGGGAGGAAAAGAGGGGGAGAGGGAAAGGAAGATACAAAGATAATAATATAAACCATACAATATCTAAAAATTACGACCCATATTCAAATTGTAAAAGTCGTAAAAAAATCAGCGATGCGAAATTACCATCATAAAACAAGCAATAATATTAAACAAAACTTATACTGAATAGCAAAAGGAGAGAGTTCCAGACGTTCAAGGAGGTTTAAAATTTTCTGCATTGAGACATATAGGTTTCTTTAGGGCCAAGCAGTCCAAATACGTGGTGAGAGGCAACCAGAAAAAATCAACATTACGAGCAGGTTTACAAGTGGAGGCAAAGGAGACGTCCAATCTGTGAAAGTGGCATAATGAATTCCACCAGCCTTGTAAGGAGATAGAAGCTAGAGATTTCCAGTTGGAAGAAATATGTTGGAAGGCAAGCGCAAGCGTCAGGTCAAAGAGACCGTGTAGATGAGCAGGGAGATTCAAGGAGTCAGAAAGGCTACCCAAAAAGAGAAATGAGTGTGTAAAAGAGGAAGGAAGAGGGAAGATACGAGAGAGGCATGACTACACTTTCCCCCAAAAGGTAGAGACAACAGGGCACAGAAAAAACATGTGGAAAAGGTCAGCATCAGAAGAAGAACAAGTCCAGCATTTAGAGTCAGAGGAGGGAGAAAAGCGGGATAAAGAAAGAGGAGAAAGGTAGAGCCTGTGATACAGATAAAATAAGGATTGAGTAAGAGAAGCAGAGGGGGAGATTTTTAGAGATCTGGACCACAGCTTATCCCAAAGAGTAGTTGACCAAGTACAACAAAAATCCGTTTCCCAAGAAAGCTCCACTTTAGATTTGACACGATTGGGATTAGGAGATACAAGAGATTCATAGATGAGAGATGCTTTAGGGAGTGTAGCAAGAATATTAAGAAGAGAAGGAGGAGGCGACGATGATGATGAAGAGGGAAGAGAGTAAAAACGGTCAAGGATAATTGCCATGAGGATTGTGAATTTCCGCAAAAAGGAGCGAGGGCACCGAAATAAAAGTTGAAATTGGGGAAAAGAGCAAGGGGATACACCATCAAAAAGTTGGTTGACCCACATTACGCCCTTTACCCTCCATGCTTTCCAAAAAATGGGTCTATTTTTTAAAAGGATAAGAGAGTTATACCAAATAGGAGAATTTAAGAAGGATGTACGTGTGACCTCGGAGGGAAGAACCAAAGGACTTAAAAGAGAAGAGGTATGTTTGAATAGGGGGCAAAAAGAAAAAGGATTCCTGGAAGAGAATCGCATCACCTCAGCAAAGGAGAAGGGTAATAGTAAAGATTGCTCAATGAGAAGCCAGAGGGGCGTGAAAGGAGAGAGAGTTGATGAGATCCATCTCGAGGCCTGACGTAAAGAAAAGGATCTATGATAAAGACGGAAATCAGGGAAGTTAACCCCACCATTAGATTTAGGCTTACGGAGGGTGGCAATGGAAATTCTGGATTTCTTACCTTTCCAGAGAAAACGAGAAAGAAGAGAATCAATTTTTTTAAAGTAAAATGTAGGGATGTGAACCGGTAGCATAGAGAAGGTATAAATTAAAATAGGGGCGATCATCATTTTAATTGAATCCAAACGACCCCACCAGGAGAGAAAGAGGGGATTCCAGGCTGAGAGCGACTGATCAATCCTGGAAATAACTGCCGACAAATTCAATTTAACCGAGGATGAGATGGAATTGGAAAACAGAATGCCAAGGTACTTAATCTTGGAGCTACTCCAGGCAAAACCAGTAGCAGAGAAAAGATGGGGAAGACAGGATGAGGTGAGAGGGAGAATTTCGGTTTTGTCCGAGTTGATCTTATAACCGGAAACCAAAGAAAAGGAGTGAAACTCGGATAATAAGGGGGGGACGGAGGACTCAGGGTCAGAAATAAATAGTAAGATGTCATCCGCATAGGCAGAAAGTTTCAATTGATCAGAGCCATATGGGAAACCAGAAATGGAAGTGTTATTGCGAATGGAGGATAAGAAGGGTTCGAGAGATAAGACAAAAAGAAGTGGGGAAAGAGGACAACCTTGGCGAACACCCCTCTGAAGATTAAAAGATGGAGAGAGTTGTCCATTCACAAGTACCGAGGCCTTGGGGGCAGAATATAGGAGAGAGACAAGGGATATAAATTTGGGACCAAAGCCATGCCACCGCAATGAAGCGAACAAAAAAGACCAGTCAACCCTGTCAAAGGCCTTCTCTGCGTCAACAGAGATAGCAGCAAGAGGGGTTGAAAGTGAGGGAGCTTTATTTAGGACGTTAAGAAGAAGGCGAGAGTTGTCCGAAGTAAGCCTGCCCTTAACGAAGCCGCATTGCTCTTTGCCAATGAGGTGAGGCATAAGGAGGTCTAGGCGCATTGCAAGTAATTTGGCAAAGATTTTGTAGTCTACATTGACTAACGAAATCGGTCGGTAATTTTTACAAAACTGGTGGTCGCGACCTTCTTTGGGGATCAGACAGATGGAAGCATCTTGAAAAGTGCCGTCAGCCTTGCCAGATGAGGAAAATGATTGAAAGAGGGTTAAAAGTTTAGGTAGTAAAATGTCTGAAAAATGTAAATAAAATTCCACAGGAAAGCCGTCAGGGCCAGGGGTCTTCCCTTTAGTAAGGGCTGACAAGGCTGCCGAGAGTTCATGGAGAGAGAGATCGAGGTCAAGGTCCGGAAAATTCAGGTGAGAATTAGACGGTGTAGGGAGCTTCTCAAAATAACTCTGAATAAGGGAAGGAGTGGGAGGACACTCTGGGGTATAGAGATTCTGATAGAACAATTGAAACTGCTCAAGGATTTCTTTGTCTTTGTGGAGAAGAGTGCCAGCAGAAGAATATATAGAGTCTATAAGAGTGCGCTCCTTACGGGACTTGAGATAATTGGCCAAGAGCTTACCAGATTTATTGCGACCTCCGTAATACCGTGCACTACTGCGAAGGAGAATCGAAGAAGCATTATCTGTAGTTAATTTGTTGAATTCTAACTTAGCTCGCAGGAGATCCGGTGACATAAATTTATCAGAAGAAGTGTAGAACTGGTGCTCCAGAGTTTTTATATGAGCCAGGGAGGATTTCCGCTTTTGAGTAAACTGTTTCTTCTTCCGAGAGACAAAGTCAATGATGAAACCTCTCGCGGAGGCTTTAAAGGAGTCCCACAGAGTGTGAGGGGAAATACTAGGGTCTGAATTAAGAGAGAAAAATTCCTCAACGAAAGAGCGAAAAGAAGAAGAAAAATTGGGATCAGTGAGGAGTGCACTGTTAAAGCGCCAACGGGAAGGTTTAGGCTGTGGTGGGAGTAGGTCAAAATCTGTCACGATGGGAGCGTGGTCCGAGATGACAATAGGTTCAATGGAAGAAGACAGAACGTTCTGAGACAAAGAATTAGAGAGGAAAATATAGTCAAGACGAGAGAAGGATGAGTGAGGAGGAGAGAAAAAGGAATAGTCCAACGTGTCAGGGTGTGAAAGACGCCAAGAGTCAATAAGATGTGACTGTGAAATAGTATTAAGAAATTGTTTGTGGGGTTTATGTGGTGTGAAACGGACTGTGGATTTGCGGTCGAGGAACGGATCAACAATCTGGTTGCAGTCACCACCAAAAACAAATGATACATCCTTATATTGAACACATTTCTCTGTAATCAAAGGCCAAAAAGAACAGTCTGCTTGTACAGGCCCATAGACATTAAAAACAGTCAAAGGAATCGCGTTTATCAATAATTTAGCCAGTACCCAACGACCTTCAGAGTCCGTCTCCTGGGACAAAACCGTACATTTAAGCCTCTTGTGACAAAGGATAGCAACTCCATTCTTTTTGTTGTCAGAGGGTGAAAATAAGACTGTACCCACCCAACTTCTTTTTAACTTCAGAGATTCAACATCATTAAGGTGAGTTTCTTGCAAGAGAGCAATATCTGGATTGTAGGAGGCCAAATGGGACAAAACTCTCTGCCGCTTAATGGGGTTAATAAAACCTTTTAAATTCCATGTAATAACTTTGAATTAACAAATAACATAGAATCAAATAGGACAGAAGAAGTAAAGAAGAAGAGGCATACGCAAAAGACAAGTCGAAAAGGAGAAAACTTTGAGAAATATCGGTGAAATAGGTTGAGAAGAGAGGAAAAAGGGTGAATAGAAACAAAGGAGAATCGGAATTGATCAACCAGTACAGGGAAGAGAAAAGGATAAAGGAAACGGGAAAGGAAAGTAAGTACAAGGAGAGACAGCACATATCCCAAAGGGACGACTGAGGAGAACATACCTGAGGGGAGTACGAAATAGGACAATGGGGAAATGGCGACACTCAACGAGACAGATCCCCCGAGACGGGAGACCAGGCCGGATCGCACCGGAACAAAGAACATAACCGAAGAGCCAGGTTGAGAGGAAGTCGGTCCATCTAGATAAATGAATAAAGAATGAGTAACATTTGAGAACATGAAGACATATTATGACGAACCAAGGGTGAAAATTCAAATGCTGAAGGGCAAAAACTGGACACAATTCTTAGACAAAGGTATGAGGGAATTTGAAGTTAGAAACATGTGAGTAAGAAAAACATATTTATAATCTAATACGTAGAAAATTAATAAACGGAAACAGAGACAGGGACAGAAATGGATGACCTGTAAGGGAAGCAAAAGTTAGACATTTCAAGTAATCTGAATGTGTAAAACAATTAAACAATCAGCCACAAGAAGTGGAGGAGGTCTCCATAGCAGAATTAGAACGGATATGAATGAAATTTTTGAGTTCAGCAGGATCCTGGAAGGTCCAAGTCTGATTCTGTAACGTAACTTTGAAAGTGCATGGGTGAAATAAACCAAATCTAGCACCAAGGGACCTCAACGGAGCTCGCAGGGACAAAAATTCCTTCCGACGAGAGGCAGTAGCATTTGAAACATCTTGGGAAAGATATACTCTCTGACCCAACCAGGAGATCTGACGCTTGGCTCTGGACGCTGAAAGGACAGAGAGAAGATCTGTGAACTTCAAAAAAAGGATAATGACTCCCCTTGGCCTGGTTGACGTGGATGAGCGAGGACCAAGTCTATGCGCTCTCTGAATATTGAGGGAGGTGGTGGATGGCATATCCAAAAGCTTCGGGAGAAAGGAGGAGAAAAAGAGCACAGGGTCGTCCCCTTCTAAAGATTCTGGCAAACCATAAATACGGAGGTTGTTCCTCCTGTTCCTGTTTTCCAATTCCTCCGTGTGTTGCTGTAGCGCCAGAACAGATTTTTCTAAGGAGGAAACCCTCTGGGAAGTAGAATGAAGGTCCGAAACCTGTTGCTCCACAACTGTAACTCTGTTGTCTATAGATGACCATTTCTCCTCAAGGAACTGCATCTTACTATTGGTCTCCTCAACAAAAGGCCGAAGGGCACGAATTTCCTCAAAAAGCATCTCCATGGAAATAGGGGATGATGGCTTCTCTGACGAAGACGCATCTTGTTTGAGGCGCTTAGAAGATGAAGCTGACGGAGGTGAGGATTTGTTTGAAGGAGGCTGTGTTGAGGAGGAGCGAGGGAGGGTTACTCCCGCCATTGGTGCTACCTTGGGAGGAGAGTCCGTCGTTGTATGAGGTGAAGAGGTTACCACAGGAGAGTTCCCCGAAGGGGTAAAGACGAACTTTGGATTACGTAGCTTGCCCATAGAAGCCAATCAGAAATGACAAGCAGCAAACAAGAGGACGACTGTGAGGTAAGACCAAAAAAGTGAAGGCATTCAGTCGCATAGAGGTGGAGTAGTAACCATAGGAGAGCTTGTGGAGTGAATAAAGAAATGTTCCAGAGTAAGCAGAGACAAGCCAGTGCCAAACTAAGCAAAAATGAAGAGTGCAGGGTCAGTAACCAACCAGGTCATGGACGTCCCCCGTCAGAGGCAGTGATGAGCGCAATCAAAAAGGAGGCAGGAACATAGCAAGAAAGTCATTTATCAGAAATTACCTCATTCCATCCACGTGGGGCAGCACAGGCTAGAAGATATCCATGTGGCATGGCAGCGCCCAGAAAGGATGAAACAGCATTCAGGAGGCGTAGAATCCCAAAAAAAGGGCAATGTGGAGCAAATGCAGCCAAGCCAGCAGAAAAACGAGCATCGCGCCTCAAACAAAATGGCGGCCGCTCTCTGAGGAGAGAACGAATGCGGCGAGAAAAGGGGCACCCCGGCCCTAAAAATGCATCAAAAAGCGCTCACCAGAAGCGCGCTGCATTCCGACATGAAAATCCAATGTCTGTGGTGGCGAAATGCTCTCCGGAGAAGAACCGGGACAGAGGAGAAGCTCCGGTGCGTCGGAGGTCCCGCGTCAGGCGGCCATCTTGGTCGGCGTCGTGGCCACGCCCCAGCAGCAGGCATTTTAATCCTCTGCGCTAATTTATGGTGAGCCATAACTGCCTCTACACAAACTCCGATCTCTCTCTCTAGCCGGAACATTAAACAAAAGAGTAATCATGACATTTTTATTGCGGCCTAAAGCTGGACGCTCAAGCTGCTTTTAAATCCTAGGTTATTTCTAAACACAGTGACTTGCCCTTCATGGCCCTGATCACCCTCTTCTCATCATTGTCCTTTAATTTACCAACAGTTTATTCATGGAAAGTAAACCAAAACTAAACATTGCCAGCTGCATGTTGAAAAAACCAGCTTTTTAAAGCTTACACTGCAAAAATAAACATGTAATATAAAAGATACAAAATAGATAAACATGTAATATGATCCACTATTGCCTTTTAGGGGTTCCAGTGAAATGGAACACTGAAAGAATAGTATACCATACAAATGCTCATGCAACCTAATCAATGTAGGTATGATTACCAGGAATGAGGAATGCTTGAACACAAACTCACATTTGAAGCTTGAAACACTCTGCAAAACTGGTCACACACTTCACAACCATACAACACACACCTGAGCACTTCAGTGGGGCAGACCATAGGGCACATATATGGTGACATTGAAATAACAAAACAAAAAAACGTGCACAAAGTATTACTATGAAAAGAACAAAAATAGATGTAGCTCCTTAAGTCAAATATAGCATGCCTCAATTATGCCAATGAATGAAATCAATTAATTGGTATACTAGGGCCCAGATTCACAAAGACTGTGTGTAGACTTTGCTTTACATTTTTTAATGCAGAGAAGATGCAGATTTAAGTGGGATTTACAATCCAACGTAAATCGTAATTGCTTTGGATTGTAACCAAAGTAATACAACACAGTGTAATTTTCTGCTTCGCATTACTTTGTGTAAAGGGTGCTTTTCATGGGTGGTGCATGGGCATTCCAATGCCACCACCCATGTGTTTTAAGACAAATTGCTAGCTACAAAGAATTGTAGACAGGGTATTGCCCCAGAATCTTGTGCCTCCCTGAGGCAGGCTTAACAATGAGAATTACTTGAGTTTCTCCTTGTTTTTCTACAGCACACACATAAAGAGGGAAATGTCTTAAATCATGTTTTTTGTGCATGAAGGGGACCTCTTTCACACAAAAATATGCTTCCCACAATGCAGACACCCTTGGACTATGGTGCAAAGGAGTCTGCGGTGGCACACAGCAGCTTAAACTGTAACCATTCTGCAGCACACATGCAGAGAGGAATACACCTCTAAGGCTCAGATATGTCTTTCTGCACAAAAACAAACCTGTCCACTATGCAGGCACCTTTGCACTTTGTCGCAAGGGTGCCTGGGATGGCGCAAGCACAAGGAGAGAGCAGAAATGCACCATCTCTTAATAAACATGGCACATTTCTGCTCTCTCCCTCTGCACACAATGCAGTGCCGCAAGATGGCTTGCTGCTTTGCGATGCTTAAAAGATTAGTAAATCTTGGTCTGAAAGTGCCACCACGAAGCTACAGAAAGCACCTGGCGGTCTCAAATGCAGTAGTGAACAGTCAATACCACTGACAGGTGATGCCTTAAGAATAAGTGAGAAGTGCTGAAAAGAGCAGTAAGCATAGAGAATTATAGTTTTGCTTAGAAACACAAATCCATCCCATTTCAATCAATTAAAGTGCATCATATTTGAGCATATAAGTGCATCATATTTGAGCATTTTAGTTTATTGTGAATAGTTAAAAAAAGACGATCATTGGGGATACAGTTGTGTTACTTCCTTTCAGGATTGTTTGTGAGTTGGGAGAGCAAGATGACGGTGCAATATTTTTGTTACAACTAATATATTCAAGGGCTGTATTCAGTCTGAATAGAAATATGCATTTATCAAAAGGGGGCTCAGGAGTTCCCCTAAAGAGAGAGAAAAATCCACCCATGATTAGTTTTCTTGAAGTACAGTAATCTGTAGTGGCGGCCGCTATTTACCGGAGGTGGCGGGCGGTACGGGGATGAAGGGGGGGGGGTTACAAATTAAAAAAGTAACCAAAAAAACCACTTACCTTCAGACCAGTGGCAGGGTCCGCTGGGCAGCTCCAGTCCTCGCCGCATATGGCCGCAGCATCACAGGAGTTGAGGGCGCCGCGGGTGAGGCGGGAGAGGGTGAAGCCTCACCTCAATCTCCGCCTTCCGCAGCTCATCAGCAACGGGGTCCAATAAGTGTCTGGCTTGGTCCGGGTCTCGCGTGGTCCGCGGCGGAAGCTCCCCGCTGAGTCACTGGCACCGAGCAAGACCGGGGAAAAAAGATGCAGGCTCCTGACTGTGACGGATGAGGCCCCCCGGGACCGTTCTTTTGTCGGGCAGGGGCTGGTGGAATAGATGCCGGCCTCGGCGGACCTCGATTAGGGCCGCCCCTGTCTTGAGGCCTCTGCTCTGCCGTGGGCGTCCCGGGCCGGGCCGCTCCGTACACCGCTGGAGTAAGGTGTCCGCTTCCAACTGCCGCAGCCACCAAGGGCTGGAACGGGACAGGGGGACACTCCATCGCCAAATTCTACTGTCTCCGGTCTTCCGGCAAGCTATTTGAAGCTAATTGTGGCAGACGGCAGGCAGGAGCTCCGTTGTTCGCGTCCTACCACGCCACCATCTTGGCGACGCCCCCCATACATAGCCCTTTAAAGATGGCTCAGGTCTGCTATTGCAGAGCCTGCGTGTGCAGTTTAAACTGCCATTTTGACCTGAGAAAATAAACGTAGGGTAGACCCTGGACAGCCTAGAGGGCAGGGTGCAATGCATTTAAAAAGCAGGATATGTACTTTTAAGTTTTACCTCTCTTGGTTGTGAAAGACCTTAAATTCATTGTTCACTGCTTCAAGGTCTATCTCTCCTATAGTATATGTAATGAAGAGTCTTCAGACGGTGAGTACAAAATCCAAGATTTATTGAGGCTGAGGCACAACACAACTACATCGAATACCGCTAAGCAGCAACTGACACAGGAGCTATGGAACATGGAACATACATTGTACAACGCAGGTACAGTTTTCCATGTTCCAGGCAAAAGGAAGGCAGGAAGAAGGGAAATAGAGAAGTGTCACACGAAGAATGCAACACATCTCACCCCTAACATAAAAGAAAAAGAGGAGAGGGGCAACAACAAAAACAAAAACAAATTTCAAGTCATAAACCTGGCTGGTAAAACTCTAAGACGGTCATTGCTCTTTACTCTAGATGCCACAGATTGAGTGGAATGATAAGAGTTATTATCCGGATTAGGAGCATCATGTATTGACGACGCATCATCATTATTTACAGAGCACCTTAAGGACTTGCATTTAGCAACCCTCCTTAAATTCCATACTCTACCATCTTGAGTAATAACAGTGTTCTTACAAACCTTAACAACTTTAATAGGATGACTGAACTTGGAAAAACCCTTCACCAAAAATCCAGTTTTTTTTATTCTAACCCAGTCTCCAACAGCAAAACCAGGAATTTTAACATTCATTTTGGAGTCAAACAAAGTTTTCATCTTGTTCTGCCTGCTCTCCACACGTTTGGCAACTTGGTTAAGGTCAATATTATTATCCATCTTAATAACTTTTTTAATCCACCAAGGACAAATTTCCTAAATATGTTCTCTCCCCTTCAAAAGTCTGAAGGGACTTACCCCAGTCACCGAATGGGGAGTGATGCGATACATCCACAATTTTTTCCTTACAATATCCCTCCAATCAGCTGATCTGCCAGCTGATTGAATACTATCTTTTAGAACACGGTTAAACCGCTCCACCTGGCCATTTTCACTTGCTTCATACAGGGAAGTGGTCACATGTTTGGTATTACACATATGGAGAAAATTTAGCATTTCTTGCGATGTGAGTTGCACCCCATTGTCCGTTACAAGAACCTCGGGGGACCCCTCATGTGCAAAAACTTCTTTGAGAAAGGTAATGATAACTTGACTAGTAGCATTAGCTACAAACTTTACTTCCGGCCACTTAAATTGGTAGTCCACCATAACCAGAGCAAAACGAGCATTGGAAGGTAACTGTCTGAAAGGGCCTGATATGTCAAAGGCTACATTTTGCCACGGGCACTCAGGCCAAGAGATTGGTTTGAGGGGGGCAGATTATACTTTGAACATTTTATCACTACTAATACACTCAAGACACTCTCTAACCATCGTATCTACCATTTTGTCGAGCCCAGGCCACCAAAAATTTGCTCGGATGAGTCGTTTCATAGAAGACATACCCAAATGTCCTTGGTGAGCTAGTAATAAGATCTAGTTCTGCATACATGCAGGAGGAATGATCTTTCGTGCTTTAAAGAGTAAACCACCAAGTTCTTCAATTTCACTAGAAACACGACAAAAAGGAGCAATTTCAGCAGAAGCAGACTTTTCCTTGGGCCATCCATCTTTTACATATTCAATGATCCGTTGGGACACAAAATCATTATTAATATCAGTAATCCACTCAGTCTCAGACAAACACAAAAACTCCTGAGATACAAAATCCTTGACAATGGTAACAATGTCCATTTCTTGTTCAACTAGGGACTCATCCGAACACGGCAATCTAGAAAGGAAATCAGCTGTGACATTGCTCCTTCCAGGAACATACACAATTTCAAAATCATATTCCTGTAATCTTGATGTGAGGCGGGCTATTCGTGCAGTGGAGTTCCATCCTCCCCCTGGAGACAATATACCAACTAGGGGTTTATGATCAGTTCTGAGCGTAAACCTGCTACCCCACACATAGTTACGAAAATGTTCAATGGCCCAGATGCAAGCCAACAATTCTCTCTCGTTCACAGAATATCTCCTCTCAGTCATAGAAAGAGTCCTAGAAGCAAAAGCCACACACCATTCTTCCTTCCCCGCACACTGGCTAAGCACTCCTCCAAGCCCATACAAACTGGCATCCACGGTGATAACACACCTCTTATTAAGGGAGAAAGACTTCAGAGTAGGAGCATTAACAATTTCATTCTTAATTTGTCTGAAAGCTGTCTCTTGTTTATCCGACCAGAAAAACTCAGTAGATTTCCTGGTTAGCTCCCTAAGAGGTTCCATTTTGGTTGCAAAATTCTGTATGAATTTGCTATAGTATACACACAGTCCCGCAAAAGAAAGAAGTTTCTCTTTATTGTCAGGAGCAGGTGCATTGATGATGGCATCAACCAGAGATTTCTTGGGCACAACCCCATCACCATAGAGAGTATGAACTAGATACTCCACTGATTTACAAAAAAAATTACATTTCCCAGCTTTGAGTGTCAAACCACACTTACCTAACCTAAGGCAAACTTCCTTTACATGATGAAAGTGGTCTTCCTCACTTTTAGAGAAAATTAGGATATCATCCTGAAAACATTTAACGAACTTACTGACATCTTTAAAAATGTGGTACATGGCCCTCTGAAACACAGATGCGGCTGAAGCAAGACCAAAAGGCATCCTCTTGAATTGAAAAATGCCATGTGGTGTGATAAAAGCAGTGTAGTGTTTGGAGTCAGGCACATCCAACATGCATACCATCTCATTTATATTAGGAAGAGGGTGGCAATCAGCAACCAGATTAGAACTTAGAGCCCTCAAATCAACGCATAACCTAATACTTTTATCTGGTTTTTGGGCTAAAACAATGGGAGAAACCCACTCAGAAGATTCAATTTCTTCAATAACGCCACTCTCGACCCTCTCATCCAACAAGTTTTTTTAACTCAGTTCTAATACTGATAGGAACTCCTCTTAGTTTTTGTTTCACAGGAACCAAACCTTGTTTGACTTTGATCCTATGGCTGAAACTCATAAGTTTGCCAAGATCATCAGAAAATACATTGGGAAACAAATTAACAAAATCAGTACTAGCTGAGGATAAAGCAAGAACCGAAACAGGTTCTTTGTTCCTGGGGTTCAAGACAATCCCCAGTTTGGCTTGATCACGCCAGCCTAAGACATTAACACCCTTGAAAGCTACATATAATTTAATGTTAGCAGAATTACCCTTGAACTCAATAGACACCTCTTTGAAACCCATAAAGTCAATGTAGGATCCATCAAAATTTGCGCTACAATATCAGGTTCACATAACAAATCAAGGTCAATAAGTTCTCCAAAAGATTTTAGACAATACTCTTTTGTGATTATAGTCCAAGGCGATCCCGAGTCAGCCATTAACTCCAACTCTCTTTCCAAGATGCATACGATGCACTTAGGAGAAGAAATCTTTTCAGCTTCAGACACATCGAAAGAATCTTGGATCGCAACAACAATACCAGACTCTAAATCGCCTTGAGAATGACCACAAGAATGAGAATCACTTTGTGAATGATCACATGAATGAGATTGACAAGATACACAAGAAACTTTCCCTTTGGAGAATTTTGAAGAAGATGGTACAAACTTCTTGGAATTCGGAGCACCACCCCTCATGGCATTTTTGCACATTTTGGAGAAATGCCCCAAACGTCCACATTTACTGCATTCTTTACCAATAGCAGGACAGTGTGGGGAAGAGGCTATAAGATCAGGATTTCCGCATCTATAACTATAAAATTGTTTGCTACTTGAAACATTTGTGTCATTAGAGTAAGTCTTAGAAGTTCCAGGGTTGATCACATTGACTTCAGTGGCAGTAGAAGGTTTTGTTTCTTTGTTAAGTGACTTGATCCACTTATCAGATTGCCCCAATGCCTTGGCTGTGCTTGGGCTCTTAACAGAAATATTTTACTCCTTACCTGCTTTGGAGTCCTCTTCACGTGCCCTGTGCTTGCCGGAAGGTGGGGGGCACGATTTGAGCGTGTTCCAGGGATGTGACAGCGCAGTCTTCCTGGTGTTACTCGTCTTGACGAGATTGTGTGGCGCTGCTTACCTGACGCAGCCCGCCTGACGTGCTTCCTTCGGCTGCCTCATCCTCCCCCTGAAGCCGCGCCTCTGCTGCTCATAGAGTGCGCCTGCCCCCTCACGAGGCCGCGCCTTTGTTGCTGTTGAGGAGCACCCGCTTCCTTACGAGGTCGGGCTCCTGTGGATGTCGAGCGCCCGCCTCCTCATGAGGCCGCGCCTTCGCTGCTGCTGTCAGGCGCCTTCCTCATGAAGTCCCGCCCTTGCTATTACTCTTGAATACCAGCCTCCTCATGTAGCCGCGCCTCCTTCAATTTTGTCTGCTTTATTTTCCTCAGCAATATTACCTCACAGGAGTCATGGTTCTTGTTGTGCTGCTGGTCTACTGCTGGTAGGATTAACTCCTTTTATAACTTTATTGTGGCGCTTTTTGTCATTTACCTCAGTCAGTCATTTTGCGCCACACTCTCTGCAAAGTTAATGTTTTTCCTGCAAGAACAAGTCACGACTGTCACTCAAAACTGAACTTTTCAAATTTTTTTAAAAAAATGTTTTCATCCTCTTATGAGTGGCCTCATAGTTTCGCCCCTTCGACTGGTGCTGCCTGGAAATGACTCTTTTAATGCAACTTGGGTGACGCATATAATAGCATGTCTTAATTTAATGTCATTATAGTGCTTTAGTCAACCTTTTCAGTCAGGTTGTGTACTCTTTGCTTTGATGTGGCTCATGATTTCCCTGTTCATTCTGCAAATACAACTGTGGTTTATATGCTGTTTCACTCTATTTATGCGCCTTTGAGCATGGCGACAGTTACACTATTTTCATCAATGCTTTAACCCTTTGCTTGTGGTTTTGGGGATAACTAAGCAGGGTTTTCCCCTTCATGTGATGTACTTTTACATTTTAATGTCTGGAATTGTTGTATTTTTGTGTTTATATACAAGAACTGTCTACCAGCAAGACGCCTTCACGCATTTTCAAAGTTTCTGTCAAATATTTTCCTCAAATGCCTGCCCCTAGGCAAGGAAATAAGTCTTCTAAGCCACTTCTCTTTGCCGAAGCTCTTAAGCAGACCATTAACATGCCAACGAAAGGAACTGCCTCCTCTCCTCCCGCTTTACCCTCGGCTTCGACCTCTAATGGGGGGCAGACATCGGCGGCAACTCTGCAACGTATTCTACACGAAATATCTGAGGTTAGTCGCCGATTAGATGACATGAAACTCACAATTACATCATTAGCTGAGGAGACTAAATCAATTAAAGCAGAATTCACCAGCTTTCATGCGAAGATTGAATCTCTTGACTCCAGAGTTCAGACGGTGGAGAACCGCTTGGACTCCCTTCCCAACAAAGACCGAGACCTCCTATTCTTCCGTAGCAAACTTATTGATTTGGAAGACAGAAGCAGGAGGGATAATGTTCGTTTCTTTGGTTTTCCAGAGCGTATTGAAGGGCAGAGTTCCAGTGCATTTCTGTGTCGTATACTTCCTCAGATGACTGGTATTTCTTTTACCCCACCTCTGGAGATACAGCGGGCTCATAGAATTGGTCCTCCTCGTGGTGATCCTGCCGCGCGCCCACGGCCGATCATTGCTTGTTTTCTCCGACATGACCAAACTAGACAACTACTGTCTGCTGCTCGACTTCAAGGTTCCTTCTCTTTTGAAGGCCATCGCATTCATATGGCAGCTGATTTCTCCAAGGAAACCAATGAACGGCGGAAGGCCTTTCTCTCCATGCGACCTCAATTACGTCAATTAGATATCAAATATGGCCTTTTTGAACTTGCACGTTTTCGTGTTACCAAAGATGGAGTCTCTAAGGACTTTTTTGATCCAGAACATCTTCAACAATTTTTGGACTGCCTTCAACCTCAAGATATGGAGGTTCTCGCTGCATCCTCACAGCCAATTCCGTCCCAATCACTCCTTAAATCTTCTACTTCAATGTCAGAACGTAACAGGCGCCCTCCTAGTAGCCCTAGACCTCGGGGCAGGGACCTCGAACGACTTCATCGCTCACAAGAAGATAGGAAGTCTGCAATACAATCGGTTTCGGCAGCCACATTCCCACAAGACTTACAAAGAGACAAGTCCCGCTCTCCTCTTAAAACCCATTCGGATGCGGACTGAATAATACTTCCTCCTGTGGAAAAAGTTACTTCCTGACCTATTGGCAGCTTATGGTGGACTTCTGGTCCTTGCGAGCCTTGTTTCTATTGTTAAATCATTATTATATTTTTGGCATTTTTCGCTGTTCTTATAATATCTGATTGCCTTTTTTTTCACCTCTTTCTCACTAGCTTCTTATCTTATCTCTTTTCCTTTTCACTTTGCCTTCTGCTATATCTCTGCCTTATAATGCTATTCTTTTTTCTCCCTGCATTTCTTACTTTTCATGTTACAATTTTATTGCATATTCTTAACTAGTTTTGCAGTTACTCGGGTGCATTGGCGCCTAATTGTTTGATTATAGTTGTATTATTTTATTTGATCGTATGCATATTGGTATAGGCTTTTTGATATGTGTATGATATGTTTTATGCACTTAAGGTTACCTCACATTTAATTACTGTAAGATTTCTCCTCTTATGTAGTGTCGCTTCTCAACCTTTATTTGGCTTTCTCTACCTTCTTCTGTTCTCTTTTATATTGCTCTTTCGGGTTTCCCTTCTATATTATTAATGCTTTCTTAATTGTTTCTCTCTTTCTGTGGGGTCTTTTCCCGCGGCGGCGCTCTAGTGCGCCCAGACCCGCGGGTAACAGTTTTACGGTTTCTTGTTCTTTACTCGCTACTATTCTATAGTTTCTTTATTACTGTACTATTTTCTAAATTTTACCTCCTTTCGTCTTTATCTTTTTATTGTTTTCTTTATGCATTTCATCTAGATTAGAAGTACTGCTTCCACTTATTTTCTTTCTGTTTCCCCTTCCTTTTGTCATTTCTCTCCCTTTTTTCTTTGTCTGGTTCAACACGTTGTTTTGTGCTTTATTTTCTTCCTTCTGATTTTTGCTCTATTCTACTATGGCACAGGCACATTCTCTTAATGCGATCACTTGGAATGTACATGGCCTCACCCATTACATAAAGCGGAAGAAAGTACTCTCCTATCTCCAGACCAAACATGTAGATGTGGCCTTGCTTCAAGAGACCCATTTGGATGCTCTAGAATCAGATAAACTTTGCAGAGACTGGGTGGGCAAGGTTATCCATAGTAGCGCCAGCAAGACGATTCCTCAGATACAGGCCCCCTCCGCAAATGTGGAGTAGCAATCCTCCTTCGCAAATCCCTCCCGGTCACTGTCTCTAAAACATGGTCAGATGTAAATGGCCGTTATGTATTTACCAAACTTAAAATTGGAGAGTCTCACATCTGTGTAGGGTCTGTTTATGCCCCTACGGGTACCAAAAAAACATTCTTTCTTCAATTATCCCGTTTGCTGCTTGAAATTAATGCATCACAATATTTGATTGGCGGAGATTGGAATGTAACGCAAGATTCCATTCTAGACAAAACTGGCCCATTAGATAGGGGCAATGCGTCAGACAGAGCCTTGTTGGGGGACATCATATCAGATATTGGACTGGTTGACCATTGGCGTTTCAGCCATCCAACGGATAAGGAATATACTTTCTTTTCATCGGCCCATGGTACATTTTCTCGTCTTGATTACTTCCTTATTTCTCATAGCACAGTTCAATTCGTTACAGACTCCTGCATTCTGGAAGCGGCCTTGTCTGATCACTCTCCGGTTCTCCTCTCCCTTGATCTGGGTCTTTCTCGGCCTGGACGTAAACCATGGCGAATGAACATCCAACGCCACAGGACTCCTGCTGGTAAGTCCCAACTGCAATCTCACCTTCAAAATTATCTTTCTACTAATCAGGGGTCTGTCACCTCCAGCAGGACTCTCTGGGCTGCGGCGAAGGCTACTTTGAGGGGGCAATTAATGCGCGATGCAGCAATTGCTAATAAACAAAATGCAAGGAGACAAAGTGAGCTCGAATCTGACATACAAACTTATTCTCGTTTATACACCATATCACCGTCTCTACAAAACCGTAAATTACTTGAGCAAGCTCGAATGGCCTTAAATAGCCTTTTTACATCTAAAGCAGAATACGCTTTACAGAAAATGAAAGGCCGGCATTACGAGCAAGGGGAAAAGGCGGGAAGGTTATTAGCCGCGCAGCTGCGGCAGAGGGAGGCGTCCATGGCCATTCCGGCCATTAGATCTGCGCAAGGTCACCTGTGCACGAAACCTCAAGACATTGTTAATGAGTTCGCCTCCTTTTACGAATCTCTTTACACCTCCGATAATAGAATGGACTCGGTTAAAATGACAGCATTTCTTGCAAAAGTGCATCTTCCTTCTCTTTCGGCGGAGGGCAGAGCCATCCTAGAGGGTGAAATAACCAGAGATGAGGTTTCTAGTGCGATTACTGCCCTGCCTTACCACAAGGCCCCTGGTGAAGATGGATTTCCCCCTGAATTCTATCGCTGGGCAGGTCACAATATTATTGATACCCTGCATGCCGCATTCCAGGAGGCGGATAGTTCATCTTCACTAGGACCTCTTTCTAACAAGGCTATTATTGTTGTGCTTCCAAAGCCAGGTAAAGACCCCCAGCTCTGCAGTAGCTATCGCCCCATCTCTCTATTGAACTCTGATATTAAAATCTTGGCCAGCATTCTTGCTTCGCGTTTGCGTAAAGTCTTGCCTTCCTTGATACACCATTCTCAAGTAGGCTTTGTACCGGGTCGTTCCTCTCGGAACCATCTGCGTTCTCTGGCCCATGCACTATGGTCGGCTCAACATCTTAAGGATGATGCGTTAGCCCTTTCACTTGACGCAGAAAAGGCGTTCGACCGCATCGAATGGAACTATCTCTTCAAGGTCATGGATAGATTTGGTTTAGGCACGAAATTTATTGATAAGGTACGCTTATTATACGATCACCCTTCTGCTCAGGTAAATTGTGGTGGGTTTCTATCAGACACCTTTACGATTAAGAGAGGGACACGTCAAGGATGTCCACTATCCCCTCTTTTGTTTCTTCTGGCTATGGAGCCTTTGGCCGCCACCATTCGTCAATCTGATGAGGTCTCTGGTGTCCCCCTTCCAATTGGACATTCTAAAATATACTTATATGCTGATGATATCCTACTCACCCTTACTCGTCTTCCCCGGTCGATTCCTTCTCTTCTTCACATTATTAATGATTTCTCCTCTTTTTCAGGTTATAAGATTAATTGGGACAAGAGTGAGGCTTTACCCATCTCTAACGGTACCACAAAAGCAGCCATTTTTGGATTCCCTTTTCATTGGCAGCCTTCACGCCTTAAATACTTGGGTGTCCTCGTTAATAAAGGATTGCAAGACATGGTTGCAGATAATTTATCTCCTCTTATATCCCAAATGCAACGGGATTTTGACAAATGGAAGGCTTTGGGTCTTTCTCTTTGGGGCAGAACTCAGGCGGTTAAAATGGTTACCCTTCCGAGATTTATATACATTCTAGGTATGCTTCCTTTGCAGATCCCTCTATCCTTACTTCGATCAATAGATGCCCAGATTAAAACTTTCATCTGGGGTACTATGAAGCCTCGCCTTGCTATCACTAAGTTGAAGGCTCACCAGTTATCTGGCGGAATTGGCCTTCCATCTATTGCACACTACTCTTTGGCGTTACATATTTCCCAAATCTCATATTTTTTACCTGGCATCAAAGATTTACCACAATGGGTTCAAATAGAAAGACATCTCCTATCCTCAGAATCAAACCTTTCTCCTCTGTATGGTACTGGCTCTAGTCGTTTTGACCCAAAAAACCCGATACTATCTGCCATGCATAAATCCTGGCAGAGAAGTCATAGATTATTAGGCTCAAACTCAAGAATCCATGCTAAGGCTCCCCTGTGGAATAATTCGGGGATCCGTATTAATGGTCGTATGTTATCCTGGCCTGAATGGCGAGCTGCAGGTATTCTCTATCCGGATCAACTTCTGCATGATGGGGATTTTAAGTCATTCTCTCAGCTCAGGGTAGAATTTGATCTTCCCCTTCATCATTCTTCCAAATATCTTCAACTCCAACAATGTTTGAAGACCCATATGGGAACATCACCATGGCTCCTGCAGGATTCCCCTATATTATCCTATTTGCACATTTGGGGGAAACTTAAGGGTGTTACTTCTGGTATATACAACATTTTTTCATCTCATCTTTTTTCTAAATCTCTTTCACATGATCTCCAGCGTAAATGGCAATCTCGTCTCTCAATTTCCTTTTCCGATACTGAGTGGGATTTGATTCTAGAGAATTTAAATAAGGGAGCCCGTGAATCAAGGCTCAAATTTTGTCTTTTTAAAATTCTGCATGATTGGCACTGGTCTCCTGTCAAATTACACCAAGCTGGTCTTCTCTCTCATTCTAACTGTTGGAGATGCTCCAATTCAGGTTGTTATGTTATGTTGTTACAGCGTTCTTTTATAGCGCACGGCTACTCGAAAAGAGTGTCCCGGCGCTTTCCACCTGCATCTCAGAATAAAAATAAGGTTGTGATATTACTCATATCATTTGTGAATGTCCTAGTATCCAATCCTATTGGACTTTTATCGGTGTTACCTTGAAATCCACTATGCCCCTAAAATTGCCACTTACATCTACTAACATTCTCCTACATGACTTACGTCATTCCCCAAAGCTCACGAAGCCACAACTCCGTCTTTTTCATACTTCAATTGCTACTGCCAAAATATGTATACTGCGTCATTGGAAATCAACTTTGCCTCCATCACAGGAGGACTGGTTGGTGGCAATGATGCAAACTGCCTCCCATGAACGTACAATCTATAACCTTCAGGATCAAAACGACACTTTTCTTCGAATATGGTCTCCATTTCTTAAATCAAATGCTGCTGATTCTCCGGCCTCCACTTCTACTCAAACACACTAATCAGCTTTCACTTTTCTGTCCTTTGTTTTTTCTCTTCTCTTTGTTCCCCCCCAATCCTTTGCTTCCTCCGTTGTGGTATTCTTCTGCTTTTATTTAATTATTTTTCCTTTGTTTTATTTCTTTATATTTCCAGCACTCTTTATTCTACTATGTCTTTCTCCTCTCTCTTTTCCCTATAGCTCACTCTTATTACATGTCATTCTGGGTTTTGATCTCATCGTTGCATTAATTAGTATTTATCTATTTAAACGCATATTTATATCGTATTTATTTATTAATATCTTATTCCATGATTCCTTCTAACATGAATTTATTCTCTTTTATTTATTATTGCATATGCTCTAATGTATTTGTCTTATAAAATTCAATAAAAAATTTCAACACAAAAAACAAATTAGGATCGCCCAAAATCCACAATTGCTCCTGTACTTTCTTACTTCTCACATGAACAATGATTTGGTCCCTAATCATCTCGTCAGTTATTAAACTAAAATTGCAGTGTAAAGACAATGCACGCAGAGCAGTGAGAAGTTCATCAAAGCTTTCGCCCTCTTCTCGAGCTCTAGTGTAAAATTTAAACCTATTAAGAGCAACACTAGTCGTAGGTTTAAATCTGCCTTCTATGCGTAAAATAGCTTCATCATACACATTATATTCACCTCCCGATCTGGCAGGAGGAAGAGTCCTATAAACAAGTTGTCCCTCAGAACCTAAGCAGTGAAGAAAAATATATTTTTTCTCTCCGCTGACATATGTTCTCCATCAATAGCCTTTAAGTAGGTAATAAATTCCTCTTTCCACCTTGTCCAAGGTATGGGTGGATCTCCTTTAGTTTGCAAAAATTTGGAAGATGGATCAAATTGCATTTTGACGTGATGGTAGTCAAAATAAAATTACAATTATGTGAAAAAGGTGAAATATACCTGTCACAGCTGTGAAACAAAGAAGGAAAACTCAATTATAAATTATGCTATGGAAACAAATATATAACATATGAAAAATTATTTAATGATAATAACGTAGGCAGGTAGAAACAATGAATAAATAACAGGAAATAGACTATAATATGTAATGAATATAAAGTATAAGGTGTGCCTGTCACCGAAAGTAAGCAGGCTGTAGCACAAGCAATGTAACCACTCCAGAAACAGGCTTGGAAAAATGAAGTGCAAGGTGTGCCTGTCACCGATGATGAACAGGCTCTTCTACCTGTATCAATCACGAAGAAATGTCAAAGGAAATGCCAAAGGAAATGCTCCTTGCCTAAAGATAAACGTATAAATCGCACTTAAGAAAGATCACCAAAGCGTTTCCAGGAATGATTCCGGTGTTTCCAAGAATCAACCTACACCAATATGGCCGCTGGAGTGATGACGTGTAGAGTGGCCAATCAGGAGGTGCGGTCATGTTGAGGAGCTGCTAGACGTGGTGACATACAACGTGGCCAATCATGAAGTACGGTTGAAGAGCTGCTAAGCAACAGTAGTAATCACTGGTATCTAAGCAGCCCGACGTCATAAGTCGTTGTGTGGCAATCGAAGTCGGCCATTGGAGAGTCAAGAAATCATGAAACTGGACAAAATCACAAAGAAAGTGCAGTAAAGGAGCCAGCGATCTGCGGTTTTCACGGCTCAAAGCAGGAACCACATATGCAGGTCGCAGACCGGTGCAAATTTGTGGAGAAGTCAAGGATGAGGAAGTAGGTCCAGAAGACGTCGCAGCACCTGTGCCTCATGAAAAGGTGTAGCAAACGAAGTCTCCAGCCGGTCGTCGCCAAATTTGTAATGAAGAGTCTTCAGACGGTGAGTACAAAATCCAAGATTTATTGAGGCTGAGGCACAGCACAACTACATCGAATAACGCTAAGCAGTAACTGACACAGGAGCTCTGGAACATGGAACATAAATTGTACAACGCAGGTACAGTGTTCCATGTTCCAGGCATAAGGAAGGCAGGAAGAAGGGAAATAGAGAAGTGCCACACGAAGAATGCAACAGTATAACATTGGGATTACCTTATTGCATTTTATAAGTCTAATTTCCAATTGGGAAGAAATAGACCCTTCAAGTGTGGTGTCTCTGGAATCACAATTTAAAATACAAACTTATGGTGAAGTTGGATTTTAAATTGCAATTCCGAAAATGCCACTTTTAGAAAGTTAAACAGAGAGAACAGCCAATTTGCACTCAAGCTAAACAGAAGAAACAACAGATTTATCACATATTGACAGTAATCAATGTGGTGTGCATACAGAGAGGAGGTTCAGCCCGCCCCCTTTCTAGAAATAATGAAAAAACTAGGACAAAAATTCATAGACTCTGTGTGCACTACCAATACGCACTCAAGCGAGAATTCACCAATGTGGCATACAAGTAATCAATTGTCACAAATCAAATGCTCAAAATTAACACATTCAGAAATGTGAATGTGTTAATTTTTAGCATTTGATTTGTGACAATTGATTACTTGTATGCCACATTGGGGAATACTCTCTTGAGTGCGTATTGGTAGTGCACACAGAGTCTATGACTTTTTGTCCTAATTTTTTCATTACTTTTGGAAAGTTCGCATTTTCTAGCTTTAGCCACTTGGTGCCTATAGCCTGACTCTGATCACATGACTGGGTGTAGTTGGCAGTTGGGCTTTTTCTATTCCTCGTAGACAGCCAAGCACGATGGGAGTTTAGCTGTGCCTCAATGGGCTATCTCTGGCAGGATGGGAGGGATGAACTGGGCTGAGTCTCACTTACACCTGAAAAGGCTATGTCCTGTCTACACACAAAGAGCTGCATGCCCTCTGTAATGAATCTGGAGGCAGGGCAGGAAGGGAGGACCTCTGTCCACTTCGACGGCATGCCTTTGAAGTCTCCACCCCAGTTCAAAGGCACCACTGAGTATAAGTAGTGGATCTCAGACATCACTAAGACAGTAAATTTCTGGACCCGTGGTTACTCTGCCAGAAAAATGACTGCTGTTCTGCTGAAGTACTGCCACTCTGCTGGATCACTACTCTGCTGGGTTCCTGCTTTGCTGTGCTTACCGGCTGACCTCCTGTCTGGGTGGGCAGGACTGGTCCTGCATCACTTGACCGCAGAACCCAGAGTGGCTCCAAGGGCTAGTTGTCTAGCTTCCTGATCTGAACACTCACAGACACAATGCGCTTCCACCCCCTGCATCTGGACTCTGCCATCTGTGAGTCTACCCTGACAAGTGGTGTCACACTGTCCTGAACCCTTGGACGTCGCCCTAGGGTGCCTGCCAGCAGAACCATCGCATCTTCTCTGCTCAGCGATGCATCCCGAGCAGAACCAATCCATTTCCTCGACTGAGCAGCGCATCCCAGAGCAGAACTGATGTATCGTCCCTGTTGCGTGGATTGGACCTGTCGTAAAAGACTTGCATCGCTACTGCAACCCGCACCCTGGGACTGACGCATCCCCTTCAGAATTGTCGCTGCGTGATGCTTTTCCAGGCGCAAGCTCCTTGCATCCCTTGTCGAAGGCAGCCTCAACTACGCTGCCGAAACTCCGCATCTCAGCTTCACCACTCATCAGAATCGACACATTGTCTCAGCTGCACCCCACATCTTTGACTCTGATATTCACAACACAAGTCCTGTCAACAATGTCAATGCACCATGGCCTCGCACGGCAGTCTCGCCGCATCTCGGAACCAACGCATCACCTCGGCTGCTTTGACTGGATCCAGGCAACGCTCGGCAACCAGAATTTAAGGTACTCTGTTTAGCAGGCCTAAATGGGTCCCTGTAGCCAGCCTGAGCCCCAACCTGGTTGGCCTGAACTTGTGACTTTAAGTCCTGGTCTGGCCCGAACAGATATCCCCAATAGAGCTTTGTGCTTTTTGGTGCTGTTTTCACTATAACCTTTAAAAATCAATATCTCCGGTTATACCAATTTGATTTTTGTCCTTTTGACCAGGACAGGTGTGCGTCGGAGCAGGAGAAAAACTACCTGGCACCTGTCTAGTGATACTGGTAAGACAAGTACAGCTTCAAAGGGCGGGCAGTTGGTGGCACTGTCAGGTAGTGCGAGCTCAGCCACAATGCGCACTGTGGCCCCATGCAACATTACATCACCAAGGGGGTTCCAGTGCAGGCAACATAAAAGAGGACAGATGGCGGAGCCTCTCTGCAGCATAAATGAGCTTCTGCAGTGGTGAAAACACTTTTAGAGGTGAGCTAGTGAGAAAGAAGCAAAGGAGGTAGAGAGGCAGGCCGAAGTATATGAGAGGCTGGGTGGAGGTTTAGGTGAGGGGAGGAGGTAAGGGCAAAAAGCAATCAAGTCTGAGGATTTGGGGGATTAGCAGAGGATATCAGGGCCGGGGGACAAGAGAGCGCTCTAAGGAGGTTTTGTATAAGCACAAATAAGAAGAAAGTTGGGACTAGAGGGAGGTCGGCGGGGAGTTCCATGACCTCTATGTGGTCATGAAACTGCTCGGTGTCTTGCAATATCCATATAATGTACGGCAGGCGGACTTTATGCTGTACATCACCATTCTCCTGGCTTAATAAATTTCATTATGCCTTGTGCAGGCCAAAGGTACCTCCATTTTTAAAGCTTTCATTTGTGGACCCACCTTGTTCTTTGCCATAAATCTGTCATCAGATACCGTTAAAGAATTGAAATACCATGCAAACAATACAAGTACTACCCTGCAGCTGACGCCAGTTCACTCTAGTATTAGGATTGAAACATAAAAAGATGTCTTTGACCTGATCTAGATCAAGAGGACAACTCTGTCAGCGAAGCCCAACTCTACCTCTGTCGAAATCTTTCTGCTCATGGTGCATTCACCAGCCAAGAATTTATTGTCCGTCCATTCAATTTGATTTCTCCACACTAGTTAATGTTTCAACCCACTATGCAAGTGAATTCTGATAAAATGCTCAGTTTAGTGAGTTTTATTGGCGCATGGCTATCTGGCGGTGACAGGACGCATGCATAATAGCGCACGCTCGTCCACCTTCCGTCCCTGCAGATGTTCTTTTTTATGCAGGGCGCGTGGGGGGTTTAATGACTTGTAAAGTGCCCGCTCGTTGTGAGCCCCCAAATTCTTCATCTTGAAGGCCCGCGCTATCCATCGCTTCGTCGTGCATCCCATTTGCAAAGGCAGATTCGATCCCAGAGCAAGCACGGCCTCAGCTGATTTCATTTTACCCTTCACTAACCCGATAAGGCAGACCCGGAGAATTCCTGCAAACATACATCTTTGGGAATTTCTTTTGCATTCATATCCGTAACGTTTCATCAGAGCTGGTTGTGACAAGAAATTAGTTCGAAATTGGCAGCTTTTTCCTTGCCCTCTGTAGATAGCACGTGGTCTAAGAATTGAGACAGGCAGACTTCCACCCTTCATGTAGAAAGGCTAGTCCAGAGACGGAGGTCTCACTTTCACAATCATTACTTTTATGAAGCAATCTATCCCCCCATTTTGTTCTGTGAGCCTCTTGTGTATCCTAGCTGCAGAGCCACTGCTGCCAACTGAAATGTACATACACTCTGGTACCCAGAGGCCATTTGCTCCTTCCTAGCAGTGTGGGCAAGTGGAGCATGATTGGGCTTTGCGGTGGAGCAACCTTAAAGGACAACAACAGCCTGTTGGGGGGAAATTGATGACAGTGCCCCTGCGGTTCTCATATATACATATATATTGGACAGAGGAGAGGCCACCACAACTCTGAGCCCACACATGGGAGTCTGCAGGCATCACTCCCGGGGGAACTGAGAAAATGAAATCGAAGAAGGTAGAACACCAGAAGGGTCTGGGAGAGGAAGGCAGCCTTGTTCTCTCTACACAGAGATTATAGCTAAAGAGTACTTTAATGGGAGACACATTGGTTGGATCGGCCACTGTGGAACAAGCAGTGGAAGAGTAGTGTCAGCTATCAAGCTTCCAGCCCAGCTCCTTGAAGCAGAGTCACTTTAGAGTGTTCTGAATGCAACGCCACATCTGCCCCACTTCATTCCAAGACAGTGACATGTGTGCTTCAAATGACCGTGTCGGTCTGTGAGCATGGACGTTGATTTGCTGAACCTCTGAGTGGAGTTACACTGCGGGTGTGTACTTGGTGCTCGGGAATAAGTAATGTCACATGGTTTGACATTATGTGCAACAGCGCATACACAGAGGGTATTGCCTGGTGCCCACACCTGATGTAAATTACTGCATTAGGATCACCAGCTTGTAGATTGCAGATGTTGGATACCCAGAGTGACAAACCGTATATATATAGAAGGTTTGCTCTGTGTAAGAAATGGGGATCTGTAGTTGGCAGCGGCTGGTGCTGATGTCCAAATAGGGATCCTTCTTCCTATGTCAGAGTAAGGGGCTACACCCTTTGATAACCCTTGCTCAACCCTGTGATAACATAGCCCGAGCAGACAGGCCTATCTCAGAGGCAGTGTGTGAAGCATTTATGACCAAACACGATAACGCAGTGAAGACACTACAAAGGGACACCACACAAGTAGCTATAAAAAAATAAGTACCTTCATATAGGCTTAACACAAGGCTCAAAAGCGATCAAGAAACCACAATGCACATAATTACAGATTCACTTCAAAAGCAATAGAGGCACTCAAAAATCGTGCGGGACGAACTTAGTTTGAGGCCAGGGTCCATGCGACCCGGTGATGCACAATGTACCTGAGATTGAGAGGGGCACGGCATGCAGCCTCACAAGGAAGCCGTGGTGATGACAAGCAGACTTGCAGCGGCCACAGCTCCCCGCTGTAGCGGTCCGCGGCGTGCACTCACGACAATCCTGGGACGGGGCTTAAGGGCGGGCACCCAGCGGCACCCGCAGGTGATAACAAGATCCTCAAAGTGGTGACTAAGGTGGACACTCAGCGGCAACAGCTCCTCAGCTGCGGCGGCCCACAATAGCGATCACGATAACTTTGGTAACACAGGCAAATGCGGGCTCTCAGCGACAACAGATCCTCAGCTGCGGCGGCCTATAATAGCGATGCGATGACTTTCAGCCCGTGTTCCCCGCAGTAGAACCAGAGGCTCTGGAATTCTCAACAGATCCCTCACCTTTGAGTAGAATCCCTCTCAAATAGGAATCCAGATGGCTGGTGGGTGAAGTCTAATGTCCTTGAGACTTCAGCAGAAGGCAAGCTCAAATCAGGCCCTTGGGTAGTTGCTTCAGCAAGATGGATAAAAGTTTCAAAGTCCTTTCCCTCTCGTTACATGGACAGAGGTTCGTCTTGACATCCAGAAGTAACACACCGTGTAGGGGTTTTAGCACAGATCTTTATACCCCAAAAGTTTTTGTTCTCAAAAAGTCACAAATCAGTGAACCCAGCCAGAACCAGTTTGGTGTCGTCCTGGAGCACTTTATTTACGAGGCTACATCCTGCCATCAGACGCACAGTGGGAGGTGGAGCAATCATTCACCTTGCCAGGCACAGCCCTGCTGAGATCAAAGGGTGAGCCCTCTCCATACTCCAACTGCAGATCTCTCTATTTAATCCAGGTCGGTCTCAGCCTGCCCTGACCCTCCAAAACCAGACAGCCAATACTTATAACAGCAGAGCACATGGGAAGGCTTAGGCAAGAAAATACCTACTTCCCAAAAGTGGTAGTTTTAAACACAGAATATAGAAATAATCGTCACTAAAAGATGCACTTTAATATTTGGAGCTCAAGCATACTAAATTCGACTTTCCTATCATGTTCCTTGGATCAATTAGGATTATACCAATTCATACTGCCAATTTACAATAGGGAGCATTCGCGCTGTGGCACTGAATGGCAGTGGCACAGCGTCCAGAGCATCTAACACCGGCAAACACAGAGGAGACAAAAGTGAAAAATGGAAGGGAGACCCACGCCAATGGTGCCAGGTCTAACACTCTGTGAGAATCAATTTTCGAGCCTCTTAGGAGAGACAGTCTTTTGCTGAGCCAATTGGAATTTTTTATAGTTTTCTCATTTTATGACTGTTTGTCTAATTGTTACTCTGTGGACAAGCTTCCACTGAAAACCGTAGGCCTAAGTTGGTTATGGCAACAAGTTAAAGGCCTGGTTGGTGTTTTGGGAAATGTTGTGTCCGAAGCCATAGGTCTGGTCTGCTTTTTATGAAGCTCTATGACAAAGTCAGCTGGTCTAGCTTATTGAATATGAAAATCATTTCTTAAAACAGTAAGCCTTTAACATTCGGTTGTTATCATGTAGTGCTAAAGGCTATAAGCAGGTATTTTGAATCATGCAATCTCAGAGATAGTAGGCACAGGTTTTGGCCTTGGCCACCCATTCTAACAAAACCTGGGGATTTTCACTAGAAACGTTAGGCTTTTTTGAGAAGGGTCTTTTATAATTTTGCAAGCTGTATTTTTCTACATATTTGTAATTTTCTAACTCTATGGATGTTGGGTGCAGGTTTATGACACTTCCATTGGCCGCTGTTGGGTAAGGCGTAAAACTAATGGTAAAAGATAAAGTCTTCATCGGTTCATTGGGAAAAGTCATGAAAGATTTCATATGTTTGAGCTGTTCACTTTGAAACATTCTGACAGAGCCCGTTAGCCTGATCTGTTTATTGTGAAAAACATGTTAAAGACAATAGACCTTTAAGGATGGATTGTTATTTTACTGAGCTAAACCAGTAAACATGCATTTTGTTACATGGAATTTCACAAATTATTGTAGTAGGCAAGGGGTTTGGTGCTTGTGATACACTCAGACGAGCCATAGGGATACACAATATGTGTTACAATAATCCTTGTTGGGGCTCTCTTAGGAAAGTTGGTATTTTGCTTTGCAACTGTAATTTGCAGCACAAATTACAGTGCATACACAGATGGTACTACATAGAGCCCAAAACTGATGTATGCAAAGGTTTTGGCCTTGGCCACCCACTCTGACAAAACCTGAGGTTTTTCACAATGATCATTAGGACCTGTTGACAGGGGTCATTTATAGTTTTGCAAGCTGTATTTTTATACATATTTGTGATTTTATAATTGTATGGCTGTTAGTTGCCAGTTTATAAGCACTTTAATAGGTCGGTGTTGGGTAAGGCAAAAAGCCAATGGTAAAAAGCCTTCATCTGTTCATCGGGAAAAGCCATAAAGGATTTAATAGGTTTGAGCTGTTTAAAGACAACAGCCATTTGAGGATGGATTGTTAATATACTGCGCTAAAGCTGTGAACATGTATTTTGTTACATGGAATTTCACAAATTATTGTAGTAGGCAAGGGTTTTGGTGCTGGTGATCCACCAATACAAGCCATAGGGGTACATGATATGTATTACAATAAATCTTGTTGGACTATCTTAGAAAAGATAGTATTTTGCTTTGCAGCTACAATTTTGTCCATATTTGTACTTTTACAACTGTATGCAGGATGATTGCCATGTAGAAAGCTTTCGCTTAGTACAGCAGGCTTGATTTGGTGATGATAACAATGATAAAGGCAATAGGCCTGATTGTCCATAATGAAAAGATAGGATAAAGGCATTAGGCTTCAACTATTGATTGTGAAAAGCCTCTGTTAAAGTCTACAGGCATTTAAGGGTTGATTGTTATTACTCTGTATTAAAGCCTAAAAATAAGTATTTTGTTACATAGATTCTCAAAGATTACTATAGTAGGCAAGGGTGTTTGTGCTGGTTACCCACAACACCAAACCATGACTACAGCATAATGCACTCTAAGAATCTTTGGGGTCCATTACGATGGCGGACGGACACCGTAACGGTACACGGGACCGACCGCTAGAGGTGCGGCGGTCCCACCATGGCAATTAGGATGCCATGGTGGCATCCCGCATATATTGCATTGCGGCGGGCGGTGCTGTCAGCAGCACCTGCCACAATGCAATATATGCATGCTGTATATTGGCATGCACAACGTGACAGGCACCGCGCGGTGCCTGCCACCTTGTGTATGCCAATGTTGGGGGTACCATGGGTACCCCCCAAGTGCACCCCCTAAATCCCCCTGGGGGCCCACAGAGTCACCGCCATGGAAAGGCCCTGAAAATGGCGCATCCTAATATGGATGGTGGTGCCTGCAAGGCACCGCCACCATATTGAAGGCCTTTTCATCCCAGCCGGGAATCTGACCGGCGGAAAAGCGGCGGACGGTATTTCTGTCCGCCACGGTGTCCATTGCCATGCTAATATGGCAGGGGATGAAGATGGTTCATTTGGCGGGCGGATCGCCACCGCCGGGCCGGCGGTGCCGATCCGCCCGCTATGCTAATATGCCCCTTTGTTGGGCCCTGTTAGGAGAGACAGTATTTTGTTTTGCCAATTGTATTTTGATATATTATGAAATTTTATGACTATACTTAAGGTGTTTCGGCAGAATATTGAATAAGCAATTTCGCAAAACAAAAATTTTGTGGCAAGAATATCAAAAGTAAGAATATTGTTTTAAGTGTTGTTTTTAATATTCCTGTAAAAATGTTGTTGTATATAATATCTTTTTTATGGTTATTTTACTATGTTTTTATTCTATTTAATTAGTTTAGTATACTAATTTTATATTAATTTTTCATTTCAAATTTAAGCAGTGTAAAAAAGTAAATATTACATATTTTTAAAAATCTTTATTAAAATATTTTTAAAAAGTTTAATTATGTTATAGAAGTGGGATGTTGGATTTAAGGGGGAAAAAGAGTGGGGAGATTTTTTAAATGTGTTTGTAATAAATACTTTTTATATTTTCTCTAAGACTGATAATATGATATTTTATGTAATTAACTCACAAGTTTATATTTCATAAATTTATAATTTGTGAGAAAATATTAGCAGAAATGTGAGGAAACAACATTTTCATAAAACCTATTTTTTTGTAATATTGATCCTTTCCATGATTTATACTTTTATTAAAAGTTTTGATAAAGCTGATATATAATTTATTAATATCTATTGAATTTTCGTTTTCCAATTTATGTCAAAATATTATAAATGTTTAAACAATCTGATTTAAAGTGTGAAAAATGTTAAATGTTATGGTTTAATTTGTTTATACGGTTTAATGTTACATTTAATTTACATATTTTATTATGTAAATTTATATACATTTTTCTTTTCTATTTTGTGAAAAAACATTTAATTTTAAATAAATTATTACAATTTAAATATTTTTTTTTAACTCAAATTATATATTTTTGGTGATAATAATTGAAATATTTTTATTTATTTACTATTATTTTCAGTAAAGTATATTTGTCTTTAAATATTGATGCATTATATGTTTAATTGATTAATTTTCCTTTTGAGTGTGTTGTTGAAAAAATAAATTAAATATAATTTTTGTTCCTATATTGTTATACTGTAGCTTTAATTTTCCCATGGTATATAAAAATAAGGGCAATATTATGAAGGAACGGCGATAATGGGCTTGATAATATGCCCTTGTGTATTCCCATAGAAACCCAGGTTCTGGTGTGAACCTGGGCTTATCAAGCCCATTATCTCCGCTTTAGCGTCAGTTTCCTGCCGCTATAGCGGCGATAATGTTATTGCCGTTCCTTCATAATATGGCTAACGCTGGGCGTAGTTCGCGTAGCCGCGCTTCGCGAAGCTTCGCGAAGATGTACTTGCACTACGCGACCTTCGCGTAGCTTCGCGAGCTTGCGTAGCTGCTTGGTGCGCCCGTTCGCGATGGCTTTTTCTTGTTCGGGAGCGCGGTGAGCGTGTTCGGGGAGCTGTTTGCATGCTCGGGGGATATATCTCGCGATCTTACCCATGCGGTCGCCAACGGGCGCGGCCATCTTGTTTTTCAATTGTCCCGCCCGCTCGCGATGCCTATTTCCTGTTCCGGGTCGCGGATAGCGTGTTCGCGATGTGCATTGACGTGTTCGGGAGCGCATTTTACTTGTTCGCGATGAATAGTACATGTTCGCGAGAAATATCGCGCGAACATACCCACGCGGTTGCGAATGGGCGCGCCCATCTTGTTTTTCACTCTATGCACTGGTTCTGGGCCTACTTTTGTATTCTCCCTTCATCTCTTCAATCCTTTGTCTTTAAAACATTTTTTCTGACTTTTTTTAGTTATTATCTCTCTCTCTCTTGTCCTAAGTTTATATTTTGCATTTCATTTCTACTTTTACTGTGTTTTGTTACTTTTATAAAGTTCTTTCTATCTTCTTCCCCCTAACTTTTTTTTCCCCTTCTAACTTTTCTTTTACGCCTCCCACCCACCCCAGAACCATGGCCAAGGGCACACCGAGTGCCAAGGGCAAGGGACCTGCAGGAGCAAAGAAGGGCCGCCTGCCTTGCGGCAGAATTCTTCCTGCAGGGGTGCAGGCCCGGCAACTGTTTGGGGAGGAGGAGGTGGCCACCCTTGTTTTTTTCATCCAGCGCCACCTCCCCTTGACCTTGGCAGCAGGCGGCAGGCCCGGCTCTGGGTACGCTACCCAGGAGCGGCACCGTCGGTGGGCGAAGGTGCGCCGGGCCGTGTTCCGGTGCTCTGGGGTCCGGCGCACCCACAATCAACTAGCCCACCGGTGGTCCGACATCCTGGACTGGGAGCAGGACCTGTTGGACCTGCTAGGTGTCGAGGTCGTCGGGCTTGATGAGTAACTTATTGTGTATATTAAATTTGATGAACAACAAGATTACTGCTGCGTGCCGAGCGTTGCTGGTAAATTAAGTTCCAAAAAGCAAAATGTTCTTTGATTTAAGGACGCAGGTGCTTGGTGGTACTCTTACTTGTTTGCAACTTAGTTTGCGCTAGCTTGTGCTGATGCTGATTATATAAGAGTTTATTTTACAGAACTGAAGTTAGATAATGCGATTTGCTAGAGAGACTCTAGTTCTTCCATTGTCCTACTGTGAAATAGTGGTGGATGGATATTGGATACTAGGTTTAGTTTGTTAGTATTAGTTAATAATTGTTTTATGCGGTCTGCGTGAGGCCTCCTCTGTCACTGAGTGCTGCTTACCCCAGTCCTCCGTCGAACCTTTTGTACTTTGTTTAGTGAGTGGTAGTCTTAGCATGGTCAGTCAGTAGCAGAACTAGATCAGAATCATGCAACCAACCCACAATTTGTTGAATGTATGTATGCACTAATGTATGCATCTGTCCTCCATCTCATCTATACATTTGATGGCTGAAAAAAAATAGAAATGCAGACTTAGTGAACAATTGGCCCGTCTGGAATAGGTGGTGTAGGTCAGGTGGTACTTACTAGGCTTCGTTAGTATTTGTAATCAGAATGATTATGGAACACTGTAGTGTTCATAAATAAGTAGACGATCCGTGAATGCAGGAAGCAGCCAGTAGTCGATCCATCTGATTAGATAGGTCAATTTTATTGCAATTGTTGTTTCCTAAAATGTTGTTTGACTTATTTTTCCAAATGATTTATTATTATTTCTTTCACAGCACTCCTTAATGTTTGTCTCTTTCTTTATTATATTTTACATGATCATCAGCACCACCCAGGGGCAAGAAGACGGGGTCGTAGTCAGCGGGGGAACCAGAGGACCGCTCCTCTACCGAGGCTCCTGCTGCTGGCCCCAGTAAGTCCTCCAGTGGTTATATTGACATTTATATTTCCCTAACTTTTACTGCATCTTTTTTTTCCGAACTATAAATTATGGTTCCACTTTCTATTTCTATTTTTTACAAAAGCTTACTTCTTTGACCTTGACTATCTGTTTCCAAATTCTGTTTATCCCTGCCTCTAACTAAGTTGCTTCTAACTGCCTCTGCTATGACTCTCTCTATGACTACTACTACTATTATATTACTCTGTCTGTAGCGAAGCTTGCACAGTTGCCCACTCTTTTTAGAAGGTTTTCTTTGGAATAATAAAACTCTGATTGACCAATAGCTCTAGCCACTGTGTCCTGTCCTTTGGGTTGTCCTCTTCAAGTCTTCTCAATGTTGAGGCTTTGACAATTACCACAAACAAAATGGCCAACCAGATATTTGACTAGTATTTTTGATCGGATAGTACATGATACTACTCTTGTCTAGTGATTCTGCAGAGCCACATACAGAACTATGCACAACAAAATAGGATGTTGCTGATGGGAGGTTGGACCTTACTGATCACACCTCAGTCCGAAGAACCCAGGATCCCCTGGCCGACTAGCTATAGTGTCTCACATTAGGGTACCACTCCCGACCCCCCCCCACGAAGAAGATACACAATGTTGATGATGACTGAGACAGACAACCCAGAACATAATAACACCATTTTGCTCACTCACTTGTGTAAGTCCACCCCACCACACCAAATACAACAGAGTCTATGTGTAAGTTCAAAAGGTTTATTTGAAACAAGTATCAAACTCTGTACATCGTTAGTATGGAATTTTATTTACTACAGCCATAGTCAATAAGCCAGCAAAAAGCCTAAGAATAAAACAGTAAACATTTACAAGTGCATGACAACAAGAACAAGAGCCAAGATCTTTAGAATCCTGGAAGACCCCTCACCGTAGAACGTAGAAATACTGGTTACATGATACATCATATTGCATCATAATATGTTCTGTAAATCTCTGGTTTGTAGAAGGGAATCTTCCGCCTATTATATGAGAAAAAAGCTGCGAGTTAGCAGTTAGATAGTATACTGGTGAATGCAAGCATTTTGCAGTCATGGCAAAAAGTGTAACATGTATGTGATGGCTAAGCAATATGAACTAAACAAACTCAATAAGTGTTTTTTTTTCCGACCTCTTCACTTGTACGCAACAGTCAAAAGGCATCTACTGCACATGTCAATAAGCTGGCAGGTATAATTAAATATGCGCCAAAAGAGTAGTAGTCGACATGATGAATCTAAAAGGGTTACACATGGCTCAGGCTAACTTTCAAAAGAGTAGAGTAGGACTAGATGACCCTAGGAAGTGGAACCATATCACGACTACTAGTGTCTGTCTACTGACTGTACTTACTGTCTAGTGTTGATGTATGTTGTATTAACTTTTTTTTCAATGTTCCAAGTGAACACTTAAAATAGGGGGAGGATTCCAGGCATCTAAAAATTTGTGATGTTTTTTTCTAGGCACACTACCATCCACCAGTGACGTCGGGGCCAGCGATGCGGCCATTCGGGAGGTGGCAGGTGAACTGGCGGCACCTGCAGGAGAGACAGGAGGGGATCCAGCAGCAGTGGCCAGCGGCGGTAAGTTATATTCATTACTTCTTGACATTACTACTAGATGGAAGTGTGTTCACTATTTCACTGTACTGTGCGACTTATTATTATACAACGGTTGAAGAAGACACCCTTTACTTAGCATTAGAAGCGTGAGTAGTGTAACCAATGGCCTCTTCTATTTGACTCCAAAATCAGCTGTGAAGGTTTTATGGAGAAGACAAACTCAGATCAGATGACCTTGATGGATGTGTTGAACAAAGAGGGAAAGAACTAAGGGTGGAAGGACGGGCGAGATAAATAATATGACTGACTGGCAGAGAAGGATATGTTGTTGGAAGCATGCATAGGTGGCTGATAGTAATCAGATCAGATGCATGGGTTGTTGAAGGATGGGTGGAAGGTGAAAGAGAATGCCTGCCTGGGTGGGTGACACAGTATGGGTGGATAGTGCTAGATAGCAAGAATCAGCGGTGTTTGGTTCAAATTCAAACTCAAAGCCAAGGCAAGCAAGGAAGGAACGGAAGCATGGGTGGTTGTTGGTGAAACCAACTAAGTATGAGAGATATAAAAAAGAAGGATAAACGTTTACTTTAATGGATGTATGCCTGGATGTACTATCATCAATAGACAATATAGGTGGAAAGTGTCACTGGAGATTCTTACTTTGAAGAAAATGTAAAAGAAACTGCGCGACAGTAGCAAAGCCTAGGGGAATATAAGTAGTATTATCAGAATACAGTACACTTGCAGTAGTTTGCAAGCACGTCATATATATATACTCCCTACCTATTATTATTAATGTATTTTCGATTGGGGCAGCCAGCCTGCAAAGGGTGGCCTATCTGTTGTTTATGGTTATTGGTTACACAATCAATGAAAGCAAAGTACCCTCTGCAGTAGCGGTTGGTGGTGGGAGTGTTGGCGGGCGGTGACATGGGGAGGGGACGGGTGGGTGGCACTGGCGAGTAAACTGTGTATTACGGCCAAATACAGGTAATCAACATAAAAATAAATAAAATTATTTTCAATGTGCGCACTGCACCGCCAAATGCGATGCAGTGCGTGCAACAATTTTTTTTTTTAATGTATTGTTTAATTACCTGTGATTGTCCGTAATCCATAGTTTACTATCCCCACCCTGCACCTTCCCACGTCACCGACTCACCGCCCGGCAGCACTCCCACCACCGACCGCTACTGACCTGATGTCGTAATGTATTAGCATCTATAATAGGAATATAAGCAATGATCATTGGATCAGATAAATAATCAGCCTTTTTGTAGTACCCATGGCAGGGTGTAAGTGAAATTGTGCATACCATTTGCCCTCATGTAACAGAGTATGGCCAGTGCCAACGGCCGTAAGGCGTCATACAAAAATATGAGCTTCCCCACCTGCAGACAGTAGTAGTAAATAAAACTAACGTGAGTCTGCATCATGTGGCTCATATCTGTTTCTCTTGGGTGCAAGCTTAGCTGACTGAGCTGGCATGCCGGCTACAACAAGGTTATGTAATTGGGCTAAACTACAGATAAGAACAACACGACTGGTGTACCGGAGTACATAGTACGATTATATTTATAATGTCGGAAACTCCCACAAATGTTAGAGTCCAAGGAAGTAGGAGTAGAGATACTTACCACCAAATCACAAATGTTATGAACTGTGCTTGCTAGTGATACTGTGACACTATGTGTTGAATGATTTTAGTGTTTCTGTTTTGCTAAGAGTATTGGCTACAACATGTTCTTTTTCTTTCTTGATATAGATACTTCTTCCACATCCACTAAACCATCAAGGAAAGAGTTGGCCGCTAGGGCCCAGCGCCGGAAACTGGAGGCTATCTGCGAACATTATCGCCTGCTGGTGGCTCAGGCGGAGGAGGAGGAGGAGGAGGCGGCTGCAGCCTCCTCCAATGCCCGGGCCCCAGTCAGGCCCTGCCTCCACTTTCACGGCGCCGTGGTCCGGCATCCGCCCGCCGCCGCACCTCGATTTCAAGCACTGCTGCCCCCCACACTGCATGTAACTGCAGGGCATTTCGCCACCAGCTGCTCCGCCGGATGGCCCGCTTAGAGGAGAACATGGTGGAGCGGGTAAAGATCCTGGTCGACAAACACCTTAAGGCCCGCCGACAATAGAGGACCTCGTCATTTGCCCCTTTTTTAATTCCTTTTGTTGGTGGGTGGGTTTTTGGGCGTTGGAGATTCTTTCGGACATTGGGACTCTTCAACTTTCGTTTCGTTTTGGACATTGGTTGGGGTTAGGGAGAGGGGTGGGTTAGGTCAGAGTGGGATAGTTTATTTTTGTTAGGGGATATTAAATTATATACCTTTTACTATTTACTTATACGAAGTTAATGTTTTGTGGTGGGTTACAGTTTTCCGAATTCAATCTAAGTTACATGGTTTGTTACTTTGTTTCCGTGCTGCTGCATGCCCACAGCCAGTGTTTGATTTAAAAGATCTGCCGATTTTGTAACACACAAACCGATAGATGCAGTACCCCTCACTGAGTTATTTTTAATTGTCATAATAGTACTGTCAGTCTCTCCTCCTAGTCCATACCTCCCACCAAACTTATCTTACCTGTGATTGATGATGAAGTTCGGCACACTGATGGCTGCATGGTTGGTTTCCCAAATTAACGGACAAGATACCATTATTGTGGTGGTAGTAGTAGACACTGGCAATAGCATTTGAAAAAAGAAATAGAAAGTCACTTGACTGAGAGACTGTGGGAGGAGTAGTAGAACAGAACACAAAGTAAACTACAGCATGGGTGGGCAAGCAGAAGAAGATCCTTGCCCTGCCTTAGTTGAAATTCAATTAGTGTTGCTTTCACCACATCTGCCCCAGCAAGCGTGTGATCAATTGGTGTACATTTAATGTAGTCATCACATCACACCTTAATATAAATCACACAGCCCGGGGGAAGAGGGTTAGGGATTGATGAATGGATGAGAAGTGGGGTTTTGGGAAAGGTTTGAGAAAGAAAAACAGACAGTATGCATGGACACAACAAAAGTAAAACACAATCTTGTAAGACGACCATGATCCATTATCAAAGAAATCAAAGTATAAAGTGATAAAAAGCAAATGCATGCATGCTGAGGAAGAGAACTTGATGGTTAATGATAATGAGTTGTACTTAATATAACTACTATTACCCAATGAGACAGTACAGTAAGGGAAGAAATTGAAATTTGCCTTGCCTGTCTGCCGCCCTCAGAGCTCAGACCGAAACCAATTACATGCTGTACCGGGCTTACTTTTATTTTTCAAGCTAGCAAAGGAAATTAAAAAATAGTTGTAGGGATCAATTACCAAACAAACCACAACACACAGTCATAATGATTGAAGAGAAAAAAGCAATCAAATAAATTTAAAGACGAATGATGAATGATACTAAAATTACTGCATTATCCTGGTCCAAATGTGGAGTTGCATCATTCTCATCATTCCTCTTGGTCCTCCCTTCCATGGACACTCGGCACATCAATCTTGGGTACCACTGCCTGCCTGATGTGGATTGGTAAGGTAAGTGTGAGTCGTTTCTCCCACTATAGCACAGGTTAAAGGCCGGCCTGTAAGTGTAGATGGAAAAACAAACGGGGTATTGAAAAATTACTGCATTTAAAACAATAAACTCAATTACAGTGGAGTGCAAGACGAGAAGACAACACTCTGGAGAGAACACTTTCAGACTGAGGCAGCTTGGATAGGATACATAGTGTCTACTCTACAGCATTAAGGTACAACAACAACGGGACAGGACTCAGGAGCCAGCACAACCACAGAACAGGAGAACCGCGGCACAGGCCAGGCACCCTACCCCTTACTTACATTTTGACCGAGCCAGAGAAATGTCATATGCACTGCAGCAACCTAGCATTTTCCAAATGAAGTGACTAAATCAATGCGCCACTGTCCCTCATACCACTACACTCTACTCCAGTCCACACCACTACACGGACATCTAGCCTAGGTCTGCTGTGGTTCTTGTTCAAACTGTTTACCTTTTAAGTCAGGCCATGAAACGCAGTTATTCCATCAATTTTCTCAGATCCAACTGACTGTGTGCAAAGATAGTATGCTCAGCAGCATCATGATGAAGACCGTGTGGTACGGATTCTCCAACACCAACTCAGTCTGTAGTGACTGATTAAGTTTATAATATATTCCATATTACAAAATTGCAACGGATATTGGCCTGCACCTGCAGTGGTAGGAGTACAATGTGGTTATTATTAAACAACAAGGAAACATTAACTGTCACCACACCTGAGTCACTTTTACTTTGTCGATAAACTAGTATAGTTCTACTTCATGCACAATTATTCGTAGTCAGCCAGCATCCAATGCAATGCATGCCACATCATTCACAATAATCACTCATTACCTGTCTTGGTGTTCTCTTTGGCTGTCTGATCTGATGCCTGCCTAGCCTTCTGGCAGTCAGTGATGAGTTTCTTTGGCTTGGAAACAAAATAGAATATAGCTGGAGTCACGTTTCACTTCTTATGGAGGGACTGTTAGTGTTAGGGTTTGTGCACAGCAAAGAGCATGTCCCTTCTCATTGCACTAGTGGTCTTAGTAATAGCTCTCTTTTAACCATACTATTGAAAGCCTTTCTTGTTATCTCAGCCCCCTCCCTAGGCTTCTGTGTATGTTGCTTAATGTATTCACAAGTTTGGATTTTTCTGTTTGATTGCACATTGGACCTTGCATTTACCAAGGCTTATTTAGAAAACCCCTCCCTAGGCCATGTGTTACTTCAACTCATTTGCTTAATAACTGAAGCTCTGCACCCCTTTCTAGAACATGGGCAGCAGGTGTTAATTCTACTCATTAGCATAATAACAGAAGCTCTGCACACCGGCATGTGAGAACCACACCCAGTTCTTTGAACCACACCCAGCTCTTCAAACCACACCCAGTCCTGTCTATAAAAGACAGCCCCTGAGCCTCATCCAGTGCTTGTGCTCGTCTACCTCCTGCTTACCTGAGGACGTATCCTTCGGCGCTGGCATTCCTGCTCTCTTCTGACCTTCATTGGCTTCAACGGGCGTGACTGCTGGCTCTTCCTTCTTCCAGTTTCCGGCTCCTTCCTGCCTCAGTCCCTCTTCTGCCCACTGCAATCAACCTGCAAAAGAGAAAGAGGACAAGGTTAGACTGATCAGTATCCCTTTCCAGCAACAAGTAAGTGCAAAACCTTTTATTACCTGAAAGAACTTTGACGGCGATTTCTGGATTCATGTATAGACAATTTGGAACAAGATAGCTCCCACGAACTTGTGGAAGAATACTTTGTGGAACTTAGTGAAATAAACATTGTTTTACTTGGAACTTTTGAAAATCGAACAGAGGAAATCATTGGCAGCAAGGCCAACAGTAAAGCAAGGACTTGAACTAATTACCTGCGTTATCTTGATGTAAAAGTACAGTATTTGTTTTATAAAAGTCTGGAAATGTGTGAAAAGTGAGTTTACAATTAAGAACTTCGGCTTTAGTTATATTAAGGTGAATGTTAGATGTTGATAACTCTGATAATGATATTCGTTTGATTTTTATAGGAATATAGGAATTTTACAGTAATAGAAAACACATCCCAGAACAGTAACACATACCAAACCTGGAAGCTAAAGACCAGGATCCAAGAGGTACTTGTAGAAGGGAATTTCTAATAGATTAAGGGTTAGTCAGGAACACATGTAGGGATAGGTTGCACTTATCTGTTCTTTGTTTATATTCCAATAGGCACCCGTTTCTACAGAAATCAGAGAGGGCCGCAGCTTGTAACGGCACTTCAACAGTGGAAACACAAGAACGGTGTTGTCTCTCTCTTTTTTTATTTTATCCACTTCCCCCCTTCCCTTGAGCTTCTGGTTCTTAGTGCACTGTTTATACTAGTGTGCTGGAACAAGCGGTTTCAGGGTGGGGTCGGACTGTCTTCAACCTCCATCAGAACTGAACAGAAACTCAGGTGAGCTGGGCTTTGACAGAAGCACAAGCCTTTAAAATATTCAGTTCTGTTGGACGATGAACGCCGGGGAAGGAATAGAGGGCTTTGACGCCACAGATATGGCGCAGGCCCTAAACGAGGACTTGACCCATAATGAATCTGTGTCTGGCATCTTACAACATATGCAAGAGGAAATAGAGAAATTAAAGTTGGAGAACACCTCTTTAAAACAGGATTTAAGCAGGTATAAACCTAGGGAATCTCAGTGGAACACAGGTTTTACGCTGTTGTTTAAACCCCCTTGAGGCAGGGGCGCTATCTAGACATGCAACTTTCCCTCCCCCAGTTGAGGTTACTGTTAATGTCCCTAATGCTGTGCCTTTAGCAGCACCTGAGCGTTTTCATGGAGATAGTAACAAATTCCATGTTTTTATCAATCAATGTCAATTACACTTCGTTTGTAAATCACAACAGTTCCCCACAGACGCTACGAAAGTGGCTTTCGTCTTGTCTTATTTGGGTGGTACAGCATCCAATTGGTCAATTCCTTTTGTGGATAGAGATGATCCCATCCTCCATAATTGGAATCAATTTAAACGTACTATGACCGGCCTTTTTGCAAGACACACTTTTATGCAGGCAAGTGATAATGAGCTTTTAAATCTTAAGCAAGGTAACAAGGATTTATTGACCTATCTCACTAGTTTTAATCGTTTTCTCACGGAGACACAGTGGCCAGAAGAAAAGCGTGTCTCCCTTTTTTATAAAGGTTTGAGAGACGAGTTAAAAGACGCGTTGGCTCATATCGTTGATTTGCCAGAAGACTATTCTAACTTTGTAGATTTAGTCGTGAAATTGGAACACAGACTAGGAGAAAGAAAGGGAGATAAATCTAAACTAGAATCACGGTTAACTTTTATTAGACATGAGAAGAAAGACACAGATAATAAACTCCCTGAACCTGAGCCTATGCAAATAGGAACACTCAGAGGACCACTCACGTCAGAGGAAAAAGAAAGAAGGAGAAAACTTCAATTATGTTTATATTGTGGCAAGGCAGGACATTTTGCCAGAGAATGTCCAGTAAAACCTAAAACTTCACGAAGGGGTACTGCTTCCTCTATCTCCTCAACTGAATCGGGAAACGAATAAGCTCGACAAGGGGGGAGGTTACTTGGTCGAGTAAGCATCCTACTCAAACCTCTAATTCTGCAGCCTTCATGGTACCACACATACCTAGACATTTCATAATTCAGATCTTTTTAATTGTAACTACCCAAGTTAGATATTCTCTCCCTGTCCTACTGGACTCAGGAGCAACAGGAAATTTTGTGGACAATAAGTTAGCTAAAACGTTAGGTCTTCCTATTTGTTTAAAGCCTTGTCCCGAAGCAGTATGTGCAGTGGATGGGTCAGAATTGACCTCAGGATTAATCACAAAACAAACAATTCCACTTGTCATGGTCTGTCAAAACGGACATACAGAAATGATTAACTTTGATCTAATAGATACCCCTAATTTTGGCTTGATTCTCGGGGTACCCTGGTTAACAACTCATAACCCAAGAATTGACTGGGTGAACCGAACAGTTACTTTGGATTCCTCATTCTGTAGAACCAATTGCTATCAAGAAGCAGGTACAGAACAAAGCACGGTAATACACTGTGCTAGTGTTTCACAAGATGAACCAAGTCTCCCTCTTGAATATTCTGACTTTAAAGATGTTTTTGACCCAGTGAAGGCTAGTGTATTGCCCCCACATCGGTCATATGACTGCCGTATAGATCTTATCCCAGGGGCCCCTTTACCTAATAACAGAGTATATGCTTTGACTGACGAAGAGACCAAATATTTAAGAACCTATCTAGACGACCTACTGCTGTCTGGGTTCATCCGACATTCCACATCTCCAGTGTCATCTCCACTTTTTTTTATCCCGAAGCCTGATAAATCTTTGCGCGCGTGTATCGACTATAGAAGATTAAATAAGGCTACAATAAAAAATAAATATCCTCTTCGGCTAATACCTGTGTTGTTGGATCAATTAAGGCATTCTACTGTATACACTAAACTTGATCTGCGGGGAGCTTACCACCTGGTCCGAATAAAAGAGGGGGATGAGTGGAAGACAGCTTTTAAAACAAAGTTTGGTCTATTTGAGTACACAGTAATGCCCTTTGGGTTGTGTAATGACCCTGCGGCTTTTCAATTCTTTATAAATGAGGTCCTACACGAATTCTTGGTCGTTTGTGTCATAGTATACATAGACGACATCCTCATTTACTCTAAGTACCCGGAAGAACATACCCAACATGTTCGTGCAGTATTATCAAAGTTAAAAGAAAATCATCTGTTTGCAAAATTAGAAAAATGTACTTTTAATGTCAGCAAAGTGGACTTTTTAGGATACTGCCTGTCACCTCAAGGAATAACTATGGATGTAAAGAAAATTAGTACTATCACTGATTGGCCAGAACCATCATCTGTGAAAGATGTTCAGAAATGTCTGGGTTTCGCCAATTTTTATAGGAGATTTATTTCTCATTTTGCAGACATTACGGCCCCAATAACCACCTTGTTGCGGAAAGGGCAACGATTTCTTTGGTCTGATGAGGCAGCACACGCCTTTCAACTCCTGAAACAAAAGTTCACTTCAGCCCCAATTCTGACACATCCTGATCCTGACTTGCCATTTTTTGTTGAAGCGGATGCTTCACAAGTAGCTTTAGGAGGAGTTCTCTCTCAACGGAATGCTTTAGATGGCCAATCACATCCTATAGCATTCTATTCCAAAAAGTTATTACCAGCTGAACAAAATTACACTGTGGCTGAAAGAGAACTATTAGCTATCAAAGTAGCCTTTTCGGAGTGGAGGCACCATTTAATGGGAGCTAAGTACCCTGTTACCATCTTTTCTGACCATAAGAACCTACAGTTTTTCGGATCACTAAAAGCACTAACTCCACGGCAGATGCGCTGGTTAAATTTTTTAGTACGTTTGACTTCGTTATAACCTATAGAGAAGGTGCACAACAAATTCAATCTGATGTGCTATCTAGATACGGACATACCTCAGACATGAAACAAGACAAAATAGGAGAACCCATTATTCCTCCCCAAAAGCTTTTGGCACCAGTACAACAGAAGGATTTCATCACAGATCTATATAATGCACACATGCAAATAGCACCTCAAGATTGGTTAAAGGATTCCCATAACACAATACAACGAGGTTTATTGTATCACGACAACATGCTGTTAGTGCCCACCACAGAATTACAAACACAGGTGATAATTTGGCATCACGCCTCACCGTTGGCAGGTCATCCTGGCTGGGTAAAAACTCTGGAAAATGTGCGAAAACACTTTTGGTGGGATAATATGAGTAAGGACATTAAGCAATTTGTCACTACCTGTCCAGTTTGTGCAAGGCATAAATCTTCTCATAAGGCCCCTGACGGTTTGTTAATACCAATGCCATCACCCAAACAACCTTGGCACACTGTGAGTGTAGACTTTATTGTAGGTTTACCACTAGTAAAATCCTTCACAACAGTGTTAGTGATAGTGGATTTTTTGTCTAAAATGGCACATTTTGTACCATTACGGAAATTGCCAACTGCGGCAGAATTTGCAGATATTTTTATAAGAGAAATTGTGCGTTTACATGGTTTGCCAAGTAAAGTGGTGTCAGACCGAGGTAGGCAGTTCAACTCTAGATTTTGGAAAACCATATGCAAAAAACTGAAAATAGATGTGGCTTTATCCACTGCTTTCCATCCGGAAACAGATGGACAAACTGAATGACTGAACCAAACCTTACTTCAAACGCTACGTTGTTTATTGGCTGATTATTCTAGTGAATGGTTGGAAGCTCTCCCAGTAGCGGAGTTTGTTTATAATAATACTGAACATGCAGCTCTACTTTGTTCACCATTCTATTTCATGCAGGGGTATCATCCAAGAGCTATACCCATTTTGTTAGAAGATTCCCTGTTGCCTACAGTCACAGATAGACTAACGAGATTAGGTGACATACAAGACAAGGCCAGGAAACATTTATTAAAGTACAAAGAAAACATGAAAAAACAAGCAGACAAACACAGATCTGAGGCCCCAATGTATAAAATCGGTGACAAAGTATGGCTCTCTACAAAGAACCTAAATATAGAGGGATCCCGAAAGCTGCAACCACGTTTCATTGGACCCTTCAGTGTAACTGCCATAGTAAACCCGGTAACAGTAAAATTGGATTTACCAAAAGAAAACCCAGTACATGCTACTTTCCATGTGTCCTTGCTTAAGCCGTACAACCCAGAAACCCGACCTGAACCACTACCTCCACCCATACCAATTAAGGGAAATCTAGAATATGAAGTGAAAAGCATAAAAGACGCAAAAAGAATTCGGGGACGTCTGTTTTATTTAGTAGAATGGAAAGGTTATGACGAAACTGAGAATTCATGGGAACCAGCATCCTATGTACATGCCCCGCGGTTGATTAGACAGTTTTATCTAAAAAATCCAGGGAAACCCCGTCCAGTAGGAGGGCCTTTGAGGAGGGCGACTGTTAGGGTTTGTGCACAGCAAAGAGCATGTCCCCTCTCATTGCACTAGTGGTCTTAGTAATAGCTCTCTTTTAAACATACTATTGAAAGCCTTTCTTGTTATCTCAGCCCCCTCCCTAGGCTTCTGTGTATGTTGCTTAATGTATTCACAAGTTTGGATTTTTCTGTTTGATTGCATATTGGACCTTGCATTTACCAAGGCTTATTTAGAAAACCCCTCCCTAGGCCATGTGTTACTTCAACTCATTTGCTTAATCACTGAAGCTGTGCACCCCTTTCTAGAACATGGGCAGCAGGTGTTAATTCTACTCATTAGCATAATAACAGAAGCTCTGCACACCGGCATGTGAGAACCACACCCAGTTCTTTGAACCACACCCAGCTCTTCGAACCACACCCAGTCCTGTCTATAAAAGACAGCCCCTGAGCCTCATCCAGTGCTTGTGCTCGTCTACCTCCTGCTTACCTGAGGACGTATCCTTCGGCGCTGGCATTCCTGCTCTCTTCTGACCTTCATTGGCTTCAACGGGCGTGACTGCTGGCTCTTCCTTCTTCCAGTTTCCGGCTCCTTCCTGCCTCAGTCCCTCTTCTGCCCACTGCAATCAACCTGCAAAAGAGAAAGAGGACAAGGTTAGACTGATCAGTATCCCTTTCCAACAACAAGTAAGTGCAAAACCTTTTATTACCTGAAAGAACTTTGACGGCGATTTCTGGATTCATGTATAGACAATTTGGAACAAGATAGCTCCCACGAACTTGTGGAAGAATACTTTGTGGAACTTAGTGAAATAAACATTGTTTTACTTGGAACTTTTGAAAATCGAACAGAGGAAATCATTGGCAGCAAGGCCAACAGTAAAGCAAGGACTTGAACTAATTACCTGCGTTATCTTGATGTAAAAGTACAGTATTTGTTTTATAAAAGTCTGGAAATGTGTGAAAAGTGAGTTTACAATTAAGAACTTCGGTTTTAATTATATTAAGGTGAATGTTAGATGTTGAAAACTCTGATAATGATATTCGTTTGATTTTTATAAGAATATAGGAATTTTACAGTAATAGAAAACACATCCCAGAACAGTAACACATACCAAACCTGGAAGCTAAAGACCAGGATCCAAGAGGTACTTGTAGAAGGGAATTTCTAATAGATTAAGGGTTAGTCAGGAACACATGTAGGGATAGGTTGCACTTATCTGTTCTTTGTTTATATTCCAATAGGCACCCGTTTCTACAGAAATCAGAGAGGGCCGCAGCTTGTAACGGCACTTCAACAGTGGAAACACAAGAACGGTGTTGTCTCTCTCTTTTTTTATTTTATCCACTTCCCCCCTTCCCTTGAGCTTCTGGTTCTTAGTGCACTGTTTATACTAGTGTGCTGGAACAAGTGGTTTCAGGGTGGGGTCGGACTGTCTTCAACCTCCATCAGAACTGAACAGAAACTCAGGTGAGCTGGGCTTTGACAGTTAGAGGCAACATGTATTGTACTATTCTCCATCTCCATCCAATGTCTGGCTTGCTTGAAATGTACTTAGGGAGAGTAAGGAAGATGGAGCAGGACCCTGAGGAGTGGAGTGGACAGTTATGCACAGATGTGCAACTCCAATAGGGAAATAAAAAGATGAGACTGTTGATGGATTTTCTGTGATTAGATTTTGAACCAAAAAAACAGATACACAGTCACACACAAATAAAGGAAGGGAGAAAAATTTGAAAGCCTAGTTGTCAGGGAAGAGGAGCTCGTCCTCAAACTCTGGTGGTTCGGACAGAAGTACGTCTAACAACCCACTATTTATGTCATCGAAGTTGCTCTCCTCTTCCTGCTGTGATTCACGTATTTTGTACTCCGGTGGTATAAAGTGTTGATTCATTTTGATCATGGTTAACCTCTCAACGCTTTTGGGCGAAAGACTGGTCCTTTTGACAGTAACAATGGCACCAGCAGCACTGAAAACACGCTCTGAAGAGACACTTGCAACAGGGCAAGCCACGTACTTTATCGCCAGCCTGCTGAGCACTGGCCATTGGCTTCTTTTCCCATACCAATACAACAATGGGCTTTGCTCCATGAAGACCTCTGTTGTGTCATCTAGATAGGCCTGAACCATCCGCTCAATGTTCAGGGGTGCTCCGATTTCCTGGGCCTCTTTTGCCTTTGCATCAATATACAATACAATACCCTTTCCGTAGAAACCAATCACATGCCGTTTTTTTAAATGTGCCTGATGATCCTGTTGGTGCTGTTGATGTTATTGCTGGCAGTGTTGTTGACTGCTGGGAGGCAAACGCACTGCTCTTGGACTCTGAAGTAGAACTTGAGTGTGGGTGCCCTGCAGTACTTTTTCTGCCCTGGGGGGGGGGCGGGCCTCTAATTAAGATCCTTTCGTTTTCAAAGTCAGTGGCTTCCTCAGCTATCAAAGTTTTGTACTGGGCAACATCCACTTCTGAAAAAGGAATTACTTCATTACTGCGCAGCAATAATTTGTAACGTGGATCCAAAATTGAGGCAGTAATGTAATGTGGATGTGACACAATGTTATTTTGAATCCTTGTATTGTCAGATAAGCGAGCGACTAAGGTGTCTGCCAAATAATATGCGTCTACTTTGTCATCCACACCTGCGTACATTTCTAACACCTCCTTCAGCTCTTGCTCTAGCATGTACAACAATGGGATAGCTTGGCCCATAGTACAGTCCTCCCTAATCACTTCACGTGTGAAGACCTCAAAAGGAAGTAGCATCTCTTTTTGTTTTTTTCGTTTTTCAAAAACCTTTATTCAGCATGATTACACAGTACACAGCCCCATGCCTACAACCATCGAATGGCCGGCGGCTTGATAGGAAGGTGGATTTTAAGGTTGAACACAGCTGCCTGCCTACAACCCTCTAGGGGCCGGCTGCGGCATACGAGACATTGATAGTAGGACGTAAACTCGAAGAACAGGTCATATCTACCGTGGAAGACTGCACAGTCAGTAATCATGTCACAGTAGTATGTACCGGAAGTGTGAGGGCGCCCTTCAGTACTGTGCAGTGTCACCTCCACCTCCCTCCCCAACACAGAGCGCAACATAGCAGTACCATGAGATCCAACCATGCAGGAGAACAAGAGAGGTGACATCGCAACAAGTTCCGCCTCCTCAGTTGGGGCGCAGCCTTTGATTGTATTGCATGAAAAGCCAATGATGATAGGGTGGAAAAAGGAGTTATGGCTGCGGGTGTGACAGCAGATACGTCTGAAGGGGACCCCAAATGTCAATCGGCCTGGATGCGGAAGGGAGGAGCTCTGCATATAGAAGTACATTGTCCTGACAGTGAACCATGTCTTTGATCCAATCCTTAAACTTAGGAGCTCTACCCCTCCCCCATCTACAGGCTACGAGTCTCTTAGCCATGAGAAGGGCGATTGTGACAAATCTACGAACAGGCCTCTTAATAGTTTTGGTGTAGCCCAATAGCGCCTGCGTCGGAGAGGGTACAAGAGGGACGTCAATCATTTCGGAAATGCCGAAATACACATGCTGCCAGTAAGTGGCTAATTCACGGCATCCCCAAGCCATATGAAGGAAGTCTGCCGCGGGAGCATGGCAGCGCCAACAGAGATCCTCCCCCCGATGGCCCACCCTGTGCATGTGCGCCGGAGTACAATATAGCCGATGTAGGAATTTATAGTGAATCACCCTAAACCTACTGCTGGAGGAGATCTGTTCGGTTTGCAGGCTGCAATAGCTCCAGAGCTCGTCATCTATGGTCTGACCGGGTTCCTCCTCCCATTTGGCCCGTGCTCTACAAGGCAGGGAATCTGGTGAAGTGCGTAATGAGTGGTATAGGGTGGAGACTGCGTGTGAAGGAGTGACAGCCTTAAGTAGCTGATGGAGGGGCTCTAAAATGGGCGGTTCACCAGGGAAGTCCCCCGTCAGCGCTCGGATACCACTACGAAGCCTGATATAAAGGAATGTGTCCATGGAGGTCGGGGCAATGTCCGCGGATAAATGTGTGAGGGAGCGGAAGAGGCCATCATGATAAAGATCCCCCCATGTCTTGATATGGAATTTGGCCATAAAGTTTTTGAACAATTGTTCTTGTAAGAGGGGCAGCAGGGGGTGATAGGCCAGGGGAAGCAGTGGGGAATAGAGCAGTGTCGTGTGGGTGAGTTTCGCTATGTATCGCCACGCTAGAATGGAACTGGAAATAGTGGTGTGGTATGTCGTTCGTGTCTCTGGCGCGCTGAATATCGCACCAGTCAGTGGGATAGGGTCCGCCAGCCAATGTTCCACAGCTGTCTGTGGCAGGAAGGGAGTGGGGTGGATCCAGTGATGAACGAAGTGGGCTTGTGCGCTATAATAGTACAGCTCAAAGTTCGGCAGGTCTAATCCCCCCTGCACGAAAGGACGGGTCAATGTCTCCCAGCTGAGACGTGGCCTCTTTCCTCCCCAGACCAGTCGAATAAGCTCAGAGCGCAGGAGTTTAAAAAAGGACCGGCCTGGGTAATACGGGATATTTAGGAAAAGGTAGAGGAGCTTAGGAAGAACCACCATCTTGATGAGGGAGGCTCGGCCTGCAAGGGAGAGAGGCAGCGTAATCCACCTGGCCACGCAGGTCTGGATATGATCAAATGTGCGACCATAGTTCAGTCGCATCAACTCCTCCCGATCACGAGAGAGAAGTATGCCCAGGTATCTGACCTCATCCTCCTCCCAGCGTAAGGGGTATTCCAGCCGGAACGGCTGAGCAGCCGCGGTGAGGGGAAAGACGGTGGACTTACCCCAGTTAATATGAACGCCAGACATGCCCGCGAAGCGAATAAACTCCCGAAGGATGGGATGTAGGTTAGTGGCGGGATCCCGGATGTATAGGGTGATGTCATCCGCATATAGGGAGATTAGCACCTCTCTCTGGAGACAACGCAGCGCCTTGTCTCGGTGATGTTGTCGGAGCCGGGCAGCCAGCGGCTCCATAGCCACCGCGAACAGTAACGGGGATAGGGGGCAACCGCGAAAGCCTCCGATATCCGCCCATTTATCCCCACCCTAGCAATCGGCCGGTCATATAGGATATCGATCCAGCGTGTGAAACCCAGTCGGAATCCCATATTACGCAGGATACAGTGCAGATTGTCCCATTCCAGGGAGTCAAAGGCTTTGGTGGCGTCCAAGAAAACCGCCACCAGTGGCAAATCAGGGTCTACATTGTGTATAATGGAGAAAAGCGTCCGGAGATTATTGGAAGTGGCTCTGCCAGGAACGAACCCAGCCTGATCGGACAGCACCAGACCGCCCAGTAACAGCTGTAAACGGTTGGCTAGGGCCTTGGCCAGAATTTTTGCGTCACAGTTAATTAAAGAGAGGGGGCCGTAAGAGTCGCAGGAACAAGGTGGTTTGCCCGGTTTCAGCAGGGAAGTGATCAGCGCTTCCTGCATTGATGGGGGGAGCGTACCAGACTCATGCGCCTCCAGAAAAACTAACTTCTCGGAGTACCGGAGCTAAGATGTCTATGTAGGCCTTGTAGAAATCCATGGGCAAACCGTCCAGACCGGGGGCCTTTCCAGGTGCCATCTGATTGATTGCATCTCTGATCTCGTCTAGGCCTATGGGTTCCGCCAAGAACTCACGCTGACGATCCGAGAGCCAGACTAGGGTGAGTTCTCTTAGGTAGTCGTCCATGTCTAGCGCGCCAGCTCTGGTGGAGGAGTAAAGTGTAGAATAGTGTGTAGTGAAGGCCGCTAGGAGCGACTGTGTGTCGCGTATGGGAACCCCCTCTTCCCCCTGAAGCTCCAACACAAAGTTGGAGCCACGCAGTGGTCGGACCGCGCTTGCAAGGGATCTACCAGGACGCTCACCCTCCCCGTATGCCCGGGCCTTAAAGTATTTGCCCCGGAAGGGTGCCTCTCTGTCAGCTGTAGTAGTGTATTCCGACAGCGCCGTGCGGTACCTCGCCTGCGCATCTGTGTTGACGGCAAAGTCTGGGCCAGTTTCCAGGGTATGTAGTGTGGATTCCAAATTATGCAGTGTAGCGCGTAGGGCCTTCAACACCCCGGAGCTCTTAGAGATGCAGACACTGCGAATCATGACCTTCAGTGCTTCCCATAGGGTGGCCACGCAGTCTACCGATCCCTTGTTATGGGAAAGGAAGTCTTCCAGTTCCTGACCTAGTTCGGACCTGAACAGTTCATCGAGTAAGATATGGGGCTGGAGTCGCCACGTCGGGGATCTACCCATTATGTCTGGTAGGCGGAACTTGGCGAGCACTGGAGAATGGTCGGAAAATGTGCGGCCTACGTGTTGCACAGTGACCAGGGAGGGGGCCAGTGCCCTATTTACCATAATGTAATCTAGTCTGGCCCATGTGGCATAAGCAGTATTCCAGTGCGTGCCCTCCATGGAGGTCGGGTGTAAGTGGCGACAGGTATCCACGACATCCTGAGTGTCACAGATGTCTCTCAGGTATTTGTGTGTGTTATCATAGTGGCAAGCAGAGGGGTTGGATCTATCCATGGCAGGGTCTAAAACAGCGTTGAAGTCACCTTCCCAGATGAGGTGCGTGGAGCCCACTTCTCGGATCTTGTTCCAAAGAGCAATGAAGCTGCGTGGGTCATCGCAATTAGGACCATAAGAGCAGGCCAGGGTGATAGTCTCAATGCCTATCCTGCCCCACGCCATACAATATCGGCCCTCTGTATCCTTGGCTGTACCCAGGGGAACATAAGGAACCCCTCGTTTTAAGAGAATAGTAGTGCCCCTTGCATAGGAGGAGTATGACGCGAAAATCGAGTGCGCAGCCCATCTAGCAGCAAATGATCCTCTACGGAGAGGGTCCATATGTGTCTCCTGTAGGAAGGCCACCTGAACATGGAGTCTATCCAAAGCACCCAAGATTCGCCGCCTCTTCCTCGGGTCTCCTAATCCCCGGACATTCCAAGAAAGAGCGGTGAGCAGCCCTCCCCCACCTGGCTCAGCGTGTGTGGCGTGCGCTAGGTCCTAGAACACGGGAACCCCAGGTTATTACATCCACCCGGCGGCTGTCCCAAACATGGAGCCATCTATTAAGGGCGGCACACTGTGCTACATCAACAAATATGCGTGTAATGCTCATGCTAAAAAACAACAACAAACTTAAGACAAACCCCTGAGAACCCACCCACCCACCCACTCCGACATCCCAATCATGCCGGGCATCTTCCCCACCCCGCACAAACCCACAATGTCTTGTCATTCACTCAGTAGGGAGCACCCAAGTGGGGGACACCAGGGGTCCAGACCCACCATCCCACTCCCCCAATATCTCACCCGCTATCCCCTGGAGCCAAGATCCAGTGGAGAAACACGGGAGGGGGAGGTTGGTGCCAGGGCGCAATCAAGTTAAATCATCGTCAGGGAACCATCAATAAGACTGATAGGTGGGAGCTCCACCATAACGGCGAGAGCACAGAGCTACGTGTGGAGCAGCAATTTAACTTCACAGAAGAAAAGCAAAAAGACAGAGGCAAAACAAGTGCACAGCATACAGAGTATCATCAATGGAGCTTAACGGCAGCTGGAGATCCCCCAGTCAGTCGAGGGCAGAAGTGGGTGATCGGGATCTCGCACTCCCCGAGGGGGAGTGGGCCAGTTCAGTAGATCTTTTGTGGTCTTTCAGAAACAGTTCAACTTGGGCAGGATCCTGAAATATGTGGGGCTTGCCATGATGGACAACCCGTAGCCGAGCCGGGTATAACATGGAGTATTGAAGTCCATGGTGGAGCAGTCGTTTCTTGACCTGTCCAAACTTGCGACGCGCCTCTTGCACAGATTGTGTAAAGTCTGGAAAGAAGGAGAGCGTGGTATTTTCGAAGAGGACTGGTTGTTTTTCTCTGGCAAGTCGTAGAAGGGTGTCCCGATCCCTATAATTCAAAAAACGGATGACTATAGGCCTTGGGGGCGCTCCGGGTATGGGGCGAGGGCCCAAAGTGCGGTGAGCCCGTTCCACCACCAGCTGAGGAGAGAAGGCGGCCGCGCCGAAAAGGTCGGAGATAAGTTTCTCGATAAAAAGTTCCATCTTGCCCACAGCGGTAGTCTCTGCCAGACCAATAAGGCGTACGTTGTTGCGGCGCGATCTCGCCTCTAAATCCTAATTTTTTTCAGCGATTACCTTCAGAAATCGCTCCATCTGCGAGACCTTGGACGTGGTGGCCGTTGTGCCATCTTCCAACTCGGAGACCCGCTGTTCCGCTTCCTTAAACCGCTCCTCGTGCTGGTCCAGTCTGTGTACCACGGAGTCCAGGCGGCGCGACATACCATCGATCTTGGCGTCAATGGAGGTGAGGCAGGTCTGCATGTTCAAAAGGAGTGCTTTCCAATCCACCTCGTCTGTGCCGTCTCCCGCAGAATCGCCGTCTCCCGACGGAGGGGCGTGGGATTTTTTGGTCGGAGCCTCAAAGGGGAGCCGGGACTGTTTGGCGTGTTTGGCATCAGTCTTCCCCATTGTGGCGGTCGGCCTCTTAACCTCGGAGTTTGATCCCCAACACGGAGCAGCCCCGCCAGTACAGTTAGGGCCTGTATGTGTACAGCAGGGAGAGACCCGGGGTGCACTCCGGTCACCGCCGACTGCAACCCGCCCACGAAGCTGGTAAATCGGAGGGCCCTCAGACAGCCACCATGCGCCAGGGGCAGTAGATCGTGCCAGGAGAGGGGCCTCGAGCCCCGGGGGCGGTCCCAATCAGGTGCCCTCTGCTCTTACAGCATCGCAGAGGGCCAAAAACAAGTAGTGGAGTCCTCGTGTCGCTCCCTGTGGGGGGGGGGGGAGGCACCAACAGCAAAGATAACGCACCCCCCGCCGCACCCAGGGCTGTCCAGAGCTAGGTGGGGTACTCCTCGCCAGCCCCGCGGGTCACGCCCAGGCCCACGATGGCAGCACCACAGTCCGCGCCCCCAGCCAAGCCTCGGCTCGCTCTCGCCTTACCGGTGTGTTGTGGAGGTCGGCGATGGGCAGGGGGGAGTCACTGCAGGAGCCTGTGTCGCCGGTATCCACCCTCAGCCTCGGCCGCGTTCTGCGGCCTAGCGCGCCCGCCAGACCCCGCTGCAGCGTGCGCACAGCAGCCGGCCTCCTCGCATCAGTCGATCAGCCTCAGCGGCCGCAGGGGAGTTCAACGGGCGTTGCTGGCGAACCACCTGCCAGAATGGTCTCAAATTCGGTATACCGGTCCGGCGTCCGCTGCCCGTCAAGTAGAGCTGGTCAGGGTCGTGTCCCTTAGACGTAGGATGGGCTGATGGAGATTCAAAGCGCCCGGCTGGTGAGAGCCTCACGAACGTGCGGCCATGTCGGTCTGGCGCCCTCTAGCGCCCCCAGGAAGTAGCATCTCTGTCAGGCATTTGACTAGGTCCCATTGGGCCATCTCAACTGTCATGCCTTTCACAGTAGGATCCCCTGACCTTTTCATGACATAAGCATTAAGTGGTATGTACTGCTCAAACAGACGCTCAAGCATGTAATACGTTGAGTTCCAACGTGTTGGCACCTCCTGGATGAGTGCTTTGACTGGCATTTTATGCTCACGTTGAATGACCCTCAGCTGCTTCCGGGCTTTAAAAGAATGGTTGAAATGTGTGCATATTCTTCAGCAGGTGGTCAGTAAGCTGCTGACTTTGCTTTCATTTTTCAGAAAGTCCTGAACAACAATGTTAATGCAGTGTGCCAAACATGGCACCCTGAAATAGCCACCATCTTTCATGGCCCTAACTACATTACTGCCATTGTCCGTGGCAACAAAACCAATGGTAATCCCTCTTGGTCGCAGCCACTCAAACACCTTGCTGTTAAACTCATCCAAAATGTTTGCAGCAGTATGAGATTTCTCCATAGCAAACATGGCTACAGTTGCATGTTTGCGAGTGTCTTTAAAAATCTCTGCGGTGTCAACAACACCGTCAGATATCTTATCTTTAACACCCGAAAAAGAGACCCAGTGTGCAGTGATGCACATGTAATCAGTGGCTTGGCAACTGGTCCACATGTCTGTTGTCAGGTGTATACTCTGAACAGCACTCTGTTTTAAGGCTTTTCCAAGCAATTCCAGCATGTCGTGATGTAGTGCTGGAACAGCAACTCTTGCGAAATAGTAGCGGCTGGGAACTTTCCATTTTGGGCAGATGGTGGTCACAAATTCAAGAAAACCCACCCCTTCAACAAAAGAAAAAGGGAGAAGGTCCAGTGCTAACATTTTAGCCAGCTTTGCATTGTACAAACGTGCTATTGGGTGGTTGCGTTCGTACTGCCCCTCCGGCCTACTAAACATGCTAAGAATGGTAGGCTGCATGGTATTCCTTCCTGTGGTCAACGTCGCACTTTTTTGGCCAGCAGTACTCCTTGCTGTCTCAGGCTGACTCTTACTCTTGTGCCAATGAGATGTGGCTGAGGATGTGGGCGTTACCACTGCAGTGCTGGGGACAGGGCTACTTTGTGTACCACTACCACAGAGAATGTCTCCCTCTTCTTCCTGTTCCACCGTGAGCGGACTTTCTACTCGTTTATGCCCAACAGCAATGGTTCCACTTTTGATATGACTAAGGTGCTCCTCCCACTGGATTGCGTGGTGTTTTTTCAGATGGGTCATTTGGCCTTCGGTACCATAGTTTGTACCAAGCTTACCACGACTAACAGAGGTATGACAAACGGAGCATATAGCAATGTTCTCCTCCTTTCCGCTAACCGTAAAGAAGTCCCACACTGGGGAGCTTAACTTTTGTCTCCTGCTGAAGGTCCCACTCCCACTTCCAATGCCAGATGAACTGGAGGGTGTGTGTTGAATTTGACTCTGTGCAGTACCACTACCTACTTCTGCTGAGGTGGTGCTTGAGCTGGATGTAGGACGCTGCCAGCCCTTTGCTAATGTAAATATGGAAGCTGGAGGTCGTGTTGGTGTTTCCTGTGTTAGAGGTATGCGTACTACATCCCTCGCAGCCATTTTGGATAGTGTAAAAATGTTGGTCTCCATCTCCTCAGGCCCGGGAGTGATGTTTGTGATGACTGGCTCATCATCATCATCATCATCCTGCTCTTCTACATCAACATCCATAAGTGAAAGGCTTTCTGGAACCTTCCTTTTCCCATGCCTGTTCTTGTGATGTGTTTCCCTCTCAGACTCAGTTTGTGGCTTCCAAGTGGCATCTAGATCATCAGAAGGGGGGCTTGGTGAAGAACTTGATGTACTAACCCTCCTTTTCCTTGCTGGGGATTTGGAAGCCAATGGAACTTCTAAAGGAGTGGCTTCCTCTTCTTCCTCTGCATGAGGATAAATTTCCTGAACTGCCCCTACTTCGGGAGGAACAACAGCTACTATTGCGGGTGGTGGCTGCGGCTGTTGTTCCCTCCTGTGTTGATTGTGTACTACTTTGAGATAGCGATAAGTTTAGTTCAGGCTCAGCATCACTGCTTTCCACCATAAGGCTGGCTACCTCTTCCACACTCATCTGCTTGGGCCTGGGTTGGTGGGTTGGGCCCACTGATGTGGAGGTGCTGCACCCAGCTTGGCCCCCCAACACCGCTGCTGCAGGCGTCATTTTTGGTGTACCAAAAAAGGTTTTGAGAGGCACACCAGACTTAAGTAACACTTCCTTCTTCTCCATGGCAACTTTCTTGGTACCGGAGGACCTGCTACCTGCTTTCTTGGGGGCATCTTCAACAGATGTCAAAACAGCACTCAGTTGCACAAGTTGCAGAGATGCCTGGTCAGGTCACTCACACGTCACATTGTGTACAGCAGCAGGACGTCGATCTGGCACCACAACGGTGGATGATGATGACACACCTCCTCTGTCTTTTGTGCACCTAAAAGCAAAAAAGCCAGAAGAACATCAGTCAAAAGATCCATAATATAATATATAACTTATTAGTGTCTGGTGGGTGGTCACAATTATTAAATTTTATGAAGTCAGTGAACAACAACAGAATAGCCAGCCATTAAGAGACTGACAAGGCCAGGGATCCTGTTGTATTTGTACTGTGTACACTCAGGAAGAAGAATAGCAAAGAACAAAAACAAAAACATAAATGTAGTCTAGCCTGTTTGCCCTAAATAAAAATGTGTGCATCTTATGGGATGGATGCAGCATCAGGGAGCAACAACAACAAACATATACACAAAAACTAAAAGCATTTATTTACAACACCCAAAAAGTGAAATCTACCCCGTAAAAAAGTAAAGGTCACATTTTACAATTCAATCCAAAGCCATACATGATGTTGAAATTTAACGCACAAATTCCATGCACCCGTGATGATTGATGAGTAGTACCCCTGGGCCTACTGTACGACTAGGCCACAAGCTTGGAGGCCTATGCAAAAAGCACAATGCCTGCCTCCACAAAGTGGCCGCCACACATGCTCAGGCCACCCACCACAAATATACCAAAGTGATTACAAATGACAGGAACAGGAAGTTGTAGTCTCTGTGGGACTTACTTTCTCTCTCAAAATTATTTTTTAAAAAATAAAAGCTTCTCCGTGCTCCAAAACTACAGCTGAATGACAATCTGAGTAGTTTTTTTAGCAAAATGCAGAAAATCAGTGTTTTCGAGAAGGATATATGTTGCTCGCGAGATATTGTTTGCGAGATTGCAAATGCTGCGTGTTCGGGATCGCGAACTGTACAAAAAGGATTTATCGCGTGTGCGAACACGCATATTGAGAGCGCGAAAATGACAAAAACTGTAAGTCCGCGTTGCGCGCTGTGCAGAGTTACCAAAAGTACGCGAGCTGAATCCCTAGGGTTACCTACTGGCTAAAAAGCCCTATTTATTTAACACACACCCAAAAAATGCTATTCCACCCCAAAAAAACACCTTTTGCAATAAAATCCAAAGCCATCCATGGTGTAAAAAAAAAAAAAATCAACAGACAACACAAACTGTAAATTTAAATAATGCACCAAAGAGTTGAGGCTGACTACCTCTGGGCCTACTGGCAGACTAGGGCACTCACAGTCACAACAGGCCTTGGAAAACAATGAACTGAAGCAGGCCTATAATATATGACCGGACAAAGGAGGCCTGCTAAACAACACAGCTTTAATACAAAAATGAAAATCAACAGGGCTACGAAAGGATTGGAAAGAAGTTACACATCAAGCACACACATCCAACAAAGGTATTTCACACACACACACCAACAGTAAAATACACCAAAGCCACATTTAGCATTTCAAATAATCCTATGCCATCCATGCCCTACATGATGTTGAAAATTCTACAGACACCACGAAACATGGACTCATGGGTACCCTACTGGCTGAAATTGCAGAGAAAAACAATTAGGCCCCTATTGAAAGCACAGGCCACCCGCCACAACAATAATTTTTAAAAACAATGAAAAACCCAGAAAAATGTAGGTAATACAAGCTCCAATGAAACAAACACACCAATTCTCCAACTTACTTGTAGTAAATTAAATCTCAAATCAAAAAGTCCTCAAATAAATCCAATCCAATGGTATGATGCAGCAGACAGACACAAAAAGTGATCCTTCCAGCTCCAAATCCAAATGAAAGTGAACAGCACATGCACAAAGCACTGGGGGGAGCCTGCTGGACAGGAACAGGAAGTTGTAGACTTCTGGGGCACTTCCTTCCTCTTGAAAAAAAGAGTTAAAAAAATTAAAGGACTCCTCCTTACACAAAAGACTACAGTAAAATCACAATCTGAGGAGTTTTTCTGAGCAAAATGATCTTTTTAGAGAAGGTTTTATGAAGATCGCGAGATATTCTTCGCCAGATTGTAGTTTTTGCATGTTCGGGATCGCGATCTTACCAAGACAGCCGCCGGAAGTCAGCTCGCGCGCCCGAATGATGTGTTCGCGTTCGCACACTCTTGCGGGCTTGGGCAGCCATATTACAAATCTCGTGGCGCTCGCGAACGGACAGAAAAGCAAGTTGCCGATCGCAGAATCATGGTAAAACATTACCGCGCGCGCAAGAATGAATATTGAGCGCGCGAGGAAGCAAAACTACTACGCTACGCGCTAGATTGCGTAGCAATCTGCAACTTTGCGTTCTGTGCGAATCGCGAAGTTGCCTAAACTTCGCAAGCTCCGCGAACGGAGCGTAGTTCAACGCCCAGGCTTAAATATGGCCCTAAGTTTTTTAGACTCTTAGTTTTATATAGTTTTGTTTTTATATTTTTGTATATATAATTAGATATTCATTGTGTTTTTTAATGTGCGATATGTTTTACTATGTGTGGTGGAAAATGGTAATATATTAAATACATTTAATATATAAATTGTATTTTTGTTATTGTATAATTTATTTTAATTTGTTTTATGTAGAATTTAATATTATTTATATATTGTAAAATAAATCTTTTAGTGGAGTATATTTACATATATTTATATATGTATGTGCGTATATAGACCTATATACGTATACACACACACACACACATATATATATATGTAATCTTCCTCCCCGTCAGTAGGAATTGCCAGACACTCCAATGTGATGCAAATATGTTTTTTAATGGCAAAAACAATGCGTTTCGGCTTACACCCATAGACCGTGATGAAGGCGTAAGCGGAAACGTGTCATTTTTGCGCTTAAAAAAATATTTGCAGCATGTTGGAGTGTCTGCCAATTCCTACTGACGGGGAGGAAGATTATTTAATTTACTTGGGGTGTCTGGTAACCCAAGCCAGACCGCCCTTGTGACAGCTCACAGGGGTCTACAGAAGGTTTCTTTAGGAGGGGTCTCACCTCTGAGTGTTTTCAGGCATCTGGAATGGTGGCTGTGTTTACGGAGACATTGAGGATGGTGTTGAGCTGGTGGCTAATCTCGTTTCTTCCGAGGTTGAAAAGTCGATGGGGGCATGGGTCAGTGGGTGTTCCCAAGTGGATGGACTGCATTAGAGTGGTTGTGATCGGTGTGCTGAGTTGTCCCCAAGTGGTGAGCGGGTAGTCAGCGGTGGTGATTGCTGGTGTGCTGAGGAAGTCGGTGGGTTGGGAATTGCAGTTTCTGTAGATGGTTGCTATTTTGTTGTGGAAACGGTCAGCAAGTTCCTGTGAGAAGGTGATTGGGTTTTCAGTGGCTGACGAGCAGGTGAATTCTCTGAAGATGGTGAAGAGTTTCATGGTTTGGTTGGTGCTGGTCCCGATCTAGTGAGTCAAGGACTCCTTTTTTGCAGCTTTGAGCTGGTGGTGGTGGTTGTTGTGGCCTGCATTTTTGACATTGCGGCGGGCGGTGCTTCCAGCACCACCCGCCGCAATGCAAAAAATGCATGTTCTGCATTTGCATGCACAACTTGGCAGGCACCACGCGGTGCCTGCCATGTTGGGCATGCAAATGCAGGGGGGTACCATAGGTACCCCCCATGTGCACCCACCACCCCCCAAAATTCCTGGGGGCCCGCAAAGGGGCCCCAATGGCAAGCACCGCATGCCTTTCCGTTGCTGCATGTATCCTAACATGGATGGTGGTGTCTAACAGACACCGCCACCATATTAAAACCTTTTCCGTCCGGTCCACTCATCGACCGGGCAGAAAACCAGCCGCTGCAGTCGCCCCCGCCATAGTAATATGGCAGGGGGAAATGGCATGTGGGCGGGAGAGAATGTCAGGCGGTTTGCCACCGCTATGCGTGCGGTGGCGATCCGCCCGACATTCCAATTGACCCCATAGTGTTCGTATTCAGTGGCGAGTTCTGAATTCAACGATGGCGTGGATGAAGCCAGTTCGTGGTCCTGGCGGTCTGCATGCGAGGGTGCCTTTGAGGTGGCTTTGTCACCTGTGCTGAGCTGGAAGTTCATGTGTTCCATGATTGGCGTGGTTTTGTCAACAGTGATGCTGCAGGTGATTGATTCCTTGTGTACGTTGGTGATGCCACCTCCATGTCTGTTGGTGCGGCCATTGTGTTTAATCTTGTAGTCATTAGGTGTTGCCATGGTTATGTCTTGGGCCAATGCAGGGATGAGCCAAGTCTCTGTGGTGAAGGCCACGTCGTGGGTGAGGGTGGAGATGGTGTTCCAGACTTCAGTGGAATGTTTGCAGAGCCAACTGGCATTGATCGGGAGGCAGCTGAGTTTGAATATCTGTGGGAGTGTGGAGGGCCAGGGTTGCTAGAGCTGGGCATGGTCCAGGCATGGATGGGCAGAGACGGGCTTGGCATTTGTGCGCCATTGGGCGCGCCGGCATTGCTACCGTGCAGCGGCCTAAACAAGTAGTCCTGGGAGGTGGGAGGGGCTGTCAGGGAGGCAGGAAGGTGGGAGAAAATCGCAGGAAAATGGAAGGAACGGGCACAGAGTACAAAATAACAAAACAGTACAGAATAACAGTAGCCATAGTAAACCACAATAACAAAAATGCAGAAAGGCAAAATCAGAAAAGCAAAATAACAGTGCGCCTAGTCTGGTGGAGGTCTGGACTCAATTGGCGGCTCTCGGGACTGGGTGCTAGGCAGCCGTCTCGAGGGGTGGGCCGCATCAGAGGGGAGAGTGGCACAGAGCAACAGGGGTCAGAGGCTACTAATGGGGCCTCCATAAGTAGTCCTGGAAGGTGGGAGCAGCTGTCAGGGAGGCGAAGGGTGGGAGAAAACAGCAAGAGCAGGCACTGAGCCAACAGGGTACAAAATAACAAAATAGTTAAAAATAACAGCAGCCAAAGTAAACTGCAATAAACTACAATAACAAAAAATTGAGAAAGGCAAAAGCAGAGCAGAAAAGCAAAATAGCAGTGTGCCTAGTCTGGTGGACATGGGACTAAACCAGCGGCTCTCAGGGGCTACGTGCTAAGATGCAGTCTCAAGGGGCTGGGCAGCGGCAGTGGGGGGAGTGGCGCAGAGGCCAGAGGCGACTCTAGTGTTAAATACCTTCAAAAATGTCTTTAGATTGGACTAGGAACAGTGAATGGGACCCTTTATTGTCCAACACATTCCCCTAAAAAGTTTAGACCGGAGTGGGATCATTAAATGTGATCCCTTTAGTGTCCAACATCTTCAAGTTTCAGTGTGAATAGTAAATGTGATCCATTAGTTCTTAAACCTTCCCCAAAAAGGTTTAGATTGGAGAGTGAATAGTAAATGTGAATAATGTTGGGTGCAACACCTTCCCCTAAATAGTTTAGACTGAAGTGGGAATAGTACATTTGACTTCTTGAGTGTCCACGACATTTCCCCAAATTGTTTAGATTGGAGTAAGAATAGTAAATGTGACCACTTTAGTGTCCAGCACCACCCCCTAAATTGCTTGGATTGAAGTGAAATAGTACAATTTACACCTTCAGTGTCCAACACCTTCCCTAAAATAATGTAGATTTTAATGGGAATAGTAAAACTGGCTCTTTTGATGATGACTCTTTTAGTGTCCAAAACATTCCCCTATGTGTTTTAGTTCGAAGTGGGAATGGCAAATGTGACCACTTTAATCTATCTTTGACTCATTGAGCACAGACGCAGTTGAGAGCTAGGGGTGGGAGGTAAACCCCTCTCTGTGGGCAAAGTTTGTGGAGCAGAGTTTACTGGTGTGCTCACCCCTAGTTTTAGCAATCCCTCTGGGGGGGCTTACTTACAGCAACAGTCGGGGTTCATGCTCCCCAACGACCATCAGCAGCCAAGGGGACTTCATCCCCCCAAACAGAGGTGCACCCGGAGGCCCCTTTGCAGAGTGATTGAGAAAGGGGACAGGGCCTCTGATGACATCACATTAATCCCACTGTGGGAGACTTACTTGTGGCAACAATAGGGGTTCTTGGCCCCCAACAACCCTCAGCAACCAAGGGGACTTCAGCTCCCAACTAGAAGTGTGTTAGGATGCCCCCTTGCAGAGTGGTTGAGAAAGGGGGCAGGTCCTCCGAAGACAACTCAGCAATCCTGCAATGGGGACTTGTCGCAACAATAGGGGTTCTTGGCCCCCAATGACCATCATCAACCAAGGGCTCTTCGTCCCCCAACCAGTGGTGCATCAGGGTGCCCCTCTGCAGAGTAGTTTAGAAAGGGGCTGGGGCCTCCAACAACGTCTCAGCAATTCAGCTTTGGGGAGTCTTACTTATTGCAACAATAGGGGTTCTTGGCCCTCAATGACCCTCAGCAGCCAAAGGGACTTCTTTTGAGGTGGCCATGGAATACTTTGCCCACTCACAGAACTCTGCGTAATTTGGCAGGGTTTTTCAGCAATTCCGCAGAATTCCATATCTGATGGTTTCATACCCAGAACTGATGGTTTTCCATATCTGATGCTTTTCTTGTGGGAAAGCTTAAGCTTGTACAGGAGGCCACAATTGGTTATGATGACGTTCAAATAATAACGGCTTGAGGCGTGATTGGTGCACTAATAAAAAGATTTCAGATGCCATTGGTCCGGTATGTTTATTATTAAAAGGTAAGTGCAGTAGGCCTGACGAATTGATTGTGAAAAGCATGTTAAACCAAAAACCATTTAAGGGTAGATTGTTATTTCTCGCTATTAAAACCTACAGATAGTTATTTTGTTACATGAAACGTCACAGGTGATTTTTGAAGGCAAGGGTTTTTGTGCTAGATACCACTTCTGACAAACACTAGGGGATGAAGATTTGCACTGTAATAATTCTTTTTAAAATCTTTTTTTAGCTGTCAACCAGGATCATTCACTAAAAACTTTAAATAATACATCCATCCACAAATATATAAATATATATCTATATAGATACATATAGGGCCTATGTGTCATGACCTGTGAACTATGGCATTTTCTGATCACATATACACTCACTGAAAATGAGTGTGCTTCAGTGTCAGTGCTGCCTGGCTATTCCTTTAGTTTTCAATGTTCTCATTTTATAGAACTATTCTCCTTTCTTTTCCTCTTATTTGTTTATTTTATTGTTTCTTAAGAGGATACTACAGCTCTTCAGGAAGATCTAATGGGTCTGTTGCTTGCCGCTCATTTAATCTGCAGTGTTCCACAACTGAATGTTGTCACTTCCTCTAAACCAGGAGACCATTATAGAAGGCTGTTGTCCATAGTGTATAATTGTTTTACCATTCCAGGATGACAAACATGTTGATTCTAAATGTGGTGGCAAGCCAGAGCTTTAATAGAACAATGGTCTATTTACAATACCTCTGAATGATGGACACCTGGTCCTATGTTTTTAGTTTCATTATTGCAAGCATATGTATGCAGTATTTAAACATCACCATGTATTATCTATTTTTATTATTTTATTTATCTTGCACATGTGATAAAATGTGTATGTGTTTTATTGCAGTTGCGTCATATGATGAAAGCAAGTATGAGTCAGTGGCTTGATAAATGAGTGCAAAGATTAGTGACATATTGAGTGCCTGTTCCCATTAATGACTTAAAAGGCACATTCATTCACAATGTTGGATTCACCTTCATTGTCTAACCCTAAACTGGTTCTGTTCAGTTCTTCCCCTTTCCTGGGTATGGCTCAAATCTGTCTAGGATATCAGAGGGCAGGGAGACCCAGATGTGAGCTGCATTTGCCAGTGATAAGGCACGTTTTAGACTTGACAGCCTTCGGGTGGTCATCCCACAACTTTTTGTCTAACTCCCTCCATTGTTTGACCTGGGTTTTCCTGGATTTAGTACTCTGCACACTTTACTACCGCTAACCAGTACTAAAGTGCTTGTTCTCTCTCCCCTAAACACGTGCCTTTTCTTATCTGGCCCCAGCATCTTGGAACAAAATGCCTTACCACCTCCGTAATACGTCAGACCACAGCTGTTTCCGCAAGAAGCTTAAGACCTGGCTTTTTGGAAACTAGTCTTTGGTTCTGTTTCATTCTTCAGAGCCGTCTGCAAGCGCCAGAGACTCGAAAGAGGGATTTGTGCGCAATATAATTACTTCTGACTTGACTTGACTTGATGATGCTGGTTCATCCCCAGTTTTCATATTTAATTTACTTATAAGCCCTAGTAAATTGCCCTACATATGCTCAGGGCCTGTAAATTAAATGCCACCAGTAGGCCTGCCGCACTGATTGTGCCACCCACAGAAGTAGCTCCTTAACCATGCCTCAGGCCTGCCACTGCAGAGCCTGTGTATGCAGCTTCACACTGCCATGCAAGTAAACCCCCTTGCAAGGCCTAAAATATTCCTTTTTGTATATACAAGTCACCCCTAAGTAGGGCCCTGTATAAGCCAAAAGGCAGGGTGCGATGCATTTAAAAGGTAGGAAACATACTTTTAAACATTTCATGTCTTGATAGTGAAAGATTCCCAGTTTTGTTTTTCACTACTACAAGGCCAATATCTCCCATCAGATAACATTAGGATTACCATATTACATATTTTAAGTGTAGTTCCCAGCTGTGAAGAGATAGACTTTTCAAGTTTAGTGTCAATGAACTTACAATTTAAAATCCCAACTTATGGTGAAGTTGGATTTTAAATTCTGAGCGGGATAGGAGGGAGGAGCTGACACTTACACCTGAAAGGGATGTGTCCTGTGCCACACAAAGGATTGCTTACCCTCCAGTAGTGTGGCTGGAGCCAGGGCAGGAATGTAGAACCTCTGTGCACTTCAAACCTTTCTTTGAAATCTCCCCCACTTCAATGGCACCACTGAGTACTGGACCTCTGACACTACCAAATTAGTACACTTCTGTACCTGTGACTACTTTGCCAGGAAGAAGAGCTGCTGTGCTGTTGAAAGGACTGCTACTCTGCTGAACTGCTGCTTGGCTGAACTCTGTCTTGCTGTACCCTTGCCTTGCTGAGCTGCCCTGCTGTCTCTTGCCTGGGTGAGAAAGGCTGGACCTGCATCATTTGAACCCAGAGCGACTCCAAGGGCTTGCTGGCTTGCCTCCTGTTTCTAAGTCTCAGAGATATCAAAGACTTGAACGAGCTGCACGTGCACCAGGACAATGCAAGCTGTGAGTCCGCCCTGCCAAGTGGAGCCACCCCAGTCCTGGACCTTTAGAAGTGAGGTCTGAGTTGCTTCTTCATTCAAAACCCACGCATCCGCATCGGAACCGGCGCATCTTCGCAGTTGTATGAGTCTGAACCTGCGCAGCCTCATCGTTGAGTGGAGGGGACCGGGCACATCGCCCCCGGAACCAGGACTTCCTCATCGTTGCATGGAGCAGACCCAGTACATTGTCCTCGAACCAGGTACGTCACCCTTGGCATCGACACATTGGCTACTGCAGGAGCAGCAGCCGCGCATCACATCTGAAGCTAGCGAACATGCGCACTCGGAACTGATGCAGTGCCACAGCTGCGTGGAGGAAATCGACACATCTCGTTCACCTCATGGCTCAACACCAACGCATCACCTTGGCCACACCGCGCATCTTTGTCGACACATCCCAGATCAAGGTACTTTGGTTCAGCTGGCCCAAGTGGTTCCCTGTGTCTGACCAATGCTCCATCGCAGTCGGCCTGAACATTAGACTTTGCCCCGGTCTAGCGCAACCAGATACCCCATTTAAGTGTTTATTGTTTCTAAGCAGTGTTTTGTCACTTATACTTTAAAAATTCATATCTCGAGTTCTACATATTAGATTTTTGTCGTTTTGTTCTTGTTTTATTTATAAAATCATAATATATATTCTAACCTGGTGTGGAGGTTTTTTTTTGTGTTTTCACTGTGTTGTTGTATGTAGTGTTGCACAAATTCTTTACACATTGCCTCTTAAATTAAGCCTGACTTCTCTGCACCAAGCTATCTGAGGGTGAGTACAGGATAAGTTAGGTTATGTTTTGACCTACCCTCACTAGGATTCTGGTTGCTGTTTGGACAGGGTGCACACCTCCGCCAACCAGAAAGCCAATTTCTAACAGCAGGCATCTGCAGAAGTCAGGATGATATAGGTACAGCCCTCTAACTACCCTTTAAAGCTCAGGAAGTAGTACAACTCCACAGGATATCCTGCTTAGGAGGGAAACACCTGTCCACACAACCAAGGCCTTTTTGGCACCTATGTGAAAGGAATACACATCCAGGAGTGACGTGAACCCCCCTCTTTAGCAGCAACAGCGGCCTGGGCTTCTTTATGGGCTTCTTCTGTCTACAACTGGGCAGACAAAATCTCATCATTAATGCTGGAAATTGCTGCAGATCAGGGCATACAAATTCTCCCTACTTCTCCCTACTTCCACGGATAGAGTAATTTCACAGATACACGCATATACACTCATCATACGCTTGGGCCCATTTCACTAACATACACTCGATTACTCTATCAGCACTGAACATGAGAGAAACTCCTAAAACACCCTGTATCTACAGTGAGGCCAATGTGACCAGTTTGTTACTGTCCTGAGTCATGATTTTAAACACCAATAATCACAATAGCAAAAATCATTATTCTCATAGTTACCTATTCTAGCTAAAAGTCATAAATGGGTCAGGACAGGTCTCTCAGTAAAGTCTCCCGAGTCGCCGTCCTCACAGCATCGATCCTCACCAACGCAGGTTTGGGAAGAAGTGGCCTAAAACCCTCCCTAGTCTAACAATATTTATAACAAAACTTACAAAATAGAGCAACATAAAATGTTCTGAATATCCGTTAAACCACTGAGCAGAGCGAGCAGGAAAGGATGTAGCATCGCTACATTTGGAAAATCTCCGCTCAGAAAAATCACAAAAATAAAAAGACGGAAGAAGGAAACTCGAGTTTTGCAAATGTTACTTTCACAAACGCATTTCCTCGGAACCATAGCGAAACCACCGCTGTAATCACAGAGTTCATTGTGGCTCTCTTTCCTCCAAGGTTATTTGGACGCCAGCCTGGAGTCGCTGTCATCACGGAAACTTTCAAGACTCCAGCAGAAGCCATGGTCAGGTGACTGTCAACCATATTCAGCAAGGCCCTCTCATCAAAATTCGGTCACTCGAGTGCAGGCTGTAAAAGTCAGCCATTTTGTTACAGGCCAAAACGGACCATCTTAATTAAAAGAGACAAAAACAACGTTACCACAGCATAGTGATTGAACAGTGTTAACCCCACTAATACCCTTATGTGTATGTAATTATCTAGCCTTTTGCAACACAATAAAGCATTAGTACACGTTATTTCAAAAGCATTTTGTGCTTTAAAACAAACAGCACTTAGCAACATTCATCTAATTAAACCTGCACATTATTATTAAGCAACATATATGCTTTCCCACGTGTAGTTTCTCAGGTTAACCATGTTGGTTAGTAAATGTTTTCACACAAAACCAATAATTATCGATTACAGATTAGTGATTTTAGTCACGACTTATAGACAAAACTGGAGCTTAAAACCCGTTAAATTTTCAACAGAAAACCCTGCTCCAGCAATCCCCCCTTTGGTGATATCATCACCAAATAAACAACCCAAAAAAAAAATAATAATTTAGTCCCATTTTAGGAGAAATTGGAAATGTCTTTTTTCTTCTCCACAACACTACACACCAGACTCCCTTTCATCATCCCTCTTCGTCTCCAAGTACACACTCTCCCTCAATTCTTCTAATTCTATCTCTTGTGGATCTCTCCTTGACCTTTTTTGTTTCTTTTCAGCATTACTTCTAATTATTCTCTTTTTCCCTCCCCTGTTTTTACAACACAAACACACCAATCTTAGTATCAACAAAGCAACAATTACACAGGTCAAAGGAAACAATATCTTACCTATAATAGTACTACCTATCTTAGCAATAAAACTCTTAACAGCTATCACTTTATTAGCTAATTTAGTCCAGACACTTTCAGCTTCCAGTGGTACTAATTCTTCATGCAAGTCAGTAATATTTTTGATATAGACCTTCAGGTCTTTGCTTTCGTCAGGAATGTAAGTGCAACAATGTTGAACTTTCAGCATTCCACAGACCCCACCCTCCTTGGCCAATAGAATATCAAGGGCAAGTCGATTTTGCATAGACATGGCACGTACGGCAATCATCTCCGTATTCACCAAAAGAAACCCTCCAGCGGTACTTGTCGATAAGCGATCCACCACTGTTGACAGTTTCCGAATCCCATATGCATTTAAAGAAATTCCCACTGCTGGAATTAAAGCTCCAAAAATATCACCTACAATTTCTGACCAAGTTTCTCTCTTAAAACGTGTTAGTAAATTAATATGTTCTACATCTTCTATCCTATCTATATGAAAGATCTTTGGAAATACCAGACCCACATAACACGTGCCATACCAATGGTCAGGCAACCTGTAATAAGCCTTGTTCCCACAAACATAATACACTCCTGGGAAAACTGGATCCTCTCCTCCCTTTAAACCCCATCCTGTTGCAATGAAGTATGTATCATGACACTCACTAGTCCCAACAAAATATGTATCATATTGGGATTTCTTTCTTGTAATGCACAGTTTACCCTTCTGTGGTGCATCTAGAGCTAAAGTTGGACTAGCCCCATTCTTCAACTCTTTTCCCATCTCAATGTCCCAAATTGTCTCACTCACTTTATATTTCCCTGCCTTTTCATGCATGCTCATTCTCCTTTCCTCCACCATCTTTAGGAAAGCCTTCTCCTCTTCTTTTAAACTGCAAGTTAAATTGTTCTTAAAAATGTAATCTAATGTTAATTCTTCTTTTTCAACAAAAATCTCACCAAAAATGTTAGCTTCTTTAGCTGGATTCAGCCTTTTGTTCATAGGCAATTGCCCAAAAATGTTATCTTTGTTAGACATCTCATAATCTATTTTCCCTAGCAAATAAAAAACACTACTTAGCACACTACATGAGATTCCATACGTAGCTGGTAAATGGTGATAAGTAACACCCTCTGAAACGGATGCAGGTAATTGCATACATACGTAGCAATCCCTAACTTCCATTGTCTTTACGTATTCATACAACAACTTTGAAAAAACATTGCTAGAAAAATCATTAATTGACCTGTCTTTATGTATGTAAGTGTTACTAATTCTAGTTGGAACTACCTTATGCGAACTCTTCTCTGCATTAGTTACATTCTCAGTGTGTATTCCTAAAGCGTCTAATGTAACCCTAAAGGTAACTAATAAAGCTAAAACACCCCATAACAGCATTAATAATCCAGTACAGCAGCAGCACATCTTACACCATCTTTTTAAGAAGGCACATCTACTTTGATTATTTTCTATGTTAGCCATTTTACTACTTTGACCATGTCTTTTGACTTAGCCTCTATTATTTCACTACTGGTACTTCTAGAATCTTTAGATTACTTCAAAACAGCTTAATTTCAGACTTTCCTTTCTTCACTTTTCTCCAAATGACTCCTTTAGTTCATTCAATTTGGATATTCATCACTCTTCACTTCAACTTCTTCGACATCAAATTGTATTAGATCATCAACAACATCCTCAGTATGTGACTTTTCTTCAATGTCAGTCAAGATTACTTTCAGGATTTCACCTGTATCTTCCTCAACCACTTCTCGTACGGTCTCCTCTGGATTTCCTCGACTATCTGCCTCTTCACCTTCAGACAGTGCCACGTACGTCCATTCCGGCGACCTATACTTCTGGTTAGGTTTTCTGATTCTTTTGATCTCCTCTGGTTCTTTTGAAACCTTTTGTTTTTCACCTTTTGCTTGATTCTGACTCGACACCTCGTTCACTTGTTCAGCTTTTGATGTACTCGCTCGTGTCAGTTTGTATCTCAGCCTCTTTATCCTGTTGTTAGGCCAAAGATCTCCTCTCACAACCTTTTTCGGTCTAACTTCTTTATTATTCCTTTCTCCAATCCAAGTCCTTTTTCTCAGAACTCGACTCTCTGATTTCTCATTCTCACTTTCATCTGATTCTGTCTCAATTGCCTCTTGTTCTTCAGCAGCTTTCCTTAGCTCCACAGTTTTTCCCACCACCGATTGAGATTTCCCTAACTCTTTCCCTCCTCGGGTCTCCGACACGCAATCTTCTTGCTGCCTACTTGTCCCTTCACCTAACTTATCAGGAATGTTCCCTACACCTCCTCGGGGGTCTTCCGCAAACTGTCCCTCTCTAACTTCTTCTGACCCTGCTTCTTCAGGTGTTATCTCAAGTGGATTCTCAACTTCTTCATCTGATTCAGGAGTAGTCACTGTAGAATTGCTTTTTTCTCTTCTGTTTTTTCCACTGCTCGTTGGAACTTCAGGCACTCTTACAGAATCTGATCTCCCTTCTGAGACTCTCAATGGTTCTCTTGAAGCCTCCTCTGACTCTCTTCCAGAATTCCGATTCCTTCTCACTGACTCAGTTTCTTCATCATCGCTGGAATCTGACTCTTCAAAATACTCCTTACCAGTCCCATCCTTTGGATTTGGAACTCTCAGAGTATGACTTGCATGCACCCAGTTTTTCACACCGGCACACTTTACTGCAGTTGTTGTAGTCAGAATAACTTGTCTTGGCCTTCCCCACCTTGGCACCAAGCAATTCCTTCTTCTGTGCACTTTAATCCTCACCCAGTCCCCTGGACTCAGATCATGAGCTTGCTTCTTCTCAAGTGTTGTAGCGTCTTCTCCAACCTGGTGAAACACAGAATGAACAGCGTCAGCCAGGCCTTTACAGTAATCCAAAATCATGTCATCAGTTATTGTCATCAACTTATTGACAGGCACAAATGCATGTCGCATTGCGCGTCCCATCAAAATCTCATGTGGACTCAAACCAGTAGTTCTATCTGGAGTAGATCTGATAGTCATTAGCACTAGAGGCAAGACATCAGGCCATTTCATTCCAGTGGCTAAACACATCTTACCAATCCGGTTTTTTATTGTGCCATTCATCTGCTCCACCACGCCAGAAGCCTCTGGTCTGTAAGCACAATGTAGCTTCTGCTGTATGCTCAATTCTTCACAAATTAAACTCATGAGCTCATTATTGAAGTGTCCACCTCTATCAGACTCAATCGTTACTGGAAACCCGTACCTAGGAATCAACTCTCTTAACAGTAACTTTGCAACTGTTATTCCATCATTTCTCCTAGTCGGATAGGCCTCCACCCATCTCGAGAACAAACAGACTACTACTAGAACATACCTCAATCTGTTCACTTGGGGCATTTCAATTAAATCAATCTGCATTCTCGTAAAAGGACCACCTTCTCTGCCTATCGTTCCCAGACTCACCACTGTCTTTTTCCCAGGGTTAAATTGCTGGCAAATCAAACATCTTTGGCAGGTGCTTTCTGCAATCATCCTGAACTTTGCATTATACCAAGTCTGCTTAAAAGACCTGATCATCGCATCCCTTCCCAAGTGTCCCTGGCCATGATACATTCTTGCCATTGTCGACAGCATAGAGTTAGGCATGACTGGTCTACCATCTCTATAGATCCAGACATGATCTGTTTCTCTTGGGGCACAACCTGCCTTGATCCAGTCTTTCTTTTCTTCTTTGCCTGCCTGATCCTGCAACTGTTTCACTTCATCCCACGTTTCTAGGACATTAGTAAACATCACAGAACACAAAGACATTTCCTTTTCTCGTTCCCTGTTAATCGAGTGATTATTTTTAGCACAATACTGTGCAATGTCGTTTGCAAAGCGATTTCCAAGGGTAACAAAATCATCTCCTTGTCCATGAGCAGCACATTTTACAACTGCTAATTCTTTAGGCAGCTGTATCGCCTCAAGTATTTTCCCAATCACTTCAGCATTCTTTATTGGAGTCCCACTCGACGTCAAGAAACCTCTCTGTAGCCAAAGCTGGCCAAAATCATGCACGACTCCAAATCCATACTGACTATCAGTCATTACAGTCACTCTCAGATTCTTTCCAATCTTGCAAGCTTTCGTCAATGCCACCAATTCAGCAACTTGAGCAGACTTCACTCCTTTCAATGGTGATGCTTCCATAACCTCTGAAACTTTGCACACTGCATATGCTGCACACAGTACACCATCATCATTCCTCAGACATGATCCATCCACAAACAGCACATGGTCACTTTCAGGCAATGGAAGATCTCTTATGTCTGGTCTAGGTTTTGTACAGAAATCAAGCACATCCAAACAATTATGATCATCTTCGTTCTTTACACCCACGTTTTCAGTATCTGGCAACAATGTTGCTGGATTCACATTCACACATCTCTCAAGAGTCACATTTGATGCTCCCAGAATGACTTTCTCATATTTAGTCAGCCGACTATGTGACATATATTGAGTTCTGCTTCTCGTCAAAAGAATTGCCACATTGTGAGGTACGAATACCCTTACAGGATATCCCATTATTATACCCTCACTCTGTTCCAAGCTTCTGCATGTAGCAGCGACTGATTTCAGACAACCTGGCAAACCCACAGCTACAGGGTCAAGTGTCGATGAGAAGTACGCAATAGGCCTTCTCAGTTGTCCATGCTTCTGGATTAACACTGAAAGTGCACATCCATTTCTCTCACTACAGTACAACTCAAACTCTTTTTCATAGTCCGGCATTCCCAAAGCAGGGGCTTCACACATTCTGCTCTTCAACTCCTCAAATGCTGCCCTTTGTTCTCCATCCAGTTCTAATGGATCTTTCACCTCACTTTTTGTCAGCTTAATCAGTGGCTTTGCTATCAGGGAGAAATTACTAATCCACTGACGACAATTACCCACCATCCCCAGAAACATCCTCACTTCTCGCTGGGTCCTTGGGGCTCTCATTCCCCTGATAATTTTGATCCTGTCATCAGTCACTTTTCTCAGACCCTTTTCAATATTGTGTCCAAGATAATGCACCTCTTTCTTGCAAAATTGCAGTTTGGCTGGAGATACCTTTAACCCTCCATCTGCCAGATGATTCAGTAAAGCTATGGTATCTACTTCACAAGCTTCATGTGTCTTTGATGCCACAAGCAAGTCATCAATATACTGCACTAGCACTGAGCTCTCAGGCATGATCAAACTCTCCAACGACTTTTTCAACAACTGATTGAATATCGAAGGACTCTCTGTATACCCCTGTGGGATACGACACCATGCTAAAATACGCTGGCCAAACCGGAATGCAAAAATCGGCTGGCTGTCATGATGCAATGGAATTGAAAAGAAAGCATGACACAAATCAATCACTGTGTACCACTCAGCATCATGTGGAATCTGATACAAAATCACTGACGGATTTGGCACAATGGGACAACATGCCACCACAATTTTGTTAACCTTTCTCAAATCTTGTACAATCCTGAACTTCCCATTCGGCTTCTTTAGCCCCATGATCGGTGAGGTACACGGGCTACTCAGTAGTTCTCTCAAAACTCCTTGCTGAATCATTTTCTCAATAATAGGAGTTATTCATTCAATTATTTCTGGTGTCATTTTGTACTGAGGGATATTAGGATAAGTAATTCCCTCTTTCACTGAAATTTTCACAGGATCTACATTATTCATCAATCCCACATCTTCTCCAGTAAAATCCCAAACTGTCCTTTTCACTGTGTCTCTCAGCTCTTGAGGCAAGTCCCCTGGATTAAACACAGCATATGTACCAACCATTTCACTCTCTCTATTATCTAGAGTCATTCGGTACAAAACATCCTCATCTGGTGTTTCAAAAGCTATTCCATCCGGTGTACAGAAAATTGTACAGTTCATCTTGCACAACAGGTCCCTACCTAACAAGTTCACTGGACTAGTGTCACAGACCACAAACCTGTGCATGTCTGAAAATGTCCCTATTCTTACCCTTACTGGTTCAGTAAGACGTGTCTTGATTTGTGTATTTGCTACACCAACTACTTGGATTCCTTCATCCGAGAGAGGAAGATTTCTAATATCTGCTGACCTGACAGTTGATCTCGTCGCTCCTGTGTCCACTAAAAAAGTAACACCTTCTTCATTTATTTTCCCATCTACAAATGGTCCTGCCTGGTCTATTTCTAGAGTTGCACCAAGTATGCACTCTTCCTCCTCCCTTCGGCACCATCAATAATCACCTTCGGACTCACTCCCTTCATTCTTTAACAAATACTGTTGAACCGGGTTAGAACGCCTTGGTTTGTTTACCTGCTCATCATTGTAGAATCCCGAATCCTGATTGTACTTTTGAGACCCTCTATTCTGCGGCAAGGGCGGTCTTGGCTCTTGACTCTGCTGTTTAACAACCTTCTGCTGTTGCTGCTGTTGATTACACCCCTCAGTCTGCACCTGTTGATTTAAGGGTTTACTTTCATTATTCACTAATGGTGGATTGGTACACTCGGATCTCCAATGTCCCTGCTGACCACAGTTGCGGCAAGGGAACTTTTTCTTCGCTTCCTCTAAATTTCCCTTTCCTTTCCCCACATATCTGGGCCTATTTCCTGGATTATTTGCCTGTTCCACCAACTGTGCTTCTTGTCTCTCTGCAACTTTCACCTGTGCCCACATTGCCTTTTCTTTCAGCTTTCTTTGTTTTGCTTCAATTTCATCACTGAAGTATTTTGCATGTCTCAAGATCTCATCTATTTTCTTACTCTGCCAGTCCACTGTATGCTCATGAATTCTCTCACTAATCTCAGGTCTCAGGCCATATACAAATCTGTATACAAAATGACTCAAATCCTTGTCACCCAGGTGTTCATCCCCACTGAATTGTTTGAAAGCCAGTATCAGCCTCTCATAAAAAGCATGAACTGATTCTTTTGCTTCCTGATGTGTTCGGTCTATCTTAACCCAGTCTGTCTCTTTTGGAGGTACTTTATTTTTCAGGAATACAATTACCTGATCGTATTTTTTCATTACTTCTGGATCTGGTGCTCCTGTTTTCTGATCTCTTGGATATTCCTCAGTAGGCCAACTTACAACTATTTTACACTCAGCCCACAAGTCTGCTGGAACAATTATATCAAACAGACTATTCAGATCAATCCACAGCACTTTCGACAATTTCACAAATCTGTCTACCTGCCTATACCACTCGACAGGCTTTTCTCTCAGTCGAGGGAAATCATTCGTAAATGATAAAATATCCTGTCTGGTCCATGGAACATGTACATATCCTCCTCCAGGTATTTCTCTCATAGGATAAGCATCCACTGTTTTCTCTTTTTCTCTCACAGGAAACGCTGAATAAGTCCTGTCCACTGATTCTTCTCTTTTCTTGTACCATCTATCCTTCCATCTTTCTACATCACCCCATTTTCGCAATAAGGCAATCATCTCTTTAATCTGTCCTGTTCTGCCAGCACCATTTAGATTTTCAATATCCTTATCCGTGAAATCCACCCTGTAAGGTTTCTGCAAAACTTTCACCTCATCCATGTCAACTCCCTGTTCACTCGCTATTGTTCTCAACCTTTCATGTGTATTCTTAACCCTCCAAGTGATGCTTTTGCACATGAATAACAATTCTCCATCATGATGGTTTTTGAGTATGTCTGTAGAAATTGTCCCTGCAACAAGCTCCTCCAATTCAATGCGTAACCTGGCTACATCAATTGCCTGTGAATCTTTATCCTTCTTTTGAAGAACTTTCAACCAATCATTCAAATCTTCAGCTGTTATTTCTGTAGACTTTTTCACTGCACTCACTTTCTCTGACATTCTTTGTGGTTCCAAAATCGGCATCCCTGAACTACTAGTCTCACTAGTATCCAATCTCGAATTAGACTGCACCTCTAATCCTCCACTACATGTGTCACGTCTTGATTGTCTCAAATCATTATTTTCTGTCCTTTTTCCTGACTCTCCTGAAGGACCAGCCAAATTTGTTAATTTATTCCCAACATATGGAACCATCAAACCACTCTCACCCGTCCTCTGCTTATCAAAAATAGGCATAACTGGACCTATGGTTACAGGCACCGTAACAGCTTCCAAATTCTTTGTCAGCTCTCTAATCTTTTCAGTCAGTTCAGATGTAGTTCTCGCTAATTCTCTCGTATTCTCGTCACCACATCGATTCTCTCTCTCTTTTTCTCTGAAAGAGCTACCACTTTTTAAATCAGGTGTCACAACTTCTGTCTCAATGATACGCAAAGTATCTCTTATTGGAGTAGCAACTGGTGTGCTCTCTTCTGGTTCTGGTCTATATGGAGGTGGTCTCTTGCAAATCATGTTATCCAAGACCTCATCCTCATAATCATTAACTCTATACCTTTTCACTTCTGCTTCAGGTACCCCTCTTGTTTCCTTTCTTTCTTCCTTCTCTTCAATTGCCCTCATAGGATATAATCCTTCTGTCATGCTTGCATCTCGCCATCTCCTCATTCGATCATGATGAGTTTCACGATCATATTTCCTCCCAAACATATACCTGTAGTTGCCTCCAGACCTCTGTTTTTCCCGCTCATGTACTTCATCTTCCCATTCCACCAGCGCCTCAAACTGTGTCGGCCTTGGTCTTGGGTCAAGACACAACATCTTTTCCCGTAAATTTCTCAACACGGCCATATTAAATGAACCATGTTCCGGGAAAGCCAAAACACCATCCTCTCTAGTGTACCTAATCCAATTGTCTAACCAAACACAGGTATGATACCCATATTTCGCAACCATGAAGGATGCAGGCGTTTTCGCTGGAGGTAACAATTCACCTTCTCTTGTTTTAATGTCTTTATCCTTGTCGAACCATCTTTTTAATTTACCGAACAAGGATTTCTTCTTTTTCTCTTCTTGGTAATACATTTTAGCGTTTACCAAATCTTTTAATCCCTTCTGTAACGCAACTGTACAGTACAATTTGTCGTCCAATAACAGCGCGACTCACACCAACGCACCAATCCTGGAGCGTCTACGTCACCCTGTACTCCTTCCAATCCCTGCGCGGCTCACACCAACGCACCAATCCCAGCGCGAACACTGTTCTGATTCACTACCCAATCAGAGCGCGGTCTCTTTGACGTCACCAGTCGCTGACTGCAGCTTCTGCTCTGTCTCCTGTCACTCGTCTACCCCTCCTTTACAAAACCTCCTCAGTAGACTTCGTTTTAAATTTTTACAAAATCTATTAGTTACAACATATAAACATCTCCATTGTCTGCTTCGCTAACCACAGAATAGTAAAGAAAAATCTTTTCACAAGAATCCCGTCTTTCCCTGAAACAGCACTCACTTCTGCTCCACTACGGAATTAATACTCTCGTTGACACAGTAGCACATCCCTCTACTCTGCCCTTCTAACATGCATCCATTAACTGTTTCCTCTAGGACTGCTCCAAAGAGTCTTACAATCAATTAAATGCTCATACATTCACGCACTTTCATACAAGGAAAAATATAGTACATACACACAGAATCCTGCTTTTTCCGAGAACAGCAAACGGTCTGCCCTACTACAGAATTATTACATACGTTAACCAAGCAGTGTTTACCTCTGCCTAGTCCTTCAAACAAGCTCAGAGAATACCTATTACTTCTCCAGTGGTAAGCTTTAACGGCAAACCTTACGGATCCCTGGGACTTAAGACCAGAGTTTCACAGATAACCTTCGCTACCATACATACTCCTTTTATACCGAAAATATGTCCCTAATAGTAACACACGACGATGTCACTGATTCCGAACCCAGACAATGTGACGCGCAACTTCAATTGTCACACGTTTCTCCTGCATACATACAGGACCAACAATGCCGTCTTTCCCGAGAGCAGCATATACTTCCCACTGCCCTACTACGGAACTGCCATCAGCTCCCAAGTTCCAGAAGCACTACATAGAACTTAACACGACAACTTCAACATATAGTATTAGTACATATACCAACATCAATCAATAAATCAATGAATCAAAAAGCCAATATACAAGCAATCTAATCAGATCAAGACAATAATCAAAACCATTACTCTGCTACCAGGAAATTGCTGCAGATCAGGGCATACAAATTCTCCCTACTTCCACGGATAGAGTAATTTCACAGATACACGCACATACACTCATCATACGCTTGGGCCCATTTCACTAACATACACTCGATTACTCTATCAGCACTGAACATGAGAGAAACTCCTAAAACACCCTGTATCTACAGTGAGGCCAATGTGACCAGTTTGTTACTGTCCTGAGTCATGATTTTAAACACCAATAATCACAATAGAGTACTCAATAATCGACAAGAAATAACCACCAACACTATAATTCATAAATGATATTTTATCTAAAATTAGTTCAAATGAAAGTCAAACATTAGCAAAAATCATTATTCTCATAGTTACCTATTCTAGCTAAAAGTCATAAATGGGTCAGGACAGGTCTCTCAGTAAAGTCTCCCGAGTCGCCGTCCTCACAGCATCGATCCTCACCAACGCAGGTTTGGGAAGAAGTGGCCTAAAACCCTCCCTAGTCTAACAATATTTATAACAAAAGTTACAAAATAGAGCAACATAAACTGTTCTGAATATCCGTTAAACCACTGAGCAGAGCGAGCAGGAAAGGATGTAGCATCGCTACATTTGGAAAATCTCCGCTCAGAAAAATCACAAAAATAAAAAGACGGAAGAAGGAAACTCGAGTTTTGCAAATGTTACTTTCACAAACGCATTTCCTCGGAACCATAGCGAAACCACCGCTGTAATCACAGAGTTCATTGTGGCTCTCTTTCCTCCAAGGTTATTTGGACGCCAGCCTGGAGTCGCTGTCATCACGGAAACTTTCAAGACTCCAGCAGAAGCCATGGTCAGGTGACTGTCAACCATATTCAGCAAGGTCCTCTCATCAAAATTCGGTCACTCGAGTGCAGGCTGTAAAAGTCAGCCATTTTGTTACAGGCCAAAACGGACCATCTTAATTAAAAGAGACAAAAACAACGTTACCACAGCATAGTGATTGAACAGTGTTAACCCCACTAATACCCTTATGTGTATGTAATTATCTAGCCTTTTGCAACACAATAAAGCATTAGTACACGTTATTTCAAAAGCATTTTGTGCTTTAAAACAAACAGCACTTAGCAACATTCATCTAATTAAACCTGCACATTATTATTAAGCAACATATATGCTTTCCCACGTGTAGTTTCTCAGGTTAACCATGTTGGTTAGTAAATGTTTTCACACAAAACCAATAATTATCGATTACAGATTAGTGATTTTAGTCACGACTTATAGACAAAACTGGAGCTTAAAACCCGTTAAATTTTCAACAGAAAACCCTGCTCCAGCAGAAGCATCAATTGAAGAGCAGAAGGAGTAAAGAAAAACAATGTCTGGGTTATTAGAACAGGGAAAGTAGGAGTATCGCAATGGAGGGTGAAAAGAAGGATGTCTGGATGAATGAGGGGCCATACGACAGAGTATGTGGAGGAATAAGTTGTGACAGTATGAGTGAATGATAGGTGGATAGATAGGTGAAAGAATAGCTGAGTAAAGGGATGGATGGATGGACAGGTGAAAGGATGGCAAAGTAAAAGGATGGCTGAATAAGTTGGTGAAAAGATGAATGGATGGATGGCTGAATGGATGGATGATGGCGGAGTGGATGGATAGCGGAGTGGATAGATAAATAGCAGAGTGGATAGATGGATGGATGTCTGGTTGGATGGATGGATGGCATTGAGGATAGCTGGCTGGGTGAATGGATGACAGTGGGTGGATGAATGGCTGGATGGATGGAAAGCGTAGTTGATACATTGAGCTGAGGCTTTAGCCTGGAGGCTCTGAAGAGCATGGATCTTCGTTGGTAGCTCCTGTGGTCGCTTTTCAACATTGTTTAATGTAGAATAATCACAACAGTGTATGTTCGAACGCCGAACACTTTTCCCATAAATCCATGAAAGGTGGTGCCATCTTGAAAGGCTTTGGATATGTATTTGCATTGTGTTTGAGCTTATATTTTAATATTGACACCCTGAAAAAACCGATAGGTCTGGCATTTTGTTAATATACCACAGGATTTGGCTGCATTAGGCACATGGTGAGGGTATTGTCAATTTAGGGATTATGGCATGCTGGTGTGCAGACCATTAGGGGTGCCTCAAGCAATGGGGTCCGAAGTATATTTAGAAAGTTAAATGACTTCTGTGATCTTCCTTTACGGTGTGTCCTCTGTAAATTGTGATGCATGAAACAAGGGAGACCCCACAGGTACATAGGGACCTGCGATGCATAATGTTTTCAGGAAGCAGGGGTCCCTTCATGATAAAGAATAAGGGTGGATTTATTAACAAGTTTCATTGCCCTTGCACCATGCAAGGGGGCGCAAGGGCGACACAACTACTAAGTCAGATTTATGAAGCCATTCAAGGCTGCCTTGTGTGGCCCGGCATGGCTTGATAAATCTAGAGTAACGCAATGATGCGCAAATTACTGCGTTGCATTACTCTGCCACAGAGAGGTATTCCATGGGTGGAGCGTGTGTGTTGTCATGCATCCTCCCATGGATATTGATGCATTTCCAGATTTACCATTACTGATAGACCTGGAAATGCGTCAAAATGTTACGCCTTTACAGGGGAGGCGTGACAAGGAGAAATATCTTCATTTCTCCTCTTTTTTCCCTCTTTCTATGTTTGCTGCATTCTGCAGCACACATTGAAAGAGGAAAATGCCTCAGAGGATTGATTTTGTGCAGAAAGGTACACCTTCCTGCACAAAAACCATCCTGTCTGCAACGCAAGCACCAGTGCACCACAGCGCAAGGGTGCCTGCTCAGCAGTACATAGGAAAGGACAGGTATGCACAGTATGATGTTACAAATGGTGCATTCCTGCCCTTTCCTTTTCACGCAGCACAGCAAGGTGGTTTGTTGAGCTGCGTGAAATGTTGACAAATCTGTCTCTTAATCTTGGATAAAAGAAATAAGTTTATATTTAAAAAATATATTGATAGTCAAAATTACTAATAATCTTCCATTGAAATCATAATAGTGGGTAGAGACGGTGTGCTGAGGCAAGCAACAATGAGAAACGTGACTTAAAAGTGTATTGTTTTTGCCACAACGTGAATAGAGCAGTGCAACCCAATCAATATTAATGAAAGGAAAGAGGGTCTGCATCTAATGTCGGCGACGTTTGTATCGTTTGCAAATGTGAGGATCATCATCAGAACAGTTATGTCTAGGCGAGTAAGATACAGCTCATTACATATAAATACATACATAAAAGACATTCGCCAAAATTAAGACAAAAAAGAAATACCATAAATTAAATCCATATGAACACAATCTCCGGAGTACGTAAAACAAATTCTTTTGCAAAGAAAAATGAAGCATAACATACCTTCATACATTTAATGCAACCTGAAAATATTTTTTGCACAACAGATGTACTAATTTGTTACAGTACAAAAACGTAATTTGATATAAATCGTATAATCTCTGTCCCAATTATAATAATGAGTCAGGACATTTATGTGAATTCTTCCAAATGCTTGCAAATGAAGGGATGGAGGTCTTTAATGGACCCCAGACCCCCCTCCATACACGTACAGATTACCAGCATCACAACCTGGTACCTTAATGGAAGAGCAGCTGCAATGTTTATATAAATTGCCATGATGTAAATGAACATATTTGGGATCATACAGCATTCACAGAACCACTGTCCACTCCCCCAGATGCCAGCATCTCACATTCCAAAAGTGGAATGTGTCTTACACCGCCCTTTGAGTGTCAGTATCTTATTAATGGATTGGGATGACATTTGTGTTATGTTATGTTGTATGTATTTTTATGTGCATGCTAACCACCAGCATGGGTATCCAGGCACTTGTGGTAAGTATGTGATGCCAGCCATGGAGGCTTTACATGAAGAGCTAGGTCTTCACCTTATTGTGGAATTCAGGAAGGAAGGAGGAGTCTGTGATGTCTTGAGGGAGGTAGTTGCAGGCTTTGGGAGCCAGGTACGCGAAGGCATGACCTCAGATCTGCTATTTTTATGCATGTGGTGTGTGCTAGTGTGAGTTCAGTAGAGCACAAGTGTCTGGAAGGTTGGTGAAAATGAAAGCGGCTGTCCAGGTAGGCAGTGCCTGTGGAGTGCTTTGTAGATGTGGTGGAAGAGTTTGAAGTGTGCACTCTTGTGTATAGGGAGTCAGTGGAGGCCCTAAGCTAAGGTATGGTGTAGGCTTGGCATGGGAGGTTGAGGACAAGTCTAGCTGCTGTGTGCTAGATGGTCTGAAGTCTTCTTGTGAGGTGGTCAGTTATTCCTGTGTAAAGGGTGTGCGTAAAGGGTGTGCCCATAGTCCAGTCTGCTGATAATGACAGTATGGGTGACCATTTCCCTGGTGCTGTCCGGTGGCCACTTGAAAATCAGCATCCTCAGGGTGTTGACTATGTTTAGTTGGGCGGCCATGTCCAGTTTGTTGTCTATAATGGATCTGAGGTTTCTTACTGGGCTGGAAATCTTTCCCGAACACTACCACTTCGGTCTTGTCTGTGTTTATCCTCAGGCAGTTGGACTTTTCCCAAGTGGCCACATTGGTCATGCATGTGCTTAACTTGTTACTGGTGTTTTGTCTGAGAGGGACAGTATCAGTTACGCGTCATCTGCATATAGGAGGATGTTTATGATGTTAGTTTGGACAACGTCTGTCAGTGGAGTCATGTATATGGTGAAGAGCGTCGGGCTGAGCAAGGAGCTCCAGTGCTTCAGAGAAGTAGGAGGGCATATCATATTGACAGTTTGGATTCTTCTAGTGAGGAAGGTCCATAGCCACTCGAGGGCATGTCCCTGAACGCCCACTTCATTGAGTTGTTGGATCAGAATGTGGTGGGAGACCATGTTGAAGCATGCTGATAGGTATAGGAGAAGGAGAGCTGCTGTTTCCCCTATGTTGAGGATCATCCAGATGTCATCCATTGCTGCTATGATGGCAGATTTCAAGCTGTGGTTGGGTCTAAATCCTGATTGTGTGGCATCAAGAAGCCGATGATTGGTGAAGTGGTTGGAGAGGCACGTGTTAATGGTTTTTTCCAGAATTGTGTCTGGGTAAGGGCAGAGGGAAATCGGTCGGTAGTTTGTGAATTTCGGTGGGTTGGCTGAAGGCTTCTTTAGGAGGGCATTGATGGCTGCATGTTTCCATGGTTTTGGAAAGGTGGCTGTACTGATGGAGGTGTTGAGGTTGGGGTTGAGGGGCTCTCTAATGGGGGGTTCACTCCATTGTTGATTACATGATGAGGGTAAGGGTCAGACGGGGCCCTGGAATCTATGGTCTTTATGATTGCTGTGTTTTCCTCTGGGCTGATGGTGTCTCATGTGGTTTTTGTGTTTTCTTTGCTTGTCACTGGAAAACATCTGGTGAGATTCGAGGGACCTGGTTGTGGGGCAAAGTTGCTGTATATGGTTGTGACCTTGCTGAAGAAGAAGTTTGAGAGGTCATTTCACAGGTCTCGAGTTAGGTTGATGTTGCCGGCAGCAGCTGTGGTTATGGTGAAATCCTTGAAAATTGTGATGATTTCTTTGCTGCTGTTGGAGCTGGTGTCAGTTTGCTCGAATATGGCTGTCCTCTTGGTTTCTCAGATCGGCTGGAGGTATGTCTTCAGGGCAGCTTTAAAAGTGTCTTTTTCTACTTCTTCTTGGCTGGTTCTCTATTTTTGTTCACATTGTTAGCAAAGGTATTTAGTCACTTGGAGGTATTCCCTATACCAACTAGCTCCTGTTCTTGTTTTTGCTGTGTGGCTTTGTCTTCAGGGGGTGAAGGCGGAGGCCCAACCCACTTTGGCTAAGTTGTTGCAGTGTCACTGCGCTGAGCCTGGTGTGGGAGTTCATCTGTCTTGGTGGATGCCAATTGTGAAACTAAATATAGCGTGGTCTGTCCATGTGATGGGCCTGGGTTTGTTGATCGTGATGTTGTTGAAGGATGTGAAGATGGGGTCTAGGATGTGTCTAGAGGCATGAATGGGTTCAGTGACATGTTGGGTTAGTATCAGATTGCCTCGGTTTATTAACACTGCAGTAGCTAAGGGTCGACACATATCCCTGCAGTTCTTACAAGGAAGGGGCTGCCTCTTTCATGCCCTTCATTCCATGCAACATGCAAGGAGTCATAATGCGGGCACTGTCATTTACACACACATTTGCATATCGCTTTGTGCTCATAGTACATTGCAAGATTTGTTTTTACAGTCAGAAAACCTGAAATATCGGGAACTGACTCCTTGCAATGAGAAAGGCTAATAGTGAATCAGGCCCTTGGTTACTAAATCACCAAGCATAGGTTAAATTAAATACCTCGTCTGCCACTGGCAATAAATGAAAGTATTAGACACACGCTAAATGCATCTTTCTTTTCAGATTGTATCTTTACAATTGACATCTGGCAGTACAAGCTAAATCAGTAACTTTATATGCGGCCAAGTTGTGATTTAAGCTTGGTAAAATAGGTAGGCTTCAGTGTTACACAACAGCATTTATACAAAGTGCATTACTCTCCATTAGCTCTGATTTTCTGACAAACCTGCCAAACAAAACAATTTTGGAGCAGATTTACAAGAAACTATAGGTACGTAGTGCTGTCAGTCATTTTGCTGCGTTGTGCTGCGTTAGTTTCGAAGCACAGTGATGAGACATATTTACAACAATATGTTGCATCTCTGTGCTTCCCCCTGCACTGGCGCACACACTGCTGCCATATGCCTGAGTCATGGGGAGATTGTTTTATGCAGGATGGGGCACCTTCCTCCAAATAAACAATCAATTGAGGTCATTTCCTCTTCTAATGCGTGCTGTAGAGTGCAGCACACATTGAAAGAGGGAAAAAACGGGGAGAAATGAAAACATTTCTCCTCGTTGCATCTCGCTACGCCACCCCTAAGGTGTTGTAGCATTCTGACTCATTTCCAGATTTATGTTTGCTCGTAAATCTATAAATGCATCAGTGGACCTGGGTGTTGTGCAGGAACACCCACAACAACACCCATGTCAAGCCGCTAAAACGCAGTGTTACGTGAGAAGGGGCGATATTTACAAGCACTGGTAAAGCCATGCAGGATGGCTTTACTTGTGTTGGTAAATATCACGCAGCATTTTGTGCTGCCAGTGCTTCATGCAACGTGACGCACCTGCGGCGCAAGGGGCTTGTAAATCTGCCCCTCGGTCTTTAGAAAGGAAAGGAGCATCACAGAGGGTTCTGAAAGAGGAGAGCAGGATGCCAGGTATTGTATTATTTTAACATTGGGGTGTGGTGGGAAACTAATTTCTGAGAGTGGTGAGGGAGGGTGGCAGGCTACCAAGTATACATTGTGCTTTATGAAGAGGGGCTCTCCTAAGATTGATGGGAAGGGTGGCAAGATACCAGGTATATATATTTTTGTTATATTTGTACGGTAGATGAGGATGACAGCCTTTGGCATGATATCAAGCACAAATTATTTTCAAGGTACAGCAAAAAGGGCTGATGTAGATATGGCCATAGGTATGCATGGCTTCTCCATGACATGGAATGTATGACTTTACAACGCATACATTTACAATGCATGCCTTTAGAACGCAGTTTTTACATCGCAACATCCTTTACAATGCATTCTTTTACAGCGCATGCCATTACATTGCATTTTCAGAAACTACCTTTACAACGCATTCCATTACATCGCATTATATCTTTTCAATGCATACCATTACAATGCATACCATTACATCGCATTTAAGGTAAGTGTTGGATAGTATAGGGGTAATAATTACTATTCTAACTCCAGTGAGTGCAACAGTAGGGTAAGTGTTGGATAGTGTAGGGGTAAAAATTACTATTCTAACTCCAGTGAGTGCAACAGTAGGGTAAGTGTTGGATAATGTAAGGGTACTATGCGTTATATGGTATGCATTGTAATAACTTGCAATGTAATGCCTGCGTTGTAGTGACATGCATTGTAATGACATGCGTTGTAGTTACATGTGATGTAATGGCTGCATTGTAATGACATGCGATGTAAGGGATGTTGCGATGTAATGACTGCTATGTAAAGGTAGTGCGATGTAATGACTGCGTTGTAAAGGTTGTTTCCCAATAAAAGTGTGCATTGGAAATCCTATGACGTTTTCCACCTTGGAGTTTGTAGCAGCAACTTGAAAAACTTAAGTTCTGCTCGGTTGTCTATTTGATGAACTTTCTTGCATCCCTTTGGCGAAAGCCATCACTATTATTGACAGCTACCCATATGTGATTCTGTATACATCACATATTTGGTGCAGAGCATATCTACTATTTGGTTCTATTTCATTTCTCTTCTTCAATCAATGAATATTTTCTTCCTTTCCTGATTAAGAACTGCTTAACTCAAATGGCTAGACTATTGGGGAAATGAGGATCACATTTATAAAACATATTCAGAGTACAGTGATAGCATGATTTGCTGAGGGTCCGATTTTCAGGACCAGGACACAGTTTTACTAACATTTGCACAGGGGGTGCGTCATTTTTTTTTATGCAGCCCAATGCAAAACGTATTTCTGGATTTACTAAGCCACATAAAGTCTGATTTGCAAGACTTTCCATGGCTTAGTTTTTTTTTAAAAAACGTAACGCAAGGCATCAGATTGCTCTATCTTGCGTTACTTTACGCCAAGGAGACGTTCCATGGGTGGAGCATGGGCATTCCCATGCATCCACCCATGGATTTTGATGCCTCTCCAGCTAGTGGAGATGCCTGCCCCCCTGACCAAGCCCCACTTTTAGTGGCAATGTCAATAGGAAAGTTAGTAGCCAGGAGAGATGTGTCCCCTCTATGCCAGGACCACCTCTATGGTGACCCCCTCCTTAGGAAGTCCTCCATCTTGATTGGAAGGATTCTACCCAATCATGTTAGGGGATGCCCCATTCCAAAAGGGAGGGGACATACAAAGAGCGTAGTCACCCTCAAGGCAAGTAGCCCATTGGCTACCATCTGCCAGTACTGGTAACATCCATAAATCCAGTCTTTAGGTCTCCCCTGAATCTTGATTCAGAGTTTTCTGCAACTGACGAAGAAGGATGAAGAAGATGCCATGTAGCAAAGCTGGAAGATGATTACTGACTTGGACCCAGCCCTACCGGCCTGTTTCCTGCTTAAAGACCCTGCAAAGAAGACAATGCTGTCCTGCAGCCAGTGCCATACAGAAGCCCAAGGAAGACTGCTTGCTTGTCAACAAAGACCAGATGTTCCAAGGACAACTGTCCTGTCCACAAGAAAACAACTCCAAGGACCCCGGATACAGCTAGAAATGCAATACCTGCCCACTCTGCACCCGGCGCCCATGACCCGAGTCTGAATGGCTCACCTATCCAGTGAGGTCTCCACAGAGAACCTGACCTCGAATACAGCATTGACTGACCTCTCCTGGACTCCACAAAGATGCCTACAGCCTCCTCTCGAAGCGACCCCCTGACTGTGACCAGCTCCGATAATCTAAAGGCACCCCTGCCTCCTCAGCCCCTCAACTTTGGGAAGCCCAGTCGGTGGTGCCTCGGCCTCCTTCGACATCCCAACTTACCTGCCGAATTGGTGGTCACCTTCGTCCAGCCTCCTGGTCCGAGATTGCAGCCTCATTGTGCGACTAAGATTCCCATTTAACTGCCTTGGGAGCCCAATGCTGATTTGCAGCCCGCTACCCCTGTGCCACTGGTGGTGTATAGTTGGTGCTGCTCTGTGGCCCCTCTGTGCTTACTTTAACCCCCAGGGCCTATGCCCTGTTAACAGTGAGTACTCACCTACAACCCACACCTCTTGTGGGTGCCCCCAGTCTCTATTGACTAACGTTGGGCTCAGTGACCTCTGCACCCGGCCGCCCCAGTGCTGCTGGCGGTGCAGTACTTACCTTGATCTGACCCTTCCCCAGTGTTGGTATAAACCCCCGAAGACTGGATGTGTAAGTTGAGTACTTACCTGTAAATATACATAACTACTTTCCTTCCATAGGATTGCATTGCATTTCTGCCTATTGCACTAAGGGGCTTATTTACAAGCCCATTGCGCCATAGAATCCAGCACGCATTGAAAGAGGAAAAGGCCTTTAATTATTGTTTTTCTGCAGGAAGGTGTCCCTTACTGCACAAAAATAATCTTCCCCTCAGCACAGGCACCTTTGTGTCATTTTGCACGGGTGCCTGCGCTGGTGCACAGCTGTTGTTTGTGCACTGACGCACTGGAGAAGGACAGGAATGCACTGTGTCTTGTAGATACGGTGCATTCCTGCCCTTTTATTTTGACGCACAGCAGTGCAACAGGAAGGCTTGCTACGCTGCTGTGCATCAAAATATTGTAAATGAGGCCTGAAATGTCTATCTCTGAAATTTGCTAAGTTTGCTACTGTTTGATTGACATTACCAAAGTATTTACTCATGTAAAATACTTCTGTACCTTTACAACACAATACCTACTGTATTTGAAAAGCCTTGCTATTCTTGAAACTGTTACTTACCTGCACTGAGTTCCTCTTGGTTCTAAAAAAATAACAAAGTAATAACTTTTGATACAAAACAATTGGTCTTGGATTCAGTCTTTGAGAGTGTGCAATCATTTCTTGCCTGAGTGTGCACAACAAATGCTTAACACAGCCCTCTGATAAGCCTGACTTCTCAACCACAAAAGAGAGTAAGGTACTATCTACTCTAACCGATGTAAAGCCTCTGGGATCCACTGGACTGTGTGCACACTATACCTTTGGTATAGTATACACAGAGCCAGCCTCCTACAACATGTTACTGTGGTTTTCACCCAATTGGCTTATAAAACTCTCCTGTAAGGACACTGTAAATGGTGAAGAAAATGCACCAGTGGCATGGAAGTTAAATATTATGTAGACTGTAGTGTATATTTACACCACCCATATACATGACAAAAGTATATGGCAGCTGGGAGCACTATTGTGCTCTATCTGGGCTGCAGTTTAAAAGCACTTCAGTGACACATGTAAAGGAAAAGTGCCTTTGTCATGTAGGAAAAGCTATTTTTATTTATGAATAAATCACCACTAAAGTCTGCATTGTAAGCCCACAGGGCTGGGTGCTTAATATATTAATAAGTGACACACTATTGATTGTAAATAGTGTACTCTCACAGAGACTAAATATCCAAAAGCTGTTTTCACTGTGTAGGTTAAGGTAGATTCTCCATGGATAGGTCTAGGTATAATTAATTTTTTATTTTATAACTTTGCTTTGGAAAATACTAGCAAAATAAATCAAACTTGCCTTACATTTAATGAAAATGTAATAGTGACATTTTCCTTAACTTCAGTGGAAAAGCAACTTCTTCACTGAAGTTAATCAAAGTCAATTTTGAATGAATGGGAGCAGAGCCTGTCAACCTCATTTGTCCTTTCCGAGTCAAAAGAGGAAGTGTGAAGGCTGTCATTAGCTCTACGAACTCTCCCTGTCCTCTGCCCAGATGACTAATCCCTTTTAAGAGTACTCCCTTGGGCTAAAATTACTTTTATCAAAATGTATTTTGTACTGCCAGAGGAAAACTGACTTACAATCAGTTTTGCAACTCATTCCTTCTCCAAAGGCCCAACACATATTCCTGGCAGGAGTTAACGACTCTGGTGTATGAGGACAATAGCTTTGCCTCAAGCCCTAGGGAGTCCACTTAATAGGTATTAATCATCTAGGCAGAGGACAGGGAGAATTCGTAGAGCAAATGACAGCCTTCCGACGTCCTCTTTTGACTTGCGGAGGACAAATGAGGTTGACATGCTCTGCTCCCATTCATTCTCAAGAACCCCTAGACTTCCTAGCCCCAGTCCCAGCAGGGGGAAACCAGTTCTTGAACCTGAACAGAGGGTGGATACCTCAATAGGAGAATGTTTAAGGAGAGTCAGAGTACTTTCAGTTCGAAGAAGGGGTTAGCTAATTTGGATTTAGGGCTTTTGTGAATTTAAACACTAATTCAAAGAGGAAGTGCAGCAAAAGGAGATGGGCATAGGGTAAGAAATTAGATAGGATTGGGTACAAAGGTTTTCTGATCAGTGTCTAACACCTGATAAGACTGGGATTTCACCACAACCTCCTCTGAACACTCTGAGGAGGTACCTAGTAAGATAATGAAAGATGACAGAGCTAGAACAAAAGGACAGAAGGACTAGTGACCACTTTTGGCACCCTGGAACTGTACTTGCTCTCCAAGTGTCAGATGGCTGACCTTCTGTTTGCCTGCTCCCAGGACACAAAGAGCAGGACTCTCGACTCCAGGAGGGCTCAGTTGACCACATATGTTTGCTTCCTGAGGGAACCCTGGCAAGAGAGACCTCATGTATCAAAGCTTGCCACCCTGTCTTTCTATATTTTCTTGCTTTCTTTTTTAGTACAAGACTGGCCTCTGGTATACAACCCGGGATAATGCATGTAAAATTAAATTCCCCTTTAGATTGCAATAGTTCCTATGGCATGTTTTTACCACTTTGCCTTAAAATTTTTAAATCCATACACCCAGTTTCCTTCCCCTGAATTGTAACCATTTTGTACCTTTTTGCTTTATATATTTCTCTCTTTTTCGAAATTGGTTTGGGAATTTCATTTTTTTACTTTAAAAATGTTGGCACTGCATGCATTAAACATGCATTGCTCTAGGGAATTGCCTGTGCCACAGCTGCTTGGAGTGAGCAGAGTTTCCTTGAGACGTGTTGAGACCCAACCAACCATGTTGTGTGTATTATGTTGACATGGCTCCCCTCTTTCCAAATTAATAATCCACTTTCTAACATATAGGTATATGTAAATGAACCATGTTGTCTTTATGACCGGTGACCGCTCCTCATTCTCGCTGTATTTTAAGACATATTTCCCAGTATTCTCCAATTGCAAACATATCTACTTGTGCAGCAGTCCTGTATGTGTTACTGGGTCATAAAAACCTATTATTCGGAAACTGGTATCATTTTCCAGAGTCAGCAAGATTGCTTTAAACTCATTTTACGGACTCTAAAATACATTTACACCATAAAGTACTTATAAATGTTCACTTTATCTCCACAGGAGACAGGTGTTGTGATACAAGTGTTGATAGATTTTGGAGCCTCCTAATAATATTAGAATGACCAATTCAGCAAGGTGGTCAGCCAAAATTTTGTATGTCTGCAAATAGCATATTTAAAAACTAGACTACTTTGAAATTTGATTGTGTAATGCTGCAGAAATATGACAAAACTGAAATGTTCTATTACAACTGGTCTTAGTAACTGGATGGAAAGCATTTCGAAAATCTTTATTTTTTCTATGAGATACGATTTAATTCTAGGCAGTAATAGAGGTGAAAAAGTCAATAAGGACCTGAATTTCATGTATGTATTTATTATTTCATAATGCAAAGAAGAACACAGTCAGGCCATTTCACCCCAGAATACCATAGAAGTACTTCAGGGCTGTCACAAAGCAGAAGAGTACCTACTTTCTGACATGAAAAAATTGGGCCATACTTCCCCAGTGATTAAAATATTAAAAACAAAACGATATCTAATATACATATCTACATTTTTCTGTGGGTAAATTACCAAAAAGTAAATTACCCAAAATGGAACACTGACACCACCCTTAGTACTACAACCAAAAACAAATACTCATGTTATTTATGCTTATACAACTCACATGATTGTCTGTCATTGACAGAAGAACATTTTCGTTCCATTGGCTTAGAATACTACAACAAATTACATTTATGTATTTGGGATGGCCTAATATGAATGAACTATAGATGTACCACAATAAGCCATATATTGCAATCAAAGAAAGAGTCAAAAAGGTCATAAAGAACATCATCAACCACAGGTATAAAACCTAAACTTTAGACGTGACATTGGTAAGTGTAGAACCATACAGATTATTGTTTGCACAAACAAACATATTGCCACAGTATCCAACATCAAAATCTATAGTCAAAAGCTCCTTCGTTAGGCAAAAGGCAGCATCTTACCTAAAGAAAGTGATATTTATTAATCTTTCCAAAAGTATGAGTAGTATATCTTACCTTCATGCGCCTCCTATAAGTGAAGCACAGTTTGTCATTTTCAGTAAATAGGAAAGAGCGACTTTAAAAAAAAATATCTCTTTATTGCCATTTTTTTAAATATAAAGAAACATGTACATATGTATAAGGGCATCATGGGGTTAGTCAACACTCGGTTCAGTCAATTCTCGAAATATTCAAATTCGTCCAGTATAGTACCCATGGAACTAGTAGTTGTCCTCAATATTTTTAACATCAAATCACAGCTAATTCCCCTATTTCACATTATGCCCCAGAGGGGTTGTAGTTGCTGCCATGCGACAGACATCCTGATAAACTACAAGAGACAGTTATGCAACTTTTCATAGTAACAAATAATTCAACAAGCAAGGTATCCTGGGGTCGGATTAAATGAAAGGTATTAGGGTTCTGCAGCGATGTGGAGACTTTTACTTTCTTTTGCACAGGGGTTTCTAGGACTAATATGAGGTTGAGAGGAAGGCTCACCAATCTTGACTGAGTTTTTCCATCTCGCACGTCAGGACTCAAGGATGGAGTTCTGGGGTTCTCCCCAGGCTGTTCCCCATTCTGATTGTCTCTAGGGGGGTTCTCTATACTATCCATCTTCCTGCCATCCCACGCTTGCAACGCCTCTGACCACAACCCCGCCTTGGGACATCTCTGCACCCCCTGGGCGTCCTCCCTCATCAAAGCTCTTTCCTCTGCCCTGGCCCAAGCGTTCAAGTCTCGCTCCCAGGCCACCACCTTGGGCCCCACCCTTGTACGCCATGGGAGGGCAATGCGTCTTCGCGCCAGCACCAGAGCCAAGTCCGCGAATTTAGTGCGCACCTTCTTAGTTTTAGGTTTGGGGAATAATCTCAGAAGGCAGACCTCTGCTGTACAGGCAATAAACATGACACCACCTCAATGTGAACCGCCACGATCATGGGCCAGTGGCCATATGCTCAATCCCAACGTCCGGTATTCCACATCTTGGGCACTCCTGTTCTACGTACCCATACATAATCCTGAATCTATGTGGGGTGAGATAGGTCACGTGCAGGAAATTGCATTGTGTACATTTAAAGATAGTGTTCCTAGACACTTTCTTTGGGCTACTCATTACTTTACCTCACTCTGCTTCAGTCAGTTCCTTGCCCATTAAAGCTCCCCACCTCTCCTGTGTGTGCCATAGAGGCTGTGTAGTCAGTCTCTGTTAATGCCCTGTAGAGCCATTTGACTGGGTGACCTGCTAACCCCATCGTCACCGTCACCTGCAGTACCGCATGTGTTTCTGGTTCTTGTCCGCCCCGTGCCACAAAGCACTGAAAGGCCCCTCCAGTGCATGATAATGTAGGAACTGACCAGGGGGAAGATCATAGTGTGCAAAGAAGTCAACCAATGGGATCCATTTCCCAATTTAGACAGCAGTCACAAACCGTTAGTATGCCTGCTGCTGTCCATTCTCGTAGTTGACATGTCATGAATGGATTGAGGGTATCACCTTGTAGGAGCCCGACCAGGAGAAGTTACGTTGAAAAAAAGGGGCAACCCCACCGTGCATCTGAGGCACCTGTACCAACATTTTAAAGCTACTTGCAGGAGCACCCCAGGTGCAGGGATTTTTACCTTAGGGATCCATATTTTCATAAATAGCAGCTCTTGTGTAGCTACCAGCGCCCTAGTGACTATCATCTCCAGCCCCCTCCCATCCAACCGTTGGGCTAGCCATTGAAGTTGGGCCACTAGGTAATATAATTCGAAATCTGGGGCATCTAAACCCCCATCTCCAGAGCACTTCGCAGGACCCTCAGTCTGAGAAGAGGATGCACATAGGCTGGCCCAATCTTCCGATGAATCCTATGTGCGCCTAGTCTCATTAGTTTCCAGAATGTGCACCTAGTCTCATTAGTTTCCAGAATGTGCGCCTAGTCTCACTAGTTTCCAGAATGTGCGCCTAGTCTCACTAGTTTCCAAAATTCCTGAACATTCTTGGATTTAATTGGAGCCAATTTTTCATCCCAGGTGTCCTTCTAGTATTGCGCCTTTTTCTGTATTATCCTTGCTTTATATAGTTTTAAAAGTTCACACTAGTAGTTGCCACCAATAAGTAAAGAATTTGCCCGTTTCCGTATCCCCAACTTCTTTTTCAGGTCCTGGCAATGGGAGTCGAATCAAAGTGCCCTTCTTTTCCCTTATAAATGGAGAACTCTAACTCCTGGGGATGCCTTTTTTTGCAAATCGTACAACAATAACTGCATATGATGAGAGCGAATTATTTTGGAAATTCGATCAAATCCATATGCAAGGGGCATAAATGTTATTTCGTGTCGATTGATGATGCTCTTAGATCGCTATTTTTGAGCAGCTTTACCATAGAGGTAGGGTAGATTAAAGGTATAAAAAGAGCATATTTTTTCAACAAATTTTTGTCATTGTCTCACGAAATGATCACTCTTTGTTGTCCCTGCTCCTGCATAGTCATGTAAGTTAGCACAATATTTGTGTTTCACTTCGGAGCATTATGCATCTGGGCATGTGTGTGCCAAGACATACTTTACAGCTGCCATATTTAATGCCAGAGGTATGCTTGAACATATGTAAACAGTTCAGTCAGACTTGTTAACACTGCAGCTTTGCCAGCAGGGCCACGCGACTGCTTATCAGTCCCTGAGCTGTCTTTTTAAAACCTCAGGTGTGGGGATTGTCAGGACAAACCTAGCCCCGCATTGGCAATTTAATAATATGACGCTTTGAAGATTTAGCGCAGGTTTACTAAAGTAATTATTATTTGGTAATTATTTGTGAATTAATTGCCATATTTTATGGGCTAAGCACATAAAGTAGCGTCAGGTTTCCACTTACAGCTGAAAGACTAGTGCTGAATATGATGGGTAATAGTAATCCCTCAAAAGGGATGAGCCGCACTTCAAGTTTGTGAAACCGATCTATTACTTAACAATTAATGGCGTTGTTGTAGTTGACAATGTGGGGCGCTAAATACACTAATTGCACCGATTACCCTACAGTGCTGTTGGTTTAGGGTATTGGGTATTGAACGTGACGGACAGACCCTAGTTCTTTTTGGATCTCATACTATTAACAACTTGTAGTACATCTTAGGCTTGCACGAACAGCAATCGACGATGGGAATATATGTTTGAGGTCAATTGTTTTCTTGGGGCTTATGTAGAGGCAGTCCTTTATACTTGTTCTTGTCTGGTTTTATGTATTGGCAGCTTTTTCATTCCTTTGAACATTTGAGGTTCTACTACCAGACGGCCCCAGTGACTTCTGACTCGACCCGCGTGATTGGTGGGTTTTGATCTACAAAGATTTTATCATATATTTTCTTTAGAGCACAGAGCATGTATTCATTCTTGGTTTCCACACAGGGAGATATATGTTTCGATATAAACAATATAGGGGTACTTGGGTTCTTTTCTTTTCACATGGTGATGATATATTCTATGCTTCTTTTATACGCCATGATTGTCTTTTTTTCAATAACGTCATAATGACGTATGTTATGTGCTAACTAACATCTATTCCAGCACGAGGTCTCCTGGTTATCATCTTTTTTCTCTCCAATTCTCTCTCTCTATTATTCTTGTTAAGAAAAATATGGTTATCATTAAAAGTGACACCAGTCAAACAGTACCATATTTTGATTTGAGCTGTACAGTTTATACATTGTATTTGATCCTTTTTTCCAGCCTTGAAAAAGTCTGAATACGTATTATTGTACAGACGAAACACGTGTTGGGTTATATCTATTGCTGGGAAATATAGAAAAATAAAGAAGACAAATTGACGTCCAGTGTGGAGAATTTATGAAAAGACACAGTACCATAGTCATTTAAGATCTGTGTGTCGGTAATATAACTGTATTTACTTATTATCTATATTTTGGGCGAATAGCGCCAAATGTGACTGGATTAGGTGCTACTACTAATTACTTTTCATACAGCTAAAAGACACCTGAAAGGGAAAGCAAATGTCAAAACCCATCTTCTGAGCAACTGCAACACACCAGCATCTCTTTCTAAAAAAAGAGTTCCATAAACATATTGGTTGGATCCGGGTCCATAGTGTCCCATAAATATATTACAACACTCAGCTAGGATCTCTTAATGTACATAAAATGAAAGTTGACATAGGTGCTGGAAGATATCTTTTAAAAAGTTGAATAACATTTGATTGCCCCTTCTGAAGCTCAATGTCTCTTGCAAAACTAAAATAAAAATTTTATTTAGATTTTGTTGGAAATTGACTAGTGTATCAGTTGTGACTTTAATGTCAGTATTGGCTCCACTTTGCGACAAAAATCAACAATGCAGTGCAGAGAATGTGTATGCAGTATATTCCTTTGTTCATTGAAAAAACACTAATTAGTTGTGGTCTGTGGATACTCCTAATTAGACACTGTTGCAGCACCATTTTTAGGTCGAGCATTCGAGACCTCTTGTATATACTTTAGTATATACTTATATGTGTATGTACTTTGTGGGCTCTGGAGATCATCCCTAGGACTTGTCTGCTTCCGCTTATGGACTTTTTTTTTCTGTTCAACTGCCTCTATATAACTGTCTTGATATTAAACAACCAGTAGAGGTCAGTAAAATACCAGAAATGCTTTCTGCCTATTCAACTGTCACTATTTAATTTAACTGTCTTGATAGAAAATGACCAGTAGAGGTCAGTAAAATACCAGAATTGCTTTCTGCTGCGGGACTTTCTTTTTTAAATTTTTCTGGCAACTGCCTCTATTTAACTTTCTTGATAGAAAAAGACCAGCAGAGGTCAGTAAAACACCAGAATCATGTGCGCATTCTCTTGATTCCAGTCCATAGAAATTGTCTTCCACGAGCACCCATACACAATAATATTTTTTTCAAATCTTGTATTTTCAGTGATATAACAACTGAAGGCCTTGATTTTATATTAAAAACAGAGCTTTGGACTATACTATTTTCCGCTGAAAGGCAATATTTCTCTCCATGTGTTCCCATACCTGGCGTGTCACACAGTTTGGTGCTTACTTTCCCTCCATGTTAAAGAACAGTAGATGTTTCAGCACCCAGGCTAATGTGCTGCATAGCTAAATACATATAAGGTCCCAAAGGCGAGACCGATTGCATTGCAAATGCTTGTTCATAAATACTCACTGCATGCCTCTAGTATCCCAATTAGATGATAGCTTTCAGGTTCCAGGCGATTCCAATTCTGTAAGCATCAGTTGTGGTAAACGGCATCATTCAATCCAATACTAGCAAATCTGATTAGGATCAATTATAAATTAAAGTCAATGATGATAGGCCCATGTAGTGGAGAAGTCTTTACAAATACAGTGTGGGAAAAGAATATCTGTCACTCTGGTATTTCTGGCTGCTGATATCCTCTCAGATAGCTATTAATGGACATTGCTATCATATTAACAGATGAGACACTTGCCAGAAATTCAACATCGCTCCAGGAATCGTATTTTGCACAGAAGAGATGTTTTGTTCATTTTGCACAATACACTGCTTCGCTCCAAGATGGTGGTGCCAGATTCCATCTTCCATGCATTTTAACTACAATGTCCAGAGGCAAAGTGAAAATACAAAACATCTAGTGGTATCTCAAGGAGGCAACATGACTTTTCTGGGCACTGTACACCATCAAATGTTCCAGCGACCTAATTTCCTCACAAAAACAATAACAACACTCACTGGGTCATACTGAAGACAAACATTCCTGAATCTGATTTCTCCTTTTTTTATCACAAGCATTAGTAAAGCTTTCAGAATCAGTCAAAAGTTCAGGGTCTTAGAAATTAGTCAATTACAATCAATCAATCAATCAATCAGAATTCTTATAGAGCGTGACCAATCACCAGTAATGGTCTCAAGGCCCTGGGGAGGGGTTGTGGGGGGGAGGTTCTACAGTTGAGTTGATGAGGCAGGTCTTGAGGTCCTTCCTGATTTGTAGGAGTGACGGTGATTGTCTGAAATGCAGAGGGAGGGAGTTCCATGTCTTCGCAACGAGGTGGGAGAAGGATCGTCCTCCAGCCGAGGTCTTGTGGATCTGTGGGATAGTGGCCAGGGTCAGTTGTGCGGTACGGAGATGTCTGTTGGGTGTATAGAAGGAGAGGCGGTGGTTGAGGTATTCGGGTCAAGTGTTGTGGAGGGCTTTGAAGGCATACATGAGGGGCTTGAAGGTGATTCTTTTGTTGATTGGGAGCCAGTGGAGGTCTCTCAGGTGATCGGAGATGTGGCTGCGAAAGTGGATGTCCAGGATAAGTCTGGTGGAGGCATTTGAATGCGCTGCAATTTCTTTTGGAGTTTTTGGGTGGTGCCTGCATATAGTGTGCTGCCGTAGTCGAGCTTGCTGCTGATGAGTACTTGAATGACCATTCTCCTGGAATCGGTGAGAATCTACTTGAAGACCTTCCAAAGCAGGTGGAGCATTTGGAAGCAGGAGGATGATACGTCATTGATTTGACAGTTCATTGAGAGCGAGGAGTTGAGGATGATTCCGAAGTTCTGTGTGTGGTCGGTGGGTGTGGGGGTTCTCAGGACTGCTAGCCACCAGGAGTCATCCCATGCAGAGGGGATGCAGCCCAGGATGAGGAACTCAGTTTTGTTGGAGTTGAGTTGAGGCAGCTCTCCTTCATCCAGATGGCTACTGTCTTCATCCCATCGTGGAAGTTGCTCTTAGGGGCTGTAGGTTTGTCGGTGAGGGTGAGAATCAGCTGGGTGTCATCAGTGTAGGAGATGATGTTGGGTCCGTGGTTCTGATGAAAGCTGCAAGTGGGGCCATGTAGATGTCGAAGAGGATGGGGCTCAGAGAGGATCCCTGGGGGACTCTGCAGCTAATCTCTGTAGGTTCTGAGAAAGGTGGGAGCCCAATTCTCTGGGTTAGCTTTGACGTGGATGCCGGAATCGTGAAGTCTTGTGCAGAAGGTATGGTGGGAGATGGTGTCAAACGTGTCAGAGAGGTCCAGGAGTATGAGGGCTGCTGTTTCGCCTCGGTCGAGGAGAGTGTAGATGTCGTCAGTTGCAGTGAAGAGTGCTGTTTCAGTGCTGTGGTTGCTCCTCAAGCCAGATTGGGAGGGGTCCAGGGTGTGGTTAGTTTTGATGAATTCTGTGAGTTGGGCATTGATGACCTTCTCGATGACTTTGTCTGGGAAGGGGCACAGAAAGATGGGTCTGTAGTTCTTGAAGCCCGCCTGGTTGACAAAGGGTTTCTGCAGCATCGGGTTGATCTTTGTGTGTTCCAGTCTTCAGGAAAGGTGGTGGATTCGATGGAGCAGCCGATGGTGCGGCAGAGTTCGTAAATAAAATATTATGCGTTCGGAATTTCTATATATCAATATGATCATGCATGAAGCAAGAGGCTGAGTCCGTGGTATCAGGTTCAAAAGGGCTTTATTCAAATAACTCGAGTTATAGGGAGAATAGTTCCATCACCACAAGGGATCAGGACCAGGATTCTCAAAATATATTCTCAAACTTTATTCACAGAGTACAGTATATATATGTTTGTAATAATATACGTAAGCAGGAGTGCTTCAGGCGGAGCAAGAGAGAATGAGATAAGAGCATGTGGGTGTGTATGTAGGCGTGAAGGTGGGCGTCCACTTGATGATAATAGGTAAGTGTCATAGGTGGGTGGATGCCTGGAGGGGGTTGCGTGATCAGCTGGAACTTTACTGGAACTTTGCCTTACTTGTGCTCAACTCGAGCATGACGTGTAACTGACGTGTGAAAGGGTTGCTATGCAACCGGGGAGTCTGGAGTCTGGAAGTGAGGCCTTCAGTGTCAGGGCGACCAGCACATCTTGTATTATCTGATATCTAAAGTCCGGAGCAGGGACTGATTCGTGACATAGGTTGCCCATCACCAAGAGCCAAGGTGGCATTTATTTCTTCGTTTACTGCTGAAGTCTTACATGGGGGCTATGGGCTTTTCACTGACGTGAGCTTTGTAATCGCACAAAAAGAGACAGGAAGGCTTTCTCCTTTGCAGATGGGTCATGTTTATCCCTCCTTCTCCAGGCAGGAATGTGGTTTTGGTAGGAGTAAGCAGATAACCGTGCTCAATACTGTCTCGGCACCTCGGTCGGGGCCCCTTTGGCTGAGGCCCAAGTGTGCAAGGCCAAGGATACGCAGCTGCAGCTTTCAGAGCGTTCTGAGGCCTGAAACCTCTTTTCAGCTCTGGCTGAGCCACAATAATGGAAATGCGGGAAAACATGATGCAAAACGTGTAGGCCTCAGAGCAGATTTGTCGTTTCTCTCATGGGAGACTGGATTATGGCAGGCCACGTTATAGCATAAGCATCATGATAGACAGGCCATGGAGGGGAAATACACAGGTTACATGTATGTGCACATGAGTGGTGGGGAACACACGGGGACACATAGGCCCTATAATATTTTAATTTCCTCATTCCCTCCTTGTCCCCTGGTGGACCCTCATGTCATATCTATTCTCATGAGACAGTCAATCTGTTCTTGCAGCATTATTTTACCATTTTCAATGCTCTGTAAATGGGGATGTGGAACACATGCAGCAGCACACAGGCCGCAAATGGCCGGGCCACACTGCAGACATAGGCAACAACTGAATATCATCAGTAGCATTAGTCCACAGACTGTCAACACTTTCCATCCCCATGCTGATATTATTTCCCAGAGCCAACTGGACCAAGTCCACGTGCCTGGGTCTTGGTGTATGCTTTGGGCAATCTTGTGGAGTCTTGTTATTGCTTTGTATACAGACGGTGCGTTATTAGGTATGAAAACGCAACAGCTGGAACCGATGACCCTACAGGCCCCGCCCCTATCCGCTAGGATGACGTCAAGAACAAGACGATTCTGAAGAACGACCATTCTCATAGCAGACTGTTCCTGGGTCAAGTTCCCCAGGGCTGATGCAGTCTCATTAGCAACTGTTTCTAGAATCCTTGTTAGCCTGCTGATAAGTTTACTATTCTGGACGGGACCTATGAAGAAAAAGAATCCTTTGTTGAAATCTGTATATTGCTCCCAAGCTGTTTCAGTCTGGTCAATGCCAGAGGCATCGAGCCCTCGTCTGTGTCTGATAAGTGCTAGTTGGAGATTTTGATGATAGTTCGATGGGGCCAAGAAAACGGGTGGTAAAAGGAATGATATATAGCACGTCCCACCCCAGTCTAAGGGCAGTTGTACATAGGCTGTCTGGCCACAAATAAAGTAGGTGTGTCGTGATGCTCTGAAGTAAGACTTTCCTTTGTCTTTAAACACCAGTATAGTGTTACACTCGCTGTGCCCCAAATGTACAGAGCCTTCTTTTCTGACACACAAGTTCCCCTTTACTGGCAGGACTGTGATTGAGGATGGACCTAAATTGTGTATGGGCTTGACATTCAACACTATAAAGTCGAGGGTCGCATTTCCTTGCAGATACTCTTCATTTTCTAGATCTGTACCTTTCCTTTGGGGAAAACCTTCTTCATCTGGGAAACATGCTTTATTCATGACTTCATTCAAATTTCCCCATACCCAGTCGCCCCTACACTCCTTGTCTTGACATTCTTTGGCATCACCGTTGATAGATGTCATTAAGGCAAACCATGCTCCGCAAGAACCATTATGGGAGAATGGAAATTAGAAAAGAGGCAACACTCCCTTTACCTTCTGATACGGGGGAAGTCGGCCACAGACCCAGCAGTCTGTAGCATTGCTAGTCTGATGTGAATGGTGCAGCATCTGAATAAAGGTATTGTTGCTTAAGGCAAGTCGATATGATAGCTCATGGGATGGCAGATCACTAAATGTGTGCTTTATGGTATCATTAGTAGAAGAGTGTAAGAGTGAGGCAATAGGAGGAAAAATAGCATGTAGTATTAAGCTGATACATATCATCGTGATGCACAGAAGAAATAAAAAAAACAAAGTCACTATACATCTACCACGTAATATTTTACAGTATTTGCTTTTCATCTTGCTCTTTTTCTCATCAGTAGTATCCAAGATCTTATGCAAGCCAGAATACATGTTCAACCGCTTCACCACCTAGTGGATTTAATTGATCAAACGGGTTCTGACTTTTTAGATCTAAGTTTAGCTTTGTACTCCTGCTGGGGAGTCTCCTCTAGTAAAGGGGGCTCAAAGTCTGAAAAGTTTATGTCCTTTTTAAACGAATCGTTATTTCCAAAGTAGCGTTTACAATGATGAAGATGAACCCATCCTTTCCGTCCTTCGACTTTAACAGCGGTCCTCGTGGTCAATAATACCAACTTGGGCGTCTTCCACCTTGGCTCAAGAGGGCTCGTTCTATCAAAGTTCCGTATGACTACGTAATCCCCAGGAACGAGGGAATGTTCCTTGACCTGGGTGTTGTCAGGGAAGGCGGCAGCAACCTGCGAACGACAAGAGAGTAGTGCAGACATCAAGGAAGCCAGGTAATCTGTCAGCATGTTACTATCAACATCAGTGATCTTTTTAGGCATTGGAGTGCCCCACATATTCGGTGGTCTACCAAAGACCACTTCATAGGGAGATAAGCCTGTTCTAGAATGGGCTACCATTCGCATGTAAAAGAGGGCAACGGGCAGGGCTACCATCCAATCTACACCTTTGTCTGCGCAAATCTTTGCTAGTTTTATCTTTAAGGTCTGATTATGTCTTTCCACAAGGCCTGCTGCCTCAGGATGTCGTACACAATGGAACTTCCAGGTATACCCTAACAGAAGGGACACCTGTTTCATGAGTTCAGAGGAGAAAGGCTGACCGTTGTCGGAATATACGACACGCGGTAATCCATAACGTGGAAAAAACTCTCGTACCAATTGTCTGGCGGTAGTTACAGCAGTATAATCAGGAACTGGATAGGCCTCTGTCCATCTTGATAGTGAACATACTACTACCAGGACATATTTGTAACCTCTACATCTGTCCATTTGGATATAATCCATTTGGAGGACTTCAAAATGATGGTCAGGTGGATGGAATCCACCTTGTTCCATTGGAATGCCTTTACCTGGATTGAATTGGCAACAGATCATACATGTTCTGACCTTTTGTTTCGCTGCTGCACGCAGGTGCTTGTTGAACCATATATTCTGTAAGCTGTCTAGCATTGCTTTCTCTCCTAAGTGTGCAGGACTATGTGCGGTATTTATGATCACTTGTACCATCGCATCAGGAAGAAACCATGTTTCTTTGCCCTTAGTCATCCAACCCTGATCAGTCAGTACCCCTCCTTGTTCCGACCATTTCTTCAATTCGTCTAGAGTAGCATGTGTCTGTATGTCTTGTACATCCTTGGAAGGATCCCTGACTGTCATGGCTTTGGTCATTGATGGTACCTGTGATTTCGTCATGTCTAGTGGGGTCTGAGCTGTCTGTTTAGCTGTTCGGTCTGCCAGATCATTGCCTTGAGAAATGGTATCTGTGGCTTTAGTGTGTGCTTTGCATTTCAGGATAGCTATCGCTGTTGGTAAATGTATAGCATCTAGAAGGGCTTGAATAAGGGGGCCATGCTGTATCTTGGCCCCGTGAGAGGTCAAGAAACCTCTTTCCCTCCATAGTACTCCGAAGTCATGAACTACCCCATATGCGTATTGTGAGTCAGTGTAAATGTTTACTCTCAGGTGCTTAGCTCTTATGCACGCTTGTGTCAGAGCGATGAGCTCTGCTGCTTGTGCTGACAGTATGTCTATTGTTAGAGTCGGGGATCTCTGGTTGGCGCAAGGTTGCCCTTGTGTCAAGCAGGAACCCTCTCCTCCACGTCAGGGCGCAGGATAACCCCTCGCGAATGACCCTTGCTCACCCTCTAGGTGCGTGGCGTGAGCAGCCAAGGCGATTCCTCAGGCGTTGTTGGTTAAGCACTTACAATCGTACACACAGTAAATACATCAATCCCCCCAGAAACGGACACCAGACTTGGATATATATAAAAATACGATTCTTTATGTCAAAATAAGGTATATATATCTCAACAGACTTATCACAAGACCAATAACGTTTTCGCTAGGCCACCAGGTTATACAGCAGGCAAATGATCTTGTTTGTAGCTTCAAATGGATGGTTCGTAGTCTCTTTACTTGTAGTTCCAGTACTCACAGAGATCGGTTCCTGTGAACGGGGAAATAAGGCGTTGCGGGCCCCGAGCCCGATACTGGAACTTCCTTAGTGATGTGGAGAGTCGGCACAGGTCGGTGCGACTCTCGGCTTGGGAAGTGTTCTCGGGTCCTCAATCAGCAGGTGTGGGCACGTAGGCAGGCGCGGCCAGCGACCCTTTAGCACGGCGGTGCAGGAGGGTCTCCACAGCGGAGGCGGCGCGGCCTGAGATGTCCGGGGATAGCGAAGCGGGGTCGCAGGGCACGGTCAGTGCAGCTGGATGACCCGGCGTAGATCACAGTCGTCGGACGGCTTCCGGCGGGAGGGGTGATAGCGCGGTCAGCGCGCTCCCGTAGCAGGCGGTGACAGGGATGCAGGCGGCCTGGCCCGGGGACAGAGAGCGGCTCGGGACGGAGCGGGGCTCTCACGGGTTTGAGGCAGGCGAGCTTCGGAGTGTCACGGCCCTAGGAGGGGCGATGAGGGGCGCAGTCTCTTTTCCAGCGGGATGCACACACGGCTCGAATTGGAGGACGAGCAAGAAGCACAGAGAACCCACTGTTCCTGGGGTTCAGTTCAGGGGGCAAGCTCAGATCAAGCCCTTGGAGAATGTTCAAGCACAAAGTAGCAAAGTCTTTTCAGTAAGTCTCTTCCTCTCCTCTCTCAGCAAGGCAAGCAGCAGGCCAGCTCCTCCGGCGTCTTCTTCTCCTTCTAGTCGGGCAGAGGTTCTTTGTGGTAAACAGGATTCTGATTTCTTAGGAGCCAGGCTCCTACTTTTATACACCAATTCTTTTGTTCTTTAGCGCCAGGGGGCCTAGGCCTGGCTCAGTCCAGTTCTGGAGCACTTTGTTATGGTGACTCTGCTCTTTCCTTTCAGCAGCAGGGCAGAGACATCAGCCGCCCCACAGGGGGTGGCGCCGGCTTTGTGGTGGCAGAGCACAGGTCTATTCAAGAGTCAAGGTGTACTCCTCCCACCCATCCAGGTGTAATCTCTCTACCCACCACCTGGCAGCCAACCTGTCTCTGGGGATTCCCCAACCCTGCTCCTTACTGTTGCTGGGCAGAACACACACACATACAGCAGAGGCGGACTGAGATGGTCAGGTCAGTAAATACTAACTTTCTAAAAGTAGTATTTACAAACCCAGGATATTAAAATAAACTTGACTACAAGAAGTATTTTATCATCCTGAGTTCAGGCATACTAAACTTGACACTTCTACCATGCTCTCTGAGTCCACTGGGGTCACAGCGTTGGCGTGATCCCAGCAGCCCATTCTGGCCTATGGAGAGCAGGTAGCCTTCAATAGTGAAGAACGAAAATGGCTGTAATTCACTACTAAGACATGCCACACACATCAGGGCATGTCCTACCTTATGCCTACAATGCACCCTGCCCTTGGGCCTACCAGAGGGGTGGCTAATATGTAGGTAAGGGAAGGTTTAGGGACTGGCAAGTGGGGGCCCTTGCGCAGTCAGCGCGACGGTCCCGGACCGCGCACAGGGTCTGCGGTGGCAGGCCCTAGACACACTTTACAAGGCCGCTTCCGTGGGTGGCGCAACCAGCGCTGCAAGCCCACCAGCAGCATTGGCATTCACAAGCCCTGGCACCCCTGGTGCACTTTACTGGGGACTGACAGTGAATCCAATAACCCAATCATGGACATCAATTACAGGTACACTTTACTTAGGGAGCACTTGCACCGCGGCACGGATTAGCCGTGGCGCAGTGCCCTGAGCGGACAACACCAGCAAAACAGTCGAGGCACACCATAAAAAAGTGGAAGGGAAACTCACGCCAAGGTGCCAGGTCTAACACGTGTCCCCTCCAGCTGAAATGTGGGGAGAACTACCCTTGCCCAGGGGGTTCCTCGTCACTAAGGCGGAAATACCTGGACAGACCGTCAGCGTTGGCGTGATCTGTACCAGGACGGTGTTCCACCGTAAAGTCCATACCCTGTAGGGAGATGGACCACCTCAACAGCTTCGGGTTTTCACCCCTCATTTGCATCAACCATCTGAGGGGCCTGTGGTCCGTCTGAACCCGGAAGTGAGACCCAAACAAGTAGGGTCTTAGCTTCTTCAGCGCCCAGACCACAGCAAATGCTTCTCGCTCAATTGCACTCCACCTACTTTCCCGTGGAAGTAACCTCCTACTGATGAAGGCTACGGGTTGGTCCCAGCCCTCCTCAGTCATCTGTGAGAGAACAGCCCCCACACCATGCTCTGAAGCGTCTGTCTGTACTAGGAATTCCTTGGAGAAGTCAGGGGCCAAGAGCACGGGCGCCGTGCACATGGCCGTCTTCAGGGTGTCGAAAGCTTTCTGACAGGTGTCAGTCCAAATCACGTTCCTGGGCTGCTTCTTCGAAGTCAGCTCTGTCAAGGGGGCAACGATCGTTCCATAGCCCTTGACAAACCTCCTGTAGTACCCAGTGAGCCCCAGGAAGGCCCTCACTGCGGTCTGCGTCTTGGGGGGTTCCCAAGCCAGGATGGTTTCAATTTTGGGTTGCAAGGGTGCCACCTTGCCACTCCCCACTTGGTGTCCCAAGTACACCACGGAACCCTGCCCGATCTGGCACTTGCTTGCCTTGATCGTGAGGCCTGCTCGGCGCAGCGCCATCAACACTTCCCAGAGGTGGCGCAGGTGTTCAGGCCAGGTGGCACTGAACACTGCGATGTCATCCAGGTAGGCGGCACTGAACGCATCCAGCCCAACCAGTACCTGGTTGACCAACCTCTGGAAGGTGGCAGGGGCATTCTTCATCCCAAATGGCATGACTCGGAACTGGAAGTGCCCATCTGGTGTAGAGAATGCTGACCTCTCTTTGGCCCCATCGGTCAAGGCGATCTGCCAGTACCCAGACGTTAAATCAAACGTGCTGAGGAACCGGGCAGCCCCCAGCCGATCAATGAGCTCATCAGCTCTGGGGATGGGGTGCGCGTCAGTCTTCGTGACTGAATTGAGTCCTCTGTAGTCCACACAGAACCGGAGTTCAGGTGTGGCTCCCGGCGCAGCAGCCTTTGGGACCAAGACCACGGGGCTGGACCAAGGACTGCTGGAGGACTCAACCACCCCTAGCGCAAGCATTTTGGAGACCTCCTCCTTGATGCAAGCTCTGACCCTGTCAGTTACCCTGTAAGCCTTGTGCTTCACAGGTAAGCTGTCTCCTGTGTCCACATCATGGACGCACCAATCTGTGACACCAGGAACCAGGGAGAATCGGTCGGAAAATTGTCCCAGCAAGTGGCGGCAATCTTCCTGTTGTTCGGGCGTCAGGGTGGGTGAGAGGTTAACTCCATCCACTGACCCATCTTTCTCAGAGGCCACTAAGAGGTCAGGAAGGGGCTCGGTCTCCTCTTCCATTCCATCATCAGTGGCCAGCAGCATGCCCACTTCGGTCCTCTCTAAGTGGGGCTTAAGGCGGTTAACATGTAGGACCCTCAAAGGGTTCCTGGGAGTCTGCATGTCCACCAAGTAGGTGATAGGACTTTTGCGCTCCACAACCTCAAATGGACCTGTCCACTTATCCTGAAGTGCACAAGGCTCCACTGGGGCCAAGACCCACACCTTTTGTCCAGGTTGAAGCTCTACCAGAGTGGCATTCCGGTCGTACCACCGCTTCATCTCCTCCTGGCTGGCTTCCAGATTTGCCTCAGCAAGTTGCCTGAAACGCCGAGTCTGGTTTCGGAAGGCCAGCATGTAACTATATACATTCTGGGGAGGTTTCCTGGGAGATTGCTCCCAGCCTTCCTTTACCAAACTCAGAGGTCCTCTTACCGGGTGACCATACAGAAGCTCGAAGGGGCTGAATCCTAGAGACTTCTGTGGCACCTCTCGGTAAGCGAAGAGCAGGCATGGCAAGAGGACGTCCCACTTACGCCTCATTGGACCGTCCAGGCCCATGATCATGCCTTTGAGGGTTCGGTTGAATCTCTCAACCAACCCATTTCCTTGGGGGTGGTAAGGAGTGGTGAACTTGTAAGTTACCCCACACTCCTTCCACAGGGATTTCATATACGTGGATATGAAATTGGTCCCCCTGTCGCTCACCACCTCTAGAGGGAATCCCACTCGGGAGAAAATTCCCATCAGTGCCCGTCCCACCACGGGGGCCGTCACTGTCCTCAGAGGGATGGCTTCAGGGTACCGGGTGGCATGGTCCACCAAGACCAGGATGAACCTGTTGCCCAGGGCTGTCTTGGGGTCCAGAGGCCCCACAATATCAATACCCACTCGTTGGAATGGCGTACCGACCACAGGGAAAGGTTGCAGAGGAGCCTTGTGCTTCCCTCCGCTCTTACCACTTGCCTGGCAAGTCTGACAGGTTCTGCAGTAGGAATCTGAATTCTTATGCATTTGGGGCCAGTAAAAGTGGGTGACAAGCCTGTCATAGGTCTTGTCCATCCCCAAATGTCCTGCTAACGGCACATCGTGAGCCAGCCCCAGTAGGAAGGTTCTGAACTTCTGGGGTACCACCAGCACACGGGCTGACCCAGGTTCAGCAGCCTTAGGCCCGGAATACAGGAGGTCACTCTCCCAGTACACGTAGTGTGTTTTGGCCTGAACACCGTTGGCCTGGTCTGCAGCCTGTTGCCGCATACCAATGAGAGAAGGGCATTCTTTCTGCTCCCTGCAGAATTCCTCCCTGGAGGGACCTCCTTCTTGCTGCCAATGGGTCAGCTCAGGCAGATCTCCCAGTTCGGCAATCTGTTCCCCGGTAGGCTCCAGAGCATCCCCCTCAGGGTCTACTTCCTCCTGGGCCGTGGGAACTTCGGGGGCCGGTTTCCCGCGCCTCCTGCGCCTTCTCCCTAAGGCCGGTTCCTGGACCTCTCCCTCAGGCTCCAGGACCCTCTCAACACCCCTACTGGCTGCCATGGACCGGGTGGTCACGCACGCCCAGTCGGGTAGACCCACCATCCTCAGATGCGTGGTCTTCTCCACCTTTTCCCAAGGGGAGCTCTCCAGGTCGTTCCCTAGCAGACAGTCTACAGGCATGTCGGTTCTCACAGCGACTTGTAGAGTACCAGAGACCTCCCCCCACTCAAAGGGAACTTGAGCCATTGGACAACGACTCTCTACGTTGTCAGCATTGACAACCCTACAGTAGGCATTGGGTACAATTTGCTCTTGAGACACCAGGTGTTGCCTCACCGAGGTCACGCTGGCTCCTGTATCTCTAAGAGCCTCAACCTTCTTTCCATTGATGGTCACCACCTGCCCATATTTCTTAGTGTTAGAGGGTAGGTAGGTTACAGGGACCATCTCACTGTCTCCTAGCGAGACTAGGGTCATCTGCCCGGGACCCCCACCCTCCTGGACTGCTACTTCCTCCCCAAAGTTAACACTAGCTACTTGCCGGGGGGGAGCACCAGTGGGTGCGGTCTTACCAAACAGGCGACACTTAGGATCAGAGGCAATGTGACCCGGATCACCACACTTATAACAATTGAAGGGCCCCTTTGGAACAGGTCTACCTGTCGGGGCCCCGTTCTGCTGCGGGGTTGGGGGAGGCTGAGAACCCTTCTGCTGGTTCCCTTGGGAATTACTTTGGGGGCCTTTTTGGAACCCCTTCTGTTTACCCTTGTCCCCCCCACTCTTCTGCTGGGGACCCTGCCCACCTTTGGCGGAATCTCCCACTTGACCCTTGTGGACCCTGGTGCTGAGCCAGCGGTCCGCCTCCTCAGCAAGCTTCCTCGGGTTGGACAGCTTGCTATCAATCAGGTGCTGGCGTAGCTCAGGAAAACATTGACTGGACAAGTGCTCCCATGCAATTAAATCAAGCAGCCCTTGATAATCGTTCACTTTGCTACCCTTCACCCAACCATCCAGCGCTCTGCAGAAAAAGGTCACATATTCCACATACGTACTCTCAGGGATCTTCTTGGTCTCCCTGAACCTCTGTCGATATAGCTCCGGAGTTAACCCATACCTGGTCATTAACGCTTCCTTCATATGGGGGTATGAGGTTTGGAGATCTAAGGGTAAATCTAACAGTGTGTCACGCCCTTCAGCAAGGAACCTTCCCCACAACCCCGCTCCCCAGTCTTTCTCAGGGACCCGGTGTGAGGACATGGCCACCTCGTAGGCCCTAAACCACTGCCCTATGTCATCCTTTCTGAAATACTCCTTTACTACATCTTTGGGGATGTACACCTTGGACTCTACCTGCGCTGGTGGAGTGCTGCCACCAGAAGGAGTGGTGTCCAAACTTTTCGCCTTCAGCTCCAACTCCTTCAATCTGATATCATGATCCATTTGGCGTTGTTGTGCCTCCAGGGCCAACTTCTGCTTCTCCATTTCCATCTGTCCTGCCAACTTTGCCATCTCCATTGCATGCGCCCTGTCTGCCGCCCTGTCTGCCAGCTCCTCTGGCGACCGGACTCTGCTGGGCTCCTCAAGGTTGTCGGGTGGAACGATGTCCCCCGCATTCCGTAGGTCTCGTGACTCCTTCCAGGCTCTCAACGCCTTGGTGTACTGGGGCTTCCTCTTGCATCCAGCATGGGGGACTCTGAATTGTACACTGTAGCCTTTCAATTGCTCCATCGTGTAGCCTTCCAGTCTCTCCCAATCCACCTCATCGATTCCAGAAATCACAGAGAGTGCTCTCCCAGCGGAGTGTGAGCCAGGCATGGTTGCAGTAATGGCAGATGTCTCAACAAAGTTCAACAATTACAAACCTGTGGCTGCGTTATTTGGTCTGCTCTCACTATCTGGTGATTAATAATTCACTGTATGCAAATTACAAGTGCAAATCCGAAATCCCCACCGCTGCCACCAATGTTAGAGTCGGGGATCTCTGGTTGGCGCAAGGTTGCCCTTGTGTCAAGCAGGAACCCTCTCCTCCACGTCAGGGCGCAGGATAACCCCTCGCGAATGACCCTTGCTCACCCTCTAGGTGCGTGGCGTGAGCAGCCAAGGCGATTCCTCAGGCGTTGTTGGTTAAGCACTTACAATCGTACACACAGTAAATACATCAATCCCCCCAGAAACGGACACCAGACTTGGATATATATAAAAATACGATTCTTTATGTCAAAATAAGGTATATATATCTCAACAGACTTATCACAAGACCAATAACGTTTTCGCTAGGCCACCAGGTTATACAGCAGGCAAATGATCTTGTTTGTAGCTTCAAATGGATGGTTCGTAGTCTCTTTACTTGTAGTTCCAGTACTCACAGAGATCGGTTCCTGTGAACGGGGAAATAAGGCGTTGCGGGCCCCGAGCCCGATACTGGAACTTCCTTAGTGATGTGGAGAGTCGGCACAGGTCGGTGCGACTCTCGGCTTGGGAAGTGTTCTCGGGTCCTCAATCAGCAGGTGTGGGCACGTAGGCAGGCGCGGCCAGCGACCCTTTAGCACGGCGGTGCAGGAGGGTCTCCACAGCGGAGGCGGCGCGGCCTGAGATGTCCGGGGATAGCGAAGCGGGGTCGCAGGGCACGGTCAGTGCAGCTGGATGACCCGGCGTAGATCACAGTCGTCGGACGGCTTCCGGCGGGAGGGGTGATAGCGCGGTCAGCGCGCTCCCGTAGCAGGCGGTGACAGGGATGCAGGCGGCCTGGCCCGGGGACAGAGAGCGGCTCGGGACGGAGCGGGGCTCTCACGGGTTTGAGGCAGGCGAGCTTCGGAGTGTCACGGCCCTAGGAGGGGCGATGAGGGGCGCAGTCTCTTTTCCAGCGGGATGCACACACGGCTCGAATTGGAGGACGAGCAAGAAGCACAGAGAACCCACTGTTCCTGGGGTTCAGTTCAGGGGGCAAGCTCAGATCAAGCCCTTGGAGAATGTTCAAGCACAAAGTAGCAAAGTCTTTTCAGTAAGTCTCTTCCTCTCCTCTCTCAGCAAGGCAAGCAGCAGGCCAGCTCCTCCGGCGTCTTCTTCTCCTTCTAGTCGGGCAGAGGTTCTTTGTGGTAAACAGGATTCTGATTTCTTAGGAGCCAGGCTCCTACTTTTATACACCAATTCTTTTGTTCTTTAGCGCCAGGGGGCCTAGGCCTGGCTCAGTCCAGTTCTGGAGCACTTTGTTATGGTGACTCTGCTCTTTCCTTTCAGCAGCAGGGCAGAGACATCAGCCGCCCCACAGGGGGTGGCGCCGGCTTTGTGGTGGCAGAGCACAGGTCTATTCAAGAGTCAAGGTGTACTCCTCCCACCCATCCAGGTGTAATCTCTCTACCCACCACCTGGCAGCCAACCTGTCTCTGGGGATTCCCCAACCCTGCTCCTTACTGTTGCTGGGCAGAACACACACACATACAGCAGAGGCGGACTGAGATGGTCAGGTCAGTAAATACTAACTTTCTAAAAGTAGTATTTACAAACCCAGGATATTAAAATAAACTTGACTACAAGAAGTATTTTATCATCCTGAGTTCAGGCATACTAAATTTGACACTTCTACCATGCTCTCTGAGTCCACTGGGGTCACAGCGTTGGCGTGATCCCAGCAGCCCATTCTGGCCTATGGAGAGCAGGTAGCCTTCAATAGTGAAGAACGAAAATGGCTGTAATTCACTACTAAGACATGCCACACACATCAGGGCATGTCCTACCTTATGCCTACAATGCACCCTGCCCTTGGGCCTACCAGAGGGGTGGCTAATATGTAGGTAAGGGAAGGTTTAGGGACTGGCAAGTGGGGGCCCTTGCGCAGTCAGCGCGACGGTCCCGGACCGCGCACAGGGTCTGCGGTGGCAGGCCCTAGACACACTTTACAAGGCCGCTTCCGTGGGTGGCGCAACCAGCGCTGCAAGCCCACCAGCAGCATTGGCATTCACAAGCCCTGGCACCCCTGGTGCACTTTACTGGGGACTGACAGTGAATCCAATAACCCAATCATGGACATCAATTACAGGTACACTTTACTTAGGGAGCACTTGCACCGCGGCACGGATTAGCCGTGGCGCAGTGCCCTGAGCGGACAACACCAGCAAAACAGTCGAGGCACACCATAAAAAAGTGGAAGGGAAACTCACGCCAAGGTGCCAGGTCTAACATCTATTCTTTTAGTCTCTATGATTTCAGTAGCAGTGGTCACTGCATATGCTGCTACTAATTCTCCCGCCCCCGTCCTCATACATGAGCCGTCAACATAGAGTGTTAGGTCAGGGTCTGGGAGTGCAACATCTGTCAAGTCTTGTCTTGGTTTAGTCACGGTATGTATTACTTCAACACAGTCATGTGGGGAAACGTTTTCTGTACTGGAGGGCAAAAGAGTAGCAGGATTCAGTATGTTGCATCGTCTGATCTCTATGTGTGGTTGAAATAACGTCAGCTCATACCCTGTCAGTCTCGCTACAGTCAGGTGTTCTGTTTGTGTTCAGTTCAAGAGAACCTCTACTGCATGTGGTACTTGTACTGTCAGGGGGTGGCCCAGCACCATCGAGTCACTTTGTCTTATGGCTAAGGCTGTTGCTGCAACAGATTTCAGGCACGCAGGCAAAGCCTGTGCTACTGGGTCCAATGTACTAGAAAAATAAGCACAGGGCTTGTGTTTTCCTGCATGATCTTGTGTTAGGACAGATAGTGCTGTTCCATCTCGCTCTGTCACAAAAAGCATAAAAGATTTGTTGTAATCAGGGATCGCTAAAACTGGTGCTTGACATAAAGCTCTTTTTAATTCTTCAAATGCCACAGTGTGTTCTTGTGTCCAAGGGAGGACTTTAGTAGAAGCTACCTCCTGTGTCGTCAACTGTATTAGGGGCTTGGCTATGTGAGCATACTGGGGAATCCACTGCCTGCAATATGAAGTGAGGCCAATGAATGCACGTACCTCCTTTTGTGTCTTGGGCTGTGAAAGGCCAGAAATCAATTGAATACGTTCTGGTGTCAGTCGCCTACCCTCCTTGGATAGCAAGTGCCCAAGGTACGCCACTTGCTGTTCACAGAATTGCAACTTCGAAGGGGACACTTTGTGCCCCTTGTCAGCTAGGAAATGTAAAACAGTGAGTGATGCATTTTCACAGTCAGTTTCCGATCGTACAGTAATGAGAATGTCATCTACATACTGTATCAGTGCTGTAGTGGTAGGCATATGAATACTGTCTAGTTGTCTTTTGAGTGCCTGACTGTAGATGCTAGGACTTTCCGTGAAGCCCTGTGGTGCTCTTGTGAATCTGAAGCTGCGGCCTTTTAAACTGAAACCGAAAAGATATTGGCTGTCCGGATGTATTGGGATACTGAAAAAGGCGTTCTTCAGATCGATAACTGTAAAGAACGTAGCCTTCGCATCAATGGCAGTCAATAATGAAGAAATGTCCGGGACCACAGGGTACTGTGGCACCACACATTTGTTTAATTCTCGCAGGTCCACAACTAATCTATAGACAGGTGATGCATTGGGATCAGTTCTTTTAAGAATAGGAAGAACAGGTGAATTGCATATGTTTGAATCTGTCTCTATCACCACCCCTTGTGCGATGAGTTCATCGATAATTTTCAGCAACCCTACTTCAGCTTCAGGTGGAATTTTATATTGTCTAATCCGTGGCAGCACCACTCCTTCCTTGAGGGTGACCTGGTATGGTGTAATGTTCATGAAACCTACGTCAGTCGGGCCTTGTGCCCATAGGTGCTGTGGTACATTTTGAAGCCTGATGTCAATATCTTTCATAACAAAATGTCCCTTGAAATCACGTAAATACAGTCGCACTCCTTCTGGCGAGCAACAGATAATTGCCCCCAGTTCCTTTAACGTTTTTATGCCGAGTAAGTTTTCTGGACATGATTTAGTAAGCAGTAAGTCTGTTGTATGTATTAGTGGACCAACTCCTAAAGAGACTGGTTCTGAAACCTCATTGATAATAGGCTTTCCTGAAAAGCCCAGGGATATACTCTTTGAGCCCGAAAGGGGTGCCCCTGGAACCTCATAATGACTGATGGTAGTTCTACTTGCCCCAGTGTCAATCAAAAACTTTTTATTCTTTCCTAGTAAACGTGCATGCACATAGGGACCTGCTTGGTCCACAGGAACTGGAATAAGGGGCAAGTCGAATTCCCTCTCTGGGCTTCTTCACGAATATGCTTGGTATTCTGGATAGTTAGTCTGAGCGTGCTCATACATTTGTGTTGTGGCGTGGGCTGGTGCAGGTGCATGGACAGGCGGCGGCGGCGGCGGTGGAAATGTATCTGATGTCTGATGTGTGTTATTTTCTTTGGGAGGATAAGGACGTGGCTTTGTTTTACCTATCGCTATATTGTGTTTCAGGACCGCACATTCATTTACGAAGTGGCCTGGCTTCTTGCAATAATTACAGGTCCCATTATTTTGTTTCGTGCTATTCTTGTTCGTGTTTGTGTTTGCCGGGGTCGATTGGGCCACCAGCATCTTCATCTTTGTGTCTCTCATGCGTCTCTTGTCCTGGTCGTGTTCTTCTCTAATTCTGTTCTGGTGGTATTGTAACATCTGTAACATTTGTGAAGGGCTGTTTGCTTGCCAAGTACTCTCAACCTTCAGTACCCTATACTTCACCTCTGGTAGGGAATTTTCTACTAGTTTGCTCACGAAAAGATGGGGATATGAATCACTACCGGGCTTAAGACCACTATTGATAGTGAAACATTTCTCAAACCTAGAGTAAAAATCGCTAGTGTCCTCGTCTGGTTTCTGTTTACAGGCTGAAATAGCATCCCAGTCTTCTTTCTTGGTAATTAGTAATCTGGGCAAAACTTGTACAAGGAGTTCAGGTAGGTCTTTAGCTCGGGGACCCAGACCAACCCCCGGGCCTCTTCCCTCTTCCTCTCTTTCCAACAGATCCCAGCTGAGCCTTTTCTCTCCCACCTCCCAGTCCTGTCCTTTCAGCTTCTCGTAAATACCAGCAGGCAATAGTACTTTTAATAACTTTAGAATGTCAGCATATGTATATTCTCCTAAGCGAAGAATGTCCTTTAGTTCTCGGTGAAAACCCCCCGGGTCTTTATCATGGGATGGTAACATTTTTTTCATTTCCAGTATCTCTAATTTCGACAAGGGGGTGTAGACATACACCCGTTGCAGTTCATTGTTTGCATCCTTTACAGGATGAACCTCTCGTAGGGGGTTCAGCTTGTCGTATGACTGTCCCTTAACCTGTGGTGGAGCGGGAAGCAGGGATCTAGTCACGTATACTATATACTTGTGTCGCTGATCCAGAATGACATTAATCAGTTCAGTACCCATGTTCATCCACCTGTCTAGTATTATGTCGTCCAGCAACTTATACAATAGACCAGGACCAGAATATTGACTCTCATATAACGTGATCAAATGTTGGACCATGTAAACACCAGCTATGCGCTGTTCGTTTGGTGGGAGGCTCAAGAACGTTTGTGCTACGATATCATTATTATATATATCATATTGGGATATCCACAGGGTGGCTGACCGTGCTAATTCATTTTCGGTCGGGGTGAGGGGCTGATCGTTACCTAGCCATTTATTCACCGCTTTTTCGGTGATCTGGAACAAACTTTCAAGGGAATATCTTTCTTTTATGGCAGTTCCCTGTTTACGGTGATTGAGGCCCTTGGGCCTTTCGAATCGCCGGGCACGGCCCACATAATGTATTCTGTCTTTGTCCCCTGCTTCGTCATCAGATGATAACTCAGCTTTTTCGTTCGGGCCTCCTTCGTGTGACGCTATTATTGCCTTTCGGATTTTGGTCAACATGTTGTCTGTCTGGCCTGATTTATCATGCTGACCGGCATCTATGCGATCACTCCAACCAATATAACAACGGTCTACGTCCCCGTCGCCTTCGTCTTTTTCCCTGATCAGGCAATTAATTAGGAAGCGAAGGATATAGTTCTTAATAATTACCTTTCTATTTTGTACAGCTTCTGCTATACACTCAGGACCTTCCCCTGTTCTTATGAATGTGTACATTTTCTTTAGATGTTTATCCATATCTGGTAATTTTTCCAAATCTGCGACTGCTCGTCTAAGCCGTAGTGAAAACACAAGCATTCTGCCCTTTCCTGGATCTGGGTCATATATACATTCGGAGATGTCTACTTTTACTGTCGGCCCCTCTCCTGATGTTGCCCCGGATCCTCCCTCCCCGCCGTCCTCGAGTTCCTGGAGTTGTTCTTGCGTTGGGGGTGCAGGGAAAAATCCGTCCACGTATGCTGGTGGGGATTCCTCTAGGAGGTGTTAATGAACGTTTCGGATGCTGTTTGTTTTATTTTTCGGGGTACTTGCGGTGGCACTCTAACTGGTCTTTCTACTGGGGCCACTTTTGCTAGCTCCTCTGAAAGGACGGGATAAATACCAGCAACGACAGTATTTCTTTCTCTTTCAGCCTGCTCTCTTTTTACCCGCTCCCCTTCTTCCTGTAATTTCTCTTCTTTGGCTTTTTCGGACTCCTGTCTACTTCTCTCTGCTTTGTGGAACTCTTTCTCTGTTCTTCTATGTGACTCCTTGCGCCATAACTCAATGGCATCCTTCTGAGCAGGTCTAGATTTTCTCTTCCATATCTCTTCCTCTACCTTCATAATGCATTCCGCATCCCACGTTCCCGTAATGGGCCATTTATACTTTGTCTCTAAATCCTTCGTATAATCCACCCACAGTTCTGAAAACAACACGGCATCTAAACCATGCTTACAGTACATGAAATGTCCAGGTGTGTCTCTAGGCGGAATGTTAACTGGTTCCTCTAGTACACCTTTTCTGGTACATATCTTACGCAGTTTTGAAAATAACGGCATGTTGGAATGTAACCGAAAACAAAAATCACAATGAACAAAAAAAAAAAAAAAAATCACAATGAAACAAACTTTACACAAAAACCAGACACATTCAAACCTAACTGAACCTTACTAAGACAATAACATTCATACAGTTATATCGGTGCACCTGAAAACTTGGACTTTAATTCTTGAAACATTAATTCTTGAATGCATGCTCTTGAACATACCGGTCTCACAAGTGAGACACGTCTTTACCGTGTTCATTAAATGAACCCGTCATTATTGCAACCCCCATGAGAAACTCACCGGGAAGCAGAACTTGAACTTGAACTTGAAGGCCTCGGACACTTGACGCTGCGCAGGGAATGGCGTATCTTAGGTGGATCTCTAGAAACCTCGGACACAGCTCTCTCGCAGGGTGGGCTCTGGGTCGGGACGATCCGCAATCCTCACCGCCTCGTATGGATGCCTGGTCGCAGTCTGTCTCCTTCGTTGGCCTGAGGGAGTTGGCGGGAAAACCCGCGACATGTACACTCGAAGTCCGTCACGGCTGTGGAAGGGGGCAAAACTGGACCTTCATCTCCGGCGCATGGGGAAGGAGATTTGTCCCTATTCGGGCGCCATTAATGTCGTAAATAAAATATTACGCGTTCGGAATTTCTATATATCAATATGATCATGCATGAAGCAAGAGGCTGAGTCCGTGGTATCAGGTTCAAAAGGGCTTTATTCAAATAACTCGAGTTATAGGGAGAATAGTTCCATCACCACAAGGGATCAGGACCAGGATTCTCAAAATATATTCTCAAACTTTATTCACAGAGTACAGTATATATTACAGTATATATATGTTTATGGCAGGCCACGTTATAGCATAAGCATCATGATAGACAGGCCATGGAGGGGAAATACACAGGTTACATGTATGTGCACATGAGTGGTGGGGAACACACGGGGACACATAGGCCTTATAATATTTTAATTTCCTCAGATGGTGGTGCCGGCTCGGTTGAAAATGTGTTCGGGGATATGGACGGAGGGAGCTTCAAGAGTGGACTGTTTTTTTGATCCTTAGGATGTCACCAGCAGTGAGGGTGGTCCAGATGAACAGTGTCAGCTGGGATCTAGGGAGTTTGTGTGCGGTGGTTGCAACTGGGGTGTGGAGGTCTTGGATAGCAAAGTTGTCGCAGGTCTTGGGAGGGGGGATGTCTGTGGTATCCATGCAGGGTTTGATTAGTTCTTTGATCACTGTGAAGAGTTTTTTGCTGTTGTGTATTGCTGTTGATACATTCCTGTATGACAGTTTTCTTGGTGGTTCTGATGAGGTGGTGGTGTGTGGTGATGGCGGTTCTGAAGGCTGCGTGGTCTGCCAAGGTCTTTACTGCAAGACTAAGTCACTGGTCTGGTCAAAGAGAAAGTAAGAAATTCTGTGACCTAAACATTAGCTTCTTCATCAGCACCTTGCTCCAGATATGCACAAATAACTTAGGATCAAAGGCCGTGAAAGGCACACTAGGCTCTCTGTTGTAATAATAAAAGTCCAGTAGTCCAAAGTAGATTAAGAAGGATGTTTATTAAGTAGTTGTCATTCTCAAACTGACTCTCTCAATCATCCCACATTTTACAGCATCACCACACACCAACATTACACACCCTAGGCTGAGCAACAGGTATAACATGTATCCCTTTTTTTACAAAAGCGAGAATTACATTGGTGACTACTCCATGAATGTCTACCAAATAGCAAACAAGAGGCAAGAAAAGTGCATACAAAACCTAGAACAACATTAGCAACTACTGTGTGCATCTTTACGCAATAGTAAACGAGAGGCAATAAAGGTGCATGTAAATATCAGGTGGAAAACATCACACACATGCTGAAGAACTAAGTAAGCAACATATCGCCAAATTAAATATATAGAGATGGTACGTCTCAATATCAAATGAAAGAAAACATGCATGTAACTAATTAATTGCAAACGACCATGCATGCTAATCACAAAAAATAAAAGAAATGAAAATATAAATGTAAACAGAAAACATGCAAATAACTTGTTGAGTGCAATGATATTGCCATTTTAACTATAGATAAACAAGCCACTATGAGCACATACTCTACCATATGCCTGCCAATCAGAACAAGGAAAAACACAAATAAAACAAACACACCTCACTCATCTTCTTCCTTTCAATCAACAAAAACATGCACTCTACCTCACCCCAGCTCCTCTACCAAACCCCTAATGCCAGCTGGCCAGGCTGACATAAAAGACAAGATACAGAGAACCAACCACCGGAGGTGCCGTTGGAGACCAACTCAGAGCTCAAAATACATCTCAACCCCCATTGTCCTACGAACTGTTATACCTAAGAAATAAGTGGCTTAAACCACTAGCAGTCATCTCAAACACCACAGTCATCCTAACTGTAATACCTACGAAGTAAGTGACTTAATCCCAGTCATCGCATCCTTGCCAGCAATAAATATAATATTAAAAGTCCAGTAGACCAAAGTAGATTTAGAAAGATGCTTATTAAGTAGTTGTCATGAAGATCCCCACCAGGAGCAGCCTTCCTGCTGCTCAGCCCATTCTCCAACTGACTCTCTCAGTCATCCCACATTCTACAGCATCATCGCACACCAACATTCCACACTCCAGTCACACTCTCCTCTCAGTAGCTTTGCCAAGCTCAAGACTTACCATGAATGAGTCAGGTGACATATGTTTTGACCAAGGAGTGAGGTCACGGTTCAAAATTACAGACTTTTGTATTCTGTACAGAAAATTTACTACAAGAGAATCTTACCAATCTCTCATTCCATTTGCTACTTCAATGTCATTTTTTATTACAGTATTTCTCTGCCAAACATAAAACATACAGAAATCATAATTTACCACTGAAATAGCCCATTTTAAAGCTTCTGTTTAAAATATTCCTAATAAATCTGAGGTAAATCATGACCAGTCAGTGTTTTTCACTCCCTTTCTTTAAGAGGTTCCAATTTAGGGTAATTTTTGGCCTGATTATGAGTTTGGCTGATGGGAGACATCTGTCAAAATGTGGCGAATGCCCTAACCACACCATTCAGAATGCATAGACATCTATGCACTCTCAAAAGTGTGGACAGGACAACTACTACTTCTTTGCAGATATCTCGCTCCCGCCGCACTTTAAATCCACTCCCTTGTGTCTAGCTTCTTTTTTTTTCTTTGTTGTTCCTCCACTTTTTATGGGATTTTCTTGGTTTTTCATTCCTCTTCTAGGTTAAACGTTTTGATGCATTTGATACGATTGAACGTTACCCTGGGGCCACTTTTCAAATGAAGTAAAATGCCGAACTGCTACATTTTGTATATGGGGATGCAACAGCAAATTACTAATTTGGTTATAGTGATATATTTCTGTTCATAAAGGACCGTTATCTATTTTGTGGCCAACAAAGCACCACCACTTTTCTGTTTCTTTATCCACCATTTAGTTAGAAATTAATTTGTGCAGTTTGATAATATCTAGTCATGTCAGGCACTTCCAGTTCCCCTTGTGCATTACATATCACCAGCATTCTGGCTGTACACTCTCTTTCCCCCATATATAGTTGATAATGCAGTGTTATATAGTTATTCTGTGCATTCTCCAGCTCCTTTGTTATACCCCTGGTATCAACAAGGGAATAGTCTGAAAAAGGTATAAGAAGTTCAACTTCATTGTTATCTTGACTAGAGCTTTCCTCACTAGCAAGAAGCGTCCACACGTGTGCCAAAGACGAAGCTTAATTTTATAATCTTAATTTTATAATCTGGAATCAATCTTGTGTAATTTATACCAACTATGGTTTGTGTAGATTGGCTATTATTTTTAACCAACTGTTTTTTATTGCCATTTTGGTTACAAACACACAAGGTGAGCAAGCAGAGCGTCTCCTTGGATTCTATTACTCCATGTGACTGGTCAGACCATCATTGCATCCTTTTTTACATCAACAAAGAGGTACTGCTGTGGAAGGCCCAACCAACGAAATTGAAGATATGGAAAAGGGACCTCAGACTAGTAAACCCTGTTGAGCTAGCCGCCCTCTGTACATCGACCGTCTCCTCACAAGCGGACCTGACGGAGGTGCAGCTACTCACTGACTCCTACAACGTGACCATCTCCAACATCATGAATGACATTGCTCCACTCAAACATAAAAATGCCTCAACTAAAATTTCTAAACCGTGGTACAATGAAAACCTAAACACGGAACGTCGCAACCTTAGGGCAATTGAACGCTCCTGGAGATCGAATCCCTCCTCGCACCAACTCAAACTCCTAAGAGACGCCAGGAGCCCTTACTACAAACAAATCAGGAACGCTAAGTCTAACTATTTCAGACTCCAATTAGATCAAGCGGCAAACCGCCCCAAGAAACTGTTCGATTTGGTCAAACAGCAATCAATTGTAGGCCCAAACCTATCTGAACCTGGACGCAGTCCACCCTCATGTTACGATCTTGCTTCTTTCTTCATTGAGAAATATAAACTCATATCATCTGAGCTCGCTGCTAAGAATGACGGACTCCTCTCCTCCAGGGCAGCCTCTCCACCTGTCCTCTTTGAAAAGCTCAACTCTACCCCCCTGATACCTAAGAACAATGCGGCCTGGGACACCTTTGGCCGCTCAGTGAACAAGATATCAAAAGGATCCTCCGGAATATCAATCCCTCTAACCACTTCAAGGCACAATCCCTGATTGCTTAAAAGTAGCCCAAGTATCCCCTATACTAAATAAACCTAACGCTGATAGGTCAGACCTCAATAATTTCCGACCAATCTCCAACATACCCACCCTTGCGAAACTCCTTGAAAAATGCGTTCAGTCCCAACTCTGTGCTCACATTGAGAACTACCAGCTCTTGAACCAACATCAATCCGGCTTTCAGACAGGGCATAGCACTGAATCGGCCCTCATTCATGTTAAGAATGACATCCTAAAGATTCTCGATCAAAACGGTTCCTACCTCCTGATACTCCTTGACCTTTCCTCTGCTTTTGACACGGTCAATCATGACAATCTCTTAGCTATCCTGCAAAACAGGATGGGTTTTGGTGATCAGGTGCTACAGTGGTTCTCGTCCTTCCTCCATCACAGATCGCAAAGAGTCAAGGCAAATCACTCTCTCTCCCAGCCCTTTCCTGTTCTCATGGGGGTCCCCCAAGGATCTGCCTTATCTCCAATCCTTTTCAACCTCTTCTTGGAACCATTAGCTAACGCACTTAACTCCATGGATATTCATTTCCACATGTATGCCGACGACACACAACTCTACTTGAAAATCTCATCCCCGGAAAACCTCATATCACTCAACACCATCCTAACGTATACTCAAAACTGGTTAACTGAGAACCATCTCTTGCTCAACACCTCAAAAACTGAATTCTTGCTCGTCTCCCCTCAGAATCACACCCCTAATCTCGACCCCTGGCTGAGCCACCTCACTGCTTTCAACGGCACCCCGCTCATCGTAAACTCAGCCAAATCTCTTGGAGTCACCATGGACAAGAATCTGAATATGAAAAATCCTATCAGCAACACATGTAAAGGAGCAAACCACTTGATAAGGACACTCAGAAACATCAAACCTTTCCTTCCAATTAAGGATTTCAAGCAGTTGGTTCAAGCGCTTGTCTTACAGAGGCTAGACTATGGCAGTGCAACCCTCTGTGGCCTGCCCAAATACACCCTGGCTCCGCTAAGGGCCTCACTGAACGCAGCTGCTAGACTGGTTACAGGCACCAAACACAATGAGCGCATATCGCCAGTACTAAAAACTCTAAATTGGCTCCCCTATGAAGCTCGAATCCAGCTAAAAATTGCCACGATGACGCACAAAGCTATCCACTTCAATACGCCCAGGTATCTGGCGCAAAAACTTGAACTATCTTGTGGTGTAAGAGCATCTAGAAGCGCTACTACCCTACTCTTGAAACCACCTATCCTTAACAAAAAGAGAACCTCTAACAGAGCCTTCTCTGGCGCGGCTCCAAAGATTTGGAACTCTCTTCCTCCAGAAATACGCAGAATCACCAGAACAACGGTGTTCAAACTGGAAGTCAAAAGACTCCTGATGAATAAACTCCTTCAGTAATTGGGCTAGTCCCTTGGCCCGTTGACATTGTTCTTACTTCCAGTGTTGCTACATTTACTACTATACTTTATTTTTTTTTTATTTTTTTTTATTGACATACTGTGTACACTGTCTTCTGTTCAACATAACTTATATGTGATCTTGTATTCACTTTACGATTCATTTGTGTTCTCATCCTGTGGTTGTTACTTTATTAGCTTCCAGATCTAGTTTGAGTGTAAAGCGCTCTGATATCCCTTGGGATCTTGTTCGCGCTATATAAAACTTTATAAATAAATGTAACATGATGCAGTCCAGAGCACACCAGTTATATCCCTCTGTACAGGAGAGTGAATGGTGCAAAGAGTTAGCAAATGGACAAATTACACGTTGTCCCTTCAGAGCCCAATTAGATCCCCATAGTGTTTCCTGGAGCCCGTCACTAAGTTTTACGCACTCATTTCAACGCTGGAGCCAGGCCATACCTATTCAGTTATTCTGTCTCATCTTTATAATTTTTTCACGCAAAGCAATGCCGCTACACAACTTGCTGCGCTGCATGAAAGGGAGAGGGCAGGAATGCACCAAATGTACATTTTATGGTGCTTTCCTTGCACTGGAACACTCAGTGTAGCCTAGCTCCATCGCAGGCATCCTTGCATCATGGTGTGTGCAAGGGTGCCTTAGTTGCAGGCAGGATTGTTTTTGTGGATGAATGGACACATTCCTGCACAAACACAATCCTCTGAGGCATTTCCCTCTTTCTATGTGTGTTGCAGAATGCAGCACAGTTAGAAAGGGGAAACAACGAAGAGAAATAGAGATCCATGTAATGCCTCCACCACACAGGGCAACATAAGACATCAACTTGTACTGCCTTGCATTAAACCCGATTTGCCAAGCCTTGAAAAATCTGATTCTAGGTTTTTCGTCCCTTTACTGCCCCCATACAGGTGCCCATCCTATCGATCCACTTGGTTGTGGTTGGTAAAGTGGATGACCCCACATCTGAGCAAATCCCTCTTTGTGACTACCAGACCAAGTGTACATGACACCAGTTCTTTCCTGGGTAGTTCAATGTCTCCAGAGACTCCTAGTAAAACAAATTGGGGATTATGCAGTATTTCTTCCTCAAATATTTATCTAGCTCTCTCAAAATCATCTCCCAATATCCCAATATCCCTGAATCCCTGGGCATTCCCTGAGTGTCTCCAAGAATGACCTCATTGTACACTGGCATCTCAGGAGTGAGGTCTTTTCCCATTCGATGGAGCTTGTCCCTGTCCATATAACCAATGTGCAGCTCCTTGAGTAGAATCAAATGGAATCTCGTCTTAATGGCTACTTCTCTGGGGTGCATCAGGGCAGCCTTCCAATCTACGCCTTCCATCGCTCTCGCATCCTGCTCCCACATCTGTCTGAGGTGCCCAACATTTTTGGGGATGTTCTTTATTATTACTTTGCATATTAAAGAGACCACCTCTCTCCCCAGTGGGCTCCTCATTATGTGTTTCTCTAGAGGTGCTGAATCAGACAGGTCATCTCATTCATTGGCTTCAGCATGGAGGGTGTGTCTCAGTTGTGTGTATTTATAATACTGGGTATTCAAGATCTCATATTCTTCTTGGAGCTGATCAAAAGACTAAACAGCCCCATCTACATTATCTTTGACTCCAGAGATACTGATCAAATCCCAGCGGGCAGATCCATGTAGTCTGCACACCTCTTTTAAAACTGAGCCTTCCAATTGTGGTGTTTTTATTGTAACTGTGTTCTTCCAGCCTACATGGGACCTTGCTCTGTCTCAAGCGGACAGGACCACTTGTGCAGGGGTAAGAAGGTTCGGTGTACACTTCCCATTCTACAGATAGTTTTCCCAAGTGAGCTCAACCATAGTAATCTATCCATTAATAGTCATTAATAGTCAAAAGATGGGAAGCCCAATAGTATGCAAGTAGAGTAGACGTGGGAGAACTATCCCAACATTATACACTGATCTATAGAGGGTTTTCAGACTATCCATTGGGTCATCCCATTACACGGCAGCAATCACACCTCTCTGTCAAGTCTATTAAAGAGGGTCTCAGGAATGGTGTATTTTGCATAACATAGAGGAGTTTCGAGAGAGTAATCATTTTAAGGATGGTCATTCTCCTGAGGAGTGTAAGTGGTAGCTTACACCAGCTGGTGATGTCACTCTGGATTTCCATTTGCAAGTTTTCCAGATTTTCACCCTGGAATCTTTCCCGATTCCTCATAATATATATACCCAGGTATTTGAAGCCTTCCGTCACTCCATTTAGAGGAGCAGGGATGTCTTCTAATGTTCCAATTCACCAAGCTTAAAAAGCACTGACTTGCGCCAATGCACTCTACACCATGATTAGTCACAAAGTCCTCAAACACTGCCAAGAAGGGTCCCATCATTGTTCTGGGGTTAGTTATATAAAGTAGGACGCCGTCTGCATACACCCAGATCTTCTCCTTTTGCCATTCTACTGCCACCAGCACGCCCTCTCTCTGCCCCGAACCAGCAGTCCAGTGGTTGCATATACAGATCAAACAGGAGGGGGGAAATGTGGGCAGCCATGTCTGGTCCCCCACTCCAGTGGAAATGTTGTGGACGTCATCCTGTTTATCTGGACTGCAGAATTGGGCTCTGTGTACAGGAGGGCCACCCAGCCACAATAACGAGGTCCACAGCCAAAGCACCTCAAAACCAAGAGGAGGTAGGGAAAATGCATCAAGTCAAATGCTTTCTCAGCATCGGTACACATTATGACTAAGGGGGCCCTAAGGTTCTTCTCTGCATCCAGCCAGTTATGAAGGCACTGAAGACACTGCCTGGTAAATCTTTTGGGCATAAATCCGGTCTGATCGCAGTGGATCAGAGAGGTTATGATTGATCTTGGATTTTCTTTTTTCCTAAGTATAAATTCCTTGAGTTTAGAGTGAGGTAACCATGCAGAGAGAACTCGTTGGGGTCTCCCTATGTACATATATTGTATAGTCAAATGTGAGGAAGATCTGGTTGATCTTCAATGTTCTGTTATTTTAGTCTGGGTATTATGGCCCAGGTATACATATGTTCTACTGCTCTTTCATCCAGAGACTTTCTGAAAGTCAATCTTTCCTCTGAGTTATTGATTTCCTCATTGATCTGATATGTGCACCCTTAATGTTGTTTAGAAAGCAAACACTGTACTTCTTCATGCTGGGGTTGTCTTACTTTGATAAACATGCAAGGAGCAACTCATTTGCAATTGTGTCTGCTCCATGCAGGGAAGGAGTGTGTCTTGAGTCCTGCACTCCAGAGGGTCTTTTTCCCTATGTTGCCTTTCATCACATAATTTTGCTTTTAAGTGCCCTTTCCTGCACTCTTTACCAGCTTTCTATTTTAGCATCTCTCCTTGCCACCCTTGCTTCAGGCTTTTTCCTGGATTTCCTGAACAGTTTACCAACCCTTACTCTTCTACATGGCTCCTGCTTCTCTTGCAAGTTATTCTGTTTTCACCTTCCACTTTACACTGATTCAGAGCCTACAGGCCTCGGCCTAGATTCCTCATATTGATGAAGCACATATAGCATTGTTTCTAGTTTTATTCGGTGCTTAAACCTCAGTTTTGTCTCACTTGAGTTTGCTCTATCTTCTCTCTCTTTTGCACCTACTTTCCCCATCTGTACTTTTTGAACATGGGTGGGAAGGGCTGCCTGTATTCCTATACCATGGCAATAATTTGTTTACCTACACCATCTGTAGGTATCTTGCTGTCTTTCTGGCACTTTGTGTTGCCTCCACAGCACTTGGAAATTCAAAGGGAATTCTGGGGATGTATCATATTTTTTCAACCTCTCATCTCTACTCGTCTTCACCTTCCCGTTCATGCATTTACCATGCCTCCAGTGTCAAACACCAACAACACAAGCCAACATCTTCGGCTTCCACCACTATTGTTTTCTTCACAATCTTGAGGCTCTTATGTCGCCTTAGTCTGTTCTTTGGTGTTCAGGTCTCGGGTGAGTCTTCCGAGAAGCATGGAGAATTGTTTACATTGAGGATAAATGCATGAATTGTCGTTATGTTGTGCTGGAACGTGCTGTTTTTTGCTCTACACTTACAGTTCTGAGCTTTTCTCATTCTTGATGATAGAGTGCACATTCCCTGTTGGCAACATTGTTTCTTTTCCCAGGCAACTAGATGGCCATTCCCACCAGTTTCTACCTGTTTCTTCCTCTGCCCTCAAGGATTAAGTTGTGTCTTAGGGAGTTTTGGTGCAGTACATATGCCTGCCTTTATTGCTTTTTGCCTGACCTTCTTATTTTGTTTGTCAATCAGCTTGCTGTGATAGAAGCTGACTAGGCTAAAATGGATCCCGGGCGTCTACTGTCTCAATTGCCTCTGGAATCTGAGTTTACATCCACACCTAGACTTCTCTCATACTGGTAAATCACCCTGGAAAGTTTTAAGATATGTCTTTCTACATTCATTTGCTTTTTTTGTAGGTGGGTCAGAGCCTCTCTTTTCTCCACAACTCGTGATCACACTGGAGTCTCTGAGTCCCACTAGGAGCTGCACTCCATGGTGCACAAAGCCATTGTCTCTCAAAAACAAATAAACATGAAGGGGCCTTTTATGCCACTGAACATAATTTACAGGAGGAGGACGGTAGGTATCTTCCCTTGTGCAGCTACCGCACCTCAAAAACTAATCAGGATCTGGGAAAAAGATTGAATGGATGCTATCATCATCAGACTACAGAACATAGGTACCAACCAAGGGTCTCCTTAATCTTAAATTACACCAGAAGTAACCCTAAGTAGTGGAGGGCCCCTTGGGGTTAGTGTCTGCAGCTCAGTGCCAAAATGCAAACCTACAGGGTAACCTCCAGGTCAAAGGAAAAAGTTGCATGGTGGACCAGCTTATGACAGGGTACTTCTGCACTTCCCAAACTGGGGAGCACCATTTTTCAATTGAAGTTCTAAAAATTGCCCCAAAAGTTCCGATAACTGCATATCTTTGCTATTGTTGACAAGTTGTCTCAAGTATTGTGGGACTCAATCAGCCAGTCCTCGCTTTCTATCTGACAACAATTTACATCCTGAAAGCTTTTGTCTCAGTTCCCAGATGTTTATGCTTCGCTGATTCCTGCTGTCCTAAGCTTCGCTCAGAAAACACCAGTCTTGTGATACTAAAATATATTAAGAATTCGTTCAACTGGGATCATCCACAGCAACATGAGTTAATCAGAATTGTTCCTGGATGCTGTACTCTTTGCACTGAGGTATAATCTTCCCCACTGGAATTATGTTTTGATAATTCAATTTACTGTAAAATAAGCTTACATTTACCATTTGCCCTAATTTCCCTTAGAAGAAATGTGTTGTAGTTCAAATAAACCAAATGTTATTAACTCAGGCTAAAGCTTTTCTCACGGTTATAGTAAATGCATTTACATTAGAATAGTTTATTTCCTTTCCCAATAGGGATAGTACTTGTAAACAGCCATGATGTACCCATTAATGAAGACATATATGCCAGCGCCATGGGGTTCCTTGTCATATATGACGGCTTTAGCCAGTGCTGGCTCTTTAACCAAAATCGTATGAATTCTAGAAGTGGTAACTTCATGTTTAAAACGTCATGGACTCAAGCATCCAAGCAGACAAAGCCCTTTGGACTAAAAAGCCAAGATAGGCTGAAGATGTCACATGACACTGGGCTATCTGGGAAGTATGTCAAAAGAAGGGGAGAAGGGCTAGTTGAGGGGATCGTGATGTGACCACAAGTTGGAGCAAGTAGCTCGGGCAGACAAAAAATAAAATTAGCACCCAATAACCTCACCCGTAGAGTGGAATTAGGAATTTCTTTTGTGTAGCTCACCTTTTAGAAAAAATATCTTTCCTCGTGCATCTATAGTAATAATAAATACTAGGGCTTCCAATTATAGAGTGGGCATATATTTTAAGAAATTCCAACACTGAACCTTCAATTGTTATCCTCTGTGGAGTTGAAATCCACTCGTTGAATAACATTAAAGGTTATTAACTTTAACTCTTTTATTGCATCCTCAGAAACGCAGCAAATCGTTCCCTCTGCTTTTAAATCATCATTTTAGCTCTATAGGTGGTAGGATCACAAATTACTCGGCTATTCACCAAGAGATAAAATGCAAAATAGTTGCATGAATAATTAAGCCAGTGGCTCCTCGAGCTACAATGCTGATACCGACGAGCTCAAACAAAACGATGCTGAGTCTAACAATTATCTGCAAGCAATGGATTTATAGCTGTTTACTAATTGCAAACACACTGATTATCTGCATTGAAATCGGATCGCAACTGCAGTTTTCAAAGTGGTTTAATGAGATGAAAGTCTTAATAACACTGGCGTTTTGATACAAAAGAAGTGCTATTGTTCAGTTTGAAAGTGTGTGACTGTCTTTTCACTCTAATCTCCATCTCACAAAATATCCCGTACTGAGATACAGTATTTATTTGTGAGGTATTTTTGTAAGCGCAGCATACCGCACTGCTGGTAGCTCAGAGCGCTATATCATACAATTAATTCATAGATCTGGTCAAAGCAAACAAACCTGTTGGCAGTCCTTCTTGCCCATGTCCACAAGAAAACTTCAAGAAAATTCTTTCAACTACTTTTGCTGCCACACCAGTAAGAAGAATCATCAACAATTCCTTAACTGCAGAAATATTTCCAGAAGACCAAAAGAAGGTATACATGCACCCATTACTAAAGAAAACAAACTTGGACCTGCTTAACCCCAACAACTACAGACCAATTACAAATTGACCTCTACTGGGCAAACTGATAGAAAGAGCAGCATTTGCACTGATGTCACAAATGATGGAAGATAGTTCCATACTTTCAGTCTTCCAAACAGGATTCCATGCAGGAAGAAGCACAGAATCTACCCTCATTGCCATCTGGGGTGACCTTAGGAACACAGCTGACCAGAACAGGGTCAGGGCCTTTGACATAGTTGACCATAACACTCTAATACAAAGGCTCTACAAAGTCGGTATAGAGGGGACTGCTCTTGACTGGATCACATCCTACCCTCAAAATAGAACAAATGTCATCTATTTTCCCACTTTCTCATCCAAACTGTACATCACAAAAGCAGTGGTCCCTCAAGGCTCTATCACCTCACCCATGCTGTTCAACATCTACATAAAGTGATTACCAGCACTGATCAATGAATTTCATCTCACATGCTATAACTACGCAAATGAAATACAAACACTACTTAAAGTGGAAAGCCCCAATGACTTTGGAAACTCACACATTTTCAGTTCAGAAAAAGTTTTATTGAAAGAATATGCTCAAATGTTACAAAATAAAAGAAAAATAAGAAAAGCTAACAATTAGAAGTACATATCATGTTAAGTAATGACGAAAACATAGGTTGTAATATCAAACATCAAAAATTGAGAATAGTTATAAGCAAAAACTGGCAATTGATATGAAATAAGGCAATAAAAAGGGATATGGAATATACATTACAAGCATAAGAAAAATCAATAAATAGAGAAAAAGGAGTATTCTTGTTTAAACAAAGAACAAGAAGTCATGGAGGTTTAGGAACTTCTTGCTGTAACGGGGATAAAGAGAGAGAGGTACGAGCACTCAAGTCAAAAAAATCTGTGACTGGACTCCACAATTCTCTTCGTTTAGTATCTAAGGCAAAGGGGTAAACAAAAATCGTATCTAATCTATGATTGTAGCAAACAGCATACCACCAAGCCTTAGAAGATAATTTGGTACAATCCTTCCAATTTTTAGTTATCTGCTGAAATGCTACTGCTAATAACAAGTCTATTATTCTGGTGCTACAGGTGCAATGATCCCAGATGGGAGAGAGACTCCCTAAAAAAATATGAGCTAAAGAAAAGGAGTGAGTGGAAGAAAAAATCTTATTAATTTGAGACCAAACCTGTTTCCAAAAACTAAGAACAAGGTGACAGCTAAAAAGCATGTGAAAAAGATCTGCCCGTGGTGAGGAGCAGGACCAACACTTGTCAGAGGCATCTGGGAAATGTTTACTAAGAGTGAGTGGTGAAAATAATAAACGATTATAAATAAAAAATAGTGTTTGAGTAGTATTAGCAGCTCTGGAGGATCTACGAATCTTCAGCCACAACTTATCCCACAACTCAATAGGCCAAGAGATTGCAAGATCTTTTTCCCAATCTTCCTCTATTGCGGTTTTTATGCGGGGGATGGACAAAGTGTGGAGAAAAGCATATATCTTTGAAGCCTTAGAATGATTAGTAAGTAAAGAATTCAGCGAGGAAACATCAGGGGGTGTGTGAACTGATGGAGGATGTATAGCAAGATGAGCATCGTAGGCCTGCTGTAATGCGTGTGACAACAACGAATATTTGGTTCGACAAGCTAGAGGTAAATTAAAAGAAGTGGCAACTAAATCAAAGGAGATGATCTGAGTGTGATGGAACAATTGACGCACCCAAATAAGACCACGCATTCTCCAGGACCTCCAAAAAATTGGTTTACTATTAATGAGGATAGACGTGTTATGCCAAATAGGTTGATCAAAAAAGGATGAAGTATGTAGACAAGGAAGAATTTTGGAAGTATATTTAAGAATGGGAGTAGATAAAGATTGAGGTCTGCGAGAAAACATAAGATATTCTTTGAAGGAAAAGGGAGAAATAAAAGACTCTTCTAAGGTCAACCAGAGAGGAGAGGATAATGAGGAATCTTCAATCCAGTGAGAGACTTGATGTAAGAGAAAGGATTTATGATATAAGGAAAAGTTTGGAAAATTCACCCCACCCTCTCTTTTAGAGCGCATAAGCTTAGACAAAGACATACGAGATTGTTTGTGCCCCCATAAAAAGGAAGAAAGAATAGAGTTTATTTTCCTGAAATATTTCAAGGGGATAGCAAGTGGTATATTAGAAATTGTAAACAAAACAATGGGAGAAAGCATCATCTTGATTGTATCCAATCTTCCCCACCATGACAGATAGAGAGGATGCCATTTGTTAGTAAGAGTAGTTAGTTTTTGAATACAATCTGCCATACACTTAGTGATTGTACCAGAAAGAGAGGAGTGGAAATTGAGGCCCAAATATTTAATAGAGTTAGGGCTCCAAGTAAAACCTGAAGCAGAAAAGTCATCTTTGAAAGTCACTTTAGTGAGTGGTAAGATTTCACACTTGTCCTTATTTAGTTTGTAGCCCAATACTTGAGCCAAAGAATGAACTTCGTCTAAAAATGCTGGAAGGGAGGTATCTGGTTGGGAGATAAATAGTAGGACATCATCCGTATAAGCTGCCATTTTAATGTCAGAATTATGAAAGTTAAAACCATGAATGCTATCATTCTGACGGAGTCGCAAAAGGAAAGGTTCTAAAGCAAGATTAAACAAAAAAGGTGAAAGTGGGCAAACCTGTCTAACCCCTCTTCCTAGTGAAAAATAAGGAGATAAGCCCCCATTTGCTGAAATTGCTGCTCTAGGACGAGAGTAAAGGAAGGAAATTAGGGAGGAAATCTTTGGACCAAAACCAAACCACTTTAAAGTTTTAAACAAATAAGACCATTCAACCCGATCAAAAGCTTTTTCCGCATCCAAAGCTATGGCTGCGAGGGAATGGGGATAATGAGAGGACTTGGAGAGAATGTCAAAAAATAATCTAGTGTTATCTGACAACAGTCTGCCCTTGACGAAGCCAGACTGCTCTTTCCCTAAAAGCTCGGGTAGTAAAGACTCTAAGCGCAAAGCTAATGCTTTGGAATTTTTTTTATAATCAATGTTTACTAGAAAAATAGTAGAAATTTTTACAATACTGTGGATCTTTGCCCGGTTTCGGGATAATACAGATAAGGGCATCAGAGAAGGATACAGAAGCGGAACCAGTTTGAAGGAAGTTAGAGAGAAGCAAATGTAATTTGGGGATCAGCAAATTTGAAAAACAGGAAAAAAATTCAACAGTGAAGCCGTCCGGCCCCGGAGCTTTACCATGTTTGAGAGTATGAAGAGCTTGGAGGAGATCCCTGTGAGTAAGATCGGATTCTAAAGAAGAAAGATTCGGAAGAGTATCGAAAGGAGAAGAGATGGTCGACAAAAAGTGGGAGATGGACTGTTCAGACGAAGATGATTCGGAAGAGTACAATGCTTCATAAAAATGTAAGAATTCCTGTAAGATGTCTTCGCTTTTGTGTTTCAATAACCCATCATGACCGTAAATAGATTCAATGTTGATTTTGTTTTGTCTCACCTTTAAATAATTGGCCAACAGCTTTGCAGCCTTATTCTGTCCACCATAGAACTTGGCGCTAGATTTTAAGAGAAAATTAGAGGCATTAAATGTGGAATCTTTATTAAATTGAAATTTGGCAGAAATGAGATCGTTTAAGCAATCTTTTGATTTAGAAGTATAATATAAGTGTTCTAATTGTTTCATTTTGGAAAGTAAAGCATTAGTATCTTGTTGGGCTTTCTTCCGCTTACGAGAGACATAATTAATGATGAAGTCTCTTGCCGATGTTTTAAAAGTATCCCAAACTACAGGGAATGGAACTTCACCCGTATGATTAAGCAAGAAATATTCGTAAAAAAGGATGTAAAAGAAGAAACAAATTGTGGATCAAGAAGAAGAGCGTTGTTAAAACGCCATTTTTTAATAAAAGTAGGCTTTCGTAAAACATCCAAAATCAAAACGCCGTTACGTTTGCCGTCACCTGGGGAAAAATTAACTTCACCCACCCAGCCCCCTTTCAATTTAGCAGATTCAACTGCCGATAAATGTGATTCTTGTAAACAGGCTATATCTGCGTTAAGTTTGGTCAAAGGGGATAATACTCTCTGTCTTTTTATTGGTGAATGTAAACCACTAACATTCCAAGAAAATATTTTCAAAGACATAAAACATCGTTAAGCATGCATATCAAAAAAACAGTTGAGGAAAAATCATGAAAAAGAAAGACATGTAAAGCATAAAGGCATATTAATAAGATACATCTGAAATAAAAGAAGAACATTTCATAAAAAGCAACAAAGTAAAAACCAGTTACTTGATGAGAAAGAAAAAAAAGGAAAGTACAAAAGAAGCGATATAGTGAAAACATAAGCAAAGAAGATGGAAAATGAAAGGACTGGATCAAGAAGAGATGATAAAGAAAATGGTGAAAAGAGACATAGCCAAAAGAAGAAAGAAAAAGAAATGTAAGAACATAATAACAGAAGAAAAAGAGCAAAAGACTTACATAATGTCGAGAACAAACAAAAGGGGAGGAGGATGGAGGCCACATGGAACAATGACGGGTCAGAAGCTCCAAAGGGAAGGCAGGGAAGGAAGACAACCGCAACGAACTCCACGAACATGAAGGTGGTTGACGATACAAATGAAGAAATCTGTGCAAGGGGGAAAAGAATAAACGTTAAATATTAAGAACGTAGGAAAATGACGTAAAACAAACACTAGTAAAACTGTATAAGCATACCAATCATGAAAACCAACAAGGAATATAGCATAAAATCATTAACAAATGTGAGTGAAAACCAATTATTAAGAACTTGAAGAAGCAGCAATGTCCATTCCTGTGGAAGTATGAGAATACAGAAAACTCTTGAGTTTCAGCGGATCATCATAAGTAGTAGTCTTGTTATTAAAAGTCACCTTGAAAAGGCAGGGATGGAGAAGTCCATATCTCGCTCCCATAGAACGCAGCTGTGAAAGAAATTCCTTGCGCCGGTCAGCAGTGGATTTAGCATAATCTTGCAAGAAGAAAAGCTGATTGCCAGACCAGGTGAGTCGAGGGAGAGCCCTGGCTGCAGATAATACTGTAAGTAAATCTGTATATTCCAGGAAGTAGAGGATAACACCTCTCGGCCGTTTAACGTGAGGAGTAGAGAACCCAGTAGGAGGAGGACCTAAACGATGAGCTCTTTGGATATTGAGATTAGTGGTATCTGGCAGCTGGAGAATCTTCGACAAAAAGGATTTGAAAAAAGGAAGGGCATCAGACCCCTCTGAATTTTCCGCCAGGCCATAAATACGAATATTGTTCCTCCTATTTCTGTTCTCTAAATTCTCAAGTTGTTTGTGGAGTGTAGAGACTTGGACGCATAATGGATCAACTTTGGCAACGGATGAGGTAAGAGAATCAACAGTCTGTTCAAGGAGGGTAACACGACCATCAATATTTGACCACTTGTCAGATAACAGCTGAAGAGTAGTTTTGGTGTCATCAAGAGTAGTTTTAGTTTCTTCAATGAAAGGACGTAAGGCCCTAATTTCCTCCAATAGGATATCCATTGTTACTTGTGAGGTTTGTTTGGGAGGAGAAGGTGGGTCCTTTTTTAGCCTTTTGATAGAACCTTTGGTGGCGCCACTTGTTTGTGGAACTGAAGCAGAGGAGGAGTTTTTGGCAGAAGGGTCAGAGGAGTCATCCATCTCTAGACACTGATATCTAGAACTCGTGTGAAGGAGAAATCTGCAGGAAGTTGGAGAAGGTTTGCGTAACTCCTTATATGTTCTACCCATAGAAGAAATGACAAATGCAACTAGAATATAACAGAACAGGTAACGAGCAATATAGGATTCCTGATCCTGCACACAAAAGGTTCGGGCTAGTGCTCCCCTTCTGACAATTGCCCGTATCCAAAGGATATTCCGTTATTATACCTTTCGTTTTGTTAGTGAAATGTCTAAAACAACTTGGTGACCTCAGTGAAAGTGTCAATAATTATAACTTTGTTTTCTCATATATAAGAAGCCTGCACAAGGTCTGAAGACGCAGCAGCCGAAGTATAACTCACTTTACTCAGTCACTAAAACCAGGGCTCCTGCCAGGTTCAATGTTAAGAATAGGATTCAAAGAACATTGTGTTTCCAAAATACAGAATAAAAGACACCATCTCAAGCTTAAAGGAATTAGGTAATCTAGAAGTTTATCAGGGTCCCATGACAACCAAACAGCCATAACAGATCCTGGTAGGTGCAATGCGAGGAAGTATAATATTTGGCAACAAGACGAATAACACAGGAGAATATCAGTCAAACAGAGGGCTCCAAAGGAATTGGAACCACATCTTGCAAAGTATTTAAGTTACCATAAAGAGAAAATCGCCACATGTACTTGCGCAGCGCATTTCTCTCACTGGAATTTCTCCTCACGAAAAAAAAAACCGACTCAGTCAAAATGGCGTCTGCTATCAGCGCTACGGAAGCGCTGAGCACAACACAAAGGATTCCCGGTGCCTCAGGCAGCAAAATGTCTCATAGAGTAGCTTGCGTGTGTCAAGTCATCTTCCGACAGCAAAACCGCTCACCATTTCCAAAAAGATATCCTTAGGAGCTTCACAGGAACACCATTCGTGCCGGGCGCTAAGCCACGCCCCCAAACTCACACATTTTCATCTGCCTCAGCGCTGTGGATCAGTTGAGGACATGGAACCATCTCAAATAGAATGCTTCTGAAAGGGAAATACTCACATGGTGATTGGAAAAATTATGACCCATTCACCCACTGACCTGATGAACTGGAAACACCACCTAGAGTATCTCAGGAAGTACAAAGCCCCAGAATTACAATGATTTCCATGCTATCAATGAATGCCAAAGTGACCTAACTAGCAAGATCAAGCTTCATTACTATAAGAACTCTGCGACACATCTTCCCCCACCTTGGATTTCCACACAAGGTACAGGCTCCCACCTCTAGTGTACGGTCTAAACTCAACTACACCAATAGCCTCTAGCACGGATCATCTTTAACAACTATGAAAAGACAACAACAGATTCAGAACTCTGCTGGCAGACTACTCCTACATATAAAGCCACAAGCCCACAACTCCTCTGCCTTGAAGGCCCTACTTTGGTTACCGGTCACCAGAAGATCCACATTAAAACTGATGTGTATCACCCATAAAGCGATACATGGAACAGAGCCTCTGTTCTTCAGGAATAAAATCACCAAATACATTCAACAAAGAAACCTCCACTCTAGATTGCCACCTTGCCTCTAAATCCCACCATAGAAGAAAAAAAACAATAGGTGGTACATCCTTTTCTTTTCAAGCAGCCAAAGTACAGATCTCTTTACCGCCAAACATAAGATCCACGGATAACTATCTTATCTTCAGAAGACTACTCACGAGTTGTCTCTTACCCAAATAACCATCATACTCAAACCTAAATGTACAGCAAATCCCTGTGTATAGACGCATTTATTTGGATTATATATATGTATCTAGATATGTCTACTCTTTTGTATAAATGTGTATAATAATTATGATAATAAATATGTAGATATTAATTAGGTCTTCTTAATAAATATATATATATATTAATTATGGGTAAATTATTCTATGTTTAACATATAAATAGGTCACTGCATAAATAAGAACATGCTTATCATAACTATCTACAACTCCTTCACTATTAAATTATTAACAGAAAAAGAGAAAAAACATTTTTAAAAAATTAGCCTAAGGTACAGCAACACATGAAACTCTGAGTTTATTAAATACAGATACCTAGATATATTACCATATATATATATATATATAAATATAACAAAAACTCTACGCGTTTCGGGCTCTACGGAGACCTTGCTCACGAGACTAGCAACAAACCACTTATTTTTCTTTGCTTTAAACTCACATCTATTGTGAAATTACATAATTTCCTGATTGGTCCAGCTAAGCATTCTGGTTAATGTAGTTGTTACTGGCACGCTATAAGAAAATAAAAGAAACTGAACCACATTAATCTTGGGATTATGCTGCATCCTTTCCGTGAGTGCGCGAGGAAGCCCTGTGGGGAGAGGAATGAGAATTGGTAACGGCTTGACCCTGCCGTACCTCGGACGCACCGCCATAGAGCGCCCAGGCATCCATAAAGTGGGTCGTGTGGCATATATGTCACTTTAAATTCTGGCAAGCACTCCACATGCGCGTCATGTGATCAAGGGCACTCTGCTGCCCGAAACGCGTCATGGCGGTGGTGCAGGGCGTTTAATTCCAAATAAACCACAATATTGCACCGAATCTGGGTCTGCGATCGTCATTTGGTACAACAGTGATACTAAACGAAGAAACAAGCATATATATATATATATATATAGACTTCCATGTACTTATGTATCTTTATATTTATTACTTTAACCCCTTAACCGCGGTGTAAATTCCGCCGCGGTGCGGGTGATTTATTGCGCGGGCGGGACCGCGATGGCCAATGGATGTGCGCAGCACTACCGAGGTAGTGATCGCGACGGCCGTTGGCCGACGCGCGCACGCGAGGGGTTAATCATAATTCAGCATCTCCAATGCACTACCTTATATCTCACCCTATAACTCTTTCAATTTATCCTTTACCTCCACTCTCATCCCATACCTCATTCCACAACTCTCTCTAATGCGCCACCCTAATTCTCACCACATACCTCTCTCAATATATCCTTTATCTCTACTCTCTGACTCATCCCAAATCCCATTCTACTACTATGATCTCCAAAATAATCCTTTCTTAACTATTCCCTCCTCTACCCTTACTAGTATCATCTCAAACCTCTTTAATGCTCATATCTCCCAAAGAAGCCTATCTAATCCCTCATGCATCTCTCCTAGACTCATCCGATAACTTAACTCTCTCCCTAATCCACGTCTAGAGACTCTTCCCTCTTCCATCTTTCCTTTACTCATCCCAAACCTCCTCCTTCTGTGATGAACTCCAAATAAACCTTTTCTAGACCCTTCTTTCCCCTATCCCTCCACTATCCTTTTCAATCCAGCCAACAAACTCAAGTGTCTACCACTCAAATTAATGTCGTATTTCCCTACAATAATTCACCACTAGTACAGAGTATTAATACTACTACAGAAAAGCACTTCAACGCCTCGTCAGCGGTAGTAAGAGAAGAGGTGAGGTGCAGCGGCCAGGGCGGCTGACTCTGGGCCACGGGGGCTCACGTATCGATCCCCTGCGCCGGTGGAAGGTTAGCACCTTATGACCTTGGGCAATTGCTCGCTTAATCTTCCCGACACCCCCAGCGCCGGTACACCTCGCCTGAGGTAACTGCGCGCTTTCCAAATGCTGGTATTTATTTATTTATTATTAGTAAGCGCTATACAAAATCAACTACAATTACAATGGCTGAGGGGGAAAAGTGAGAAGACAAGGTAGAAAGCTCATCTTAAAGAGCCTGTGCGTAGGGGGGCCTTGATGCGTTGCACAAATCGACGCGCGACATCACAGGGGCTTAAGTCGTACTAATAAAGCAACACAGTGGGTGAACAGTGACATTTTTGTCTACTTACGTGGTGCAAGTCCTGCAATGCATCAACTTGCATCACACAGAGTTTAATGTATGCTAGAAGGGTGTTTCAGCGCAAATTGTAACACAAGGCTAATGCAGAGGCATTCACTTAGAGGACGATGACCCATGCAGCATCACACAGTATATTGCAATGCTCGAAATGCGTCAGGATTCTCTACGTGGTCTTCTCGGGCTGAAGAAGTCATGCAAGGGCAACATCATGTGAAGAAATTGCACCTACCAATCATTTCCTAACATCTGGAAGCCATGGTGGCCATTTTTCTTAGAGTGAGCTGTCATCTGTGTCGCTGCGAGCTACAGAGAAGGAGATGATCTTTTGCAAGAGGACCAGCCTTATTGAGCTCAGGGAGAAAGTAGTAATCCAATGTGGGGAGGAGCCACAACTTTCTGGATGTGAAAACTCAAGTGAGTCATAATGCCCCTCTGTTTCCTCCATCAACTAGGATGATAAATAGAATATTATCCACTGTGCATCTGCATGTAGAGTTTATTCCACAGTATTATTTAATGTACTACTCAAAACTATCATGCAAGTTCTTGAAATTGTGTAGTAAGGTTAAATCACATAGAGGAGACGTCCTGACTATTAGGAGAGTTGTTTCCCTGTACAAAATATTTGTTACATGCAATCTCTGAAGCAGGAAAATGTTTTTCTCATGTCAATTTTGCTGCACCGCAGTGATAAACTCGAATTTGACCTTCGCAAAATTTGTGTCCGTATCTATATATGTGTGTATATATATTATCTACTGGCGGTCGCCAGTAGATAGTTATAGTTAGGACCGAGTTCCCATAGGAAATCTGAAAATTCTATTTTGAATAACTTTGGCGCCAGTTGACGAATCCTCGCGAAATTTTCAAAACTAATTTGGCGCTCCGCTCAGCTCCTACCCTGAAAGTCTAGGGGTGATTCGTCAAGCGGGGGCTGAGAAAAAAGGGGGGTCCCAAAACGCATTTTCCCCATGCATTTTCCGATAGGTCCTTTAGTCGAAGGTACAGCCCGAACGGCTGAACAGAATTACTTGAAATATGGCAAAGAGGTAGTCCTCAGGTAAGGCATGTGCCTTTTGCATATATGGTGTCAATCTGTTCAGTAGTTCCTGAGAAAATTGCAGATAAAAGTACATACATATCTATATGCGCGCACCGTGCACGCACGCGTAATTCTGATTGGTGGTTAGATGTCAGTCAACATTCGAATCGGTCGAAATCAGGAAGTGTCGGACGCCATTTTGTGTGTGGCAGTGAAAAAGAAAGGTGGAGAACGTGAAAAGGGGGCAGGATAGAGAGTTCCTGACCCCCTAGCCTTTGTCAGGGGGTCCCTGAAGGACCCCGAAGGGTGAAAAAAACATTTTTTTTTTTTTTTTTAAATCGCAGGGTGCGCGCACGGTGCGTGCACAGTGCGCGCACGGTGAAAAACCCTAAACAAAGAAACATTTAAAACTGTTTATAAGTTTATAGAAGATATTAACTATGCTGTTCAACTTTATCCAAATTCAAAATAAAAGAGCTGAGCCATTCCATATTAAAGGATACAGTCAATCTATAACTATATACATAGGTAGTTTATTGTAAAATAAATATATAAAAAATATAATAATACATAAATAAATTAGCATTTAAAAAACCTTACAAATTCACTACAAAAACCATAGGTCAACTCATTGCTCCCCCTTCTCCCTGCACCACTCTGGATCAGCATGCAGCCCCATCTTCCCCTTCTCCCTGCACCACGAAGCGCATGGTCCCGTTGCCTTCTGTTCACATCAACACCCCCTCCCATCCACTTTGCACCCCCCCCCCAGGCACTGTCGGCCACTCTGATACACTACCTCACATTGAACCAGTTACGTCGAAAGTACGCACTAATACCCTGTCACGTCCCCTCTCAACCACTACACCCATTCATCTGACCACAGATTGGATAGGATACTTACATCCCTTCACCAAATCAAAGAGGACATCCAAACCCTTCATGACCTGATTCTGCAATCACACAAGCCACAAACTAAATACATTCATCAGCCAAGCACTGGCCCCTTGTCTCAGTCGCCCCCCAGTTGGAAAACAGTACCTTACCCCAATGCCCCATCACGTCCCAACAGGAAAGCATCCACCCTATCTGAGAAAGACCTTACCTCCCTACTTCACTCCTACATACCCTCACCGCCTCCCTTGGAACCCATGCAGACAGACGACCGGCAAAAATTGTCCTTTATCCGACCCATCCAACCCAATACCTCTAGAGTCCCGAAACGACTTACGCCTAGAGGTATTGTTGAAAATAACCTCAAGAGGGTACCCATCCTCCACAACCATAACACTACTCCCTCTATAACCCAGCTCAAATGTATCCTACTAAATTGTAGATCTGCATCGCGTCATGCCACGGATATAGCTGACCTCATATTAACTACAGAACCCGATCTCATAATTCTGACTGAAACCTGGCTAAACAATTCTTCCACGCCCCTCTTAGACATACTAGTCCCCCCCAACTACTACATCAAAAGACTTGACAGACTAGATAGGCCTGGGGGAGGCATTGCCTGCATCTATAAGAACTGCCTCTCGGTGAACCGCATCAACTCACCGGTGCTCTCTTCATGTGAGTACCTTTGCCTAGAAATCAAGAACAACAACAAGCCTCTATGCTCTCTTCATTCTTTTTACCACCCTCCTGGGAACAATCCCATTTTCATCGAACAAATAATGGATATCATAGCCACAAATGTCGGGCAACAAAATACGCAAATCTTCCTGGGGGACTTCAACCTCCACTGGAATGATCCAGAAGACTTTGAGGTCAATAGCCTCAAAGCTTTTCTGTCAGACCTTAATCTGGCCCAAATATGTGATGGCCCTACCCACGATAAGGGTTCCATCCTCGACCTAGTAATTGCCAAAACAGACTCTACCCAGCTAGATTCGATCCTCCCCTGCGATTGGTCTGACCATCACATAATCACTTTCCACATCAACAAGGAAGTCAAGCCACTCTCTATCCAACCAATGAGAACGAAAATTTGGAAGAGGAACCTAGAAAACATCACCCCTGCCTCTCTCACAACCGCTAGTCACACCCTTACACTCCCACTGGAGGGTCAAAATGATGTACATGTTCTAACCAACCACTACTTCAACTCGATGAGTCAGGTACTAGATAACCTAGCCCCACTACAACTGAAAAGAACCACCGCAAAAGGATCAAACCCCTGGTATGATGGTAGGCTAAATGAAGACAGAAGATATCTAAGAACAGTTGAAAGACAATGGAGAGCTGTTCCATCTGCTGCCCACCTCAAATTGCTAAGAAGTAAAAGAAACTCCTACTATAGAAAGATTAGACGATCGAAAGCTGACTTCATTCGTCAACAATTGGACCAAGCCAAGAATCGTCCCAAAAGACTATTCGAAATAATCAAAGCCCAATCCAAGGGCCTGTCCCACTCCCCCCAAGCTGATCCTGACACACTGCCCAATTGTGAGGATCTTGCATCATTTTTCTCAACTAAGACTGAAAACTTAAAAACAGTCCTACTTAATGATCTTTTATCACATACTGGCCCACAAAGGAGTGGTGCTCCGTCCACACCTAGCATCCCGATAATATCCCCTCCAAAGCCCGCACTCAAGAACAATGCCTCCTGGACCGACTTCAGCTGCTACAATGAAGAAACTATTTTAAATATGATCACAGCACTGAATCCTTTCAATCACTTCACAGACCCTCTCCCTGCAACCCATTTAAAAACCTTCATGCCATTGCTATTACCCCTATGGACCAGGATTATAAACACTTCTCTTTCACAAGGAACCATCCCAGACATCCTCAAGGTGGGCCAGATATCCCCCATCCTAAAGAAACCTTCGGCGGACCCAGCTGACCTGAATAACTATCGCCCAATTTCCAACATCTCGACCCTCGCCAAACTGCTAGAAAAATGTGTTCACGTGCAGCTTAGTAATCACATAGACCACTTCAACTTGCTAAATCAATTTCAATCGGGCTTTCGATCTGGGCACAGCACGGAATCAGCCATGACCCACATAATTGATGACGCGCTGCAAATCTTGGATCAAAACAAAGGATGCCTGCTAATCCTGCTTGACTTATCCTCAGCCTTCGACACAGTCAAACATGACAATCTTCTAGACCTGCTGAAACACAGGATGGGACTATCTGGTACTGTGTTAAACTGGTTCACGTCCTTCCTCCAAAACAGAACACAAAGATTCAAGATTAACCAATCGCTCTCCAACCCCTCTCCGGTCACTCTGAGAGTACCTCAGGGTTCATCTCTCTCCCTGACACTCTTCAATATGTTTATGGAACCTCTCACTGAGCTACTCAATTCATCTAACATCCAATATCACATGTATGCCGACGACACTCAACTCTACATTAAGGTCCACTCACTTGATGACATCAAGTCCCTTAATTCAACACTTCTTAAAACACAGATCTGGCTGGCAGAAAATCATCTAAAACTAAACAGTCTAAAAACGGAATTTCTACTAATCGCCCCTCCCAACCAAACGGCCACCATCCTTGAATGGATGAAGCACATTACAGCATTTGATGGTCAACCTATCATCATTGACTCAGCTAAATCACTGGGAATAACCTTGGACAATAAATTAAATATGCAGAAGCACATCAGCGCTGCAACCAAAGGAGCTAATTTCCAGATTAACACCTTGAGAAAACTGAAACCCTTCATACCGGCCAGCAACTTTAAACAGGCAGTTCAATCTCTAGTAATTCCCAAAGTGGATTACGGAAGCATTGCTCTCTGCGGCCTACCCAGATCAACGACCGCTCCTTTAAGAGCCACACTCAATACAGCTGCGAGGCTCATCACAGGCTCCAAAAGAAACAGCCACTTCTCCCCTGACCTTCGTGCCCTCAACTGGCTTCATTTTTAGGCCAGAATTCAACTGAAAATCGCTTGTATGACGCATAAGGCCTTGCATCACAAAACACCGAGATACCTAGCGGAGAAATTGGTACTTTCGGGTGGTAACAGATCCACTAGGAGCTCAAGCAATCTTCTACTTAAACCACAACGGTTCTCCAAGAAGAAAACTTACTACCGCTCCTTCTCAGGAATGGCTCCCAGGATTTGGAATGCCTTGCCACATGAAACGAGACTTAATCCATCCGCAGCGTTTTTCAAAAAAGAAGTGAAATCTATTCTTCTATCCAAATTCACTTGACTCTCTGATATTCCCATGTTAATACATGCTATTCGCTATGCTCATCTTTAGTGTATTAACCTACTATACGTCACCTATATGTTTTTGTTTTTTGTTGTTGATTCTCTGTACTGTAAAGCGCTCTGATACCTGCAAGGGTCTTGTTTGCGCTATACAAAACTGCTAAAATAAATAAATAAATAAATAAATAGGTTTCACACACGTTATAGTTAGGAATTAGCATTTAAAAAGCCTTGCAAATTCACTGAAAAAACCATAGGTTTCACACATGTTATAGTTAGCTGGACATTTCACTCGTAAAAAACCATTGAAATTCCCCCGTTGTAGTTAGTTCAGCTAACTATAACTCGCGCGACCGCAATCCACTGCTGATGACGTTGCATATTACATCACTCATGACATGGTCAGTGACATCACTCATGAAATCACTGATGACATCTCAAATGACATCACTGATGACATCACTGATGACATCATCCAGTGAATATGTGTCTTTCTGAAAAAAAAAATATTTTTATATATGTATATCTAAAGGTTAATGGAAGAATAAATGGGTAAATAAGTGTCTAAATGGATGTTTTTTTTAGTAAAATGAATTGTATAACTGACTTATTAACAGTATCTTAGTGAATACAGTGATGTAATATGCGATGTAATCAGCAGTGGATTGCGGTCGCGCGAGTTATAGTTAGCTGAACTAACTATAACGGGGGAATTTCAATGGTTTTTTACGAGTGAAATGTCCAGCTAACTATAACATGTGTGAAACCTATGGTTTTTTCAGTGAATATATATATATATATATATATATATATATATATATATATATATATATATATATATATTCACTGAAAAAACCATAGGTTTCACACATGTTATAGTTAGCTGGACATTTCACTCGTAAAAAACCATTGAAATTCCCCCGTTATAGTTAGTTCAGCTATATATATATATATATATATATTCACTGAAAAAACCATGGGTTTCACACACGTTATAGTTAGAAATTAGCATTTAAAAAACCTTGCAAATTCACTGAAAAAACCATAGGTTTCACACATGTTATAGTTAGGAATTAGCTTTTAAAAAACCTTGCAAATTCAGTGAAAAAACCATAGGTTTCACACACGTTATAGTTAGCTGGACATTTCACTCGTAAAAAACCAATGAAATTTTCCCGTTATAGTTAGTTAAGCTAACTATAACTTGCGCGCCCGCAATGCACTGCTGATGACGTCACATATTACATCACTCATGACATGGTCAGTGACATCACTCATGACATCACTGATGACATGTTTTCTCTTTTTTTTTTACAGGTAACATATATTAGTATAACATAGAAATTTTTTTTTTTTTTTTGTTTTTTTTTAGTGCGCGCACGGTAAGCGTACGGTAAGCTTACGGTTTACGCAATGTCCGTAATTTATCTACTCTGTTTGCGTATAGTTACGCAATTTGCGTAGCCGCACGTACTGTGCGTGGGGCGCGTAGGTGTGTACGCTACACGCGCACGTTACGCGGAAGTGTTGTAGAGTGACTCTTTTGCGCATGCGCGCGAGCGCGTGTCTTTTTTACGCGTATGCGCACTTTTACCGTAAGCGCACCGTAAGCGTAACGTACGCGCACGGTGGGTCATGTGATCATGAAACACAACTTTTGATTGGTTGAAACTACTTTCAGTTCTAGAACTCTCCTACACCACACCCATTCCCCTCATTTCTGCTTGTGATCCCTTAGGAGAAGGAGCTGAGTTGTCTTTGGGATACGATGGCAGACCAGCACTCTTCTGCTGAGAGTGAGGCTAGCAGCACCACCATCAGGCAGAGAAGGAGGAAACTGAAGAGCTCTTTCATATGGGAGTATTTCAGTTTTCCAGAGGGTGAGAAAAAAGTCAATGCTGCACTGGTGACTTGCAAGCTGTGCCAGCGTGTACTTTCGCGAGGTAATCCCAACAAGAAGTATTCCTTTGGGAATCACACTATGTTGAGACACCTTAAGGATGTGCATCCTAGGACACATGCACGACATACTAGGGGCCACCCTTCAGTAAGTCGAGCGAGCACATCCACAGCAGCTCAGCCGAGTCCTTCTTCGGAAGCTCAGCAGAGCCCTTCATCTGTGGGGGCACAATCACCTTTTTCTGAACCTCTGATAATGAACCCTCGGTTTGGTAGGGTTACTATGCGGTGTTCATTTTGCCATGATCTAATTGTTCACAGGGAGACCAGTGTTTCCCTCATTAACAACAGAATAGATCAGCACAAATGTCCAACCAGCTAATGTTCCCATACTTCCTTTCCTCTGTCCCTGCATGAACACAACGGCTCTTTTAAGAGCCAACCTTACCTCTCAACTTTTTTTTATTTTTTCTTTAAAACTTTTTTTTAAAAACACTAAAAATCAATTACCACATCTCAAGATCCTTGAGGAATTAAAAACTAAATACTAAAAATCTTTTTGAGACAAAGTGGAAGAAAGAGACCTTCTAATTTCTCAGTTACCTGTCCCACCCAACATTTTAATTTTTAATTAAAATGTAATTGAAATTACTTGAAAAAATGGTTGGTTTTTTTTGAAAATTTACTTTCACAATCTGAAAAAAAAGAAAAAAGTATTAATATTTAATAAATCAATATATTACACAGTACACGAATTTACATGTTTTTCCCAAAAAATGTTTTGCCTTTTTTTTGCTGTTTTCAGAATATATTGCATTTCACTATAAATTGTGAAAGCAATTGCATTCATCATTTAACAGCGGGCAAAAAAAAAATAACAATCTCAAAGATTGTATAAAAAAAGCCCAGAATCTCTTTTAACTTAAACATAACATTATAGAAATGCATAATATTCTAAAAAAATATCAACTAATATCAATACTTATTTCTTTAAAATATCGTCTGACATTTTTGTTTCAGAAGTATAATCACAAAAATATATCTCAAATAACTCCACAATACATCTGGTTCCATTTCCTTTAGGCCAAATAGTAATTTTAAAATTCTTTTTTGATTAAATTTCCAATGTTAATCCAATAAAATTCTAAAGTTTAAATTGTACAGATCTTACCGATTCTCTGTAACATTTTGGTTTCCGAACGATTAATTAATAATTAAATAAGTCCACAATACAATTGGTTACCTTTCCTCATGGCCAAATAGTAATTTTAAAAATCTTTTTTGAATAAATTTCCAATGGCAATCCAATAACATTCCAAAATTTAAATTGTGCAGATGTTACCGATTTTTTCTAAATTTTTGGTTTTCCAAAGTTTCATTAAAAATTTAAAAAATCCACATTACAATTGGTTACCTTTCCATTAGGCCAAATGATAATTTGAAAAATCATTTTTTTTTTAAATTCCAATGGTAATCCAATAAAATGGTAAAATTGTTTTTTACACATCTTGCCAAGTCTCTCTAAAATTTAGGTTTCAGGAAGATTAGATAGGAATTTGCTAAATCAAAAGGCAAACGTTGCTTGAAAATCAATTGGGAATCATTACACAGTGTCCAGCCTTTTTCACATTTAAGATAAACTGTGTAATGTCCAGAAGTAACAGTAGGTCCTTCATGGAAAATTATTGCAACTGTTACAAAAGTTTTTCCTGAAATTGATAATTGCTGTCCTGTAAACTTCTTTATTAAAGTATCCAATTTTTAACCATCAGCTTTACATCGTTGCATCATTAAAATTACATATTGTCCGTATTCCTTTAAAAGTAACGTTGAAAACATTTCAGATTGACACTCACTGCATTCCATGTTATGATTAGCATCTTTAACTAATTTAGCAAAAGTGATTGTTTTACTTTCTGGCAATGTTAAATAAATAAACCTTTCAGAATCAACATTAGAGCCACATGTATTGAAACAGTTTTCACAACTATGTTCCCATTTATAAGAGAGACCAAACAAATTTTTAATGGGAACCCCTTCTTCTTCCAGTACCTGAAGAAAAAACATCAAGAATTCCTGTGCGTCTTGCTGTACATTTTGAGAAAACTGTGTTCGTCCTGAACATACATCTAAAAGTTTTCTAATTTCAGTAGCACTTTCTATTTGAGTTTTATCATTACTCAGCTTTTGAAAAAGGAGACTCAAATCAGAACAGAATCTTTTTCCCTGATTTACTATTATCTGCTCTTGCACACTTTCCAGATAAAATGCAACATTCAGCACTACATTAGCGTAGCAGTTGACACCAGAGCTATTTTCAAAATGACATCCTACAACCTCTTCTTCATTTTCCTTTTTCTTTTTGCTTGCAATTACATCACTCCTCTTTTTTTTCCTCCTCTCTACGTCTTCATTACAGATATTCTCATTTCTCCTTTTACGAGAAACTACACGTTTCTCCAACACAGGATACTGACCTAAATGAGGAGCATAGGTTCTTCTTAATCTATTATACTCCTTTACACAATTTGTATCAGCACTAACTTTTGAGTCATCAAAGTCTATCATGAATAAACCAGATAATGTTTTCACTCGTGACAAAGCTACATAAGCCATACCTTCTTTGAACACAGTTGAACCAATGTTCACAAAAGCACAATCTACAGTCAATCCTTGAGACTTGTGAATAGTTACAGCATATGCTAGCGAAAACGGAAACTGCTTCCTACGTACATATAAGTCTTTCACAAGCATGAAACGAACTGAACAACGACAAATGTCTTTAACTTCTTCTATCTGATCAAATTTTATTTTTAAACATTCAATTCCATCTTTTTTCTGGTAATTAATAAAACCCACAACTCGTCCCATACCTCCATTAACTAAACCTTTTTCAACATCCACATTTCTCCTTAAAAATACTCTACAGTTTATGCAAACATATAGATTTTTTTCTAATCCAGCTGTTTTGGAAATGTTCTTCTCTAGTGAATCCAATTGATTTTTCAGTGTGCCTGTTAATGTGATAGTAATTCTTCCATCCTCAATTTTGTCCACTGCTTCCAATTTCCTGATATCTTCCTTTTCCAATTTCAAAAGCTCCTCATTGAATATTGAGCATTCACGTAGAGTTGGCATTAAGCAGATGGCACTTTTCTTTTCTGCAATGTTCTTGTATATCTTCTCTGCAACTATTTCTTCCTTTGGAAATAAATTATGTAGCAACCGACTCTGTAATGCTTTTGTGCCTGCTTCAGTGAGTAGTCCAATCCTGATATCTTTCAGAATACTTCCATATTCTTCATCGTTTTCTTGCCTCATATTAGTAGTAAGTTCCTTGTACTCAAAGAAGGACCAAATATTTGCATTACCAATGCTTCCCAATGACTTCTTTGTGTCTTCATGTGTCACAGTATTAAACACTGGTTGTCCTTTAACTGAAGTAAGCTGTAGAAGATCCCCAAAAACTATGACATGTTTTCCACCAAATAACACGTCATAGTCTGTCCTTAGAATTTGCTGCATTCTTAAATGCACAAAGGCAAGCATTAAGTTTGATACCATGCTCACCTCATCAATAATGAGAACTTGCATCTTCTTCAATACTCTTGAAACTTCCAAGCATGCTTCTCCAGTTAGCTTGTTGTATTGTATTTTGTTCTCATGCTCCACTGGGAACATTAGCAAACGAATCCGTTTTTTGCTGTAGGTAGCTTCTGATGACTTTTATTAAGAAACGTTTTCCAGTTCCAGCTTGTCCACTTACATACATCCTGATTGGTTGAAATGATGTGCATGAGCACTCTTTTTTTTCATGTAGAAATCCGTGATCAATTTTGTTTCTGATCTCTTCATAAATTTGTTGCTGCTCTTCGTTCAGTTGTCTTTCCAAATTTTGTAAGTCTATAAATTCTTCTTGAGCTTGATTCATAGCCGTTTCCACTTCATTCATGGCTATTGATGCTTCATTTTCAACGATTGGTTGTCCTAGGGGATCTTGACTGAGTGTTCCTGAACTTTGGCTGTCCTGAGAACTGTCTCTAGCTACTTCTGCTGCAATTGTAGTTTCCTGTTCAATTTCTTCATTTAACATTTGCAGATAAGTTGTGAATGTACTGCATTGTATGCTGTCTTTGCAAGCATTAAATGAATCTTCATAGCTTTGAAATTCTCCCAGTAGTTCATCCTCTGAACGCCATGGTTTAAACAGCTGTAAAAGAGCCAAGTAGTAAAATTCCTTTTTGTCAGTAGTGTCGCAACTCAGCTTCCGGTGATTTATCAAACTTCCTTTTGTTTGCTTCACCAAACATCCTTCCTCACCAATGACTTTATATTTTCCATTTTTGATGTCTTCTGCGGCTTTCCGTGAATAAATGTAGTTCTGCAGCACTTCATAGAGACACATGTTCTCCAGATGTTGACTTCTCTTGGGATAATATGTGTCCAACATGTTTGATTTCAAAATATCTGTACTTTCTGGGTCATTCTCGGCCAAATATTCAATTTCTCCAACAGATTTCAGTACCCAATTTCTCATTGCTGCAAGGCCTAAACTTGCCCAAATTATTCTTCTTGATTTCGAGTAGAGACTTGCAGAAGATAACCTATCTGAACATTCGTAGGATCCAATTTCTCGATGCGATAACATCTTTAAACTGAAACTGTACAGCTTCTTACTGACAGTCTTCTCGTGAGAAATCTCTTCCCACATTTCTTTCAATTCAGTTTTTTCTGATTTAGTAATGTAAGACGTTACATATCGAGCAACAGCAATGGAATTGTCAGCTACATACTGTATATCCATGTTAGCATTCCACATGGATAAAATGACTGGGTTGTAGTCATTTATATTTTTTGATTCTTCTTTTCTTTTTAGGTTGTAGGTATTCTTAGGTGATTTTCTTGTGATAGTATGTCTCACAGATGACATAAAACTGTTTACTCTTCCATTGGAAAGAACAGGTCTAGGAAATCCAAATCGACATTTAGTGTAGTATTTATCTTTGCTCTTGTATTTCCGTCGACAGTATTTTCCACACCGATGACTTTGGAAACGTAAAACTTGCTCCTTTAACTTTTTCTCTTCTGTGCTTTTTGGTATAGCACATGTTGCATATTCTTCAATGTAAGATAACACTGCTTCATCAGTATCTGTTCCAAACTTTGGGGCATCCTTGATCCACAACAGCATATGAATATGAGGAGCACCTCTTGCCTGGTACTCTTTTCTCCAAAAGAAATCCACTACTTCTCCTAGAGGTGGATTTTTTTTATTGCAGATGAAGGACATCATAGCCTCAAATCTATGATTGAAATATCTGCAAACATTAACCAGATCCAATGAGCACAGTTCTCCTGCTGTCTTGTATTCGATGTTTTTAATGTTTGAATTTGCCTCTCGTAGAAAATCCAGTAAATCATCCCAAGCGTACTCAGCACAGCTTAGGGTAAGGAACCATGTTGGTGTTCCTAAATTTCGTAACATGCATTTTAATTCACCATGGCGTCGGTACCAATATTCATTTGTCCCACGCTGACAAGCCATCAGATTGATCAGTTGTGTTTCCAAATGATCATCTCGGTGCTGCACTTTCTCCATAAAATCCTTAGCAGACACATTTTGTAAATGTACTCCACTTTTTAAAATGTGATTTACTGCATATGATAATGCAGACAAGTCGCTTTCAAATAAAAGATGGAATAAATAAGGAATACTTTGTCGAAATCTGGGATCTTCAGCATATAGTCTTGTAGTCCGATACTCAGAAGCTGGAATCTGTTCTGGACGTTCATCGTATCGTCCTCCTTTTCCTTTAGGAAACAGCTGGGGAAAACATCGAGCTTCCAAGCTCTCCTCCCATACACTCACGGGAGTTCCTTTTGCTTTCTTCATCTGAAACAGATCAATATTGTCTCCCATAACTTCTTTTGAATGAAGAGGATGTATGCTAAAATGTTCATAAATTTCTTCTTCCTTTGACTTGTCCACTTTTTCAATTTGTCCAGTTGGTGTTTCTGTGTCTTCTTGTAAATCTTCTTCTTCTTCTTCTATATAAATTGATTCATACCATTTGTTATTCCTTTTCAAATACAAATTTGCTCTTTGTACTTTCCGTACATCTACCAGCTCCTGCCAAATCTTCTTATTCTTTGTAGGTACACCATTAACCAGAATAATTAATGGTTCAGTTTCCAAAGTATCCGCATCAATAGTTTCCATATTTTTTTTCAAATCCAAGGGCAAATACACCACTCTACCTTTTAAACCTCTCAGTAAATCTGAAGGAGGTAATTTACCAGTTTTGGGCTCCATACGTACTATGGTCTGGAACGGATGAACACATTGAATGAGTATAGACTCATATGTATTTAATTCAGAAAGTTCAGCAGGAATAGCATCCAATTCAAAATTATTATGTACAGCTCTGGTCGGCATTCTATTTTCCTCTAACTTGTTGTAACAGTATTTACAAATACGCTGATCTTCACCCAATTCAAAACAATTTTCAAGAAATATATATGTGGCAAAATCCTTCCACTTATAATTATATTCATTTTCACTCTTTCTGTAGAGATCAACATTCCTAGTTTGTTTTCTATAATGAGTTCTGCGGCAACAAATACAAGTAATATTTGGTCTTTCATTAGAGATTATTGCAAATTTTGTTATGTGATCATTAAATGTCTTACTTACAGAGGGTTCTACATTCTCTTCCACTTCTTCCTCATTTACTGTGTCCTTTTCTGCACTGTTTTGTTCAGGACCAAAGTAACAAAACTGAATTTCATCAACAACCTTCTCTACATTTGATACCGATCCACGGAACAGAGCCCTATTCAATTCATCTAACTTTATTGCTGGACTTTTGGCAAAATACAACCGTCTCACAAACTTTCTCATTTCAGTATGATGAACAGCCAGCATCCTAAAATGATGGAAAACACTATTACACACTTTTCTAGATAGACAAGCCAGAGAATGACCCTGCAAACCAGTATTCTCTCTCACTCTGCATGGATCTAGACTTTGAAGCACCTTAATCTTCTGTTTTACACTTTTTTTACTATATTCTCTTAGAAACTCACGAAATTTATCAATAGATTCCTGACGCACAGTGCGAATACTACTACAATTCCAAGTGTACACTGGGGCTTTAGGACGTCTCCCCATAGCCTCATCCGCCATCACTTGTACCTCATCTCTTGGAACCATTATCTCCTTCTCCATTATGCAACCATTTTTCACTTCATAAGCACGACCTCTGGTGTCAACTGCATGCAGCAAACTATTACTTTGAAAATAGCTCTCTTCATTAAAAAAAGGTTCACTGCTTGAACTATGCATCCATTTTCCTAAAAACACTTTACAAAAGTTTGTTCTGTTCACTACTCTTTTCCTTTTGCTTTGTGATTTCAGTACATTAACCATTTTCTCTAATGTACGCATCCTATTCAAAATTAAAATGAATAGTTTCCTTTTTAATTCTAATGCCTTTGCTGCAATGGCTTCAATTTCTTTTTTTCTCTTGTAAAATTTTGCCTTTTGCTTATATTTCTTCACATCCTTTATCAAATTGGACATAACTCTTCTCTGAAACATTTTTCTACGTATCTCTTTAAACGCTGTTTTTCTGTTTAAGTTAATCTTTATAGTTGCAGAAGGTATATTTGCATTAACTAAATTCTCAATTTTTTCCTGTCCTTTTCTATTGCAAACATTCTTTCCAGTACAGACATTTTGTACATTTTTCCTTTTTTTGAATATGTTCTTTAAAAAATCTTTTGTCTGCTTACCAGAAGATTTTTTCTTTTTCCCAACATGAGCATCTCCAACTAACTTAGGTCCTCCAGTTGTCTTCAAATATAGGTTTTTTTTGTGGTCTTTCTTTAGTCTGGATTTTGTAGGCATCTTAAATTTTGTTCACTGCTCTTCAGCAATACCTGAAAAAAACTAAAAAAAAATTCCTTTATTTTTTTTAAATATATTACTACATTTTTTATGTTCTTTAGAAATCTTAAAATACTATAAACCCCTTTCCTATAAATGAAAATCACAATAACACCTTCACAAATTAAATATCTAAAAATAATTCCTGTGTGCACACAAAGTCATGCTTTGAAATTAGGCAGAAAACGAAATTTCTTTGCCAATTGCAAAGCATACTTTCTACTACTTTTTAGGCAAGTGATAAGTACTTTTACAGACTGACACATTTTGAATCCACTTTTCAGATTCTTAAAAAAGCACATGTCCAAACTGCTTTTTCAGACCAGCACCATGTGTAACCTGGGTGACTGACTACACTCCAGCAAGGGCAACCAGCCTTAGTGATGCTGAATGTATTTGCATTACTGACTGAAACCTCAAACCCCACTCGGTTGTGAATACTGTGCATGATTCTGCAGGATAAGCAGCTGGGTGTGTGCTAAGAGTCTGCTTCTACACAAAAAAAATGGCTCCCCCTTTCCATCTAATGCAAATGTGAAATCTCCAGAGCAATACGCAATAAATCTCTGCCTGTAATTCCTATTTGCACACAGAGTCATGTTTTCACATTAGGCCCTTAAACGAAATTTCTTTGCCAATTTGAAAGCACACTTACTACTCTTTTTTATGGCAAGTGATAAACACTTTTACAGACTGACACATTTTGAATCCACTTTTCAGATTCTTAAAAAAGCACATGTCCAAACTGCTTTTTCAGACCAGCACCATGTGTAACCTGGGTGACTGACTACGCTCCAGCAAGGGCAACCAGCCTTAGTGATGCTGAATCTATTTGCATTACTGACTGAAACCTCAAACCCCACTCGGTTGTGAATACTGTGCATGATTCCACATGATAAACAGCTGGGTGTATGCTAAGAGTCTGCTTCTGCACAAAAAAAATGGCTCACCCTTTCCATCTAATGCAAATGTGAAATCTCCAGAGCAATACGCAATAAATCTCTGCCTGTAATTCCTATTTGCACACAGAGTCATGTTTTCACATTAGTCACAGAACGAAATTTCTTTGCCAATTTGAAAGCACACTTACTACTCTTTTTTTTGGCAAGTGATAAACACTTTTACAGACTGACACATTTTGAATCCACTTTTCAGATTCTTAAAAAAGCACATGTCCAAACTGCTTTTTCAGACCAGCACCATGTGTAACCTGGGTGACTGACTACACTCCAGCAAGGGCAACCAGCCTTAGTGATGCTGAATGTATTTGCATTACTGACTGAAACCTCAAACCCCACTCGGTTGTGAATACTGTGCATGATTCCACAGGATAAACAGCTGGGTGTGTGCTAAGAGTCTGCTTCTGCACAAAAAAAATGGCTCCCCCTTTCCATCTAATGCAAATGTGAAATCTCCAGAGCAATACGCAATAAATCTCTGCCTGTAATTCCTATTTGCACACAGAGTCATGTTTTCACATTAGGCCCTTAAACGAAATTTCTTTGCCAATTTGAAAGCACACTTACTACTCTTTTTTTTGGCAAGTGATAAACACTTTTACAGACTGACACATTTTGAATCCACTTTTCAGATTCTTAAAAAAGCACATGTCCAAACTGCTTTTTCAGACCAGCACCATGTGTAACCTGGGTGACTGACTACACTCCAGCAAGGGCAACCAGCCTTAGTGATGCTGAATCTATTTGCATTACTGACTGAAACCTCAAACCCCACTCGGTTGTGAATACTGTGCATGATTCCACAGGATAAACAGCTGGGTGTGTGCTAAGAGTCTGCTTCTGCACAAACAAAATGGTTCCCCCTTTCCATCTAATGCAACTGTGAAATCACCAGAGCAATACGCAATAAATCTATGCTTGTAATTCCTATTTACACACAGAGTCATGTTTTCAGATTAGGCCCTTAAACGAAATTTCTTTGCCAATTTGAAAGCACACTTACTACTCTTTTTTTTGGCAAGTGATAAACACTTTTACAGACTGACACATTTTGAATTCACTTTTCAGATTCTTAAAAAAGCACATGTCCAAACTGCTTTTTCAGACCAGCATCATGTGTAACCTGGGTGACTGACTACACTCCAGCAAGGGCAACCAGCCTTAGTGATCCTGAATGTATTTGCATTACTGACTGAAACCTCAAACCCCACTCGGTTGTGAATACTGTGCATGATTCCACAGGATAAGCAGCTGGGTGTGTGCTAAGAGTCTGCTTCTGCACAAAAAAATGGCTCCCCCTTTCCATCTAATGCAAATGTGAAATCTCCAGAGCAATACGCAATAAATCTCTGCCTGTAATTCCTATTTGCACACAGAGTCATGTTTTCACATTAGTCACAAAACGAAATTTCTTTGCCAATTTGAAAGCACACTTACTACTCTTTTTTTTGGCAAGTGATAAACACTTTTACAGACTGACACATTTTGAATCCACTTTTCAGATTCTTAAAAAAGCACATGTCCAAACTGCTTTTTCAGACCAGCACCATGTGTAACCTGGGTGACTGACTACACTCCAGCAAGGGCAACCAGCCTTAGTGATGCTGAATGTATTTGCATTACTGACTGAAACCTCAAACCCCACTCGGTTGTGAATACTGTGCATGATTCCACATGATAAACAGCTGGGTGTGTGCTAAGAGTCTGCTTCTGCACAAAAAAATGGCTCCCCCTTTCCATCTAATGCAAATGTAAAATCACCAGAACAATACGCAATAAATCTCTGCCTGTAATTCCTATTTGCACACAGAGTCATGTTTTCACATTAGTCACAAAACGAAATTTCTTTGCCAATTTGAAAGCACACTTACTACTCTTTTTTTGGCAAGTGATAAGTACTTTTACAGACTGACACATTTTGAATCCACTTTTCAGATTCTTAAAAAAGCACATGTCCAAACTGCTTTTTCAGACCAGCACCATGTGTAACCTGGGTGACTCACTACACTCCAGCAAGGGCAACCAGCCTTAGTGATGCTGAATGTATTTGCATTACTGACTGAAACCTCAAACCCCACTCGGTTGTGAATACTGTGCATGATTCCACAGGATAAGCAGCTGGGTGTGTGCTAAGAGTCTGGTTCTGCACAAAAAAATGGCTCCCCCTTTCCATCTAATGCAACTGTGAAATCACCAGAGCAATACGCAATAAATCTCTGCCTGTAATTCCTATTTGCACACAGAGTCATGTTTTCACATTAGTCACAAAACGAAATTTCTTTGCCAATTTGAAAGCACACTTACTACTCTTTTTTTTGGCAAGTGATAAACACTTTTACAGACTGACACATTTTGAATCCACTTTTTAGATTCTTAAAAAAGCACATGTCCAAACTGCTTTTTCAGACCAGCACCATGTGTAACCTGGGTGACTGACTACACTCCAGCAAGGGCAACCAGCCGTAGTGATGCTGAATGTATTTGCATTACTGACTGAAACCTCAAACCCCACTCGGTTGTGAATACTATGCATGATTCCAGAGGATAAGCAGCTGGGTGTGTGCTAAGAGTCTGCTTCTACACAAAAAAAATGGCTCCCCCTTTCCATCTAATGCAAATGTGAAATCTCCAGAGCAATACGCAATAAATCTCTGCCTGTAATTCCTATTTGCACACAGAGTCATGTTTTCACATTAGTCACAAAACGAAATTTCTTCGCCAATTTGAAAGCACACTTACTTTTCTTTTTTTTTGGCAAGTGATAAACACTTTTACAGACTGACACATCTTGAATCCACTTTTCAGATTCTGAAAACAGCACATGTACAAACTGCTTTTTCAAACCAGCACCATTTGTAACCTGGGTGACTGCCTACACTCCAGCAAGGGCAACCAGCCTTACTGATGCTGAATGTATTTGCATTACTGAGTGCAACCTCAAACCCTTAAAGTATTCCTTATTTTTACCAGTACACCTTAATTTATCGTGAAAACATAGTCCATATTATTTTACATGTTCCTCACATTTAAATTTCTCCCAAAACAGAAAATAATAAACACAACTTTAACAAAAGGAATTCCATTTCTATTATTCATTTCTTAATTTACCATATACATCCCCTCTCAAACTCTAAACTCACCTTTAAAATTAGTTAGTTGTGAAAGAAATGTGGCACTCAAACAGCAGATTATCAGAGCCACGATCTCTGTTCTTTATACCTCTCTCTTCTCAGCAGAACCAGATAATGGCAAACGTTCCCTCTCTTTTTCCACACATATACATGTTAATTTCAAATCTCAGTGCTTCCCCCTTTTTTTCAAATGTAATCACACATTTCTATTGGTTGAAAACCAACCCTTTTCCAAAAGTACCCTTCCCCCAACTTGACTTCTGCCTAGTACCCTTCCCCCAACTTGACTTCTGCCTGCTACCATAGCAACAGCTCATGTAACACTGCTGTGTGGAGTTAGGTCAGAAGTTCACCAAACAATGTTTCAATTCTACAGAGCAAGAGTGCTTGACTTTTCAAACCTAACAGCAAATCCATAGTACTGTTCTTTGGTAACACATTTTTCTGTACCAATACAAAACATGCTTCTATTAATTTACACATACAGCCTAGTTTTTATTCTAGAATGGTATGAAACAGCCAATCAGTTCTTTTTTTTATAAAAAAAATATGTATGCCTCCATTTCCAAACTGTCTTTCATTTCTTTTTACCATTCTACTGAATTACACCTCCTGAGTGCATCCAGTTCTCCTTTGAAGATGTTCACAGTGTGGATTGTAGGGCACAGCTATGTCTTCTGGAGTGAAAAGTATGCAGAGAAAACAGATATGGTGAGAGACCTTGCTTTGCCAAATGTAGACATTAAATGGATTGGTCAGAGAGGGTTAAAGTGGCACCAATTGATGCCATTGGTGAAATCCTTCATGCAAATCCAACACCCTGACCTCATAATAGTGCACTGTGGTGGCAATGACCTAGGCACTTTGACTGGGGTAGGTCTGGAAATGCTTATGAAGGACACCTTTGCACAACTGTTTTCACTTTTCCCTAAAACTGCCTTTGTGTTTTCTAACATATGCCAAAGGCAAAAATGGAACTGGTCCAATCATTTCTATCCGCAGATTGACAAAGCAAGAAAGCACGTCAACAAATCTGTTTCTGCTTTCCTCCGTGACTATGGTATGGGTTCCATTTACCACAACAACTTGCGTTACGACATGCAAGACATTTATAGAGGAGATGGTGTACACTTCACTGATGAAGGGAACAGAGTCTTCCTCTTGAACCTTAGACTCTGCATCGGTACTTACTTGTAGGTACCACTAAAAAATCACTTCATAAACACAACGGCTCTTTTTAGAGCCCCCTAATATCTAAACTCTTAAATCTGCATTTCATTTCTTTTTTTTAATTTTTTTTCTACCGTACGCGTACGTTGAGCTTACCGTACGCGTGCCCCGCGATTTTTTTTAAAATCAATAAATGTTTTCTTTGTACTTTTCTGTCCTTCTTTGACCCCCTTACAAATGTTAGGGGGTCTGTAACTCTCTCCCTTGCCCCCTTTTCAAGATATCACCCTTTTTTTTCTGAGTGAAACACACGAAATGGCGGCCGCCGCTTCCTGGTTTCGACCGATTCGAATGTTTACTAAGATCTAAGAGCCAATCAGAATCGCGCTCGCGCACGCCACCGTACGCGTACGGTAAGCGCACCGTAAGCGCACGGTAAGCTGGCTCAGATATATATATTGATTTAAAGGCTATTTTCTCAGAATCTACTGAACAGATTTACACCAAACCTACAAAAGGCACTTCCTTGACCTGAGGACTACCTCTCTGCCAAATTTCAAGTAATTCTGTTCAGCCGTTCGGGCTGTAGCTGTGTCTAAAGGTCCTATGGAAAAATGCATGGGAAAAACGCGTTTTGGGACCCCCCTTTTATCTCAGCCCCCGCTTGACGAATCCCCCCGAGACTTTCAGGGTAGGAGCGGAGAGTAGCGCCCCACCTATTTTGAAAAATTCGCGAGGATTCGTTGACCGGCGCCAAAGTTATTCAAAATAGAATGTTGCGGATTTCCTATGGAAACGTGGTCCTAACTATAACTATCTACTGGCGACCGCCAGTAGGTATATATATATATATATATATATATGCATATATATATATATATATATATATATATATATATATATATATATATCGCACCACACTCTCCAATAGAAAAGTAACCCAACGGACACCTTGGAAAATTGCAGTTAATTTATTGACTGCAAAAACAACGCGTTTCAGCTTTCGCCTTGTTCACGCTTAAAGCAAAGTTATGTGACAACTGCATTTAAACCAGTGCTATCAACATAAAAAATGGACTGGTCATAACACCGATGATGAATAGAAAAGGGAAAGTGGTGGCCATCCTAGCACTATACATGATTCAATTATAATGTCTCAACCACCAGGCCAATATACCATTTGAAACTGCATTGCGGAGTGGCAACACTACAAATTAATGATTAATAATGCATAACATTCACATAATCAATAAAAAAATACAAACATTTTCATGAAAAAAATAATATTCACAAAATAAATGAAATACCTACATAATGCCCCAGTGGGCACGTGGCATATACATGACTGGAAATATAGTCCAGCTAGCAGTACACAGGTGGCAGACAGCCCAAGTGGGCTAATAAATCAATAATATAATTGTGCACAGACCAAATACTTAAATTATTCAGTAGCCCGTTCAAAAAGTGGATACCAGTACCTAAAAGAAAAATTAATTGCATTTTAGTATAAAAAGACCAAAAATATTCACAAACAGCATCAATTTGCACAGTTCATAGCATTTCAAATTATTGGTTGTGCAAGTGTACAGACAATTCCTCGCTTGAGTTCAGTCCCTTCGGAGACATTGTCTCAAAATCCACAATGTATCTAGACTCCAATCTCTCAAATGAAGTAATTTGTTCCCTCCGCGCGCATCGTCATAAACAGCATCAATAACCACCATTCTCAGTAAACTCTCATTCTGAGAGTGCTGGTCAAAAAAATGTCGAGCAATATATATATATATGCACTTTATCTGATACTATATCTAGAATATAGAGTTCTAGAGTTGGAATAGTACCAACAGCATCTGCCACTTTAGGTTATCTAGTACTGTTGCATTATGCACTTTATCTGATACTATACTCTGAATATAGAGTTCTAAAGTTGGACCAGCACTAGTAGCATTTGTCACTTTATGTTATTAAGTACTGTTGCATTTTTGCACTTTATTTTGATTTTATATTTAAAACATAGAGTTGGACTATTGTATTAGTATGATCGCTTTGTCTCTGCATCAAATAGCACTAGTCACTTTTTGTCCTCGAATTATAATAGCATTTATGCATTTCTATATATGATTATCTTTGTTGGACAATTGTGAAGGTGATTGTTAATTTTCCCCCATGAAGGGTTTTTGTTTATACTTTATAACACGGTGAGCACTCTACATAAATAACAATAGGGCTTAAGACATCAGGTTTCTTGACGCCAGGGAAATAGATATATATGAAATATTTCCTACTGATAACGTCATAGGCATTTAGGCTTGCATTTGTCAGTTACAATGTGTTTGAATATATGAAACTGCAAAAAATTGATTTTTTGTTTTAACGCAGTGTCTGTATAAAGAATTTCCTGATGTCCCAATATGTTTTCTATGTCCATTGTAAATTTGTCTGCACTTGCACTTTAAATAGTGGGCCTGCACTAATGCGTGGTCAGGTGATCAAGGCCGCTGTGACGGCCGAAACGCGTCCTGACATCTTTGCTGGGGTTAATGACTGAATAAACTGTTTGGCACTCTAAGAGGTCTGCGCCCGTGATTCCCTTTCAGGGAGCTTCCATTGCGAGTTGTTGAAAAACATTACCGGCAGACGGCTGCTGCCGGTTCGCGGACCCCCTCCTACACAAGAGGATTTGCTTCGAAAACAGCTGACTGCATTCGAGGGCCTCCCGAGCGGATACAACCATAGGCTTGTGGTGAGTGACGGCGGGGACCCCCGGGGCACTACGTAAAGTCCAGGAAAAGGGACCCGACAGACTTTCTACTGCGACGCTATCCGGACAAGTGAAAGGCACGAGAAGGTGCTCTCCGCTGTTGGTGAAGAATGCTCGGCTGAGCTGACATCTTGCGGGGAGCATTTAGTCCAGTATTCTGCCTCTATCTCTCCGGTAAGGATTTGCGTCTGTATGTAACTTTGAGGTGCCGGGAAGGAGGTGTGCCCGCACTGGCAGGAAAAACGGATTAGGAGAGTGTTCTTTTTTTGCTCCGTTCGTTAAATTGTTTCCCCGGTGTGTACAGAACAGTTTGTTTAAATTAATCCCCCAAGATAAGATGTCGGTTGACACGCGTGCATCCCCGTGAGCTTGCTGCCAATGAGATATTTTCTGATGCCTTGGAGAATGAGGCGATCACACAAATGGGGGCATCAAAGGAGACTAACAAAGAGCCTGCTGGTTTAAGAGAACAATTCAAAGTATTAGAGAAAATGAAAAAACAAGAAACTGCTAAGTGGTGGGAAGCCCGATCCCTAAAAAGATATTTAGACGTCAGAAGAATTCCAAGGGGGCTTTGAATCATGTTGGCCCCCAGTTATGAGACACCCAACCCCTTGATGATGGCAGAATGGGGGGAATGTAATCTGGACTCCTCCAGACGTTTAGTCCAGATTCTAGTGAAATATGCTGAAATAGATGGGGCAGCTCTACAAATTAAAACAGACGCTCAGGAAGCATTTATTCAGCAACAAGGACATGACCCCCAACTTCAAGCCAAGCTAAGGGAAGATATGAACAATCGGCTGGGGAAAGAGGAGGAGAAAATAAAGGCACGGAAAATTTGGAAATTTAAACGAGACCGTGATGACTATGCAAATGGTCAAATCTTCACTTTTTCTCGGCGTTATGATTCCCTGAGAGTAGCCACGGCCAACAAAAGATATGGAGACAAGTGGTCCCAGAAAGAGCACGTGGAACTCTCTTCACCCTCCAGTTCAGCAAGGGAGAGTGAATCGGAAAATGAAGGGGTACGAAACACATCAGGAATCAAGCTGACGGTGGGGGAAGCGTTGGACGTTTTAAAACAAGGGAGAAGGGAGACACTGAGGCCAAGACCGCAAAACATGATGGTACCACAAAATGCCAAAGAAGACGGGCGAGACGTCGGGCAAACAAGCAACGTCGAAACAAGGAATCGAGGACGCGGACGCGGTCGCTCACGAAGATATTAGAAACCGAGGCTGGTGGCCATCAGGCTCAGGAGCTTAAGTCCATTATCAATCTGGGGCAAATTGAACTAACGAAAGCGGAAAATCAAATACTGAGCTTGGGTTTAAGCTATTGCCCAGAAACAAATTTCCATTATACCCGTACTAGGGCAGACGTGTACCTATTCATTAGGAAACTTAAACTTAAAAAATCATATCTGCAGAAGCCAGTATCGGAAATTGACAAAAAGTTAGACAACAGCACCAGCCTTAGTAATCTTCAGGTTTCGGATGCAGCATTGTACAATGATATATATCAACTGGCAGTGGGTGACCCAGTGGTACCAGGCGAATCAATCTCAGTTTACAATCAAAAGGAGCCTGACACTTCTTTCAAGCCAAAATCTAAATTTATCCCTCTATCCTCTCACAACGGGTTGGATACATTTAGCGACCATGTAACAATTCAACTCCAAAAACTTATTTATACGAGCAATTCAGCAAGGAAACTGAAATATTCCAATCAACAAAGAATATTTAAACAATTGATTTCGAAACTACAGAAGGCAGACTTAATAATCCGCAATTCGGATAAGGGAGGTAATATTGTACTCTGGCCCTTCAGCGGATTATCTCAAAGAGGCCCACAGGCAATTGGATGAAGCAGGATGTTACAGCAAAAGTACACCTTTCAAATACAAGAGTGCACAAGAGACTCTATTCAAAAATGTATTGGCGTGGAAAGGTATGGGTCTCCTCAGCTGGGAAGAATTTAAATTCATTAAGAAAGAATATCCATTAACACCTTACATGTACTTCATCCCCAAGGTACATAAAAGCTTGACTCTACCTCCGGGCCGACCAATTATATCTGCTTGTGATGGACCCTTTGAGAATCTTTCGAAATATATTGATTATTTCCTGCAAGACCATATGAAAAAGTTGGATTCGTACATCCAAGACACAGGTGACTTTCTTAAAAAGATTGATAACTTCAACTGGAAAGAAAACTATCAGTTAGTTACCTTGGATGTATGTTCACTATACACCAGCATCAAACATCAAGATGGTCTGAGAGCGGCCGAGTTTTATTTGAGTACCAGAACAATTGAATATGCTGATCATACTAAAATGTTATTAAGCATGCTTTCCTTTTGTTTGGAGAACAACTTTTTTTTATTCAATGGTTGTTTTTATCAGCAATTGCGAGGAGTAGCGATGGGCGCCAGCTTCTCCCCCAGCTATGCCTGTTTGTTTATGGGCTGGTGGGAGGAGCTGGTAGTCAGGCGCAAATATCAGCATGTTTTTACTCAAAATGTGATGCTTTGGTTTCGTTATATTGATGACCTTTTTATCATATGGCAAGGGTCCAAAGAAAGTGTGCAGAATTTTGTAGAAGATATCAATTGCAATGATTTTAATCTCTCTTTTACATCAAATGTGAGTAATGAGACAGTGACATTTTTAGATGTACAGGTTTTAGTAAATAACAACATTTTAACAACTACCCTTTTTAGAAAACCCACGGCAGGCAACACACTCCTTCATGCCACTAGCTCACATCCCCCACATCTTATTAGGAGTACACCCTATGGGGAGATGCTCCGTATCCGGCGTATATGCAGTAATCCTCAGGATATGGAAATAAAACAAAAAGAATGTATGATGAGGTTTTTGGCTAGAGGGTATAGTTTTGAAGTTGTGGAAGCTGCCATGAAAAGATCCCAACTAAAACCGAGAGAGGAAATTTTGGAATATAGAAAAAAAGATATAAAGGAGGCATCAAACACCGACAAGGCACCAGTACGCCTTATCCTAACATATTCCAAACAAGAAAAGGAATTGAGGAATATTATGAGAAAGCATTGGCATTTCATACGTGAAGACCCAGTAATCGGGTGCTATATGCCACTCAATCCCTCTATCACTTTCCGAAAAGCTAGGAGTATGGGCAATATGTTGACTGGTAACAGTCAAGATACTTTTAAAAAACAAATGTGGTTGCCTATAAGAAATGGTTTTTTTAAATGCTCTACATGCAAGGCGTGCCAATTTGGTATAAATACCAAAACTTATTGCACTACATTCCCGGGTATACAACGGGAAATCAAACAACATTTGACATGCAAAATGGACCATTGTGTTTATGTCCTGGAATGTGACTGCTCTTTGAAGTACATTGGCAGCACAAAGTTGGCAGTGCATAAACGCATTTTGCAGCATATTAGAGCTATCATCAATAAGGATCAGAATTATCCCATGGCTAGGCATTTTGAAAAGGTACACAACAGTGACCCCAAATGCCTCAAATATTTTGCTATCGAATCAGTACCCTTGAGGAAACGAGGTGGCAATAGGGAGGCAACACTTCGCCGTTTGGAAACCCAATATATTCTAGAGTTCGATTCCAAATGGCCGGGTGGCCTCAATGCCACGGAGGATCTTTATACCTTTCTCTAAACTTCATATAAATATAGGTAACCTTTCTCTTGACTGTTGATATTGCCCTTTTCTCAACTTTTACTCTTAGCAATACAGGTAATATACATTTTTGGGACTCTCTGTGTTGATTTTAATGATTGGTTTTAAGGATACGCAGGGTAGTATTTAATATTTTTATACCCAGTTCCTTTTATTGATCATTTTAATTATGTCACTGGTTCTTTTCTATTATATATTCTCCATCTTTACCTGCCACTTATGACGAATATGACTGTAACCTACTGTTTAGCGGTATGCAAATATCTTTTCTCTTTTTATATATTTATATAACAGGATTGTTTTATACTTCTCATGTTTAGTCTCCATCAATTGATGGTCCATGTTATCTTGCACTAGTAGTACTTGTCACCTTAGGTTATCTAGTACTGTTGCATTATGCACTTTATCTGATACTATATCTAGAATATAGAGTTCTAGAGTTGGACTAGTACCAACAGCATCCGCCACTTTAGGTTATCTAGTACTGTTGCATTATGCACTTTATCTGATACTATACTCTGAATATAGAGTTCTAAAGTTGGACCAGCACTAGTAGCATTTGTCACTTTATGTTATCAAGTACTGTTGCATTTTTGGACTTTATTTAGATTTTATATTTAAAACATAGAGTTGGACTATTGTATTAGTATGATCGCTTTGTCTCTGCATCAAATAGCACTAGTCACTTTTTGTCCTCGAATTATAATAGCATTTATGTATTTCTATATATGATTATCTTTGTTGGACAATTGTGAAGGTGATTGTTAATTTTTCCCCATGAAGGGTTTTTGTTTATACTTTATAACACGGTGAGCACTCTACATAAATAACAATAGGGCTTAAGACATCAGGTTTCTTGACGCCAGGGAAATAGATATATATGAAATATTTCCTACTGATACCGTCATAGGCATTTAGGCTTGCATTTGTCAGTTACAATGTGTTTGAATATATGAAACTGCAAAAAATTGATTTTTTGTTGTAACGCAGTGTCTGTATAAAGAATTTCCTGATGTCCCAATATGTTTTCTATGTCCATTGTAAATTTGTCTGCACTTGCACTTTAAATAGTGGGCCTGCACTAATGCGTGGTCAGGTGATCAAGGCCGCTGTGACGGCCGAAACGCGTCCTGACATCTTTGCTGGGGTTAATGACTGAATAAACTGTTTGGCACTCTAAGAGGTCTGCGCCCGTGATTCCCTTTCAGGGAGCTTCCATTGCGAGTTGTTGAAAAAAAAAATATATATATATATATTACTTCCAATCCTGGTTTGCACCGATACAAAAACAGGCACTGACTCCGTGGGATGCAGTTCAAAGGAAAATCTTTATTCCATACGATGTGGCCCAGACGCGTTTCACACTGTGTCTGGCATCACTGAGGTAAGTTACATTCAAACATTTTAACACCCATGACACAAACCCAAATGGTCGCCTAGCAACCAAAGGAACCAATGAAGGACATACAAAAGTTACTAAGAAGAAATGCATATTCTGACTCGTAATACCTTGGTAAACAGATTTCAATAACCACCTTAACAAACTAAACACAATCTAGAATGTATATTATTACCAAAATTCTTCTAAAACATTCTTCCAAAGATTTACTGCATTTTAATTAAATACAGACTACGAGGGTTTAGGTCCATTGTAATAAACCTCTACCTTATCCAATATTAGTAACAGAAAAATAATAATGTTACTTGCCTCAAAGTAAAACGCATGTGCTTAAGTTAATCTTTGGGCATTATGCTGGATATAAACTATAACGCACTTGTGTACTCATTGTGCCCTAGTGGGCGGGGTGTAGGTATTTCTAACATTGGGTCATACCCTCTCTCGATTCTGTTACATTGGTAATTGGCGGGTCAGTTTGAATAGTTATCACTATATTGAGTGATCTAAACAATTACTAAATAAACAACATTTGAATGATTGGTGTGTATTGAGTGAAAAACATAATGTGACAAAAGAAGAAAAAAGAGTGAGCCAGATATAATGGAGAATTGGTTCAAAGGTCTAGAGTAGGCAGTTATAGTTATCTTAGTTTGACAGAGAAAGATGATTAAAGGTGTACACTCATTGCCTTGTCAGCATTCATGCCATTCAGAATTTTCCAATCCAACAGGATTATGTATCTCGATTCTAGTCTCCTAAGGGCTAGTTGTCTATTGCCTCCTCTGATGTTCTTTTTTACACTGCAGTGCAGGAGGGGCCTATGGTAGGATCACAACGCACTATTGGCCAGTGTCTATACATAATTGTTCGTAGATTGGAATGGTATGTATTGTACCCTGTAATTAATATGGGCGTCTGTTCTGCAGATTTCCTTGAGACTGTCTTGCTCTCCCTGTTTTTTAATATAAGATCTTCCCTGGTGGTAGCTGCGCACTTCTGTTTTGCTGTCTCTAAAGTTTTTGACTTATAACCTCTGTTACTAAGTCTCTTGAATAGGTTTTCTGTGGAAGCTTTCAAACTCTCTTGAGTGCTGCAGTTCCGTTTCATTCGCAAACACTCGGCATAGGGGATACTTCCAATGAGAGTAATGGGTTGAAAACTTTGGGCATGCAAAATAGCATTCCCAGATGTCGGTTTCCTGAATGTCCGTGAATGCACTTTGTTATTACTAATGCACAGTTCTAAGTCAAGGTATACCATAGACTTCCTACTTGTGGTACATGTGAATTTAAGATTTAGGTCATTGCTATTGATTTTATCAGAAAATTCAATGGCACCTTGTTCAGTGCCCTTCCACAGAATAAAAATATCATCTATGTAGTGTTGGTACAATACTACATTTTCAGACATCAGTGTGTTGTATGACCTCATGAGTACTTGCTCCTCCCACCAGCCCATATGCAAATTCGCATAGCTGGGGGCGAAGCAAGTACCCATGGCTGTGCCCTGTGTCTGTTTGTATGGTAGCCTATCAAACATAAAGATTTTCTCCAGGCACCATTCCATCATATGTAGCAACATAATTGTATGTTGGTAAAATCCTATATCCCTTGTACTTAGATAGTGTTTTGCTGCATTCCTGTCATCGTGGTGCCTGATACTTGTATACAGACTTTGTCCATCCAACGTGACAAACACATAGACTTCATGCCAATTACAGTCAAAGATTTTAGTTAGAAAATCCCCAGTGTCTTTAGTATATGCAGGTAAAGCTTGAACGAATGGTTGAAGGAAAAAGTCAATAAATGTGCTTGTATTTTCAAAAAGGCTCCCAATGGCAGATATAATTTTATTGGCCTTCCCGGTGGACACTCTGCATTTTTATGAACTTTTGGGAGCAGATAGAGTTGTGGTGTCACAGGATAGTCATTTCTCATAAAATCTAACTCATTCCTTGAAATCAACCCGTTCCCTCTCCATTTGTATAAACATCTGTGATATTTCTCTTTGATGCTGATAATATTGGTGGCACTGATGCGTGTCCGATAGTTGTGTCATTGCTTCATTGTTGTACATTTCAAGAGGCCAAAGCACAACATTGCCTCCTTTATCTGACCAACGTACAACTATATCGGGGCGCTCTTTTATTTTTTGCATGACTCTGGAATATTTTGTTAGTTTGTTGTGCCTGGTTTTATTAAAAACATTACTGCTTTCAATTGCCAATTCCTTAAGATCTTTAATCACCTTATTTGCAAAAATGTCAATATTGTCCCTAGGCATTAGTGGGTTAAAGACAGATTTCGGTCTGAACGGTGTAGCAACAGTTGCATAAATATTTGGATCTGATCTAATTGCTGATTGATCACTAGTTATTGCATCAGTTATACCATCAGTTTCCAGCTCTGTCTTATCTCTCAAAAAAGTCATATCCGCTACATTTAGAGTGTTTAATTCTGGGGACACTGTGCCTCCATGTTCACTTGCATCAGTTATTTCTTTCATGTTAAAGAAATGTTTACGTAATTTCAATCGGCGTATAAAATGATACAGGTCTATCCTATTCTGCGTATAATCAAAGTTTGTTTCTTTGCAAAATGATAGCCCTAGAGCAAGGATTTGTTCTTCCTCATGTGTCAAAGCTATGGTCGTTAGGTTTATGACTGTGTTTTCTGTCCCTGTTGTGTCTTTCATCTCCTTCTGTTCTGTCTGTATGTTGATTTTTGTGTTGTGCTTGCCCCATCGCCGGTTCTTCCTCCTTCGGCTCCTTGATTCAGAGCCCGGTTTGATGTACGCTCTTGTCACGGAGGTCTTTGGCGTAGACTCATCAAACGCTCCACGCGTAAAAAACCGAGCTCTTGAATCGGTGTTGGTGCATTGCGTGCTTGATCCCTGCTACCACTTGCTTCAGGATCAGACTCTACTTCTGAACTCAGCTCAGATTCACTGGGTTCATGATGTCCTGGGGTGGCGCTGCTTGTTATTGATATACTCTATGTGGTCCTCTCGGGCTCAAGAAGTCATGCAAGGGCAACATCATGTGAAGAAATTGCACCTACCAATAACTTCCTAACATCTGGAAGCCATGGTGGCCATATTTCTTAGAGTGAGCTGTCATCTGTGTCACTGCGAGCTACAGAGAAGGAGAGGATCTTTTGCAAGAGGACCAGCCTTATTGAGCTCAGGGAGAAAGTAGTAATCCAATGTGGGGAGGAGCAACCACTTTCTGGATGTGAAATCTCAAGTGAGTCATAATGCCCCTCTGTTTCCTTCATCAACTAGGATGATAAATAGAATATTATCCACTGTGCATCCGCATATATAGTTTATTCCACAGTATTATATAATGTGCTACTCAAAACTATCATGCAAGTTGTTGAAATTGTGTAGTAAGGTTAAATCACATAGAGGCGACATCCTGACTATTAGGAGAGTTGTTTCCCTGTGCAAAATATTTGTTACATGCAATCTCTGAAGCAGGAAAATGTTTTTCTCATGTCAATTTTGCTGCACCGCAGTGATAAACTCGAATTTGACCTTTACAAAATTTGTGAAGGTATGTGTGAGGCCGTATCTATATATGTGTATATATATATATATATATATATACATATATATATATATATATATATATGTTCCCACAACTCAAATGCCAAACAAACTGTCGAACTCCTTGCGTGACGGTGCCTCCTTCGTGCATTTGGCTTTGCACGCTTTAAATTCTCCAACAAAAGTCCCTGCTTACAGGAACATGACAGGAGCACTCACAGGCTTTCATTAGAATTATTTATTTCACCAGCATGACGCGTTACAGCCGCCAGGCCTTTATCAAATGCTTATATGATGAAACAGATCAATGGTGTTCCAAGGTTTAAATAGTTCACTGTGCTCCCCCTCTGTTGTCATGGCAAGAAAAAAAGGACTGCATTTGCATCATAGTCCCTTTGTTGTTTTCCACGGCGCCATTATGGAGTGTGAGTCGATTGCATTAAAATCCCACAGTGGTGATGTTTTACCTCATATGTTGCCCTTCAAAGTAAGCTTCCATTTACGTAATGGGTTAACTAATCAAGCTTCACACATATTCTTTTAATTATGCCACTGTTCGTTTCATTCAGGGTGCAGTTCTATTTGTGATGCTATTTTTAAACCATGCCTTTCGTCAGCCACTCTATGCACATCAGAATTTTTGTACCTGAAAGCGTCGATTTAAGTAATCACTGCTTTTCCATGTGGTCATGTCCCAACTTCATCGTTAGCAGGTACATTATTCATTTGTCTGCGGCGGTTCTGGCAGTTTTCATTTCATGTTCCCACAACTCAAATGCCAAACAAACTGGCGAACTCCTTGCGTGACGGTGCCTCCTTCGTGCATTTGGCTTTGCACGCTTTAAATTCTCCAACAAAAGTCCCTGCTTACAGGAACATGACAGGAGCACTCACAGGCTTTCATTAGAATTATTTATTTCACCAGCATGACGCGTTTCAGCCGCCAGGCCTTTATCAAATGCTTATATGAGGAAACAGATCAATGGTGTTCCAAGGTTTAAATAGTTCACTGTGCTCCCCCTCTGTTGTCATGGCAAGAAAAAAAGGACTGCATTTGCATCATAGTCCCTTTGTTGTTTTCCACGGCCCCATTATGGAGTATGAGTCGATTGCATTAAAATCCCATAGTGGTGATGTTTTACTTCATATGTTGCCCTTCAAAGTAAGCTTCCATTTACGTAATGGGTTAACTAATCAAGCTTCACACATATTCTTTTAATTATGCCACTGTTCGTTTCATTCAGGGTGCAGTTCTATTTGTGATGCTATTTTTAAACCATGCCTTTCGTCAGCCACTCTATGCACATCAGAATTTTTGTACCTGAAAGCGTCGATTTAAGTAATCACTGCTTTTCCATGTGGTCATGATATTACATCACTGTATTTAAACACTTATTTACCCATGTCTTCTTCCATTAATTTTTAGCTATACATATATTACAAATATTTTTTTTTCAGAAAGACACATATGTCATCAGTGATGTAATATCTGACGTCATCAGCAGAGGATTGCGGTCGCGTGAGTTATAGTTGCCTGCACTAACTATAACGGGGGAATTTCAATGGTTTTTCACGAGTGAAATGTCCAGCTAACTATAACATGTGTGAAACCTATGGTTTTTTAAGTGAATTTGCAAGGTTTTTTAAATGCTAATTCCTAACTATAATGTGTGTGAAACCTATGTTTTTTTCAGTGAATTTGTACGGTTTTTTAAATGCTAAGTTATATATTTTTTTAAGGTTTTTCACCGTGCGCGTACCGTACGCGCACGGTGCGCTTCGCGCACCATGCGTGCGCTGTGGGCGCACGGTGCGCTTCACGCACCGCGCGCCAACGTTACGCAGTTTACGGAATTTTTCCGTTTCTACCGTACGCGTACTCCGTGATTTTTCGCAAAAAAATTAAAGGAAATTTTGGCCCTTGCGGGTCCTTCTGGGACCCCCTGACAAAGGCTAGGGGGTCAGGAACTGTCCACCCTGCCCCCTTTTCACGTTCTCCACCTTTGTTTTTCACCCCCTCAGACTGCGAGAGACAAAATGGCGGCCGACACTTCCTGGTTTCAACCGATTCGAATGTTTACTAAGATCTAACAACCAATCAGAATCGCGCTCGCGCACGGCAGCGTGCGCGTACGGTAAGTTTTACCGTACGCGCACGGTGCGCGCTTATAGATATATATATGCTTTTAAATGCTATTTTCTCAGGAAATACTGAACAGATTTACACCAGACCTGCAAAAGGCACATCCCTGACCTGAGGACTACCTCTCTGCTAAATTTCAAGTAATTCTGTTCAGCCGTTCGGGCTGTAGCTTGGACTAAAGGTCCTATGGAAAAATGCATGGGGAAAATGCGTTTTGGGACCCCCCCTTTTTCTCAGCCCCCGCTTGACGAATCCCCCCGAGACTTTCAGGGAAGGAGCGGAGCGGAGCGCCCCACCTATTTTGAAAATTTCGCGAGGATTCGTCAATCGGCGCCAAAGTTATTCCAAATAGAATGTTGCGGATTTCCTATGGAAACACGATCCTAACTATAACTATCTATACTGGCGACCGCCAGTAGATAATATATATATATATATATATATGGGGAGATGCTTAGAATTAAGCGCATATGCAGTGACCCAGCTGACATGAAGATAAAACAAATGGAAAGTCAGGCACGGTTTTTAGATAGAGGATACAGCCCCAAAGTTATCAAAGCAGCCATAACCAAAGCAAATCTCCAGCCCAGGGAAAAACTTCTCCAATATAAGACCAAAACAGCTACTGACAAAGTGGAGCCAGTCCGTTTAATTTTTACCTATTCAAAACAGGAGAAACAATTGAGAGACATTGTTAGACGGAACTGGCACTTTGTCAGAGATGACCCTGTGATAGGTGAATTGATGCCACATAATCCAGCCATAGCCTTCAGAAAGTCCACTAGTATGGGGAATGTCCTGTCGAGAAATAGCCAGGAGCTCTGCAAAAAGGAGAGCTGGCTTACAGCAAGGAAAGGATTTTTTTAAGTGCACAAGCTGTAGAGCCTGCCAATTTGGTGTCAATACCAAAAATTACAGGACATTTTTCTCTAACAAGGATAGAGAAATAAAGCAACATCTAACCTGCAAAACGGAATTCTGTGTATATGTCCTTGAATGTGATTGCCATCTTAAATACATTGGCAGCACAAAGTTGGCAGTTCATAAGCGAATCCTCCAACATCTAAGGGCAATAACAAATAAAGATCAGAATTACCCGGTCGCTAGACATTTTGAAGCCACGCACAATAGTGACCCGCGATTTCTTCACTACTTTGCCATTGAGTCCATCCCTACAACAAAAAGAGGAGGGGATAGGGAGGCTACCCTCCGTAGGCTTGAGACCAACTATATATTGGAGTTCAATAGTAAATGGCCAGGTGGTTTAAATACGACAGAAGATCTTCACACCCTACTTTAATATCTATTAGGAAACAGAGGGTGCCCTATACTATATGGCTATCTGCACTGTATTTGGCTATGTCTACGTGGACGCTGGTTTTTTACAATCAATTTTAAAGGAATTTCATGGGTAGTTTTATCTATGTTTGTTTTCTTATATTGATTGTTTTAACTGCGTCACCAAGCTGGTTTTATTGAATTAATTTTAAACAGCATGGTTGATTGGCATCCCACCAGCTCCTCTATAGATGAACTGCAATGTATATATGATATCCCTCTAGAAAGTATTCTCTTCTAATTTCATGTTCCTGATTGTTTGTTGCAATATTACAGATTTCATGGTTTTAATTGTATCATAGTATATCTATTTTTTAAGTATTGTGTATACTTTGAAATGATATAACTACAGCACTTTATTTCGGTGAGCACTTTATATCTTTAGGATTATTATGCAACGAATCAACTTAAGTGTAATTTTAAACAATCGATGACACTCTCATTATACATTTGCCCTAAGATAACTCATTTAGAATTGCATATTCATATGCAAAGTACAAATGCATTTAGGCTTTAATTTCGTGAGTTGCACCATTGGCATATGTGGGTATTATACAATCAAGATTGTGTTCCTTATAAATTATAATATGATCAATGATGGTCAATTTACAGTGATTTAAAGTAAGGAAAACACAGTATGTCATCTATGTCTATCGTTGATTCATGCACTTGCACTTTAAAAACGGGTCTATCAGTGACGTGCGATCAGGTGATCAAGGCCGCTTGGACGGCCGAAACGCGTCCTGACATATGAGGAGTAAGCAATAAAAAATAATGCTGCACAAGTTGGTCTGTACTGGTGATTTCCGTGCGAAAGCGGGATTGTATCACGAGATACTGTAAAATATATATATATATATATATATATAAATATATAATATATATATATATATATATATATATATATATATATATATATATATATATATATATATATATATATATATATATATATTACCTACTGGCGGTCACCAGCAGGTAGTTATAGTTTTTTTTTTTTCTTTTTTTTTTTTTTTTTTTATTCACATTTTGGAAATGCAATCAACATTTCAACATAGAAAACCAAAACAATTAGGCCATGGTACAATATTATTCGGTTTCTAGGACCTCCCCAGCTCCCCTCAGGTAGTATCTTTATGGTATTAAGCAGCCATCCCCTCCCTCCGTCTTCCAACATTATCACACAGTTTGATGCATTTGTAAATAGTCAATCAGGTACACCCAGTAATCACGTGGTCTCGACCCTCCTGGAAGCTCTTCCTCATATGTTTTCAGTGTGTCCTTACAGTAAGTTAGATCTTTGAGCCATAGCTGAATAGATGGTGCAATCCTACTGTTCCAGCAGAGCGATACCCGCCGTTTGGCCATCAGAAGCGCAATCACAGCAAATTTACGTTTCATAGCTCGCAGACCCGGCACTATCCCCAGCAAACAAATCTTTTCCGAACAACCCAATTTCGTTCCCACCATTTCTCCCACCATGTCCGTCACTTTTACCCAATAAGCCGCCACCCCTGCGCACCTCCAGGCCAGATGGCAGAAGTCTGCCCCTCCTCCCCACACCTTCGGCAGCGCGAGTCCTCCTTTAGACCATACTTGCAAAGCCTAGCCGGTGTGTAATAGGTCTGGTGCAAATATTTGTAATGTAGCATTCTTAAATTTCCATTAGGTGTCAGCATTTCAGTTAATGAACAGGTCACCTCCCATTCCTCCAGCGTCAAGTTGTCCTCTAACGCACTGTTCCATTTGTCCAATGATGCCTGCGTAGTGTACGCAATATCTTCTTGCAACTTACTATAAAGTCTCGACACCAGTTTGGTGGCAGATGGCGTGGTCAACACCAACTGCAACGCTTGCATTTGTGGTGTTTCCTCAGGGAACGAAGGGTAAATTTAAACATCAGTGTTTGATTACTAACATAGGTAAGATCGTTTAGTGCCTGAAACGTCCCATTAAGGAACAGATCCCCCATTGTGGTCAGTCCTACCCGTCTTAACAGTCCCATCCCTACCTCCTCCTGGGTCACCGACAATGCTGGATGTTGTAAAAGGGGCAAATCTGGCGCATACAGAGGTAGTTTACCGCTTTCCTCCCCATTTCCTGCCATGCTTTATTCGTCGTATCTATTGTGTTGATGTCACGTTTATGCAGCGGTGCTCGCTTATGTGTAAGTATTGCCTTTAGCGGAACAGGAGCTGCATCACCCTCCTCTACCGCTGTGTGTGTCAGGAATGGCACAGGATGATACCAATAGTGCGCAAATTGCGCCTGTGCGCGTAAATAATATAACAGAAAATCCGGCACTTTAAACCCACCTTTCGCATATGGTAACGTTAGCGTCCTTAGTTCAATCCTAGCATGTTTGCCCGCCCAAATCAATCGTAATACCATCGCTGTGATTCTACGAAACACTTCAGTTGGTGGCGGTATCGGTATATTATTGAATAGATACAGCAGTTTGGGTAGTACAACCATCTTGACAATGGCCAGTCTATCCGCTAGCGAAAGGGGCAATTGTATCCAGCCCTCTATTTTCCCCTCCAGCGTTCCCACCACTCTACCATAGTTCACCCGGATCACCTCCTCTGGATCCCTATGATACCACACTCCCAGATATCGCACCGGGTCAGATTGCCATTCTATTGGGTAGTCCAGTTGATGCGGCCGAGTAGTGTCCGATAACGGAACAATGATCGATTTCGCCCAATTAATGCTAATCCCGGACGTCTGCGCAAAGCGCACATACTCCCTCAGCAATGCATTTAAATGCACTTCTGGATCTCGCACATACAGGAGCATATCGTCCGCATATAACGATATGTGGAGCGGGCGCTGCGGGAACTGCAACGCCGAGTAGTGATGCTTCTGTCGTATTCTACAAGCTAACGGTTCCATCGCCAGTGGGAATAGCAATGGGGACAGTGGGCAGCCCTGTCTCGTTCCCCTGCATATATGTATTGGGTCTGACACATATCCATTTACTCTCACTCGAGCCACCGGAGCTGTGTACAGTAGCTGTATCCACTGCAGAAAGCGCAGTGGAAATCCCATCCGCCGCATCACCTTGCTCAAATACGGCCATTCCAGGGAATCGAATGCTTTGGCCGCGTCCAGTAGGACCGCAGCCGCCTTGGTCGTTGGTTGCAAATAGTGTGATAGTGCAAATAGGGTACGTGTATTGTGCGTAGTTGATCTGGTGGGGATAAATCCCGACTGATCCGGTAGAATCAATCGGGTCATCAGCGGCTGCAGCCGTTTCGCCAACAGTTTGGCCAGAATCTTGGCGTCCACATTAATGAGGGAGAGTGGCCTGTACGATTCGCAGTGTTCAGGGTCCTTTTTTGGCTTCAAAAGGGCAATAATAAGCGCTTCACGGAGCGTGGGTGGCAATCGCATCTGGTCATGGGCAGTTCCGTACATTTCCACCAGATGTGGAGCTATTTGATCAATGAATGCCTTGTAAAATTCCCCCGTGAACCCGTCAGGGCCCGGTGTCTTTCCATTGGGGAGAGTTTTTATCACTTCCTTTACCTCCTCTACTGTAATAGGTGCTGCCAAATATTCTCTATGGTCATCTGATAGCCAGGCTATCGCTACCTCCTCCAGATAGTTCCCTGTCTCCTCCTCCGTCGCTGTCTGCCGTGACTCGTATAGCTTACCGTATGTGGCTCTAAATTCCCTCAAAATATCTTGTGCCCCATATTTCATGTCTCCATGCTCATCTCGTACCCCGCGTACCACCTGTGGCACTTTCCCCACGCATATTTTGGCCGCCAACGCTCTACCCGGCCTGCCACCCTCGCCGTAATTCCTGGCCACGTGTCGTTTCGATATATATTTTAACTCATCGTCTGCTAGCGTTTGGTATGCAGTTATGTTGCTTCGGATATCAGCCAGTAATGTCGTGTTTTGCGTACATTCATATTCTCTCTCTAGCACATAAATTTTCTGCTCACATGACGCCAATTGTTGGCGAATATCCTTCAGTATGCCCGCACTTGTTCCAATGCAGATCCCCCTAATGGTGGCCTTAAACGCCTCCCACAGCAACCCGGGGTCTTCTGTGGTTGGCGCATTCAATTCAAAGTATTCCGTCACAGCCTTACTAATAGCGTCTTCGTACAAGGGGTCAGTGAGTGCTCTTGCATTAAATCTCCAACTAAATGGGGGGTGTGTGTAATTCGGTATCTCAATGGTGAGCTTCACCGGATTGTGATCCGAAAGCGTCCTAGGCAAGTGGCAGATGGATCTCGTCCACATGAGCACCGCCTCGTTTCCCAACCAGTAATCTATCCTGGACCAACTACTACTAATCGCTGTCGTATGTGTCGCCTCTTTACTCTCCCGGTTCCTTGCTCTCCAGATGTCCTCCAGCCCCCTATCCTCCATTATAGCCCGCAATTTTCTCCTAGCCCTTGTATGCGGTTCAGTGGTGTTACTCGACCTGTCCCAACCGTCCTGCAACGCTATATTGAAATCTCCCCCCCAGATCAGTGGTATGTCAGGTAATTCCCCCAATCGTGTCCACACCTCATCATAGAAGTCAGGATCATCAATATTTGGTCCATAAGTGTTCACTAATGCCACCTGCTGACCCCGTAGTCTTCCCATCACTAGTACCAAGCGCCCCATCTCATCTTTATGTGTGGACTCCACCTCAAACTGCACCCCTTTCTTGATCAGTATCATGACCCCTCGGGAATAGGAAGAGTATGATGAGTATTGCACCGTCTCCGCCCATCTACTACCCACTCGCATAGGGGCCGTCGGTGTCAGATGTGTTTCCTGCAGCATTGCAATATCAATGTTATGTCGATCTAAATATGCCAACACCTGCCTTATTTTCTTGGGGTTGTTCAGCCCCCGTACATTCCACGTCAGTAAAGATAATCTAGTATCACGTAGCGCTCTACTCTCCATCATACCCCCATTCAGTCCATACTGGTGCAACCTCTATGCAGTCGCCGCTCCCACCGCAGTCAACCTCACAAACCCTGCCTACACCTCTTGTCATAACACCACCCTTCAGATTGTTGCTGCTACCATCGTACCAAAACCTAATAAACAAACCCCAATGGCCCCTCCGCCACCCCCCACCCACTTTAGCAACCCAACTCTGCCAAAGACATGTCCCATTATCCCGGAACAGTACAACCCAACTTGATTTGGGGAACTCCCGCGTGGGGGATCCACCAAGAGCGCACTTTTCCATCCAACCTAATGGATGTGGTCAGTGGTATAATCTCTATACATGCCAAATCCCAGCACATCTTTCAACTTCTAACATAACCGTTATGTATCCGAACATTTATGGTGCTATCAGGTAATCCATATCTCACACGACAAGAATTCACTCCGGCCCACCGTCCCCCACAGAGCTCCAGTACTCACGTCCGCCATGCCTTACTTTTCCGTGCTCGCGTCAGGGAGCTTGTGTACAAGAGATCAATCAGCAGTGTCTGCCTCTTACCACTCCCTTGTGCTCTCCCTTGCAGTATGCTGTCCGGTCGACACCCACCCCTCAAAAGATATATGAATCAGCCGGCAGCATGTAGTTCACCACATTCCATCCCCATCCCATCCTCTATCGTTATCACCTATTGTGGCAACCAGCACACTTATCCGTGTATTAGTCCTCAGTTCGAGTCTATGGCGGGTTCCGCTCGACGTTGTTCCTTTCGCCGATTGACAGTCCTTTTGATGAAGTCCTGTGCTTCCCTCAGCGTCTGTAGCAGCGTTGTTTTCCCATCGCAGGTGACCCTCAAACGCGCCGGATATAACATAGCATAGTCAATTTGCAACTCCCGGAGTTTCTTTTTTATCGGGTTGAACTCCTTGCGTGCCATCTGCACCGTTATTGTGAAGTCCGGGTAGAACTCCAGCTCGTTGCCCTGATAGTTGATCTTGCGTTTTTCTCGGGCTATACGGAGGACGGTGTCGCGATCTCGGTAGTTCATGATCCGCGCCACTATAGGTCTTGGAGGCAGTCCCGGCTTCGGTCGTGGCGCCAGGGTTCTGTGCGCGCGTTCGACTAGGAAGATAGGTGACAGGGATTCCACTCCACAGACAGTTTTTATCAATTCCTCCACATAGGTTTCCATCTTGGCTATGTTCGTGGACTCCGGAACTCCCGCTATTCGTACGTTGTTGCGACGGGACCTCGCTTCCAAATCTTCCGCTTTGTTTTTTATCACGTCCAGCAGTCGCTCCATGTCCGTACACTTTTGGGTTGTGGCGTGCGCTTCGTCCTCCACCGCCGATATTCTTGTCTCCGCTTCCACCAGACGTTCCCCGTGACCATCCAGCTTCGCCGCCATATTGTCCACGCGAAGCGTGATAGAGTCAAGTTTGCCATGTATATCTTGCAGGCTTTGCTGTATGGCCTGGAGGGCACCCTCCATTCCCACTGGCGCCGATTGTACCACTTCCGCAGTCTCCTCCGACGACGCCGTGTGCGCTTTCGCCGCTTTTTTTGCGTCGAATTGGAGCTTCGTCTGGCCTCGGTCTGCTTTACCCATGGCGCCACACACCTCCGCGCACGTTTCAAGTCGCGGCCACTGCGCCCTCCGTTCCGTGATTTGTCTATGTGGTGCTTGCCTCTGGAGTCTGCTTCAATATTTAGTTCTTCAGGTGGGCTCCCTCAGCGCATATGGCTCTCCGGGCTCCCTGATTGCCACTGCTCACCCTTTGCCAGTCACCTGTGCCAAGCGCGCAATTCACCCTACGCCAGGCCAGTAGCGCACCTTGTCAGCTGCCCGTGCAACACGCAATCAGCCTCACGCTACCTGCATCTGTTGTAGCCCCCGGTGCAGCCTTTCCCCCTCGATTGCCGCCGGCCTCCTCCGAGCGATGTTATGTGTAGCGAGGTCGTGTCTCAGTCGCCACCTTCAGCAACCGCATGTCCATTGCCTCTACGCGCTTCGCACTGAGGGCCGTCCGTCTCCAGCCGTTCTCAACATGGCGGGCGCCATTTTACAGTCAGGGCGTCTTTTCGCCAGCTTCGTCCGCCTCTCTCCTCCGTGATGCCGGTTCAGGGCCGTAGCTCCAGAGATCCCCAGCCTCCAGCCAGCAGCTCCCCAGAGCAGCGACGGTGACTTACTGCGGCTCCGTCGGCGATCCCTGTTAGTTTCGTCGCTACCCGCTCAGCTGCTCCAGCGCCGCCATGTTGTCCGCACCTCCGCCAGCCACGATCATCCGGAGTTTCGCGTTCTGTGACTGTCTGCAGCACCAGTGTCTCAAATCTTCACGGATTTAGTCCAGCATATATTCAGGGGCTGTGCCCCCGTTTGTAGGGCGCTAGGATCGCCGCATGCCGCCGATAGCTGCCGTTTCCTCACACCGACCAGCGGAGCCGACTTAGCAGGCGGCCATCTCGCCGTGCGCCCTCTAGCGCCCCCAGGTAGTTATAGTTAGGACCTAGTTCCCATAGGAAAAGCGTTTTTTGTTTTCCCAATAACTTTGGCGCTGGTTGACAAATCTTCGTGAAATTTTCAAAACTAGTAGCCCACTCCGGCCAGCTCCTGTCATGAAAGTTTTGGGGTGATTCGACAAGCGGGGGCTGAGAAAAAAGGGGGTCCCAAAACGTGTTTTCCCAATGTAATTTTCCATAGGAAACTTTAAACACAGCTACAGCCCGAACTGCTGAATGGAATTACACCAAATTTGGCAAAAAGGTAGGTCTTGTTTCAGAAAGAGCCCTTTTTGTTAAATGGTGTAAATCCATTCTGTAATTCCTGAGAAATTTGAAAAAGAAAAAGTTTTGCAAACCCTCCCTGGCACGAGCTTCATTCTCATTGGCTGCCAACTCCCCAAACTGGGAACTGTTGGCAGCCATTTTGTGATTCGATAGAATAGAGTCACAAGAAAACAGTAAAATGAATGTTTAAACACAAGAAAAGGGGGCAGGGTAGAAAGACTCTGATCCCTTATGCCTGTTCAGGGGGTCCCACAAGGATTTCGGCAGAATGCGCGATGGGGTCGCGAATCCTGCTGAAAGTTTTTTAAAAAATGAAGCCCGCTCTTGATTTAAATGAGGCCCCCGGGTGGGCCAGGTCCCGGGGTCATTGTTGTATTTATAATTCCCCCGCAGCCCCGGGGACCACCACCTCCCCGGGGCTTTTAAAAAAAATTAAACCTGGGGGGGGGGCTCAAGCACCCCCCACACCCCGGGGACCACCACCTCCCCAGGACATTAATAATGTAAATTAGGGGGTCCGTTACGGACCCCCCAGGGACCACCACCTTCCCTGGGCTATGTAAATAAAGGGAGGGGGGCCGCTTGGTCCCCCCCTTGGAACCCTTGATGGCCCTGGGGACTTGCCGACCCCCGGGACACCGCTGTTTTGGATTTTAAAAGTGAGAGCAAGGAAACCTGCTCTCCCTTTCAAAATCCAAAGCAGATTGCTTTTCCACACGGGGAGGTGCATGTCAGCAGCTGCCCGTGTGGAAAAGCAATGCCGGCTCCCGCAGGAGGCAGGGAGCCGGTGGGACCATGGGGCATTGGAGCTCTCCCCATGGTCCCTAACCATGAGGCCATGTCCCGGGGGATGGGGTTCCCGGGGTCCAAAATGACCGGTGAGAAGGGAGGCAGTACCCCCTCCTCCGTTTTTTTTTTTAAACATAAAAATGTATATTTGGGTATGCTCCGGGGATGGGGTCCCTGGGGCGAATGTAAATTAATGAAAGTGAATGTTTTAAAAAAATAAATAATTGGGGTCGCGACCCTAGCGTGGCCCCTAGTGTGAACTCGATGGGTGCGCGGCTCCCAGCACAGCCTCTGGTGTGAATGCGAGGGGTGCATGGTGCTCAGCCCGGCCCCCTAGTGTGAACGCGATGGGTGCACGGCTCAAAGTCGCACTGGGTGCATGACTCCTAGAAAAAATAATTAAGACTTTTTTTATATAATACTAGCTTATATGTTGGGTTATTGGGTGTCTCTAAAAAGAGCCCTGTGTTTATTATGAGTTTCTTGCAGCTACATGTAAGTGTGGATGCAGATCTTTAGGTTGTTGAGAAACACTCTGTTCCCTTCATCAGTGAAGTATACTCCGTCACTCCTGTAGATGCCCTCCATATGGAAATGTCGATTGTTGTTATATATGGAGCTCATTCTATGGTCCCTGAGGTAAGCAGAAACAGCTTTATTCAAATTTTTTCTCAATCTGAGGACAAAATTGATTGGACCACTTCTATTTCTGTTTTTGGCATATGTTAGAGTATACAAAGGCATGTTTGGGGGAAAAGCAACATCAATTCTGCAAAGGTGCCCTTAATTAGCATTTCCAGACCTACCACAGTCAATGTGGCTAGGTCATTGCCACCGCAGTGCACAATCATGAGGTCAGGGGGTTGGAGATGCAAAAAGGTTTTAACCAAAGGCATCAATTGGTGCCACTTTAATCCTCTCTGTCCAATCCATGTAATGTCTATATTTTGCAAAGCTAGGTCTTTGTCAATACCTCTGTATTCAGCATCCCTTTTGCACCAGAATACGTAGCTGTGCCCAACAATCCTCACTGAAAGCATCTAGAAGGTAATCAACAGATGTCTGTAGCTGAGGTAGTCAGTTGGTAGAATGAGAGATATCTAAAATGGTGGAGAAGATGCTGTTTTTAAGAAAGTAGAGATTTGATTGGCTGTTTAAGAAGATTATACATTCAAAAATAGGGTGCATTTTACTTTGTTTAAAAAGCATGCTTATTATTGGTTATTAAAAAATGTTTGAAAGTTAAAACAGAAAGGATAAGGGCATGTTTTGCAAAGGCAACCAAACTTGATGTTCTTATTTGCAACATTCTGTGGGGAACTTGTGACCTGTCAGTTGAGTTGAATGTTGCATAACCTGTTGCTATGGAAACTGGCATTAAGCAGAAGGGGTGAAGAAATCAGTTGAACAGGGTTATTATTTATGACCAATGGAAATGTGTTTTTCAATTTGAAAATCTCTGGGAAGCATTTGTTGCTTATGTGTATTTGTATGGAAAAATAGAGGGAAATCTTGCCATTACTGGTTTCACCTTGCAGAGTCTGGTGATCTATATTGACTGTGTGTAAAAGAAAATCCTGTATGAGCGTGTGAGATTTTTCAATTGAACAGATTTATTTGAAAGGTGCATGCGTTATATATTTTTTAGGTTTATTTAAAATAGATTTGACATTATTGTAAAACTATGTTGTTTTAAATATATTATTAGATGTAGAGATGTATATTGGAATTAGTTTAATTGTACTTGAAGTTTCTTGGAAAAATAGTCTGTACAATAATATATATATTTTTAACTCTGTTCAAAGGATTGGCTGAATGATGCTTAAAATGTTTAGATAGTTGGTTGAAGATGCAGTGCAAATGTGTATTTTGAAAGATGTTCATATAAGGTGTAGTTTATTGGGCATCATTTCTTCTTCTCTCTACAAAGGTATAGTTTAATGATACTGCATAGTTATAGATACTTTGGTAAAGATGCAGCACTCTCCTTGCAACACTCTAAATATCCAGTCACTATCTATGTACTTATGCAGTACTCTAACCACCTCCACACTACTGATTCACTCCTCCAATTACCCAGGTGGTACCCATGCAGTCCAGCAATCACACTGTCACTCCCCGTGCACTCCTGCAATCATCCTGCCAGTTCCATGTCCTTATCTAATCACTGTGCCAAAACCCAAGCACTTATAAATTCACCTTGCTGTCAACTTGCAGCACTCTAGGTATCCAGTCACTATCCATGTACTTGTACAATGACTCAGACATTAACACATTCAGTGCTACAATCAAATGTGCACTATCCATGCAGTCCTCTAACCACCTCCACACTCTGATTCACTCCTCCAATTACCCAGGCAGTACCCATGCAGTCCAACAATCCCTCTTTCACTACCCATGCACTTCTCCAATCACCCAGGCAGCACTATGTACTTATCGAAACACTCTGCCAAAACCCAAGCAGTTATAAATTCCCCATGCACTGTCCTTGCAGCACTCTAATCTTCCAGTCACTACCCACGTACTCATGCAATGACCCAGTCACTAACACATGCACTGCTGCAATCCATTGAGGACTACCTATGCAGTGAAGTAATCTCCCTGGTACTACCTATGCAGTCCTCCAATCACCCAGCCAGTCCTGTGTCCTTATCCAATCACTGTGCCAAACCCCAAGCACTTATAAATTCACCATGCACTCTCCTTGCAACACTCTAAGTATCCAGTCAATATCCATGTACTCATGCAATGACCCAGGCACTAAGACATGCAGTGCTACAATCACATGTCCACTATCTATACAGTCCTCTAACCACCTACACACTACTGATTCACTCTTGAAATTTCCCAGGTCGTACCCATGCAGTCCAGCAATCACACAGTTACATTCCGTGCACTCCTCCAATCATCCAGCCAGTACCATGTCCTTATCTAATCACTGCGCCAATACCTAAACACTTATAAATTCACCATACACTCTCCTTGCAGTACTCTAATCATACAGTTACTGCCCATGTACTCATGCAATGAGCCAGACACTAACACATGCAGTGCTACAATCACACGTGCACTATCCATGCAGTCCTCTAACCACCTACACGTTGCTCATTCACACCTTCATTTTCCCAGGTACTACCCATGCAGTCCAGCAATCACACTGTCACTCCCTGTGCAGTCGTCCAGTCACCCAGCCAGTACCATATACTAATCCAATCATTCTGCCAATACCCAAGCACTTATAAATGCACCATACACTCACCTTGCAGTACTCTAATCATCCAGTAACTACACACAAGTACTCATGCAATAACACATACAGTGCTACAATCACATGTGCACTACCCATGCAGTCGTCTAACAACGTACACACTACTCATTCACATCTTTATTTTCCCAGGTAGTACCCATGCAGTCCAGCAATCACACTGTCAATCCCCGTGCACTCCTCCAATCATCCAGCCAGTACCATGTACTTATCCAATCACTCCGTCAATACACAAGCACTTGCAAATTCATCATGCACTCTCTTTACAGTACTCTAATCATCCAGTTAAATATGCACTACTCATGCAGTCTACATCTACAGATATACTCATACAATCACCCACACATTAGCATGCAGTTATTTCTCTTATTTTAACCAGATAAAGTAGTTCTGAAAATAACTTTTTTCTTCTTCTTTTTTTGGCTTTATCATTTTTTTGTATTTTTTAAACAATTTTGTATATAGATTTTTTTTTTTCAAAAACAGGAAAAACAAAAGAACTAAGTTTGAACTTTGGCAATTAAACAGTCATTGCAACAAAACAAAAAAATTAACAGTGGTGATTTCTTGCTGCAGAAACCACAGCATCTACGGATTGCTCCCCCTAGCAAAGCACAGTGTTGCACTTCATGCAAAGTTGTTTGAGATTGGCAAATTCTGGATGAATGTCCGGGCCTCGAGATGAGGAGCTTGAGGCTCCTAAAGTGCTAGGACCAGCTCCCTGGTCATCCTGCTGCATTTGTTCTTGCGCACATCGTAGTTGTTCCCATGCAAATGGTCGAGGGTGAATTGTCTGCAGATGTTTGAACATACTAGATGTTCCGCAGGAGTATTCCTTATCACTCTCCCTCAAGAGTACTCTTGAACAAATAGTACAGCTGACCTTTCGCGCGTTCACTTTTTTATCACCAGGTGGAAAATTTCCACGCAATGCTTTCCTTCTTTTTCTTTAATGGAATGTCCAATTCTTCTTCTTCCGATGGAATATCCAGCACGGGGGTAGAAGAAGCCATTTCAATGTCAAAAGGGAAACACCGAAGAAATATACAAAAAAGCACAAAAATCACAGCAGGTGTGTCTCCTGGGATGATGTATCTAGAATGAGAAAAAATGGGTGTGGTCCTCTAACTTCTAGAATGGAAAACCTTATGAACCAATGAAATGCTTTCTTTTAAAGTCACATGGGGGTCGCGCACCCAGCACGCACCCAGCGCGCACCCGACGCGAGTTCGTGAAAGTATATTTAACAGTAATATAACTTTATTGCAATTAGAAATATATCATTTTCATAATTAGTTTACATAATCTCTTGCCCTAATATACATATTCAACTAGTATACTTATAGTTTTCAACATGAACATTTTTTTGCGGAAGTCGCGCACCCAGCGTGACCGCACATGTTCATTACGTTACGCAGGGCGGGGAACCGCGCTTCCGTCGCATACCAAATGTGCACATATTCGATCTCATACATATATGACGTTATGCGGGGCCAGGCACCGCGCACACGTCACTAACCAAATGCACATCCTTCACGACTTTGCCAATATGGCGGCTTGAATCCGTGCACCCACCGAGATGGGTACACAATGGGTGCGCATATCCACTTTTCCTCCCCCAAAAAATATATATATTAATTTGTAAGAAAACAGAAGAAATTATATATTTTTAATAACAAAAAAATTAACAAAAACTATTTTTAGGATATTAAACTTACAAAATATCACCAAAAAGAATCAAAATTACCATTTAAAAAACCTTTGAAATTCACTGAAAAAAACATAGGTTTCATGGACGTTATAGTTAGAAATTAGCATTTAAAAAACTATTAAAATTCACTGAAAAAAACATAGATTTCAGGCACGTTATAGTTAGTTGGACATTCCACTCATGCTAAACCAGAGAAATTCGGCCTTTATAGTTAGTTTAGCTAACTATAACTCGCGCCCCTGCAATGCACTGCTGATGACGTCACATATTACATCATTCATGACATGGTCAGTGACATCACTGATGACATCACTGATGACATCTCAAATAACAAAACTGTTGACATCACTGATGACATCCACGTGAAAATCTGAAGCACCTCCTCACACTCTAATATAACCGTTGATACACCCAATGTAAAATACAGACTACCATTGGGTGAGTGCATGGGTAGTACCTTAGTGAATAGATGAGTGCATGGGCAGTGGCTGAGTGAATGTATGAGCACATGTGTACTGCGTGAGTGAATTGATTAGTGCATTGTTGTGCATGGATGCATGTATGAGTACATGGATAATGGCTGGGTGAGTGAATGAACGTATGGGTAGTGCCTGGGTGAATGGATGAGTGCATGGGTGGTGGCTGAGTGAATTGAGGAGTGCATGGGTAGTGCCTTAGTGAATGGATGAGTGAATGGATAATGTCTTGGTGAATCAATGAGTGTACGGATAGTGCCTGCGTGATTAGATGAGTGCATGGGTAGTGGCTGGGTGAATAGATAAGTGCACGAATAGTACCTGGGTGAATGGATGAGTAGGAGGGTAGTGCCTGTGTGATACGATATGTGCAAGGTTAGTACCTGGATGAATAGATGAACGCATGGGTAGGGCACGAGTGAATTGATCAGTGCAAGGGTAGTACCTGAGTAAATGAATGAGTGGAAGGGTGACACCTTAGTGATTGGATGAGTGCAAGGTAGTGCCTCGGTAACTGCATGAGTGCAAGGGTAGTGCCTGGGAGATTGGGTGAGTGCTAGATAGTCCTGGGTGATTGGGTGAATGAATGCATAGTGCCTGCATGTTTGAGTAAGAACATGGATAGTGCCTGGGTGACTGGACGAGTGCATAGGTAGTGCCTCAATGAATGGATGAGTGCATGGGTAGTGATTGAGTAAATGGATAAGCGCAAGCATAGTGCCTCAGTGAATGGATGAGTGCAAGGGTAGGGCCTGGGTGAAAGGATGAGTACATGGGTAGTGCCTGAGTGAATGAAAGAGTGCATGGGTGTTGCCTGAGTGAATGGATGAGTGCATGGATAATGGCTGGGGGAATGAATCAGTGCATGGGTAGTGCCTGAGTGACTGGATGAGTTCATGGGTATTGTCTGGGTGAATAGATGAGGGCATGGGTAGTACCTGGGTGAATGGATGAGTAGAAATGTAAATGTAAATGTAAATGTATGTGTCTTGTAAAGCGCACTGCTGCCCTGAGGCGTCCTGGCGCTGTAGACCGCTGGGGAACCCGTCCTGGCTATCCCTGTGAGATGGTCCCTCCAGGGTATCTCCAAGGTGAAACCAGGCATCCCCGGCGAATGTGGGGGGCCGTTGTGGAGATGAGGCAAGCTAATGCCCAGAGTTGCCGAGTGTGTTCCTGGTTAGAGTAGGTACCGAGGCGAGAATTGTCGAGTCCGTTTTGACCCTGGTCCACGACCCTGCCGCGTCGGGAATTGAACCCTGGTCCCTGGCCGATTCTCTGCTTACAGATCTGCCGCCTCTAACCAGTGAGCCACACCTCTCCACTGCCAGTGCCTGGGTGAATGCATTAGTGTACCTGTAATGCCTGGGTGGATGGATGAGTGCATGGGTAGTGTGTGAGTGAATGGATGGGTACACGGGTATTGCCTGGATCATTGGATGAGCATATGGGTAGTGCCTAAGTGAATGGATACACGCATGCATAGTGCCTGAGTGAATTGATGAATGCAAGAGTAGTGCCTGGGTAATTGGATGAGCACATGGGTAGTGCCTGGGTGAATAGATGTGTGCATGGGTAGTGATAGAGTGAATGGAAGAGTGCATTGGTAGTGCCTGAGTGATTGGATATGTGCATGGTTGATGTCTGGGTCACTGCATAGTGCATGGGTAGTGCCTGGGTGATTTTAAGAGTGCATGGTTAGTGCCTGAATGATTGAATGAGTGCATGGATAGTGCCTGGGTGATTGGAAGAAATTAAAGAAATTCCTTTATTTCTGCGCTTCCTCCCGCAACTTGTGGCTTGCGTTTGGTCCTGCTCAGTGCCAGAAACCCTGTTGGGTAGCTGTGCGCTTTATACATTTATAAATAATAATAATAATAATTGGAAGAATATATGAGTAGTGCCTGGTGATTGGATGAATGCATGGGTAGTGCCTGGGTGATTGTATGAGTGCATGAGTAGTGCCTGGGTGAGTGGATAAGGGCATGGGTTGTGCCTCGTGAATGTATGAGTGCAAAGGTAGTGTCTGGGGCATTGATAAGTTCATGAATTGTGCATAACTGATTTTGAGGGTGCATAGATAGTGCCTGAGTGAATGGATGAGTGCATGGGTATTGCTTGGGTAATTGGATTAGTACATGGGTAGTGCTTGTTGAATGTATGAGTGTGTGACTAGAACATAGGTGTCTGGATGAGTGTAAGCGTAGTGCCTGGGTGATTGGATGTGTGCACCAATATGGCCTGGGTGATTGGGTGAATGCATGGATACTGCCTGTGTAATTGGATGAGTCCCAGAGTAGTGCCTGGGTGAGTGGATGAGTTCATGGGTAGTGCCTCGGTGAATGGATCAGTGCATGGATAGGGCCTGGGTGATTGGGTGGATGCATGGATACTGCCTACGGAGCTTCCGGCCCAGAGGTGGAGATTTTGGCCATGGTTAAATCTCCGCCACTGGCCGGAATCCCCACCTCCGGGCTGGAAGCTCCGCCTCCGGGCTGGAAGCTCCGCCTCCGGGCTGGAAGCTCCGCCTCCGGGCAGGAAGCCCCGCCTCCGGGCCAGAAGCTCCGCCTCCGGGACGGAATTTCTGGCCCGAGTGCGGATGTAAGGTTAGTAGTCGTAAATCCATTCTGTGAATAGCAAAAGTAGTAAGTTTATTCTGTGAATCGCAAAAGTAGTAAGTTCATTCTGTGAATACCAGAAGTAGTAAGTGCATTCTGTGAATACCAAAATGGTACTAAGTTTAGGATTTTGTCTTAAGTTAATTCTGTGAATCGGGCCCTTAGTTTCTAGAAATAGTAGATATGAGTAGATGAGTAGATATGGGGTGATGAGGTCCTCTCAAGTCGTGAGGACCTCAGGACTAAAGTGGACTTCATCCACCAGCAACAGTGCGCCAGAAGGCGCATTTGCAGAGTGGTGTAAAAAGGTGGATGGCCTCAGACCACCTCTCAGCAATCCTACTGTGTGGGCCTTACTAGAGATAACAGGAGGGCTAGTTGGCCCCCAGGGACCCTCAGGAGTCAAGGGGACTTCATCCCCCAACCAAGAGCATGCCAGAAGGCGCATTTGCAGAGTGGTGGGAAAAGGGGGCATGGCCTCATCCACCTCTTAGCAATCTCACTATCTGGGGCTTACTGGAGGTATCAGGTAGGCTAGTTGGCCCCTAAGGACCCCCAGCAGCGAAGGGAACTTTAATCCCCATCCAAGAGCGTACCAGGGAGCGCGTTTGCAGACTGGTGGTCAAAGGGGGCATGGCCTGCTATGAGAACTTACCAATGCTGCTGTGTGGGACTTACTGGAGGTAATTGGAGGGGTAGTTGACCCCCAAGGTTGTGTTTGGGGGCCAACTACCCCTCCTGTTACCTCCATTAAGTCCACACAGTGGGATTGCTAAGAGGTCTTCAGAGGCCACGCCCCCCCTTTCTCCACCACTCTGCAAATGCACCTCCTGGCACACTACGGGTTAGGGGATGAAGTCCACTTTACTCCTGAGGGACTTTGGGTGCCAAGAAGCCCTCCTGGTACCTGCTGTAAGTCCTACACAGTGGAGTTCCTGAGCCCTGGTTGGAGGTCCAGCCCCCTTCCTGAACTACTCTGCAAATGTGACTACTACGTTATAGTTAGAAATTAGTATTTAAAAAAACCTTCGAAATCCAATGAAAATAACTTAGATTTCAGGGAAGTAATAGTTAGTAATTAGCATTTATATAACCTTTGTAATTCACTGAAAAAAGCATAGATTTTAGGGGCATTATAGTTAGATATTAGTATTTTATTTAAAACTAGACCTGGGCGTAGTTTTGCTCCGCAAAGTTATAAAAAACCTTTGCAGAGTGCAGTGCAAACTGCAGTTTGTGCTGGTATTCATGCAGCTCGAGTAGAAATTCTAACCGAGCGGCAGCTCGCACTCGCAAACTTACCGTTCACGATCGCGAGCAGGGAAAAAACTCCGCTGGACATCGCAAAGTGGAGTTTTCTGCACTCCGCGAGCTCCTCAGAGTTCGGAGTGCAGAAAACTCTGCGAACTCTGCGAACTGAGAGAAGTTCACCGCCAATGCCTAAAAAAAACTAGGAATTAACAAAAAAAAACCACAGGTTTCAAGGACGTTATAGTTAGTTGGACATTTCACTCGTACAAAACCAGAGAAATGTGGCTGTTATAGTTAGTTGAGCAAACTATAATTTGTGCCCCCGCAATGTACTGCTGATGACTTCGCATAATCTCTGAATCACCTAATCACACCCTAATATAACCTTTCATACACCCACTCTAAAATACAGACTACTATCCTCGAAACCATGGACACACCAATACCAGTTAGTACATACCCAGTCGATGATTCATAGGTCTACACACATCCACTCACTTATCCACACAGTCACTCATACATGCAGTCACTCATAAATACAGCCAATATTATATGCACTCATACACCCATACAGACACTCACCCATAGAGTTACTCACACACCTAGTCAGTCACTCAAAGAGTCAATCACACTGCTATTTACTCCCCTATACAGTTATACACACATCACCTCACTTATTCATACAGATACTAACACATACTTACTCTCTTATACAATCACAGACACAAGCACACACTCATCCATACATTCACTCTCACAATCACTCACTCTCACATATAGTCAGTTATATACTCCAACACTCACATATACTGCCTTTCACATATGAAGTTACTCACACATATACCACTGAGACATCCATTCACACCAATACAGCCATAGGCACACTCACTCACCCATAAAGCCCCTCACACACACACTCATAAACCCATACATCTAGTAAATCACCCTCTCACACATCGATGCAGAGGGGGACCACACAGCCCCCCTCCTGGAGTAATAGATGACCCTCTGGACCACCACCACCCAGGGCCAGCTCCTGCTATGTCCAGGGGGGCCCACCCCCTGGACATAGCAGTTTGCTATGGCTTGGTGGGAGCTTTATAACTCTTGCCAAGCCATAGAACACTGTTCCCTGCTTTCAGCAAGTGAGAGCATTAACAATGCTCTTGCCTCCTGAAAGTAGAACATAATTGCTTTTACACTCAGGGAGCTGCATGTAAGCAGCTCCCTATATGTAAAAGCAATGCCGGCACCCGCAGGAGATAGGGAGCCGACTGGGACCAATGGGGCCTTCATACTACCCCACGGTGATCGGTGTCAAGTTTGTGTCATTGGTGGGACCAGGGCACCCACAATTGAGGCCAGGCCTGCGAGGATTGGCTCTCCGAAGCCAAAATCAGCCAGGAGGGGGCCACTTAGCCCCTTTCCTTTAATGTTTTTTTTTTTTTTAAAGGTAGCGCCCCAGGGGATGTGGTCTCAGAGGCTGAAAACAGGCGAAGGAAGGCAGGGAGCCACGGCACCCCACTTCCCTAATATGTTTTTTTTAACTAGCAAAAACGCATGCAAGGCGCCAGAGGCCTGCCCCAAGACCACATCTCTGCAAACGCGCTGCCTGGCACACAAATGGTTGGGGGATAAAGTCCCCTTGGCTGCAGAGGATTCTTAGGGGCCAACAAGCCCTCCTGTTACCTCCAGTAAGTACCAAACAATGGGATTGCTGAGCGGACTTTTGACCATGCCCCCTTTCTCCACCACTCTGCAAATGTGCCTCCTGCTGCCCTGCCGGTTGAAGTCCCCTTGGCACTTTAGGGTCCTTGTGGGCCGACTACCCTTCGTGTTACCGCCAGTAAGTCCCGCACAACAGGATTACTGAGAGGTTGTCAGTGGCCACACCCCCTTTCTATTTCACTTTACAAATGCACCTCCTGGTGCACTGCTGGATGGGGGATGAAGTCCTCTTGGCTCCAGATGGTCCTCAGGGGCCAACATGCGTTCCTATTACCTCCAGTATCCACAGAGCGCAATTGCTGGGAGGACTTCAGAGTCCACGCCCCCTTTCTCCACTACTGAGCAAACGCACCTCCTGGCACACTGCTGGTTGGGAGGTGAAGTCCTCTTGGATGCTGAATGTTCTTGGGGGCCCAGAAGCCCTCCTGTTACCTCCAGTATGTCTGATACACCAGTATTCCTGAGAACTGGTTGGAGGCCCCATCTTTCTTCCCCACTCCATAAACTCGACTATTAGTTATAAAAACATAGGGGCAGATTTACACACCCCTTGCACCACTTTTGCGTCACTTTTAACATTGGAAAGTGACGCAAAAGTGGAGCAATGGGCTTGTAAATGTGCCCCATAGAACTTTACTTAAAAAGCAAAAAGTTATAGGGACGTTATAGTTAGGAAATATAGTCACTCACACACCAACTCAATTAACCAAACACCCACTCAACAGCCACTTACTCACCCATACAGCCACTTACACACAGTCACTCAATAATATAACCATTCAGACTCCCACTGACACACCCATGCAGTCACTACACACCCACTTACCCACCCATAGAGCCACTCACACAATGAATCACTCACCCATACAACCACTGACACACCCACTCACTTACCAATACTACCACTCACACAATATCTCACTCACCCACACAGCTTCTCACACAACAACTTATACACCAGGACGGCCACTTACACACCCATACAGACAAGGATACATACAGTCAGACAGCCACTCACTTAATATATGTTAGAAATAGTATCACACAGTACTAGTGCACCTAGTATACTAATGTCACTTTTGTAGTAGGTTTGTATATATGTTTAACATCCCTAAACACTTAAAAACACTTACACTCACTTAATGATGTCATCAGTAGTCATCAGTGATGCCATTTAAGATGTCATGAGTGATATCACTGACCATGTCATGAATGATGTAATATGTGAGGTCATACGCAGTGCATTGCGGGTGTGTAATTTATAGTTAGCTCAGGTAACTATTGCTGCCGAAATGCACAGGATGTACAAGTGAAATCTTACCCTAACTATAACGTCCCGGTAACCTTTGGCTTTTTTTCAGTGAATACATATATAAAAACTCACCTTTTACTATATGTAAGTCAGCCCTAAGGTAGTTTATAAGTAGGCCATAGGAAAGGGTGGTATGTGCGTAAAAGCTAAAACATGTAGTTACAATTTCTAGTTACACATCCATTCACTCATCCACACAGCACTTATGTATCCACTTGTTGCAGGGATTCTGCTCATGCACAGAACTATGCGCAGGAAACCAGGACCTCAGTGTATTGTTGAGTACCAAGAAAGCCACCTCAGTGCCCAGAACCCCAATCCGACTAGCAATAGTTTCTCATTCGTTCTCCGTACTACAGCGAAGCTACCAATGATTAGACCACCTAGAACATGCGACTTAGTAAACTCTCAGGAATAGTGGGAGACAAGAACACTCTTTCGTTCACAGTCATAATTCTCCACAACGTGAGTAATCTGAGACACTGTATAGTTTAAAATGTTTATTTTTAACTAATGTGCTCTAAGGTGCAGTACTCTAGCCAATACGAGCAGCATAATGCATAAGAACAATATAATCAGCATTGTTACAATTCCATAAAGCACAAAAGGGGAAATCATATTATAATGACAGTGGAAACAGGACTATAGCGCCTTTTACCACCCTCCCCGTGCTCATGAACTAGTTTAGAATAATTATAGAAGACCTCTGGGCTTGGTCAGCGAGACCCCATACCTACGAGACCAGATGCAATTAATTACATCCCAGGATCAGCACAGCTCTTCTATGTTGGAAAGCTTTTCTCCAAGTGCCTTCTCATGCATGTAATGCCATATTAACAAACACCCGAGTTTCAGTTGGGCCGCTGTGCTTCATGTTATGCCTATGTGCGTGGGACTGACCAAAGTGAATCAACAGCATACATTGTTATTCGACGTTGAACACGCTGTTCAGACAGAGAGCACGGTGCCCAGCTAGATATGTGAAAGGTAGACAGTTCTCATGTGAAGCAGCGCCAGCATAGTATTTTACGAGAACAGAGTCATGTAGTGTTGTGTGCAAGAGCGGCAGAATGGCAGCCAAGCATATACTACTTATGCTAACTTAGCAATGTCTGCAGTTAACTCAATTTCCTCACTACACAGTAGTAACTGAGGCAGTTGCACACACAGTTGCAAACCCCAATCCTCACTAGTACAGCTAGTCACTCTTAAGGTACACTGTAGGTAGGCTATAGGGTCGGTGCCATTTGCTTAAAGTGTGAGAGAGGTACTTTTAAGTTCAGTGAGTTATAGGTGCACTTATAGACCCATACACAAAGTTCTATATTCAGTTCTTCACCCATACTGCATCTGACATACCTATGTACAAAACGACAGAGCCACTAACATCCAGTCAGATAGTGAGAGTCACTCACACATTCATTCACTTACCCATGCAGAGCTTATGTATCCAGCAGTAATTAACGCACCTGCATACACAGTTACATACCCCCAACACTCACTAGCACAGCCAGTAAGCAATCCATACAGTGACTTCTATACACATTTAGAGACCTACAGTCACTAAGAGTCCAGTCATATACCGGCACAGTTAATTACACATCCAGTGACACACCCACAGAGGGACTGATACACTCACTCACATATGTACTGAAGTTTTGACACAATCAAGGCACCCATTTAGACAAGTAGCCCTTTAAACATGTCTCTGGCCTGCTTCTGCAGAGCCTGTGTGTGCAGTTTTACTGAAAGTTCGACTTGGCATTTAAAAGACCCTGGCAAGCCTTAATCTCACCTTGTACCACAGATATGTCACCCTTAAAGCAGGCTATAGGGAGGGTTCCATGTTCTTAAAATATAAGAGAGATACTTTAAAGTTTAGGGAGTAATATGTGATAAGACATGCACTTTGACGTTTTAGTTAGTTACATATGTACTTCCAGACACACATGCCCAGTTAAACATCCAGGCCGCCACTCATATTGCAAGTCACATTCATATTTACATAAGTATAGAGGTACTCAACCATCCAGTCAGAGGCGCTTATGCATTCCGTCACATGCCCATACAGCACTTATGTATCCACCACTAATAGCTAGTTGTTTGCTCAAACATATACACCTCAACACTCAGAAATAGAGCCACTAAGTTATATATACAGCAGTTACATATCCATAGAGAGAGGTATACAGAAAGTAAGAGAACTAGTCATCGAGTGAGGTACTTAATTTCAGATCCAGTGACACAACCAGAGAAGGACTAATGCACTTATTAACATGAATATTCAAATGCTGACACTAATAGTTACTCATCCAGACAAGTTGATGTTTAAATTTGTGTTGTACCTGCTACTGCAGAGGGTTTGTGTGCAGGTTTACTGCCAGGTAAAGTTGGCATTTAAAGCTGTTTGCAAAGCCTTAAAGTTCATTTCTACTACATATAAGTCACCTGTATGTTACAGTGAAAGTAGACCATAGGGCAGGGCTGCTATGTGCTTGGACTGTAAGACATGCACTTTGAAGATTTAGTGAGTTACGTGTACACTTGCAGACCGTTATGCCAAGTTAAGCACTCAATGTTCCACCAATACTGCAAGTCACATAGGTATTTACAGGCATAGAGGCACTCACCCACCCAGACGGACAGAGACACTTACACACTCAGTGTCATTCCTATACAGTACTTATGTCTCCAGCAGTAGCAGACACAGTTGCACACACAGTTATATATCTCAACACTCAGTAATAGAGCCAATAATTTATATTGACAGGCAGTTACATACACATATCGAGACTCATAGAGATACTATGACAGCTAGTCATTTAGGATGTTAGTTAGTTATACATCCAGTAACACAGCCATATGTAGTGAAGTAGTGATACAGTCGCTCATCCAGACTAGTTAGCCTTTAAACATATTTTCGGCCTGCTGCTACAGATGCTGTGGGTGCACTTTTGCTACAACATCGAGTTATATCATATATAGTCATATTTAAAACTACTTGCCAAGCTTTAAACTTCTGGTCTACTACATATAAGTCACTCTTAAGATAGGCTGTTGGTAGGCCATGGGGCAGGGTGGTATGTGCTTAGAAGGTAAGACATGTAGGTTGATGTTTTAATGAGTCACATGCGCATTCCCAGACTCATATACCTAGCTAAATTTCCAGTCTCCCCCATACTGCAACTGACATATGTATGTGCAAAAGCTTAGAGGCACCCACCCACCCAGTCAGATACACTCAGTATCACACGCCCATACAGTAGTTGTGTATCCAGCAGTAGAGCCACTTGCAAACACATGTATATACCCCAACACTTAGTTATAGAGCCAGTAAGTAATATACACAGACTTAAAGTAACACACTTACATAGTTACTTACACATCCAGTGACACATCTAGACAGGAACTGATACACTTATTTAGGTATGTACTCAAGTACTGATCCTCTAAGTCACGTATGCAGACAGGTACCCTTTAAACATGAGTTGGACTAGCTACTGCACATAGTCTATGGGTGCAGTTTCACTACCAGGTATAGTAGGCATTTAAAACTCTTTCTAAAGGGTGAAACTCTCTTTTTTCTATATATAAGTCACCTCTAATGGAGTTTGTTGGTATACATACACTGATACATACATTCACACTCCCAGGCACACTTTAAAGCATATAGTAGCACACTGAGGTGCACACTAATGCATACACTAACACATTCAACTACTCACACATGTGTGCACACACAAACATCCAGGGACACACTGAGGTATACGGTAACATATTTATGAAGACACTGACACACCCACGCACACATTTATACATACACTATCACACCCAGGTACACTCTCACGCATATAGTGACACAGCTGCAGATGCACTAATGCCTACACTGACACACTCAGGAACACAGTGATGCACATACTAATACACCCAGTCACACACCGACCCACAGTCTAAGACACCCAGACAGACAATGATACATACACTGACACACCCAGACATTTATGAATACACTAACATTACCCAGGTACACTCGGATGCATGTAGTGACATGGCCACTTATATACTAATGCATACACTGACCCACCTAGACACACACTGATCCATACAGTAATATACTCAGTCACACACTGATGCATATGGTGACATAGGTAGGATCACTCTTATTTAAACGTAAATAGTAAGAGACTTAGAATGCCTATAACATAGTGATGTATTAGAACCTAAAAGCTTATTATATGTAATTTAATAGCATATAATAGAAACCTAACTATATTTGCTTTTTATTTTCAGAGATCTACTTGTATATAAAAGTTTAAAACAAGATAGTTATAATGTCGAAAAAACAGAAAGAAGAAAGAAACAGAGGAAAGAATACTATTTACTTACAACAGAGAAACAAAAGGGACAGAATTTGGACAATTTGGTTTAAGAGAAAAGAGTTACTGGTAAGAAAATTAAGACGTTTCTTAAATAGTATGTGGAAAACTACAAAGTGAGCAAAACCAAGTTAATAAAATGGGAAGTCTAGCTAAGAAAGGAAATAAAGTAAGTGACAGCAAGAGTAATAAATCATATAAGAAAAAATACTTTAACACAGAAACAGAGGCAGTTTAGAGATATTAGAGTCAGAATGTTCCATAGTAGGGTAACTCAGAATTTCATACAAACTATGAAACAGTATAAAAGGAGAAAAGAAGCAGTCAAACAAAAGGAACGTGTTGAGGCTGTAGACGATAAGGCGTTTGCCCTGAAGAGGAAGCTATTTATTTTGATTATGAGCATAATGAGAATACTGGATAAAATAGTGAGTTCTATAAGGGACAGAAGCTAAAAGAAAAACATGTGCATAGAAGTAACTTTTGCTAACTTTTCAGAGGGGTATGGAAGCATACTTCCAGTACTGAGCCTTTCTTAATGAAAAAAGCTACGTCCAAGGGAATTAGTGCATGCATTTGAAGCAACTGGATGATGTTATGAGATGAAGGATGGTACTCCCATTGCAAAAGAGGAGCTGCTACCCAGGAATGTTGAAGAAGTGATAGCTAAAGAGGTACAGGGAAGGCGTAGACTGGCCCCTGTATACAAATGGAACTGTGGAAGTATTTGCAGTCTTTGGCAGGAATCTTCTATTGGCATATTGGGAAGTTTCCTACGTAACTTTACATGCAAATGTCTGAAACAGAAGATAGGGATTTTGCAAGGATGAGATCCATGCAAAGTAAGGAAGTATACACATTTCTAGGGACATTCACTAGCATGTTTATCAAAGAACATATGTTAAAGAAGCTTTCATCATTTCAGAATGTTAGCTGTTCACCACTCTACAATATTAAATTTAGTTAGGAGGCTTTACTATGTCAAATCTCCTGCCCTGTGTTTAGGAGAAATTATTAGAGCTCTTTTGCATGGTACAGTAGCAGAGGTAGAAAAGGTTTGTGAAGCTATTCAGTTTTATTTCCATGGTTCTGAACAGGAGTATAGGGAAAATTATAAGTTGGTATGTGCAGGTATAGAGGAACAGGACACAGGTATTAGTGTTGATAACTTTACAGAAGAGATTTGGAAGTTTAAAACAGTTTCTTCTGAGAAACTAAACTGTGTTTGTAATTTCTGTTGATGACCTCACTAGAGAATTCGAACTTGCATTGTAGTAGTGTTCTCAAAAACTGAACAGATATAAGTGGCAAGACTTAGCTGTTTATTTATTTGTAGAGCAACGTTTTGAGTTGTTCACCCAGAAAACTATTTGTAAGTACTGCTATGATAAGTTAGAGGATAACAAAATGTCAGCTAGAGCAGCACATAACAAGTTAGGATTAGTATCTATTCCACAAGAACTATGAGATTTAAATATTTATGCATCAATTCTCATATGTGTACACCCGTTTTCAGCCACAGTTCATATGGAGCCAAAGGCACGGAAGCTGCCAACAACTGACCTTCAGAAAGGCTTTGCACAGAGATGTTCATGAGCTACTTATCCTTCTAGTAAATAGTGTGCCTATGAAGAATAAAAAGAAATCAGGCAGTGGATGTAGTAATGCAAACAAATCAACAATATACCTTGTACAAAATATTATTTATTATAAAAATGTTGAGGATGTTCGAGAAGCGGCATATATAGAGGATGAAACATTACCATTAAGAGAACAGACTAAAAAAGTGGATCGATCCAGTTCAGAAGAGATTTAAGAATGCTACAGCATCCACCACCTGCATTCTAAAGATGTTATCGGTGATGCTATTGCCCTCTTTTAAATGAAACAAGCAAAAGGAGCTCCCACAGGAGTGTGAGAGCAAAGTTTAGAAACTCACAGTCTTCTACAACTGTTTCTCACTGGAGGAGGCGGCTGCTATGATGACCGACCCATACAGATACCAGTAGTTAAATACCTATCAACCAGATTATGCTCAGAGGATCTCAGATTTCAGCAGTGTATTCCCTACATATTCAACCTTATGTTTGAGAGGGACCTGACTGGACTTTTGTTAGAAAAACCCCACTCCCACACCGGAAGGGTGGTAATGGGATTCTTTCCTAGACATACACTGTGGTAGCTTGGCTCGAGTGGTCAGGGATCAGGCACCGTGCTAAGCATACGTCATACCCACACAATAACAATGCGTGCATCCATTCCAAAAACGACACTACACCTTAAAAATTATACTGAAAATATATCTCTTTATCTTCTTTTCTCTTAGTTGCTGATTAAATAAATAATAATACAATCACAGTACACAAGGCTTTTCCTTAAAAAGTGCAGGTCAATTAAATAATAACACTTTACAGGTGCAATAAATAGGATCAGGTCAAATAAATACTGTGAGGGAATAAATACTGTGCAGGAATAAGTTAGTTCAGGACAATAAATACATTACAGGAATAACTTAGATAAATACAATAAATACAGTACCCTCAATAAATAATATCAGCCAACAATGACATTTGTAAATCAGTTCACATTCCTGAGGTACTATGGGATGATTTGACCCAATCCCAGCTTGTAGAGATTTGGATGGCCTGAGGGGTATACTCCCTGGCTTGGACAAGGCTGAGGCCTAAACTGAGGTAGATCAAGGGGGAATCTAGAGATCTGGCTCTCCCACACTACACAACCCCTCTGTATAAGTCTCAGCTCACCCCTGGCACAATCAAGCTGGTTCCAGCACCTCTCTAGCCTCTAGGATGGTCTCTTAGGGCTTCACAGGGCCTTAGGCGCCCTCTATTCCACTTACTGCCCTTTTTATGAAGTTCCGACGCCGCTGGAGTCGTGTCGACGCCGTGAGGCGATTCCGGTTCGATGTCGGCGGCCTCGGCTCAGTGACAGTTCTTGTCGACACCGGTAGGCGGTTCCGGTTCGATGTCGGCGGCCTCGGTTCGATGTCGACCTCCGGTTCGATGACGTCGGGCAGTCTTGGCTCGATGTCGACTTCGGGCGGCTCCGGTTCGATGACGTCGGGCGGCCTCGGCTCGATGTCGACTTCCGGCGGCTCCGGAGTGCGATCTCCACTCCCGACCTCCGGTGCTCCTTTCCTCGGGTTCCGGCGACTCCGGAGTGCGACCTCCACTCCCGACCTCCGGCACGATTCTCTTCAGGTTCCGGCGACTCCGGAGTGCGATCTCCACTCCCGACCTCTGGCACACTTCACCTCGGTCTCCGGTGACTCCGGAGGGCGGACTTCACTCCCCCGTCGACGCCGCTCACTCGACCTCGGGTGACTTCCTCCTCGACCTCTGGTACTCTCCACGACCTCCGTCGGCGCCCTCTCTCGACCTCTGGCGGCTCCGGGTACGACGTCTGCTTTCCAGTCAGCGCCGCTTCTCCACCTCGGGCTCCAGGTCTCCAGGCTTCACGACGTTGGACTTCAAGAAGTTACCAGTAACCAGGTCAGGTACTTGCTGTTCTTTACTTTTAAGGCCTGTTCCTGCTGTCCAGGTCCTTAAGATGGTTTTCTCTTGCTTTCTCCCACACAGGGCTCCAGGCTGGGCTCAGTCAGTAGGGACTAGTATCAAGGGTGGGTTTATGGACCCCACTCCAGGCACAAGTTTCCACCCCTGCTGCCTCACTCCTTCCTCCTTCAGGTTTCTACTCCTCTCTCTTCACCAGTTAGGTGCCAACTGCCAGCTCCAACTGTCAACTCTGACTTAGCTTCCCAACATTCTAAACCGCCTCCAACTGTCACAGGGTTCCAGAATGTTGCAGAAGGTTCTAGTAGGTTCCAGTGATGTCACAGGTGACAATGGGTGGCCTCCATTTTGTGCTCCAGGCCCTCAGACAGAAGTTCCAGGGGTAGATAAAATGGCTCCCTGAATCTGCATCAATACTAAAAAGTCTGGTGGTTCCCAAAAAGGAAAAAATTACTAACAGGGTTTGAGGCAAAAGTGGGACAAAATAAATAATGATGAGGAGGGACCACCCAAAGGGCTGACAGGTCTAACACGCGTCCCCCCCAGCTGAAAGTGGGGAGAGCTACCCAACCCCTTGGGAGTTCTCATCACCAAGGCGGAAATACCTTGAGAGACCGTCTGCATTGGCGTGGTCCACTCCAGGCCGATGTTCCACCTGAAAGTCCATTCCCTGTAGGGAGATAGACCACCTCAACAACTTGGGATTCTCCCCCTTCATCTGCATCAGCCAACGAAGGGGTCTGTGGTCGGTCTGAACTAGGAAGTGCGAGCCAAACAGGTATGGCCGCAACTTCTTCAGAGCCCATACCACTGCAAAGGCTTCACGCTCTATTGCACTCCACTTCTGTTCCCTGGGAAGTAGTCTCCGGGATAGGAAGACCACGGGTTGATCCAGACCCTCTTCATTGAGTTGCGATAACACTGCCCCAATGCCATGTTCTGATGCATCTGTCTGGACAATGAACTTCTTGGAAAAGTCTGGGGCCCTTAGGACCGGGGCCTCGCACATGGCTTGCTTCAGCTTCACGAAGGCCTGCTGACAAGCCTCCGTCCAGACTACCCGTCGAGGTTGTTTCTTGGACGTGAGCTCCGTGAGGGGGGCTACAATGGTTCCGTACCCCTTCACGAAGCGGCGGTAGTATCCCGTGAGGCCCAGAAAAGCTCGGACCTCAGTCTGTGTCTTGGGGGGTTCCCAGGCCATGATGGCCCGATCTTCGCCTGGAGGGGTTGCACCGCTCCCCTACCCACCAAGTGTCCAAGGTACACTACCGACCCCTGCCCGATCTGGCACTTGCTGGCCTTGATCGTCAATCCAGCTTGTCTCAGGGCCTGGAGAACAGCTTGCAGGTGACGCAAGTGATCCTCCCAGCTGTTACTGAAGACGGCTATGTCATCCAGATAAGCAGCAGAGAAACTCTCCATTCCGGTGAGGATCTGGTTTACCAGGCGCTGAAACGTGGCAGGTGCGTTCTTGAGCCCAAAGGGCATCACACAGAACTGGTAGTGGCCATTGGGCGTGGAGAAGGCTGACCTTTCCCTTGCTCCATCGGTCAAAGAGATCTGCCAGTACCCAGAAGTAAGGTCAAAGGTACTTAGATATTGGGCAGCTCCCAGCCGGTCAATCAATTCATCCGCCCTTGGGATCGGATGAGCATCAGTTTTGGTTACTGAATTCAGTCCCCGGTAGTCCACACAGAACCTCAGTTCCGGTTGGGCACCCGGTGGTGCAGCTTTTGGTACTAGTACCACCGGACTGGACCAGGGGCTGCTAGAAGGTTCGATCACTCCTAGCTCCAGCATCTTAGTGACTTCACTGTTAATGCTGGCCTTCACCTTGTCTGACATCCGGTAGATCTTGGACTTCACAGGTGGGCTGTCTCCTGTGTCCACGTTATGGACGCACAGGTGAGTCCTACCTGGAACAAGGGAGAACAACGAAGAGTACTGTTCCAGGACCTGGCGGCAGTCCTCCTGCTGTTCAGGAGTTAGAGATGGGGAGAGAATCACTCCCTCCACCGACCCATCCTTCTCTTGAGACGCAAACAAATCGGGGAGAGGCTCGCTTTCCGCGTCCTCTGCTCCGTCAGTCACCATCATCAAAATGACTTCGGGCCTCTCGTGGTGGGGTTTGAGGCGGTTGGCATGCAGCACCCGTAGGGGCTGACGAGGGGTCTTAAGATCCACCAAGTAGGTAGCCTTACCCTTCTTCTCCAATACCTCAAAGGGTCCTGACCAGCGATCCTGGAGGGCGCTAAGCTCTCCCGGTTCGATCACCCACACCTTCTGGCCAGGCTCCAACTCCACCGGGTGAGCGTTGTGGTCATACCACGCCTTCATTACTGCTTGGCTGGCCTCCAAGTTGTCAGAAGCTTGCTTCCACAACTTAGCCATTTGGCTCCGGAAGGCCAGCATGTAGCTCACCACATCCTGGGGGAGCTTTCTGGGAGTTCTTTCCCATCCGTCTCTCACCAGGTTGAGAGGTCCACGTACAGGGTGCCCATACAAAAGCTCGAAGGGGCTGAAGCCCACTCCCTTCTGTGGCACTGCCCTGTAGGAAAACAATAGACAGGGTAGGAGGACGTCCAATTTCCTCCGCAGGCTTTCAGGCAGACTTCTGATCATGCCTTTCAAGGTTTTGTTAAACCTCTCCACCAGACCATTGGTCTGGGGGTGGTAAGGAGTTGTGAACCGGTAGGTCACTCCACACTCCTTCCACATGGCCCGCATGTACGCTGACATGAAGTTGGTCCCCCTGTCGGACACAACTTCCTTGGGAAAACCCACTCGGGTAAAGATTCCCATCAGGGCCCTAGCCACAACAGGTGCTGTTATGGTCCTCAGAGGTATTGCCTCTGGGTACCGTGTGGCATGATCCACCAGAACCAGGATAAACCTGTGACCAGCTGTAGTAGGCGGATCTAATGGACCCACAATGTCGATGCCCACCCTTTCAAAGGGGGTGCTAACGACAGGAAGTGGTTCCAGGGGAGCTTTCAGCTTCACCCCTGTTTTCCCACTGGCTTGGCAAGACACACATGTCCGGCAGTAGGTATCGGACGACACTTTCATCTGAGGCCAATAAAAGTGTGGGACAAGACGGGCGAAGGTCTTGTCTTGCCCCAGGTGTCCTGCCAACGGGATCTCGTGAGCCAACTCCAGAAGGAAGGCTTGATAACGTTGAGGGACTACCAAGGCTCGTGACGATCCATGTAGGGGTGCCTTGGGTTCACTGTAGAGGAGGCCATCCTCCCAGTAAACACTGTAGTTCCCTTCAACGTTCCCTGCTGCCTGGGCTTCGGCCTGTCGCCTCAGTCCCTCAAGGGTAGGGCACTCCTTCTGACCCTGGCAGAATTCCTCCCTGGACGGGCCTCCCTCCACGTGCCACTCGGCCGGGATGGGTAGGTCCTCCAGTTCGGTGACATCCCCCACCGCAGACTCCTGGTCCACCACCTCCGGTGGCCTATCCGTCCTACGAGGTGCGGACGCCGAGGCAGGCTCCTCCTGTCCTCGGTTCCTCCCTTGACTGGCAGCTGGCTGGGCCTTTGTTCCAGGCTCCAGCCGAAACGAACTCCCTCTCCGGGTAGTCGCGGACCTTGTGCTCACACAGGCCCAGTCAGGTGTACCCAGCATCTCAGTGTGAGTCCGGTATTCCACCTCTTTCCAAGCATTGTGCTCCATGTCATTCCCTAGCAGACAATCGACTGGCACGGCAGGGCTTACGGCAACTCGAAGTGAACCTGCAACCCCTTCCCATTCAAAGGGAACCTCGGCCACCGGATAGTGGCCCATTCTGCCGTCAGCCATCGCGACAGGGTGGAGTACATCGGGAATCACCTGCTCTGGAGACACCAGTTGGCTACGCACCATAGTCATACTGGCTCCTGTGTCTCTCAGAGCCTCCCCTCTTTGGCCGTTGATGGTGACCCACTGCCCATACTTTGCGGTATTTGCGGGCACCTGGATCTTAGGAACCATCTCCCGTTCTCCCAGGGACACTAAAGTGACACCCGCCCACTCCCTTCCCTTAATTAAAGGCATCTCCTCCCCGAGCACTACACTAGCTACTCCGGGGGCCTTTCCTCCAATGGGAGGGGGTGGTCGTTTTGGGCACTTCGCATCTCCCTTATAGTGTCCAACGCCACCGCACTCGAAGCAATGGACAACCCTTGGCTGCTGACTCTGGCCAGGATTAGGGTTTCGGGGTGGGTTAGCCCTAGGGGTGAATCCTGTTCCCTTACCTTGGAAATTATTTTGGGGGCCTTTGGAGAACTCCTTTTTCTTTTCCCCTCCCTCTTTCTTCTGGGGGGCGCCCTGTCCGGCCTTTTGAGTATCCCCTCCAGTCCCCCTTGTGGACACCCGGGTACTAGCCCAAATGTCCGCCTCCTCAGCAAGCTTCCGGGGATTGGTCAGCTTGCTATCCACCAGGTGTTGACGCAGTTCAGGGAAACATTTTTCGAGCAGGTGTTCCTTCAGTACTAAATCAAACAACCCCTCGTAGTTCCTCACTTCACTGCCCTGAATCCAACCCTCTAATGCCTTCTTTGCATAATCCAGGAAGTCCACCCAATTCTGTGTGCCCAGTTTGTGGCTACCCCGGAACTTCTGTCTGTATTTCTCGGGTGTTAGTCCAAACTTTCGTATGAGCGCCACTTTCATGGCGGGGTAGTGGGTCTGCTCATCCTGCTCTAGGGCCAATAATGCATCCCTACCAGCTGGAGGCATGTACCTGTACAATCCCCCTCCCCAGTACTTCTCTGGAACCCCATGGGCCCTTAATGAGACCTCATAGGCCGCTAGCCACTTGGCAATATCGTCGCCCACACCATAGCTAGCCACTATGTCTTTCGGCAAATAGGGTTTGGGTTCCCTGGTGAACTCTCTTTCTTCGCTGCCACCATTAGGAATAGGGTGTGCCCCGACTCTTAGGATCTGAAGATCTATCTCTTTCAGCCTTAGCTCATGAGCCATCCTCTGTTCCTCCTTCTCTTTCTCCAGCCTTGCTAAGTCCCATGTGAGCTGTCTTTTCTCCCTCCGGTCTGTTAACTCCACTTCAGACAAGCCACCGCTAGAGGCACTGCTGCCCTTCCTAGAAAGTGTCCTGGGCCCCGCTAACAGGTTCCCCACCTCAGGTTGGTACAAACCAGCTCCCTCACTGTCGGGCTCTCTATCCCTGTCCTCCTCCTCAGCCTTGCTTTCTCGTCGTGCCTCCCCCCAAGCCCTTAAGCTGGTTTGGAGTGCACCCTTCTTTGCTCCTGGGGGACAATACACCCCCTCCCGCTGACAAAACTCCCTGAGTTGGGCCACAGTGTAGGTTTCCAGGTCTTCTAGCACAAACTCCATCTTGCCCACTCAGGTCAGAGGACAGTTATTTGCAGAAGCTATGCAGGGGGGTACCTTATATAATACCTCCTCCCACCACCAGAGTAAATTTGGAAAAAACAAAAACTCACAATTAGGAAGGCCGCTTGGAGAAAACTCCCGGTGTAGGCCTATGGACTACCCACAGTTATTGTCGAGTATACGTAGGCACAGCTCTATCCCACCACTGAACACCAATTATGTTAGAAAAACCCCACTCCCACACCGGAAGAGTGGTAATGGGATTCTTTCATAGACATACACTGTGGTAGCTTGGCTCGAGTGATCAGGGATCAGGCACCGTGCTAAGCATACGTCATACCCACACAATAACCATGCGTGCATCCGTTCCAAAAACGACACTACACCTTAAAAATTATACTGAAAATATATCTCTTTATCTTCTTTTCTCTTAGTTGCTGATTAAATAAATAATAATACAATCACAGTACACAAGGCTTTTCCTTAAAAAGTGCAGGTCAAATAAATAATAACACTTTACAGGTGCAATAAATAGGATCAGGTCAAATAAATACTGTGAGGGAATAAATACTGTGCAGGAATAAGTTAGCTCAGGACAATAAATACATTACAGGAATAACTTAGATAAATACAATAAATACAGTACCCTCAATAAATAATATCAGCCAACAATGACATTTGTAAATCAGTTCACATTCCTGAGGTACTATGGGATGATTTGACCCAATCCCAGCTTGTAGAGATTTGGATGTCCTGAGGGGTATACTCCCTGGCTTGGACAAGGCTGAGGCCTAAACTGAGGTAGATCAAGGGGGAATCTAGAGATCTGGCTCTCCCACACTACACAACCCCTCTGTATAAGTCTCAGCTCACCCCTGGCACAATCAAGCTGGTTCCAGCACCTCTCTAGCCTCTAGGATGGTCTCTTAGGGCTTCACAGGGCCTTAGGCGCCCTCTATTCCACTTACTGCCCTTTTTATGAAGTTCCGACGCCGCTGGAGTCGTGTCGACGCCGTGAGGCGATTCCGGTTCGATGTCGGCGGCCTCGGCTCAGTGACAGTTCTTGTTGACGCCGGTAGGCGGTTCCGGTTCGATGTCGGCGGCCTCGGTTCGATGTCGACCTCCGGTTCGATGACGTCGGGCAGTCTTGGCTCGATGTCGACTTCGGGCGGCTCCGGTTCGATGACGTCGGGCGGCCTCGGCTCGATGTCGACTTCCGGCGGCTCCGGAGTGCGATCTCCACTCCCGACCTCCGGTGCTCCTTTCCTCGGGTTCCAGCGACTCCGGAGTGCGACCTCCACTCCCGACCTCCAGCACGATTCTCTTCAGGTTCCGGTGACTCCGGAGTGCGATCTCCACTCCCGACCTCCGGCACGCTTCACCTCGGTCTCCGGCGACTCCGGAGGGCGGACTTCACTCCCCCGTCGACGCCGCTCACTCGACCTCGGGTGACTTCCTCCTCGACCTCTGGTACTCTCCACGACCTCCATCGGCGCCCTCTCTCGACCTCTGGCGGCTCCGGGTACGACGTCTGCTTTCCAGTCAGCGCCGCTTCTCCACCTCGGGCTCCAGGTCTCCAGGCTTCACGACGTTGGACTTCAAGAAGTTACCAGTAACCAGGTCAGGTACTTGCTGTTCTTTACTTTTAAGGCCTGTTCCTGCTGTCCAGGTCCTTAAGATGGTTTTCTCTTGCTTTCTCCCACACAGGGCTCCAGGCTGGGCTCAGTCAGTAGGGACTAGTATCAAGGGTGGGTTTATGGACCCCACTCCAGGCACAAGTTTCCACCCCTGCTGCCTCACTCCTTCCTCCTTCAGGTTTCTACTCCTCTCTCTTCACCAGTCAGGTGCCAACTGCCAGCTCCAACTGTCAACTCTGACTTAGCTTCCCAACATTCTAAACCGCCTCCAACTGTCACAGGGTTCCAGAATGTTGCAGAAGGTTCTAGTAGGTTCCAGTGATGTCACAGGTGACAATGGGTGGCCTCCATTTTGTGCTCCAGGCCCTCAGACAGAAGTTCCAGGGGTAGATAAAATGGCTCCCTGAATCTGCATCAATACTAAAAAGTCTGGTGGTTCCCAAAAAGGAAAAAATTACTAACAGAGTTTGAGGCAAAAGTGGGACAAAATAAATAATGATGAGGAGGGACCACCCAAAGGGCTGACAGGTCTAACAACTTTCATATGCTGTAAACTACATACTGAAGGCAGGAGTTAATCTTCAAAGTCTCTCTACAAATGAATTCATTGACAAAGTTCATGGAAAGGATGAAAACTTAAAATACAGCTTGGTTAATTTGATGGCGTGCCAACTTGGCACCCACGAGTTTTGGTATCACTGTCATTAATAACTTACATGTATGGTGGAGAATTCTATGGGCACTTCCTTGGTTTATGGAACTCAGTTGTGCTGAGTACACCTTGGATGACCTGCTTGAATTTTTGAGAGAAGCAGACTCTAACATTTTGGGCATTAAAATGAAGACAGTCGGAGAACTTTGCTCCTTCGATTTTGCTAATGTTTGCAGATGTTTTAACCATAGGTTTCAAACTATGATGTCTTTCATCTGCAACAAAACAAATCCTCCTCTTGGTAAATTAACTGATTTCTTTTAGCATAAAGAGTGCCAAGCAAGAGGTGCTCCTCATATTCACATGCTGATATGGATAAAGGATACACCAACATTTCGAACAAACAGTGATGAGTGGTGAAAAAGGCTTGAGACAACAGTTTCTGTGCTTTCAGACTCATAGATGAGGGCAGTATTGTCATCAGAAATTCAGATGCTAGCGTACATTTTATTCAAGATGTCGTTTTGGATTCCTACAACCTGTCATTTCACAAGGAAGAGTAAACAGCTTTTTACCTGCAGTCATACATACACTGACACGCAAGTCATAAAAAAAGTACAACCTGAGAAGAACAGAGGTCCCAAAGTATATTAATGACTATAATCAAGTCATTCTGAAAATGTGGAATGCGAACATGGATATACAGTTTGTTGCAGACAACTCCATCGCTGGTGCTCGTTATGTTACTTCATATATTAAAAAATCAGAAAAGACAGAGATGAAGGAGTTGTGGGAGGAGATGTCTGCAGAAAAGAGCCTTTTTAAGACATTATATAGCTTTAACTTCAAAATGTTTTCCCACAGAGAGATAGGGTCCTATGAGTGCTCAATCGGTTGAGTTTCAGAAGTCAAGGAGAATTGTTTGGGTATGTCTAGGCCTCGCAAGGATGCAGAATAGAGTATTGGAGTCTTTTCCAGAAATTCAGTATCTAGCAGAGTTTGATTCAGAATGCACAGATATTGTGAAACCACATATGTTGGACATCTACAATACAAGGAGTTCATACCTAGAAAACATGTACCTTTATGAAGTACTTAAACATTACAGATGCAAAAACAATGTAACTGAAAACATAGAAGAAGGGAAATATTCTGTATATGGATGTGACAGTTGTTTGTTGAGACATGCAAAAGGAAATTTTATTAATCACAAAAAACTTAGTTGCCAAGCTGTAAACAGAAAAGATATTTTCTATTTGACACTTCTACAATTCTTCAAGTCTTGGTGTGCTAAATCAGAACTTCTTTGAGACTATGAGTGCTATGACGATTCTTTCAATGCTGTAAAAGACAGCATTCACTGTTCAGTCTTTTAAAACTATTTTCAAATGTTAAATGATGAGATTGAACCGGAAAAAAATATTGCTGCTGAGGTATCTAAGGAAAAATCCCAAAGCAGGCAACGTTCTGCACCATTGAGTAACGATCCTCTTGGAAAATTAATTAGTGAAAATAAAGCTATAATAGTCATGAAAGAGGTGAAAACCACAACGGAACAAGAGAGACAGCAAACTGTTGAGTTCAAACATTCAGGTGCCGATTAGGATCCTGGAGAAACCGGGTACGAACCGTCGGACGGAGGCTTTTCTCCGTCCGACTCGTACCCGGTTGTAAAACTTTACAAACATGCAAGTACGATTCGCACGGAAACACTATTTCCGTACGAGTCGTACAAAACACCAACCGAGGAAAATAAACAAACAAATGACATCCGGAAAAGCACCGATGTGACGTCGGGACGCATGCAGCCTGCGTTCCACGAACCAGGAAGTACGATTCGCACCGACGTCATCCTGCACGAGAATATTTTCCGGCAGCCAAAAACTGCCGGGAAATCAGGACGACGCGCACAAGGAGCACCTGTACGCGACGGACAGACATGGACCAGAACCTACGTGTCATCCCGGCCCTCATAGCAGTCGACCTCCTCTACAGGTACCGACGCAGACGCCGCAGAAGGTCAGAACAACACCCAGGGGCAAAGGGGGGGGGCAGGGGCAGGACACAAAACCCCCACCCAAGTCACACAGCACACATGCCCTGGACATACCTGACCTCCAGGCCCTGGTCACTTCGAGGGGGTGGGGGCGTGTCCAGCAACGCCAGCATCCGCCACAACGGAAGTGGGTGACGACGCGAACCGGCAACACAACAATACAGGTACGTACCGTACCCACGCCTTAAGAGCGTAGGTACGAGTCGTACCACGCCCACACCCACGTCACCCCAACAATGGCGGTACGGCCCGTACCCATGTGCCAAAGGCCTGGGTACGGGCCGCACAAGCATTCCACAGCGTGGGCACGGGTACGTATGGACCGTACCCTCCCCCGCATATGTATGGAGCGTACCCCCACCCCCACCCCAACAGTGTATGTACGGACCGTACCCCCACCCGCGTATGTATGGAGCGTACTCCCACCCGCGTATGTATGGAGCGTACCCCCACCCCAACAGTGTATGTATGGACCGTACCCCCACACGCGTATGTATGGAGCATACCCCCACCCCAACAGTGTATGTATGGACCGTACCCCCACCCGCGTATGTATGGAGCGTACCCCCACCCCAACAGTGTATGTACGGACTGTACCCACACCCGCATATGTATGGAGCGTACCCCCACCCCAACAGTGTATGTATGGACCGTACCCCCACCCGCGTATGTATGGAGCGTACCCCCACCCCAACAGTGTATGTACGGACCGTACCCACACCCGCGTATGTATGGAGCGTACCCCCACCCCAACAGTGGATTACGGACCGTACCCACACCGTGTATGTATGGAGCGTACCCCCACCCACGTATGTATGGAGCGTACCCCCACCCGCGTATGTATGGAGCGTACCCCCACCCCAACAGTGGATGTACGGACCGTACCCCCACCCATGTATGTACACAAGTGTATGTACGGACCTTACCCCCACCCGTGTATGTACACCAGTGTATGTACGGACCGTACCCACACCCGCATATGTATGGAGCGTACCCCCACCCCAACAGTGTATGTACGGAACGTACCCACACCCGCGTATGTATGGAGCATACCCCCACCCCAACAGTGTATGTACGGACCGTACCCCCACCCGTGTATGTACACCAGTGTATGTACGGACCGGACCCCCACCCGTGTATGTACACCAGTGGATGTACGGACCGTACCCACACCCGCGTATGTATGGAGCGTACCCCCACCCCAACAGTGTATGTACGGACCGTACCCCCACCCGTGTACGTACACCAGTGTATGTACGGACCGTACCCCCACCCGTGTATGTACACCAGTGTATGTACGGACCGTACCCACACCCGCGTATGTATGGAGTGTACCCCCACCCCAACAGTGGATGTACGGACCGTACCCACACACGCGTATGTATGGAGCGTACCCCCACCCCAACAGTGTATGTATGGAGCGTACATGCCCAGACGCAGGAGGGGTGGGTGTAGAGTCCTCCCAGCAGTGCCCAGACACAGGAGGGGTGGGTGCAGAGTCCTCCCAGCAGTGCCCAGATGCAGGAGGGGTGGGTGCAGAGTTCTCCCAGCAGTGCCCAGACGCAGGAGGGGTGGGTGTAGAGTCCTCCCAGCAGTGCCCAGACGAAGGAGGGGTGGGTGTAGAGTCCTCCCAGCAGTGCCCAGGCGCAGGAGGGGTGGGTGCAGAGTCCTCCCAGTATTGCCCAGACGCAGGAGGGGTGGGTGTAGAGTCCTCCCAGCAGTGCCCAGACACAGGAGGGGTGGGTGGAGAGTCCTCCCAGCAGTGCCCAGACACAGGAGGGGTGGGTGCCTATCACTCCCAGCAGTGCCCAGACACAGGAGGGGTGGGTGCAGAGTCCTCCCAGCAGTGCCCATGGAACGCAAAGGGTGGAGTAGCCACAGATACAATGCCCACAAATGTCAGTCAGGTGCACAAAGACCCTGCAGTACATGTACCACATGGTTGCGAGGCTGGGAGTACACACATGCATAGCGCCTAAAAGAGAACATGTCCACATGAAGTCATGTCAACAGTCTACATACACAAGTACAGTGACCACCAAGGATGCCACGAATGATGCAGGTGGAGACATCGCTCAGCATGCATGTGCAAAGTTGAAGGAGTCCGTCACACACCCAGCTGATGTAGACACAGCTCAGCACCACATAGTCGAAACACCCTGCAGGGAAGATGTCAGGTTACACAGAGGAAGGAACACACCTTGGGACGATGTCACCATGCAGTAACTGCTTACATAAACAAAGTAATTTAGCCATCAGCTTGTGATGGCACACAGATACCAGGGTCCACCCTATGACCAGCACAAGACTACATTTCCCACACACCCAACACATTATCACCACCCAAAATCATGGAGCAGGTCCACCAACAGCAATACCAGATAAACAGCAGTGTTCCAAGGAAAAAACAAATTGCTTTATTCAGCAGGATGTAAGTAATAATCATCATAAATGTCAATATATACAAGGCCCATAGGGCAGTCCATGACTCCAATTCGGATGGGGGACACAGTGGTACGTGTGTCCCCTAGCTTGCCTGCACAGTCAGACTCCTTTGTCTTCCACAGGGGGGGGGGGCATCATGTTGGGGGAAGGACCAGGCACCGCAGGGACAGGAGGGGCAAGGGGAGGTGTTGTGGGTGCAGGGACTGACGACTCCAACACAGGGGGTGGGGCAGCGTCAAAGGTGGATTCGAGCACGGCGCTGCACACTACTGCCAGGTCGCCCAGCATCTCCCCTGCACCCGAAGGAACCACAGGCCCCAAGGAGGGGGGGGGTTGGAGGGATGGGCCGCAGCGCTACTGGGGGGGGTGTGGACAGGGGGGGACTCAACTCCCCTGCCGGTGTCCTGCCTCCACCGCTTGCGGGGTGGTGCCACACTGGGGCTGATGGACAGACTGGGCAGGACTGACCCTGTGTCCGACTCTTGGCCAGGAGAGCTGAGGGGAGTGGATTTGGAGGGTGGTGGTCGTGAGGAATGTAGACTCCCACTCTGGCTGCGTGTCTTCCGTTTCCCCCCCGACCCAGTGGGTGTGCCTACTTCACCCTGTGTGTGCGTGCCAGGAGGTGTGCGCTTTGCCTTCCCTGCTGGTGTGGTGCCTGTGTCTGGTGGGGTGTGTGCATGCTGACGTCTGGGTGTACGTGGGACAGGCATGGGAGTGGGAAGTGTGGATGGGGCATGGGTAGGGGGCGGGACGAAGTGCTGCAGGAGACCCACTGCTGCAGTCAGTGTCGAGTCAATAGACCGCAGCAAGTTGCGTTGGTCAGACTGCAATGCTGAAAAGCCCTCCAAGTATGCCTCCATGTTGTTGAGCACTTGGCTGTGGCCATGGAGGACATTAAGCATCGCAGCCTGACCAACCTGCAACTGCCGCAGGATGTCCACAGACTCGGCATTGGCGGCAGCAGTGGAGACAGGGGCAGGGGGTGCGGTGCCTGGCAGGAAGGAGACACGTGGTGACCTAGCACGCCAGGAAGGGACACGAGCAAGTGGGAGGCCGGTGATGGCAATGGAGGGGGCGGGGAGAGATGTTGTGCTGCTGTCAGCTGTTGGAGCAGCCTCCGCCCCATCGGAGAGCTCAGCCTCGGACCCGTCAGCTTCATATTCTGTGATGGCAGTGGACAGGTCCTCCGGCTCACTCCCCTCGGCCTCAGTTCCACTCGATGTGCCAGCTAAGATGTCACTGCTGGCACTGGTGCCCGGTCCCTCCGCACGGTCTGTGCCAATGTCTCCATCCGTGTCCCCCGACGATGCTGTGGGCAAGGTGAATAAACAGGAATTAATCAGACACCTGTATACATATGTCACATGAGTCAAATCTACATAGGTTACAGTGCATAGCCTGAAATGAAAGATGAGTAACATCTACAATACAAGGTACATATATAGGCCCTGCAACACACAGTTGGTTCACCCACCATGCCACTGAGAAACTATGGAGAGCATGACACATTTGCAAATGACATGATATGGATTTGGACAGAGGAGCCAGGCTCTGGGGCCAATCCAGCACCGCATCTGCACCACACAGCGTTGCCGTGTTAGAGGGAGGACCACCGGGAGTCGGGGGGACTACTCCGGGGCACCTTCCTACCGCAAAGTTATAACCGAGCGCCGCCGAGAAGCCTCCTAGGAGAGGTCCTTCTCATGTGATCGTACTAGGCCCAGTAACACCACTACACAGGACTCCGTATCAGTTGCTTATCTTGGTTCTTTATCAATGGTAGCACATTCAATATATTTACAGGGGGATCGAGCGATCCAGAAAGAGTCTCAATGTCTTTGTGGGGAGTAGGGTAGCGGGACAGTCTTAGTACCAGCCTGGTACGGGGAGGCTCTGCGCCAGACCTTGCGGGCTGGTTTCAAAGCAGCTCGGACGTGGGGAGCCGCGACGGTGTCTGCAGGGCTCAGGTGGTAGTTCCGCTTAGGTCGAGCCGCGACACAGTCAGCAGGGCTCCGGTGGTAGGTCCGCTTCGGTCGAGCCGCGACGAGGTCAGCTGGGCTCTGATGGTAAGTTCAACAAGGTCGGGCCGCGACAGCGTCAGCAGGGCCCCAAAGGTTCATGAAGGTCTTTTAAGCACGATGGAGCTGCGACGTCGTCAGCAGGGCTCAGAGTGTGGTTTCAGGATGAGTCTTTCTCCGTAGGGTCAGCCGCGATCCGATCAGCAGGGCTCTTGACTCCGGGATACAACTGCCGTCTTGTTTCCGGGTCGCCCCAGATATAGGTCTGGAGCCCTTTGATGTCCGGACCCTTGAGCCGGGGGGGCGGAGAGGCCGGGTCGGGAGCGGCCAGACGCCCAGCAGGAGAGGCGCCAGGCCCAAGAGAGCTGTGGGGCGACCGCACCTAGGTGTGGAAGGACGGTTGGGGGTCCCATCGATACTGCCCTCCGCCGGGAGTGGGGAGGTGTTCACGTGGTATCCCCCGGGCCAGGGGTTGGTGCCCCTATGTCGGGCCTCGCTGGGACCAAGGCCGGGTGGAGCGGGGTCACGTAGGTGGTTACGTAGAGTCACGTACAATCCAAAATGGAGGAGCCCCGAGGTGCATGGGACCTCGTGCGGCTTAGCGAGGGGGGACAGGACCACGCCACGAGGCCGGCTCCAACACGCGTCCCCCCCAGCTGAAAGCAGGGAGAGTCACCCATCTCCTTGGGGGTTCTCCTCGCCGAGGCGGAAGAATCTGGACAGGCCGTCGGCATTGGCGTGGTCATTGCCGGGCCGGTGCTCCACAGTGAAGTCCATCCCTTGCAGCGAGATGGACCATCGCAACAACTTGGGGTTCTCGCCCCGCATTTGCATTAGCCACCGCAAGGGCAAGTGGTCAGTTTGGACTCTGAAGTGGGTGCCGAAAAGGTAGGGCCGGAGTTTCTTGAGAGCCCATACCACAGCAAAGGCTTCCCGTTCGATGGTGCTCCACCTCTGTTCTCGTCGGCGGCTGATGAAGGCCACAGGTCGGTCAAGGCCCTCGGTGTCCATCTGGGAGAGGACCGCCCCGACCCCTTACTCCGAGGCATCGGTCTGAACCACAAATTCCTTGCTGTAGTCAGGGGCCTGTAGCACAGGGGCAGCGCACAAAAGCGGTTGAGGGCTTCAAAAGCGGTCTGACAGCGGGGCGTCCAGTGCACCGCCTTGGGCTGTTTCTTGGAAGTGAGCTCCGTGAGGGGCCCCACAATACTGCCATAATCCTTAATAAATCGCCGGTAGTAGCCTGTGAGGCCTAAGAAGGCCCGGACAGCGGTTTGGGTTGCGGGGGGCTCCCACGCCTGGATGGCATCGACCTTTAACTGGAGGGGCGCCACCTGGCCACTCCCCACCTGGTGGCCCAGATAGGTCACAGATCCTTGACCGATCTGGCACTTGCTGGCCTTAATCGTGAGCCCGGCCCTTTGGAGAGTGGCCAGGACTTCTCCGAGGTGTCCTAGGTGCGCGGCCCAGTGGTTGCTGAAGACGGCAATGTCGTCGAGATAGGCCGTGCTGAAAGCTTCTAGCCCGGCCAGGACCTTGTTCACCAGCCTCTGGAAGGTCGCTGGGGCGTTCTTCATACCGAAGGGCATCACCCGAAAGTGGTAGTGCCCATCGGGGGTGGAAAAAGCGGATCGTTCCTGGGCGCCGGGGGTGAGCTTGATCTGCCAGTACCCAGCAGTGAGATCAAAGGTGCTTAGGTAGCGGGCGGCTCCTAAGCGGTCGATCAGCTCGTCGGCCCGTGGCAGGGGGTGGGCATTGGTCTTGGTGACTGCGTTCAGGCCCCGGTAGTCTACACAAAATCTGAGTTCCGGGGGAGTGCCGGGGGCGGCGGCCTTCGGCACCAAGACCACAGGGCTGGCCCACGGGCTGTCGGATGGCTCGATGACTCCGAGGGCGAGCATCTTGGAGACCTCGGTCTGTATGCAGGCTCGGACTCGGTCGGGTACTCTGTAGGCGCGGTGTCGCACAGGGGGGCTGTCCCCGGTGTCCACGTCCTGCACGCACCAGGGGGTCACCCCGGGCGTGAGGGAGAAGAGGGCAGCGAAGGGTTGCAGCAGCTTCCGGCAGTCATGGCGCTGTTCTGGGGTCAGGGTGGCGGAGAGGTGGACGCCCTCCAAGGAGCCGTCTTGGCCCGTGGACCCCAGGAGGTCTGGTAGGGGCTCGGAGTCGCTTTCGCCCCCATCGTCGGTAGCCAGCAGCAGGCTTAGTTCAGTTCGGGCAAAGTGGGGCTTAAGCCGGTTGGCGTGTAGGACCCGGAGGGGGTTCCTCGGGGACTCCATGTCGACCAGGTAGGTGACGGGGCTCTTCTTCTCAACCACCTTGAAGGGCCCGGTCCACTTGTCCTGCAGGGCACAGGGGTCCACGGGCGACATGACCCAGACTTGCTGGCCCGGCTCGAACTCGATGGTCGAGGCATTTTCGGCATACCAGCGTTTCATGTCTTCTTGGCTGGCTTCGAGTTTAGCTTCTGCCAGGGCCCGGAACTTCCGAGTCTGGTTCCGCAGGGTCAGGAGGTACCGGTAGACGTCGGGGGGGCATCTTGGATGTTCGCCTCCCAGCCCTCCTTGACCAGGCTGAGGGGCCCTCGGACGGGGTGCCCATACAACAGTTCGAAGGGGCTGAAGCCCAGGGATTTCTGTGGTACCTCTCGATAGGCGAACAGGAGGCAGGGCAGCAGGACGTCCCATCTCCTCCTCAGGGGCTCTTCCAGACCCTTGATCATCCCCTTCAGGGTTCTGTTGAACCGCTCGACCAGTCCGTTCCCCTGGGGGTGGTAAGGGGTGGTGAATTTGTAGGTGACCCCACATTGTTGCCAGAGGGATCTCATGTACTTCGCAATAAAGTTCGTACCCCTGTCGCTCACCACTTCTCGGAGGAACCCCACCCTGGAGAAGATGCCCATCAGGGCCCGGCCCACCACTGGAGCTGTCACAGTGCGGAGTGGGATGGCCTCGGGGTATCGGGTGGCGTGGTCGACCAGTACCAGGATGAAGCGGTGTCCCAGGGCGGTTCGGGGGTCGAGGGGCCCCATGATGTCGATCCCTACTCGTTCGAACGGGGTGTGGACGGCTGGAAACGGTTGGAGGGGGGCCTTGACTCGACCCCCAGTCTTTCCGCTAGCCTGGCAGGTCTGGCAGGACCGGCAGTGGTGGTCCACGTCTCTCCGCATTCGGGGCCAATAGAAATGGGTCACTAGGCGGCTGTAAGTTTTGTCTCGCCCGAGGTGTCCGGCGAGGGGCATGTCATGCGCCAGGTTCAGGAGGAACTCTCGGAATCGGAGGGGAACCACCAACACCCGGCCGGCCCCCAGTTCGGCGACTTTCTGCTCGCTATACAATAAGTCCTTGTCCCAATAGATCCAGTGGGTTCCCGTGGGGTCCCCCGAGGCCTGGGCGGCTGCTTGCTGTCGGGCCCCCTCGAGGGACGGGCAGGCCTTCTGCTCCTGCTGGAATTGTTCGCGGGTGGGGCCCCCGTTGTGGCGCCACTGGGCCAGCTCGGGGATCTCGCTGAGGGAGGCGGCCTCGTCGGGGGAAAGTTCGGATGGCCCGGCCTCATCGTCAGGTTCCTCCGTGCCGGAGGAGGGTGGCAGTTCTTGATCCGTAGGCTCGTCGGGGGCCGCGACAGCGGCTGGTTGGGCGGTCATGGACCGGGTGGTGGCGCAGGCCCACGCGGGCAGCCCTAGCATCCCCAGATGCTCTCGGCGCTCCTCCTGGGCCCAGGGGGAGCTCTCTAGGTCGTTCCCCAGGAGGCAGTCCACTGGGGCGTCGTCGCGGACAGTTACTTTTAGAGTGCCTGACACTCCTCCCCACTCGAAGGGGATCCTGGCCATCCGGCACATGCTTTCGGTGTTATCCGCGGTCCGGACAGGGCATAGGACATGCGGCAGGATTTGTTCGGGGGTCACCAGGTGGCAGCGGACAGCGGTCACACTGGCCCCAGTGTCCCGGAGGGCTTCGGCCCGTTGTCTATTGATGGTGACCCACTGCTGGTACTTCTGGGTGTTGCTTGGGATGGCAGCTCGGGGCACCATTTCTCGGGAGCCCAGCCATACGAGTGACATGGCAGCTGGTTCCCACTCGGGGGACCCGTCCTCGCGGTTTTCCTCCTCTTCCTCTCCTTCCCCCAGGGCTGCGGCGGCTATTTGTCGGGGAGGGGGTCCAGCGTTCCCGTTCCGTCGGTTGACGGGGCAGGCCGGGTTGCTCGCATAGTGGCCTGTCTGTTGGCAGCCAAAGCAGGACACTGTTGGTCGGGGTCCAGGCCTGGCGATGGGGGTCCCCCTTCGGACCAGGGTCGGGGACGTGTGGTTGGCGGCTTGGCCTCGTGGCGGGCTTCTGGGCGGCCCGGCCGGGAATTCTCGACTGCGGTGGGCCCCCCCTCCTCCGCCCCGCTGGCGAGGAGGTCCCGTGGTACTCCGTTGGTAGTACCCCACGGGGTTCCGGGGGACCCGGGTGTTGACCCATCGGTCAGCCTCGGCGGTGAGCTTCCGGGGCTCGGTCAGCTTACTGTCCAGGAGGTGTTGCCTTAGTTCCACAAAGCAGTTGTTGGCGAGGTGCTCCCAGACAATGAGGTCGAACAGTTCGTTGTACGAGGTGACCTTGCTCCCTTTTATCCACCCTTCAAAGGCCCGGCTGAAGAAGTCCACGCATTCGACCCATGTGGTACCGGGGAGCTTCTTGCAGTCCCGGAAGCGCTGTCGGTACATCTCGGCTGATAGTCCGTAGCGTGTGAGTAGGGCTTCTTTCATGTGGTCGTATGATGTCATCACCGCGTCGGGGAGTTGCAGCAGGGTATCCCGGCCCTCGCTGAGGAACCTCCCCCATAGGCCGGCACCCCAATCCTTCCGGGGTACCCGATGGGAGGTCATGGCTACCTCGTAGGCTTGGAACCACTGCTGGATGTCGTCGTTTATGTAGTATTCCTTGACGACATCCTTGGGGATATGAACCTTTGGCTTGGTCAGTGGCAGAGCGTCCCGGGCTCCGGGGGTGCTGGTCTCCCCCGTTTTGGATTTCAGTTCGAGTTCCTTGAGGCCCCTCTCGTGCTCGAGGGTTAGCCGTTTCTCTTCTAGTTCTCGATGCCGTTTCTTTTCTTCGATTTCCTCCTGCAGCCGTAGTTGATCCAAGGCTAGTTTCTTCTCCGCCAGCAGGAGTTCACCGTCCAGCCGGAGTCGTGCGAGGTCCATTTCGTGTGTCCGGACCCTCTCCCGTTCTTCCATTTCTTCGTGGGATAGGCCGGCTTCTGGGATGCTTCGCCCCCCATTTGTCGGGGTTATGGTCGGTGGCAGGTTTCCCTCCCGGGCCGAGGTCCCTTCGGCTCGGGGTGGAGTGGTCTCGGATTCTGCCCAGGCTTTCGGGGCTTTCTGCATTTCTTCCTTGGTGCCCAATCCTGTGGTCGGGATCCCTTTGTCCTTGCAGAATTGTTTCAGTTCTTTGTGGGTGTATTCTTCCAGCCTTTCCGGCTGGAAGGTTGCGGCCATGGTTGCTTCTTGGCCGTTCATGGTTCCCTTCTTTCCGTCTGGTTAGGTAGTGGGTGCGTTACTTGCCTGTACGATTGCGTTTGGCTCGGATCCCGTTGCTGGCCACCAAATGTTAGAGGGAGGACCACCGGGAGTCGGGGGGACTACTCCGGGGCACCTTCCTACCGCAAAGTTATAGCCGAGCGCCGCCGAGATGCCACCTAGGAGAGGTCCTTCTCCTGTGATCGTACTAGGCCCAGTAATACCACTACACAGGACTCCGTATCAGTTGCTTATCTTGGTTCTTTATCAATGGTAGCACATTCAATATATTTACAGGGGGATCGAGCGATCCAGAAAGAGTCTCAATGTCTTTGTGGGGGGTAGGGTAGCGGGACAGTCTTAGTACCAGCCTGGTACGGGGAGGCTCTGCGCCAGACCTTGCGGGCTGGTTTCAAAGCAGCTCGGACGTGGGGAGCCGCGACGGTGTCTTCAGGGCTCAGGTGGTAGTTCAGCTTAGGTCGAGCCGCGACACAGTCAGCAGGGCTCCGGTGGTAGGTCCGCTTCGGTCGAGCCGCGACAAGGTCAGCTGGGCTCTGATGGTAAGTTCAACAAGGTCGGGCCGCGACAGCGTCAGCAGGGCCCCAAAGGTTCGTGAAGGTCTTTTAAGCACGATGGAGCCGCGACGTCGTCAGCAGGGCTCAGAGTGTGGTTTCAGGATGAGTCTTTCTCCGTAGGGTCAGCCGCGATCCGATCAGCAGGGCTCTTGACTCCGGGATACAACTGCCGTCTTGTTGCCGGGTCGCCCAGATATAGGTCTGGAGCCCTTTGATGTCCGGACCCTTGCGCCCGGGGGGCGGAGAGGCCGGGTCGGGAGCGGCCAGACGCCCAGCAGGAGAGGCGCCAGGCCCAAGAGAGCTGTGGGGCGACCGCACCTAGGTGTGGAAGGACGGTTGGGGGTCCCATCGATACTGCCCTCCGCCGGGAGTGGGGAGGTGTTCACGTGGTATCCCCCGGGCCAGGGGTTGGCGCCCCGATGTCGGGCCTCGCTGGGACCGAGACCGGGTGGAGCGGGGTCACGTAGGTGGTTACGTAGAGTCACGTACAATCCAAAATGGAGGAGCCCCGAGGTGCATGGGACCTCGTGCGGCTTAGAGAAGGGGGACAGGACCACGCCATGAGGCCGGCTCCAACATGCCGTAACTAGGGATGAGCAGGGACCATCTCCATGAACTTGAGGCACATGCTGCAAAGGTAATATTTAAAAACATGCCCAACATGAATGGGACACTGCACCTTGAGTGTATGTCCAGACAAACATCACACACTGGCCAGACCGAGCAATGAGATTTCAGGTGTCGACATGTAGGCCTTGCCCGCACCAACCACCCCCTACATGCGACAATTTGATGAGACACAGGAAGCACTTGCATCTCTTAGTCTGGGAGAAATACACATGGGCTGCCAGAAACCCATATTGGACCCAAATACCCCATGTGCGCCTGTAAAACGATCTCATTTACAAATGGCCATCATCACATAATTGTAACAAGACACACAGGCACTGGCCACCGTGAGTATGAACGAGGAAAATTAGGTCAGGCTGTACAGTGGACACTTGTAGAACACGTTACGTAAATATACATGGTGCCAGGGGACAATGGTACAGAGCACATCCTATGCTGTAGACACTGAGAGTGTCCACATATTGTGATGACACACATGATACCTAGCAAAATATGCCCCAAGGGACAGTAGTGGCCACAATATTCCATGGTCCTGAATGGTAATGACTGCAACACAGGCCACCATCCCTGCACACATGCACATCATGTCACAGGCCACAACATAGGACATGCTTGCTGTAAGGCATTACACTTCAGAGACATACTCCTATGTCTGGACTCAGCATCAGTGCCAATTGACATGGACCCCACAAGTACTGAACTGGACAGGGCACAGGCAAGGTCCCAAAACCTGTTACACACCACCCCCACACATGATGCTGCAAGCATTGGTCACATGGATAAACTGCCAGCCCAGATGACCTTGTGAAAGAGTGACTACACACAGACCAGGGAACACATGGCAAGGAGAGGAAGGGAGGAAGGACAGCACCGCTATACTGTGGGTGACAGGACCTGCAACGCACATTTAAACACTGGCAGTGTATCCATGCAACTGCGCACTTACAAATGCTGGTGACACACAACAAACACACATGTACCTACCCCCTTCCTGCTGCTGCTTCTCCCGTAAGCGCCTGTCCATGTCTGGAAAGACCACCGCCAGCACACGCTTGTGGATGTGGGTCAGACGGCGACGCCCATGGTTCTTAGGGCCCACAGGTGAGTCCCCCAGCAGGACCCGTGCGATCCTCCGCGTCCAGCACCGGATATCCTGCCAGCGTTTTCTCACCTGGGCCAGGCGCCGCTTGCGACCCTCCGTCCTTCTCACGGCACTGACGGCGTCCCTCCAGATCTGCTCCTTGGCAGAGGCGCCTACCTGTGGGGTTGAAAAAGTGAGACTACATCAATACACCTGCCACATGTCACAGAGACACACATTAGAACTATTTTTCTGGTTTCAACAAGGCATAGTATGCAGCCAAAGCTTTGCACCTTTGTCATAGGGACTTTTTTCTCTGTGTAAGGGCAAATGCACCACGTGCCATAGAAAGTACACAGGTGGCATGAGGGGTACGACACAATAAATGATCCAGACTCACACTGTGCATCAGAAGGTACACCAGGATTATGTGCAGCACCTCAAAGCAGTCACATGCCACAGGCCACTGACGCTACCTCAGCAGAGTATACAGACACACACAGGCACAGGACATACACCTGCCATTGCCAAATGCAGCTACAAACCTCACTCTGCACATGTGCCACTAGTCTGGGGGGGCTCACAGGTGTGGGGCTGGCTCTGGACGTCAGACACACAGCACTGCTCCCTGCTTGCATAAGATGGGCAGGGTATATCCATCCCTCATGCAGCTGGGGTGCTACACTCCACATATGCACCCACCCACATGACAGGGGACTTACACACACACCGATGTCCAGGGTAGGCCCACATCATGTGGACACTCTCAGCACAGGTACACTGAACAAACACACATCTGTGGGTGCAAGCACCTGTCACACTGGGGTGACCACAGAATCACATGAGGACTGTAGAAGCAACATTCCCAGGAGGATTAGACAGGCAGAATGTGGCATGCACCATGCAGTGATTGTCACAGTAAACACAATGCAAGTGAGGACGGCAGACATGCACCACATTTTCTTGCCACGGGTACCTTTCAATATACCATAGCTCATGTTGGTGGCATGTCCCAGAGCATGTTCAGCCGTGTGCTGCATGATTTTTTAGAGGCCATGTTGCTTCACCTGGATGAGTTCATCCATTTCCCAACTCCTGAACAGTTGACAGGTGTCAAGCGTAGATTCTATGCCCTGGGAGGGATGCCCCATGTCATTGGGTCCATAGATGGGACACATGTGGCTTTGGTACCACCACAGGCACAGGAGGTAGCGTACAGGAATCGCAAGCACTACCACTCCATCAATGTCCTTGTGGTGTGTCTGTCCAACATGGTGATTTCACATGTCTGTGCTCGTTTTCCAGGATCAGCACACAATGCCTACATCATGAGGCGTAGCAGGGTGCCTGAAATGATGACGCAGCTGCGCAACGAACGAGCATGTGTTGTTGGTGGGTACACTCTGTCTATCCTGTATTTTGCGTAGACTTCCAGCCCAACTGCTTCTCCTGTCCTACTTATGTCCATGTGGTTTCCATGTAGGGGACGCTGGCTATCCCAACATGCCATGGCTGATCACACCTCTCCGCAACCCCAGCACGCCGGCCCAGCTCCGCTACAACACCGCCCATGGCCGGACAAGCCGAGTGATAGAGAGGACATTTGGCCTCCTGAAGAGCCGATTCAGGTGCCTACACAAGACCGGCGGCGCCCTCCCATATGCCCCGGTGAAGGTCTGCAAAATCTTCATGGTCTGCTGCATGCTGCACAACATGGCAGTTGAGAAAGCTGTGCCACTCATCCTGGATCAAGATGATCAGGAGCATCCACCCGTGGAGGACGAAGGGCTTGGGAATGGGGCTAGTGATGTGGAGGATGTGGTTCCGCAAGAGGACATCCGGAGTCGGCTCATACGCTACTTCTTTGCTTAGTGGTGAGTACCAGTGTCTGAGTGTGCACGCATTGGTCCTTGTGTGGCATGTGTTGCAATGTGTGTGTCCATCTGCATGTATGCCACGTGAGTCAGTGGTGTGTGTGGATGTGTCACTCAAGTGATGGTGGCAGTGATGAGTGTATTTCCACAGTCATAATTGTGACCTAGCATGTTGTCATCCTTACATGTGTCGAGGACATGCACATGCAAGTGGATGTGCTTTTTGTGGCTGACTTCTTGTGTGTCTCTCATCCCCAGGTACTTGCGCATGCCGTCTGCTGGTTGCATTGTTGTGGCACTGCTATTCCTCATGGACACGTCATCGTGTGCTGACTCAGCGTTACACGCACGGACAAGTTTGGAAGTCTCCTTAGGGTAAGGGATGCATCAGGGGTGTATTGGGTGTGGCAGTTGTTTACGATGTGTGCACACTGCCCCTGTCGATGTTTGGTTCCTCTGCAGACATGTTGCATCACCATGGGACACATGACATGTAGCTGGATACACCTGAATAGATGGTCTGACTTGTTGACAGTCATCTGTAATGGGATAGTGGATTGTGATGATGGCATCAATGTGTGTAACACTGCCCTCGGACACATACGGTTTGCATTGGCTTGACATGGTGTGGGACTTCCACATCAGAGGATCAATGGTGTATGGCAGCCTCTCCGTGAGCAGCAGGGGGTGTTTAGCTGTTACCCGACACTTGTGTGCCAGTTCCATGGATATCAAGTAACAAAACATGATACCTCTGTCACCATAAATCAAGGGGTCGATTTCTTAACGTGGATTTTTATTTTCCACCTTGTACATGTATTCTTCATGGACTAAGTTTTATCTTTTTCATCAAGATCTGTTCAGTGCTGTACAACTTTAAATCAAATTACAAAAAACATTTAGAAACGCTTAACAATAAAGACCAAATCGACGATTGGACAATCATGTACAGGGACAATATTTACATGGAAAGACAAAGACAGTTCTAAATGATACCTTATAAATAACGAAATGTGAAGTAATCAACAAGCAAAGGGAGTCCTATACATTTCATGTAAAGTACCTGGGACCTATTCTTTTAGTCCTCACAGACTAACAGTATTTTTTGAGTGCCAATAGGAGGAAGCCTCCAGACAGTAGGGAACAGGTTTATGACACTGCACTTGGGTGTCGGGCAAATGTTTTTTAAGGGACTTGACGTCGATCTTGTTCCTTGGAGTTCTTAATACGGCTTGCCTCCTCTAGAAACCAACGCGTTTCGACCTTCTATGTGGCACTGGTTGTGGAAGGTCTTCATCAGGGTAAACACATGTTTGTGCAAAGGACTGGGTGTATCGGTTGGGAAGTCCTATAGGAGTCCGGTGGTTGGGTCTCTTGCGGCTCCAAGGGTGGACGCTGTTTTGATGCAGCTCGGAGGCAGTCAGTCACCACTCCGGAGGGATGACTGACTGCCCCCGAGCTGCATGCTGTACGACCACGCTGGCGAGAAAGTGAAACTCTGCTCCACAGCTCTTAAGCTCCCGATTCGCAGGAGCCAAGGAGAACTCCTGACCCAGACACAAGCTGGTACTGGGGTGCCCGACCTCCATTGCTTGGAGGCCCCCCCTTCCCCCTTCCCTTCCCCCTTTTTCGCTGCATCAAAACAGCGTCCACCCTTGGAGCCGCAAGAGACCCAACCACCGGACTCCTATAGGACTTCCCAACCGATACACCCAGTCCTTTGCACAAACATGTGTTTACCCTGATGAAGACCTTCCACAACCAGTGCCACATAGAAGGTCGAAACGCGTTGGTTTCTAGAGGAGGCAAGCCGTATTAAGAACTCCAAGGAACAAGATCGACGTCAAGTCCCTTAAAAAACATTTGCCCGACACCCAAGTGCAGTGTCATAAACCTGTTCCCTACTGTCTGGAGGCTTCCTCCTATTGGCACTCAAAAAATACTGTTAGTCTGTGAGGACTAAAAGAATAGGTCCCAGGTACTTTACATGAAATGTATAGGACTCCCTTTGCTTGTTGATTACTTCACATTTCGTTATTTATAAGGTATCATTTAGAACTGTCTTTGTCTTTCCATGTAAATATTGTCCCTGTACATGATTGTCCAATCGTCGATTTGGTCTTTATTGTTAAGCGTTTCTAAATGTTTTTTGTAATTTGATTTAAAGTTGTACAGCACTGAACAGATCTTGATGAAAAAGATAAAACTTAGTCCATGAAGAATACATGTACAAGGTGGAAAATAAAAATCCACGTTAAGAAATCGACCCCTTGATTTATGGTGACAGAGGTATCATGTTTTGTTACTAGTTTTTGGATTCCAACCTCTGTTTACCTTAAATGAATCAATCCCCTGTTGTTTATAGTTCCATGGATATCAAGCATTTGTGGTGCAGAAGGGTGGTGCCAGTGTTGGACCCACATGTTACTCCACATGACCTGTGTATGTGTACTCCGAGTTGCCTCTGCATTCCGGAATACATGACTAATAAAGGTGTCCCTATGCCTCCAAGGTGCCTCTTCTCAGTCAATGCTGGTGTGTTGCCACGGTGCATACGGCATGTCTGGCATGGTTTTCAGTGATAGTGGCTATGTGTCTATGTGTAGAGTAGCAAGATGCAAGCTGTTTGTCTGGGATTAGACTCTGTATTGTGTATGATATCCATGACTGTGTAGGTATTGTGACATGTGCCATCCCCATGCATCCAACATTGGCCAGGCCACCATTCTCTGCATCCACCTGACTCAAGCTTGCAGGACATGGTTCTGCCACCTGTCTACACATACCTGGGTGCCCCCCAGGACACTCCACATGATCCCTGACCTCTGCGCATGACTGTTGCTGTACTCAATATGTCTGTCGGCACGGTTGTGCGGCCACCCCCTCAGCTGGTTGGGCCCATCACGGGTGTGTATGGTGCTCCATGTCCGTCTTGCCTAATACATTGTGACCCATGTGTGTCCTGTGCCAGACTCAGGCCCCAGGGTATGGATGGTTGAAGTCATATGAGAACTCAGGCATGGTTAGACTTTACAAGACACATGTAAGGTAATAATGCAAAATGTAGGCATCATCTCTTGATCGTGTAAGTTTTTATTTGTGTTGGGGTACGTGTTTGGGGGGGGTATGACAAGAGGGGCTTTCCGGGTGTGTGGAATCCAAAGTTCACTGGGGGAGTTGGTATCCTTGCCATTGGAAATCATCAGAGTCCATGCCACAGTCTTTGTCAACATTGGTCAGACAGTGATCAGCAAGTCCATGTGGCAGAGAATGTGATTTGCTGATGTGCTGCTGTTGGGCCAGTGGGCCAGGTGCCAGGCCAGGTGTCCTGGGAGATGGTGCTGTTGCGCCGACCCTCACGGTCTTTTCCGTGGACGACCCGCCCTCCTGCGGGAACCCTCAGAAGCAGGCTGTTACGATGTTTGGGATGCTCCGTCAGATGTATCCTCCTCCTCCTGATCCCTCCCTGTGGGTGGTGATGTTCTTCGCCTGGTGGCACAGGGAGGGTTGCCCATGTTGTCGGCTATCCGACGGAGTGAACGGTTAATTCCCCTGAGCACTGCCTGTCTGTCCTCCATCCGTCCTTGGTGTCGCTGTTGACAGGCATGTTGCTCCGCATGTTGCTGGGCCTGCTGGGTCTTGATCTCTTCGAGGGTCCCCTTCATCTCGTTGAGGGTGGACACAACCTGGCTCATGCCCGTGGTGTCCTGCCGGTATGTGTCCAGGATGTTTCTTACATGGGAATATACCGGTTCCGCAGCCAACTGGTCAGGCTCGCGCCTCCGCCGTCCTCCACTCCCACCACCCCTGCCCACTTGCACCTGGCCTGCCCTTGTGGGCACATCGGGTCTCCGGGACCCCTGAGGGGTGGCATTTGTGTTGTCGCCTGCCTCCTCCTGGGTGCCCGGTACACCGTGTTCCTCCTGGTCAGCCTGGCTGCGTTGTGGTGGTGGGGCAGGGATCCTGGGTGTCTCCTGGGATGTGGCAGGAGTGGGGGTGGTGGTTGGCCCAGTTGTACCTGACGCAGGTGCTGCAGGTGGTTGGACACCAGAGGGGCCAGGTTGGTCGGGGTCGTCCACAGAGTGGTGAGAGTGGTCGCTGCCAGTGGGATCGTCATCCCGCAGATCCAGGTCCTGTGAGTCTTCCCCCCCAGTGTTGGGGGGTGATCCACGACATTGACCTGTGTGTGAGAGAGACAATGTTATTTTTGTTCCATGCCACATCCATGTTTCATTCGTTTCAAAGTTGGCACATTTCCTCTGGGTATTTGGATATGTCTTGCATTCCACTCACAGTGCACTTGTGCATGGGTATGTCCCTTGGCCACAGCTTTTGAGACTTTACCTATGTGTGACACAGTCTTACTTGCTGCGTCAATTGTGACTGCAGTCAGCAGTGGAGTGAGCAGGTGTGGCGAGCCATGCATTGGCGCCTTCCGTGTTGCACTGTACGTGGGCACATGGAGTTGTTCCACACACTTATATAATGCAGGTAGCTAGCGTTGTGCTCGTGCACAGGTTGAGACATGGCCCAGTGTTTTGCCATGGAGAAGAGAGGGGGATTCAGGCACTGGCCACCCTTGTCTACATGCACGCAGTCCACCTGCTGACGAGCAGACATTCCCACACCACCCAAGGCTGAATTGGTCACCCTGTGTATCCCTTTCTCACTCCCTCTCTGTCCCCCTCTCCCTCCCTCCCTGTGTCAGCCTCCTCCCTCTGTCTGTCTCCCTGTGTCTCCCTCCCTCTCTCTCCCCCTCTCCCTCCCTCTGTGTGTCACCCTCTGTCACCTCAGCCCAGCTTCCTAGGCACACACTTTTTGCAGATCTTTGAATGGCCCTTGGCTTGTTCATGTGAGTTTGTTTCTGATCTCCAGGCACCCATTGGGTGTAGTGTCTGTGTCTGCGCTGCTGCTGTGGTGGTGTGTGCTGCCACTCTTTCACAGTGTTGGCTGTTCATTGGCTGCTGTCATGTGCAAAAAGTGCCTTCACCCCCATGTCTTCATGCAAGGCATCCGCCATTTGCAGGCAAGTCTTTCCTGTGTGGGGACACACTGTTTGTCTGGCTGTGACCTAGGCCATATGGGCAGAGGGCATTGTTGTCTGCTTCTGAGTTGCACTATGTGATTTTTGAGGCCCACACTCCCGCCATCCGAGTTACCGTGTCTTGTGTTGGTGTTTTCTGTGGCCTGTGACTTGGCATTGTCTAGCTGGGTGCATGGGGCATGGTGGCGCTAGTGGCATGTGTGTGTTTATGGAGTGTGGTTGAGTCATGCGATAGCTTTGGGGTGGTTGCGTGCATGATTGTGAGTTTGGTTGTGGATGACGTTCCCCCCATTTGAGGTGAGTTGTTTGTGTACTCACCAGGCTCTCGGAGTCCTTCTACTCCTTCCACTGCCACCACCGGCAGTATGGCCATCACCTTCTCCTCCGAGGGATGGTATTGTACGCGTCTGTGGGCATGGTGAGGGGTGTGGGTGTGGATGGTTGTGGGGGGTGTGGGTGTGGATGGTTGTGGGGGTGTGGGTGTGGATGGTTGTGGGTGTGTGGGTGTGGTTGTGCAGGTGTGTGTGTGAATGTGATGAGGGGGTGTTTGTGAAGGTGGTTTTGTGAAGGTGTGCAGGTGTAAGGTGTAGTGGAGGTTGTAGTATGGTGCAGTTGTTTCTCTGTGTGGTCTGGCAGCAGTGGGTCTGTTGCAAAGGATCAAGGTTTGTGTGTGTTGGGCCTTTTTATTGGTCCATTGGTGGGTGTGGCTGTGTTTGAACTTTGGGTGGGTGTGTTATAAGGAGTGGTTGTGTTTTGGGCCTCTGTTTGGTAGTTTGGCAGTTGCAGGTCAGTGAATAGGTTGTATTTGTGCTTGTTGGACATGTTTTGTGGCTTTGTGCGATTTGAATGGAGTCTTCTTGTGTTGTTTTGCTTTGTCCTGGTTGTGTACGTGTGTTTTTAGCGTCTGTACGGTGTGTACATCGGCCATTTTGTTGTACAGTGCTGTCCTTGTCTCTGGCTTGGTACGACTCGTACATGCGTGATGTTGGGTGAGGGTGCTGGTGTTGGGGCCTGGGGTGCGCTCCGTACTTAGACTGGTGGGGTGTGTGTTCGCTCCGTACATACACGGGTGGGGGTACGGTCCGTACATACACTGTTGGGGTGGGGGTATGCTCCTTACATACACGGGTGAGGGTACGGTCCGTACATACACTGTTGGGGTGGGGGTACGCTCCATACATATGCGGGTGGGGGTATGGTTCGTACATACACTGGTGTACATACGCGGCTGAGGGTACGGTCCGTACATTCACTGTTGGGGTGGGGGTACGCTCCATACATACGCGGGTGAGGGTACAGTCAGTACATTCACTGTTGGGGTGGGGGTACGCTCCATACATACGTGGGTGAGGGTACGGTCCGTACATACAAGGTTGGGGTGGGGGTACGCTCCATACATACGCGGGTGGGGGTACGGTCCGTACATTCACTGTTGGGGTGGGGGTACGCTCTATACATACGCGGGTGAGGGTACGGTCCGTACATTCACTGTTGGGGTGGGGGTACGCTCCATACATACGCGGGTGAGGGTACGGTCCGTACATACAAGGTTGGGGTGGGGGTACGCTCCATACATACGCGGGTGGGGGTACGGTCCGTACATTCACTGTTGGGGTGGGGGTACGCTCCATACATACGCGGGTGAGGGTATGGTCCGTACATACACTGTTGGGGTGGGGGTACGCTCCATACATACGCGGGTGGGGGTACGGTCCGTACATTCACTGTTGGGGTGGGGGTACACTCCATACATACGCGGGTGGTGGTACGGTCCGTACATTCACTGTTGGGGTGGGGGTACGCTGCATACATACGCGGGTGAGGGTATGGTCCGTACGTACACGGGTGTATATACACGGGTGTGTGTACGGTCCGTACGTTCACTGTTGGGGTGGGGGTACACTCCATACATACGCGGGTGGGGGTACGGTCCGTACATACAAGGTTGGGGTGGGGGTACGCTCCATACATACGTGGGTGGGGGTATGGTCCGTACATTCACTGTTGGGGTGGGGGTACGCTCCATACACACGCGGGTGGGGGTACGGTCCGTACATTCACTGTTGGGGTGGGGGTACGCTCCATACATACGCGGGTGAGGGTACGATCTGTACATACAAGGTTGGGGTGGGGGTACGCTCCATACATACGCGGGTGAGGGTACGGTCCGTACATTCACTGTTGGGGTGGGGGTACGCTCCATACATACACGGGTGAGGGTACGGTCCATACATCCACTGTTGGGGTGGGGATACGCTCCATACATACACGGGTGGGGGTACGGGCCGTAAGTACACGGGTGGGTGTACGGTCCGTACGTACGGGGGTGTACATGCACGGGTGGGGGTTCGGCGCGTACATACGAGGGCTGGGGGGGTGGTTGGGCGCGTACATACGGGGCTGGGGGGTGTTCGGCGCGTATGCGGGCACATGTCTCCATGGTTGCTATGGGAGTTCGGTGCGGACGGTGTTTTTTCCATACGGTTGTAACATCGGACGCACGGGATGGATCGTACTTGCGTGGTCGGACTTCACTTTTCACATTTGTACGGTAAATTGTCCGGGGACGTGTCGGACAGATTTTCCGACCCGAGGACGTGTGGGGAATTATTCCCAATGCGATTCGTATGGAGTTTGTCCCATGCAAATCGTACTTGGCAGTTTGTACGGCACTTGTACGATTCGTACGGTAAAAAGACCGGATACGAGTCGTACGGGGAAATTTTTTCCAGGATCCTAATCGGTACCTTAGTTGTTCAACTGAATGATGAACAAAAAGAAACTTATATAGAGACAAAACAGAAATTATAACACGGATTCTTCCAAGAGGAGAAATAATGCAAATATTCATTATTTAAGCCAATACTTTATACATTAGTATTCAAGCTGGCATTGGTAATAGCTTTTTTTTTTTTAAAGTTCTTGCTGCTTATCCACAGAGGACTACAGAACCACATTTATCGTGTGTAGTAACAACACCCACAGGGTTGACTGCATACAACATAAAAGGAATTACTCTACATCATCTACTAATACTACCTGATGAACAAGACAATAAATTGGAATTCCAAAGGTTATCAAGTGAAGTTTGTCATGAAGTGTCAATAGTATGAAGAAACTGAAACATTTGATCATCGATGAGGTGAGCATGGTCTCAAAATTAATTTGGCTAAACTTTAAATACAAGGACTACTGAGGAATATGTGTCAAACTTCTGACACGGAATACAGAAATATTCTGAAGGACTTTAGCGTAGGAGTTCTGAAAAGGAGGGGAAAAGTATCTTGGAAAGTCGACTTAAACTTTTCTCCTCTAAGAAAACAACAGCACAGCTAATGTTCAAGTTCATTGAATAAGGCAAATCTATAGTCTGTGCTCCAATTTTAATGGACAATTACTAAAACTAGAGATAGAAGACATTTCAGAAATTACAGGTATTGAGAAAATGGAACACAAGGGAGTAATAGTACTGCAAAGTGGAAATCTACAAACAAAATTAGATTAATTGGAGAAATCAGTATCTAGGATTTAAGGATTAGAAAAGTGTTTATGTGAGTGCAAAAACTGTAGAGTTATTTTGCGTCGTAATTTAGGCATTGAGGAAGTATTAGTAAATGGTGCAATGGTTAAGGTTATTGATTTCATTAATTTCACAAATAGGGATGAGGTTGAATAGTTAGCTATACATTATTATCAGATTGATGGCATAAAGACGATTGGCTGATGTGTTGTACAGCAGTTCCCAGTGTCTCTAACAAACGCTGTAACTATCCATAAATTAAGAATAAGGGTAGACACAGCTTTAATTAATATTGATGGTACTGTTTTTGAAGAAGGTATGTTATATGTTGCATTGTCTAGAGTAAGACATTGTCCAGATTGTTTCTGGTTGATTTTGATGACAGGAAATCTAGTGTAGATGCAAGTTCTGTAAGAGAGTACAATCGATTAAGAAGTAAATATGCTCCTCATTTAGGACAGAATATCATTTATGAAAAACAGATAATCAGTCCATAGTGGAAGCTCACAAATAAATCTATGGATGCTGCCGAAAAGAAGGAAAATGAAGAGAACAAAGAAGGTGTTAAGAAGAGAAAACTGGAGAATGAGGGAGAGAGTGTTTAGGTTACCAGTAGTCAATCCCTTATGGTGTCAATTGCTATGCAAATGTTCTCAATGTACTGTTTCATTTACCACATCTTAGAAATGCAGATGAACAGAAACCACAGAAGAGATTATGTTCTGCACTGTCTGCCTTGCAACAACATTTACTTAGTAATAGGATGATAATACATTGTGCTTCAAGTATTTGAGATCTAGTAAATAGATGTAGTGGATCAATTCCATTTACTCAGAACAATCAACAAGATGCACAGAGATTTCTAACAGTCCTTCTTGGAGTAATAGAAGAAGAAAAATTGAAATAGATGACTTATTTGGACTGATTTACACACAGAAGCATGACTGTGAAGATTGCTCTTTTACGGATACCACTCAAATAAATTCTGAAAGATTTCTGTATGTAAAACTACCGGATTCCAAAACTGTCTTTTGGCAGATTGATTAAAACGGCTAACCAAAATATGACCTGCCCGAATTGTAAATCAGATTTTATGCCTACATTGCTAATGCAAAGGACTGGGAAATACTTTATATTAATGCTGCAATGATGTAGAGCAGGTGGATCTGAATTGGAAACCAAAATTACAAACTTCAAAGCAGGACAAATAACAATTTCTGAAAGAACTTATACTACTATGGCTATCATCTTTCATGAATGACTTAGTGTAACACCTGGACACTATACTGTCTATTTAAAGAGTGAAACTGGAAGGACATACTATAATGACAGCAACCTTACATTGAAACCAAAACTGACTTTTAAACAAAAAAATTCTTACCTCTTGTTTCTTCAACTAAAGTTCTAAGGAAAATTACTGTGAAAAAAGTTGTGTATGGTATTTGCCCGACGTGAATCATCACTGTCTAAGACCTCATTCGGCCTACCAGGGGTGATGTCTTGAAAAGGATCTCCAAAATTCAGGAGTTGTATTTTGTTAATTAGTGGTATTGTACCAGGTATAATAATAAAAAAGATATTTTTAACATAACTTTGTTTAGATAAGTGTAGTAACTGTAGGTAAAACAACTGATTAATGAATTGTAGTGAGTGAAATGCATTGTGTCATTTTTTATAGTGATATACTGTGTGTGTGTTTTTTTCTACAATCGATGTGATTGCTTTTCCCGACAGTTCAAGTAGGAAGGTTCATACAGTACATCATTTATGGTGTACAGGTATGAAAGCCGAGAACAGTAAAAAAGAAAAAATGAAATGTTTTACTATATTGTGATATACTGTTATAGCATAAGCAATGTGTATTGTTATGTTTCTGGAATTTTGTAACTCAAATACTAACCTATATTTCTATTATTTTTCTTTCACAACAGTGGAGTGATACATCTTTAGATAAATCAACATACTTGTAGTGCCATGGAAATATTTGTTTGACAACATACTTGTAGAGAGGGTCTTCATCATAAAGAGCACTTGATATGCTTTGCTGGCAGTTTATTTTGCCAGGAGGGGATGGTGAAAAACTCCCATGCAATTGATTGGCACATCAGATACCATTTTATTTACAAATGGTATAGAAATCAACAAAATTTTATTTAGAAAAGAAAAGAACATGTGCTGAATTATGAACAGGATATTTTATGTGTGATTGTTTTCCCCCACTGTTGAAAAAATATTATTAATTTCAGTACATCGATTATGGTATAAAAGTGCAAAACCTGAAAACAGTAAAAGAGGGAAAAGCAATTCCATTGCTATAATGTGAAATTTTAATGCAGCATAGGAAATGTCTACTGTTTTGTTAGAATTATGAACGTATCCATTGCAAAAACTAAAGCGTTAACATAGAATTGGGCAAAAAGGAATACTAACTTATATTTATATTATTTATGTCTTAAAACACACGAATGATACCATCTATTGGACTAAATTAAATGTCCTAATTACATCTTTTTGTGTAGCTCTACAAACTAACATTGTGAAGATATACAGCAAAATGGAGTCTCATAGAGACACTGATACAGAGAGACATACATTAATAAACCCATTCATACACACAGCCAGTAATACTGAAACAGATATATAGACACCTTAAAGGTTTTGTTCAGGGTGAGTGGTTTACTAATAAAGTGAGGAAAGTAGTTTAGTTATGAAGGAAAAGCACTTTAAAGGTCATTTTAATAAATTTTCTGGCATTGTGACATTGTTTCAACCCATGCAGTCATGTATTCCCAGAGTCACAGGAGGGTCGTATCTCCGGCATAGTTTTGGCAATAGTAAAACTTTGACATGAAAACTTTAAAGGTTTTGTTTAAGGTAAAAGATTTACTAACAAAGTAATAAAAGTAGTATAGTTATAGAGGATTTTTTTTACAGTCATTTTAATACATTCTGGAGAGTGCAACGGCATCTCAAATCCTTAGCAAAACAGGAATAAATCAATTTGATAGGTTAAACACCTTTCTATCATTAATAGAGCAAGGTAACACCCCTTTTCACCGACTGTTTGGTGTGATTGGCTTTTTTCACACCTGTGCATTGTTCCCAATAATTTTCTTTTCTTTGGTGTTTTGCATTGTATTTTCTGAGAGGAAGATGTCATCTGCTTGTCAAGAGAACCCAGAGCAGCATAGCAACTCCTCACTGGAAGAAGACCCAGTGAGACCCAAGAAAGAGAGTATAGTTTGGAGGTTTTTTCCATACCACTGGGAGAAAAAAAGTGAATGCAAGAAAAGTCACTTGCACAGTTTGCAACAGGACTCTTTCCAGAGGTTTTGAGAAGTACCCGTGCAGAACATCTAACATGATGAAACACCTTCACCCATCTTGCACAAGCAGGTGGAGAAGGGAGAGGAGCCAGTAAGGGAAACCTGCTTGAGACGGTACACAACCAGGCATCTTCACTGCTCCTGAACTTAGTTCAAATATTCCAGCAAGTGTTATGGAGTGTCCAGGAGTTGGACAATTTTGCCTTAAGTGAAAAAAAATATTGAGTATGGGGGAGCAGTCAATCCCAACTCTAGTTGATAGCATTAATACACATAAGTGTTAGTTGTTTTGTTGTTGTTGGTGCTGCAGGGCATTTGTGCTTTTTGTTGAGAAGCACTGTTTTCAGGTTTTCTGTGAAGAAACCAAGAACAACACTAAATAAAAACAAAATTGTTAGACAATACAAAGAAATATGTTTTAAAAAGTTTGGTTTAAGAAATGATAATTCTATGTTATTTATATGTTAGTAACAGTGTGGATACGTCTTGTTCTGTCTTTTGGTGTGTGACTTAATATATAGATGAGTAACTGGGTGTGTGATTGACTATGTGTTAATGAGTGCATGTGTGAGTGGATGTATGTGGAGGTGAGTGGGTTTGTGAGTACCTGTATGTGTGAGTGAGTGGGTGTGTGCATTGCTGTAGGGGTGAGTGTGTGGATGTGTGAAGAGTTGCATTGGTAGGTGACTGACTGTGTATGTATGTGCCTCTATGGGTGTGTGAGTGGGATGTGAGTGACTGTATGGGTGTGTAAGTAGATTTGTGAGTGGCTGTATGGATGAGTGAGTATATGAGTGGCTGAATGTATATGTGACTTGATGTATGAGTGCCTGCTTAGGTGTGTGAGTGGGTATGTAAGTGACTGTATTCGTGACTGAAAGAGAGTGTGTGTGAGTGGCTGTTTGGGTGTGTGAGTGTGTGTGAAAGTGGCTATATGGGTGAGTGAGTGGGTTCATGACTGGTGGTATGGGCAGGGGTGGCTCCTCCATTTGGGCAGAGGAGCACCACCCCACTGCTTTCTCGCAGTGCGAGGAGCAGAAAATAAAATGGTATTTTAAATATAATTATATATTCTGCTTCTCGCGCTGCAAGAAAGCAGAAGGCATAGGTATGCCTGGTTGGGGCGGGTGGGAAGATATGCCTGGTTGGGGTCGGGTGGGTCAGGTAGGAGTGGCTTGCACCACTCTGAGTTCCCTGACTGCTTGGTCGGCCCTGGGGCTGACCAAAGCAGTCATGCGCACTCTACATTTTCTCTATGTAGGCTGCATGCAGCCTACATAGAGAAAATGGCCTCCCAACAGGTGCCTGGCTCGGCACTGTCCGGGACTCTGCACCAATCACAACGCTGCCATTGCAGCGTTGTGATTGGCTACAGGAGGGGATGGTGCATGCCTGTTCCTGTTCAGGATGGGCCCAGGAGCAGAGGCGGCGCGGGCCGGGATCAGGTGAGTTTTATTTATATTTTACACTCCCCCGTGGTAACACCTGCATGATAATCCCCACCCGACTACCCCCCACAGGAATTGCGACCCGCGACTGTCTAGATGTGAGCTTGGGTACATGCAACTGAGTATGTAGATGCTGCAAAATGCATTCAAGCACTTTTCTCTAATACAAAAGATACATCTTTTATGATATTGTTGGATCCCAATCCTCCTCCCTTACGTGCATTTTTAAATTTCTTAAAACAGATTCACGTCAATGCAAAGTACTTTTCTAAATAAGTTTATGAAAGTAGCCACTCTTTCCTTTAATTTATAACAGGTTTCTTTAGAGTAGTGCTCTCTCTAAGTAACACATCCTGGAGGCAGTTGCTGCACAGGCATCTGCAGACTGGGGCTGACTTCCTCACTCCGACCCTAACGTGTTGCATTAGCCTGGTCGCCAGGGTTGTATGGTTGCCATGATAAATTCCTTTCCAGTAGAAAGCTAGTCCGTGGTATTTCTTCCAACATTACACAACTGAAAAGGTGAGCTGGTGAGTCAAGAAGAGGGCAGAGAGCCAGCACATGCCCAGGTTCTGTTCCTCATGGTGGAACTGTCCTTTCCTCATTTAGCTCACAGTCCTCTCATTTTAAAGATGGGTTATACTAGGGCAAACATACACTGAGGCATAAACTGCTCTTTGTCAGAAGACTCTGCACCGACCCCCTCATGCAAATAGGAAGTTGAACGTTCCCACTGCCCACGCACCGAGCCTCTGCTGTTGCTCTATTTGTGTCTGCGCTGCATCCCCTACACTCCATTGTCTCCGCAGAGCCAGGCAGATGCCACAGCCGCAGAGAGGCCAGAGCGGGGATAAGGTGCGACAAGAGTGGGCAGAGGAAGTGGACAGGGTGCGATGGAAGAGGACAGAGATGGGGCAAAAGAGAGTGTGGACGGGACTAGGGGCAGATAGACGGAGAAGCCTTTGGGGTGAGGAGCGGGCAAAGAGCTGCGACAAGCGCCAGGAAGCTGAATGGGGAAGGGGACAAAGGGCCAAGAAGTGGACAGAGAGAAAATACAGGGACAGGGAGAGGGCAAGGGGACAAAGCAGGATGGCAGGGGACCGAAAGAGTGGACAAGGCACTACGAGAACGGACAGCAAGGGAGCATACATGGAGCACGGACAATGACCATGGAGCGGGCAAACCAAGGGGGCAATGGGCCAGTAAACGGGCATAGAGAGCACAAATGGCAAAACAGTATGCAGAGAAAAGGTCGAGGGGCATCAGAGCAGGTTGAGACAAGGCAGAGGACAATAGGATGGCCAGAACTGGGCGATGAGGGTTGACCAAGAGACCATGAGAGCAGAAGAAGAGGGGACAAGAGGCCTTGACAGCGGGCAGAGATGTATCTAAGAGCGGCAAAACAGGAAACAAGGGGCCACAAAATAAATGGTAGGGCGAGGAGGTCTGACCGAGAGTTACTTGACCACACCCTGGGCCTGGCCTTGATTGATAAACAGTTTTAAAAGAAGCACAGTCACTCTTTCTTCCAAAACGGGATGTAATTTACATCCCGTTTTGGAAGCAAGAGTGATTGTGCTTCTTTTAAAACAGTTTATTATGTTCACCAAATTTGTTTTTCTAGTAATATGATGCGCAGTGGCAGTGCCTGCCTGCCTCGTGCATTAAAGTTGGCTTCTGCCTCCGTCGGGTTGTTACATCCAGTCCGTACCTATCTAGTTGGACAGTTTACATTTGGTATCATTGCCACCCTTCACCGCGAATACATAATGTAATAGCGTTGAAGGCTGGCAATGATACCAAATGTAAACTGTCGAACTAGATAGGTATGGACTGGATGTAATAATAACCCGATTGTGGCATTATAAGCCAACTTTCATGCACAAGGCAGGCAGGCACCGCCCCTGCGCATCATATTACTAGAAAAACAAATTTGGTGAACATAAACTGTTTTAAAAGAAGCACAATCACTCTGGCTTCCAAAACATGATGTATTTAATTTACATTCCGTTTTGGAAGCAAGAGTGGCGTGCTTCTTTTAAAACAGTTTATTATGTTCACCAAAATTGTTTTTCTAGTAATATGTTACGAAGTGCCTGCCTCGCTCATGAAAGTTGACTTCTGCCTCAGTCGGGTTACAGCCAGTCCGAACCTATCTAGTTTGACAGTTTACCTTTGGTATAATTTGCGAGCTTTCACTGCTATTACATTATGTATTTGTGTTGAAGCATCAGCATAGTACTAAGAAGAGGAATAAGCAAGAAAAGGAGAAAGAAGTGTAGGACTAATTAGAAGTATGATTTGGTGTAAATAGGACTGAGTAGGTGCAAATTTGTGTAAGTATGAGTAAGTAGAAGTAACTGTAGAACTAAGAGTAAATTGATATGGGAAATATGATTAAGCGTAAGTAGGATTAAGTGCAGGGTTATGGGTAGGAGTAAGAGTAAGAGTGATGACGGAAAGAATGAAAGATAATGAATGGGAAGATGAAAGGTGCGGTTATATAGAATCGTTTATTAACAATCTTGCTTTCTGAAATGTGCTTGAAAATGCACCATTTGCCTGCTTTTTTCAAAATGTTCTCGGGAAGAGAACCCCCCCCAACACCCCTTCATATGGTTGAGCTCGCTCGCTACGCTCGCTGGCCAAATTGCCCTGCACGGAACTTTTACACCCTACCTCATCTAAATGTCACTGGGTAGGGATGAGTGAGTCAGTGTGTAAGTGTCTGTATGGGTGAGTGACTGACTGTGAATGGTTGTATGAGCAAGTGAGTGACTGTGTGAGTGGCTGTATGGCTCAGTAAGTGGGTGTTTGCGTGGGTGTACTTGTGAGTGACTGACTGTGTGAGTTCCTGGATGGGTGAGTGAGTGGGTGTATTAGTACCTTTATGGGTGAGTGTTAGGGTGTATGAGTGGTTATATGGGAGAGTGCTTGGGTGTGTAGGTAATTGTATGGGTGAGTGAGCGGCAGCATGAGTGGTTGTATGGATGAGTGAATGGTTGTGTCAGTGGCTGTGTGGGTGAGTGAATGTGTGTGTGTGTTAGTAGCTGTATAAGTGAGTGAGTGGGTGGGTGACTGCACGAGTGACTGAGTAGAAGTGTGAGTAGGCACATGAGTGAGTAAGTGGGTGTGTTAGTAGCTGTATATGCGAGTTTTTGGATATGACAGTTGTTACATGGTAAAGGGTCTAGGTGTGTCACTAACTGTATGGGTAAGTGGATAGCTGTGTGAGTAGCTGTGTGGGTGAGTGAGTAGTTGTATCAGTGACTGTATAGGTGAGAGAGTGCATGTGTTTGTATCTGTATTGACAAGTGAGTTGGTGTGTCACTGGCTGTATAGGTGAGTGAGCTGGCATGTGAGTGGAGTATAGGTGTAAGCAGGTGTCTTAGTGGCTATATGGGTGCATAAGTAGATGCATGATTGCTACTTGGGTAAGTTAGTGGGTGTCTGACTTATGTATTGGTGAGTGAGAGGGTTGGTAAGTATCTATATAGGTGAGTGAAAGGGTGTGTGAGTGGTGTATGGGTGACTTAGTAGATGCATCAGTTTTGTATACAAGAGTGAGTGCATGCATCAGTGGTGTATGGGTGTGCTAGCTGGTGCATGAGAGACTATATGGGTGAATGAATGGGTGTATGATTGTTGTATTGTAATGAGCAAATGTGTGAGTAGTTGTATGGGTGAATTAATGAGTCAGTGTTTGACTAGTAAGTGAGAGACTGTATGAGTGATATATGGGTGTGTATGTGAGTCCATGTATGAGTGAGCTACTGGCTGAGTCAGTGAATGTAAGGATGAGTAACTGGGTACATGAGTAGCTGTATGGGTCAAAGAATGATGGGTATAGGAGTGGTTCTATGAGTTAGTAAGTGAGTGTGAATAGTTGTAAAAGTTAGTGACATGATGTATCAGTGGCTGTATGAGTGAGTGAGTGTCTGAGTTGCTGTCTCAATAAGTGAATATCTCTACAGGTAAGATAAAGGGTGCATGAAAAACTGAGTGAGTGCATTAGTGTTATATGGGTGACTAAGTGTGTGTACGTGGCTGTGTGGGTGTATGAGTGCATGTGTTTGTAGCTATATGGGTGAGTGATTGGGTGTGTCAATGCTTACATGGGAGGGTGACTTGGTGTGTTATTGAGTATATAGGTGACTGAGTGGATGAATGACTGACTGCATCTGTGAGTGTGAGTGAGTGGGTATATGAGTATCTGTGTGAGTGAGTGGCTGTGTGAGTATATGTATGGGAAAGTGAGTGTATGTAGATGTATGTGTAAGTATATTGGTCTGTTAGAAATTATGTTGTGGAATATGTGAACAAAGGTAAATTTAAAGTAATAAGAACCATAGGCTGCTTAATACGACACTCAAAACCTATGCTAATTTGTCACAGAAACATACTTCTTAATATAATGAGAAATGAGGATTCTCTTTTTTAGCACTTTTACAGCTTTTTAAGCCATGGCTTAAAGAGTAAGAATTATTTGGAATTTCTGCATCCTATGAAGACACAAAAAACATTACTATTCCAGTTTCAAAATTACCTAGAAATGTTAGAGCAAGAACTTGTCTAAGAAAATAGAATTACATCTGAAATACTGTGCAATAGTTCCACTAGTGATAACACCTCAAGAGCCACACCTGCCAGTGCCAACTTTTCCCACTCGCTGTTTTCAACAGGAACACGATTGCCCAAGTCCTTCCTTTGCTGCTGCTACTTGACCACAAAGCAAATGAATCCCATCATTGCCGGAATTGAAGGTAAGCCTTTTTTTAATTGTTTCCTTTTAATTTGTCTGTTCACAATAGTTATGGACTCGTGCACTTTTTAAACTCTCGCACAAGCAATGTTTTAGTAATGGCAAAGCATATGTTTGTAATGTTGTCATTTACGAACTGTAAAAAACACACCTGTATATTTTCACTTTAATGTTAAATTTGATGGGAGCTGCCTTCATGATAATGAACATGTAAACACCAATAAAGATCAAAGAAAACACCAAAATGTGTCCAACAGGTGTGTCTAATTATTTGTTTTAGTAAACTGCAATTGGAATAAATTAAATTTATTAAAATGTAGAAATTGCACTAGTCATAGTAAAACATTTGTTTTTCAATAAATGTAAAATCAATGTTAGTTTCCTCTTGTCTAATCCATTTTTTTTTTTTTAAAACTGTTTATATTTAGAAAAAAGTACATCGGTTCAAATAATGTACAGATGTATTGACATGTCCGCTAAAGAAAACAAGACCTTGTCATCACATTATTACATACAGTGTTTAAAATACTATACCCGTACCCTACCCCCGGGAGGTCCCTGATTATAACTACCACATTTATATGGACTAGAATCATACATACCATACTAGAATGCTTTTTGGGGTCATAGCTTAACCCACATGTCATATCGCCGATGGAGGGGGCCCAGCATCTGTCATGAGGCGGACCATTAGTGCTTGCCTCCCATGCCGCATTTCCACTGTTGGGGAGATGCATATGTCCCCGCGGTATTTGTTCCATTTTCCCCATTTATGATCCCATTTCCTGGGGCATCCCCGTCCCTTGAAAACCGTTTTTTCAGCTATCATTGCACCATCCATGTCCTTTGCCCAGTCTGTTACCTGCGGACTCAAGTCCTGTCCCCATTTCTATGCAATATTACGCTTTGCAATCATCCACCCTATTGCGGCCCCCGCCTGTTCCATCTGGGAAAGGTCGGTAGCTTCCCATATGTTGAGGAGGCAGAGTTTGGGAGAGGGACTCAGGGGTTTGTCACATGACCTGGACAGTTGGCGAGTCACCCTTTTCCAATAGTGTTGTATGTATGGACATTCCCATATTATGTGTATGAAAATGCCAACTTGGTTGCAGTGTCGAAGACAGAGCGGATCTGGTCGTCTCCTCAGTCGGAACAGTAGCTTAGCATCAAAATATACCCGGTGGAGTGTTTTAAGTTGTATGAGGCAAGGGCGTCTCTCCAATCTTCATCTTCTATAGCACCCAGATCACATTCCCAGTTAGTACGTAATTTATGCATAGGGTCAGTGCGATTATTTACCAATTTTTTATACGTTAGGGAGATAGCCTTGTGCTCCATTGGATCTAATATTAACCAATCTTCCAATGGGGAAGAGTCAGGGAGAGGGGTTCCCTTAGGTAAAGCCGTGGAGATGGCATGCCTGATTTGGAGATACCTAAACGTCTCCGAGGGCTCTAGATGGTATTTAGTCTGGAAGTTGGAGAATGTGGCCAGCTTCCCCTTAACCCACATGTCCCCCACAGTAGAGATTCCGATAGTGTCCCACTTATCAAACCCGGGGCATTTACTGAGACGGCCCAGGATATCTGGTTCCCATAACGGAGTTGCTTTCGTTAGACGGTTATGCCACCCCAGTCTCCTCGTAATTCCGTGCCAAAATTCAACCGTACGAGCCGTCGGGCCCGTCAAGTGAAGTCTGCGGGGGTTGGTATACAACGCCCTGCTATAGCCCCCTCGTCCCATGAGCCAATGGTCGGTGCGGAAATTGGGATCGCCGTGTGGGCCAAACACCCAGCTGTTAATTGCCGTCAGTTGGGATGCCTGCTAGTAAAGCTGTAGGTCAGGCAAACCTATCCCCCCGTCGTACCATCCCATAGTAAGTTTCTTCATAGCAATTCGAGGCAGACGGTCCTCCCAAAGAAATCCACGCACCACACTCTCGATTTGGGCAAAATAAGAGTCTGGAATTTCGTATGGAGCATTTTGAAGTGCATAGAGAAAACACAGGAGCGCGAGCATCTTAAACAGGGACACACTTCCCAAGAGGGTGAGAGGGAGAGAACGCCAATGTAGGGCATCTGATTTTAGACGCTTGAGAGGCACCAAATGATTTCACTCGAAAAAGATTTGAGTATCTGCGGTTACAAAAACCCAAAATATCGGAAGCCGTGAGTGGCTACTGGTATCTCGTATCCCCCAGGGCTGGGTGGTGGCTCGCCCCACAGTACGTACATCTGGGATTTGGACCAATTTATCCGATACCCCGAATGCGCTCCGAAAATATGAAATATATGAAGTACTCTCCACAGCAAACGCGCTGGAGAAGTTAGGTAGAGGAGGATATCGTCCGCATATAGGGAAATGCGATCTTCGTGATCATGTGTCCATTTGAATCCCCGCACCTCCGGGTCTCCCCTGATCCAAACTACAAGTAGCTCCAATACTAGAGCAAAAAGAAGTGGGGACAGCGGGCAGCCTTGTCTTGTGCCCCGATGGAGGGGGAAGTGCCAGAGCGATGATTGTTAACAATGACGTATGCAGTGGGTTGTGTATACTATAGTTTAATCCAGCCCATCAGCCGGGGACCGAATCCCACGCGACTCAACACAGCAAAGAGGAAGTCCCATTCAATGGTATCAAACACCATGGTGGCATCAAGGTATAACAGGATTGCTTCCTCTTCTATAGTACCGATTCTCCGCAGGGCCTCGTGTACTCGCCGTAGGTTTCTGGCTGTATTCCTACCTGGCATAAAGCCGGACTGGTCTGGGTGAATCAATTCGGTGATATAAGGGAGGAGTTGGTTGGCCAGGAGCTTGGTGAGGATTTTAGCTTCTACTGTGAGTAGGGATATTGGGTGGTACGATTTGCATTCTTCCGCTGGTTTGTTGGGCTTGTGTACAACCACTATAGCCGCAGTACGAATATCCACAGGAAGGAGCCCAGACTGGTAGCATTCGTTATATATGCCCAAAAGATGGGGTGCTAATTTTGCAGATTGCTTGAAGAGCTCAATGGGGAGTCCATTAGGGCCCATTGCTTTACCGGACCGTGCCCACAGTATGGCTTTTTGAATCTCTGTCACGGTAATGTCTGCCTCCAAGGCATCCCTATCCTGCGGGGAAAGACACATCATATTGAGTGTGGCAAGTAGATCAGCCGATAGCGGGCCTGAGAAGCATCTGGGACCCTATAAACGTCTTCAAAATAAGAGGCACACGTATTTGCGATATCCTGAGGATCAGTAATGAGCACCTCATCGGGGCCAGCTATCGCGTGGACCCATCGTGACGCCTGCTCTTTGCGCTCCAACCATGCCAGGAGCTTGCCTGTATGCTCACACTGCTCATAGATTAGATGCCTGGTAGTCAAGGAGCGCATCGTAGCTTCCTCCAATAGGAGCTGTCTGTAATCTTGTCGCTTGAATTTGAGAGTGTGATGTGTGTCGGGATTTGGGGCCTGTGAGAGAGCTGCCTCCAGTGCTAGTATGTCTGTTTCTAATTCGACCACCCTTCGGGAGCACTCAGTTCGATGCCCCACTGTCAAGGATAGTGCTCTGCCCTTAATTACCGCTCCAAACGCTCCCCAGATCGTCACTGCTGAGGTCACTGACCACACGTTCTCTTCAAAATAATAGTCAGTGTCCTGCAGCAAGAGGGCCTCCCTAATGTGGGGTATTTTGAGCGCCCAAGTCTGTATCTTGATAGAGCCAGGTTGCCTGCTCCGTGACAGGCCAAAAATCATTAAAAGGGGTGAGTGATCAGAGATTCCCCGTGCCAAACAGCTGGCCTCATTGAAATAGTGTATGTCTTGGGCGTGGGTGAACATATAATCAAAGCGGAAGTGACTTCTCATTGAAAAGTGTAGTGGTTGTGTGTGAGGTTCAGCCATCTCCATATGTCTACCATACCCAAGGCATTGGCAAACCCTTGGAGCTACGAGCCTCGTGCCGGGTCATCTCGGGGTGGAAGGCGATCCCTAGAGCCATCCATTATTAAATTGCAGTCACCTCCCAGTATTAATCTTCCCATGGGTAGTTCCATTAACAACGTCTCGTAGTGTCAATTGTTGTAGACCTGGGAGGGCATAGACAGAGACTATATTCAGGGTGCGCCCTTCCCATGTGCCTGTAACGGCCGAAAACCTGCCCAGAGTGTCGGTCCATGTGTTGTGCGTAATATATAGGCAACCCCTTCGGAGGAGGACCCCCACTCCCCGAGATCCCGATGAGAACCCCGAATGTACCACCATATTGTATCCCTTCCTATTTACTGCTATGCATGAGTGTCCGACCAAGTGAGTCTCTTGCAACATTACACATTCCAAGGGGCCACTCTAAGTCCTGTACCAGGTGCCATCAAACACTTGAGATGAAGAAATCATACATTCGGATAGCCCCACCCCAAATGGACAGTAGGGGAGCCCCCGCCAGGCATGGCACGGGGCAACAATTTGCCTAGGGCAGCGCCCACAGTGTCCACATGTATAGCAAATTGTAGGGATATGCGTGATATTGATATGCCAAAAGGTATGACGAACCAATGTGAATAACAAAAGAAACATGAGAAACAAACCCCCCTCCCCATCCAACCTGGAACCCCCCCCCCACCCTGCCTCCCTGCATAGCGAGCCTAAAACTGCCCACCTCCCCCCAACTTGCAGAGTGCCTGTCGCCCACCCTTATCAAAATCGGGAACGTGAGCAACCCCACTCCCAGAAAACCATTATGTTCAAGACCAAAAATCCACCCCGGCCACTAGACCCTTTGGGCATAACTTTAGCAATATATTGTTCTAGGGGTCCAAATTGTATTTTATTAGACAAAACCATATATTAACCATGTTGTCGAAAGCTCAAATTCGTGTGGCATTCAGGGGTTCCAGACAAGCACCCAGTGTCTAACTTAATACAATCGAAGCCACGATAGCACCCAATTAGGTAGGAAGAACCAGTGGGCCATCAATTAGTCTATAATCACAAATCAGTATTCATAGTCACCCCACGGGTCCCTGAGAGTCTGAATCTGAGTGTGGAGGGGAGCGTCGCTGTTGTCGCTGGTCACCCTGTCCGGTTGTTGCAGGGGGAGACTTGAGTTGTTTCTTGCCAACGGTTCGCCAGCCTTCGAGCCAGTCCCAGGCGTCCTCCGGCTTTGTGAAAAACCACAGTTTGCCCTCGGATTCCACCCGGAGTTTAGCTGGAAACATCATGGCATATTTGATCTCCTGATCTCTAAGGGCCAGTTTCACCTCCAAGAAGCTATGTCTTTGCTTCTGGACCCTCAATGTGAAGTCCGGAAAGAATGTGACCCGGCTGTTTTCGATTGTCAAAGGGAGGGCCGCCCGGGCGGTCTGGAGGATCACATCCCGGTCACGAAAGTTAAATATGCGAGCCAAGAGTGGCTGGGGGGGGGGGCGCCCCCGGCTTCGGCCTTTCCCCAGGCACCCGATAGGCACGCTCAATGGAGAAGCACCAGGACAGGCCACGTGGCTGAAGCTGCTTCAAGATGAGTTCCTCTCCGAAGAGATCTGCTGCTTGCCCCTCCGCCCGCTCCGGAATTCCAAGAATACGCCTCATCCTACCTTCGTAATCATCCAGTTGTAGGGCCATGGTGTCGTGAGAGGTACGTAATTCTAAAACCTGCTTTTTAGGAGGGCGGTGTCAGTCCCCAGTTCAGCCATAGTAGCTTCAACCTTGCTTGCACGCTCTGCCATTCACCTCATGTCCTCCCTTATCAGGGTCACCTCAGTGACGACCGTATTGATCCAAGTCTCTAGGGAGGTACGCACTGCAGTTATTGCTGCAAGGAGGTCTTTGTTTGTGGGTTCGGTCATGTCAGTATGGGCCACAGCCGCTCCGTGGTCATTGCTCTGTTGTTTTTACCACGTGAACATGTCTAGTTTGGACTGAGTTGCCAGTCGACCACTGCGGCCCGTCGCCATGTTGTCTCCCACATGGGGCAACCGGGGGGATCCAGCCACACCCACTACTCACCGCCGCCTGTGGTGAATTCCACCTTCCGGACTTTCGGGTTTGGAGGGGACAACCCCGATGGTTTATCCAATATCACTGCCAATGTTGCCCAAGTGAGGCACGATGGAGCCAGAATGTTCGCCAAACAATCGCTGGGGGTACAGGACTGTGCCGTATGTCCAGGGTCAGATGCGGTCCCCTCTTGACTGACGAGGCAGTCACTTTTAGGGGAATTGGAGCCGGGACAGATAAGAGCAGCTGCCTGGGATGTGGCCGAGAGGTGCCGCCACGCTTTGCCTGTACTCTTAAGGTCCACTTCTGAAGTCACCCTTTCTCATGGGTCGTGTATGGCCGCCCATTGGTTTCCACTCCCGGCTGCAAAATGGGCCCAAAGGTTTGCAGGATCCCCCGTACTACACTTGCAGGGGGGGTTACCTCAGTCTGAGCCCCCAGTCGGGCCCCGCTGCTCCCCCGAAGCCACGGTCCAACTTGACGGGAATCTACTCACCTGATTGTCCGCTTGACCACACGGGAATCACTCAATCTGGCCCGCAGGTGCTCTGTGGACCCACTGGTCCTCTGGTCCGTATGTTTCCCTCAACGGGCCCTTCAGGGATGACCAGCCACGATGAGGAGGGGCCCCGGTGTAAATCAGTGCCAATGTCGGAGTCCCGGTCGAATTAAAGCAGGGAACCGTCTCGGCTCGTACTCGGGCCTCACTCACCCCTCGCCGCGCACTCCGTGGTCAGCATCTCAGGTGGTGCCTGCCCAACACAATTTCAGGGTCCGCAGTGCCGCCTGCGCTCACTTGTAGGGTGGTCGCGGTCCAGGCCGCAACCGCGGCCTTGCGTGCCGTTCCTATGCCAGGAAGCGTCACTTTTCTACGGCTCGGCCCCAGCCGTAAGAGCCGTAGCTGGATGTAGCTTCGATCGGCCCACTCCGAAATAGCTCAAACTTCGTCCGCTGGTAGATCACACACTATGAGGTGTCATGGTCCCCTCACGAGCGAGTTTTGGTCAGGGCGGATAATATTGGACGGATGTTTGCGGGAGTGGCGCAGCGGAGCTCGGCTACCCTGTGGCCATTCCCGTCGGCAGTTAGCCACGCCCCCCCCATTTTCTGTATATAAATACATTTTAATTTACACTAGAATTTTTTAAGGTGCACTGCATATGTGTTTATTTTTATCACCTATCAAGTTAAAATAAATACACCTGTATTAAAACTTTAAAAATAATATTTTAAAAAGTGTTATTATTTGGTATGTGTCCATTATTATGATGAATGCTTGCACCAACATTTCTATGTGCATGAAAATAATTTTCTCACAATATTTGCACTGAATAAATGTAATTTAAAAAAGCTTTTGTCTTTACTGTCTGAAATTGAAGTAAGAATAGGTATCACACATTTTCATCATTAAAATTGTTAATAATCAATGACTTGTAAATGAATAATAATGTCAGGACAAACACCGCGCAAATATTTATTTTGTATCACTAAAGGAGTTACTTATCTCAATTATTTTATTTTGAAGAAAAAAAGAGAGGAGAACCACCATACGAAGCAACAACCTGTGGGATTGTTGGCCAGAAATTGCCTCTTAAACATACTGCAAAAGGGTAATCTCCTCAGGAAGGGGCATCTAGTGGGCACAGAGCAGGCACCTCAAGGATCTTTCTTGGGAGGGGTGTGTTTATGTTTGATGGGGGTTAGGGACAGGTAAGATGTCAAATCAGAGGGAAGGTTATGGGTAGGAGGGGTAGGAGAGGATTTCGTTTGGTAGGTAGAAGTAGCTGAAGTTGGTGATGTGCATGTGTCTGTATGTTTTGCAGGTGCATGTGGGTCTGGTGTATGTTTTGTACGTTTGGATGTGTGTTTTTTGGCAGGTTTTTGGTGTTCGGGTGAGTGTGTGGGTTTATGTTTGGTGAGAGTCGTTTTGGCTGTAGGTGTGCTTGTGTGTGGGTGTGTTGGTTTGGATGAGTGTGCTGGTGAGGAGGCTGGTGTGGTTGTGGTGCATGTGTCTATATGTTTTGCAGTTTGTTATGTATGTTTGGATGTGTGTGGTTTGGCAGGTGTTTCATGTAGAAGTGTGCTTTTGTTTTTGGTGGGTGCTATGGGTATAGGTGGGCTTGTGTGTCAGTGTGTTGTTTTAGATGAGTGTGCTGATGAGGTGGTTGGTGTGGTTGTGGTGTGTGTGTATGTATGTTTTGCAGTTGCATGTGGGTCTGGCTTATGTTGTGTATGTTTGAGTGTGTGTGGTTTGGCTGGTGTCTGGTATTCTGGTGACTGTGTGTTTGGGTTTGGTGGGTGCTGTTTTGCGTGTAGGTGTGCTTGTGTGTGAGTGTGTTGGTTTGGATGAGTGTGTTGTTGAGGTGGGTGCTGTGATTGTGGTCATTTTGGGTACACTGGTGGTTGTGCTTGTGGTTCTGGGTGTAGTGGTGGTTGTGGGTGTGGTTTGTTTGTGTTTCTTTGTGTGTTTATATTTATGTGTGTGTTATTGTGCTGCTTATGCCTGTGGATTGGGTGCCTCCAAAGAAGTGAGTGTGCTTAGAATGGGGTGGGACTTTGGAATTGTGATGATGAAGGGACATGATTTGGGGCAAAAGGTTAGGCTGGTTGGAAGGCTGTGGTCAGTGAGGAGGCCAGTCTTGCCAACAATCTCTGCTGGCCAGACATTAAACTATGAATGGCTTCCAGATATGCTACCATGTGTTGCATTTTACAACTAAGACCCTGGATGGTCATCCAGAAGTGCAGTCTAGCCTACAGAGATGGTACATAAGAGGCAAATAGCCTCCTCCATACTCAGCGCAGCTGTGGTAACAGTGGAGAGGTGCCAGGCGCTGTGGTGAAGAAGACCACGGCCCTTTTAGGGATCGGGTTTGGCCTACTGGGTGGAGCAAGAGGGAGGGAGGAGATGGGTCTCTGGGTGACAGACAAGGATGCGGTTGGTACAGTTCCTGTAGGGTCAGTCACCAATAGGGACTGGTCGCTTGTGGAGGCCTCCGATGATGATGATGAGCTGATGGCCTCCTTTTCAGGCCCCTCGCCCTCTGTACCACTCTGTACATCGGGGTGGTGTCTGTGGTCTCACCATATGAAACACAGTGCCCAGCTTCTCCCCCGCCTTCATTGTCAATGCCCCCTTTGCCTGCTCTTGAAGATGCTGAAAAGACATTTACAATAGCTTAATTGTATCTGTGTAAATAGGACTGATCATGAAGTTTTCTCTCAGAACATTTTCCTAATTTTCATATATAACCTGTTTAAAGGCTTTCAAACTTTGGTTTAAGTTTATCATTATCTCATGCATCTTTAGAAACCATTTTGGCACAGATTTGTAAGTTCCCATTTATGCTCCTATATTGCTTTTGATCTTTTCTCTTCACCATTTTCAAATCTCTCCAGGAACTGTTTAACACAGCTGAATGAGTTTGATTGGTTATTTTGAATCCTGAACTTATGTCTGAAAAACAATATAAAGCAAAAAACCCTTACCATATTGTGCGTACAGAGCAAAAAGAGCTTATTTGTTTTTAATTTAACATAAAAATAGGAATCATTATGTGTCAATATTTACTGACATGTACCAATATGTGTATGAACTTAAAGCCTGTATCTTTTTTTTTCTTTTTTTGGGGAGTTTCATAGAGTGCAAACACTACCCAAAGGTAAAGGTATCAGAGCACTTTACATGCGCACCAGTTGTGTTACAGATGGACACATTTATTTTGTTAGGCACGGGGAGATTATGGTCCTCATTATGAGTTTGGCAGATGGGTTACTCCATCAGAAACATGACGGACATGCCATCCACCGTATCATGAGTTCCATTGTGTTCCATTGGATATAATTGAACCCATAATACAGTGGGCAGGATATCCGTCATGTTTCCGATAGAATAGCCCATCCGCCAAACTCGTAATCAGGCCCTATGTGATTTGCTTGAATCACAGGATGATGAGCGTTCCCCAGCTCCTAGGTTGACTTTAATGATACATCAAATGTAAACATATATTTTCATGTATTAAGTACTTATTTGCTTATTAATGTATCACACCCTATGTATTTAATTATGCTGTTGATGAAATTTAAAAGGTTAGTATATTCTGATGACTTCTATAGCATAAGCTTATACATAGGGCTTGACACATTTCTAATCCACTTTAGTACAGAGCAGAAATGTTTATGCATTTGACTCTAAAGGATCTTGAGTTATTTCCTGTTTGTTTTACCATTGTGATCAATGTTAAAAAGATACTTGCTTTTATTTTAGACATAAGTTGGTACATTACAGAACATTTTAAAGACACTGATTCACATATATTTTGTAATATAACACAAACATGCTCATTACAATATGAAAATTGTTCAACCTTGGTTAATGTCTAAAATCACCTAATGAGTCATTTATTGTGCCTGATTTGTAGTTTCCCATATGTAATACTCCAACATATATGTGATGGAAAAATCATTCTGAAAAAGTCCCTTTAACTAATGTGTCACTCTGCCACCATTGTGTTCACATTCCTGTCTATCTTTTACAAAAATGTATGCCTATCAAACCTTTTTTGCAAAATTCAGACTGGTTTACGTGTACATTTGTGAATAAATAGGACATCATACAAATTTGTTACTTTTACCGTAAATTTTATTCAGTTTAAAAAAAACGCATTTGTAATATCTTTTAAATAAAAAATGTACCCATTTCTTCTCATTTTCCTAGTCATTTTGCCTCAGATACTTACTACTGTTTGTTCATAATAACAACTCACCAATGTGATGTTTGAAACATCCACTGTATCATAAGTGCTTTTTATGCAACGTCACCTGTAATAGGGCTAATTTAACATCCTTCACAATTGTGATGGAGCATCACACCTGGCACAATTATAAATTGTAGCCTCTTTGGTACAACTGTCCCTTATAACATCAAGCAAACTTATGAATAATATTGTTTTAGGCAGGCATGTATCTCCTCAAACACTCTTTTGGTAGTGATCAGAAATATATGGGTATCCTTTTCTTTAAAGTACGAAACAAAACACATAATCATACACCTTGTGCAAAATGTACACCTTCCAGAAATCTTCTTGTGTGTTGGACATGTGTCTTAATTTATGTTGATGGCATAATTTGGTGCTCTAACAAAAAATAGTTGTTTAACATGAAAAACTCAAGAAAGAACTTACCCCCTTGATGCTGCTGTTGGGCTCTCAACTGCCCATCAAGCTCAGGATAGGCCACTGCAAGTATGAGGGCCATTAGGGGGGACAGGGTGCAGAGCACACACTTCCCATGTTGGGAGGACTGGCCGAGCTGGACCTCAGCTTACTTTTTGGTCCAGCATTGTAGGTCGTCCTACCTGTTCCTGAAGTGGTTGCTGTGCTGCTTGTATGCCTCCAGTGTCCACACCTTCTTCGGGTTGGCCTTCCAAATTCCTTTTTTTGATAAGCGTTTACCTTTATGGGTACAAATAATTGAAAATATATATGTTTTGTGATGTTTTGATTTTTTGTATTAATGTAACAAAATTTTGAGCAATCAATCACAAGCATTTTCAAAGAGTTACAACAGCATATTTTTTTCTTTTTCATTTTTTATAATATCCAAGTCAAAAAATTGTAATAGCCTACTAAGTCCCTTTATCCCTTGTCATTTACTTATGTTACTAATAAAGGCCAGTGACATCATCTAGCTGAGTGATTTTAGGGATAGTAAAAAAAAAGGAAATATCAAATTTATTTGGTGTGTAAGAATACATTTTTATGTCAAATTACTTAGAAAATATCAAATATTTTCTAAATTCACATAATGTTAATTTTGTAGATTTCACATGAAATTGTTTAAGACTGATATATTTAGAAATGCGCATAAAAATTGGGAGTCAAGCACACAACACATACTGGTGTTGTCTAAATATAATGTGTTTAAAATTACATACCATTATTTTTCTATGTCATTTAAATGGAACTTAAACATCACTTAAATCTCTACACTTCACTTAGGAACTCTAAGTGACACTTTACCCTGTGTTTAAATAAAAAAAGAAGTTAGTCAGATTTACATTTTATTTTTAAACATTTACCTGTTCCCCTGGTGAGTCATACTCCGTAACCAGCAACTGTAGCTCCTCTAGCTAGAAGTTTGGAGGCCTCTCACCTGCTTTTCCTGGCATTGTGGCTCCCAGAGGTTGGAAACACCAGCAAAAGTTGAACAAGAGTTGTTGGCTGCAGTGCTAAGAGGCAAGTGAGCTTTTTTCTAAACACCACGTACATTTATGCGATGTGCAAGATCATCAACAGAGACAGACACATATATTGGTTGTCATACGTTGCTTTCATACATGTTAGTCTATGGCAGTGTCTGTCATGGAGTTTTCCACCCACTATGCAGTCTACTTCTGCTGACTTCCGTATAATTGGAAATGTCCTGACTGTGGGGTCAGGCATTCGCCATTTTAGATGGTGAAATAGTGTGTCTAATAAATGTTAAGTGTGTCACCCACACTAAAAATGGTTGCTAGCTTGTTAACATATACGAAATGCTAATGTTAGCCATTTGTTGTGATGATAAAGTGTCAATTACAGTGTTACTGTGGTTAAATGCAGTAGTTGCACAGGTTTTTTTATGCTTCAGTTGACAAAATTTTAGATGAAAATGTAAAAAAATGAGAAGGTGTAAATAATTCATTTGAAATGTACTATAAACACAGTTGTAAAAAAAATTACTCATGAACAAAATGTTATTTTTTGTTACATTACAAGAATAATGAAAAAGTTGTGTCAATTTTTTATTTATGTTATACAATTAATGAAATGTGTGTTACATTACAAATCAATTGTTTGCAAAAATTGTAAACAAAATATTATATTTGTACATGTAGACACATTAACCCAAGTTTGGAGACCATTTCCAGACCTTGCCACCATGGAAGAATGAGCTATCATAAAAAAATCAGTTTAAATAGGCAAACTATTCAGGATATTTACGTCATCAGCTGGAGTCAGCTCTTCTGCCTCGTAAAAGGAATCCCACAGCAATGACACCAAATAGGAAAATGAATGGCAGAACTCTATTTTTGGGCCACAAGATCATTCCAGTACACTGTGGCAATATCTGGTGGAATAACACAACCAGCTTTCAGTGCTGTGCTATCAGAAGTTCTGTCTTCAATGTTGAGACACATCAACAGCTTCAAACAATTTTCAGGACAGAGGATTTTGCCATGTGAAAGGAGAGTATTATGCTCTGGTTCCCTACCACATGTGGTTGGAGCAATTGATGCTACACATATTGCCTTGGTGCCACCCTACGACAGAGAACAAGTCTACTGCAATCGGAAACACTTCCATTCAAACAATGTGCAAGTTTTCTGCTTACCAGATTTGTACATCACAAGCATGTTTGCACATTTTCCAGGATCAATACATGATTCCTTCCTACTGCGGAAAAGCACCAGACCCCTGTAAATGTCACAACTTAGACCTGAAAGTGCCTGGCTTGGGTGAAAGTACTGTCAGGATTCCAGCCACAGCTCACCTCTCTTGACTATCACAATATACCAGCATGACTCATATCATTCCTCCCAACATTTATGAATATGCAAACGTCTTGTACCCTGACCATATTACATGCTGTTGGTAATAGCTAGCTTCAGCTGGTGTTCCCTGGTTTGTTTGAGAAAGGCTTAATAGCTTTTACAAATGTTTTACCATTACGTATGCAAGATCAGGTTTCAGGTGCCACGGAAACATCCAGAAAATCCACCGGAATTAGCATCGAGCAACAGGCATAGATGACCTCAACGTGAACCTTCCGGAAGACAACCCTCATCAAATTAATCCCCTGCACCTGTTCCTTGATATAAACAATTAGAATGGGACCTTTGTGAACATTCTAAAACACCTTCTAGAAGACAGCCTCATCAAGTTAATTATCTGCACCTGTTCCTTGTTAAAAACAATTAGAATGTGACCTTTATGAACGTTCTTAAGCAGTCTTATTTAAAGACCATCCACACTGTTCCCCTTCGCTCAGCCTCTTCGCCTGCCACTTACCTGTTCGCCGGCTTCCAGGACTCTGTCTTGCCTCCTCCCTTGATCCTCCGCTTTGACCTCAGAGCAAAGAACATCCTGCATTAGTTTCACACCTAGATAGAAAAAAGAATAAGAAGAAAAAGAGAGACGCATTAACAGAATTGATTTCACTACGCTCTACATCCTGCTCCAAGGCGGTACAAAAGGGGGTGGTGATGGACGGAGCATCAGAACCAATCAAACACTCACACCCAGTCAACAGATCTGGGTTTAATCCATCACCGTTCTTTAGCCCACTCTGCCACCCCAGTTCAGACATGGCCATATGCAAATCAGTCTGACCCTGTGCCTCATGGGAACAGTCCAGCCCGAACTGCCAAGCCATGCCTTCCCTGGACCGGAAACAAGCTTCCTAGGACCGGTTTCTGGCATTTCAGCCGTCTTCAGCCAGGCTTGCTTGAATCCAGTGGCAAAGTGAGCAAGGGACTCACGTCTGAGCATACCCTGCCAACTTATGGCGAACAAAGCGGTACAAAAGGGGGTGGTGATGGACAGAGCATCAGAACCAATCAAACACTCACACCCAGTCAACAGATCTGGGTTTAATCCATCACCGTTCTTTAGCCCACTCTGCCACCCCAGTTCAGACATGGCCATATGCAAATCAGTCTGACCCTGTGCCTCATGGGAACAGTCCAGCCCGAACTGCCAAGCCATGCCTTCCCTGGACCGGAAACAAGCTTCCTAGGACCGGTTTCTGGCATTTCAGCCGTCTTCAGCCAGGCTTGCTTGAATCCAGTGGCAAAGTGAGCAAGGGACTCACGTCTGAGCATACCCTGCCAACTTATGGCGAACAAAGCGGTACAAAAGGGGGTGTCGATGGACGGAGCATCAGAACCAATCAAACACTCACACCCAGTCAACAGATCTGGGTTTAATCCATCACCGTTCTTTAGCCCACTCTGCCACCCCAGTTCAGACATGGCTACATCCTGCTCCAAACAAAGGTAACAAGTGTTTTTCTTCAACTTGTACATACTGTTGGCAGGACTCTCCCAGAGAGGACTTGGAAGAAGCTAACCCCGTCCAAATTTGCGTGTGGGTTTGATGCTGAAATCATCTACAGTTTCAAACATTTTGGTAAAGGAGCCTCTACAGACAATCTAAATGAAAAAACAAAAAAAAAACTAGTGGTTGGTTGAAATTGAAAACCTTTCGTGCTGTCATAATTTAAGAGATAGAGCTAATACTAGACTAAAGCCTTATCATTTATTTGTTTATAGGTACCATATCTGCCGGTACCATAATCAAACTGGTGTGAATGCAGTGTTGATGTTGAGTAGACGATTCACATCATCTTTTACTCTACATGCTCTCTCCATCACAAATCCTTTCCCCCTGGGATTTGCCACCAGAACAGTGTCTCCTCCTGTAAACCAAGGGGAAGTCTCGGAAGGATTCAGGAACTAGCGTCACCTGCACATTGGAATAATCAGGGATCCAGCTAGGTGGCATATGACAAGTACAATCTGCCAATACATGAGACTCAGCTTATCCTAACCGGCCATGGTTATTAGCAGCACTGAGGAATCCAACAATGCCAGGGGAAGTCTGCTTCAATGTGGCCCGGGGAGGAACATTGAGGCCAGTGGAGCAGGCTTTTTGGCTTCTGAAGGTCAGATGTTGATGTCTGGATAAGCCTGGTGGAGCTCTCCTCTACTCACCTGAAAAGGAGTGCTAAATCACCATGGCGTTCTGCATGTTACATCTGGCTAAAAGTGTGGCTGACATATTTGTTTTGATGAAGGAATGTGAACGAAATATCTTTGCATGGGTTGTACACGGTTGTTCACTTGTACCTACCCATACCTATGTTATTCAAATAGTGCATAGGAATTATGCTTAAAAGGGTATGCCTGCTTCAGCCATGTGTAACAAGGGCAATCATTTATTGATCAAAGTATTTTTCTAAACATAGGTTTTTACTCAGCAAATATTAAATAGTGTATAGTTATAAAACAACGTTTTTCCTTTCCTTTCGCAATCAAAACCACCATACTCTCATAAACCCATACACACTTGGACTCATATGATAATGTGTCTGTCTTTGTGCATATTAGCCAAAAGTCAAAATTCATTTTGACTGTAAAAAGATAGCAACATTGGTATTCGATAACTGTGATATATTACAATACATATACAAATGTAATATCCATGTTTTTTTTAGCAAAGCACTGGTGCACTGTAGAGAATCATGTGGGATATAAACAGCCATTCAGCCAAATATACTCTTTTGACATATAGTAAAGAAAACAGGGCTATTTGCATATTATTTTAACCAATTTAAAATAAGTGAAATGTGGTTTCTTCTTCTTTGTATATAACAATAATTCAATTACAATGAATGCATGTTTAAGATAATGCCAAAAAGTGTGTAGTAAATATGTTATCTTCATTATTATTATCATTATTTTCTCCTGGAAAGTTTGTTGATGTATTATTGATATTCGCATTTTATAATCTTCTTTTATTTATATAAACCCCCCCAATAAATCATATGATCCCCTGAGGAATGATGCTATCTTAGAAACTTTAAGGACAATCTGCCATCCTTGGATGAAGAAACCTTTAAGGCCTTCATGGATATTTTGGACAAGTCACCACCAATCTTTGCTAGGGATGATAACATAACAGTGCCTCTCCAACTTAAGCGTCTTCTTCACTATCAAGAGCAGACCAACATGCTCCAGTGGATGACCAAGTTCCAAAAGTTGCATTTAAGAGAAAAATCTACAGGGCACAGTAACACATTGTTAATGTAGAGTAGAGTAGGGAGAGAGGAGTGGCACAGAGGCTGGGGCAGCTAACTCCAGAACGCAGGGTTCATGGTTCGATCCCTGGTGGCAGCTCAGCTCAGCACCCTGTGACTCAGGGCAATAGCTCACGTAATCCCCGAGGGCCCCCAGTGCCTTGAGACCATCAGGGGTGAGTAGTTTGCGCTTTACAAATGCAGGATTTTTGAAGTAGTGTAAAAGGACAGAGAGCCACTTATGGACACCCGAAGAAGTCAGATGTTTTCTGAGGCTAAAGAAGAACTGGGCTCATATTGTGAAAGACACCTACTGTCTGCTCCATGGAACTGATGGGTTCGAGTGGACATTGCTGAAGTCTTCAAGGAAAATAATCAGGGCCCAGCTGTTTCATCCACTTTGGCAAAAAAGTGAACAGCAGCTCACCACTATTTTATCTTCTCAATAGACCCTTGCTAGTGATTTCATGGAACTTTTCTCTAGCCTCACTGATGTCTTAGACAGCATGCAGCCTACAACCTCTTCTCAAGGTGACTCCTCAATGTACACTGCTAAATCTGTATCTGATATATCAAAAATTAGCGCTGATCATGAGGAGTCACCAGAAGCTGAAGCAGTAGACACAGACATTTGCATCACCATCTCCCTAAATAGACATCACTGAGAAAATCTTGCACTGTGTTTTCCTTAGTAAGTCACATGTAATCATGTAATCTTTTCACATACCATCAGCATTCCTGGATTGGTTTAGTTTTTCAGTGTTTTGCTTACATCACCTTACCTTCTTGGATACTGTATTTTCTAATTTGTTATAGGGAGGAAGAGGTGTGGCACAGCGGCCAGAGCGTTTGACCCCAGAGCGCGGGGCTACCGGTTCGATCGCCGGCTGCAGCTCAGCATCATGTGACTCAGGGAAATAGCTCACTTAATCTCCCCAATGGCCCCCCAGCACCTGGATACCCTTAGGATTGATATGTTTGCACACAACTCCTTGAAGCATTTGCATTGCAGAGCTTTGATAATTTGTATTACCTCACTATGCAGTGCGCTTTTAGCGAATGTTTAGATGCCTTACTATTTATATGCACCCGATTTCAGCAGAGCTTTAACGTAGGGATTCCCTTAATCCAGAATAGCGTCATCACCTTCTTTTTGGCCACGCCCCCACAGGCTATCCAAACACGCCCTGGAACGGTGTCCTTAACAACGATTCAGCCACGCCCCCTCTGACGTGGTCACGCACCCACGTGACCACGCCCTCCGTGACGTACCCGAAAGGATTCCCTGATCGGTCCTGGTAAAATAATGAGGAAACACACACACGGTGATCCTCGGGTCGCCGTGACGGGTCCCAAAATAGGCGCAGAAGAGAGTGGCATGGTTTGATGGAGTAAGTATTCCTGGCACAATGCGGGTGAACTCCGCTTCTCCACTAACCACTTTTCAGGTATGTGCAATGTGAAAGCTTTGACTTTTCATCTCGCTTACCTCCGTAGAGTGTGACTAGAGCCAGCGCCCTGACCCCGGCTTCCATAAGGCACGAACCCATTGCGTCTCTAGTAAGCCTTAATTTTCCCCATTTGTTCTTTACGGCAGTTCCATCTCAAAGCACATAATAAGCATGCATGCTTTTTTAACTGGAGTGCTTCACCGTGAATGTACGTTCTAACCACTGGATCGAGCGTTTAGACACTCGCCATAATGAATGCTGTATGTGGGTTGTAATATAATAATGTGGGCTGATTATGAGCCCAGAGTGAATGTGTGACAGCCTGTTGTCATTCACAGTTGCCTTGCAATACATGGGGCACACCACGCATGATAAGCACCAACCACCTGACACAGTACGTGTATTTTAAACCATAAATACACTGGATCTTGTATGAGAGCAGCACCAATCATTATCTCTGAGGCACAACACACATATTTTACTCATTTTGCGTGTGATTGTATGTTTTTCAGAAATTCCCTTTCTACAATTGATGAGAGGGCGCCAGACAGTGAGGACATGGTTTGGTTTCAGAATGACCACGGGTTGGGTACACCTTAGCGGGTGTATACCACTCGGGTCACGTAACTAGGTCCTGAAGGAAACCTGGGTAATACCACCATCAGGTTGAAACATGTAGACCACTTTTCACTTTTTAGCACCATCGAGATACCGGAGGTAAATCTAACCGAGCACGGCATCTTACACAGTTTTTAGTGTTGTCCAATTGCTCCAGATTAAAGTGTTTTAGGGAGTTAAATCTGGCCAATTTCGAATTCACTTGTTTTCACTCACTTGCAACACTGCTGAAGAAAAACCTGCTCCACTCTACTCAGGTGTTGAAGCACACCCGGATAGCACTCGGCAATTCGGGTGGGAGCCCTATGATGAAGCATGTCACCAACTAGGTTGGTGAGTGAGGGGTCTTTTTAAAAAGGAGGAATCCCCCCCTTTTTGTGCACCTCTTCTTATACCGCGGGGACATCGGTTTGTCTTCAGGGTATACTCCTTCATTTGTTTGATATATATACCATAAGGGGACCAGGAGTATTCCCTTCAACACCCTTTCTCTCTCCCTTGTTGATGGATGCTTCTCTTTAATAATCAGAATTGATTTCTACCCAAATGAACCCTTGTTTGCGACATTAGGATAATCAAACACTGGGAAAAAACCTAACACTCTAATTTATACCTTGTAGTTTGCATGCAGCTCTTACATGACAGTTAATATCTCACTGTTCTATGTTAGGATTTTTAACTTGTTAACTGCAAGTCACAATATGGTCTCTCTGACAAAAGCAGTAACCCACTGACCTATTTACATTATGTGCAGTTTGTGATCTGCATGGTACATGTTCTTAGCAGCAGGCACATTAACCCTCTGCGCTTCCTTTCCATGAGTCAAAATGTCCACTAGACAAAACACCATCTCTCTCTACTAAGAACATTAATCACTGGAGTTATCATGACATTTTTATTGTTGCCGAAATTGTTGGAGGCCAAGAAGGAGGCAGCAAGTGCTTTTAAAACCATATTATACTTGCAAACACGACGCCCCCCCCTGAAGTCAGCCCCACCTGCGGTCCATGCAGGCAACAGTGGTGGGGCCGGGTATGGGGGAATTTCAAGGGACAATGCTGAGGGAAAATGTATTATTTATTTAATTTTCACCTCGGCATCATCTCTTGAAATCCCCCCTTACCTGGCCCCTCTGCCCCACCGTTGTTACCGGCACCGACCGCGGCTGGTCTGCGCCTGGTGCGGTCGCACTGCCCTTGAGCCACCCTGCTCAAGGGTCCTATGACCTCCGTGACAGAGTCACTGTCACTCTGTGGTGTGCTGCTTCATAGACCTGCCTGCAAGACTGGAGGTGAACTTCAGAATGCATTGTGGAGAACTACTTCAAGGTTACCCACACTTGCCAGGGCTAGGGTCCACCTGCTGGTGCTAAGACACCAGGGCTTTTAAGATCTTGCGGGGCCTTCTAAGGTCTACCAAGGGAATGTGCTCCCTCAGAGGGAGTGGCCTGGTGGAAAGGTCATGAAGGCTGAACCTGGTTCCCCAATTCCAAATTCAGCAGCTCTGACCATAGTCCCACATCCTCTCCCCCACTGAACATCACACTGCCCCACTGAGAGAAACTTGCACTGCACTGACCCACTATAGAAACCTGGATGTGACTCAATCAAATTATACACTAGACAAGAACAATATGCTGCCTAAAAAAAAATTAACAACATCTTAGAACAGACAAACACTCATAGGGAATACAATAGTAAGTAAATGTAAGCATGAACAACATGGTTACCTTTTTATTTGTACACTCATTATTAAGAAATTAGTGAGTGCGTTTGCCTGAAAAGTTAAGGCCATGACTACAGGGCCCAGAAGGGACCCGTTTCAATGCCTATTGCTTATATCCTTACAAAACATAAGCAGTATGGTTTAAAAAGACCACATACGTGAACACAAAGCCGCTGTACACATTTTGGGGCAAATTTACAATCCCCCTGAACCACCAGTATGTCACTTTTTGTGACGTACTGGTGGAGTATTCTACTGCTCCATATTTACAAGGACAGGAAAAGCCACCCTGCGTGGCTTTTCCTGTCCTTGTAAATATGGCCCCTTTACACACACCACTTTGCGTGAAAGGGGCGTTCGATGGGTGTTGCTGTGGGTGTTCTCACGCAACACCAATGGAACAAGACACATTTCCAGATTTACGAGGATTCGTAAATCTGGAAATGCGTGTGAATGCTATGCGTAGGGAGGCGCAACGAGGAGAAATTTTTAATTTCTCCTCGTTTTTTCCTCTTTCAATGCGTGCTGCATTCTACAGCACGCATTGGAAGAGGAAAATGCCTGTAGTGATTGTTTTTGTGCAGGAAGGTGTGCCCCTTCCTGCACAAAAACAAGCTCCCAATGACGCAGGTATCCTTGCACCATGGTGCAAGGGTGCCTGCGCCAGCGCATGGCAGCAGTTTGTGCTCCAGCGCAAGGGGAAGCACAGGAATGAGACATATCATTGTAAATATGTTGCATTCCTGTGCTTTGGAAGTGGCGCAGCCAAAGGTCTTGCGTTGCCACGCTGTGGCACTTCCTCGTAAATCTGCCCCTTTGTTTTCCAATTCACCCATCAAGCAGGTATTTCAGTACCTCCAGGAATAGTGCACTTTCCCACCCAGGGAAAGCAATGTTGTTCAAAGAGCGACGAGAAAACAAAAGTAGCGCTTCACTGGCAAACACTGTAAAGTGGCGCTAATGTGTTTAGGTGTGAATAAATCCATCTGGCCCTCTGTTTTGCTTTATTTAGTTATTTTTCATATTTTGAACGTTTTATTTCTCTCAACCCTGAGGCTGCACTTAGAAATTGAAAAATGTCAGAAAAGTCAACGTTTCCAGCAGAAGTGTTTCTTTTTTGGATCCATTTCACAGGGGAGCAAATAAACGAAAGGAGGAAAGAGAAGGTAATACCTGTTTCTTGAAGTTTTGGTTTTCACTAAATGAGGAGAAGCGAGACAGAAAGAGAGGAAAGAGGGGGAATAAAGGGGGGGGGCAGCTGCCACTGCCAGCGGCAGGAGAACTGGACACTGCCCTTGTCTTCTCTGGGCACGATGGAAAAGACAGAGTCCTTTTCCTGCTCTGCCTGTTCCGCCCATCCCCAAAAGCCGAGCCTTAACTAGGATTCCTGCGGTCCGGGAGGCATATTTGAAATAAGAAAGTAGGGTAATGGACTTTATGAAATTAAAGAAGTAGGGGCACAGCGTTCCCTGCCGATCCCGCCCACTTCGACCACTGCGCACAATGTAGTAGACAGGGCCTGCGCCAGGCATGGGCAGTCTGCCCAGATTCACTGGGCTCCACCCTCACCCTTCCCACAGTATGCATCACACACCCATTTGGGCACATGCTGTGTGCCCCCCCTGTGCCTCCCTGCACAATTACTCAGCCAAGTGTAGCCAGACCTCGCACCTCACACATCAAAGGACAAGGTAGATTGACTGGGAAGGATTAGGAAGAGGAACACCCTGCACAGAAGCTCAGGGGTTGGACAACCATCCTCCTCACACCTACCTTACACTCATGTGAATCAAACTGAGTATAACTAAAAAGTGAAGACTCACACTGCATATGAACATGCACTCAACTGTTCACACTGCTTGTCAAGTCCCTCAGAAAGACCCCACACTGACACTCTGCCACATACTCATACCATAGGTCAGCAGCAATAGAGGACAATAAATGGGCTAACCTAAGGTGAAGTGGACAGTGCTGGAAAGCAATGGAGCAAGCCACATAGTATGTGTACATTACATGCAAGAGGAGGAACATATCACACCACCCTTAGGCCCTCAAATCAGACATGGGTGGCACAGTGAGTGAAATTAAACCACAGTTACCTCTGTGCAACAACTCAGGTATACATCAAGGCAAGCCATGCATAGGCACAGGAATGATAGGAAGTCTCAGAAGTCATACAGTGACCAGCCACACATCTGTGTCAACTTACTTGACATATGTATGTCATCATGAAAACACACATGGCTCATTGTCACACTCCCTGACTGTCAAACACAAGTAGGACCTTCACACATTCACACATTCCCCTACTCTACCCACTTCACACCTCCAACACTCAACATCTGTGAGAAACACACATAATGGTGCAAATAATGTCCTGTGAGTTGACTGACAACCAATCCACAAATAACAGACTCACACTCAGGGATGCCTGAACCAATGCTGACACAAAACCAATAGCCAAACACAAATCTCACAAACAACATCCACAGAAGTCCAACAAGCCCAGCCATGTGCAGCCAAACAGTGGAAAGGCAATGTGACCTAGACAGAACAGGAATACACGACATTGTCACTCTAGACAAATGCACAGACACCATACCCCAACACAAACAAGAATTGCATCATCAAAAAACAATAATGTACAATAACTGGGATCAAGGGGACAAATCAGCTAATACACATACATACACACCACACCAGTCGTCAAGTGAACATGGTGTCATAGTGTACCACAAGCATGCACATGCACAATCCTGACAAGTGACAGGCCAAAAATAGGAGGACAAACCACTACTGTGCACTCAAAACAAGTTCATGAACATGAATCCACATTGCATAAGATTGTATAACAATGCACAAACTACTCACGCACAATGTCATGCAAATAGAACAGCACACACATTGCACCTGTCAGCAGAAAGAGTCAACTCAGGCCAAACACTGCATACATCCACAAGAACAACATAGGCACATACCAATCCAATGCAAAAACCACCGGGTACTGTTGAAGCCTGGGGTTCTACTGATTAGGGTGAGTACCTGACTGAATTTCTGCTGCATCACTGCATTCTATAGGGGCTTATAGGCACAATAGCTCACTATGGAATTCCACCACTCGCTGTTTTAACTTTTTTAACCTCTAAAGTTATGACGTTCACTTCACAAGTTTCCTGATTAGAAGTCAGAGTCACCGCTAGACTGTGCGGATGGTTATTGTACCACTTTAACATGATTGACATCTGTATGTTTTTTGTCTCCTCCAATAGGTAGATCCAGGTACTTTAACCATTTTGACACCATTTTCGTGAGTAGATAATTTCACCACACATTTTGAGGTGTAGAACATCGTTATTGTTTAGGTCCTGACGAATCGCAAGGATAGATATCCTACAGCGAGAAACATGTTGACCCACACTGAGTAAAACAAGGAACCACACTCAACGAGACATTATTCTCGGGTTAGTGCCTTGTTTTTGTTCTTCTTTTAATTAGGGTAGGAGACCCTCAGAATAAAACTTGCTTACTTCAGGTACTCCTTTCCCTATCTTAATCCACTACACTACTCTACACCATTCTGCCCCCATACTCGCACTTCACCATACGGCATTCGGATAAAAAGATCTCCGACAAAGAGCCCCTATTATAGGGAGCCTGTCGGGTATTGCACCGCCGACCCGACGAGGAGCAGCCCATATGATGAAGCATGAAACCTGCAAGGGTGTGTGAGGGCATTACTATCCGGAATATGGATTTCCCACACGGACCCCACTCTTCGGGTTTGTGAGACTCCCTGTCTTCCCTGACTCTGTTCTTCTAGATACTTTTACACGAGAGGAACGGCATGAATTCTTTTTGTATAGCGTCATTTGGGCCCCTTTTATGCTGGACCTCCCACTCTTTTGAGAGTGGATTAAGGCCCCTTGTCCCCCTCCTTTGTTTACAACATACCAATCCATCACATAGCAAACTCAGCTGGACATCAGGGGAATACACACCAAGCAAGTACAAGGCAACATACACTGACAGCACTGCATACAAACCGCGCAGTGTGTGCACAACTACAAACCCAGCAGCACACCAGGAACTCACAAAACACATATCATCACAGCACAAAGATAACGTCACACTCAGGAAGGGTAGCAGTACCTGAGCAAACACACCTACAGCTTAGCCACCACCCACAGATGCACATCTCAGGGAAACCCAGATGCAAACAACATGACTAGAGGACTGTGATGCTCAAACATATACACTGCACATAAGCGACCATGACTGCAAACCAGTAGAAGAAAATAACATGAAACTAATTGTGAAACTGTCCTGAGTGGCACATTGGTCATCCTCACACATCATAGTGTCACACTATGAAGTGGTGGGGAGGCTCACACACTGGCACGGCATGGGGTGGTAAGACAAGAGATTGAAGTGGTGTGTAGAGGTGTGGAATGTGCAGTCCACAAACACATAGAGGAGTAACTCGCAATGTGTAGGCATCAGAAGCACCTATAGGGGATGGTATGAGTCCACATACTACATACCATACTGGAGCCAAGAATGGGTCAAGTGACAGCAATGCATGAGAAAACTCATAAATAATGTCAGTGTGGCTGAGCAGGACTGCACAGTGAGCACAAACAAAAACAAGACACATGGCTGAGCAACAAAACACAATACATACTTGGCAGTCACACACTCTGCATACTCACAACTGGCAGCAACAACAAGTAGGTGTCCCCCAGGAGTGCAAGGACACACCAACACACTGCACAGTGCTCAACCTACAACTCCTACATGGGCCCACAATCTGAAGCACATGGTGGACACTACTGACAATGACAGCCCACATTGTGTGACTACTCAAGTTCACATATTCAAATGTACCCATGTGACTACGAAGGCAGGCCTACACAAGATGACTACACAGCAACACTGCTGTTCGCACATCAAGAAAGATCACACAGATATGATGGACCCTGGTCACCCCGCAAGTATTCCTGTGGATAGAATTCACCTCTGTTATGGTATTGCATCCTAACATGACATGTACAATTTAGAAAAAGCTGAGCATAAAATGATTAGGATAAGAGTAGATCATCACAAGCAACCATCACTGCACCATCAAGCCTCAGAGTCACAAACAAAAGTGCCTGTCACCTCTGGCAAACTCTGAAAAAGTAAAACAAGCAGTTGGCAATGTTAAAGTGGCATACAGAGCATGTGTCACATGAAACCATACCCATACATAAAAGATTTTATTTAGCAAGGACATTGACAAAGCAGACAACAGGAGTAACTGTCTTTATTACATAATACCCAGATAGGCATCAAAAGTACAAAACAGCAAGGCCATTGGCCAGTCCAAATTCTATGGGGCAGATTTACAAGCCCCGTGCGCCACTTTTGCGCCGCCGTTACTCACTTTTGTGACGCAGCGGCGGCGCAAAGCTAGCGCCATGCTGTGACAGATTTACAACGTGACGCATCTAGGGAGATGCGTCACGTTGTAAAGCCCTGCGCCACATTAAACCCGCGTCATGTTTAATGTATGCAGGGTGGGCGTTACGTCGGAAAGAGCCTCGGAAAGGTGACGCAGTGAAATCTACAAGATTTCACGCAGTCACTTTTCCGACGCTGGTGCGTCAAATCCTTACGCCTGCTTCAAGCAGGCGTAAGGCGTGACGCACCATGTTAGGTATAGGGCAGGTTGGAACAGTGCTGGAGTTGCGTCGCGCTTGCGACACAACTTCAGCACTCCGCCAACCTTACGCCGGCAGATGCGTCAGGCATCTGCTTGTCCTTGCACCACGATGCACCGCATTGTAAATGCGACGTATCTGCGGTGGCGCAAGGGCAAACTTGCGTGACCCATCTTCCCTGGCGCATCCCTGCTGATTTGCAGGGATGCGCCAGGGAACGTTAATCTGCCCCAAAGTATGTACATGTGTGCATGAGAAACTGCCCAGGGCATGGGCATCCAAAGTGACAAACAGCAAGGCCATTGGCCAGTCCGAATTCTAAGTATGTACATGTGTGCATGAGAAACTGCACAGGGAATGGGCATCCAAAGTGACAAACAGCAAGGCCAGTGGCCAGTCCCTAGTTCAAAGGAGGTACGTATGTGCATGAGAACCTACACAGGGAATGGGCATCCAAAGTGACAAACAGCAAGGCCAGTGGCCAGTCCATAGTTCACAGGAGGTACATGTGTGCATGAGAACCTGCACAGGGAATGGGCATCCAAAGTGACAAACAGCAAGGCCAGTGTCCAGTCCGTAGTTCAAAGGAGGTACATATGTGCATGAGAACCTGCACAGGGAATGGGCATCCAAAGTGACAAACAGCAAGGCCAGTGGCCAGTCCATAGTTCAAAGAAGGTACATGTGTGCATGAGAACCTGCACAGGGAATGGGCATCCAAAGTGACAAACAGCAAGGCCAGTGGCCAGTCCATAGTTCAAAGGAGGTACATGTGTGCATGAGAACCTGCACAGGGAATGGGTAACACCATCCACTGCCATGGGAATCACCCCAGCTCCGGGGATACAAATGGGCAGTCCAGGCACCGCTGTGGGAGATATGGGGTAGGGAGGGGGACTTTGCCTCAGATTTGGCTGTCAGTTGAACTGGGAGGTGGCTGATTGTCAGGGCCAGTTGGAGGACTGGACCTGGGAGAGAGAGGACCAGCTGAGGTAGAGGCATCAGTGGCTGTGGGAGCCTGAGGGCTGCTTGGACCGGGTGGCGTGGTGGCATGGGGAGGCACAGACATGCTGCTTTGACACACAGTGTGGTGAGGGTGAATGTTGAGGGCTGGGTCTCAACTTCTTTGGGATTTGATAGCCAACAATTGTCTTGGCAGGAGTGGGAAGTGGGGTGGGCACAACAGCCTCATTCTCCACCAAAGGTGTATGAGGTGCAGGTGGCTCTCCCAGTGGGGATTTGCTGGATCTGGTGGTACGATTGGGGTGTCCTTGCCCTTTTCCCTCCATCCTATGTTGTTCTGGTGAACCCCCCACTTAGCCCTCCTGTTCCAGCTTCACAGGGGTGTGGGTGGGAGTTGAGGTTGTGGGTGAATGTGCCTCAGAGAAATGTTTGTGCTGAGCCTTTGCAGGCACCAGGTTCACAGCAGACAGGGCAACTGTTTGTTTGCCAATGGGAGCAGGTGTGGGGATGGGAGTGCCCTTGGATGGGGGTGATTTGGATGAATGTGAGGTTGAGGCCTGCTTCTTGGCCTGATGCCCCTGAATGTCACGTGAAGGGCTTTTGCCTTGCGCTCCTGTGTGCCTGTTTTGTGTTTTGGCGATGGTGTCTGTACTCTGGGCCGCTTGGAGTGCTGCTGTTGTGTGTTGTGTGTGGAGGACTTGGCGCCTGAGGGCTGTGGTGTGTGGGCACTCTTGTCAGGTGGTGCCACTGGCAGGGTGGTTGCTGAAAGGACTGGAGCTGGACTGGGAGCCTGTGACATGGCTGCCGTCACTGTGGAGGACAAAGACTGGACAGTTCTGTGTAGCCCACCCACTTCAGAATGAATGCCCACCATGAAGGCAACTACCTGTGCCACCTTCTTGTCATGATCCTGGAAAGCATTGACATGGAGTCAGCATGCCAGGCAGTGTATGACTCATTTATTTCACCCAGTCTAACACCTACGTTTGTGTTTCACTTGCTGGAAAAGGGCTGTAGAAATGTCCATGTTGCCATCCTCCACAAATAGTCAAGTGCAATATTTACTAGGCCATGTATGGAGCATAGTACATCAAGAATTAGGATGCAAGAACATTAACTTGCACACACAGGCACATACTACTGCAGAGCAATATCATGTGAGCACTGTGAGCACTCTCAAACTTTCACTCTGAAACACTTACCTTACCAGTACATCTGGAGCACCATATAGCCTCCCATACTGTGAAAGCACCTAGTCCACCAGGACCTCCAGCTCCTCTGTGGTGAAGGGACGGCCCTGATGTTCTCAGTTCTCGCCATCAGTGGATCCAGGAGACAGGAACAGCAGCAGTTGGGGATGAAGAATGGCAGGCAACAGTGTCTGGATGCAGTGGAAATGTGTGGCTCTTTCACAGACATATATAGCTCCCTGGGCTTGTTTGAGTGGTACTCAGCTGCTGCAATTGGTGTTCCAGGTCAGCTTTTTTCAAATGTAACCAATGACCTGGACCGCGGTGGCGGTGCACGCATACCGCGATTTTTAAATGTGTATTTCAGTACCGCAATCGCGGTTCCCGTTGGCTGGTAGGGCATGGGCATTGGCGGTGTCACACAGCAGGGACCAGGTGGTCGCTACCGCAATGGTGCATCTTTTTATAGTACCCAATGACCGGGCCTGCTGTGGTGGAGCACGCCTACCGCGATTTTCAAATGTGTATTTCACTACCGAGATCGCGGTTCCCATTGGCTGGTAGGGCATGGGCATTGGTGGTGTCACACCGCGGGGCCCAGGCGATCGCTACCGATAACATACATCTTTCAATTGTACCCAATGACCGGGCCCGCGGTAGCGGTGCACACCTACTGCGGGTTTCAAATGTGTATTTCACTGCCACGATTGCGGTTCCCATTGGCTGGTAGGGCATGGGCATTGGCAGTGTCACACCGCGGGGCCCAGGTGGTCGCTACCGCAAATTGGCATTTTTCAATTGGTGCCACTGACCGTGATTGCGTTGGCGAGGCACGCCTAGGGCACCTATGGACACATCATGATGTAGCAATGGCAATGGCCACTTCTCATCATTGAACACCAGACACTTACATTGAATCATGCCACCAGATTGTTAAATTCAATGCTAGTGTGACATTGAACTCGCTGATGACCACACAGCCATGTCAGTGCACAGAATTACATGCATTGGTATGTACTTCCTCATATGTCACATATGATATTTGTGGGCATGTACAGAGATCTGTTGTGTAATGGACTCAAATTTGTAAACATGTCAATGTGTGAGATGGCTAATCAACCCACAGTAATGATGGACTGACTACATAATGTGCCTATTTTACTGTGTAGATTGCTGAAATAATTTTGATAGTTGATCTTTATACACACACTGCACTCATTGTGTTGTAAATGTGTGCTCTGTCTGACTCACGCAAGAAGGTGTGGCAGGTACAGCAGCTACGTAGAAACCAGCAGTGTTGCTGTTTCAAACATGTGCTGTGTCAACTACTCTCAGGGCTAGTGACAGAAGATGTCCGAATGTACCATTTTCCATTCACATAGTCAGAATCTGTTTTGGGGGTACTCAATATGTACATACTGAACACGTGTACAACTACTTGAGATCAAGGTGTTTCTGCATGTGACTTGTGCTGTAAGCTGTTGTTTCAGTCCAGTCATTGTTGGCGCTGTGTCAGTCATGACGTAAGATGTTGGACACATCTCATAGGGGAATTTAATTGACATGTGTCCACTTTTATTTTATGTAGGAGACGACCAAATGTGCATCGTCCATTCACATTGCTAGCGGACATGGAGGATGAGGACATCATACGGAAATTCCGTTTGGATCGTCCTACCCTTCAAGCCCTATGTGGTCAGTTGGAGCCGCATCTGAGGCCTCACAGAACCTATCCAACTGCTTTGACACCAACAGTTAAGGTGATGGTGGCCCTGCATTTCTTTGCAACTGGTTTGTTCCAGTACACAGTGGCCAGCGCAGGTGAGATGTCTCAACCAATGTTCAGCATGGTGCTACGTGATGTCCTGTCCGCAATGACGACAAACAAGGACCGCTACATCTATTTTCCCAGAAGCCATGAATTGGCAGCTGTGGAGGGTGATTTGTATGACCTTGCCCACATCCCTAATGTTGTGGGTGCCATTGACTGCACACATATTGGCCTGGTTCCACCACAGGCATATGAGCACATATACAGGATCTATTCCATTAATGTGCAAGTGGCATGCCAAGCGGATATGATAATCTCCCATGTCTGTGCCAGATTTCCAGGATCAGCACATGACTCCTACATGCTGCGTAACTGCAACGTACCACAGCTGATGGCAAATCTGCATCCGGAGCGTGCATGGATTGTTGGTGAGTATGCAGTCAAGTAGTGTGCTGTATGTGTGACATGCTGTCCTCGGCTACTGTTATAATCCAAAATTGGTCTGTGTATCTCACACCTAGGTAACTCTGCATCTCCCAACTGGCCTTGGTTGCGGAGCCCACTAAGGAATCCCAGGACCCCGGGTGAAGTCCGCTACAATGATGTACAACGAAGGACACGTCGTGTGGTGGAGCGTACTTTTGGTCTTCTGAAGTCTATATTCCGGTGTCTGGACAAGAGCGGAGGTGCACTACTCTACTCACCCCAAAAGGTGTGTAAGATCATAGTTGCATGCTCCATAACCTGGCCTTGCACAAAGAGATCTCCCTGCTCCTGGACGATGATGAGCAGCAGATGCGCCCCCCTGCAAACCCACACATGTACAGTGACAACGATAGCAGAGAGGAGGAAGGTATCGGCCTGCGTCAACAGCTCATCAACAACTACTTCCCTTGAGTGTGAGTGACATTGTACAACAGTGACATTGTCTGCTGTCTTTGAATGTAGTGACAAGGCCTGGAAGAGCTTTTTGACTGCTGCCTGTTCTTGGCTCTGTGCTGATGGCTGATTTTTGTGGCACAGGATAGTTATGACCAGCCACATGATGTCTATGTTGATATTGTTGCTCATTGTAATGTGTGCTGGTTTGTGTATCTTGATAACTAGTGTTGTGAACTAGCTGTGATGTCATCACCTGACAAGTAAATGTCGTTCTCTTGTGTCTTTCTAGGTCCCTTCACCCTCTAAATACCTCATCACAATCAGAGCTTCTGGTACATTGGAATCTGAGTCGACATTGTACATACTGTGATAAACATGGAGCTGACACAAAGCCATAGGTTTGTAAAGAGTGTTTATTTACAATGGGGGATATTCACAAGGATCAAACGCCGAGTTAACGGCACTTTATCGCAGCCAAAGTTGCGATAAACATATCGCCCCAATCACAAGCTGGTGTTAACAGCCCAGAGCACCAGTTTACCCATGATAGCAGCCGCAAAAAACATCGCCAAAGATGACCCTCTCAACTATCGCTAATGAGATGCAGAGTAGGCGTTCCCGTGCCAACTCCACAACATTCACAACCAACAGCCAGATCTGTGATAAGAACACAAAACAGGCAATAAGGCACGTTAGCAGCAGGAAAATAACACCTGCTCTGACCTGGTGCAAAGTCGGACCACAGCCTGCACCACAAAAGGGAGCACAGCCCAGAGCCACACCTGAAGAACAACAGATGCACCTGGGCAACTGAACATGCAGCCCGGAGGGCTGAAAGGGCAACAACACCCGCCGCCACCACCCCCTGGACCCCCCTTCCCTGGCACCCCCTCGACCAGAGACATGCTACATCAGCTACACCCAAACATGTTCAAAATAATCCGCTTGATGTCGCACAATCACAACTTGTGACATGTATGTGTCGTCACAAAAATGAGCATCACACATTCACTTTCGAAGCAACAAATGAAACTTTATCAAAATGAACACAGAACAGAAATGAAGACACATGGCTGCTCCCCTCGGGACAATCCGTAGGTCATAGCCTGCAAGACAAAAATCATGATGAGAAGGTGTGTCCTGCTCACATCAAAGGACAGCGAGAGAGGGAAGGAGAGAGAGAGGAAGAGAGGGAGAGAGAGAGATAAGAAGAGAGGGGAGAGAGAGAGAGAGAGAGAGAGAGTGTTAGAAATGAGGGGGCTCTGGTTGACGCAGGTATGAACCCACAACAAGCAGGGACCCTTTACTTCTTGTCAGGGCGAAGGATGACTCCCCAGAATAACCCCTGCTCACCCTCTAGGTGCGTGGTGCGAGCAGTCTAGGCTAAGTCTCAGGCGTACACGGTTAAGCAAATGCAATTACACATACAGTAAACCCCTTGCATGCACCACAAACGGACACCAATCAGGAAGTATATAAAAATAAGCTTTTATGTAGATTCAGCAGATTCAAATACAAGGCCCAGTAACGTTGAACTGATGGGGCCACAATTCTCAGGAATACGGTAAAGTTCTCTTTGTTACGGAAAGTTCTTTAGGCGGGCACAAGGTAACTGTGGGCCTCAGCGCACTTCGTGCTGAGGCGGCGACCGGGAAGCACACGGCAGATGACAGGGAAATCAGAACGTTGCGGACCCTGGATCCGATGCGAGCTCGCGGTCGAGTTCGTAAGTACAGTACCTTGTTTCTTGACGCAAAGGCGGGTGCGGGATTTCAGCGGCTCTTCGACAGAAGGGCGAGGCGGCGTCCGGGGCTCCCACACTTCACGATGGGGGTCTGATCTTCAGGCTCACGACAAGAGCGGGGTGTTGCAGGTGGCGAGTGAACAAAGCGGGGCAGCCGGGCACGCAGGTTACGTCCGGGCCGTCCGAGGCTTGGAGATGCTCACAACGCCGATTCCGGCGGGAGGGTGAAGGTGCGCAGCGAGCCTCCGGTGAGCGAGGTGACAGGAGCAGCCCAGCACAGCGTAGGGGGAGCGGCTCCGATCGAGCGAGGCTCTTCCCAAGGCGGGGGCGGCTAAGCAGTCCTGGTCACGGCTGAGGGAGGGACTGAGGCACGAGGGTCACAGCTCCGGCGAGGGAAAGGACACCACAGTCCAGCGGCAGGCGAGTGAAGATCAGGTAGAGCCCAATGGTCCTGGGGCTCAGTTCAGGGGGCAAGCTCAGTTTCAAGCCCTTGGAGATCGTTTTGGAAAAGCACAAGTCTTGAAAGTAAAAATAAAGCAAAGTCTTCAGCAACAGTTTCTCTTCTCCCCTTTGGCAGCAAGGTCACCACTGCAGGCCAATCCCCCAGGATAGGGACAGTCTTCCTCCTACAGCTTTCCCGGTGCCTCCTCCTCAGGCAGAGATTCTTCTTGGTCAAAAGCGGATCTAGTTTCTCAGGAGCAGGGCTCCTACATTTATACAGCAAATCTTTTGTTCTCCCAGGCCAGGGGGGCCCTTGCCTAGTCCAGTCCGGTTTCTGAGCACTTTGTTTACGCGATGCAGGCTTCTTCTTTCAGAGTGCAGGGCAGAGTCATCAGACGCTCCACAGGGGGCGGAGCCGGCATTGAGGTAGCAGAGCACTGTCCTATTCAGAGCCTAGGAGCACTCCTCCCACCCATCTACCTGTCGATTGTCCTATTCACCACCAGGCTACCTAGCCCTGCCCATCTGGGTTCCCCCAGCCCTGTCACTCACACCAGCCAGACGTCAGATACACATCACGCAGAGGCGGGCTGAAATGTTTAGGCAAGCAAAGGCCAGCTTTCTAAAAGCGGCATTTGCAAACCCGGAATATTAAAATAAACCTTGCGAAAAGATGTACCTTATTATTCCGAGTTCAGGCATACTAAACTCGATCTCCTACCATGTTCCCTGGGTCGGTTAGGATCATAGGGTGTAACAATCCAGGCCGCCCATACTGGCCTATGAGAACAGGGTAGCCTTGCAGTAGTGAACAACAAGATGGCGGTAATTCACTACTAGGACATGCCACGCATCTAGGCTTGTCCTACCTTAGGCTCACAATGCACCCTGCCCGTGGGCCTACCAGAGGGGTGTCTAACATGCAGCTAAGGGAAGGTTTCAGGGACCGGCAAGTGTGGGCACTTGCCAGTCAGCATGTCAGTACCAGACTGCACGCAGGTTCTGCGATGGCAGACCTCAGACATATTTTACCGGCCGCTTCTGTGGGTGGCACAACCCGTGCTGCAAGCCCACCAGCGGTGTTTGCCTTTACATGCCCTGGCGCTCCTGGCGCACTTTACTGGGGTCTGACAGTAAATCAAACAATCCAATCATGGAATCCAACCAACATATACAATTTACAGAGGGAGCACTCGCACCGCGACACTGGTTGGCAGTGGCACGGCGCGCTGAGCGGCCAACACCATAAAAACACATGAGGCACAGCGACAAAAAGAGGAAGGGAGACTCACGCCAAGGTGCCAGGTCTAACAGAGAGAAGAAGAGAGGGGGAGAGAAAGAGAGAGAAGAAGAGAGGGAGAAAGAGAGAGAGAGAGAGAGAGTGTGTCTCCAAACACTTGCCGGTATGTATAGCAGTTCACCATGTCACACATCTGAGACAGAGCCATCATCTGAAACAGAGTCCATATAAATAATTGGCACAGTACACACAATTGCACAAGACAACATCGCCTGCCCGCCCATGCACACCTGGGCCGAGGCACCGCAGTCCCTCCTACCACCCATCGGAGCATGCCCACCCATGCACACCCAGGCAGAGGCACCCCAGCCCCTCCCTGCCGTCCATCGGAGCATGCCCACCCTACACACCCAGGCAGAGGCACCCCAGCCCCTCCCGCCACCCATCAAAGCATGCCTGCCCATGCACACCCAGGCATCACTGCTCACCTTCTGCCACCGGCGTGTAGACAGGAGGAGGTCCCACCAAGTGCTGCTGCAAGCCACAAGCCTGTGGCCCGCGGACATGGCACCCTCCACACCATGCAGCCCCGCTCCGCAGGCCACCAGGTCTCACTTTGGTGCTGGGTCTTGATTACTTCATGGCATAGGACATACCTGTGCACTCAGCATCATCGCAGGCTGCACACCCGCTCAGCCCAATGGGTGCCACTGTAGTAAGGACTCCCTTAATACGTACATACATTGTTAAGTTAGCATAACCACGTTAGATGTTAGAAAGCCATCTTGCTGCTTTTGCGCACGACACTGCGTTCACATGTTATTGCTTAAACAAACTGCTGACTCGAGCTTTGCCTCACACGAGAGCAATCTGTTGTTACCATCCAGAGCTCTGCGCAGCGACCTTGGTCTGTACATGGTGTGACAAACAGTCTGGGTTGTTAGACAATGCATGTTTTCCACTCTAGGTTGATCAACCCACTATTTAGCCATAACACAGGCAGCTGCAAAATACCTGAAAGTTGGTGCTTTTAATATTGCAGCCCTCATGTTTAATATTCAGACCGAAGACGAGCCTTCCTGCGAGAAGACTCCTGATGCTCCTGTGATGTGATTTCACTAAGCTGATCTTTGAGGTATGGGGTCCCCTATTCAAGCCTAAGAGACCTTCTATTAGCATAATAATAATATTAGCTTCTTAGTAAAGGGAAGGTGGTAGTATCCACTGTCATTATAACATGATCACCCCTTTTATATTCTATGGTATTGTAACGATGCTGATGGTTTTGATTTTAATCATTTGTCTGCTTGTATTAGCTAAAGTACTGCATCTTAGGACACGTGGTCTATAAAAATAAACTCTTTTTATTTTCACCGTGTCTCTGTTGATTCTTGTTGTGGACTGATGTGAGAATAATATACGAACAGGTATTTCCGATTCCCACCATTCCTGAGAGTACACTGAGTAGCTTGTTCTGGGTTGTCTTTTCATTGGGATCGCCGAGCTAAATCTCGGATAACGAATGGGACACTTATGCTAGCCGGATACTGGGTTCTGGGTTCTGAGGTGAGTTTCTGGTACACTACAATTCACTGAGGTCCTGGGGTTCTACGCATAGTTATGTATATAAGCAGAATCCCTGCAACATGGCGCACCTAACGTTTGGTCTATGAGTTGAAACGCCTTAGTAGTGCTTATATTAGTCCACAACACCCTCATTCTTGTTTCCGGATAACAAGTCTGACGGATTTAAACCTACCTATTTCTGTTGATATAGGTTTCTTCAAGCTTGATCATTAAAAAGGTTATTGAACCCTTGTGCTACTGAACACTTCAAGTGTAGCTTGTCCTTATGGCGGTAGATATTGCGGCGCATAGCCGTGCAGCTCTGAAACGTCATTTGACGCAGTATGGGGTGCCGGACACTGGTATGAACGTCATCTTTGTGGTGGGAGCCGATGCGGCTCATCCCTATGAGTTGTTCTACTCTTGGGTGACGATTCCGGCGGTGAGTGCGGATGATAATACCTTTCATTCTTACACTGCCACTGCCGTGCCAGCGAACTATACACCGTATAGGACACAGGAAATACCAATATCTGCTTGGCAGCATCATATTTGGTTTAATGGCGCCCTTCCCCATGTGGTTATACCGCCGAGAATGGGCCCTTTATCAATTGCAGGGGCCACTTGGCCGGTACTAGCTGGATTTACGCCTCATTCCCGTTACCTCACGGTGACGGTGGCTGAGTTGCGTGTACTACACACTGCCCTTATTACGGTATATAGGGCGTTAGTGCAGTACGTGTCGCGCAATATGCAGGCGGGGGCACCTGCTGTTGCGGGGCAGCCTACTGACCACCACGCGGTAGTCATTAGTCCTGTTATGGTTAATTCTGTTATGGGCAAGCGCCCCCAAAGTAGGGATGATTTCCCCTTTTGGCTTGCTGAAAAATTTGACCAAATAGAGGCGGTATACCCGAATACATCTCCTGTGGAGAAACACAGGATCCTCACCATTAGTTTGCCTAAAGACTTGGTCCCCAACGTAGATGATTGTGTTAACTGGGGTAAGGTCTTTGCAGCGACGTACGCGCAGTGCTTTGGCACTCCGTCTATGTTGCAGCTGCCCTCCGTTATTAAACGTGTTCAAGAGAACCACGGTGCGGAGTCTCCGATAGAATTAGGGATGCGGCTCCTCGGACAGTTTGACCTGGTGGCTACCATGATAATGGGTAACCTTAAGGGTGATGCTTTGCAATTCCAGGTTCGTAATGAACTGAAGAAAGTTGCTGAGGAGGATAAGCCGCAGGAATTTGCGAAAATAATCTCTGGTGCATACAGAGATTTAGGTCGTAGCTCTTTAGGAGTTAAGCCTGTGATCAAAACTCCCGATATTAAGCAGCAGGGTAAGGCGGAAGCCTCTGGTAAGGATGACCGGCCAAGCTTTCCAAAACAAAATTGGCGGTCTAAACAACAGGGAAAGCAGCAGCAGAAACAGGGCTCTCGGCCTGCCTCTCCCGTTCAGTCAAGTAGTAAACGCACTTATGATCTGCGAGATCGTGCTACCATTAAGTCTCCTGATAGATTTCAGGTTTCTGAACAACGTTCTCCTCGTTCTTCACAGGAAACATCGGCTTCACAGTCCGGTGGCGGAGGCGGTGGCAAAGGTCGGGGTGCTCCACAAACATGTGACCAGCCCCGACAGACTGAGGGTAAAGGCAAGCAGGACGAATTTGCACGACAAAGACCCCCATTTCAGAAGAAGAAAGTGGCGGCTCTGACGGCAAGGTATGCCTCAGATAGTGCGGACACAGCTTCGGAACCGGACATGGGCGCTGACGCTACTGGACAGCGCAGCGGAAATTACCATAGTCCGTCAAGCTCTGCGTCCATTTCTGGCGGCGACAGCAACTGATATAGTGGTTACTGTTGAGACAGCTGACACCAGAGTGGCACCCCCTGACAGACTTTATGAAATAGTCTTATTGATAGAGGGTGACATACAACGAACAATAAAGGGGATTTTTTGGGATAATCTGACTACCACCTATTATATCCTCCTAGCGGAGGCAGATTGGCCCCCAGCTTTCATTTTAGAAGCTCCTAGAGGGGAGGAGGTGATCCTCCCGTCCTTTGCGCACACGGTGCCTAAGGACCAGGCTGAAGTGTACGCTGAGGAGTGGGCGCTGGCGCTTGCGCCGGCGGTATATCATACTCAGGTGGGATGGGACCGGTTGTCCCCCTGCCATGAGATTCCATTGCGGTCTATGCCCCAGCCTCAACCCCAATATCCCATGCGTCGTGAAGCTAGGCCACACGTCGCGGCGATCCTTGAACAATTGGAATATCAGGGTGTTATTGAAACTTGTGTGTCCCCTATGAATAACCCTTTGTTCACTGTAACGAAGCCTGACGGCTCGTACCGTTTAGTTTTTGATTACCGGCACCTAAATTCCCATTGCCGGACCTGCGCGGTACAAAATACACACAGCTCGGCTCTTGTCGACAGTCTCGTGCGTAAACGATTTAAAACGACACTTGACATTTCCAATGGCTTTTTTAGCCACAACCTGTCCACACTGAGTAGCCAGTGGACGGCGTTTACATCGGGCGGCAAACAAAAACAGTTTACGAGATTGGCCATGGGCTACAAAAACAGCCCTGGCGTCTTTTCCGCTCGCGTGGTCTCTCTCTTAGAGAGAATAGACCCCGATGCATACTCCTATGTTGACGATATCTATCTCACGGATGATGAGCTGATGCCACATCTGTCTCGAGTCGACAATATTATTATGAGTTTTGCAGACTATGGCTACAAATTTAATTTTGCGAAGTCTCACATCGCGGAATATACAGTGTTGTTTTTGGGCTACGAGCTCAACAATGAGGGTAAGGGATTAGCTCCTCACTTTCTGGAGAAGTGCGCATGCTTGCGCGCTCCTACAACGCTGAAAAAATTACAATCTCTTCTGGGCTTTCTGAATTTCGGACGTACGTATATTCCTGATTATGCCCAGCGTATCAAACCGCTTTATGCCTTGGTACAACCTTCCTTTTCGAAGTCTAGCTGGCAGCTAGAACACTCTGCTATTCTACAGTCTTTACAGGCTGATCTTCTTGCTTCACAATACTTGCTGGCGCATGATAACCGCACTAACCTGGTAATAAGAATAGTACCAGGCGCCGTGGGTTTCACGTATTTATCGTTTAATGAGGGCGATACAGTCCCCATTGCGTATAAATCACACTTGTACACCTCTGCTGAATTACGTTTTTTCACGGTCGAGAAAGTTCTGACTGCTGTACAGATGGCGATCCTTAAAGAACGCGCACTGTCGCATGGGAAACAGATTCTGGTTGTAACACCGTATCCTGCCCTAGAGGCAGTGACTAAAGCAAGTGTACCAAATTCTAAAGCTTTGCATCCACGGTGGATACAATGGGCCACAACTCTGACGTCGCCAGATGTCACTTATATCTTTGACACCTCATTACAGACTCAAGAGTACTTGCAGTATGAATTCGTTCATCCGGCTCCTCTGTCTTTGCGCCCGCTCGAAGAATACCATTGTGTCATATACACTGACGGCTCGGCGCAGCCCGCGATTGGATCAAAGCACGCTTATTCTGCGGCTTGCGCAATTGTCGTAGGTACATTCGTAAATTGTGAATTCCAATCTGATGCAGTGCATACGCAGTCATTGGGTGATTGTACCGCGCAATTGGCGGAGCTTCGGGCTCTGGTGCTTGCACTGGAGTTTGCTGATCCCCGAGTCACGACTTTAATTGTTAGTGACTCTTTTTATTGTGTCCAGTCATACAATGACAACTTACACTTCTGGTCTCAAAATGATTATCGAGACACCAAAGGTAGCACAATTAAGCATAAACTGCTTTGGGTTCGAGTGGCAGACTTTAAAGACCGTCTCCCTCTCGTGAATGTTATTCACACTCTTGGTCACCAACGACTTGGTGTCCATGCTGTCGGTAACAGCTTGGCTGACGAGGCAGCAAAAACCGCAGTGGCTACATACTTAGTGGCAGCAGTTACAAGATCCAAAAGTAAGATTGATGATGACATCTTGGCAGCTATTGCTGCTACAGAGAAGGGAAGTGATTACCCGAAGGGTTTTCCTTCTCGTTATTTTTATCATTTAAGTCCTGATAACGTCCCGTTAGTGAGGATTAACGACGTTGGTGACAGAATTATTCCCAACGCGGACTGCAGACCAGCACTGATTCTAGCTGCACACGAGGGGTTGGCGTCAGCCCACGCCGGCGTGTCCGCTACTATATCTCTGTTACAACAACGTTACTGGTGGTTTGGTTTATATAAACAAGCGCGCGCTTATGTTCTTGATTGTGACATTTGCCAACAGATTAAACCTTCTACTGTTGCGCGCCCACCACAAACACAGTTGTATATATCTAATAAGCCATTTGGTTGTGTTTATTTAGATCACTGCGGTCCTTTTTCTTCTGATACTGCGTACAAGTATATCTTGGTTGCAGTTGATTCGTGCACACGTTTTCTCTGGGTATGGCCACAAAGGAGTGCTGACTCGCGGACTGTCATCAGGGATTTGCGTGTCTTTGTGGGAACTTTTGCGTGTGGTACCTTCCATTCTGATCAGGGCCCTGCGTTCGCCTCTAAGGCTTACAAGGAGGCTATGAGAAATTTGGGGGTCCTAGTCAAATTTTCGTCCCCCTACCGATCTGAGGGTAATAGTGTGGTGGAGCGAATGAACCGTGACTTTGTGGAAATATGGATTTTCCTGGTCAGTTATGTCCCCTATCTTGGACCCCAACGGTTCTATGTGCATGTCGCAAGTACGTGTATGGTCCCTCCAGTTCCAGTATTGATGACGCAAACACATGCGTGTCCACCGTCAACATGTCCTCTGCCAGATCCGCCATGAATAGGCCGGATATTCCATTCTTAAATATGAAAGGCCACCGGCTTTATATGGTTCACTTATGCCACTTTTCAGTCCAGGCAAGTAGGCCCTGATTCTGTCATCAAACTCTTCTTGCCTTCTGCCTCTAAAAACTCCAGCCCGAGCCTGCATCTGTGACCATGAACTTTGTCTCATTCTCTGCGCGGCTCACGAAGCCTGACATCAGCTTACTCTCTGCCAAGAACTGTATTTCACCTTCGAATTATCTGCTTCCCCCTCAGCCGATGCATTCCTGCCTAGTAGTTTAAGTAAACATTCTTCCAGTTACCAAGCAAAAAGACCCATCTTCTCTGTCCTCATGCAAGTAATTCATAGCCTTGTTACCATGGAATATTCCTACCCCCTCGCATTCAGTGTAGACACTTAGACGCTTGTACACGCACAGTCAGTATAGAATAGATTCTGTCCGAGAGTCCTCCTTTTTGGATAACATAGTTCTTTAAACATAGGATGTTAGATATGATTTGGGATTAGGTTGACTTGACCTCCCAGACTTCTCGTCTCCACATATAGAGCTAAATGTCAAGTCCCCGTCACCCCCTAGTTACACGTCAAATTACACGTCATACTGCTGCGCGCGCATCCATGCCAAGTATTATCTTATAGATCCACCTATACATGACATCACAACCAATCATGTTCCTTTTTACTCATTATTACACCCATTTTCGGTTACGCAAACCAAACGTCAATGTCCTTATCAATTGTTACGCCTACTGTATTCACTTCATTATAATGTATGTATTATAAAAGTTACTGCTTGTCAATAAAGTATGTACTTCACTTCCTGAACCCCCGTGGTGATGGAACTTGAGGCATCCGATTATAATCGCTTATTGGAATAAAGCCCATTCCGAAACTCTGATATCACGGATTCTGCCTCTCATTTTACTGAGCTATTTTATAATGTTTCTGTACCAAATTCAGTCCCGGTAAAGGAGAAATATTTACCACATGATGGCGCCCGAACAGGGACACTTTCTCATCTCACGCGCCGGCGGTGTGTTGCAGGCCCGGTCTCCTGCCACAGCTGGACGGACAATAACGCGTACCAGCAGGATTTCCTGTATCTCCCTCCGGTCAAGCGGGGGCGACTGAGACTGCAATCAACACCCAGACGAGGCGGTGAGAAGTGCGAAGTATCCCGACCAGAGCCTAGCTGAGAGAGCAAGATCCGAGGTATACAGAGACCCACCAGTCCGAAGTCAAGCCCAGTGTCCGACGAGTCGAGTCGAGTCGAGTCGAGTCCGGTCCGGTTCAAGTTCAAGTTACTGAGGCCTTCCGTTTCCGAAGCTACCCGGTGAGTACCATTGCTGGGGAGGCATTTCTGACGTGCACATAGGTTGTGCCGGTCAAGACGGGTTTGGGTACACAAATCCGGTCTGCACTGTTTTAGCAGTGTATCTGTACTGTTTAGCAGTATATCAAGTATTCCGAAGTATTCCGAAGTGTCTAGTTATTGTCTAGTTATTGTCGAGAATTAAGCTTGGTGATTAGTTATGCAGACGATCATCATTGTTGTTTCAGTTAATGGTTTAATGTTAAATGTTTAAAGTGTTTAAGTATGTTCTGAATATCGTGGTATGAATGACTGTTCATTATCGTGTTTATTGTATTAAGTCTGTTCAAATTCAAGTATCAGGTCAAAATCAAGTATAAGGTCAGTTCTCAATATGCCGCTCTTTTCGAAATTAAGACAGATCACTACCAGAAAAGGGGTTCTCGAAGAAGCCGTCCCTATTCCTCCTAGGGACACTCCGGGGCACTTTATGTATCACAAACATGGCTTAGACGCTATATTATTTCTTGATTTATGGGTAGACTATACCAAGGGATTACCAGAAAGTCAAAGGTGGCCCACAGCGGGGACCTGGGATGCAGAGTGCATCATGAAAGTCGAGGAAGAGTTATGGAAAAGAAAAGTCAGACAGTCACAGAAAGACGCCGTTGAATTATGGCGTAAAGAATCACATAGACGAACAGAAAAAGCACGTAGACAGGAGGAGAAGAGTAAAGAGAATTCCAATAAAGTTCGAGAGAATCTATTAATTGAGGAAGGTATCCGAGTAAAATCAGAACAAGTAGACAGACAAAGAAATGCCCTTATGAATGGTATGTATCCTCTCCTGGCCGAAGGATTACCTAAGGCTACTCCAGAGACACCAAAAGACTTGCCAACCCCATTGTTCCCAATAAAGGTACATCCTAAGGGGCATCCTAGAACCGCAGAAGATGTTTTTCTTTCCTCATATTTAGATGACGCAGCTCCCGAGTATGCTAACTCTGCCCTACATAGACCGCATACCAGGGAGGTTCAACGCCAAGATCCAGTACCCGTATCCCTACAGCAACAAATCGAGTCACAAGTTCCGGCAAGCACATCTGTTTCTGTATCCGCTCCTACAGCTACTTCTATGGCTGTGTCCACACCTGTAGTTGCTGTGTCACGTTCGACGAATCCTTTTACACCCGACGCCCCAGATGGGGCCGCGGGAGGAGCTACCAATGTCTTTTCTACGCCACCCAGAATAAATAAACTTACTTTTCAAGAATCAGCGCATTCACGTACACCCAAACTCCTTAGTACCCGTACGCTTAAGGAACTTCTTATAGACTGTAGATATGACCCGGTGCCTGGAAAGGAGGACGAAATGACCCTAGCATCATTGCGTATCAGACGAGCCGCAGTGTATTTAGCAAAGTTACCAGGAATGACTGCGCATCTAGATAATATATATCATTTTGTCCAAACAGGGCGAGATCCAGAATGTATTTACAGAGCTATGGAATACCAGAAAGTAGAGATACAGGGGGAACTGTTACGTTTCCTCATAAACTGTGTGATCAGAAATCAAGACCGACCGGGGGTAGACCCGGAAGCCATGAAAATTCTTACAAGATGGAGCCAGAATATATCGGAAGGGAGACATGATAAACAAAACTGTATAATAGCCATGTGCCGAAAGATCCGTAAAGAAATAGAACGCCTACACGAAGAGCGATTAGAGGTAGACGAGTTCGAACAAAACGAGGAAGAAGGGTCAGGACTGCCCACAGGACAGTCGGACACCATAGCCTATGTAGGTAGAGGAAGATCTTGTAATAGGAGTAAGACTAGATATCACACTGACTCAATACATCCGATATGTCCAGATAATAACAGAAATTTTCAAATACCTATAATTAACATAAGGTCTAACGAGCATTCGTTCCAAACCGCCGACAAACTACTACAAGAACGAAGGGGTTATCATTTCCTCGATTCTATGGATGAACAAGATTTAGCCAGGGCAGCTGTCCATTGGGTGGACAGTCCCGGAAAATATAGTGATGATACAGTAGTACGCACATTTTTGAATCTTACCCCAGATGAACAAAGATTAGCTGGGATTTATATGATTCAACAACTCATTATACTATATCGGAGTCAGCATTCGGACCCTGGTCCCTTGCCTGACATACTGACTGAATTACTTATGAATAAATGGAGAGGTCCAGGTACTGAATTAATTAAAGAAATTCTAGAATCAAGAAAGCAGTATATTCTTTTTGTATGTTCAGAACATGTTCCATTGTCTGTCAAGGAAAGGACTACGTATCACATAGATAGACAGAATCCCTTACGAGAAGTGCACCCAATAAAGGGTGAGGACAACGAGTTTAAACGCGTATTTGTATATACGCCTATATCGAAAATAGAATTGTTAGAAATGAAGAAAGTAGTACCCAGTCATGACAAGGACCCAGCGGGGTTTCACCGAGAAATTAAAGACATGTTACTCATGGGAGAATATACCTACCCCGACATTATGACAATATTAAAGGTGTTGATGCCTGCTGGCATTTATGAGAAACTCAAGGAAAAAGAGTGGGAGGTAGGTGATCAAAAGATAGAATGGTCAGCATTAGAAGCAGAAGAAAGGGCCCGAGGTCCAGGTTCGGGGCTTGGGGACAAAACTAAGGCATTACCAGGACTACTAGTACAGGTACTGCCACGTTTATTAACTACGAAAAAGGAAGATTGGGGTACAATTTCAGCCTGTAAACAGAAGCAAGACGAAGACACTAGTGATTACTATGCCCGTTTTGAAAAATGTTTTGGTATAAATAGTGGCATAAAAGCAAGTAGCGAATCATACCCACATCTGTTTGTAACAAAATTAGTAGAAAATGCTCTGCCCCCAGTAAAGAATAGAGTATTAAAATTCGAGAGTACCTGGCAAGGTAACACTCCAACACAAATGTTACAAATGTTACAGTACCACCACAATAGAATTAAAGAGGAACAAGAACATGAACACAGACGCATGAAAGACACAAAAATGAAAATGCTAGTTTCCCAGACAGTTCCAGCTGAAGGACATAAAAAGGGTATGACACATTCCGATTCAGCAGGACCTGTAAAGGGGACATGCAATTATTGTAAAAAGCCAGGCCATTACGTACACGATTGTCCAGTTTTAAAACATAATATCGCCATAGGTAAAACACAAGAAAGATCACGGCCACTAAGACAAGATCAGAATGAACAAGGAGCTATGCAGCATGCCCAGGCCATGCCAGCCTCACAACAGCCAATACAGTTTGTGCCAGCTGCACCACCGTTGCCTGCTGCTGCCACACAGACAACAACTCGACAAATGTATCAGACCGCACAGTATGAATATCCCGAGTATCAGCGTTACGCATGAACAAGCCTAGAGAGGGAAGTTGACTTACCCCTTATCGAGATTCCTGTAGATCAAGAAGGACCTTATGTACATAGTAAATTATTAGGTCAAGATAGAAAATTTTTACTCGATACAGGGGCAAGTCGAACAACTATAAAACGTAGTGAAGTTCCAGGGGCACCCCTCTCAGGCTCACAGAATATTTCCCTTGGTTTTTCAGGAAAACCTATTGTTAATGAAGTGTCACAGCCTTTGCCACTTACGATAGGACCTCTGACCCGAACTACAGATTTACTGCTTACTAAATCATGTCCAGAAAACTTGTTAGGAATAAAAACGTTGAAAGCTCTAGGAGCTATAATATGTTGTTCTCCGGAAGGAGTAAGATTGTTTTTACGTGATTTTAAAGGTCACTATGTATCTAGAGACATGGATCCCCGACTGCAGACTTTACCTACACGTCTATGGGCACAAGGCCCTACTGATGTTGGTTGCATGAATATTACACCATATCGAGTCACATTAAAGGCAGGAGTGGTGCTACCACGAATGCGACAATACAAGTTACCACCAGATGCTGTAGTGGCTTTACTACAAATCATTGACGAGCTCATTGCCCAAGGAGTAGTTGTGGAAACAGACTCCAATATATGTAATTCACCGATAATACCGATTCTTAAACGAACAGATCCTACAGCGCCGCCAGTATATCGATTGGTTATTGATCTGCGCGAATTAAACAAATGCATTGTGCCACAATTTCCTGTGGTCCCAGATATCTCGTCATTACTGACAGCCATTGATTCCGAAGCGACATTCTTTACTGTAATTGATCTCAAAAACGCCTTTTTCAGCGTCCCAATAGATCAGGAAAGCCAATATTTGTTTGGATTTAGTTTAAATGGGCGCAGCTTTAAATTCACACGCGCACCTCAAGGATTTACAGAAAGCCCCAGCATCTATAGCCAAGCACTGAAACGAGAACTTGACAGTATCCACATGCCAGTCAACACTGCTTTGCTTCAATATGTCGATGATCTGCTGATTACCGCAAGAAGCGAACCTGAATGTGAGAAAGCATCACTGACAGTTTTACAATTTCTGGCCGAAAAAGGGCACAAGGTGTCCCCTTCTAAGCTGCAATTCTGTGTCCAGCAAGTTGTTTATCTTGGACACTCGCTGGACAAGGAGGGAAGGCAGCTTACACCCGACCGTATTCAGTTAATAGCTAACATGCCAATACCCAAGACACAAAAGGAGGTACGGGCTTTCATAGGCCTCACTTCATATTGTAGGCAGTGGATCCCTCAGTATGCATTTCTAGCAAAACCACTCATTCAATTGACAACACAGGAGGCAGCCACATCGACTGTTCTCCCTTGGACTCAGGAACACACACAAGCTTTTGAAAGCCTAAAGAAAGCTTTATGTCAAGCACCCGTTTTAGCAACGCCATGTTACAAAAAACAGTTTACACTCTTTGTTACAGAACGCGAAGGTACTGCCTTGTCAGTACTCACACAGGAACAAGCAGGAGCACACAAACCATGTGCCTATTTCTCTAGTACATTAGATCCCGTAGCTCAGGCTCTGCCTGCGTGCCTGAAATCAGTAGCAGCGACAGCTTTAGCAATCAGACAAAGCGATGCCATAGTGTTAGGACATCCATTGACAGTTCAAGTACCCCACGCAGTAGAGGTTCTTGTAAATAGAACGCAAACACAACACTTGACTATAGCGCGACTTACAGGATATGAACTTACATTGTTTCAGCCACATATAGAAATAAGACGCTGTAACACATTGAATCCGGCCACACTTTTGCCAGTAACCGGAACAGACCCACTAGCCCATGACTGTATTGAAGTTATTACTGTAACGACAAAACCCAGACAAGACTTGACCGATGTTCCATTGTCAGATCCAGACTTGACATTTTATGTCGATGGTTCATGCATGAGAACAAGTACAGGAGAGTTAGTAGCCGCTTATGCAGTCACAACAGATACTGAAGTCATTGAAACTAATCGTATAAATACTTTGTCAGCTCAAGCCGCAGAGCTCATCGCTCTGACGCAAGCCTGTATTCAAGCCACGAATAAAAAAGTCAACATATACACTGATTCACGTTATGCATTCGGAGTTGTACATGACTTCGGCGTGCTGTGGCGAGAGAGAGGTTATTTAACTTCCCACGGTGCCCACATTCAGCACGGACCCCTCATTCACGCATTATTAGATGCAATACATCTACCCACTGAAATATCAATTCTGAAATGTAAGGCCCATACGAAGGTTACTGATATCGTTTCCCAAGGCAATGATCTAGCCGACAGAACAGCTAAACTGACTGCTCAAACTCAGACCCCCGACATGACAAAGACAATAGTCCCGACACCGACACATTGTATGACCGTTAAAGATCCTACTCTTGACGTAATTGACATACAGACACATGCTACACCAGACGAAATAAAGAAATGGACCGAGTTAGGAGGGATCCAAACGGACCAAGGATGGATGATGAAGGAAAGGTCTGTATGGTTCCTTCCTGATTCAATGGTCCAAGTCGTAATTAACACTATACATAGTCCGGCACATCTAGGAGAAAAAGCTATGCTAGACAGCATTCAACACATTTGGTTCAATAAACATTTACGAGCAGCAGCAAAACAAAAGGTCCGTACCTGTATGATCTGTTGCCAGTTCAACCCAGGAAAAAGTGTTCCCGTAGAACAGGGTGGATTTCATCCTCCTGATCACCCTTTTGAAGTCCTACAGATGGATTATATCCAGATGGAACGATGTCGAGGATTCAAATATGTTCTCGTAGTTGTCTGCGCTCTGTCCCGTTGGACAGAGGCGTACCCGGTTTCAGATTACACTGCCCCGACTACTGCCAAACAGTTGGTTCGAGAATTCTTCCCACGATACGGTTTACCACGTGTTGTCTACTCAGATAACGGCCAGCCGTTCTCATCCGAATTAATGAAACACGTTTCACTTCTGTTAGGATATCAGTGGAAATTCCACTGTGTCCGACATCCCGAGGCAGCAGGTCTTGTAGAAAGACATAATCAGACACTGAAAATCAGACTGTCCAAAATATGCAGAGAGAAAGGGGTCGACTGGATAGTAGCATTACCAGTTGCACTTTTTTACATGAGAATGGTAGCACACTCTAGAACAGGGCTATCCCCGTATGAGGTGATCTTCGGTAGACCACCGAATATGTGGGGGACGCCTATACCACGCAAAATAACTGATATTGACTGTAATATGCTGACAGATTACTTGGCTTCCTTGATGTCTGCACTACAATCTTCTCGTTCACAGGTAGCTGCAGCCTTTCCCGACAACACTGAGGTGAAACCCCATGACGTGGTTCCGGGGGATCTTGTCTTTGTGAGAAATTTCGACCGAAAGACTCAACTGGAGCCCAGGTGGAAAGCACCCAAGTTGGTCCTGTTGACCACAAGAACAGCCGTGAAGATCGAGGGCCGCAAGGGCTGGATTCATTCAAGCCACATCAAGAAATTTCATGGACTATCTTCGGATATAGACATTGTGCCCTGCACTCCCTCACAGACTGATACAAAGCTTCCTTTTGTTGAACCGAGCAAATCTGAAAATTACAAACTAAAGCTTAGGCCCACCAAGTCGAGCAATTTGATTGTTTAAGTCCTCTCCAAGGTGAAGCGGTTGAATTGTCTCTGACATGTATCCCTTGGACCTGAGTAGAGAAAATACCCGAAAAATGTTGAAACGACAGGCGTATTGTAAATCACTGCGTAGCCACTGCATAGTGACATTATTAATTTTGTTTTTATTGAGTCTTTTAATAATTATTACAAGTATGTTGTTGCACATATATTACCCTATTTCTAGACATGTTTATAATGTTGCTGCTGAACATTCTTTTAGTGACTTACCTCCGCATGAATTGTCTTATAGACTTGCGCTGCGCAATAACACCTTCATTAGTATGTTACATCATTCCCATCAGACTAGTAACGCCACCAATTGTTGGGTGTGTGGCCGACTCCCTCCCTACCAGAATTATGAAGGAGTCCTGCCTTTTTTTCCACATCCATTTACACATAATGGCTCCTGTGGAGCATGGTTTAGTTTAATTAATTCCATAGACTCAGACACAGCAGTTTACCAAGACCATTGGATATGGGGAAACCTGAACCTAGTTTTATTCAAAGTCTGTTACCCTGACAAGGAGGGTCGCCCCAAAAGAACAGGAACTGATCTAGAAAATGAAGTATATGGATTAGGTAATTTTACACCTAATCTCATGATTCTAAATGTCGTATCCGAAGTTGAGCTAGTCTTACCCACCATGTCAGTATTCCCAGCAAAAGGTGAATTATGTGTAAGAAAGGTTGGTTCCATACATATGGGCCACAGTCAATGCACTACTACCGTAGAATTCAGTGACCAAGGCAAATCTTCATTCAGAGCTTCTCGCCACTCCTACTTCCTATGTGGTCAGACTGCATATATGCGTCTACCCCTAGATTGGGATGGTACCTGCTACATTGCATTCCTTTTGCCACCTGTTTTCCTAGCTCCTCCTGATTATTACAGAAATATTCATTTAGTACACAACAGAAAACGGAGAGATCTCCCCATTGTCGATTACACTGAGACGGCATGGGACAAGTATGTAGATTTTAATAAAGGCGTCTTTCCCTATATAGGTACTGTTACTAATAGTAAGCTGATACGTAGATTAACTAGAACCCTTGAAGCAGTAGTGAATGAGACTATTTCCGCCTTAGGCAATTTAACGGAAGAGCAGTCTGCTATGCGGATTGTTGTGCTTCAAAATCGTCTTGTCCTTGACGTCATCCTGGCTGATAGGGGCGGAGCTTGTAGGGTCATCGGATCAAGCTGTTGCGTATTCATACCAGAAAATTCGCCATCTGTATATAAAGCCATCACTCGCCTTCATAAGATTGTAAGCCAGATACACCAGAACCCAGGCACTTGGACTTGGTCCAGTTGGTTTTGGAATGCGGTATCAGCCTGGGGATGGAGAGTTCTATCCTTCCTAGGTATTGGCCTTCTCATACTATTCAGTTGCTGTCTATGTCTACAATGTGGACCAGCGATTTGTGGTCTGTGTGCCACATCGTGTATCCCACATCAAGATTTTCACTCGAGATCCCGGAAGAAGAAAGAAGAACAAATGATGCTATATGAACAGATCAATGGATTGATGAAGATTGATATCTCTTGAAGGGCAAGTAGGGGACAAGGAGGGAATGTGGAAATATGGATTTTCCTGGTCAGTTATGTCCCCTATCTTGGACCCCAACGGTTCTATGTGCATGTTGCAAGTACGTGTATGGTCCCTCCAGTTCCAGTATTGATGACGCAAACACATGCGTGTCCACCGTCAACATGTCCTCTGCCAGATCCGCCATGAATAGGCCGGATATTCCATTCTTAAATATGAAAGGCCACCGGCTTTATATGGTTCACTTATGCCACTTTTCAGTCCAGGCAAGTAGGCCCTGATTCTGTCATCAAACTCTTCTTGCCTTCTGCCTCTAAAAACTCCAGCCCGAGCCTGCATCTGTGACCATGAACTTTGTCTCATTCTCTGCGCGGCTCGCGAAGCCTGACATCAGCTTACTCTCTGCCAAGAACTGTATTTCACCTTCGAATTATCTGCTTCCCCCTCAGCCGATGCATTCCTGCCTAGTAGTTTAAGTAAACATTCTTCCAGTTACCAAGCAAAAAGACCCATCTTCTCTGTCCTCATGCAAGTAATTCATAGCCTTGTTACCATGGAATATTCCTACCCCCTCGCATTCAGTGTAGACACTTAGACGCTTGTACACGCACAGTCAGTATAGAATAGATTCTGTCCGAGAGTCCTCCTTTTTGGATAACATAGTTCTTTAAACATAGGATGTTAGATATGATTTGGGATTAGGTTGACTTGACCTCCCAGACTTCTCGTCTCCACATATAGAGCTAAATGTCAAGTCCCCGTCACCCCCTAGTTACACGTCAAATTACACGTCATACTGCTGCGCGCGCATCCATGCCAAGTATTATCTTATAGATCCACCTATACATGACATCACAACCAATCATGTTCCTTTTTACTCATTATTACACCCATTTTCGGTTACGCAAACCAAACGTCAATGTCCTTATCAATTGTTACGCCTACTGTATTCACTTCATTATAATGTATGTATTATAAAAGTTACTGCTTGTCAATAAAGTATGTACTTCACTTCCTGAACCCCCGTGGTGATGGAACTTGAGGCATCCGATTATAATCGCTTATTGGAATAAAGCCCATTCCGAAACTCTGATATCACGGATTCTGCCTCTCATTTTACTGAGCTATTTTATAATGTTTCTGTACCAAATTCAGTCCCGGTAAAGGAGAAATATTTACCACAACTTAAAGCAATCATTGACAGCACGTGTTTTAGGCACAGGCCGGAACTGGCTAGCCCATTTGTATAACGTCCAACGTGCACTTAATAATCTCCCTAGAAGGTCTCTGGGTGGGCGGACCCCATACATGATGCTCTTCGGAATCAGAATGTTTGTTCCAGACCTTGATGGTCTAGACATGGCGGCGTCGACCGCACCCTTTGACGTAGATGATCACTGTGCTGTTTTGCAGAGTCTACAAGAAGCCAGAGACTCTCTTTCGAAGGAACACTTGCCCTCCACGTCTGAAGCTGAGGTTCAGATTCCGGTAGTCGGCTGGCTGCCCCGAGTTGGAGACCTGGTCCGTGAGAAGGTGGAGAACAAGAAGGAGTTCGGCCCCTCTTATCGTGCACCAGTTCCAGTGCTTGGAGTGCAGGGTACAAGAACAGTCATTTTACCTTCCTTTCCTGGTCGAAAGGACAACAGGTACATCTCTATTGACAATGTCAAACTTCAGCGAGTGGCCGATACTTCTTAGCCTGACTCCAGCAGTTTCATGCCAGACGATGCAAAGAAATTCAATGTTGGTTCCCGCTTCTACCACCTTGTCTGATGTTGCCATCGAGATGCAGTCAGTTACTGATCCCCTGTTAATACCACCGGCTGGTGGTCTGCCCGACGAGACTGAGTATGCTTATCCTACAAATGGTCACTCGCCTGTTTTACAATCTACGGCGCTTGACCAGTCCCGTTTCTCCTTTGACACTAACTCATTGCCCTTCACTCCCCTTCGAACATTGCTGTTTTTGCTAGTTGGTTTAAAAGACATTTTTTGGTTACCCCTTGGACATACATCTGGCTATTGCTTTTCAGTATTTTTTTGTTTATGTCCATTGGATTTGTAATAGTGTTTTTCCGTCTGGTGGATGGCCACTATCTCAGAGAGAGATCAACAATTAGACTTATCAATGGAACTTTGGCCCCCCACTCCTCGTCCCACATCATGAAAAGAGACCAGACTTTTGTGAATATTACTGCCTGGCCAGTTTTGGATGGAATCGCGTGGGATGCTGTTAAATTCCAAATTCATGGACCCACAGAGGTCATCAATGTACCTAATGTGTTTCGTGTTTCTATGGGTGATGTAGTTAAACAGAACATACGTTCTGATGATTGGGATGTACACGCCATTGAAGCACTGTTTTCAGATTTGAAATATTATGCCGCTTTTGATGCTGAAGATTTATATGAAAATGCGGCTAACTATGCGGAACAGTATTGTTTTCAGCACTATGGCAATCACTTCCTGCATAAAGCGAATACATTTAGAAATTTTGTAAATTTTACCCAATGGGAACACTGTCCCACCCCCTCTTTTGGCAGTTCACCTACATTAGTTGATAAGTATACTTATTTTACTGATTTCAGTGTCTCCGACCCGGCATCCTTTTATTTTAAAGTTATGCCTGAGTCTGCCTCAAAGGTTAGACTGACACACACTAAATTGCTTTCTTCTAAGTCCTTTATGGATGAGTTGTCAATCAAAGGTTATGATCTATGGAAGGCTACTATTGATCTTAAGTCGGTTTGGGGTTCCAAACCGTGGCAGGTTCAGGGAACTGAAGCTTTACACCGTGCCTGTCTCGTACCATATCATATGTTGTTTTAAATTCAACCATCTTCCAAACCACCTGTTTCGGATTGGCCATTCTAAAAAACTAAATTCGCCTTCTGTGCCGGATCTGGGCGCTTACCCCAATTGGGATAACCGCACAGATCTGTCCCTTCCTGCTTTGCAGTCATTAGTTTCTAATACATCTTTCAATATTTCGAAATTTAGTAGTGAAGGATGGTTAATTTGGCAAAGCAGTTCTGATACCTGTCAACGTCATTTTCTAGGGCTGAAACCAGGGTATACTCAGGAACGCGTAGACCCTCGGTTTGAGTCGTCACATACAGTAACTACATACTCTGTAGGGAAATTATGTCAGTCCTGGCTGCGACATTCCACCTTGGCATCTGTCAAAGTTCATTTATCAAAATTACATGACAAAATAGATTTGAATGATTTTGTTAAAGGTCCTGTGGGTGGCAGATCCAAAAGGTGGGCGTATGCTATTTACAACGAAGTTTGGAAATTGTCGCAAATTGAGGCAGCTTCGCGATTGAGAGCTATTGATCAGGCTAATATGGAAAAGTTATTAGCAGTTATTGATAACAGCATTAGCACTCTTTCTTCTCGTATTTATACATTAGATAATATTGTTTCTTCAATTGTTGAAATTGCACATGATGATATGTCGGTATTGTATCATGGTCAAAACCAGTTGCGTTCTGTTATGCAGTTTGCATGGACATTACAAACGTTAAAGGCAGGGAAGGTCCCCTGGGACTATCTGAATACAACATCATTATTTCTTCCCTTTAACCTTACTGACAAACAGCAGTTCATGTCCATGAAAGATGCTTCATATTCCTTGTTACATATTGAAAAGTTGGAGCCGTTACCTTTCTCGGTGGCGGAATTGGATTCAGCAGTGTGGTTATTACATGGGTTGATAACTCTACCGTTCGCCCTTTTTAAGTTTACATCTTGTATGAAACACTATGCTCTGGGTAGATATGAACAGCTGGGTACCGCTTTCATACATGAGGTCTGGTCCCTCCCTTTTACGTATAGATGTACAAGAGACGGTACAGAGGTTTATCTGAAGGGTGAGGAATGTACAACGACACCTGATCATTCTGTAGTATGTAGGCACATTCAGTTGCACGGTGCTTGTAATGTACACGCCCCGAATTTGGCCTGCGTCCTCAAAGGTATCCCGGTACCAGTGATTACACCATCTTTCACGCTGCTTGCAAACGGTAGTTATTTGATTTTGAATAATGAAGCTTGCTGCGGGATGTTAGTGGGAATCCCATATATAGTAACTGTATCACAGAGAGTTGTCTGCTGCAATAATGTTCTGTTTCCTCCCCCGCATGGGCGGCTGGATGTTTCCATCTGGCCTTCGATTCCAACCTTGAAAGCAGAGTTCAACAAGATGAGCAGAATAAGAACTCTTTTGTCCCAAAAGGAGGTGCCATTGACTTCCTCCCGAGAAACATTTGTCCTTCACGTAGCAAATACGCGCACTGAGGTACAGGCGCTTTTAAATACTGACCTCCCCCTGCATTTTGGTGCTTTGATCCAAACAATTTTCAATGCCTCGTCCACAACCGGCCTGGCTCATTTTTTTAAACTTGTGGGCTCAGGCCTCGTGACCTCTTTCCAAACTATTTTTGGTGTGATTCCGGCATTTTTTCATTCGCTATTCTCGAGCGTCTTTGGAGGTGTCCCGTTGATTCTGGCGCTAGTGGCAGGTGTGCTACTTTTACTTTTCATACTACGGAATGGCTGCTCTTTCTGTGCCACACGACAGCCTGTCCCGTCTGCAAGTTGGTGCTTTTAATATTACAGCCCTCATGTTTAATATTCAGACCGAAGACGAGCCTTCCTGCGAGAAGACTCCTGATGCTCCTGTGATATGATTTCACTAAGCTGATCTTTGAGGTATGGGGTCCCCTATTCAAGCCTAAGAGACCTTCTATTAGTATAATAATAATATTAGCTTCTTAGTAAAGGGAAGGTGGTAGTATCCACTGTCATTATAACATGATCACCCCTTTTATATTCTATGGTATTGTAACGATGCTGATGGTTTTGATTTTAATCATTTGTCTGCTTGTATTAGCCAAAGTACTGCATCTTAGGACACGTGGTCTATAAAAATAAACTCTTTTTATTTTCACCGTGTCTCTGTTGATTCTTGTTGTGGACTGATGTGAGAATAATATACGAACAGGTATTTCCGATTCCCACCATTCCTGAAAGTACACTGAGTAGCTTGTTCTGGGTTGTCTTTTCATTGGGATCGCCGAGCTAAATCTCGGATAACGAATGGGACACTTATGCTAGCCGGATACTGGGTTCTGGGTTCTGAGGTGAGTTTCTGGTACACCACAATTCACTGAGGTCCTGGGGTTCTACGCATAGTTCTGTATATAAGCAGAATCCCTGCAACACCACTAACTCTGGGATCCCGGAAGCGACGCCACATGGCGGTAGGCCCGCACTGCCAGGTTGGCTCTGGCCTACACTGTGGTCCAGCAGGGCACACAAAACCTGAGCTGTCTGGACCGCCCGGACGGGGCAATCGTCGCAGGCCGCTCAGCAGCTTAAGGTGCCACTAACTCAGTGCACCCAAAGTCACCGGCCCATGGCGGAGTGCCTGTGCCGGCCGCAATGCTCCGGGTGCCACTAACCCTGTGCAACCCCAGTCAGCGCCACATGGCGGTAGGCCCGTGACGGCCGCAAGGCCTCGGGTGCCACTAACCCTGTGGGCCCATTATGATTGAGAACCGTGGAGCGTCCGTCATCCAGTCACCACCGGCAGAGGGGAATGTGACGTCATTGGCCCCTTATGTTGGCAGAGTTACATGGCCTGTGACGCCTGTGCTGGATGGGTGTGGTGTGAGTGCAAACCTGCCCACAGGGAGTGGCTGTGACATGATAGACAACTAGACCAATGACTTGCACACCACCAGCGAGTACGCCTGTGATGGGCACCAATGAGGGCCCCCCCTCGGAGCATAAGTGGAGTGGTCTGGCCTGCCGTACGCCGGACCAGCGCAGGGCTTGCAACAAGGGCTTGTGGGCTCTGGGCGTTGTTCAGTCCATGTCCGGACATGGAAGTGACTGATGCGTGTGTCCCTGTTGTAGTGTTCACGGGACCCGGTACACAATATGCAATGTAGCACCCTCTGACTGGCATCCCACAGGATGAGCATCATTGACACAAGGGAAATCACTGTCCCTACATTCATCCACAGATTCATACATGAATGATGAAAGACATGACACAGCATTGCGTCACTGGATTTTGATTGCACATCAGTGCAGTTCTGCAGCTGGAGTGGCACAGGGCAATGCCGAGCACACTACAGAATATGGGCCCGTGGAGGGCCAGCCAGAGTCCATCCGGGGATGACAAGTACTGCGGAAGAGGAAGGGTACAGTTCGCAGTCTGGTCGCCATGTCATTGGTCATCAAACAGGATATGACAGTCCATGTCGCTGTCCAAGGTGAGTGCATCGGAGTGTATCGGGTGTCACTGGAAGTTCATGAGGCCATGTGCGGCACTAAGTAGAAACAGGCCAGGTGGCGGAAATGAATGCTAGTGCCTCCTGATCACAAACCCATCCACGTCCTCATCCCCGGATGTGTGCTCTGGCCCACCTGTGGGTGTTGCAGTACCGGCTGAGGCACGTTGTGTCACTGACACATCAGGTGTCGGAGTGGATACGTCTGCTGCACTGTGAGGCAATGGCATACCAGGGGGCGGAGATGTGGATGGTGTGGGGGCAGCAGCATTCATCTGTGCCAAGCCTTGTGGCAGCAATGCCATGATGATGATCTGCAGGGCATGGTAGGTCCCAGCTAAATTTCGCCTATGTGCAGCGGTGGCTGTCATTCTTTTCGCCTCCATCCACACCATGTCCTCCATGAGCCTCCGCATGTGTGCCAGCTCACGGCTGGTATCGCTGGAGCCCCTCTGAGCAGACAGGTGTTCTTCTCTCTGCGTCAGGACTCCAGCGAGGTCAGTCAGGGCTTGTTGGCGACCATGGAGCGGACCTAGACACCCATGGATGGCGTCCAGTTTGGTGGCCATGAGGTCGAACCCCACCCGCACCTGCTCAGCCATCTCCCTCTGGGACTCCAGCACACACGTTGGAAGGTTGTGTGCTGTTCCTGGGGGTCTTGGCAGACTGCTGGGGCCATGGGTGCCTCCTGCTGGGTGGTTTGGGTGGTGGGTGGGGTCTCCTCGATGCAGCTGGTCAGCCCTGATCCTGGAGGTGAGTCGTGGATGATGTCAATGATGTCTAGTGTAGCAGGGATTCTGCTCATGCACAGAACTATGCGCAGGAAACCAGGACCTCAGTGAATTGTGGTGTACCAAAAACTCAACTCAGTACCCAGAACCCCTATCCGACCAGCATCAGTGTCCCATTCGTTATCTGTATTTTCTCGGAGGTCCCAATGTATAGACAACCCAGAACAAGCGACTTAGAGTACTCTCAGGAATGGTGGGAATCAGAAATACCTGTTCGCTATTATTCTCATATCAGTCCACAACAAGAGTAATCAGAGACAAGGTAAAGCTTAAAAGGTTTATTTTATAAACTACGTGTCCTAAGATGCAGTACTTTGGCTAACATAAGCAGGCAAATGATTATAATTAAAACCATCAGCATTGTTACAATACCATAGAAAATGAAGGGAGAAATCATATTACAAATGACAGTGGAATACAGCCACCTTCCCTTCGCTAGTAGGCTAGTATTATTATACTAGTAGAAGGTCTCTAGGCTTGACTGGGGAACCCCATACCGTAAAGATCAGCTTAGGTGAATCACATCACAGGATCAGCTTTGCTCTGCGCCTGGAAATGTTCTTCTCCAGAATGTGTTTCTAACGCAGGCAAACAGTAATATTAAAGGCTCTCGACACCCAGGTATTTGCAGCTGTGTGCGTATTATGGCTAGAGAGTGGGCCGATCAGCCTGAACTCAAAAACATACATTGTCTGGCGGCTCAGAGTGTTTTGCACACAATGTTCAGACCAAGGTTGCAGTGCACGTCTAGGGATGTGAACAACAGACAGTTCTCATGTGAAGAAAAGGCAAGCAAGCAGTTTTCAAATAATAACATGTCTCTGCAGTGTTGTGTGCAAAAGCAGCAAAAGTGACAAAATGGCTTTTCTAACATCTAACAAGCTTATGCTAACATAGCAATGCATGTATCTAAATCGCTGCCTTCACTACACCCCCCCCTTGATCGGACCATAAACAAATAGGGATACAAAAAGGAATGACAGAGCGGAACCAAGTGCATGTATTGGAAATCCAAATAAAGAGGAGTGAAAGTACGAAAGAAAAAAACCCGTAAAAAAACCAAAATAAAGGGAAAAAAGAAAAAGGTAAGTCAATATATCATGCAAAGGCTCTACGAGCCCAGATGTTTGTTCAATGGAAGCGTGATGATTATCAATTTAATCCATCAATGTGTAAGCGCAGGAGACGTAGCCACAGCTTCCAAGAGGAAGTCATTGGAACGAGTTGCAAAAGTGTCCGCCATCCAGTCTAATAAGGTAAACGAACATACATGTTCTTCGACCACTGGAGCCTCTAGCACATTCAGAGGACAACTGGCATGTTCTTCCAGGTAACTACTTGCCAAGAAGTCATACGCTGCCATTCCGATGTCCCAATTCCCTAGGACTCCATGTGCCGCACCACAGGCCATAATCCTAACACCAGAACAGTCCAACTCATGAGCCACTAATGGACTCATCAGTCGATCGTAATCTGGGGCAGGAGACACCGAGTTTGACAAGCACAAATCCAGAGCCCATTCGAAAGGACAATCTAGGCAATGAAAAACAGGTTGTACGCATGTAAAGCAGGCAAACCGGAATGATAATCCATAAGCTGTGCTCAGAGTAGCCAGTGGTAAAGTTCCATAATATTCAAGCATCCGGGTACGAAGATGGAGCAGCCAGGACAGGCGGTCGCGTGACACAAAGTGTGCAGCCATTGCGCAGTACGCAGACCAACAGCAGCATGCCAGCCGTGAGGGCGAGAATCAACAGGAGCCCTCCAAAGACGCTGGAAAAAATAGAATGAAAAATGGCCGGTATCACAACAAAAAGAGTTTGGAAGGAGGTCACGAGGCCGGAGCCCACAATTTTGAAAAAATGTGCCAAGCCAGTTGTTGACGAGGCGTTAAATATAGTTTGAATCTAGGCACCAAAATGAAGTGGGAGATCAGTATTTAAAAGCGCCTGCACCTCGGGAACGGGTGTTGGCTACGTGAAGGACAAATGTTTCACGGGACGAAGTCAGAGCGACTTCTTTTTGAGACAATAGAGCCCTTATTCTGCTCATCTTGTTGAACTTTGCTTTCAAGGTTGGAATGGAAGGCCAGATGGATACATCCAGCCACCCATGCGGGGGTGGGAAAAGGACATTTTTACAGCAGACTACTCTCTGTGATACAGTCACAATGTAAGGAATTCCCACTAGCATCCCACAGCAAGCCTCATTATTTAAAAGCAAATAACTACCATTAGCTAACAACCTGAAAGAGGGTGTAATAGCTGGCACTGGAATCCCTTTCAGGATGCATGCTAAATTAGGCGCTTGCACATTGCACGCGCCATGCAATTGGATGTGCCTACAGACTACAGAATGATCAGGTGTGGAAGAGCATTCCTCACCCTTCAAATAAACTTCTTTACCTTCTCTCATGCACCTGTATGTAAATGGGAGTGACCATACTTCATGCAGGAAAGCAGTACCCAATGGTTCATATCTGCCTTCGGCATAATGTTTCATGCATGACCTGAATTTAAATAAAGGAAATGGCAATGTGATTAACCCGTGGATAAGCCACACAGCTGAGTTCAATTCGGCCACTGAGAAAGGCAAAAGTTCTAACTTTTCAATATGCAGTAATGAGTATGTTGCATCTTTCATGGACATGAATTGTTGTTTCGCAGTTAGATTAAAAGGAAGGAATAATGATGAAGTATTCATGTAGTCCCAGGGGACTTTCCCAGCTTTTAACGTTTGCAAAGTCCATGCAAACTGCATTATAGAACGCAATTGATTCTGACCATGATACAAAACAGACACATCATCCTGCACAATATCAACAACTGATGAAACAATATTATCTAATGTGTTAATTCTGGAAGAAAGGGTGTTAATGCTGTTATCAATCACAGCTAGCACTTTTTCCATATTGGCTTGATCAATAGCTCTCAATCTGGAAGCAGCTTCAATTTGTGACAACTTCCAAACCTCGTTATAAATAGCATACACCCATCTTTTGGACCAGCCACCCACAGGACCCTTAACAAAATCATTCAAATCTATTTTGTCATGTAATTTTGATAAATGAACTTTAACAGATGCCAAGGTGGAATGTCGCAGCCAAGACTGGCATAACTTCCCAACAGAGTAGGTAGTAACAGAATTAGAAGATTCAAAGCGGGGGTCTACGCGAACCTGCGTATACCCAGGCTGTAGACCCAAAAAACGATGTTGACAGGAATCTGAGCTCGTCTGCCAAGTCAACCATCCTTCCGAATTTAATTTTGAAATATTGAATGATGTCTTAGTAATGTATGACTACAACGCATCAAGGGACAGATCTGCATGATTATCCCAATGTGGATAGGCACCCAGATCTGGAATAGAGGGGGAATTCAGCTTTTTAGAAGTAGCCAATCCAAAACAGGTGGTCTGAAAAATAGTCGCATTCAAAAATAATATGTCGTTCGGGATGAGGCAGGCACGATGCAAAGCTTCTGTTCCTTGTACCTGTCATGGTTTAGAACCCCAAACAGATTTAAGATCAATAGTATCTTGTAATGATTGGACGGAGTCTGCAGCGTCGAACAACACGTCTTTATTTACGAGCTCCCACGGGCACGAATCGTGACAGTTGCTCACCACCACATACAACTGTAATCCCCAACCGTCTAAACCGCTACGTCATCGCTGACAGCGCGAGACGCGGAATGTCCGCCTCGCGCTCAGGCAGCACGAGGCAGGTAAACCACTACATATCTCCTTTTCTTAGAGAACAGAGAAATAGAGAAAGCAGCAAAGAGGAGAGCAGGAGAAAGAGAGAGAGAGAGAGAGAGAAAGAAAGCAAGAGCAGGAGAAACACTACAATGGCTAGAAGAAACACAGAAAATCATTGGCGGAATCTAACAGGAATGTTAACTGTTCTGGTACTCCTCCTGACAGCGGCGTGACTGGGAGATGAGCTCTGAACATCAAGTTTACCTTGAGAGATCCTATGAGAGACCTCACTTTTCAACCTGGAACACTTGACGTCATTGAGCACATCTTTAACTTTCGCCACCTTGTTACTATTCCACCAGTCTTTACCATTGACTCGAACAGCATTACCACACACTTTATCCACTACCACAATTTCCCCATAATTAGCTTCTCCTTTTCTTACAAAACCTGGTTTCTTAATTCTGATCCTGTCTCCCACCGCAAATTCTCTGACCTTAACGCACTTCCTTTCATCAAAGTACTCTTTTTGTTTGACCTGGACCTCAGCAGACTTGGACCTCACTTTCTCATCCATTTCTCGGGGAGTAGAATTGGATTTATTCCATTTGGACATCCAAACCGGTCTAAACTCGGTACATGGTTTCCTACCTTTCAGTAGTTCAAAGGGGGACACACCAGTGGAAGAATGAGGAGTGGTTCTATAAAACCACAACATTGTCCTGACACTTTGGGGAACACCTTTGTGGTGGGCAAGAGCCCACTTGACACAATCACCTATGACTCTATTGAGCCTCTCTACCAAGCCGTTAGTTTGAGGATGATAGAGAGAACTACGGTGATGAGTAATGGCAGATTCTCTAAGAAACTCTTGTACTTCAGATGATACAAATTGTACTCCGTTGTCTGATATTAAAGTTTGGGGAAACCCTTCTCTCATAAATGTTTCCCTTAAGAAGTCGATGATTTCTTGGGAATCAACCTTAGAGACAAACTTAGCCTCGGGCCACTTTGTGTAATAGTCCACCATAACAATAGCAAATCTGCATTGTTGGGGCAAACTGTGAAAGGGTCCTAGGACATCTATGCCAAGTTTTTCCCACGGTCCACCCGGGAGGGGAATGGGTTGGAGAGGAGGACAACTAGTGTGAAGACTTTTGTCACTAGAGGAACAAACAGTGCAGTCTTGCACCATTTCTTCAATATCTCTATCCATTTTAGGCCACCAAAAGTACTCTCTTACTCTACGCTTGGTTAATGTGGCACCTAGGTGCCCATCATGTGCTTTGGTCAGAAGAGTGGATCTGATGTCCACCGGTGGAACAAGTTTTTCTAACCTGAAAATTAGACCATCCTCAATCGAAAATTCATCACACACCTTGACATAGGGTTGCAAGTTAACATCTACATTCCTTTCCCTGGGCCACCCTTGGGAAATATATTTCATAAGTTTTTTTGAAACTTCATCACCAGCCAACGCCTCTCTCCATTTTTGCTGATCAATAGAACAAATACTATTAAGTTCAACACTAGCTATAATATAATCCTCCTTTTCATCAGAACAACATTCATCAATCCCTTGTAAGTCCTGACTGGTGTTAGCAGGTAAACGTGACAGTGCATCCGCTCTTACATTTTTCCCCCCAGAAATATGTACAATGTCAAAGTTGAATTGTAAGAGTTTGGAAGCTAAGCGTGCGATGCGGGGAGTGGCCCCGCGGTTGTTGGTGCATCCTAAAATCGCAACTAATGGTTTGTGGTCCGTTTGAAGAATAAATTTTTGTCCCCACAAATAATTTTTAAATTTTTCAATGCCCCACCAACACGCTAGAAGCTCCTTCTCAATGACTGAATAGTGAGTCTCTGCTTCTCTTAATACTCTGGATGCAAACCCTACAGTATGTTCCTTTTGGTCCACAATCTGTGTCAACACAGCGCCCAGTCCATAACTGCTAGCATCAACAGTCAAGGTACACTGGACCCCTTGTACAAATGGCTTCAAGGCCTTGACAGTGCTAAGTTGCTCCTTGATCCAAATCGAAGGCGGTCTTGCATTCATCATCCCACACAAATTCACTTCTGTCTTGGAGCAGCTTGGAAATGGGGCAAATTTTTGTAGCATAGTCTTGAATAAAGCGGGCATAGAATTCTGTGAGACCTAACAGTGATTTGACTCCTGCTTTGTCTTTGGGAGCAGAGGCATCAACGATGGCTTGAACCAAACTCGGTTTGGGCGTGACTCCTTCACTTGATATCGTATGACCCAGATAATCCATTTTGTCTTTGGAGAATTCGCACTTGTCTCTTTTTAGGACTACCCCATGTTCCTGGAATATAGACAAGATCTTATTCAGCACTATGTCGTGTTCTTGTTGGTCTTTTGCGAACAACAGAATGTCATCTTGGAATATGGCCACGTTTTTTATCCCCTTCAGTAAATTGACCATAACTCTCTGAAAGACAGAGGCTGCTGAGGCCAACCCAAAAGGCATTCGACAAAATTGGAATAAACCTGCAGGAGAATTGAACGCAGTGAAATGGCGTGAATCCTTGTCCAGTTCAATTTGGTGATATGCTGAGGCCAGATCTAATTTGGTGAAGACCTTGGCACCTTCGACTACACCCAGCATTTCTGATATATTCGGTAGAGGATGCGAATCCACCCAGATGACCTTGTTTAGATTGCGCAAATCAATGCAGATTCTGAGATCATTATTTTTCTTCCTTGCCACGACCAATGCTGAAGACCAATCAGACGATTCTATGGGTTCAATAACCCCTCTTTTTTGCATGGACAAAAGTTCTTTTTCCAAGTCTTCTCTGATGCTGAAAGGGATACTCCTTATTTTGTGTTTTACCGGTTCCGCATCACTCTTTATCTTAATCTTGTGTTTGAATCCTTTGATTTTCCCCAATTCGCCTGAAAACACTCTGGGATATTTATTGAGTAGTTCCTCCACATGTGTTTGGTCCCGAACCACCAGAATCTGTTCTTTTGCTCCAGGGCACAGCATCATACTGAATAAACCTTAGTGGAACCATCCCAATATGTCTAATCCATTGACAGCTACATAAACTTTCCCATAAATGTGTCTGTTCTTGAAAATCAAGATGTCCTCAAAGTACCCCAACAGTTCTATACTTCTCCCTTCATAGGATACAGGTTCACGGTCAGGCGGTTGCAGAGGTCTGTTACCCCATTTTTTCCTGAACAAAGATTCACTGATCATTGTGATCCTTGCACCAGAGTCTACAAGCAGTCTCACACTTTCTTCACCTACTCCAATGATGGCATAGGGATCTATGCAGTCATCAGGGTTGCCACTCCTTATGTTCCCTTCGCTGACGACTACCACCATGTCCTTGAGTTCGCAAAGAGTGTCATCGCTGTCACTACCACTTGCATCCATGGCACATGCTACCTGTTCTTTCTTATATTTTTGGCTTTGGCATACTTTGTCAAAATGTCCCAATTTCCCACATTTTCGACAGGTTGCATTTCTCGCAGGACACGGTCTACCACTTTTCACATGGGAGGGATATCCACATCTGTAACAAATATCAGTCCTTTTGAAAAAATTATTTGGCTGATACTCTTTTTTCCTCTCATACTTTTTACAACGGACAGGGGTAACAACTTCCACACTTTTACTTTCCAATTCCTTTATTGAAGATTGTGACGTTTCAATACTTTTCGCTATGCGAATAGATTCATCCAGGGAGGGATTTTCCAAAGATAAGAGCTTCTGTCTTATGGTTTTGTCAAGACATTTTCCTATGAACTGGTCACGAATCAATTGTTCACTGAAATTTTCAAATTCACATTCTGCCACCAACTTCCTCAAAGCAGTAATGTATGTGTCTACATCTTCCTCGGTTTTCTGCACTCTTTTAAAGAATTTATGCCTAGACACCACCACACTGGGTTGCTTATCAAATCTGACTTTTAATTTCTTCAATGTGTCTTTGTATTCATCGGTATCTTCCTCTTCATCACCCACTACATCAGGTAAATGTTTAAGGGTTTCTCTCCCTTCAAACCCCAGAGAATGAAGTAGTAAAAACTTTTTCCTTTCTGGCCTGAACCTATGTGCTCCTATTGCACCCAGGTAATTTTCAAATGCATCGAACCACTTTCTCCAAGGCACAGGTGGTTCGCCTGGTGTGTCTAGAAAAGGAGGTGGAGGAAGAATAGACTGCATCATGTAAAGTTTTCCTCAAAAGTACAAATGAGGAAATGTAAGTATAATTGTTGTTCCTACTGATAAGTGGTGAACAGTGGCAAAACCAGGGGTGTGCGAACTTACATCAAAGCTAGTATTCTTTTTTTTCCCTAGAGCCACAACGTTTAAAACAGCCTCTATTACTCCAACCAAGGAGACTGCGAGAAGAATTATGTATTATGTTCGTGCCCACTCTCTTTGTCTTAAAGCATTTCTTTACACATGTAGATACTGTCTAGACCACTCCAGACCGATTTTCTAAGCTCCAGCAATGTTCGTCGATAAACCTTGTGCAGCTAACCATAAGCACAGAAGGTGACAAAAACGAAGCTGCCTCTTTAAGAGCTGGGCGGGGAAGATCGTGTGTCAGCAGGCAGAGAGGGAGGGACGAACAGCGAAGACAACGCGCCTGTCGTCACAAGTTTCCTCACCTCAGACTGTCCGGATCGTTCACCAGGAGACAGACGCTCGCGTAAGGCTGTGGCAGAGAATAGACACCGACCATCACGTGAGGAATGCGGAGAGCGTCAAGTTCTTCAGGTACTGTAGACCGTAGTCCAATGTGGGTTCTGTGGGAGTCGAACTCGTCGCCAATTTGTAATGATTAGACGGAGTCTGCAGCGTCGAACAACACGTCTTTATTTACGAGCTCCCACGGGCACGAATCGTGACAGTTGCTCACCACCACATACAACTGTAATCCCCAACCGTCTAAACCGCTACGTCATCGCTGACAGCGCGAGACGCGGAATGTCCGCCTCGCGCTCAGGCAGCGCGAGGCAGGTAAACCACTACATATCTTTCCACAGATCATAACCCCTGACCGCTAAATCATCCATAAAGGATTCGGAATACAATAATTTAGTGTGTGTCAGCCTAACCTTCGAGGCAGATTCCGCTGCCATTTTAAAATAAAAGGCGGCAGGTTGTGAAACACTGAAATCAGTAAAATAGGCAAATTTGTTCACCAATGTGCTGGAGCTGCCTAACATTGGCGTTGGACAATATTCCCATTGTGTATAATTCACAAAATTACGAAACGTATTGGCTTTATGTAGGAAATGATTGCCATAATGTTGATAGCAAAACAACTCCCCGTAATTAGCAGTGTCTAAATGCAAATCTTCAGCATCAAAAGCGGCATAATATTTCAAATCAGAAAACAATGCTATATGGCCTGAATGTCCCAATCATCAGAGCGGATGTTTTGTTTAACCACATCACCCCTAGAAACACGAAATACATTTGGAACATTAATAACCTCAGTGGGTCCATGAATTTGAAATTTAACAGCACCCCACGCAATCCCATCTAACACAGGCCAGGCAGTAATATTCACAAAAGTCTGGTCTCTCTTCATGATGTGTGATGAGGAGTGGGGGTCCAAAGTTCCATCAATTAATCTAATTGTCGATCTTTCTTTTAGGTAGTGTCCATTCACAAGACAAAGAAATACCACCACAAATCCGATGGACATAAATAAAAAAATACATATGAGCATCAGCCAAATGTAAGTCCAAGGGGGAATCAAAAAATGTTGTTTAAACCAAACAGCAAAAATAGAAACTTTTGATGGGGCCCTGGAAGTCATAGAGTTAATATCAAAGGGGAAACGTGACTGGGTAACTGCGGTTGATTGTAAAACAGGCAATGTTACATCTGCAGGATAAGCATACTCAGTATCTTCAGGTAGCCCACCAGCCGGTGGTAGCAACAAAGGATCAGTAACTGTATGCATCTTGATGGCAACATCAGGCATGGTGGTAGAAGCCGGAGCCAAAACAGAATTTCTCAGCATCGCAGGGCAAGAGACCGCTGGAGTCATACTAAGAAGAATCGGCCACTCGCTGTAGTTTGACATTGTCAATCGTGATGTACCTGTTATCCTTGCGACCAGGAATTGGAGGTAAAATGACTGTTCTTGTACCCTGCACGCCAAGCACTGGAACCGGGGCACGATAAGAGGGGCCGAACTCCTTCTTGTTCTCCACCTTCTCACGGACCAGGTCACCAACTCGAGGTAGCCAGCCAACCACCGGAATCTGAAGCACAGCATCAGATGTGGAGGGCATGTGTTCCTTTGTGAGACTATCTCTGGTCTCTTGTAGACTCTGTAACACAGCACAGTGATCATCTACGTCAAAGGGTGCGGCAGATGCCGCCATGTCTAGACCATCAAGGTCCGGGACAAACATTTTTATGCCAAAGAGCATCATGTATGGGGTCCGCCCACCCAGAGACCTTCTAGGGAGATTATTAAGTGCACGTTGAACGTTATACAAATGGGCAAACCAGTTCCGGCCAGTGCCTAAAACCCTAGCTGTCAAGGATTGCTTTAAGTCACGGTTCATTCGCTCCACTACACTATTACCCTCAGGTCGATATGGAGATGAAAATTTGACTTGGACCCCCAAGGATTTCATGGCTTATTTGTACGCCTTAGAGGCGAACGCAGGGCCCTGATCAGAATGAAAGGTACCACACACAAAAATTCCCACAAAGACACGCAAATCCCTTATGACAGTGCGAGCATCAGCACTCCTTTGTGGCCATACCCAAAGAAAACGTGTGCACGAATCCACTGCAACTAAGATATACTTGTACGCAGTATCAGAGGAGAAAGGACCGCAGTGATCCAAATAAACACAAACAAGTGGTTTATTAGATATGAACAACTGAGTTTGTGGTGGGCGCACAGCAGTTGAAGGTTTAATCTGCTGGCAAATGTCACAATCAAGAACATAAGTGCGAGTCTGTTTATATAACCCGCGCCACCAGTAACGTTGTTGTAACAGAGTAACAGTTGCTGCAACGCCGGCATGGGCAGAGGCCATACCCTCGTGAGCCGCTGTTATCAAGGATGGTTTGCAGTCCGCGTTGGAAATCAATCTGTAACCAACGTTGTTAATTCTCACTAATGGGACGTTATCAGGACTTAAGTGATAATGGTAACGAGAAGGGAAACCTCTCGGGTAATTACTTCCCTTCTCTGTAGCAGCGATAGCTGCCACAATTTCATCATCGATCTTACTTTTGGATCTTGTAACTGCTGCTACTAGATATGTCGCCACTGCTGTTTTCGCTGCCTCGTCAGCCAAGCTGTTGCCGACAGCGTGGACATCAACTCGTTGGTGACCAAGAGTGTGAATTATATTCACGAGAGGCAGATGTTCTTTAAGTTCTGCCACTCGAACCCAAAGCATTTTATGCTTAATTGTGCTACCTTTGGAATCATGATATTCATTTTGAGACCAAAAGAATAGAATGTCGTTAAAAGACTGAACACAGTAAAACGAGTCACTCACTATAAGAGTAGTAACCCGAGGATCAGCAAACTCTAGTGCAAGCACCAGAGCATGGAGCTCTGCCAACTGTGCGGTACAATCACCCAATGACTGCGTATGCACGACATTAGACTTGAATTCTCCATTCTCGAAAGTACTCGCTACAACTGCGCATTCCGCTGAATAGGCATGCTTCGATTCCATCGCCGGTTGCGCTGAACCGTCAGTATAAATGACACAATGGTAATCTTCGAGCGGGCGCAAACACAGAGGAGCCGGATAAACAAATCCATATTGCAAGTACTCCTGTGTCTGCAATGAGTCGTCAAAGATATAGGTGACATCTGGCGATGTCAGGGAAGTGGCCCATTGTATCCAACGTGGATGCAAAGCTTTTGAATTGGGTATACTGGCTTTCGTCACTGCCTCTAGAGCAGGATACGGGGTGACCACCAACAAGCGTTTACCTTGCGATAGCGCTCGTTCTTTAAGAATCGCCATCTGCACCGCAGTCAAAGCTTTTTCGACTGGGGAAAAGCGCAGTTCAACCGAAGTGTACAAGTGTGATTTGTAGGCAATGGGGACGGTGTCGCCCTCATTGAACGTTAAGTACGTGAAACCCACTGCGCCTGGTACAATTCTTATTACCAGGTTTGTGTGGTTATCGCGTGTCAGTAAGTATTTTGAGGCAAGAAGATCAGCCTGCAAAGATTGCAAAATAGCTGAATGCTCTGACAGCCAGCTCGATTTGGAAAAAGTAGGTTGTACCAAGGCATATAGTGGCTTGATACGCTGGGCATAATCAGGAATGTATGTACGACCGAAGTTCAGAAAGCCCAGAAAAGACTGTAATTTTTTCAATGTTGTAGGAGCATGCAGACATGCGCACTTCTCCAGAAAGTGAGGAGCCAATCCTCGACCCTCACTGTTGAGCTCGTAGCCCAAAAACAACACTGTATACTCTGAAATGTGAGACTTTGCAAAGTTGAATTTGTAACTGAAGTCTGCAAACATAACAATAATGCGATCAACGCGACACAGATGCGGCCACAACTCGTCGTCCGTGAGATAGATATCATCAACATACGAGTACTCATCTGGGTCAATGCTCTCTAACAGAGAGACTACATGTGCGGCAAAGACGCCAGGGCTGTTTTTATAGCCCCTGGCCAATCTTTTAAATTGTTTTTGCTTGCCGCCAGAAGTAAATGCTGTCCATTGACTACTAATAGAGGACAGGTTATGGCTGTAAAAGCCATTGGATATGTCAAGCGTGGTTTTAAAACTTTTTCTCACGAGGCTATCAACGAGGGCCGAACTGTGGGTGTTCTGTACCGCGCACGTCCGGCAATGAGAGTTTAAATGCCGGTAATCCAAAACTAGGTGGTACGACCCATCAGGCTTCGTTACAGTGAATAAAGGATTATTCATTGGTGACACACATGTTTCAATAACACCCTGATATTCCAATTGCTCAAGGATTTCCGTGACGTGAGATCTAGCTTCGCGGCGCAAGGGATATTGGGGATGTGGTTGAGGCATAGACCGCAAGGGAATCTCATGGCTGGGGGACAATTTATCCCAGCCTACCTGAGTACGATACAAAGCCGGTGCAAGCACCTGAGCCCACTCTTCGGCAAACCTTTCAGCGTGCTCCTTTGGCACTGTGTGCGCAAAGGACGGGAGGATTACCTCCTCCCCTCTAGGAGCATCTAAAATGAAAGCCGGGGGCCAGTCCGCCTCTGCCAAGAGAATGTCATAGGAAGAGGTCAGATTATCCCAAAAAATCCCTTGTATTGTGCGTTATATGTCACCTTTAATTAAGAGGACTATGTCATATAGTCTGTCAGGGGGAGCCACTCTAGTGTCAGCAGTTTCTACAGTAATGAACGTGTCAGTTGCTGTCGCCTCCAGAAATGGACGCAGTGCTTGCTGCACTACTGTAACCTCCGCTGCGCTGTCGAGCAGTGTTAGTACCCATGTCAGGTTCCGAAGCTGCGTCCGCACTATCTGAGGCATACCTCGCTGTTAGCGCAGCAACCTTCTTCTTCTGAAACGGGGGACGTTGATGTGCAAACTCGTCTTGCTTGCCTTTACCGTCAGCCTGACGGGGTTGCTCACATCCTTGTTGGGCACCCCGACCCTTGCCACGTTCTCCGCCACCGGACTGTGAGGCCGATGTTTCCTGTGAAGAACGAGGAGAGCGTTGTTCAGTAACCTGAAATCTATCAGGTGACCTAATCCTAGTGCAATCGCGCAAATCGTATGTGCGTTCACTAGTCGGCTGTACGGGAGACGCAGGACGAGACCCCTGTTTCTGTTGCTGCTTTCCCTGTTTCTTTGTTCACCAATTTTGCTTTGGAAAAGTTGGACGATCATCTTTAACAGACGAACTCACCTTAGTGTGTTGTATTAAGTCAGGAATGACTATAGTTGGTTAAACCCTAAACTACTGGGGCCAATAGTGCTATATGCTTCCGCAATAATTTTAGGCAACTCTTTGGGCTTATCGAGCTCATCGACGCGGGCTAAGCCATTAGCCACTTGGAACTGTACCGCATCTCCCTTGAGGTTACCAAGGACGAGAGAGGCAACTATGTCAAACACCCCGACAAGCTGCATTCCCAACTCAACAGCTGCCTCCGGACCGTGGTTATCTTGAACACGTTTAATGACGGAGGGAAGCACAGCCATAGATGGAGTGCCAAAGCACTTTGAGTAGACCGCGGCAAAAACCTTACCCCAGTTGTCACAAACTGACACTTCTGGGATCAAATCTTTCGGCAAACTAATGGTGAGGATCCTGTGTTTCTCAACAGGAGTAGAGTGCGGAAATACTGCTTCCAGTTGGTCAAATTTCTCGGCAAGCCAATAAGGCAAATTGTCCTTATTCTGGGGGCGCTTGCCCATCACCGAATTAACTATGACAGGGCTAATAACAACCGTGGGATTATCGACCGGTAGTCCCGCAACAGCAGGTGCCCCCACCTGCACATTGCGTGAAACGTATTGCACTAAAGCCCTATATACTGCAATAAGGGCTGTATGGAGTGTACTCAATTTATCCACCGCAACAGTCAAATAGCGGGGGTGAGGCGTAAATCCGGCCAGCACCGGCCATGTGGCCCCTGGAATCGACAAAGGGCCCATTCTAGCCGGTGCAACCGCATGGGGAAGGGCGCCATTAAACCAAATGCTATGCTGCCAGGCTGAAAGGGGAATCTCTTGTGTCCTCTATGGTGTATTATTTGCTGGGACCCGCGTGTGAGTATAAGAGTGAAACATTTTATCATCCGCATTTACAGCCGGCAGCATCACCCAAGAGTAAAACAACTCGTAGGGGTGTGACGCATCGGCACTCACCACAAAAATAACAGCCATCCCATCGTCCGGCACCCCATACTGCGTCAAATGACGCCGCAGAGGCGTACGGCTATGCGCTGCAATATCGACCGCCATAAGGACACAGAGAAGAACAACAATGGATTTTAAAGTAGCACAAGGGTTCAGAAATATAAAAAAACTTTTTAATTAACAAGCTTGTGAGAACCTATTAGGCTACTAACAGGTAGGTGAAATCCGTCACTCCCGTTATCCGGAAACAAGAGTGAGGGAGTCGTGGACTAATATAAGCACTACTAAGGCGTTTCAAATCAAAAGACCAAACGTTAGGTGCGCCATGTTGCAGGGATTCTGCTCATGCACAGAACTATGGGCAGGAAACCAGGACCTCAGTGAATTGTGGTGTACCAAAAACTCACCTCAGTACTAGGGGTGGGCGGAATTTGCGAAATTCACTTTCGCAAATTATCGCGAAAATGTTAAAAACAAGCGGAAATATTGCGAAGATGCTGAAGTTTTTTCCCGCCCGTTCGAGGTATTTTCGGCGTGGTTGCGGCTCGCCAGCTTACCCATGCGGTTGCTCGCGGGCGCGGCCATCTTGTTTTCACTTGTCTCGCGGTGAATGATCGCGAGAAGAAAGACGTGATCGCGCGACGAATGACTTTACTGTGGGCGCGAACTGTCGCGAGGCAGCGCAAAATGGCTACCAACAATCCAACATCTCATGGAGAACGCGACCTGATCGGGAAAACTTGTCGGCGAACGCGGGGATTCAGGTAAGGCGATCGCGCGCACGCGAGAATGTATTATTTTACAGCGCGAGCAAGCAAAACATTTCTGGTAAAATGCGGATTGCGGAAATTTTGACATTTTCGTGCTCTCCGCGGAACGCGAAAATGTCAAATTACCGCAATTTCCGCGAGCGGAACGGAATTTTAGCCCAGGCCTACTCAATATCCAGAACCCCTATCCGACCAGCATCAGTGTCCCATTTGTTATCCGTATGTTCTCGGATGTCCCAATGTATAGACAACCCAGAACAAGCGACTTAGAGTACTCTTAGGAATGGTGGGAATCAGAAATACCTGTTCGCTATTATTCTCATATCAGTCCACAACAAGAGTAATCAGAGACAAGGTAAAGTTTAAAAGGTTTATTTTATAAACTACGTGTCCTAAGATGCAGTACTTTGGCTAACATAAGCAGGCAAATGATTATACTTAAAACCATCAGCATTGTTACAATACCATAGAAAATGAAGGGAGAAATCATATTACAAATGACAGTGGAATACAGCCACCTTCCCTTCGCTAGTAGGTTAGTATTATTATACTAATAGAAGGTCACCTAGGCTTGACTGGGGAACCCCATACCGTAAAGATCAGCTTAGGTGAATCACATCACAGGATCAGCATTGCTCTGCGCCTGGAAATGTTCTTCTCCAAAATGTGTTTCTAACGCAGGCAAACAGTAATATTAAAGGCTCTCGACACCCAGGTATTTGCAGCTGTGTGCGTATTATGGCTAGAGAGTGGGCCGATCAACCTGAACTCAAAAAAATACATTGTCTGGCGGCTCTGAGTGTTTTGCACACAATGTTCAGACCAAGGTCGCAGTGCACGTCTAGGGATGTGAACAACAGACAGTTCTCATGTGAATAAAAGGCAAGCAATTAGTTTTCAAATAATAACATCTCTGCAGTGTTGTGTGCAAAAGCAGCAAAAGTGACAAAATGGCTTTTCTAACATCTAACGCGCTTATGCTAACATAGCAATGTATGAATCTAAATCGCTGCCTTCAATACACTAGGAAGGCTTGTGCATCGATGCTGGGGTTGTCCTCCTCATCATCAGTGAAGAGTGGCTGGAAGTGCTCTGCAGGGGGTGTTGACGGTGGCCCTGCAATGCGAAGGTGAGATGGTGTATTGCAATGTGTCCACATGTATGTAGCCGCATGGTACATGTTGACATTCTGCCAGCATGGCATTGTACATTGTGACAGTCTATAGATCTGGGCGATGAACCAGAGTCATTGAGTGTGTGTACTGTGCTCTGCTTGATTGTGCATGTGTGCCATTGTGGCCATCTCCACCCGTTCCCCCAGTACCTGTCACTCACCATGTTGCCGTTGTGTTGTGTCCTGTCGAGCAGTGTCCGGTCCCCATACTCCGGCCACAGTATCCACACTGATGACTGTCGACACCAGCTCCTCCATGTCATCCAGCACGAGCTGTGGCACTGGGCCCCCACCTCCAGTCTGCAATGCTGCCTTCTGGTTGGCTGCGAGTTTCTCCTTGGTCTACCGCTTGATGTCATTCCATCGCCTCTTGACCTCGTCCATTGTCCTCTTGTGCTCTCCAACGGCATTCACCTTGTCCACGATGTCCCGCCATATTCCAGTTTTGGTGCCCAATGACACGTTGGAGGTGACGAACAGTTGTTGATGGTGTTCCATCACCTCCGTGACTATGATCCTGTTCGCCTGCAGACTGAACTTCGTCTTCCTAATCTTCTTGTCTTTGCCCTTCCCTGTCCCCGAGGTCCTGGGCTGGTCGTCCGGGGTGCTTGTGGGGTTGCGCTTGTCCACTGCGCCTGCTCCGGCTGCCTCCATGTTGCTTGGGTGTTGGTCAGTTTGTGTTTTGGTGTTTTGTCTACTTTTATGGTGATTTTTCCTGCCTACCAGGGTGTGTTGCAGGCCTGGCGCTGCTTATCGCTGATTTCCTCATCGCGCTTTGTAACATCGCAGGCTTTTTTGTAGTGTGGTTTGTGGTTTTATCTCAATCGAGGTGGTTGTATCACGGACATTGTCCGCGGTTTCAGCAGACTATCGCATAGTACCGCCTTGTTGTGAAATCCACGTTGACACAGGGTTATTTTCCCGCAATGGGATGCGATGTTGAGAATTGCATTAAGCTACTCTTGCGGTAGTTATCACACGTTCTTGTGAATATATCCCAATGAGTATTTGTGACTGAAAAGTGAAGTTTTACAAAATGGTGCTAAGTGAATTAATGAGTTGTCAGTGATGGGAAATGAGACAATAGAGTAGTCACCACATTGATGTAGTGACACAGTCCAACAGACACCTGCCATCAACATGGCAGTGTGGGTAAGGATAGTCAACAAAGTCAATGTCAAGGGGAACAGAGGTGCCATCATGGCTTGCTCAGCGACTGGCGTTTGGATGGTGCTTTCGCCAAGGCCCCTTTTTCATTTTCCGGGGGGGGGGGCACTGTTGCGAGCTCAGCAGTATCTGAGGAGTCATCCTGTTGCAGCTCACCCCTCTCTGTGGCCGCAGCTGAGATGGTGGGAGTATCATCCTGCGGGCCACTGGAGGGGGGTCGAGCTGTCCTTTGGGCCGCATTACTGTCCCTCAGAACACCCACGAGCTGGCCCATGAGGTCCACAATTTGGCCCATATGCGTGTCCATGGACCTCAGGTGCCTGGTGGGAGTTGGAGTGCTGCCTTCCCAACTACAAACATCCCTCCCTGTTAAGATGGCTACCTACCTGTAAGTTTGAAGAGAGCAAAGCAATGTCTGCCACATGGTTCTGGCTGGGGGGGAGTTCTCCATCCTGATCAGATGTCGGACAAGAGGCCCTGGTGGGAGTTGTAGTGCTGCCTTATTACCCTCAAACACCCCTCCCTGTTAGGATGGCTTCCTACCTGTTAGGGGAAGGTGAGCAATGCAATGGCTGCCACATGATTGTGGGTGTGGGGAGTGCTCCGTCCTGCTCTGCTGTGGGACAAGAGGGCCTGGTGGGAGTTGTAGTGCTACCTGGCTGTACACATGCCCCCCGGGAATGTTGCTAGTTACCTTTGAGGGGATTCAGAGGGACTAAATGTTAGATCACTGAGACATGTGTTGGGAAGAGTGTGTTGCACATGAGTACATTTGGGTCTAGGAAGTGTAGCTTTGTAGTTGTGCAAGACAGTGCAATGGGAGACATTTTTGGGTACTTACCAGCCTTCACTCCCCCGGTTATTCCTGTGAGATTCTCTGGATGCAGTATGACAAGCACCATCTCCTCCCATTCGGTGAATGTTCTTGGTGGAATGGGAGGGCCACCGCCAGTCCTCTGAGCCATCTCATGGTTCTTGTTGACACGCTCTTTCACACTGGTCTTGAGGTCATTCCACCTCTTCCTGATCTCCTTCTGGGTGTGCGGGGTGGTCCCTACTGCATTGGCCTTGTTGACTATCCTTGCTCACATTTGATTCTTTGTGGCTAGTGATGTCTGTTGGCCCATGCTTCCAAACAAATGTGGTTCTACTCTGATTACCTCATCTACCATCACTGACAACTCATTGTCAGTGAATTTGGGCATCTTCTTCTATGACATGGTGTGTGATGTGCAAATGTGTGAAAAGTGCAGTTGTGAAGGTGGTGGTGGTGATGTGTGTGGTGTGTGTGTGGTTGTGAGGGTGTGATGTGTACAGATTTGCCTCTCCTTTGTGCTGTGGGGTTGGGACCTTCAGTTGTGGAGTTGTGCAAAGGATTCTGGTCAGGGAAGGGGTTGGTTTTAGACTCAGCTATGTGGTGGGTCAAAATGGAGTATTCATGTTAGGTGTGTTGTGTTCGTTGACCAGGGATTTTTATTTTTTAGTTACCATGGGGATGTGTCATTGGGGTGTGTTAGATTTGGCATCTTCTGGCGTGTTTCCCCAGACTTTTTGTTTTCTGACCTTCCCGTTTTTGACTCTGTTTTTGCTGGTGTAATGATTCTGCACCCTTTCCTCACTGCTGTCCAGTGGTAAAGTGCAAGTGCTCCTGTATAAACTGTGTTATGGATTGTGTTTCCATGATTGGCCTATTTTATTTATGTGTCAGTCCCTAGTAAAGTGCACTGCGAGTGCCAGGGCCTATAAATCAAATGCTGTTGGTGGGCTGCAGCACTGGATTGTGCCACCCACGCAAACAGCCGGTAAGTGTAACTCTGGCCTGCCATTGCAGAGCCTGTGCGCAGCCTGTGGCTGCCATGTCGACTTGGCAAGTGCACACACTTGCAAGTCCCTAAACCTTCCCTTTTCTACCTGTTAGTCACCCTTAAGGTAGGCCCAAGGTACCCCTGTGGGCAGGGTGCATTGTATGTGGAAGGTAGGACATGCTCTGGTATGTGTGGCATGTCCTGATAGTGAATTACAGCCTACTTAGTTTTTCACTATTGCAAGGCTACCTGTTCCCCATAGGCCAGAATGGGCAGTTTGATTATTACATCCTATAATCCTAACCGACCCAGGGAACATGGAAGAAATTTGAGTTTAGTATGCCTGAACTCAGAATGATAAAATGCATCTTTTAGTGAAGTTGGTTTTAACATTCTGGGTTTGAAAATATCACTTTTAGAAAGCAGGTATTTTCTTGTCTAACCATACAAGCCTGCCTCTGCTAGGTTGTGTATTCCTTGTCTGGAGTTTGAGTGACAGGGGCTGGGGGATTCCAGGAGAAAGGGTGAGTCAGCACAGGGAAGAATAGCAAGATCTACATGTAGATGGGTGGGAGGAGTTGCACCTGGGACCTGAATAGGGCTGTGCCTTCCCTCCACAATGCCGGCTCCACCTCCTGTGGTGCATCTGATGTCCCTGGCCTACACTGTGAAAGGAAAGAGGGAGTCCTGTCAACAAAGTTCTCCAGGACTGACCAGAACTGGTTTGGACTAGGCAAAGGCCTCTCTGCCTTCAGAGAACAAAGAGAAATTGAGGATAAAAAGGGGGACCCAGACCACGAACTTTGGAACTCGCTGGAATCAAGAAGACTGCCAAGAAGAAGAGCTGAAGAAGCTGTGAGGAGGAACTACCACTTTGCTGGGTGCTTTGCTGGGTTGGCCTGCAGTGACTGCTTCTGTCTTGGGCAGTGAAAGGACTGGACTGAAATTTCTCTAATTGTGCTAAGTATCTCCAAGGGCTTGAGGTAGAGCTTGCCCCCTGTTCAAGAAGTCTCAGGAACAGCAAAGACTTCAAGACTGACGCCGTCTACGACGCCGCTGACGACTCCGTGTCCTGAAGGCACTGCAGAGGGCACCGCCACAGCGCAACTTTGGTCTCACCGACGATGCCTGTCGCTGCCGCCACCGAGCCGCTGCTTGCACCGCGACCTGTGGGCACCGCACTCTGCACCGCCTCGCTTCACGCTGAAGCTTTGGCACTGCAAAAAGCAACGCCGCAACGCTGCACCGCGACCCTGGTCTCACTGATGCTGCCTGCTGATGCCGCCACCGAGCTGCTGCTCGCACAGCGACCTGTGTGCACCGCACTCCGCACTGCCTCGCTTCACGATGACGCCTTGGTAACCCTGACGACGACGCTCCACGCCGGACTCAATGCCACTACTTGCACCGTGGTTCGAGGGCACCGCTTTTAAAGTTACACGATGCACCGCCCTCATCCCGCACCGCAGCCTTGGCCTACCGACGTTGGTGCCATCGACTCCAGTTCGTCAGTCGACAACAGCTCTTTAGCAATGGCGACAACGCTGCTGCCCTGTGACCTGCCAGCACCGTGATGAGCACCGCCTTCTTCTCACACCGCGACCCCTTCACCTCACACCGCGACCCTGGTCTCACCGACAACGCCATCTGATGCCGCCACCGAGCTGCTGCTCACACCACGACCTGAGGGCACCGCACGCCTCACTGCTGCACTTTGCACCGCAGCACTCAATGCCTGCCGACGCCAGCGCTCCTGACTCCATCAGAGAGGAGATCGACCTGCAACGAGTGAGACGAGAGGTCATTTACGACCTACAGTTCTGAAAGGTACTGTTTGCGTGTCTTCCCTACACCGTAGCTGGCCCGCGATGCCGCAGTCAGCCAGAACTGTTTGGATTTGTTTGTTCAAGACGCCGTGATAGCCCCGGACTGAGCTATCGACATCAAGGAACTGTTTTTCAAGGATACTTTGATAACTGAAGATTTTTAAGTACTGAACTGTGGATTTTTATCGTATTGGTCTTGTTTTAAGTATATCAAAATATTGGCTAATTTTCTAAGCTGGTGTGGTGTCCTTTTGTAGTGCTTACACTGTATTACTGTTGGTTATGTGCAAATGCTTTACACACTGCCTCTAGAATAAGCCTGACTGATCGTGCCAAGCTACCAAGGGGGTGAGCAGGGGTTATTTTAGGAGTGTTACTCCCTTATCCTGACTAGGAAGAAGGTTCCCTACTTGGACAAAGGTGCAAACCCTTACCAACTAGAAACCCCCATTTCTAACAGGGTGTGTTAGTTTCTTTTTTTAGGCTGAGCAAGATTAATGGCCACACTTGGTAGCCTTGTTGTGTGATTGCTTTCGACCGCATTACTCTTCCGGATCAACCGCGACGGTCAGAATACCAGGCCTTTGCCGGCTCATCCATTCATCAATTGTTGCGATCGTGGCGGTCAGAAACAACTGATCATTCCGCTGTCACCGCAATCTTATCCTAATTTCACGTGCAGTCAATCCGCGGATCGTGCAGCGGTTTTGGGTCTTTCCGCAGCAAATCCGACCGCCGCGGATGGATTTTCACCTACTCCGGACGGTCCCGGTGGAGTTTCTTGGAATCCATCTGCCGCGGTCTGATTTTTCTGGCGGTTCTTCCTAATCTGACCGCCGGTTTTCACGCGGTACATGTGGACGGTTCATTTCCGCCACCATGGCAGTCGGAATGCTTTTCTAACCACAATCCTCATCGACCCCTAAGTAAATTCACTTTTGCAGAATTGCATTTCAGGAAAGCAGTTCTTTTTTCTTACTATATTTAAATGTAGAAATTATTCAAATGGATAACTTAAAAAATTACACTTACTCCTACATAATCATATTGTTGGTAAAAATACAAAAATGTAGATGGCTATTTTCCATAGAAACTTCACAATAGAATGACAATTAATCCATACTGAAGTATCCTTGTGAAACTTCAGGAGTACATCACATAACCCAAAATAATATAGGACTTATACCTCAAAACCTTACATTTACCAAAACATAGCACATGTGCACAACAAGCACATAGATCTTTGAAAATGATACAGCTCAATTTGATATTCAGCTATATTTCTTAGTATACATATAATTTTACTTATAATTCATTCAATTAGTATAGACATGTTTTAAACAAAAAGGCAATAACAACAATATAAAAGCCTTCCATTATGTATATTTTCATAATTTGTACTCTTCGATTAACATGTCCATTTTAGATCACAGATAAGTTATCTGACTGAAATTATCTTTACTTAACTTGTGAACAAATGTATTTTTGTTAGGTACATTTTGTCCACATTATGGAAGAAAACAATGATAGGCTACAGTATCGCATACTCAGGGTTCTTGCCTGAACATACCATTGAGACTGTGCTTCTTGCAAGCAACTAACCATCATTGTTCCACATTCTCAATAAACTTTCATTACAGTTTGACAAAATGACTTATACCGTCCAGCTTTGCTCCCTTTATTTTTTTAGTTTCATTTCCTCAAATGGGTTAACATCTTTTTTTTAAATATTGTATTTTAGTATTAATAGTCCATTCTGATACCACCTTTCAAAATAAGCCTTATGATATTTTCTGTGGATTCACAATAAAATCATCTTTGAATCCTAAGCAGGGCAGTTTTTGTTTTTAAATAAACCCTTGCTGACAACATTTGACCTTTTTTGGAGCTATAATTTCATACACAGCATAAGCTGAACTGATCATCAAAAACCTACATGATATTCACAAAATCCAGTATACTTATAATATGTGTTTGCTAGAGGTCATCTAATAGATGATGATGTAGAAAACTATTGTTTAAACTTTACTGAAGTGGTCATATTAGGACAACACAGAGTGTGGATGCCTGTTGGATGAAACACCTATACACGCTTTAGGTACACTTACAGTAGGGTTCGCATCGTAGTATGCTTGATTACTTCCTTGTTTTATATGCCTGCATATCTACACTGTCTTAGCACCATGGTAGAACTATATCTACTATTTACGCTTTTGGTGCTTGTAATAGCGTTTATCTGCTTCTGTCTATTAATCATTGCAGCCCTAGTATTTTATACAATAATAATGTTGGTTCAATAAACTTATTGAAAATGTCCCACTGTGATTCTCTGTATACTTCTCTGAGAATAAGCGAGCATGAGTGAATGAGCGAAAGAGTTTGTACTGTTTCCACGATCCCTAAAGGGTCAGGGTTGTCATGTTCAGTGGTTGCCAGAAACCATTCACTCCCTGGTAGGTTAGGAGGGATTTACGGTGGCAACGTGAGCTAGCTGGTCTATAGGGCAACATATTCTTCGCGGATGTCCGGAATCAGCTTTGGAACCAAGCTCCTAGTTTATGTTGTCCAACAAATATGCAGATCCTATGGATTTATAGGAGCTACACAACAAAGTGCTGCCAAAGTTGGTTCAGTCGTGCTTTCTCAGAGGCCCCTACTCACATTTAAAGATGAGATGTCTGAAGTGGGAAGGGAAACAACTCTGACTCAGCTGAGTAGGTATACCCTATGTATTGGCTGTAGGTTATTCAGGCTTGGAGGATTAGATGTTCCCAGATTGTGTGCACCATATCTCTATCAATATTTACCTGAATACCCCTTCTCTGACGATGACTGAACAAGCTGAGTACGTTGGAGAGCAGGTAGCACCTCTAAATATTATAGAAAATTGCAGACAGGCAGTTACTACAAAATTATTACAACATGGCCTCCCAGCAATGGGCGGAGATGTTACCTTTTTGGTTGAGACACACAAAGCATTCAGAACAGTGGTATTCTACTTGTGGGTTAAATTCCCGCCTGCAGATGTACGCACACAGTTTTTCCACGCTTGAAGATGAAACACTTGAAAAGTATTTCCCATACATGGACATAGAAGTCCCATTAACTTACCAAGAGCACATTAATTGGTCTAAAGGCGCCCTATCCCATACCACAGAAAACGTGAGGTCCGCTCAGCAAAGAAGGCATGACCTGGCCGGTCTTAGCTTCATATACACCACATCCAGACATTGCGACTTACAACAGCAGCAGGAATGCGTGCACTTTATAGAGATTTCGTAAAATGTACTGGCATCTTATACAATACATAATGGAAACATTGACAGTCCAGCCTGCTCGGGCTGCTTGGGCTGCACAACCTCAATTGGCTACTATAGGTATTAAACTCCAAACACTGAACACCACTACAGGAAAGATTCCCACCAGCCAGGAGCAAATCCTGTTCTGGATAGCACAGAAGACAGCTCAGCTTGAAGCAGTTTTTATTCATATGAACCCACTGGAAAAACAGAGAATATTACCAATTTGCTTGCCAATGGGGATGGCTCGCCCGATAGAAGATTGTTTGACTTGGGTTACAATCTTCACTGCTGTATACACCAAAACTCATGGTACCCCTTCAATTGCAGTTATACCAGGTATACAGAAACAAATACAGAATGAGGACGGGGCAGAGCCTGCCCTAGATCTGGGGATGAAACTGATGGGCAGTTTTGCCCAGGTATCTACATTATGTTAAGTGACATAAAAGGGGAGGCAGCAGCGGTGGCCATACATCAACACCTGAGGGAATTCACTCCTGCACAGCAGGAGCGAGAATTACCTAAGATTATCGAAGATTTATATGCTTTGCTTGGTGGTGATAATCTGGGAGCCAGACTTGGGAAACCAATAGTTAAGAGAAATTCTCAAAAGGATAACTCTAAGCAAGCACAGGATTTTCAAAGAAGAAGTGTGATGATAAACCACAAAATAAACAAAACAAAACACAGTCACAGGGTAGGTCTCCTCAACAGGAACACACTGAGAGAAAATACAATTTGAGAAACTGACAATATTAGGAAACCTGGCAGGTATCAGGATACTGATACACTTTCCTCTCGTTCCTTTCAGGAGACATACGAAAAGTTTTCGGAGGGAGACGGACGGTCAGAACAAAGATCGAAAGAGCGAGTCAAGCCGAGAAAGGGAGACACATCGCACTTTGGACAACATCATTAAACAGGAAGACAAACAAAAGATTTCTAAACCTCAATTTAAAAAAGAAGAAGGTATCCGGGTTTAGAATTAGAAATGCCTTGGCTACTGAGGACTCTGCTTCTGAAAGGGGAATGGGCAGTGATGATGCTAGGCAGCGCGGCAGAAGTCGCAACAGTTTTCCGGAACCTGATGGACAATCTGGGGGCAGTAGCGCTTAGTGAGCTTATCACAGTGGAAACACCTGATACAATGATAAGTGTCTCACATCCTCTAAAAAAAAATGCTCCAATTGGAGGGAGACATACCAAGGCGAGTGAATGGTCTCCTTTGGGAGAAATTGACATATGGTTATGACATTCTTTTGGCCGAAGAATTTTGTCCACCTGATTTCATAGTGGATTGCCTAATGGGGGAAGAAGTTATTTTACCTGCTTTCTCCCACCTCGTACCAGAATCAGTTAAAAAGTCATATATGCAGGAGTGGCCATTAGCGCTAGCTCCTGCACTTTATCGCAATCATGTCGGGTGGGATGTTGAGTCATCTCATCACGAAATCCCATTAAAATCGGTTTGTCAACCATAGAGACAATACCCAAAAAAACATGAAGCAAAGAAACAAGTCAGGGAGATCGTAGGCCAACTTCAATACCAGGATGTGATAGAGAATTGCACCTCACCAAAGAGTAATCTTTTGTTTCCCGTAATGAAACCCAATAATTCATTTCATCTGGTCTTAGACTACAATCATTTAAAAGCTTCCACACTTACATTTGTAGTACAAAATGCACATAGTGCTGCACTGATGAATAACATAGTGCAGAAAGAATTACGAAACAACACTAGACATCTCAAATTTTCTGCCAAAATATAGTCCCTGGGAGCAGATATTTGTCAGCATTGTCAGAGCTAGGTACTCAATGCCAATTTTGACAATCACCACAGGGGTTTAAGATTAGCCCTGGGCTGTTTTCAGCCAGAGTAACAGAGTCACTTCAAAATTTTGATGAGGAGGCATAGTCCTATGTAGATGACATCTACCTGACAGACGATGAATTAATTGAACACTTGTCTAGGGTGAACCGCATAATTCTTGGGTTCCCTCACCATGGATACAAATTTAATTCCAAAAAATAGAAAACTGCCTACCCCAGTGTCCTATTCTTAGGGTACAAGTTGTCAAATGAAGGCAAAAATCTGGCAGCTATGCTCTGCTCAAATGTTCGACAACTCTGAAAAGACTAAAATCCATTTTAGGATTTTTGAATTTTGGCAGAACATACATTTTGGATTACCCAGAAAGGGTAAAACCTTTCTACAACTTAATTAGACCTGATTTTTCATTACATCATTGGGTACAGGAACATACAGATATACTATGTTCCGCACCAGCTGACATGATAGCTTCTAAGCATTTACATACACGTGTTAACACAACTAACCTGGTGATCCGCATAGTCGCTTTACCAACTGGATTCACATATATCACTTTCAATGAAAGCGATACAGTCCCTATTGTATACAAATCACATTTGTACACAAATGCTGAAATGCGTTTTGCACCAACTGAATAAATATTCACAGCGGCACTGGCTGCTGTAGTGAGAGAGAGAACACTGGTAAAGTGGAAACGCATTAATAATATGACTCTGGTACAGACCCTGGAGGCCGTTACATAAGCAAGCATCCCAAATGGTAAACCATTGCATCCATGATGGATTCAATGGGCTAACTCTCTCACTGCAACAGATGTCGATTACAGATTTGACTCTTCATTACAAGCACAAGCATTCTTGCAGTGCGAACAAGAATATCCTCTGCCGAATGAAATTATACCTCTAGATCAATATAAATCCATCATTTATACCGATAGTTGTGGCCAGCTAGCTGTGGGAGTGAAACAGCAATATTCTGTGGCAATTGTAAAATGGCACATGCAGGATGGAAAGTTTTGTTCTAAGAAGACACAAACTCAGTCCCTAGCAGACTGTATGGTGCAGCTAGCGAAACAAAATGCTCTGATACTGGATACGGATCGTTAATTCCCCACACTAATTGTGTGTGCTTTGTTTTACTGTGTTCAGTCCTATACCGAATATTTACATTATTGGGACCAGAATGGATTTAGAGATTCTAAAGGTTGCACAGTAAAGCACAATCTGCTTTGGGAACAAGTGGCAAAGCTGAAAGAAGGCCTGCCATGGGCTTGTTATTCATTCTACGTTTCATCAACCTGTTGGCGTTCACGTTGAAAGGAATTCAATGGCAGCTGAAGCCACCAAGGCAACAGTTTGTACTGTCAATGCCAGGTGCAACAGAACAGCCCTGCCAAAAAAGGTTTTCCACTCAGGTACTCCTACAAGTTGGATGCACAAAACTTTTCATGCGCTCAGATTCCAGGAGTGGAGGATAGAGTTATTCCAAACACTGATCACAGATCAGTGCTAATACTAGCTGTAGATGAAGGACTGGGGTCTGCTCATGCAGGGATTAATGCTACTGTTTCATTACTAAAGCATCGCTATTGGTGGCCAGGTCTATCAAAATAGACCATGGACTTTGCCCTTAAATGCGACATCTGCCAGCAGATGACAGGCTCCACCATAGCACGTCAAGCACAGACGCCTCTATTGATCTCAGACAAGCCTTTGGCTTGTGTTTAATTGGACCACTGTGGCCCCTTACGAACAGATGGGTCTTACAAGTATATATTGGTGTCAGAGGATTCATGCTCCATATTCCTGTGGGTTTGGCCACAGCCTTCGGCTGACGCTCGAACTGTTGTTAAGGATTTGCTAGTCTTTATTGGGACATATGCAATTGTCACACGACATTCCAACCAGGGTCAAGCGTTTAGCTCTCGAGCTTACAAAGAGGCCATGGGAAGTTTGGGTGTGGCCTTGTGGTACTCCTCCCCATACCACCCAGAGGGAAATTCAGTCATTGAGAGGAAAAACCATTACTTAAAGCAAACCTTATAGCAAGGGTATTAGGCTCGGGTGGCAGTTGGCCCAATCACCATATGGGGTACAGAGGGCACTTAGCAACATGCCAAGAAAATCCCTAGGGGGTCGTACACCTTATGAACTCCTTTTGGTGTGAGACTGTAGGTACCAGACCTCGATAGTGTCAGCACAGTGGTGACTGAAATACCATTTGACATCAATGAACATTTGGCTTTACAGGAACTCAATGAATTCTGAGCTTTACAAAGCAACGTCCAAGTAAAATGCACCGCCATTGGGGAAGTGAAGGTCGTCCCGGCGAGACCTGCTTGGGTCCTGAAGATTTGGGACCCGGTCAGAGAAAATATAGTGGACAAGAAAAAAGTTGGTCCATTAACAGAGCGCCTGTACCTGTCCTGCTGTTGAAGGTACCAGACTGTACTTCCTCTGCCTCTTGCAGGCCACCGTGACAAAAGGTTTGGCTCAATTGATCTGATCAAACCACACTAGGTGGCCAAATCTCAACAGTTGGCCATGTGGGCTCCTGGGTAGCTGCTGGCTCCTCTTGCTACCATGCAGGAAGTTCAGATGGAAGCTTTAATAATGACTGAAGACTCCACTCTCCAAATAGCAATGAAATGATACTTCTCCATGTTGAAACAGCCACAATTGTACAATCAACAAATACAGAAATTTCAATTAGAAAGAATGACGACGTCTATGTGAACATGCCACAGATCGAGTCATCTACCAGTTCTACAAAATCTACTGAGCTTCCAAGAACAAACTGGACAGCGTCTGGGTAGTTTGTGCATTATGACGATTTCTCATTGGATCCAAGGGAACATGAACTGCCAACTCCGCCTCTCCCGTTTAAGCTACGAATGTATACTGTTAGAAATGGGATTTCTGGCTGGCTAAGCCTTGCACTGAAGCCAGGCAGAAACCACCACTCTAGTCAGGCCAAGGAAGTTACACGCCAAAGATAACCCCTGCTCACCCCCTTGGTAGCTTGGCACGAGCAGTCGGGCTTATCCCGGAGGCAATGTGTAAAGCGTTTGCGCACGCACACAGCAACAACACCCTAGGCCCACCACAAAAGGAACTCCACACAAGGATATATATATAAAATAGCCTTTGTATTATAATAAACACATTAGATCATAATCACATAATTTACACTGTGCCAACTGGCGCTGGGCAGAATTTTACAGGGGACTATTTACACAAGACAGGGCCACATGGACCACTGTCAGAATTAGCACAAATCACCCATTGTAAATGTAGAACATATACCAACTGTAACACAAATTATAACAGTAGAGCACAACCAGTAACTACTGCGCAATAATGACCTCAGCATTATCACAATAGAATCAGGTATAAAACCTATCCTGTATACATCACAGGGGCATAAACACATTATGCAATCTCTCACCAGTCTAACGCATTATACCCTACCTCCTAAGTATAATTACACTGGGGCGTACATCACACAGGGAAGTATAATCTCCCTAACATCAACCTAAACAGGTAAAACAACCTCCTATGCAGAAACCATATCTAGAGGTATAAAACACAGGGTGCGCAAAACATACTACACACGGTACATTTCCTAACACCCAAAGCATTAAAACAACCTCCTATGCCGAAACCATATCTAGAGGTATAAAACACAGGGTGCGCAAAACATACTACACACGGTACATTTCCTAACACCCAAAGCATTAAAACACAATAGTACTTCAAACACATTAGGGTCCAGGTTGCGCCAGAACCTAAACGTAGCAGCTGCCCACTACTTGCTGGGCAGCTGGGGACAAGAACAGGGCCTAAACGCTGCAGCTGGCACTAAGTGCTGCGCAGCTGTGGAAGTTAAATATGAGGCATGGGCTCTCAATGGCCCTTGAATAATATGCCAAAACGTTGGAGCCACCTAGGCACTAAAAACAAACATTTGCCCAAGTACTGTGGAGCCACACGGGGTTCTGACGAGCTCTGGCACCAACTGTGCCCTGAGTCCCCCTCTGGGACTCTTTACAACAAATTGCGCCAATGTTGCAGCTGCCGCTAACTGGCGGTGCAGCTGATGTAGAAATGGGCAATGGCACTACTGGGCCCTCGTGAGCCCCACCTTGGGACTCTGAAGTACTGCTTACACCCACGGTGTAGCTCCACTCGGGGACTCTAAAACAACAATTGTGGCCCCAAGTTGCAGCGGCCCGCTCTGCTGCGTGCCGCTGAAGGACATCGGCACTGCCACCACTGTGCCTTGTGGGCACTCAAAATGCACCCGGTCTGCCCCCCACTCACCGGGACACTCCACGCACTGCTCCTGGGCTCCCTTCTGTGCCGGCAATCCCGGCAGGCCTGCTTTCACTTCTGGCAGGTGGGGGAAGTTTTTAAGAGCAGCAGATGGAGCCCGCGAGGCTCCAGTCGTCTGGTGCAGCCGGCCCGTTCGGGACTCGGCTGCTTCCTGGTTCCGGCCTCGCCCCCAAGCAGGCAGTCCCGGGCAGTCCCGCCTACCTTCCTGTTCGCCTCTTCTGGATCCCGGGCCGCGGTGGTGACTTCCAGGCAGCAATGCGGGGTGGGCTCCCGCTCAGTAAGTAAAAAAAAAAGCTAATGCGGGGTGGGCACTCGCTCCGAGGATATAAAAGCGGCACGAATGCAGGGTGGGCTCCCGCTCGTTAAAGGTGCAATAAGCGGGGTGAGCACCCGCTAGCGCATACAAAATGCGGGGTGGGCACCCGCCTTAAGATAACAACAATCCCTCAGCAGAGAAACCAGACATGGGGTCACAGCCCCTTCTTATACAAACATTTCCTTTGTCCCTAACTGTAGGGCATGGGGAGAACCAGTTACAACTGGTTCTGGAGCACTTTGTTTTGCTCAACCCCTCTCCCTATTCACAGGACAGGCTAGGGACATCAGCCGCACCACAGGAGGTGGAGCCAGCATTGTGTAGGGAAGGCACAGTCCTATTCAGGTCCCAGGTGCACTCCTCCCTCCCATCTACATGCAGATCTCTCCATTCACCACCGGGCAGACTCACCCTGGCTCCTGGAATTCCCCAGTCCTCTCAGCTCCTGTCAATAACAAGCCAGACAGGCAATTCACATCACACAGCACACAGGCATGCCAACTTCTAGAAGTGGCACTTCTCCACCAGTCACCATAAATCTGCACACACCATTGCGCAGCATTTATTCTCACGAGTTCGCACATACCAAACTCGCCCCTGCACTCCTCTCACATCAGGAACTACCATGGACACACATATCCCCCATGCATTCCTATGGGAGGGCAGGCCAGTCTCACTACATGTAACACAGAGCGCACGCACTTTACACTGGGACACAGTGCTAAAGTGCCTAGAGGCCTAAAACTACTAACACTACGTAGGGACCAAGGCTAAGATAAATGCAAAACGTTTAGGGGTGAACCTGCTAAAAGGGCCAGGTGCAACACGACCCCCTTCCAGCCAAAACGCAGGGTAGACCAATCATTACCTTGATGGGCTTCCCTGCTTTCAGGCGAGAAAACATGGACGTGGGCCCGCACGGCAGGGACACCCTCCGGTTCCATGCCCCTCTGAACCTACGTGGTTCCTTCTGAAAAAGCTCTCTGGACTAACTGGGCTACCCCACTGGTATTCCCTAGCTGTCCGCGGCCAGGACCAGGCTCCAGGCCACCCAGATGCCACTGGTCCTTGCCCATCCACAGAGTGGGGGGTAGTAACCCCTGGCAAATAGTAACCATTCTCCACTCTTCCCCTCATCAGGGCAGTTCTAAACTGCCACTGATCCTCCAGCCTAGGGTCTGTACCCTCAAGCCTTCCAAAAGTTACGGGCGAGACTCTCATCCCCCTGCCTCTTCTTCTAGGGTTCCGTCCTCTCTTCCTCTGAGTGGCACTTTCACAACACAATTCTCCTACCTGTTCAGGACCTCTTTCCAAGAACTGGTCTCCCAACCTAGGGTTTAACCCCTCAGGTTGCACCGGGGTCAGAGGCGAATACTCCCTCCCTCTGCACCCCCTTCCAGAGTCTGGCACCCTCCCAACTGGAGTGGTGCCCCTATCAGCTACATCGGTCAGGACACTGCTTACAGTTGTCCTTCCCTCCAGGTCAGGAAACACCTGAACCTGGCCTCCCAACCCAGGGACGGTACCCTTTGGTTGGACAATTGCCTGGTGAACCAGGACTTCCTGGGGAGTACCTATACCCCCCTCTTTAGGGTTACACATAGCTAATGTGTCATGTGACAGTCTGCCTGGCGCAGAGCTCATGACCTCCTGTCCCTCTGACAGTGCGTGAAGATGCCCCAGGACAGACGTGGTGTCACCATGGTCACTCCATGGGAACTCAGCCCTCCCGGCCGGTCCCTGGCCCACTGGCTCTTCCACTGGGGAACACAGCCCCATGTCACCACTCTCTCTGGACTTCTGTACCCTCCCAACTGGAGTGGCACGGCCAGACTCCAGAACTGATGGAGGCCTGCTTACAGGCACTCCCAGCTCACCCAACACGGGGAGACTTCCCTCCACGGATGGTCCACCCAGACATACTAGGCTCCCTACCTGGTGTTCCCTCACGGAACCATCCAGTCCTTGAGACCGAGGTTGGGGCACATCGGGACACGACCCAGTCTCACTCCCACTCCTGCAAGATAGGAGAAGAGGCCCTATAACCTCGTTACCATCAGGGGACCTAGCTGGGCTACTCTGCCCTACTTCCACCACACGGGACTGGAAGATACCTGGGCCACCACATTTGGGACCACTCACCAATGCCTCTTCAGAACCTCGGGCCTCCACCCAGAGGTCGGCTTCCCTTGCAAGCTCCCTGGGATCAGAGGACTCACACTCTAACAGGTGTTGGTGCAACCCCGAAAAACAATGACTGAGCATGCGCTCTTTGATAACCAAATGGGCCAGCCCGTCATAATCAAAATCATCTACTGTGCTAACCATCACCCAATCGTTCAGCGCATGATCACATTCATCCACAAAGTCCCTCCAAGACTGGTGAGACAGTTTCTTACTGCCCCTGAACTTCAACCTATACTCCTCTTCTTGGGAACAGGGAACGGGACTTTCTGCACTGGACTCTATTTCGCTGCCACCACTGGATCCCACCCTTACTGGTGAATCCAGAAAACCACAACTGCGCTCAGGGGATAATCTACCCTCCAGAGCTAATTTCTCCCTGGTGAAAGCCCTCTCAGCCTCCGCCATCCTCTCCTGCGCTAGGACCCTTTCGGTCCCTAGCTTTTGCTCTTCAAGACCCAACGCCTTGAGACTCAACTCTTGAGCTAATAACGCCTTTTTCTCCTCTAAGGCTAACTTCCTATGCTCCAACTCCAATTTCTGAGCTTCCATATGCTCATAGCACTCCTTCTGGAGTTTCTCTAAAGCCAGCTGATGCTCCCTTTCTTCCCTCCTATCTACCCACTCCTCTGGGGACAGTGAAAGGGATGGGGCGCGGCCAACGACACTGGACCCAGCAAGGGACTCCCTATCCATTGGGTCTTCACTATCTACTGGCGTCCCTGTCCTGTCACTTTCTTCCTCCTCTTCAGACTCCTCAGGGCTCCCCTCAGACCCACCACCCTCTTGGCGTGTGGCCCAGGCCCTCTCCTCCCCACTGCGTTCACGTTCCCATTCATCCTTTTGCCATTGGATCAGGTTTTCCCTAAGTTTTGACTGGGAGTCTGACACACTCACTGCTATGTCTCTCTCCTCACAAAACTCAACCAACTCCCCCATACTGTATCTAAACAGACCACAGAAATTAAAAGCAGACTCCATTTTGGCAGGACGCTCAGGGACACGTGCAACACTAGAGACCTAGGTGTCTGAGCTGAAGCAAAAGTACACAATTCAAAAAATGACACTTGTAGAAGAAAAAAAAAAGAAAATATTTAAAATAAAACTCAGAACAATAATCCCAAAACACGTGATTATCTAAATGCAGAGTTTTGTAGTGCAGCCAGTTGTCGCTGTGGTACTGTGCAAATGCAAGTCCTAATCCCACCGCTGATCACCAATGTTAGAAATGGGATTTCTGGCTGGCTAAGGCTTGCACCGAAGCCAGGCAGAAACCACCACTCTAGTCAGGGCAAGGAAGTTACACGCCAAAGATAACCCCTGGTCACCCCCTTGGTAGCTTGGCACGAGCAGTCGGGCTTATCCCGGAGGCAATGTGTAAAGCGTTTGCGCACGCACACAGCAACAACACCCTAGGCCCACCACAAAAGGAACTCCACACAAGGATATATATAAAAGTAGCCTTTGTATAATAAACACATTAGATCATAATCACATAATTTACACTGTGCCAACTGGCACTGGGCAGAATTTTACAGGGGACTATTTACACAAGACAGGGCCACATGGACCACTGTCAGAATTAGCACAAATCACCCATTGTAAATGTAGAACATATACCAACTGTAACACAAATTATAACTGTAGAGCACAACCAGTAACTACTGGCACAATAATGGCCTCAGCATTATCACAATAGAATCAGGTATAAAACCTATCCTGTATACATCACAGGGGCATAAACACATTATGCAATCTCTCACCAGTCTAACGCATTAGACCCTACCTCCTAAGTATAATTACACTGGGGCGTACATCACACAGGGAAGCATAATCTACCTAACATCAACCTAAACAGGTAAAACAACCTCCTATGCAGGAACCATATCTAGAGGTATAAAACACAGGGTGAGCGAAACATACTACACACGGTACATTTCCTAACACCCAAAGCATTAAAACAACCTCCTATGCAGAAACCATATCTAGAGGTATAAAACACAGGGTGCGCAAAACATACTACACACGGTACATTTTCTAACACCCAAAGCATTAAAACACAATAGTACTTCAATCACATTAGGGTCCAGGTTGCGACAGAACCTAAACGTAGCAGCTGCCCACTACTTGCTGGGCAGCTGGGGACAAGAACAGGGCCTAAACGCTGCAGCTGGCACTAAGTGCTGCGCAGCTGTGGAAGTTAAATATTAGGCATGGGCTCTCAATGGCCCTTGAACAATATGCCAAAACGTTGGAGCCACCTAGGCTCTAAAAACAAACATGTCCCCAAGTACTGTGGAGCCACACGGGGCTCTGATGAGCTCTGGCACCAACTGTGCCCTGAGTCCCCCTCTGGGACTCTTTACAACAAATTGCGCCAATGTTGCAGCTGCCGCTAACTGGCGGTGCAGCTGATGTAGAAATGGGCAATGGCATGCCCCCAGGTGTTGCAGCTGCCTACGTGCTCACAGAGCAGCTGAAGACGGCCCGGGCACCACTCGGGGACTCTAAAACAACAATTGCGGCCCCAAGTTGCAGTGGCCCGCTCTCCTGCGGGGCCGCTGAAGGACACCGGCACTGCCACCACTGTGCCTTGTGGGCACTCAAAATGCACCCGGTCTGCCCCCCACTCACCGGAACACTCCACGCACTGCTCCTGGTCGCCCTTTTTCGCCGGCGATCACGGCAGGCCTGCTTTCACTTCTGGCAGGTGGGGGAAGTTTTTAAGAGCGGCAGATGGAGCCCGCGAGGCTCCAGTCGTCTGGTGCAGCCGGCCCGCTCGGGACTCGGCTGCTTCCTGGTTCCGGCCCCGCCCCCAAGCAGGCAGTCCCGCCTACCTTCCTGTTCGCCTCTTCTGGATCCCGGGCCGCGGTGGCAATTTCCAGGCAGCAATGCGGGGTGGGCTCCCGCTGAGTAAGTAAAAAAAAAAGCTAATGCGGGGTGGGCACCCGCTCCGAGGATATAAAAGCGGCACGAATGCGGGGTGGGCTCCCGCTCGTAAAAGGTGCAATAAGCGGGGTGAGCACCCGCTAGCGAATACAAAATGCGGGGTGGGCACCGCCTTAAGATAACAACAATCCCTCAAGGCGGCAATAACGCGGGGTGGGCACCCGCCTTAAGATAAAAACAATCCCTCAAGGCGGCAATAAAGCGGTATGGGCACTCGCTTCCCCTGGCAGCTCAGAGGAATCCCCACATAGGGATTCCCTCAATAATCACTGCAGCAGCGCGCTGCACACTGCCAGCTCCTCCTTAGGTCAATTTTAGAATACAGCGTTCTTCTCTATCAGCAAGGCACTTCTCCCCAAAATAAAGGCAAGTAAAACGCTCTTCCAGGCGCTAGGTTCAGGGGGCACAAGGCTGGGCTCAGGCAGGCCAGCCCACAGGTCCCTGCAGCAGGGAGGCAGTCCCTTGTGGCGGTTCCTCCTGGAGCCCAGCAACAACATCCCCCAGCGTCAGGACAAGCACAGCAGAGAACCCAGAACATGGGGTCACAGCCCCATCTTATACACACATTTCCTTTGTCCCCAACTGTAGGGCATGGGGAGAAGCAGTTACAACTGGTTCTGGAGCACTTTGTTTTGCTCAACCCCTCTCCCTATTCACAGGACAGGCTAGGGACATCAGCCGCACCACAGGAGGTGGAGCCAGCATTGTGTAGGGAAGGCACAGTCCTATTCCGGTCCCAGGTGCACTCCTCCCTCCCATCTACATGCAGATCTCTCCATTCACCACCGGGCAGACTCACCCTGGCTCCTGGAATTCCCCAGTCCTCTCAGCTCCTGTCAATCACAAGCCAGACAGGCAATTCACATCACACAGCACACAGACATGCCAACTTCTAGAAGTGGCACTTCTCCACCAGTTACCATAAATCTGCGCACACCATTGCGCAGCATTTATTCTCACGAGTTCGCACATACCAAACTCGCCCCTGCACTCCTCTCACATCAGGAACTACCATGGACACACATATCCCCCATGCATTCCTATGGGAGGGCTGGCCAGTCTCACTACATGTAACACAGAGCGCACGCACTTTACACTAGGACACAGTGCTAAAGTGCCTAGAGGCCTAAAACTACTAACAATACATAGGGACCAAGGCTAAGATAAATGCAAAAAGTTTAGGGGTGAACCTGCTAAAAGGGCCAGGTCCAACATATACTCTCTATCACTGGCTGAAAAAGACATACGTATGGGCCGATTACAATGTTGTTCAGAAACTGTTCCAAACAAATCGCTCTCGGAATCATTTCCAAACGAATCGGGTTCTGCGAGTCTGAACGACCGATTACCGTGCTTCCCAACAACGCTCGTTTGGACTCACATTGACTTTAATGGGAGCCTGTGTTCCGAACGAGAACGCAGGTTACCACTGAAAAAAGGAGTGGTTGGGAAAAACCTTGCACCCTAAAGGGTGCCAGCCAAATTACGCATGGTTGGAAAGAGGGGTCCCATGGGTATCCACATGGGCCCAACCGGATGGCTCCGGGTGAAGGGGGGCCCTCAATGGGCCCTCAAAGACAGATTCTGACAGCCATTTAGTGTGAGGCAGACCGAATTGGAACGGCTGTCCGAATCGGTCATTGTAATCGCTCGTTCACAAACCGTGTCCATAGAGCTGTACGATTCAGCTCCAAAATACTTTGGCTATCTGAATGCCTTTCGGAACCGTTTCAGACTGCCCGAATGATTTCCGGGCATGGTAATCGGTCGTTAGGAAATGGGTATGATTTGTTAAGAAACAAGGGTTCCGAATCGGATTCTGCAATACCGAATCCAATTCGGAGCCTTTCCGAATGAAATCGTAATCAGCCCCTTTGTTGTTCCCTGGATACGTGAGAACTCTCCCGGTGCCAGACCTCAAACTATCCTGAAATGTCCTGTACACGCCGCTGCTGCAGACCAAAGATGACAACAACCGAGTAATAAGATCCTCAGGCACCTCGGACCGTCTTTACTGAGTGGAGATTGGCGGTGGTTCTGCCCGGATGCGGAGTGGCGCTACTGCGGGCTAGTTACGTGGCCCCCTGGTGAAGACTGAGGCCTCGCTCTGAATCACTGAGGGCGCCGCACAAACTATTTGCCCCTGCGTTAACTGCTGCTGCGCTCCGGAGCCTTGGGAGGATCGGAGCGTCACGCTGAGTCCTGACGATGAGTCAGCTCTGTCGTGCTCCCCCGCTAGACTGCTACAGAGGCTTGGACACGGCAGGGGGAAACGTTGCCACGGTGACGAGGAAGGATTACCAAGAATTAAGGTGAGCCGGGACGAGATCGTTGCGCTACTGTGCCCTGGACCGCATTGCAAAGACTTGGGCTCGCTCCTGAGCCCTCGTGGGGAGTGGCAATCGTTGGCGAGAGACAGGGGCCTAGGAGAAGCACACAGCGCCACAAACCAGGGACCTGGAGGGAGGTGAGAGGAGCCGGGGGCAGGGACGAGGACAGCGGCACAGAAAGGACACTCTTCCCCCCAGCACGATGCCGGGGAGGGGGGGACAGGCCCGATTCAATCAAAACCACCGGAGTGGGCTGCCTGACCTTAAAATGTAACCAGGCTCATAAACAACCTCATAAGAAATAAGTCACTCGCAAGAAGGAGAACTTAAAAAAAATAAAACTTAAAACAGAAGATATCCTAGTCCAGGGCGGTTCCACCAATGAAAGAGCTGAGTGAAGGCCTGACACGAGGAGAGTATTGAGCTGTGCCCATTGCCTGACCCTAAAATGGCCGCCACTGGGGACAGCTGACACATGGAGCTATCTCTTGTTTTAAACCCTAGAGCAGCAGTTCACCGGGTCAAAGAAGGATCATACCTGATCCGAATATGGTGTCAGACCCCCCACCAAAGGCAGGTTGCGGCCCTCCCAACGGGCAAGGCGGGAACGCCTTGGGGCAACCTAACCTGGCCACAGGGCCGCGGGAGGACGGCAGTCACCAGCCAGCCAGACTAAGACCCAAAAGCAGCAGCACACCGGATCCAGGAAGGAATATGCCTGACCCAAAAATGGCGGCCTACCCCCCGCCGAATGCACGACCGAATATGGGGATCAGCTAAGTGCCCTCTGTGAACTTTGATATTCAACTCACTACCCATTCTCAGCAGCAGATAATGCAAGAAAAAAGTGAACATGTGCCTCCCCCACAAACTAAATTTTACATGAACTCCTAAGCGCAAAGAGACTGATCAACGTGGCGAATTTCCAGTGGAGCTGCTTAATCAGCTATAGAGGAGTTCGGCACTGGGTCCCCCCTTGGCTGTCACCTGCTCAGCCGGACTTTGGACATAGTTCTCCTCATCTCTACCCCTAACATTGAATCTGTGAAGTTGCCACCAACCGTTGAGACCTTGCACTCTGGCCGATGCCCGGTGGAGCTAACTTGATAGCTATAGAGGAGATGGGCTGTGGACTTCCCGCTTGACCGTCACCTACCCAGCCGGACTTTGGGCAGACTCTCCTTCATCTCTATACCGTATCTCCCTCTTACCCTTTTACCATACTCTCCTACCCTTCTACGCTCCGTTATCTCGTCTTCTATGCTCTTTAAATGTTTTCTTGCAACAGATGTAACTTGTAACTGATGTAACTTTGTAACAATGTGGATCCTCATGTAAAGCGCTCTGATACCTCTGGGTCTAGCCAGCGCTATATAAAACTCAAATAAATCAATAAATAAATACATCTCTGGATTACAATTTGATTATTTTTCCTGGTTCTCTGGATTGGTTTAGTGACTGTCTTTTTCCTACTTCTGAATGGACGTTATCTCCTAGAACGCTCCACAGTATATCTTGTGAATTTGGTTCTTAAACCACATGCATCATCACACCGTGAATTAAGGGATAAGTCCCTGGTGAACAGCACAGCAGTTCCAGTCCCTAAAGGAATTGTTTTGTATGATGTGTATGATCCTACTGAATTATTGCATTGCAAATTCATTGTGTGTTGAAAATTTCCTTAAATTACATTTTCACCTCTAGTACTTTCTCTGATGATTGGGACAATGAAACATAATTTGCTTGCAGATCTAAAGCAATCAGCTGCATTTTCTAACGAAGAATTGCATGATGCTACAAGTAATTATGGAGACATGTTCTGTTAACAATATTATGGTCACCATTTTTTACACAAAGCTAATATCCCACACAATGTTCTTAATTACACACAATGGTAACACTTCCCAACACTGCAGAAAGGTAGTTCAAAAACATTTGCTCATAAGTTTGCTTATTTTTCAGGTTTTAAAACAGCAGACCCAGCTTCAAATTATTATAGGCTTGCACCTAAACCTGCAAAGAAAAATATGCCAAAACCAAGCTGATACACTATGCTTCCTTTATTTCCCAACTGTCTATACAAGGTTTCGACTTATGGAAACACACCATAGACAGGTCAGGGAACAAAGGCCTTATTTAGAGCATGCCTCATACCACATCAAATTATTTTCCTGAACAAAACAGTGCAACAAACTTCATTTCTTGGTATGGCAAAAATGAAGGATTTGAACACACCTCGTATTCCCTCATTCTCACGTTTCGAGAATTGACAACACTTAACACACTCCGGTGAGTATACACTAGATACTATGATATGTAATGGTTCTGTTAATTCATCAGATCCCAATTGGAAGGGATGGTTGGTTTGGCTGATAGACACAAATAGTTGTCAGTCTAGATTCCTGGGTAACACTGAAAGGTTTAAGATCAATAGGCTTGATAAGCGATACACACAAACAGAACATTAGGTGGTGGGAATGTCATATAGTGTTGGGGAGTTATGTCTACATTGGCTAAAATCCTCAACACTTTCCCAGGTGAAGCAACACTTGTCCCTTCTTTCTGATGACATGGATCTCAGGGATTTTCTATTAGGTCCAATGTCAAAGCGCTTTTTGTACTGAATATACAACGAGCTGCGAAAGATTTCCCAACAGGGAGGTTCTGAGAGATTGCGCGAGATCGACAGGGTTAATTTAGCAAAACGCTTTGGCTGAGGTTGACAACAGTATAACCACATTATCATTCGGAATTCATTCACTAGGCAACATAGTGTCTTCTGCAATAGACATAATACAGCTAGACATGTCTATTTTACAGCTTAGACAATCACAATTATGGTCAATTGTAATACTGAGCTGGACCTTACAAACGTTACATTCTGGTCACTTGCCATGGGGTTACATCAACAATACAATCTAACGGAAAGACCGATAGTAATCGCATGCAGAGATGTGAAATATACCACGTTACATATTGAAAAATTAGACCAATTACCTTTCACCGTGACTGAAACACCATCCACTGACTGGATAATCCATGGTAACATCACCATACCGGTCACGACTTTCCAATTCCAATATTGTCTCCAATACCCACAGGTAGGTATAAAGCGCTGGGACAGGATATGTGCACAAGTAGTAGGAATTATCGTTCAGGTTTAGATGCAAGAATGGGGACACAGAGGTTTTTCTTACTGGCTTCGAGTATGAAGATGCTTTAAGCAGATTCTACAATTGCAAGGACATTTCTCTCCACAGGGTATGCAATCCTTCAGTGGCAAACTTCTCTTGTTATCTGAAAGATTCTCCAGTGCTGTGATTCATCCTGAGTTCAGGGTGCTCTCGAATGGGAGCTATTTGATGCTAAATGATTAAGGTTGCTGCAGAATGGAACCGGACATCGCTTATCTAGTGACGGTTCATTCCATAGTAACTTGTTGTACACAAGGACTGTTTCCACCTGCCCGGGAGGGCAGTTACGGAGGCAGCACTATGGCCTTTGATAAATGGTTCCAACATACAGTTTGATTCTCTGAGCAAACTGAAAACCATGCTTTTTCAAAAGGATGCAGCCTTAGCTTCTGCCAGAGAGATGTTTGATCTCCAGGTTGCAAGGTACTCATCGGAGGTACAGACACTACTCCACACTAAATTCCCACTGCATTTCGGGGGAACTGGTCCATTGTATCTTTAACATGTCTGCTATGAAAGGAATAGTGCACTTATTAAATGTGTCGACTCTGGTCTTGTAGCCTCCTCTCATGCAATTTTTATACCATCTTTCATACACTCAGTGTTGCATTTTGGGGGTCTCCTGCTTGTCTTGCTACTTGTGACGGGAATCCTGCTTTTATTTGATCTGCTCCGCAATGGACGTTCTAGTTCAGCTCAGAATTGAGACAGCCCTGCTGGTGCTGTGTTCCCGTAAGTGCATGGTACACTGCTTCGGCACACCTCGGCTTCAAGAACTGAACAAGCATTGGTTCTTATCCTTCAGGTCTGTCTGGCTTGACTGCATACAACCTGTCTTGTGCTGTCTGCTTTGAAGCCACAAATGCGTCCTGGATATATGCCTTGTGTGAGAAGGTGGCCTGCTATATGCTGTCCACTAGTTCTAGTGGGCACCTTGTATCAGTCCAAACAACCCCTTATGGTGAATGGTTTGAAGACAACCTTATATGAAAGCTATCCTAGTGGTAGCTATGGAGAGCAGCCTTCCGGCTAAGTCTTAAAGGAATGTAAAGCAGCTTGTTTTACCAGTCTATAATCTCTTGAATGATCAAATGAAAGGACAACCACACCAGGTATATATTTAAAATATATGTATTTAGGTTAACACACACCCCTCTAGTCTCTTTATGAGACTGGAGTTTGAAGTACTTAAGTTACAAGTGATCAAGCATCAGTAAAAGCACAAATACACGTTTGGGCCCTAGAAGCGTACCAAACCATATACCAAAAAAGTGGTATAAGAACCACGACTGGAACAGGCACTAGTCCTATTGCCTCTAGAATCGCTGGAACCCCAAGGGACCACCCAAGGTAGTGACACAGGGGACCCACGGGAGCTGTATGCAGTGTGAAAACACAACCGCGGGTTCCTATTATCTTCTATGGGCAATGTCGCGGTTGGAAATTTAAAGATTAGGGACACTTCTAATCGAGTCTGGACCAAACCCTTTTCGACTTAAGAAGTTCTACGGCTAGCACCCACTAGAGCACCGGAAGTACTCGAGTTACCTCACCCAGGGAAGCCGGGTGCATAGGTGTCTTTTGGAATCGGGTCGCGTCGTCGATTTCAATGGAAGCCTGCAAAGAACTGCTGCTGCCGGGAAGAGAAGAAGTGCCCGAAGAGATCCAAGCCTGGATCTAGGATGTAAGGAACCTGAAAGCAGAGGGGACAGAGTCTGGGTCACTAGCCAGTGACCGAGGGCAGGCTGTACCTATGCCCACAGATGTCGGGTGCTTCAGGTGAGTTGATGGGTGTCTTGACTCTTCAGCCACGAGGCCCAGGAGGCATCAACAAAGTCCACGAGCCGGATTCGAGCTGTCCCACACAGTCTGTCGAGTGCTGCGGTGTCGGCGACCAGAATGGACCCAACAAGCCTTGGCAACGGCAAGTCACTGGAATTCAGAGAAAGGACTGCGGTGCAGACCAGCAAGGTCTGGGAGACTCACCCAGTGAGGGTAAGCCAGGGAACATCTGGAGCAATCAGGTAAGCCCAATCAGAAAAGGAGTTGCCTTCGTGGGGACCTGCTAGCCAACAGGCTAGTGATCGCGAAGGAACCTCGAGCGGTCGCACTTGAAGCTGGCCCACGGATCACTCGTGGAGTGGAGGCCATCAATCTTTGGTGCAGGAGGTGCTGAAGGCTGGGGCTACTCGAAGCCCAAAGCACAACTTCGAGGAGGACTAGGAAGTTAGTGTTGCTGCAAAAGTTCATGGTGTCCAGTGGTCACTGTTCCACGTCACCCACGATAGACACGGGCCTTACCTTTGCTGTGGACTCAGGGTAGCCTCAGGGAAGTCTGGAAACCACCTCTGGGGATGCAGAGACTTCGGCATCCGGGGGAGCTTCAGAATTGCAGACCGGTCAGTTGCTTCTTTGGTGCCTGCCAAGCAGGGGAGTCACTCCTTGACCCCAAGGGACATTTATTCAGTCTTCTAGTCAGGATAGAACATCAAAGGTCCAGGATGTACATTGCAGAGTTTTGTCCAGGGTAATTTAAAATGCTAGGGACTGGATTCCTATATTTATACTAAGTTTAGGGGATGGACTAACTCTAAGGCCCCACCTCTGAGTGGGCTTGGAAAGAGGGGTGGTTACACCCATTTCCTTTGTCCAGTTTCACGCCAGAGCAGGGGCAGGTAGCCCCTGCAACCGGTTTGAACTGGAGTATGCCCCCAGTGCAGGACTTCAAACACCAGAGAGTGCTCCCGCCCAGCCCCAATACACATCAGCCTGTCTGGGGAGGTGGGCACACCTCCCCTCGATAGGAAAGCTATTGTCCAGGCCTCCCCTGCCAGAGTTTCGGTCAGCAGCAGGAGGCCAGACCCGTGTCTGTGGCAGAGGCATCCATTTTGTGATGCCAGGGCTCAGGAAAGTCCTACTGGGTTTAGCCAGTGTGAACATGTCTATCCCTCTAGAAGGGTGGAATGCTACCTCCGCCGCCAGAACTGGCGGGGGGGGGTAGTATTCCAAAGCGGTTGACACCAAACACGACATGTTTTGATGCAGCCATTCCAAAGTTAGCATTTACCGCAAGGTTATAATGCATTTAAGAGTATATGGTATGGATGTATCACAGAACAGCCATAAGGAAGTATTTCCGAATGCTGCAGAGGGGCTCAGCTCATGCTTGGGCACCCTCTCACATAAAACCAAGCACTCTGCCCTCAGGATTGCCAAGGCCTGCTATAGGAGTGGCTTATAGGTTTATATGTGTCTGTATAAGGTAGTGATATCGGTAGCCTATACCACTGTAAGGGGTGCAAGCACACCCTTACCCAGGCTGCAGTAGCAGACCTGTGGTGCCATTTTGGAGTGCTTCCCAGGGGTGGCATAATACATGCTGCAGCCCCTGGTAGGCCTCTGAGGTACCTATGCCCTAGGTACATAGTATACCATATACTAGGGGCTTATAAGGCACTCCAGAATCCAATTAGAAATGTACCTAATGTACATGGAAACCATTTTACAAAGAAATCAGATAGACTGGGGCCCTGAATAGCAGGATCCCAGTCCAACTAAGTCATAAACCAGCAAAACACCAGGAAAAAAGTGGGGGCAACCATATAGTTAGATTACACCTTCCTACATAACCCCCGCCCCCCCAGCAAACGAAAGGAGAAAAAGCTAACCTTGGCCAGTTGAGCCTTTATTGACTAAGTGTCCATATAAGGAAGCACCTGCACTAGCATGGTTGCCCCCCTGTTTTATGGTCCACTAAGCTATTCCTCAACCTAAGGGCATTAGAGGATCTCCACCATGGTGAATTACTACCTGTGGTGTGTTTTGGCAAAGTAGAAGGCTGGTGAGGTGAGTAGAGAAGTGAGGCCCTAATTAAGTTGGCCTCCGCTTCCTCAGGTCACTTGTCACCATATATGCCTCTCTTTCCATGACTGAGTTGAACTTTGCTCTAAGGGTCAACCTTTGGCTGCCTACAGCTGGGGGTTGGGTCCCTTTGGGTGAAACACTGGAGGGGCTGGGCAGTTTTGGAACCTTTGGGTCCCATGCTTGCCCTTGCCTAACAGAGTCCAGCTGGGGGAGATCTCTACACAGTGGTAATGGGGATCCCTCAGTGTGTTGAGGAATTTTCACCTGGCTAGGGCTACTAGCCTGGGAGCCCCTAATCTGCTGATGGGGGTTTCCTCTGGACAGGAGGCCCTGTGGGGTCCACTGACCTTCCTGACCTCTGCAGCCCTGGGCTGACTGAGGCAGGGTAGAGAGGGGCAGGTTACCTGCTCCAGACTGGGTACCACCTTGGAAGGCTCCACTGCCATCAGGGGTGTTGCCAGGCCAAGCCTGACTACCTCTGGGACAGTTCCTTCACAAGGGGTAGGATCAGTTCCCTGAGGAGGCTGACCCTTACCTACTGTCTGGGGGGAACAAGACTCATCTTCAACCCTTGTGCTCTCTTGTGGAGGAGAGTGGGCCATTATTTCAGGCTCCATCACTCCAAACATTTTCTGGCTTTGGGCTGTGGCCATTACAGCCCCACTAACTCTTTCAGGGATGACCAGCATTCTTGGATGAGTTTGGTGTTCAACTTCAGCCCATGCTGAAATTTCCAGATCATTGCCCGTCAGGCAATCTACAGGCAAGTTTGGGGACACTGCCACTCTTTTTGGGCCTGTGACCCCTCCCCAGCTGAGATTGACTATGGCCATGGGGTGATCTGTTCTGACACCATCAATGTTGGTCACCTGGTATTTAAACCCAGGTAAAAGCTGCTGAGGGGGGACTAGTTTCCCTGTCACCGTGGTGACATTAGCCCCTGTGTCCCTGAATGCCACGGCTTTCTGACCATTAACCAGTGGCTCCAATCTGTACCTGCCCAATGCATTGGGACCTATGGTAAAAGTGGCAAATCCCATGCCACCATCAGAGTCAGAGGAGTCAGACCCTTCCTAAATTGGGGCCTATCTCTGTTCCACTTGCAAAAGCACCTAACTTTTTGGTGCAATACTACCACCTTGGGGATTACTACTAGTAGTACCAGGAGGAATGGTAGTATTTGTTGGAGGAACATTTTCTTTATTGCCAATCCTGGGGCAACTGGGATCAGTTTTCCAGTGCCCAGGCTTTTTACAGGCAATATGGTTTCTTTTCAGGAGAGGAAGGAGTTTGGGACCCACCCCTAGAAGAGGACTTTTGGGGCCATGTAGTGGACTTATCCTTAGATTTATCCCCACCTTTCTCTTGGGGCTTGGTAGAATCATTCTTCTGGTCACCCCCCGGATTCTTAGGCCTTACCCTGGTTCTGACCCATTTGTCTGCCTTCTTTCCCAATTCTTGGGGAGAGGTCAGATCAGAGTCCACCAGGTACTGGTGTAAAAGCTGGTTTTAACAATTATTAAGGATCTGCTCCCTCATAATCAAATTGTACAATCCTTGGAAGTCATGCACTTTGCTGCCATGTATCCAACCTTCCAGAGCCTTAGCAGAACAATCAACAAAGTCTACCCAGTCTTGAGTCTGAGCTTTTTGGGTGTCTCTGAACTTCAACCTATACTGTTCAGTGGTTAGGCCAAACCCATCAATCGGAGCACTCTTCAAGACCTTGTAATTGTCAGCATCCTCTTCTCTAACAGTGAGGAGCTTATCTCTACCTTTGTCTGGAAAGGAGAGCCATAAGATTGCTGCCCACTGACTTTGAGGGACCCTTTGTACTTTACAGGCTCTCTCCAATGCAGTTATCCATGTGTGGATGTCATCCCCACTCTGGTAGGGTGGGGCAATCTTACTTAGGTTTCTATAGTCATAAGACCTCTCCCTATCTCTAGGGAAATTGCCTGCCACCAAGGGACTCTAGTCTAGTCCCTTTTTACTAGCTCTGTAGAGCTCCTGGGCTTCCCTATCTAAGGCCATCTGCTGCTTTCTGAGGTTGAACTTGTCTTGCTCATACTTCAGCAGCCTCTCTCTCCTCTCCTGGGAGGTTTCCCTCCCTCTGTGAGAAGAAACAGAGGTTCCAATAGAGGAGCTAGACTGGATAGAAACCCCCAGACAGAGATCTATCACTTTTAGCCCTCCTGTCAGGCCTACCAGGAGGAATAAAGGAAGCAGCATTATTGTCATCCTCTCCATCCTCATCTTGGTGGTCTGTGTTCACCAGAGTCTGGTCACTGTCACCAGTCTGGTCAGCATTAGAGTTAGGGTCAGGAGAATTTCCACCCCCGGACCCACCCTCAGGTACTGCCCCACCCACACTGTCTACATCATCAGGCCCACTAGGACCTGTGATATCATCCAGTTTCAGTATCTTTATGAGATGCTGGGTGGATGTACTTTTGCCTGTCTTCAGCTTCTTAATGGTACATAAGGACCTAAGCTGTGCAAAGGAGAGAGCCTCATATTTATAGGGAAGGAGCTCACTGGTTCCTGTTAGGGACCCACTGGTTCCTGGCTGGTTAGACATTACTAATGTGGTGTGGTGTATTGCACTACCTACACTAGTGTGGCCTACTAAACTCTCTTGAGTTGTAGAAAGGGTGTGCTATCCCTTAACACACAACTCTAATTTCAGTAGAAATTACTGTAGCTAAACTTGATATTATATGTACCTCAGGTACCTTTAGCGGTTTTCAGTTGATCAATTCAATTGAGATTATCTGGTAAAACAATAGCAAGCTGGAATCCCACACGCAGCACACCAATGTGAGAAGGTGGCCTGATATATGCTGTCCACTAGTTCTAGTGGGCACCTTGTATCAGTCCAAACAACCCCTTATGGCGAATGGTTTAAAGACAACCTTATATGAAAGCTATCCTAGTGGTAGCTATGGAGAGCAGCCTTCAGGCTAAGTCTTGAAGGAATGTAAAGCAGCTTGTTTTACCAGTCTATAATCTCTTGAATGATCAAATGAAAGGACAACCACACCAGGTATATATTTAAAATATATGTATTTAGGTTAACACACTCCCCTCTAGTCTCTTTATGAGACTGGAGTTCGAAGTACTTAAGTTACAAGTGATCAAGCGCCAGTAAAAGCACAAATACACGTTTGGGCCCTAGGGGCGTACCAAATCATATACCAAAAAAGTGATATAAGAACGACTGGAACAGGCACTAGGCCTTTTGCCTCTAGAATCGCTGGGTTCCTATTATCTTCTATGGGCAATGTCGCGGTTGGAAATTTAAAGATTAGGGACACTTCTAATCTAACCTTTTTGAACTGAAGAAGTTCTAGGGCTAGCAACCACGAGAGCATCGGAGTACTCGAGTTACCTCACCTAATGAAGCCGGGTGCATAGGTGTCTTTTGGTGTCGGGTCGCGTCATCGATTTCAATGGAAGCCTGCAAAGAACTGCTGCTGCCGGGAGGAGAAGAAGTGTCCGAAGAGATCCAAGCCTGGATCTAGGATGTAAGGAACCTGAAAGCAGAGGGGACAGAGTATGGGTCACTAGCCAGTGACCGAGGGCAGGATGGACCAATGCCCACAGATGTCAGGTGCTTCAGGTGAGTTGATGGGTGTCTTGACTCTTCAGCCACAAGGTCCAGGAGGCGTCAACAAAGTCCACGAGCCGGATTCGAGCTGTCCCACAAAGTTTGTCGAGTGCTGCGGTATCAGCGACCAGAATGGACCCAACAAGCCTTGGCAACGGCAAGTCACTGGAATTCAGAGAAAGGACTGCGGTGCAGACCAGCAAGGTCTGGGGGACTCACCCAGCGAGGGTAAGTCATGGCACGTCTGGAGCAACCAGGTAAGCCCAATCAGAAAAGGAGTCACCTTCATGTGGACCTGCTAGCCAACGGGCTATTGATCGCAAAGTAGCCTCGAGCAGTCGCACTTGAAGCTGGCCCACGGGTCACTCGTGGAGTGGAGGCCAACAATCTTCGGTGCAGTAGGTGCTCAAGGCTGGGGCTACTCGGAGCCCAAAGCACAACTTCGAGAAGGACCAGGAAGTTAGTGTTGCTGCAAAAGTTCATGGCGTCCAGGGGTCACGGTTCCACATCACCCACGATAGCCACGGGCCTCAGCTTTGTTGTGATCTCAGGGTAGCCTCGGGGAAGTCTAGAAATCTACCTCTGGGGATGCAGAGACTTCGGCATCCGGCAGGAGCTTCAGAATTGCAGACCGGTCAGTTGCTTCTTTGGTGCCTGCCAAGCAAGGGAGTCACTCCTTGAGATTTCTTCAGTCTTCTAGTCAGGATAGAACGTCGAAGGTCCAGGATGTACGTTGCAGAGTTTCGTCCAGGGTAATTTAAAATCCTAGGGACTGGATTCCTATACTTATACTAAGTTTATGGGATGGACTAAGGCCCCGCCTTTGGGTGGGCTTGGAAAGAGGGGTGGTTACACCCATTTCCTTTGTCCAGTTTCGCGCCAGAGCAGAGGCAGGTATCCCCTGCAACCGGTTTGAACTGGAGTATGCACAGGGACACCAAGTGTGCCCGCAGTGCAGGACTTCAAAGACCAGAGAGTGCTCCCGCCCAGCCCCAATACACATCAGCCTGTCTGGTGAGGTGGAGACACCTCCCCTTGACAGGAAACCTATTGTCCAGGCCTCCCCTGCCGGATTTTCGGTCAGCAGCAGGAGGCCAGACCCGTGTCTGTGGCAGAGGCATACATTTTGTGATGCCAGGGCTAAGGAAAGTCCTACAGGGTTTAGCCAGTGTGAACATGTCTATCCCTCTAGAAGGGTGGAATGCTACCGCCGCCGCCAGAAGTGGTGGGTGTAGTATTCCAAAGCGTTTGACACCAAACACGACATGTTTTGATGCAGCATTTCCAAAGTTAGCATTTACCGCGAGGTTATAATGCACTTAAGAGTATATGGTATGGCTGTATCAATGAACAGCCATAAGGAAGTATTTGCGAATGCTGCAGAGGGGCTCAGCTCATGCTTGGGCACCCTCTCACATAAAACCAAGCACTCTGCCTTCAGGATTGTCAAGGCCTGCCATAGGAGTGGCTTATAGGTTTATATGTGTCTGTATAAGGTAGTGATATCGGTAGCCTATACCACTGTAAGGGGTGTAAGCACACCCTTACCCAGGCTGCAGTAGCAGACCTGTGGTGCCAGTTTGGAGTGCTTCCCAGGGGTGGCATGATACATGCTGCAGCCCCTGGTAGGCCTCTGAGGTACCTATGCCCTAGGTACATAGTATACCATATACTAAGGGCTTATAAGGCACTCCAGAATCCAATTAGAAATGTACATGGAAACCATTTTACAGAGAAAGCAGATAGACTGGGGCCCTGAATAGCAGGATCCCAGTCCAACTAAGTCATAAACCAGCAAAACACCAGGGAAAAAGTGGGGGCAACCATATAATCAGATTCCACCTTCCTACACCTTGGATCAGAATTGGCTGTGCCACCGGACATTGAAATACTGATGGACCCCTCAAAGGCTTATACGTATTGTTGTGCCCAGCGTATTCCATTGATGATAAATGCATTCTTAGAGCCACCTTCGGATGCTTCAGCACATAGTGATATGAACAGCGGCTCTGCTGAAGTACTTATGGAATACAAAGCATCTCTCAGCGGCTGCTGTGGGAACTGGATGGAATTACCTTTGCACCTTAAACATGCTATGAGGTGCGCCTCTGGGATCCTAATCTGCGGTTGCGGACAACAGAAATGTTGCGTCTACCCCTTGAAACACATAAACAATTGGCTTTTCCATGTGAAAAAATTTAGACTATTTTTTAAACAAAATTGACCAGAACAACTTTAGCTTTCGTTTTCTATGCACCATGATTTTCGGAGTGCCTGGTAACTCAAAAGGTATAATGACTTAAAGGCTATTAAATAAATATTTTAAAGGGAAGCCAACTTTTAGATTCTTTTAAGAGTAGTTTTTTTTAAACGTCTTTTATATGGTGTGCTGGCTTTTTAGATAGATTTTAGATATCGACCCTTAGTATGAGGATTAGGCCCACGTAGCGAAGCAGCTTATTTCTTACATTGTCCTAACAATAACAGCTGTGACCTTTTGCACATATTTGCGTGCATGAAAATTTTGGATTAGTTTCCCTGAAACATGACTTATTTACACATCTAGCTTTGCACAACATTATCACAATTCCCTGAATATCATGTATAAGGTCTCTTTTCATACTGTGTACAAATGTCATCTCTATCTTCATCCACGGGGAGACAGGGCTATCTACTTATCCATAACATCACTAATGTATACGCACATATTGAGGCTGCTTTCTATTATGAAAAATTAGCATCCCGATAAATTGGTGGAGGAGGCACTTCAGCCGACACCGAGGGTCCCTGCATGCTGAGACTTCACCACGCAGTGGTCTGACATCTTGTGAGGGGTGTCCAGTTGGTGACCAAGACGGGTCCTTCATTTTCTCCCACAAGTAATGGGGGTTCGATCGTCTCTTGGGGGCATTATAGGCTTTACACCTACACACACTCTAGGTATACTTGGAGTAGGATTTGCATCATAGGAGTACGCTTGATTACTTACTTGTTTTATTTGCCTGCATGTATACACTGTCTTAGCACCATGGTAGAACCATATCTACTATATACGCTTTGGTGCTTGTAATCACGTTTATCTGCTTTGGTCTATTAATCATTGCAGCACACGTATGTATAAAAGAATAATGTTGGTTCAATAAACTTATTGAAAAAGTCCCACAGTGTAATCTCTGTATACTTCTCTGAGAATAAGTGAGCATGTGTGACTGAGAGTAAGGTTCTGTACTGTTTCCACGATCCCTGAGGGGTCACGGTTGTCATGTTCAGTGGTTGCCAGAAACCATTCTCTCCCTCGTAGGTTAGGGGGCTCACGATGTCATTGTGAGCTAGCTGGTCTATAGCCCAACATATCCTGCGGGGGTATCCAGAATCAGTCTTGGCACCAAGCCCCTAGTTTATGTTGTCCAACAAATGCGCAGATCCTATGGATTGGTAGGAACCACATGACACCTTAGTACATACAAATATATATCGCATTTAAACATAAACCATAATTATTCCACCAAATAAGTCACAAACAACCCAAAAATGTAAACCAAACACAAAATAACCTAAAAAATGAAAAGCAAAACAATATAACCAATAGAACTGTTAAACTAATTAACTAAACATTAAAAAAGGAGCAAAGAAATCACCTAAAACTTACAGCAAACACGCTACACCTACACAAAACTGACGGTATGCCGGCTTCAGCATGGAAATGTTTCAAAATGACAAAGTTGACAAATAGACTAAAACTGTAAGTAAAAACAATTAAGGGCCTCATTACGATGTCGGTGGGAGTTTCCTCCTCCCAACACCGACTCGGAATCGGGACCAACCGACTTGCGGTCAGCGGTTCCTCCTGACCGATTGCGATGTGACCGAACACTGTTCGGTCGGGTTCCCATTGACTCCTATAGGAGCCCGTGCTTCGCCCGACAGCACAGGCTCCTATGGGGAAATGGGGGGTGTGCAAGGTTTTACAGGGGGGGCCGCTTAGGTACCCCATCGGCCCGAACTGGAGGCTGTAGGATAAAGGGGGCCCTGCTAGGGGCCCCAAGAGCCACTTTCCGACAGCCTTTTCATTAAGCCTAGGTTCTACACGGAGCTCCAAGGAGTTGGGCGAATACTCCGTGAAGCTCCCACTAAGACTGCACGCACATGCGCAGTCCTACCATGACTTACGTCTGGCGTAGCGGATTCTGCAGGACCATGGCGAGGGCCTCATTAAGATGGCAGTCGGACCGCCACCGACAGGCCTTCGGTGGCGGTCTGACCACTGACAGCCCTAAAGTTCATCCGCTGGATTCCAATTGTGGTTGTCAGACCCACAGAGGGAAGACCACTGCCTCTGCCAGGATCAGAGATCCCAACGGGGTGGTGGTCAGTGTCATATCGCTGAATGGCGGCGGTTCCGAAGCGGGCACCGCAGTTGGGATTAAGACATCCCTTTCGAACAGCCTTTTCATGGCGGGAAGACTGCCATGAAAAGGCTCCCTGCTTGGGGGTTAGGCTCTGCCAACATATGTGCTTATCCAATCACTCCGCCAATCCCCAAGCACTCATAAATTCACTATACACTCTCCTTGCAGTACTCTAATCATCCAGTCTCTACCCATGTGCTCATAGAATGACCCAGACAAAGTTACATAACCGAGGACTTCCCCACTGCCAGAGGTAACATGGTTGCGTGTGCAGTCAACAGAACACTGTAATGTGGTAGAGACCAGAGCCATCATGCATACATAATGAACACACAGACACAGTTAGATAGCGGAACTGGCTACGGGCACGTGCGTTCGGCCCCTTTTTATTACCAGGGTCACATGTCAATTGGCGTCTGTGCTGGATACATGTGGGGTGAGTGTAAGCCAGCCCTCAGGGAATGGTTGGTGCTGGCAACAACTACAACAGTGATAATCAGATCACACACACAGATTCAATCATAAAGGGACCATGACTTGTGGTGCACTAAGGTAGGGGTATCAGATCTTAAATCACACAGAAAAGATTTTATTGTAAAGGGTCCATGACTTGTGTTGCACTGAGGTAGGGGCACCAGAAATGAGCGGGCTGATGTGAAGAAATTGTTAATGTCCCTTCGGGATATTCCTGCTGCATGAGGTGACACTGTTGCGTCCGGTGTCTCCAGCACAAAAGTCAATCATAAAGGGTCCATGAGTTGTGATGCACATAGTTAGTGGCACCTGAAGAGCTCAGCATGTGCGCAGCCAGCGATGATGGCGTGTTCTTGCAGAACAGGATTGGATTGGATATGTGTGAGACCTGCTGACCTCTGTGTAGGCCGGCGGCAGCAGTCAGCAAGGGCCTACAACCACGTGGTGTTGACTTGTGGTGCACTGAGTTAGTGGCAACAGTGGCGGCCAGCGTGTGCGCAGCCACCGATGATACGTAGTTCGGACGGGCCGCACTGGACTGGAAGGAATGTCTTTTGCCTAATGAATTCTGCGTCAATAAGGCCATGTGGCGGTGACATGTGGTGCACTGAATAAGTGGCATCAGAAGCATTCAGCGTGTGTGCAGCCAGCGATGATGAGTGGTGTGGGCGGGCCACACTGAGAGCAATGTCAGTTGCCTACTGGACTGCGTCATCTGCAATCGCGACTCGATCTGAATTGTGAGTCCTGCTGTCCGCAGTGTAGATGGAAGGCAGTAGTCAGCACAGACATCGAGGAATAATTTTTGTCACTTCCGCTTGACAAAATCTGAGGATATAGAGTACAATTCTCTCTGCAATTAATAAATCAAGACTCAATTCAAATTGCGAGCTCTGCTGACCGCAGTGTAGGCGTATGGAACAAAAGATGAAATATGTATGGAATACTTTGTCAAAATATGTAGATTTCAGGGACGTTATAGTTAGTTGCCTATTGGACTCTGAAATTAATGAATCAAGACTGAATTTGAATTGTGAGCCCAGCTGACCGCAGTGTAGGCCGGAGGTAAGCGGTCAGCAAGGGCCCACAGCCACGTGGTGTTGACTTGAGCTACACAGAGTTAGTGGTACCTGAAGCACTCAGCGTGTGCGCAGCCAGCGATGATGCGTGGTCCGGCCGGGCCGCACTGGGAGCAATGTCTGTTGCCTACTGGTCTGTAAAATGAATGAATCAAGACTGAATTTGAATTGTGAGCCCTGCTGACTGCAGTGTAGGCCGCAGGCAGTGGTCAGCAAGGGCCCACAGCCACATGGCCTTGACTTGAGCTACACAGAGTTAGTGGTAACTGAAGCACTCAGCGTGTGCGCAGCCAGTGATGATGCGTGGTCTGGGCGGGCCGCACTGGATGCAATGTTTGTTGCCTACTGGACTGCGTCATCTGCAATCATGACTTTATCTGAATTGTCAGCCCTGCTAAGCGCAGTGTAGGCCAGAGGCAGCGGACAGGAAGGGCCAACAGCCACGTGGCGTTCACTTGAGCTGCACAGAGTTAGTGGTACCTGAAGAACTCAGCGTGTGTGCAGCCAGCGTTGATGCGTGGTCCGGGCGGGCTGCACTGGGAGCAATGTCTTTTACCTAATTAATTTTGCCTCAATAGGGCCACGTGGTGGTGACTTGCAGTGCACTGAGTTAGTGGCACCTGAAGCACTCAACATGTGCACAGCCTGCGATGATGCGTGGTCCGGGCAGGCACCCAGCCGCCTTTTTTTTTTTAAATAGTAATAATTTTTTGGCCCTGGGGATTTTTGTGGGATCCCCTGAGCAGGTCTAGGGGGTCAGGGTGATTGTACCCTGCCCACTTTTCTTGTTTTTTCATCTTTTTTCTTGTGACTCACATGTGGCTACAACAAAGTCCTAATAAACACAAGGGATTGTTTTAGAGTCACCCTATACCCCCACAGTTGGGACTTATCGCCGAGTTATCGGCAGTTTAACGCAGCAAAAGTGGCGAAAGAATTATTGGTAATGATGATCAGAGTGTCGCACTCCACGGTAAAATGAAGTTAGCTGATCCAGTGATCCAGTAGATGGTGCAATTAGGTAAATCCTCCTGAGTATGAGGATGATTAAACGATGCAAATGCACTTTCTTGACTAAGAGAGTGTCTCCTTCATGCACTCATAGAATGAAGTTCAATGATTAGTCTTGTGGTAATAAATTGGTTGGAGTCAATTTCATATATCTTTCTTAGTGGTTTTTATTGTTTATCCAATTGTAAGGTAAATAATCTTGTAGTAGCAATTCAGTACATACTTCAAATTCAAATTCATTCAAAGAAACAACATTGCCCAATGCATTTCGGGCATAAAAGCCCTTCGTCAGGGGCTAGTGTACTGTGAATCCAAGGAAACAGGGTGTCAGCACAAGAAAAACACACTTATTTTAGTATAACAATACTGAGATATACACAAAATATCTATATACTGTAAATACATTAGTGAAGATGCTGTGTTATTCAAGAATAAACCAATTTCACATATTCTTCATAAGACGTACCAAGGTGAAAATTAAAGAGAACGTGAATCCGTCGGTAATCATAAAAAAGAACAATGTGAGCCAGACAATGAACGTGAACGATCCTTAGAAAATTGCAAAAGAGGTGATCAAATATCAACGTGCTGATGTAACCGCGTGCTGAGTGAATCTCGATTATTGAAATTTAATTGAAGAGGCATGCAACTACGTAAAAATGTCGGCATAAAAGTAAAGAGTTGTCATGCATCCGTAGAGACCCGTAAGGGATCACGTACTTGCCGAAGGTCGTCGAAATGATACGCGATTGTATTGCTCAATACAACCGTTTGATAAATGATCTACGAATAGACAAAAATATATAAGGTAACTTGAGGTTAATGTGTGATTTCGTACTTGAATAAAAGATCGAAAAGGTGCGCGAAAAAGACTTACTTCCAAGTGTACGATGCGAAGCGTCCGTCAGGTATAACCAAGGTGATGTAAATCAGGTGGTTGCAGCTGAACTGAGTTTAAAAGACCTGATTAACCCGGAAGTGATCCGCAAGTGTTGACGCGTTTATATGGAACTACATAGAAAAAAGACTAGTAGTTCTACATAAGTATATCTAAGTCTTGAGTGCCATGGAGTACGCAAAATGAATATCGAAATGGTATTCGAGAAAATTAATATCGCTACCTGTATAAAAAATGATGGCCCAGTGTGACAGAACTGTGATGAGAAAATTATCAAAAACGTGAGCAGGGGTGAATGGAAACAGTACGGCAAAAATGGAAGTACAGCGGCAAGAGTCGCATGTGTAGCCACGAGGTAAAAACAATGTGAAAAAAATGTGCAAAAAGGCGAAGTAACTGAAAATATCAACAGTGTATTTATATATCGGAACCAAACTAGTAACAAGATATATATGGATGTGGTCAAGAGGGAAATGTGAAATTAATTGTATGTTAAGGCGTAAGAGATGTACAAATGGAGTGCATGTGTCAAAGTACAACAGGGGATACCGGAGATATATTTTACAAGAAACAACTTAAATCGCAACGTTCATTGAGTCCGTTCGGACTGATGGAGTCCATTTTGTTGATCCAGTAGACTTCTCTTTGCAGCATGATTTGTGTGTTGTTCTGGCCTTTGAGAATGGGTACTTGTTCCAGAATCAAGAAACGTAATTGACTGATGTTATGATTTTGAAGATGAAAGTGATTGGCGATAGGAAATTTGGCGTTCCGTGTGCGTATGTTACTTTTGTGTTCATTGAGTCTAATACGTATTTTGCGTTCTGGTTTCCCAACATACACCAATCCGCATGGACATTTTAAAAGATAGATGACATTTTGACTGTTGCAGGTGGCAGTTACTTGAAGTTTAATATTGGTGCCTTTGCTGGGATGTTTGATGGTGTTCCCCTTAATGATGGAATTGCAATTGCCGCAATTGAAGCACGGAGTGGTTCCTTTATGGTATGATTTATCGAGGTTCTTTGTGGTCGTGAGAATCTGTTTGAAATTTCTTGACCGTTGATACGCGAATATAGGAGGTGCATCAAAGATGTGTTTAAAATCCGCTTCAGTTTCCAATATGGGCTAATATTTTAATATAGTTTTTTTGATGGTGTAACTTTGAGAGGAATATTTAGATACAAACACACTTCTGTTGTCAATGGTCTTTTTCGGTTTAGTGCTCAACAAGGTCAATCTGGAAATGTTATCGGCTTTCGTACATGCGCTATCCAGAATGTGTTCTGGGTATTTACGTCTTCTGAATTTTTCGATGCATGCATCTCTACTTTCTTTGTATAGTTGTTCAGTGCTGGATATTCTTTTTAATCTCAGTAACTGGGAGTATGGTAGGTGTTCCTTGAGGGACGGCTGAGGAACGCTGTGGAAATGTAAAAGGTTGTTGCGATCTGTAGGTTTGACATGTACCTGGGTGATCAACTTACCGTTGGTATTGGTTATGGTGGTGTCCAAAAAGGAGATGTAGTTATTACTGATATTAGATGTGAAATCAATGTGATCATCAACTTTGCTGAGATCGTCAATGAGTTTTTGAAGTTCTGTAGATGATCCTTGCCATAGTATGAATATATCATCCATATATCTTTTATACAAAAGTAGATGTTGTTTCCATTCATCTTTCTTTAGAATGTGATCCAATTCAAATCTATGCATGTATAAATTTGCATATGTCGATGCAGCACAATTGCCCGTAGAAGTTCCAGAGCATTGTAAATAATAGTTGTTTGACCATTTGAAGTAGCTGTTTTAAAGTATGAAGTGTATCAATTCCATTAAATATTTTTTGAGATCAACGGGTTTGTCACTAGTCAACAAAAAAGATTCAACTGCCTCCATGCCTTTGTTATGTGGAATTGATGTGTATAAAGCTTTCACATCAACTGTGCATAATATGGTTTCAGAATTGGTTTTGTCCCGAATAGTTTCCAGTATGTTAAAAAAATCCGTGGTGTCTCGGATGTAGGTGCTCATGGATTGAACGAGTGGTTGTAAGTGTCTATCCAAGTATCGTCCAATGGGTTCATGTAGAGAGTTAATAGTTGAAACAATGGGTCTGAATGGTGGAATGGTCGCGTGTTTGTGAATCTTAGGTAACATGTAGATGTAAGGTATCGCAGGGTTGATCTTGACTAAATATTTCTTGTCTTCTGCCGTGATAGTACCCGTCTCTACAGCTTTGTTCAGAATGGTCTGTAAAATATTCATGAATTCGTTAGTTGGGTCAAATGTTAGCATCATGTAAGTGTTGTTATCTTGAATGTGATCTTGAACATTTTTTTCATAGAAATCGGAATCCATAATTACCATTGCTCCTCCTTTGTCAGCCTGCTGGAAGGTAATTTGAGTATTTGCTGCAATTTGTTTCAAAGCTTGTTGTTCTTTGTGGGTAATGTTGGTATTCTTGGGTTTTCTCTGATTAGGGATTTTTTTGAGTTCTTTTAGGGTGATGGTTTCAAATGCGTCTAGCACCTTGTGGCTGACTGGAGCCAAAAATGTGCTTTTGTCGCGTAATCCCATGAGGGTGTTTTCTTATAGTCTCTGTGTAGGTTCTATAATATTGTTGAAAAAATGTTTCAATCTGAGAATTCTCATGAATTTGAAGAAACTTATCTCAATTTCCAAAGGATTAGAGTGATAGGTGGGAACAAATGATAAACCCTTTTGTAAAGTTGTCATTTGAAAATCCGAGAGTTTATGCTTAGATATGTTGATTACGAGACTTTCTGGCTGCGTGTTCCTTTCGCCACAGGTTTTTTTACTGTAGATCTTCCTCCTGCTTTGTCTTGTGGCCTTTGGCCTACATCTAAAAAAGACTGTTCTCTGCTTAGGTGAGATGTTGATGGGACTTGATCATCTGAAACAAGAGGGTCAGGTGGTGGTTGTGTAATGTTGGTTGATTGTGGATCTTCTTGTCTTCGTGACGGTCTATTTTTGCTCTGAGAGTCGTCGGAGGATGATGCGTCTGTGTCTGAAAAGCGGCCAGTGTTTGTTCTCTGTTGTCTCCGATTGGCATACACCTCAGCCCAGGTGTATACTTCTCCTAACTTGTAATCTACCGTGTCTCGTTTAAATTTTCTGATTTTCCTGTCATTAATTTCTTTTGTATATTCATCCAGTTGTTTATTGAGGTCCTGTAATGTTGTGTTCCAATCTTCAGCATCTAATCTGATAGAAAGATCTTGTTTGAGTTCTGTGATTTCATTATTGAGATCCTCTAGTAATTTGGATAGTTCTTCCACTATAAGTAAAATTAGATCAAGTGAACATTGTTTAGAATTGCTTCCCATTTTGGTGTGAATCTGATGTTGTTTTTACACAATGTAGATTTAAGAGCGATTCTTAGTCCCCTAGGTATCCACTGGACTTTGTGGAATTTTATAAGAGTGCTAGCGTGTAATCGTCGATTAATTGCTTTTTTGAGACATATAAAAGTTGCTTGATGTTAGTTTGTGTTGATGTAGTATTTGCGCTGATTCCTTCTGGTTCCTCGAAGAGATTGTAAATTCGTTGAGTTTCATCTGCTGTGTATACAAAAGTATCTGCTCTGTGATCTGTGGTTTGTGCAATGTCATCTAGAGACATATTGGGTGCGTACTCTGTGTTACTCAGATTGGATAATAGCTAATGATGATCAGAGTGTCGCACTCCACGGTAAAATGAAGTTAGCTGATCCAGTGATCCAGTAGATGGTGCAATTAGGTAAATCCTCCTGAGTATGAGGATGATTAAACGATGCAAATGCACTTTCTTGACTAAGAGAGTGTCTCCCTCATGCACTCATAGAAGGAAGTTCAATGACCTTCGGCAAGAACGTAATCCCTTACGGGTCTCTACGGATGCATGACAACTCTTTACTTCTATGCCGAAATTTTTACGTAGTTGCATGCCTCTTCAATTAAATTTCAATAATCGAGATTCACTCAGCACGCGGTTACATCAGCACATTGCTATTTGATTACCTCTTTTGCAATTTTCTAAGGATCATTCACGTTCATTGTCCGGCTCACATTGTTCTTTTTTATGATTACCGACGGATTCACGTTCTTTTTAATTTTCACCTTGGCACATCTTATGGAGAATATGTGAAATTGGTTTATTCTTGAATAACACAGCACCTTCACATGTTTATCTTCACTAATGTACTTACAGTATATAGATATTTTGTGTATATCACAGTATTGTTATACTAAAATAAGTGTGTTTTCTTGTTCTAACACCCTGTTTCCTTGGATTCACAGTACACTAGCCCCTGACGACGGACCTTTATGCCCGAAATGCATTTGGCAATGTTGTTTCTTTGAATGAATTTGAATTCGAAGAATGTACAGAATTGCTACTACAAGATTATTTACCTTACAATTGGATAAACAATAAAAAACACTAAGAATGTGTTGTGGTTTTACTTATTTAATTCATTCCTTTTTATATAACCTTGTTCCTGCTTCACTACTTCTTTGCCTGTGCAGCTCGTTGCATTCTATGTTCTATCTGTGACTAGCCTGGCAACAGAATGTGGGCAAAGGAGAGTGGAGGTTGGTGTTGGAGGAGGCGGTTAGCTGGAATAAGGACTGGTGGTTTTATTCTTTTACTAGAATAAATGTTACTGAAACCTACTTGTAGTCCTTCTGAGTTTTATGGACTTTACACTGGCGACGAGTGACCTGCTTGGGGACAGGAATTGATGCCACCAGTTTCCCCATATCGAACCTACAATCAAGATATACTTATTTCATGTCAGCTGAATCTGGATTTTGAACGTTGTGCACAACAAGAATAAATACTTAGAGACATCGGAGCTGTACCTGGCTGTACATTGGTCTTCATCTAAGTTTGGTACTTTACGCGCTCCACAACGAGGAGGCTGTTCATTGTGTCAAGTCAGCACGGTAAAATATGTATGGCGAGAATATTTCGTGGATGTTGACAAGAAGGCTTTGCTGATGGGTGCCGATGTCGAACTGCCCGTATCCAACAACTTTAAGTAAACTTTAACGGCGTTCGCGCTGCCGTACTGTCGTGTGAGAAGACAGATTTTCTGAACGCGCTGCCGTACTGTCGTGAGGGAAGACAGATTTTCGGAACTACTGTGTGCTCATGAGCTAACGTGTGGAGAGACAGATCCTTTGGAGGAAGGATTCAATTTGCGATATAGTTTTTGTTTTTGATGACCTCATCGATGTTGGATTGAACATTTGACAGTCAATATTTGAACGTCAAGATTTGAACGGTAACGGTAACAGCTCCGCGAGCTAGACTCACCTGCTCGTGCGCTGCCCCGTTGCTGTGGAGTCTCGAGAAGCGTGAAGCGAGAGGCGAGCGGCAGCGTTGCTGAGAACCACCCGGCTCACGTTACGCTAGCGTCATGATCAGTTTCATCGTGTTTCAGTGATACACACACTGGATATCTACGGCGTTTGACTACGTTTCGTTTGGGAGGAGAGCTGTTGTGTATCAGTGATATACACACTATTGACACAGAGGGTTTATAGAGAGAGGTTTTTGAAACAATTTTAACCTTACGTTTTAATGCAGATTTTGGACAAAACTATTCCTTATATTTCAATGTATTGAGATTAATGACAACTAGTTTTTTTTGTTGTTTTGTTTATTTGTTTATTTATTTATTTTGTACAGGTGCATGAGTTATTACTCTTTTAGTACTTATTCATGATGACTGCGTCTAGCATGTCGCAACCTCCTCAGTTTTTGAGTGATGTGGGTGACCCCATGTTACCATGGAAAAGATGGAAACCTCTCTTTGATTCGTATTTACTGGCTATTGGGGGAGAAAAGTTCTCAGCAGTGCGAAAGCAAGCTACACTTTTACACAATTTGGGGATTGAGGGTAGACATGTGTATGATAGTCTAGATGAGATTCCCCTGGGACGTGGTGAGGGTGAACCTGAGAATATTTATGACATGACTGTACTTATGCTGGAGAATCATTTTGGTTCCAAGATCAACGTAGTTTTAGAACGCCATAAATTTTTCTCCAGAATTCAAGGGAAGCAGGAGAAAATCACTAGTTATGTGGCGACTTTGAAGACTTTGGCACGTACCTGTGAGTTTGAACAACTCACGGATTCTCTCATCAGAGATCAAATTGTCAGGTGCACGAATGATCCTAAAGTACAACAAAAGCTTCTGGCCAAGAATCCAGATCTTAAGGACACGTTGTCCATTGTAGAGGGTATGGAGAACACAAATATGTGGGTACGAGAGATGAAAGTGGATAAGGGTCCTTGTGTTTCGGCTGATGAGAAGACTGTTAGCGAAATAAAGAAGGAGGAAGTTGTAAAGACTGACGTTAAGGGTGTGATTAAGGAGAATTGTGAGAAAGACAAGAAGTCTCCATATTCAGAACAGCCTAGTTTCAGAAACAGGTCCTCTGAACAATTTGGATTTAGGAGTAACAGAGGAGGTTTTAAATGTTTCAGGTGTGGGAGTGAAAATCATTCACCTAACAGTCCCAATTGTTTCGCGAAGTCTGTGGTGTGCAATAAGTGTGGTAAAAGAGGCCATTATGCACGGGTGTGTCGGAATGGTAGAAGTCAAACAGTGCAGTGTGTGGATCAGGAAAGGAAGTTTGTTTGCAGCATCAGGCATGATGGAGTTGTTGATGGGGACACATTAGACATGCCTGAATGTGAAGTGTTGATTGGGGGTGAGCGATTTTCAGTGTTGGCTGACTCGGGATCACCTTACACGATGGTTGGTGATGCGAACTGGGATGCTGTTATTGGTCTGGAGAAGACTGAATTGTTTCCCCCGGATATTAGTCCTGTTGGATATGGGGGAGTTAAGATTGATGTTTTGGGTTTTGTTGTAAGGAAGATCCAGTTTAAAGACAGGGAGACTTTTGGTAAAGTGTATGTGGCGAAAAGGGGGGACAACCTTTTGGGGTGGAGACACCAAAGAGATATGGGAATCAAATTGGATCCAAATTCCCCAGAGAAAGTTTTACTTGTGTCACCTTCTTCCATGTCAACTGATATATGCTCCCAATTTCCCAGAGTTTTTAGTGATGGGTTGGGGTTGTTGAGAAATTTTGAACATAAGATTATTCTAAAGGACAATGCTCAACCTTTTGTCAGCAAGGTTAGAAGAGTTCCACATATGTTAATGGAACCGTTGGATTTGGAACTTAAGAAGTTGTTGTCGAGTGGTGTGATTGAGGAGATTGAGTGCTCTGAGTGGTTGGCTCCCATTGTTTTGGCACCTAAGGATGGTGGGAAGGGGATCAGGATGTGTGTGGACTTGCGTGGGTTGAACAAGCACATTTGGGTGGACAGACAACCTTTACCCAATATTTCCCAAACACTTGCTTTGATTAAAGACGCTAAATGGTTTAGTGTGATGGATCTTTCTTCTGCTTACCATCAAGTTCTTTTGCATCCTGATTCTAGGCATTTGACTTCTTTTGTCACGCCTTTAGGAGCTTTCAGGTTTGTCCGAATGCCCTTTGGGTTGGCCTCTGCTGCGGCTTGTTTTCAGAGGGTGATGAATAAGGTGCTGGCTGGGTTGCAGAAGGTTCTAGTTTTTCAGGATGACATATTGATTTATGGTAAGGATGTGTGTGACCATGATGAGGTGCTTTGGAAAGTTTTGGAAAGGTTGCAAGAAGCTGGTTTGGTTATAAAAAAAGAAAAGTGTAAGTTCCGTGTGTCGTCTGTGGATTATCTGGGGCACACCATTTCTTCTGATGGTATTAGTCCTAAGCTCAATTTGGTTGAAAGCATAGTTAAAGCCCCTGTTCCAGTCAGTAAGGATCAAGTTCGTTCATTCTTGGGTTTAGCCGAGTTTTGCTCCAAGTTCATACCTAATTTTGCAGGGGTTTCATTTCCTTTAAGGGAGTTGTTGAGGAAGGGTGTACAATTTTCATGGTCGGTTGAGTGTTCTTTTGCTTTTGACTCCATCAAAAAGACAATAAGTCTTATGCCCACTCTGGGACATTTTGATTCTAGGAAAAAGACAATCTTGTCTACAGATGCGAGCACGCTTGGTTTGGGGGCGGTACTTTCACAAGTTGTTGAGGGTGAGTTGAAGATTGTTGCTTTTGCGTCTCGTTCTCTTAAGGGTGCTGAGGAACGATATTCAGTAATTGAGCGGGAAGCGTTAGCGGTATTTTGGGCTGTACATCATTTCAAGTTTTATCTTTGGGGGTTACCGGTGACAGTTAGGTCTGATCACCGTCCCTTATGTCAAATTTTTGCTTGCAGGGATGTTGAAAATGTTTCTCCTAGGATCAAGCGTTGGGTTGAGGGACTTTCTGATTTTAATTTCATTGTTGAGTATGTTCCAGGTTCTATGAAGGTTGTTGCGGACTGTCTGTCTAGGTTGCCTATTGATCAGTCTGGTGCTGAAGTTGATGGGTCTTTGGTTGGATGGGTGCAGGAAAGTGCTGTTAATCAAGAGGAATGGTCTTTGATCTCTCATGATGATACAGATTTGGAGTTACTTAAGAGGTTCACGATTAAGGGTTGGCCAGCGGTGGAAGACATTCCGGAGCAATTGAAGAAGTTTATTAATGTTAAGGAGGAATTATGTGTTTTTGATGACAAATTGTTAAGGGGTAACCGTGTGGTGCCTCCTTGTGAACTTAGGAGTAAGTTAATCAATTTGGCTCATGAAGGGCACTTGGGCAGGAATTTAACAAAAGCTAGAGTCCGCGAATGTTATTGGTGGCCAACAATGGACAAACAGGTGGAGGAGGTAGTTAAAGACTGTTGGGAGTGTGCTAATAATGAAAAGAGCAAGAGTAGTCGTACTGCACCGCTTTCACCTGTTGAGATTCCGACTGTACCTTGGACCAAATTGGGTTTAGATATTGCTGGTCCTTTTGAGTCCTTCGCGCACAATGAGCGGTATGTGTTACTGTTGGTGGATTACACCTCCAAGTGGGTAGTTACCAAATGTGTACCAACAGTAAATACTAGAACTGTTATTGAGTTTTTGACTGAGGAATTTTCAAGAGAGGGTATACCTAAACAGCTTGTCACAGACAATGGTGTTCAGTTTGTCTCCTTTGAGATGAATACATTTTTGAAGGAATTATCTATTGTACATTTTAAGACAGCTCTATATTCTCCGCAATCCAATGGGCTGGCGGAGAGGATGAATAGGATTGTGAAGTCGTGCGCTCAAAGAGCTTTGCAGAGTAGATCTTCGTTGAAAGAAATGCTTAGGAAAACATGGTGGGCTCACCGCAACACTCCAAATTGTTTAACTTTGGTCTCACCTTTCTCTGTTTTGAGAGGGAGGAAACCTCGTGATAAATTGAATCCGGCTTGGTTGTTTTTGAATGTTGAGGGTGTGCAGTTGGATGAGGATGCAGTGTGGAGGCAGAAGTGTCACCAGGAAAAATATAAGAGCAGGTTTGATTCTAAGAACTCTGCTGTTCTTAGACAATGGAGTGTGGGTGATGAAGTTTTGGTCAAAAGATCTGGGCTTCTGAGGAAGGGTCTTTCACGTTTTATGGGCCCATTCATTATCAAGGAAGTGAGGAAAAATGTTGTGGTATTGGATTCTGGGGAGGTTTGGAGCATGTCTCGTCTGGTTAAGTGGGTGCCAGGTTCTGAAGGTACGTCTGATGTGTCTACTCATGATTCTGCCTTGACTCATCACGATTGTACTCCGATGGCTATGCATCATTCTGGCAACCACCGTAGGATGAGATTTACGCCATCTTGGCATAAAGATTATGTAATGTCTTGAGGTTAACTTGACAAGGGGACTATGAGATGTCTGGTTTGCAAATGTTTTGTTTTGCTTTATATAAGTTGCCTTGTAAATTGAAGTTTCAATATTGTGGGGAGGGAGATGTGTTGTGGTTTTACTTATTTAATTCATTCCTTTTTATATAACCTTGTTCCTGCTTCACTACTTCTTTGCCTGTGCAGCTCGTTGCATTCTATGTTCTATCTGTGACTAGCCTGGCAACAGAATGTGGGCAAAGGAGAGTGGAGGTTGGTGTTGGAGGAGGCGGTTAGCTGGAATAAGGACTGGTGGTTTTATTCTTTTACTAGAATAAATGTTACTGAAACCTACTTGTAGTCCTTCTGAGTTTTATGGACTTTACAGAAAGATATATGAAATTTACTCCAACCAATTTATTACCACAAGACTAATCATTGAACTTCATTCTATGAGTGCATGAGGGGGACACTCTCTTAGTCAAGAAAGTGCATTTGCATCGAAAGAATTATTGGCCCAATCTCAAGTTGGTGCACAATGCCACATTGCCCACAGTCTGACGGTACCAACACAGCGGACAATACACATCGTTACGCAGACAAAGCTGCTGGCTGTGCTGCACCTGTTGGCCTCTGGTATCTTCCAACTAAAAACTGCGAGAGTCGGAGGAGTCTCACAGCCAGCCCTAATAAACTTCCTCACATGTCTTGGATGCATGTCTACAAAAGCAACTTAGGGCCCCTGCATCCGCACCACCCGCTCGTCCCAATTCATAGTATTCCTGCACAACCAACCCCAACCCCAGCCGTTGCTTGACGCCTCTGTGCTCCAGATCCAAGATTGTAGTCACTGAAATGGGTGTGCGCCAGGTCATGAAGTTTAGTAGTCAACAGTAGTGGAAAACAGTACTTTATTAGAAAAACATAAATTAACAACACAAAACATCAAACAACGAGTGACATTGCCAACGGGGAACATCAACTTGTGGATCGAAATACATGTAGATCGTCCTGGAAATCCCAAAAGTCTGTATTCAGAAACCTGTTGGATAAATGAAGATAATGGTCAAGCGTTAGTATGGTCACAAACGTAATAATGTATTGCACTTGGACAAACCGGAATGCTTACAGGTATGATCAATCCTGCACAAAATGACCGTAACGGAAGCTTGTGTGGTCGTATCCTTCGTAGCAAAGAAAAAGGAACATTACAACCACACGAACTCTGTTACAGTCTCATTATGCCGGATTTATCACACTTGTAAGCATCAGGGTTCGTTTCAGCTTGATACACATGCATGTTCACTTCACCTAAACAGCACAGAAACAACTGGAGACCAAGCAAGGGAACCACGCCATAGCAGCCTTCCTGCACGTGTTGGGGGCAACTGACTGCACACATGTACTATTTGTGCCCCCTGCCGACACTGCACCCAATCACCACAACAGAAACCACACACATTCCAACAATGTGCAGGCAAAACTGGACCACCGGGGCCTGTACACTAATGTTGTCGCAAACTTCTCAGGCAGTGTGCATGATTCTTACATCTTTTGCAAGGATCCCAGCCCTGGTCCCCAGACCAGTCCGCACCCAGCGATGACTGCCCGTCCCTACACACCCAAACCTCGATGCTCACCTGCCCCCACCAGCGTGTCTCCAAGAGGGCCCACCACGTGCCGAAGCAACCTCCTCAGCCGTCGCTGGATTCTGCAGCACAGACACCCAGCGCATCCTGCTGCACCGCGCCGAGGAGTCACTTCTGTACAGCCAGCTGCCTTTGGCGTACACGCGGTCCAGCCAAGCTCACAATTCAAATCGGCTCTTGATTGCCAGGATAGCGTATCGAGGCCACATATCATTGCAGACTGCACACATGCTCAGCTCTGGTGGTACTAACTCAGTGCAGCTCAATTCATAGCTACGTGGCGGGAGGCCCGTGTCGGCTAAAATGCCTCGACTGCCACCATCTCTGTGCACCTCAACTCATTGCGACGTTGCGGAAGGCTTGTGCCAGTCAAAGTGCCTCGGCTGCCACCAACATAATAAGCACACGGATACACCCAGATAGAGAGTGAAAATGGCAGCGAGCACGTGCTCCCGGCCCTTTTTATTGGCAGGGTCACATGTCCTGTGACGCCTGTGCTGCATGGGTGTGGTGTGGGTGTAAAGCAGCCATGAGGGAGTGGCTGTGGCATGCAGATAACTAGACCTGTCCTCAGCAGATCACTACAGGGAAGACCTGGGACATGTAGAGTTGTAGTTCCCTCCCTGTAAGCGTAAGCGGAGTAGGCTGGCTGAAACGCGTATCCTTCACGACTTTACCAATATGGCGGTTTGAATCTGCACACCAAGCAACATAGGTACACGATGGGTACACCACGCCACTTTTTCTCAATTTTTTTTTTAATATATATTAATATTTAGGAAAACAGAAGACATTATATTATTTTAATAACAAAAAACAAATACAAAAACTATTTTTGGGATATTAAAATTACAAAATATCAGAAAAAAAATTCATAATTACTGAAAAATCATAGCTTTAAAGAACATTATAATTCGAAATTAGCCATTATAAAACCATTGAAATTCACTGAAAAAAACATAGATTTCAGGCACGTTATAGTTAGAAATTAGCATTTAAAAAACCTTTGAAATTCAATGAAAAAAACATAGGTTTCAGGCACGTTATAGTTAGAAATTAGCATTTAAAAAACCTGAGAAATTCACTGAAAAAACGACAGGTTTCAGGGACATTATAGTTAGCTGGACATTTCACTTGTACAAAACCAGAGAAATTCCCTCGTTATAGTTAGTTCAGCTAACTATGACTCGCGCCCCCGCAATGCACTGCTGAAGACGTCACATATTACATCATTCATGACATGGTCAGTGACATCACTGATGACATCACTGATGACATCTCAAATGACATCACTGATTACATCATCCACGTGAAAATCTGATCCACCTCCTTACACTCTAATATAACCTTTGATACACCCACTGTAAAATACAGACTACCATTTTTGAAACCATCGAGACACCATCACCAGTTAGTACATACGCACTCACTGATTCCGAGGTCTCCAACTCATTCACCCATACAATCACTCATACATGCAGTCACTCATCAATAGAACACTATCATATGCACTCATAAACCTATACAGACACTTACACACCACCACTCATCCGGAGTTACTCTCACACCAAGTCAGTCATGCAAATAATCAATCACACTTCCATTTACTGATCTATACAGTTATACACACACCACATCACTTATTCAAACAGAAACAAATGCATACTTACTCTCTTCTTCAATCACTGATACAAGTACACACTCATCCATACAGCTACTCTCACAAGCACTGACTCTCACGTATAGTCATTTATATACTTCAACTTTCACATACACTGTCTTTTACATATGTAGTTACTTGGAGAGGTACCATTGAGACATCCATTCACTCACCAACACACCCATACACACACTTACCCACCCATACAGCTGTTTCCACATGCACACTTGAACCCATACACACAGTGAATCAACCACTCAAACATCTTTGCACAGACTCACCCACCTCCCACCCACCCACACATACACCCAGACACTCATACAAATACTTAGGCAACCAATCGATAACCCATATAGACACTCATGTAGCTACTGACCAACCCATGCAGCAGCTTATAGAACAACAGACAGACTGATAGAGACATTCATGCAGTTTAGTCACTAACCCATGCATTTAGTAAGACACATTTAATCACTCAATTAAACAGTCAGTCACACACCAACTAAATCCTCCATTCAGACACTTATACACCAACTCATTCTTCAATACACCTTGGCACATTTATAATACATAATTAAACTTTAAAGAAAAACACAGTCACTGGATGATGTCATCAGTGATGTCATTTGAGATGTCATCAGTGATGTCATCAGTGATGTCACTGACCATGTCATGAATGATGTAATATGTGATGTCATCAGCAGTGCATTGCGGGGGCGCGAGTTATAGTTAGCTGAACTAACTATAACGCGGGAATTTCTTTGTTTTTGTACAAGTGAAATGTCCAACTAACTGTAACGTCCCTGAAACCTGTGTTTTCTTCAGTATATATATATATATATATATATATATATATATATGTATAGACACCAGTTCCAATTCCCCAATAGAAATTAGACACCAACACTAGGGCTGGACTTCAAAGTTTCTTTGTGTTTATTCTTTCACTGTAATGCATTTCGGCATCTTTTCCTTGATTACACAACAAGGGTCACTACTCTTCCAAATTAAGATACCGGAACTACAGATCACATGGTTTCCTGTCACAACAACCATGGAAAACATACTCGACAAACAACCGCTGTCATAGAGGTTTTTACAATTAATAAATCTCCTGCATACTCAATATGAAAATCATTTTTTGTTAAAACATTCACAAATTTGTCTGATTAACATTTGACATTGCCATTCTTCGGGTGTTTGCCACACATTTCTTAACAAAGATATAAAATAATAGAATAATGCGGGTGGAGATTTCATTACATAATCTTAAGTGAACCAATGCAGCACCTTGAGACACGTTCCGGGTGAGTAGCCCGCGCTATACAAACCTATGATTAATTGATTCTTTTTCTCAGAAATCCAATTAAAAAAGTGTGAGTGCAATAAATAGGCATAAAGTGCAAATGCGATGACTAGTGGATATTCTTCAAAATTCAGAGTTCCACAGGATGACGTGCTCTATAGTACACAAGTGTGCAGTGCAAAAAACTCAGTCATTTACCATGTTCTCGCCAGAGCAAAGGAACCACCTCCATGGAATCATCCAATTACTATAAATGCCAATGCAAATTTCATGTATGTAGCACAAAGTGAAGGATGGATAAAAGCACCACATCTAAGCTAGTTTTTCCATCCAGAAACTCTGGAGAAATACGAAATATGTGAGTCCCATGTGTAGGAAAGTAGTACCTGCTTTTTATGGTTACCCCCACTTTTTGCTGATGTCACACTGTTTTTGGACTACTCTGACTGGGATCCTGCTATCCAGGACCCCAGTCTATCTGCTTTCTCCCTTACATTGCTATGCATGTACTTTAGGTACACTCCAGATTGGATTCTGGGGTACCCTTATCAGTCCCTTGTATATGGTACACCATGTACCCAGGGCATAGGTACTCCAGAGGCCTCCCACGGGCTGAAGCATGTATTATGCCACCGTTGGGAGGCCATTCAAATTGATACGACCAGCCAGCTACAGCAGACTGTGTAAGCTGGTGCTTGCACCACTTACTTAAGATATAGGTTCACTATATCTATCTAAATCACTACCCTTCAATACCTATCCGTCACCCCTATGGCAGGCCTTAACAATCCTGAAGGCAGGGTGCTGGGTTTTATGTGAGAGGGTGCCCCTGCATGAGCAGAGCCCCTCTGCAGCCTTCGGAGACCATTCTCCAGGGTTGTCTGTGATGCAGCCAGGCATATATGTTTAAGTGCATTATAACCACGCTGTAAATGCTAACTTAAAAATGGCTGCTTAGAAACATGTCGTGTTTGGTGTCAAGCACGTTGGAATCATACCTCCCACACCAGTAACTGGTGTGGGAGGTATGATTCCCCCTTCCAAATGGACATATGTGGGACACCGGTCTACCCAGTATCAGCTTTCTCGACATGGGCAGCACAAAATAGTCACTGCCAGCCACAAACACGATTCTGCTCTCCTGCTGCTGATCCAAGCTTGAGCAGAGGAAGGCATGACAATAGGCATCCTGTCACAGGGAGGTGTGACCACCTCCCAGACAGGGTTTAGTGTATTGGGGCTGGGTGGGTGCACTCTGAGAGTGCCAAAAAGTCTGCCCTGTGGGCACATTTGGTATCCCTGTGCATAGTCCAGCTCAAACCAGTTCTGGGAGCCATTGGCTCCTGCTCTGGCACAAAACTGGACAAAGAACATGGGTGTAGCCACCCCTCTGTCCTGCCCCTCCCCTAGGAGGGTCCACAGAATCTTTCCACCCCTACCCATGGGTATAAAGTGGGTTACCTGGATACAGGACTTTAGATTTTACCTGGACAAGATTCTGCTAAGAAGAAACCAAGTACTTTGACTGCCAGCACGATGCTGGACGACTGAAGAATCTCCCTTGGAGTAAAGGAGTTACTCCCCTGCAAAAGCAAGTACCTAAATGCGACTGACCAGTTTGCTTCTCCCAAGCTCCTGAGGAGTCCAAAGATTTCAGCAACACAGGAGGTCGGTTCCCAAAGGTCCCTGCTGTTGATCTGCCCTCTCTGCGATTCTGAGACCAGCTTCCCTTGTGGGGACCGTGCAACCTGAACAACTGTGCACCGTGTACATTTGCAGTTGCATTTGCTTGTTGACAATTCCCGAGTTTGTGCATTGGACTCCTTATAGTCACACCCCGAGCAGTATTTGTACTGAAGATTTCTGGCCTCCACTCACCGAGTGTCCTGTGGGCTGTTACTGTGCAAACTTGCTTGAGGTCTCCTCGTGATCTCTGGTCCGTTGGCCTGTGGGTCCTGGCGAGGGTCACCTTGTTTGTTCTTGGGCTTACCTGGTGGTTCCAGACATGCCCTGACTCTCCAGTGCTTTGAGAGTCCCCTGGACCTTGCTGGTCCACAACGTAACCTGTTTAGTCTGACCGCATGGGTTGCATTTGCCAAGGCTTGTTGGTGCTCCAGCTGGACAGCGACCCCTCAACTCTCGACATCCTTTGTGGGACAACTCATCTCCAGATCCTGGTCATCCTCGATGTCTCCTGGTCCCCGTGGCGCAGAGTTAAGCAACCCTTCTTCACTCCTGAAGCAGTCAATATCAGTGGGCATTTGAGTACTGAGCCCCTGGTCACTTGAAGTGACCCCGACTCTGCCCCCTCTGCTTTCAGGTTCTTCTCACCTCGAATCCAGGCTTGGATTCCATCGGACACTCTTTGCCTTCCTGGCAGCAGTACTTCTTTGCAACTCTCCATTGAAAATGACGAAGGTTTCTGACACCACTTGACCCCAATGCACCTGGCTCCTCTGGGATAGGTAACACGGGTACTTCGGTACTCACTGGTGGGTTGGCCTTAGAACCTCCTATGCTCCAAAGGGTTTGCTCAAAGTCCTCTTAGAAGTGTCCCTAATGTGTAATTTTACAACCGCGACTTTCCCATAGAGTTGTACGGAGCACGCGTTTGTGTTTCCACACTGCACCCGTCCTCAGTGGGCTCCCCGTGTCACTCCTCTGGGAGGTTCCTTGGGGTCCTAGCGATTCTACATGCTCTAGGTACTGTGCCTAGTCAAGTTATTGTCTTTATACCTTTGCCCGCTGTGTATTGTGCTATTTAGAAATGTTCTATTGATTCAGTATTGCGTACTTTGTGCCCTAGTCTCGTATAGAGACTAGTAGAGAGTGTTATATTAATAAATACATATTTTTATATAAACACTGTGTGGTTCTCCTTTCATTTAGTCATTTAGGGGGTGATATTCTGGTAAACCAAGCTGCTTTACATTCCTTCAAGATAAAGCCTGAAGGCTGCTCTCCACAGCTACCACTAGGATAGCTTTCTAAAGGTTATATTTGACCTAATACATCATAAGGGTCGTGTGGACTGGTACAGGGTGCCCACTTCAATTAGTGGACAGCATATACCAGGCCACCTTCTCACACCACGTGTCACCTACTCACATCAAGCCGTTGGTTAAAGTGTAAATGCTTTATATTTAACTAAATGAAAATTGGCCACTGTTGTGAGGAATTCCCCAGTTCCGATGAAAAATGCCAGTGCATCATTGATGTCGGATGTATTGAAACATCACAACATAATTTAACATCTTACCAAAGTTGTTACGTATGCAAATGCTATTACTGTCCCTCAACAGTGGATGTTTGAAATACACATGCCCGATATCCATTGACTCTCATCTAGCGGTTCTGATAAAGTGCAAGTGCTTGAATATACTCAATAACAGTATATAACTTGATGCGGTATGAGTCACTGCAATATCCCAAAATGATTTCTTATGTGCGGTGCTACACATATACTCCCAAGAAATAAAGTGCAAGTGACTATATGACACATAGTGTTTCTTCAAGGTGGAGTGATCTTCTCTGTTCCATTTTAAGTAAATGAAAATGCACTGTAAAACTTATTAAAATCGTCAATCCCATGACAATATGTACACTTTTGATAATAAGTCATCCAAAACAAAAATGCAAAAAAGACACATACCTTCATCACAAATATCCTAATGAATTATTCAATCTAAAGTGCAGACATCTTGTGCAAAAATCGATTTAAAAAAACTATAACGTAGGAGATGAAAAAAATAGGAGATTAAACAAGTTTAGATCATACCATTCTGACCAGGCTTCCCGAAGACACCCATAAATACGAGCTGCAATCATTGCTCAGATTTATTTAACTCCTTTGTGATGGATGGTCCTAAAAACTAAATAAAATCAACTATACTTAACTTACAATTAATTGGTTCTATTAGTGCAATTCTGTACTTCCTCATCTCAACTTGCCTCTATTCTCATTTAGCTCTCTTCTTAACTTTAAAAAGGAAAATACAATGACCATTGTTATCATATGTGTGCAAACAAGTCCTCATTCGAATTAAGATCAAACAGGATTTTAGTATTGAACAAGAGTATATATCTCGACTCAAGCTGTTGCAGTTTCTGCTTTCGATTTCCACCTCTTCTCATTTTTGTAACTTGGTCTTTTACAAAGTAGATGAGATCATTCACATTCCCCCCAGGAGTTTCATTGATATTCCTGGCAACAGGGTAGCTCTTATCGTTGTTTTTGACTTCCCTAAGGTGCTGCAGTATTTTGACGTGCACCATGTGAATAGTGCTGCCCACATATAGTTTCGGACATGTGCACTGCAACACGTAAACCACATACTCACTTTTACAGTTAAAGAAATTCTGATTCTCCATGGGCTTCTCAACAGGGGCGACATGACCTCTTTCATATTTTGGCCAAATTTACAGGCCTTACACTTGGTGCATTTGCTGAAGCTTGGACTGGCCCTCAGCCAGCCCTCAGTGGTCCCTGTCTCTGGGCTGCTGACTACGAACTCCTGTCTCATGGATCTGGCTCTCCTGAAAGTGAGTAGGAGTTTAATAGTGATTATGCCATTCAGTATGGGGTCCCTTTTCACTAGGTACCAATGTCTACTCAAGCAGTCTCTCACCCTGACATGGTAGACATTGTACCCCGTGATCATACGTATATCATTTGTGCCACTCCTGTCACCTACTCGAGTTGTCTCACTAGGGTAGATTAACGATTCTCTCCTAATCTTATCAACTTTGTTCAATGCTTGATTCAATACCTGGGGACTGTAGCCTCTCTCAGTGAATCTCCTTGTTAGGTCACTCTGAGCTTCTTTTATAGATGACAACTCACTGCAATTTCTTTTCATTCTAAGGTGTTCTGCGTAGGGAATATTGTTTTTTAGTTTCTGCGGGTGGAAGCTCTGAGAGTGTAAAATAGAGTTTCCAGCCCTAGGTTTTCTATATGTGCATGTGTGAATTTTTTTATCTTTCACATAAACTTCCAGATCTAAAAAACAGACTTGAGTATTGCTGATTGTGTCAGTTAATTTCAAAATCAGAGAATTATCATTCAACTCCAGCACAAACTGTTTTGCCGATTCCTCAGTGCCATTCCATAAAATAAAGAGATAATCTATAAACCTTGTCCAGACAATAATATTATCCTTCCATTCCCTGGCATATCTAATCCAGAGAGCCTGTTCCTCCCACCAGCCCATATGCGAATTGGCATAACTTGGGGAGAAGCAGGTGCCCATGGCTGTTCCTCTCACCTGTCTGAATGTGTCATTGCCAGACAAGAAGAAATTGTTTTCCAAGCACAGCCTTCCTATCTCCAACAGCATCCCTGAATGTTGGCATAGAGTTATTGGTTGTTTGTTCAGGAAGTGTCTCATGGCTCTGAGCCCATCTTGTTGGGCTATGCTTGTGTACAATGAGGCTACATCAAGCGTGATTAGGAGAAATGAGCCATTCCAGGGGATGTTTTGCATCCTCCTAAAAAAAAAGTCTCTTGTGTCTTGTATGTAAGCCGGGGTACCATTGACAAATTCCTGTAAAAATTAGTCTAAATAGGGGCCACTGCAGTCTTATGAATTTTAGGAATAAGGTACAAAATGGATAAGATCATGTCATCAACCTTCAAGTACAGATATTCATCCAGCAAACTCATGTCTAGGCCTCTCCATCTGGCTAAGTCTTTATGGTATTTATTTTTTACCTCCATCAAATTATTTGTGGAACTTTTTGGTAACATTTTATATCTTTTAACTGAGATTTTGCCTCATCATTATACATGCTTAGTGGCCACAACACCACGGTACCCCTTTTATCAGATTGATGGACCACTATATCTTTTCGACTTTTGATTTTGTTAACAATACGTGCACACTTTTTGGCATGTTGGTTATTGCCCTTGAGGAACTCTTCACTTGATAATACAGACAAAGTTTTAAAATCCTTAATGACTAAATCAGAAAACACATCAATAGTCTTTTGGCACATTCGGGACAAAAATAGACTTCGATCTAAAAGGTGTTTTTGTACTGTCTTAAATGTCCAATCCTAAGATTCCAGCAGTCTCTCTTAATGATCCTGTTGATTCAGTTCCCTCGTATTGCCTTTGCAGTTGTTCCAAATCACGCAATAGGTTCAGATCCACAACCACCAAATCGGAAACAGTTCCTGAGTCTGGTTGTCTCAATGCTGGTGGTTCCACTCTGTGTATGAGTGGCTGTATGGGTAACTGAGTGGATGTGTGTGTAGACCTATGAATCAGTGAATGGGTGTATAAGTACTGGTAAGGGTGTGCCAATGGTTTTGAGAATGCTAGTGTAGAAGTTAGAGTGGGTGTAGGAAAGGTTATATTGGGGTGTGAATGGGTGTGTGAAAGATTCTGTGGATGATGTCATCAGTGATGTCATTTGAGATGTCATGAGTGATGTCATCAGTGATGTCACTGACCATGTCATGAGTGATGTAATATGTGAGGTCATACGCAGTGCATTTCTGGGCGCGAGTAATAGTTAGCTCAGCTGACTACAACTGCTGAATTTCTCTGGTTTTGTGTGTGTGAAATCTGAGCCTAACTATAACGTCCCTGTAACCTTTGTTTTTTCCAGTGAATATATGTATATATTTATATATAGATGGAAATATGTGGTGTGAGAAAGGGAAGTGAGAGGGGTGTTTCCTCCTTTTAAAGACTTGGGACACAGGCGTTGGGAGACACACTAAGGGTTTTACAATGATATGTGCATTCGACCGCCATCATAGTGGGATGGATACCGGCCGACATGTAGTCAGGGGTACCTCCCACCAAATTACGATCCGACCACCATGCAGGCCAGCAGAAACATGCAGTTTTCTAATGCAGCTTGTGCATCGGCCTGGAAAAGGGCCGCAGCACAAGCCACAATAAAAATAGGCATATTTTAAACATCTATGCACTGTGTGTCAGGTGCCTGGCACAGTGTCCATGGATGTTGGGGGGGCACCACATGTGCCCTCTAAACCCCATAGCAGAGGCCAATGGGGGACAGGGCCCGGCTGGGGCCCTTAAAGTCCCTTTCCATCTGCCTGTACATTGCAGATGGAGCACCTTAAAGTGCAGTGAACATGCAGCAGCTGTGGTCACTTCACATTTGGATTGCCAAACTATGGCTCATTGGGAGGTGAAACCAATGCTGCTACCTACTTGATGTTTACTAAAGTGCCTGTGTTCCTAAGATGAGTTTCGGCATCCTTCTTTTGATGTGTTTGCAAAAAGACTCTCCATGCCTGTCCAGCTGAAACCACCCTGCAGGGTCTGGGGCTCACATAAATCGAAGGACTTTGATTACTGCATTGCAGCTTGTGAGACTGTTCCGCTTGCCCCCACATTGGAAAAAAAAGATATATCCTAAGCTAAATGGAAATATTTAGTGGTGAGAAAGGGAGGTGAGAGGGCTGCTTCCTCCTCTTACAGACTTGGGGCACGGCACTGAGAATGACACAAAAAATTGTGGCAGCAACCTCTAATACTAAAAGTGAAGCACTTTGAAATGCACACATTTACATCAGTGGCTGCAGTGCTGGATGGTGATTAACTACACGCTCTGCAGTCTATTTCAAGCATTAATATTCTTCTTTGGTGCATTCAGGGCATTGAAGGACTCTGAGACCACGGACCTACATGAGTGGACCCGCAACAGCTGTGGTCATTTCACATATGGATTGACAATCTATGATGAAATCTCATTGGAAGCTGAAATGTGTCAGATGCTGCCGCCATTTTGATGTTTATTAAAGCGCCTGGGCTCCTAAATTGAGCTTTGGTTACTGCGTTGCAGCTTGTCAGCCTGGCCCGCTTGCCCCCACGTTACAAAGAAAAGGATTTATCCTAAGCTATATGGCAATATGTGGCGGTGAGAAAAGGAGTGAGGGCGTGTTTCCTCCTTACAGATTTGGGGCATGGCCGCCGAGAGAGACACTAAGAATTGTGGCAGCTGCCTGCAATACTAAAAGTGAAGCACCTTGAAGTTCAGACATTTATACCAGTGGCTTCAGTGCTGGGCACATTGGATGGTGATTAACTATGTGCGATGCACATTTGGATTGCCAATCTAAGATTAATCCTTATTGGGAGCTGAAATGCATCAGATATTTATTAAACCGCCTGTGTTCCTAAATTGTGCTTCTAAATTGAGCTAAGTTTGAACATAGGACTAGCACAGTGCTGTCCATGCCAAGCTGTAAAATGGCAAAAGCCTTTTCCCACTCCAAGCATAGTATTACAGCTTAAAATTGGTAAAATACCTTCCAAGCCCACCTGAAATGAATAAAAGCAACCCCTGACACGTGTTTCTCCCCATTAGAGCTCTTCAGAGTGGTATTGCTTTGTCCAGACACAAGGGAGCACCCAGTATAAGTCAAAATAATACCCTTTCAGGCAGAGAGTGACGCATAAACTATGTAAAAAAGAAGCAGAGGACTCTGGGTAGTTCTCAAGTTTGGGTGAAAGGCAGGTCCTGTATAGAGCACCCTCAACACCAGCGACACTCAAGATCTGCTCACCTCAAATGTCTGCTTTTCCATCAAAGTCTTTAAGCATAGGATTAGCACAGTGCCATCCACGCTGAGATAGAAAGGGACAACATATTTTGCCATTTCTACAGCAAAGTCTTTAAGCATTTAACAATATTTTTAACAACAATATGAAAAACCAAACTAGTAAAACAATATTCTTAACCAGTGATGTTCTTGTTGACAATATTTTCCTCATCACAATATTCTTCTGAAGAAATTCAGGTAGCACAATATTAAAAACTTCAATTTTTTTTCCAAACACTACCCTGGCTGCAGAGAGACAGCTAGAGTATCAGGTGTTAATTGCTTGTTCATATTTTGAATACATGATTGCACCACACACTTGTTCCACCAACTCATCAAGAAATAGTAATCACTTTTAATGCCGCGTCTGCAGACATCTATAGTTATTTTTGACAAGACAAATTACTACCAAAACAGTAACTTTAGAATTTATGACTACACAGCTAAGTATCCTGAGTTAAGTGCTCATAATGTTCATAGTAACAGAACATTGTTGGAGTTCATGCATAGCAAATAATGTTGGGGAAAAGATTTTTGTTGTCATAGAAATAATATACAATTATTTAAGAATAGTCTTCTTTTTTCTTTATTGTGCTGTTTAGCCCATATTTTCGGAGTACATTTGTTATTTCTCTTCATCTTCGTCTGAATTCTACATTGGATGGATATTTAGCAGCCGCCATGCATTTTGTCTCTTAGTAAGCTTTGTGCCTAGAGCCTTCTTTCTTTTAAACTACCTTGTGTACTCACCTTTGCAATGGAATCTCTTGTCCATTTGCTCTACCCTCACACACAATATATCACATATTGTTTACAAGAAGCTATCTAGAATGGAACGTTTTCCAGGTTGCATCTCAGCACCTTATCCTCACATGCACAGTGCCACGATTTCCTACACTGTTGTTGGATTTCAGGCTCTGCTATAACTGATTTCACCTCTATACTTCCATTTCGGAAATATTCAATAATATCATATAAGAATGCTAACATATTTCAGCTAATTCCAAGCATGTAGGCCCTCCACCTTTGAGAAAGCCCTGAACCCAAACAACACTAAGGGAGAGGATGGTCACCACAGTTTTTCACTTTCTGATGCACACACCAGCAGGTAATTTTGAACTCTAACACTTGGACACTGATATTTAGTGCATAGTGTACGTGGTCTGACCCCTAAAGATGGAAATTTGCTTTAAACTCACTATGGGATGTTTAACTTTACTATAATGCCATTGTGAATGGTGTAAAAACTGCAACTATGGCATGTAAAAGTAAATTGCATATGTGGATTAAAGCACTATATTTGCCATAAACTTTTTTGACCCTTAATGATGATAAATGCCCCTACCAATGCATCAATGCATGGCCTCTTGAAGCCTGCAAACTCTAATGCTGCAGACAGAAAAATAAAATAAACTCTTACAGGCTTACAAACCTCCTTCTAAGAGCAAAATATGTCACCCCCTAAATGACTTTATTGACATAAGCTAGGGTGTAAAGTCCTCAGAAGTGGTACTTGCCTAAATTATTGTTAGCGTGTACCTACAGTAAATAAATCACCAAAAGCTGTGTTCACTTTATTGGGTTTATATATTCCCACTGTAAATACTGGTGAAGCAGGCTAAATCACTATTTCTGCATTATCCAGTGGGAAACAAAACTTTCCCTAACTGTTTTTAAGAGAACAGTTTATTGGTAAATAGAGATTTTTCTAACTAGTTAAAAAGTATAACTTTACACAATTTTAATACCCAGGTCTGATACTGAGAGCAAGCTAGGAACCTAGAATGGTATTACTTTATTAGGATGAAATCTCTCACCCACCAGATTCTCCTCAGGCTGTGACATCAAATCACAGTGCGGGCTACAACTCCCTCTCTAATCGGGAGGAGATCTTCAGATGCTTTAATATTTGGTATTGAACCCTATGGAGTAAACAGGGTGGTGAGGTTAACAGTTTGATAGAACCAGTGCAGGGTCACTTCCCTTATGGTTCCAGTGGTGTTCGTGCATATACTGAACAGACCACATGTGTTGCTATAGGAACCAACATACCTTGGTCGCTCAGACAACATACAAATTGGAATTGTGATAAACTCATTTAACTTATTACTTGCCCCTGTGGCCTGAGGTATGTAGGGCATGACAACACATAAAAACATGGATCACAGAGCATCGCAGTACCATAAGATGCAGGAAGATCTCAATCAAACTGACAAATCACTTCTTTGAACAGGGTCATACCACCAACAATTTGTGTTGGATGGTATAAGACAAACCAAAACCACCAGCAAAAAATCAAGACATGTCACAGTTCTTTTTTGTCAAAGAAAAACGCTGAGGGGGATTTTCACAAGGATCTATCACCGAGTTAACAGCACTTTATCGCAGCCAAAGTAGCGATAAACTTATCGCCCCAATCACAAGCTGGCGTAAACAGCCCACAGCACCAGTTTACCCACGATAGCAGCCGCAAAAAACATCGCCACCGATGACCCCCGCAACTATCGCTAATGAGATGCAGAGTAGGCGTTACCGTGCCAAAAGCCGCAACAACACCACTCCACAACATTCACAACGACCAGCCAGAACTGCGATAAGAACACAAAACAGGCGATAAGGCGCGTTAGCAGCAGGAAAATAACACCTGCTCTGCCCTGGTGCAAAGTCGGACCACAGCCTGCACCACAAAAGGGAGCACAGCCCACAGCCACATCAGAAGGGCAACAGATGCACCCAGGCAACTGAACATGCAGCCCGGAGGGCCGAAAGGGCAACAACACCCACCACCACCACCCCCAGGACCCCCCCCCTCCCCGGCACCACCCCGACCAAAGACATTCCACATCAGCTACACCTAAACAAGTATAAAATAATCTGCTTGAAGTCACACAATCACAACTGGTGACATGCATGAGTCGTCACAAAATGAGCATCACACATTCACTTTCGAAGCAACAAATGAAACTTTATTAACATGAACACTGAAATGAAATGAAGACACATGACGGCTACCCTCAGGACAATCCGTAGGTCACAGCCTGCAAGATAAAAATCATGATGCGATGGTGTGTTATGCGTACATCAAAGGTCAGAGAGAGAGGGAAGGAGAGAGAGAGATAAGAAGAGAGGGGGAGAGAGAGAGAAAAAGAGAGGGGGAGAGAGATAGAAAGAGAAGAGAGGGGGAGAGAGAGAGAAGAAGAGAGGGGGAGAGAGAGAGAAGAAGAGAGGGGGAGAGAGGGAGAGAGAGAGAGAGAAGAAGAGAGGGGAGGGAGAGCGAGAGAGAGAGAGAGAGAGAGGAGAGAGAGAGAGAGAGAGAGAGAGAGAGAGAGAGAGAGAGAGAGAAGAAGAGAGGTGGAGAGAGAGTGTCGCCCCTGTGCACCCAGGCCACACTGTGTCTCCAACCACTTGCCGGTATGTATAGCAGTACACCAGGTCACACATCTGAGACAGACCCGTCATCTGAAACAGAGTCCAGATACATGATTGGCACAGTACACACAATTGCACAACACAACATCGCCTGCCCGCCCATGCACACCCAGGCAGAGGCACCCCAGCCCCTCTAACCGCCCATCGGAGCATGCCCGCCCATGCACACCCTGGCCTCACTGCTCACCTTCCGCCACTGGCGTGCAGACAGGAGGTCCCACCACATGCTGCTGCAAGCCACAAGCCCGGGGCCCGCGGACATGCTACCCTCAACACCATACAGCCCCGCTCTGCAGGCCACCAGGTCTAACGTTTGGTGCTGGGTCTTGATTACTCCATGGCATAGGACATACCAGTGCACCCGGCATCATCGCAGGCTGCACAACTGCTCAGCCCAATGATTGCAACTAACTCTGGGATCCCGGAAGCGACGACACGTGGCGGTAGGCCTGCGCTGCCCGCTGGCTCTGGCCTACACTGCAGTCCAGCAGGGCACACAAAACCTGAGCTGTCCGGACCGCCGGGACAAAGCACCATTGCAGGCTGCACACCCGCTCAGCAGCTTAAGGTGCCACTGACTCAGTGCACCCAATGTCACCGTCCCGTTGCTGGGTGCCTGTGCAGCCCACAAGGCCTCAGGTGCAACTAACTCTGTGCAATGCCAGTCAGCGCCATGTGGTGGTAGGCCCGTGACGGCCGCAAGACCTGGGGTGCCACTAACCCTGTGCGCAACAACTCATGGGCCCTTAATGATTGAGAACCGTGGAACGTCCGTCATCCAGTCACCACCAGCAGAGGGGAATGTGATGTTGTCAGCACCTTATATTGGCAGAGTCACATGGCCTGTGACGCCTGTGCCGGATGGGTGTGATGTGCGTGCAAACCTGCCCTCAGGAAATAGCTGTGACATGTGGACAACTAGACCACTGACCTGCACACCACCAGTGTGTACGCCTGCGATGGGTAGCAATGAGGGGCCCCCCTCAGAGCGTAAGCAGAGTGGTCTGGCCTGCCGTACGCCAGACCAGCGCAGGGCCTGCAAAAATTACTCGTGGGCTCTGGGCATGGTTCAGTCCATGTCCGGACATGGAAGTGACTGATGCGTGTGTCCCTGTTGTAGTGTTCACAGGACCCAGTACACAATATGCAATGTAGCACCCTCTGACTGGCATAATCATTGACACAAGGGAAATCACTGTCCCTACATTCATCCACACATTCATACATGAATGATAAAAGACATGACACAGCAGTGCGTCACTGGATGTTTATTGCACATCCAGTGCAGTTCTGCAGCTGGAGCGGTACAGGGCAATGCCGAGCACACTACACAATTTGGGCCCGTGGAGGGTCAGCCAGAGTCCATCTGGGGATAACAAGCACTGCGGAAGAGGAAGGGTACAGCCCGCAGTCTGGTCACCGTGTCATTGGTCATCAAACAGGATATGGCAGTCCATGTCGCTGCCCAAAGTGAGTGCATCGGGTCGGTGGACGGTCATGAGGCCATGTGCGGCACCAAGCATAAACAGGCCAGGTGGCGGAATTGAATGCTAGTGCCTCCTGATCACAAACCCATCCACGTCCTCATCCCCGGATGTGGTCACCCACCTGTGGGTGTTGCAGTACCGGCTGAGGCACTGTGTGCCACTGACACATCAGGTGCCGGAGTGGATATGTCTGCCGCACTGTGAGGCAATGGCACACCAGGGGGCGGAGATGTGGATAGTGTGGGGGCAGCAGCATTCATCTGCGCAACGCCTTGTGGCAGCAATGCCATGATGATGATCTGCATGGCATGGTAGATCCCAGCTACATTTTGCTGATGTACAGCGGTGGCTGCGATCCTTTTCGCCTCCAGCCGCACCATGTCCTCCATGAGCCTCCGCATGTGTGCCCGCTCACGGCTGGTATCGCTGGTGCACCTCTGAGCGGACAGGTGTTCTTCTCTCCACGTCAGGACTCCAGCGATGTCAGTCAGGGCTCGTTGGAGACCATGGAGCGGGCCTAGACACCCATGGATGGCATCCAGTTTGGTGGCCATGAGGTCGAACCCCACCTGCATCTGCTCAGCCGTCTCCCTCTGGGCCTCCAGCACACGGCGTTGGAAGGCTGTGTGTTGTTCCTGGGGGTCTTGGGAGACTTCTGGGGCCATGGGTGCCTCCTGCTGGGTTGTTTGGTGGTGGGTGGGGTCTCCTCGATGCAGCTGGTCAGCCCTGATCCTGGAGGTGAGTAACGGATGATGTCAATGATGTCTAGGAGGGTTTGTGCATCGATGCTGGGATTGTCCTTCTCGTCATTAGTTAAGAGTGTCTGGGACTGCTCTGCAGGGGGTGTTGACAGTGGCCCTGCAATGTGAAGGGGAGATGGTGTATTGCAATGTGTCCACATGTATGTAGCCGCATGGTACATGTTGACATTCAGATAGCATGGCATTGTACATTGTGACAGTCCATTGATCTGTCACCGGGCGATGACCCAGAGTCATTGAGGGTGTGCACTGTGCTCTGCTTGATTGTGCATGTGTTCCATCGTGGCTATATCCACCCTTTCCCCCAGGACCTGGTGGTCACTCACCCTGTTGCGGGTGTGTTGTGTCCTGTCGAGCAGTGTCCGGTCCCCTGCCTGCGGCCACAGTATCCAAACTGATAACTGTCGACACCAGCTCCTCCATATGATCCAGCATGAGCTGTGGTGCTGGGCCCCCACCTCCAGTCTGCAATTCTGCCTTTTGGTTGGCTGCGAGTTTCTCCTTGGTATTTCTCTTGATGTCATTCCATTGCCTCTTGACCACGTCCATTGTCCTCTTGTGCTCTCCGACGGCATTCACCTTGTCCACGATGTCCCGCCATATTCCAGTTTTGGTGCCCAATGACACGTTGGAGGTGACGAAAAGTTGTTGATGGTGTTCCATCACCTCCGTGACTATGATCTTGTTCACCTGCGGACTGAACTTCGTCTTCCTCTTCTTCTTGTCCTTTCCCTTCCCTGTCCCCGAGGTCCCGGGCTGGTCATCCGGGATGCTTGTGGTGTTGCACTCATCCTCTGCGCCTGCTCCAGCTGCCTCCATGGGTGCTTGCGTGTTGGTCAGTTTGTGTTTGGGTGTCTTTCCTACTTTTATGGTGATTTTTCCCGCCTGCCAGGTGTGTGTTGCAGGCCCGGTGCTGCGTATCGCTGATTTCCTCATCGCGCTTTGGCCCTTCGCAGGTTTTTCTGTGTTGTGGTTTGTGTTTTCATCTCCATCGAGGTGGTTGTATCGCGGACATTGTGGGCGGTTTAGGCAGACTATTGTATGGTACCGCCTTGTGAATTCCACGTTGTCACGGGGTTATTTTCCTGCGATGTTGAAAGTTGCGTTAAGCTACTCTTGCGGTATTTATCACACGTTCTTGTGAATATACCCGTGAGTGTTTAGGTTGTGAAGCCCAGAGACTGTTGCGAGTGGCAGCAGCCCTTCCTCCCATCGGACCAGATATCCCACTGTTTCCTCATTGAAAGGGCCCCCGGATAGCACAGTTTTAAACTACAGGGACAGAGACCTGGAGCTTTGAACAGTCAGAGACATGGGAGAGGTGAAGTATGGCTCCCCGCGGATCCTCATATTTCTGGATTGCACAAAATTGGTTCAACAGTGCCGGAAGACATTTGAGTTAGTGAAGCAAAAGCTGAGAATCCTGAACATTAGGTACATGATACTTTACCCAACTAAATTTAAAGTGCTCTTCCAAGGTGGAACCCCCTTCTTTGACTGTCCGGATCAGGCCTGGTTGTGGTCAGATGAGCGCCTGGGTGACCAGGAAAGGCCAGATGCCTGCCTGAGAAAATCTGCAAGGGGAAACCCAGAGTGGAGTGTGATGGCGGCCCAATGTCAAATAGGGTGATGATGCTGGATGCAGGAGCAGGGTGGCCCCCGGGATACGATCGGGGCACTCTGACCTCCGGGGGTGTCCTCGGTGGCCTGCCCCTCGGACATTGACATTGGGGAACCTGTGCCTCCCCCTAGGGTGCGACCTAGTGGAGAAGCTTCAGACACAAATGATTAAGCAGCGCCATACTGAGACATACTGCATTGGGTGCTTGGGACAGGAGTAAGTGTGGTAGTAGAAAATGGGAGTGCTCACTCTTAGTTACATGTGAACAGTGTGTGTACTGTTGTTAATGGGGGGGGCTGGGCGACAGATTTTCCCGAGTTGGGGAGGTGGGTAGTTTTGTGCCCTTGTCAGGGAAAGATGGAGAGGGAGGATTCAATTGGAGTTTATTTGCTTTCTGTTGGTTAGCACAATACACGCGCCCATGCAGTCATATCAGGACAGGAACTGACAGGCATGTCCAACAGGCACCTGGAGGGGATCACTGCGAGACCCTGCCCGTTGGCTTAATGGATGATGACACACGTTGAGCGTATCACAGTCCCCCCGTGGAATGTGAATGATTTGGGCTGTAAAAAAAAAGAGAGTGGTCGCTGCCCAGTACCTCTCTAGACATTCCCAAGGCATGGCACACCTGCTCGGGAATACCTGCAGGTGCTTGCAAAGGGGCGAAAACATGATGCTGGCTCACCTCAGCAATAAGAAAGGCTCTAGAGACATTGCTATCCAAGCACTAAAAACTTCCACCTTTCAGGTGGTGACAGCCTGATTTGATCCCGGAGGCTGCTATGTGGTGGTCAGGGGCATGTGACACAGACTGGAGGTGCTGGTTGTGAATGTATATGCCCCCCCCCGAGACTGTAAAAGGAAGTGCTTGAGATGATATTCTCATAGACGCCCATAGCGACATTCACGTGGTTGAAGGGAACTTTAATGAGGTCTTGATCTGGCACCTAGACAGGCACTCAACCTGGCAGACACCCCTCACTTCTCCTTTGGAGCTACTGTGCCTTGCTAATGTGTTGGGGCTTAGTGATACCTGGCAAAGCCTGCACACTTGAGAGACAGCATTCATTTTTTTCTGGGGCAAATGGCTCTCTGTCGAGGCTGGACTATATTTTTGTCCCGCAGATGAAGTTCTCATGGGTGACAGGGGCAGAATATCTGGCAAGGATCACTACCCCCTCCTGGTTAGACTGAAAGGTCCCTCAGAGTGGCCTCCCAAACATACTTTGACAAAAATGTGGGGACAGTGTCCTGCATTTTGATTCTGTAGGAAGCCTAGAAAGTGGTGTTCTGGAACAGGGCTCAGAATGTAATCGCAATATAGAAATGTTGCAGGGAAGAGGAGATGATGATCCTGGAATGGGGTCTTCTACAACTGAAGCAGGCTTCGGTGACCACCAGGAGATGAGCCCTCCCGCGTGCTCCTGAATGTGAAGAACCAATATCACAGAACATGTGGCAGCACTACTTGGTAGCCCAGCATTGACTTTACAATACAGGTGACAAGATGGGCCGCCTCCTTTCATGGTTGAGTGTAAGAGAGTTGGAGGCGAGGTGGGTGGCAGGGATAGAGGCCTACACCGGGTGACTCATAGGTGCTAAGGTCGAGATTGCCCAAGCTTTCGCTGCATATTGCCATGGACTGTACAGGGGTGATGTGACCATATGGCCCACGATGTTGTAGAATGTCTGGCAGAGGTGCCTCTCCCTGGCCTGGGCATGTTGAACATAGACATCCTCGAAGCTGACCTGACGATTGCAGAGTTAGGTAACGCAGTAAAAGCAATTCAAAATGGGAAAACTCAAGGAGCTAGGCTAGCAGACTCACCATAGAACTTTATAAACCTTTTCTGACCCTGGTTCACCCCCATCTCCTGAACTGGTTTATGATAGCAAACGAGGAAGGAAGGCTGCCCCCAGACCCCAATCCTGCCTTTATCGTGGATAATCTCCAACTCTCTGCCCTTCATTTAGCACCATTTCCCTGCTCAACACTGAAAGAAAGATATTGGCTAAAATTCTTGAGACCAGACTGACATCATGATTTCCAACCTGGTTAACCCAGACCAAACTGGCTTCATGCAGAGGCGATCCATGAGACTCAACCTACTCAGACTGTTTTTATGGCGAGATAGACTCAAGACGGACCCCAAGCCCTAGACAATACTATAGTTGGATGCTGAAAAAGCATATGACTCCATTGGCTCATGTTCCTTATTTGAAACCCTGAAGCGATTCTGCGTTGGACCCAAGTTCTGTAGGAGGGTGGCACTCCTGTATAAGGCACCCACTGCATAGGTAAAGGTCAATGGCATGGTCTCTGAACCGTTCATTGTCAGGAGGTGAACGAGACAGGGCTGTCTACTGTCGCCTCTACTGTGTGCCCTCTGCCTGGAGCCGCTGGCATGGTAGGTATGCTGTAGGGCAGACATATTGGGCTTTCCACCGATTTCAGCGGAACCATAAAAGATTTCACTGTATGCAGGCAATGCCCTTGCGTAATTGCCTGTTCCAGAATGTTCGTCCCAGCGTTGCTGTCCATGTTTTGCTCCTTTGAGTCCTATTTGGTGTCCTGAATTATTCAGTACAAATACATTGTTTTTAGTTGGGTTGGAGGGGCTGGATCACTGGCATGGGGCCTTCAGGTCATGAAGTCTGGCTTCAACTATCTAGGTATCGAGATTAACATAAATCACGAGTGGTTCCTAGAATGGAATCTTCAGTGGGTCATCAGTGAATTCCGCATTGGTCTAGACTGCTGACTCACTCTGCCCATGACGAGCATGGGCAGGGCTGTCCTGTACATAATGATAAGTCTGCCCAAGCTGCTCTACATTTTGCAGAACCCACGCTTATCCCATCCCTGCTACTTATTTTAACAGGATAGACAAGTTGCTTTGTACATGTTGTGGCATGGCAACGCCCCATGTAGAGCCCTGAGGACCCTATACCGATCTGTGCATAATGGGAGTCTGGCACTCCTGGATATTAGGGCATATCATAGGACAGCACAGCTTTACATCTCAATGAATGGGGTCACTGCCCACACACTAAGCCAGCCAAATGACTATGGGGAGGCGGACATATGTCCACTATGCCTATGGGAGGAAGGCTTGACTGCACCTGCCTGAACCGACCAGGACCACTTTGAAGACCTGGGGCGATGCCACCAGCACTATGGGTTGGAAGGGTGAAGTCACCCTGGCCACCCCACTTTGGAATGGTACTGTGCTGACTGAGACTGGGTGGCAGTCGATGGGAACACATTGGAATCGCGACCTTCTGGAATATATGGGAGGGCGGTGGGGGTTACATCCTTTGAAGACCTACAGGAGGAATATGCTCTCACTGAGACCCAACAGTTTAAATATTTGCACCTAACACATGCTCTCCAAGGAGAAATCCTGGGTTTGGACCTCCCTGCATACTCCCCATTGAAAGGCTGGGTGTTTGGAGAAGCGCTTGCTCACAAGACGGTCTTTCACCTATGCATTACTATGCAAAATAGCGGCCCGGGCAATCTGAGGAGAATGTGGAAGAAATGGGAAAGAGACATTGGGGCCTTGGAGAATATGGATTGGGAAGCAGTGCTAATTCACCCCAGGGAAGTGTTCATTAAATCCAGACTGCGATTAATACAGTTTAATGTCCTTTACAGGGCTTACTAATATTGGTCCCAACTCCACAAAATGGGGAGAGCAAACACCCAGCGTGACTCCGTTGCCAGGTGTGTGGGCACGTTCCTCCACATGCTCTATGGTTGCTAGTGGGTGTCGGACTACTGGGAGGAAATGGTCGGTGAGCTGGAAGCAATTTTGTGGACCCCCATTTCTAGAACACCCTACTTGATTAACCTGTGTATACCCAACAACGTGGATATTCCGAGGAAACAACTGATGATTTGCATGTTAGATTTTATCATAGCCAAGCATTATCTGTCCAGGGTCAGGGGGTAGGAACACATCCACAAGGACCATATGGTGAGAGGGGATGAATCAATGCATGGAGGCAGAGAGGGTGGTATACAACAGCCAGGGATGCCCTAGAAAATTCAAAAAGGTTTGGAATACTGTAAGGCATATCACGGCTTGACGGTGGGCTTTGAGGACTCCCCAGAAGATGCCGGACACGGAGCAGGGATTGAATGGTCGGCACCATAGGAGCTGCCAGGAACACTTGCTAAATTACTGACTGCCAGGTGGGTGGAGGTTGGTTCGCTGGACCCACTGATACATGACTGTGGGTGTGTTGTGGGGTTATTCTGGTATGTGTCTTTCATTTGCTGTTCTGCAAAAACAATAGAAATATATTTCTAAAAAACAAAGAGCTATTTTTCCTCACCTGAGCCACCATACGATGGTCTGAAGCTGCTAACCAACCCTGCCATTCTTGTAATGAGTAGCAAACTTTCTTCCAGGAGCCTCACAATAAACCACTTTGGTTGGCAGGTTGACCTGAATGGACAGGGATGATCGATCGGAGCTCAGCAGAATATTGTGACACTGCCTGTCCTGTTGGCAAAGCAGTGGACAGTCCTGCATGACAGGCCTCTCTGAGGCACATGTAAAACATTAGTGCCTTCTTTAAAAGGGATCAAACAGGCCCAGACTGCATGTCCTAAATATTCCTTGTATGGTTACTGCTTTGCCTTACTAGACCTCAGTCTAATTGTTTGTTGTGGGTCCAGGGTCTGCTTCAAAATGGATTTAAGTGTTAGATGTGGAAGGATTCTAGTAGTTTCCATTGTACACATCCTTGCACATCCCCACCTCTTGCAGCCCAAATTTAGTGTGGCTGAAGACTCTGGTCATCTTGGATTTGCCCTAACATATTGCAGTCTCAGCCTGTTTGCAGTAATGCAGACAGGAACTACTGAAAATGTTGGTAAAATAAATAGGTAGGCCACAGCCTGGGATCATTTACTCAGTTGGTCAAAGAGGTTGAGAAGTATCTTAGGGTGTCCCCCACCCACAGCTAGTTAACCCTTCAAAGCTGGACACACCAAGCCTTCCTGAGAGCACTGCTGGACTTGTGAAAGGATACTAGGTGGACTGAACCTCCTGCATTTGTCATCTGTGACCTGTGAGGAAGAGCGGAAGAGGCTGGACCTCCTTCCACTTGAAATCCAAGGACATAAACAATTCTAAGGATCATAAGTGTGATTACCTGGGTGACTTCAGGAACATGAAAAAGCTTCAGAGGAAATTCCCATTCCAGTGGACCAGTGGCAACTGGACTGTGTCTGGACTTTGCTGTTGGCCTCTGTCTGACACTCTGAGAGTCTCGATGTGCCTTGCTATGAGGTCCTGAAGACCTTAGAAGTGTACTCCTGTCGTCGCTTGGGCGCTATAAAGAAAGCTTGAAAACGTTTATAACTTTTCCTCTATAGTTCCAGAGCTTCAGCGGGACACACTGGAAAAATAAATGAATTCTATAGCAAAAGATTGAATTTCAGCTTCATCTCACACAGACATCTCCACACCACTGAAAAAAAATGACTTTGTCTCATTCTGAGTTGGGACTTAGAACACTTTGAGCGAGAAATCTCAAAATCACGTACCTAGCCTTTAGATCAACTGTAGTGTCTAAAGTTCAGGAGGCAACCAGAGTGTAGAGGATTTTTCTGCTCAAAACATGAAAATTCCCATTCTGCATTGAAACTTAGAAGACATTTCAACATTTGTCTTCAAGAAGGTGACAAAGTCCCTTTCTGAAGTGGAATTTAAAAACCTTTTTAACTTCTTCACGTCCAGACTTTTAACGGAACCAATACACTTTATGTATCTGACCCGGGCTCCATAGTGGTTGGCCTGAAATTGCACCTTGGTCCAGTCTACCACAACTATTGACTTTCATTGAGCACTTTATTTGCCTTGGAGCTTTTTCATTCTATTCTTTAAAAATTCATATCTCTGGTTCTCCTTATTGGATTTTTGTTATTTTGGTCATATTGTCTAATGCAATTTTTCATTTTATTTTAAAATTGGCTATAGAGTTTTATTGTGTTTTTTCTGACTTTTTCTACTGTTTATGCACTTGCTCAAAACTTTACACATTGCCTTTGATTTGAGTCTGAGTACTTTCTGTCACATTACTAGGGATTGAGCATAAGTTCATTTTAATTAATGTGTTTGAAATTTAGCACATGGAGCTCCTAGCCATTTAGGTGGAAATGTGTCCTCCCCACATAATAATCCACTTTCCTGCACACATGCTCACAAACGTTAGAAGATCCCATTTAATCATTTCTCTTTCTCAGACCTTGACATTACATGAGCCTCTTTACCATACAGCCTTGAGAAAGACCCTGACACATATGCAACTAAAGGTCATAACATGTGTAGGCCTCTAAACGTCTATTCAATGTAGAACTCAAACAAAGAAAATATACCAAATTTACTGTGAAACATGGACTACACTATGCAATAAATATTAAAAAGAGGACTATTTTGAAAAAAAATTATTTTATTTCCATGACAACAAAAAATATTTTTTACACATATAATTTGCCATGTACAAACACGAACAATGTTCTATAGCACTGTGATCTTTAAACCGAGGAACACTTAATTCAGATTACTGAGGTGTATACAATCACAAACTCAAAGACTACTGTTAACTACTAGGAGAAAGTGGATTTAACCTCATGGTCCATACTGATTGTACTTTTACCTACTTATTAAAAATACTACAGAAGTTGACTATACTTTTTAGAAACTTTTTGCTGCCCTTCACGTTATTGGTGTAGGAACATCTTAAATTGTTTTTTGACCATCCTAAAATGGCACCACACACGCATACAGCAAGCACTTCTGAATATGTTTTATTTTTATTTTAACAAATCGGTTTCAAAGATGGCCAATGCCGATGCATGAGCATCAACGGCGAAAGTGTTTGAATGACATTTATTAAAATATACCAAAATACTTTCGAAGACGGACACCATGGTAGTGTGCACATCTATGGTGAACATCTTTTGTGTGCCAATAGTTAAAACATTACAAATTAATTCCAAGAGGCTGCCATGAATTCAAGTACATGCATGGTGGCCGTCTTTTAATACATTTCAATTTTTTTTAAACCATTCCCAGGTGGCCATTGTAAATGCATGCACATTTGCGGCAGCTATCTTGGCCACATAAGGCTTTAGAAAAGCCAACAGGCTCACTGTTGAAACCTATAGGCTTGCCAATGCTTGCTATGCTAATGTCTCCAACTTTAATCGTAAATATTTTTGTAGTAAATGAGGTCTCCTACTTTTATAAATACTTTGTTGAAACTTAATTGTATATCTCCTAACTGCAGGGTAATGGTGCTTGATGCTTCCAGCATGTCCTAGCCCCAGTGGCTGTGCTATCTAAAGGTGAACAGTTGGTATTTCAAAAAGGCTTTTATTATGGGTCCAGGAATAGCTGAATAAGGGTTTGATGGGAGGTCAGCTCAATTTTATTTTGTCAGTCCATTTCGCCCAGTATAATTATGAAACTGGTGACCCATTTTTTCAAGACATGTCTATATCAGGAGGACTGGACAATTGCTTGCCACATTGCATACAACTGGAAATTAAACTTTAAGAGATTCTGTTCAGAACCTGTATGTGAAAGGCGATTTAGCCATGCCTACTGCAATATAATAAACTAAAAGCACAAAGCAAAAAATGTAACATTTTTCCAGAAGGCTATTGCTATAATAGCATAGTACAACGAAGCAGACACAGCTAGAATCGTGTTTTTTTTTAAATTATGACCTACATTCTAATACCGGAAAATCTTAGAAGCCAAAACCTGTTAAAATGAAACTCTGCAAATGTATTTCTTTTGGAGCCTGACATAAAAAGGGAACATGCATTTCATAAACTGACTTTGAACGTCTTGCAATAAAACCTTTTAGAACCCAACCAAAGTAACAAATTAGCAGTAGATTAATTCAAAGGACACATTATCCCCCTCTGCGTGTCTCCTAATCCATGCCTCAAAGAGGTCACTTTAATTATCATGCTGTCACCACCATTCATTACTCTGCTTCTGCAGACAAGTCGCGAGCAGTATGCCTCTTAGATGCATTGGTATTCATGCTATTAAAGCACTTAACTCCTAAAGAAATGCGCGCAGTTTAACCCGGTAACCTTGAAATGCAAAAACTCTCCGAAGGCCCTATTTATATGTTGTTTTAACGCTGACATTCATCTTGCTGCTGGAAAAAATATACCCTATAAACTATACATCTGTTTACCTGTCATAAATAGCCCTTACATGTATATTTTTTTGTCTTTCTAAAGCTTGAATTCAGCTGGCTAGTAGAAGAAAAGTATATAGGGCAAGCCCCAGTAGGGACACATAAGTGGTAAGGGACTGAGGGAGGAGCTAGAATTGGGGGGAAAGTAAGAAGTCATCCTATCTGAAGTAGAGTTTCTTGTAGAGATGAGTTTTCAGTTTCTGCCTGAATTGCAGGAGGTCTGGTGCTGTTCTAATTTGGGTGAGGATGTTGTCCCTTATCCTGCTGGCATAGGCTGAAAAGGCATGTTTTCTTGTTTTCTCCTTCCTGCTGTGTTTAGTTTCTAATCTGCTGATGTAAGAGCCTAGCATCAGGTGTTGACCTACAATTATTGTTTGTCAGCTATGTAGAGAGGGGTCTTGGTGTGGAGGCCATTGTCAGTAATGTGCTTTTTTTGCGGATGATTCAGGCTTGAACGGGGAGCTACTGGAGATCCTTCAGCGCAAATGTGATGTGGTCTGATTTCTTTAGCCCATTGATGAGCCAGAATGCTGCATGAAGGATGCCTTTCAGGGCATCAAGGGTGGTCACAGGGGTTCAATTGAGCAGGGCATCACCTCCTTTCTGGTGGGAGTGGACTAGGACTTGAATTGTTATAGGAAGACTTCTCATACAAGAAAACATTTAACTTTTTTCAGGAGCAAGAGTTGGAACCAGGCTATTTTAGTCTTCTGGCAATGTGTCTTTGGCACTTGTAGACACAAGAGGTTCAATTTGATAGTGAATCTGGGGGCTTTGGGGTGGGACATTTGTTATGGTTGGAGAGCCATGTCTGAATCAGAGAATGTTTGGCATGGTTGATAAACAGGAGGAATTGGCCCTCATGGGGATTAGCATCAGGCAGTTGCTATCCAGGTATGGATGTGTTTGACTATATCAATGAAGGAGAATGGGGACCAGGAGCTGATTGTGGTCCAGTGCCCGTGCTCCACTATCAAGTTGTCAAACCAAAAAGGGGGTCACTGTTCCATTGGTGTGCGTGCTAAAAAGTCACCCTCTCACCAGTGAGAGAGAAGATAGACCTAGGTCTAGAACCCACTTTACAGGGTCAGGTCGGGTAGGTGCTGAGAGGCAACACAAACACAGAAACTCCCGTGAAGGCACAGGATTACCTACGCCCAAGCCCATGGAGTATTTCTCCATGTGACTTTAGGTCACTCCAGGAGCGGATCAACCCATTAGTTGTAGCTGAGCTATAGTTTTCCATAGCACTAGCCCACTCCAATTACACTGAGGGCTAGAATCCCTCTATCACCTTCACATTTCACATCACTATTGCTTGTTCTGAGGAAGCGCCAAGGATCGTTATGACCACCAAGGCGCGAAACATGTTGACCTGACCTTTTTAGTTACCAGGGGTACTTCATTGCACATAGGCGTAAGACACAACCTTCCGTTTTTTAGTGTGACAAGGGGACCGTCACAATAAAAGATATCCTCCCTTTGGTATCCCTTAGCCATTTTTATCATTCACACACACCTTCACTGTGCACATAGAACCCACTCCACACACCCGCACTCATCTAACGGCTGTTCTCTAAAAAGATCTCCGCTAAAGCAACCCTTCGGGGACCCGTAGGGCATTGCAGCGCCGGCCCGACGAGGAGCAAACACCCGATGATGAAGCATGACATCCTTTGGGGTGTGTGAGGGCAACATGAGACAAGACTTGTTCTCCCCCCATAAAGTGGGTTCTTGACCTAGGTCTATCTTCTCTCTCACCGGTGAGAGGTTGACTTTTTAGCATCCAAACTGACTGAACAGTGACCCCCTTTTTGGGTGGATGTGTTTGATGCAGGCATTGAATCTCTGCATGTTGTTGGTTGAATAGATTTTGAGATAAAGTTGGGTGTCATCAGCATACTGGTGGATCGTCATGTTGCTGTCTACAAGGATGCCTCCCAAGGGTTGATAGAGAGTATGTGGCCTAATGGCTAGTGCGGTCGACCTCGAAGCTCAGGAACCAGGCTCGAGTCTTGGTAGGGACACTCAACATCCTGTGATTCTGAGTAAATCACTTAATCTCCTCGTGCCTAACAAAAAAACATGAATGTGTCCATCTGTAACGCAACTGGTGCTCATGTAAAGCGCTGTAATACCTTTGAGTCTAGTTTGCGCTATTTAAAACAAAAAAAAGGGGCCCAAATAAAACTTGAGAATGATGAATGACAGGATGGAGCCCTGGAGAACTCTACAGGTGATGAGGAGAGTCATGGATCTGGTAGTTCTCATTTGATTGAGTTGCTATCAATAGGTAGGGTGTGAACTATTGCAGAATTGTGAGATGAAGCCCATGTAAGTTTTCAGGGCGAGGATCAATGCTAGAAATAAAACTAATTATATTGTGTGTGCAGCAACGCCAAATCGGCGATGCAGCGTGCAATGTAATTTGTTTTATTTATTTATTTATCTACTCAACTCCAGTCGGCCGTATGCTGGAGTTTACTATCCCCCACCCTGCCCCTTTCCCCCGTCTCACCACCCCTTAGCACTCCCTCGAGGAGCCGCCACTGAAAATAAGTATTCTTTATCTAAACCAAACAAGACCAAAACGACAAAAATCCACAATGCAGTAATAAACATATGACTTTCAAATGGTAGAAATAGTTCTGTTCAAAGCAAATTGTAGATGCAACACTTTTCACACAAAGTACCTTGGATGCGTCGCGCATACAAACAAAAAGTGTTGCAGGGAAGGTGATGCGTTGTTTCCTTACACACAGGGAAGGTGATGCGTCCATTCCTTGCTTCCGGGGAGGTGCTGTGTCGGTTCCCTACTGCTGCACAGGGGAGGTTATGCTTCAGTTCCTTACTGGAGAGGAGGTGATGCATCGGTTTCTTACTGCGTAGGGATGTGATGCGCCGTTTTTTTACTTCATCCCCCAACCATGCGACAGACCTGGCACCTCGATGCAATGATCCGAGATGATGCATTGGTTTTTGCAGCCGCACAGCATGGCTTGCGTCGGTGATCTCGAACTTCGGAGATTAGTGAACCTGATGCGGCGTGCGGCGATTTCTAGAGCCGTGGGCAGGTGCTGCGTCGGGTTCTTTGGTGATGCATTGGAAACCGGTACGGATGCGTCACGCTTCTCGACGTTGCGTTGCTTTTCCAGCTCCAACAGCCAGCACAACCTCCAGATGCCCAGAACTGTTACAGGCATCTCTTGTCAGGTCAGAACTCCCAGCAAGGAAGTTCAGGGGAGCTGGGGGTGAAGCCTTGTGTCCATGAGACTTCAAAACAGGAGGCAAGCTCAATTTCAAGCCCTTGGAGATCTTCCTCAAGAAGGGGACAGAGCACACAGCAAAGTCCTTGTCCCTTTCCTTGGTAGAAAGTAGCCACTGCGGGCCAACCCCAGGCAGCAAACAGCACAGGGACAGTATTCCTCCTCAGTTTCTCCAGCTCTTCTCCTTGGCAAAGGTTCTTCTTGATTTCCCAGAAGTGATCTAAAGCCTAGGGTCTGGACCCCTCTTTTTATAATGCAACATCCTGTGTTCTCTGTGGCAGAGAAGCTCTTTGCCCAGCCTAAACCAGTTATGTCCTCTCTGGTGCAGCTTCTTGGCAGGAGGTGGAGACAGTATTGTCCTTGGCAGACCAGGCCCATTCAGGTGTGAAAGAAATTTCCTCCCCCTACTCTGAATGCAGCCCAGGTCTATTCAGCCCAGCCCTGACTCCCCCTGGAAAGGCAGGACACACCTAACCACCCCAAGTGGCTGTCTGAACAGAATGCACATCCACAGCCCCAGTCACTCCAAAGCCAGACAGTCAATACACAACCCTAGCAGAGACACACTGGATAGTTAGGCAAGAAAATACCTATTTTCTAAAAGTGGTATTTTCAAACCCAGAATGTAAAAATCACCCTCACTAAAAGATGCATCTTAACATTCTGAGTTCGGGCATATCAAACTATATTTTCCTATCTTGTTCCCATCGGGCAGTAATACTCATAAGATGTCATTAGCAAACTCCCTATTCTATCCTATGGGGCATATAGCCTTACAATACTGAAAAACGAAATTGGCAGTATTTCACTATCAGGAGATGCCACACACATCAGGGCATGTCCTACCTTTCACATACACTGCAGGGGTACCTTGGGCCTACCATAGGGGTAACTAACATAAAAATAGTGAAGGTTAGGACCTGGCAAATAGGTGCACTTGACAGTACTAGACTGCATACATGCACTGCAGTGGCAGGCTTGAGACCTTGTTGCAAGGCTGCTTGTGTAGGTGGCACAATCAGTGCTGCAAACCTACTTGCAGCCTTTGGTTAACAGGCCCTGGGCACACACAGTGCACTGTACTAGGGACTTAACAGTAAACCAAATAAACCGATCATGAAAACATCAATCCAAACAACAATTGACAAAGGGAGCACTTGCACTTTGGCACTGAACAGCAGTGGCAAAGTGCCCAAAGCATCTAGACCAGCAAAGCGAAGGTTAAAACACAGAAAAAACACAGGAGGCAAAGGCAAAAACACAGGGGAAACCCAAGCTACTGATGCCAGGCCTAACAAGGAGGAAAGGGAGGCTGGGAGGTAGTGTTGACAATGAAATGGTCATGAAACCTAAACATCTTAAATAAAAAATACAACGAGTTTAAAGGTGTTTGACATCTGGCTATCCAACCCTCCCTGTTTTGTGTAACCCTAGATGGATTCTCCTTCATCTTCCCCATTTTAATATCCATTTCCTTTTCAGATTTATTTATCCTGTCCAACCCTCCACTTCAAACAGGGCTGCTTTGTTTCAATGTATTATTATTTACAGTATTTCCACATTCATTTGCCCACCTTCTCCACTTAAAAGGGGAGAGATTAAGAATGAACTACTCTACCAAACCCAGTATTGTATAGCCTCTCGATGGAGACAAAAAAACAATTCCTACTTTGTCTCGGTAGAAGTGGTGGGATAATGGTAACACACTGCATCTACAAATGCACAAACCACAATTCCGGAGCCTGGGTAAATCCCCCAAAGTGATTTCACAATTGTTCATGGACGAGGACCAGGTTGGCATCATGCTCCCTTCTCTGTAATTTTTCATTTACCTGCTTTCCTGAAAATATATACTTCATTATGATTTATAAATCTATTAGTTGTAGGGGTAAGCCTAAGATTTCTTTTCTTACATTTGCAAAATTCCCATGAGCACGTCCAGTTGCTCATTCGCCCTAACCTTATACCCACAGAATGTCAGTATGCAAAAAAATCCATCCTGTCAAGGGAAACCTGCATTTTCATGTTTTTCCTTTTAGCAATACAAGCAAGATATTTTACTTTGGGCACATATTGAAATAATAAAGCATAACACATATACTGCTGTTTATGACATGAAATGAAAAATCATTTGTAGAGAGTGTGGTTATCCGTGGGCATCCCAGCGCTAGAAATTTATAGCAAATGGTATGAAACATCTCACGGAAAGGGACACCTAATCTTCACCCAAAATCCCGGCACAATCTTATCTCTCCCGGTTGTGCTTTGAACAGCAGGAACATCTTCTCTCTTCCCTCCTTCCTCACCTTTAGACTCCTCTTCCCCCTTCAACAGATTCATCAACCAAAACGGAGTCAACTTGGTTTTCGGCTTCCTACCGCGCATCAATTTAAATGGGGAGGTTTTAGCTGTGGTGTTCTCCATTGTGAGATACGCCCACACCAGATCCGACACAGTCCTCTCTACACTCAAGCCATTCACCACTGCCAACTGGATAGCCCCTTTGACCATCCTGTTTGCCCTCTCCACAATATCCTTGTCCTGGGGATCGTATAGGGCAGTGAGAGAATGCTGCACCCAACATGCTCCCAAAAACTCTCTTATTTCTCAAGAAACTAACTGCGTCCCATTGTCCGTGATAAGGCACATAGGTTGCCCTTCCTCCATAAAGATTTTTGAAATTGTATCAATGGTAGAAGATGTGCTTATCTCTGCCATAAACTTGACTACCAACCACCTTGAATGCACATCTAGCAGCACAAATGCAAACCTTTTTCCATGTTTTAGCGCCTCAAATGGACGTATGAAATCCCTGCATACCGTGTGCCATGCTTGGATCATGAATACTTCCAAAATCCCTCTAAGAGCCAACCTTCAGTCTTTTTTCACACGTGGTGCACTCCATACACCTCTCCACCCATTGAACCACCTCCTCATCCAACCCTGGCCACCAGAACTCAGCTCTGATTCTCTTCTTGGTCATTGTTTGCCCCCAAATGTCCTTCGCGAGCAGTAGCAAACAATTTTCTTTGCACTCCGATGGGTGGGAGGATCTTCTCTCCACAGAAAAATACACCATCCCCAACTATTGACAACTCATCCAACACCTTTGCAAATGGTCTCAGTGATATTCGCAAGGTACTCACTCTACGCGCACCCTTAATCACTAATACAGCAACTCCTTTTAATACACCATCCTGTGACATAGCATCCTTCCACTCCTCTTCACTTACAAAGACCACTGTACAACTGTACAACATCTCTAACACAAGCCACAGCCCCTTTGCTTTCACTCCTCCTTACAGCATCCCTGTCCACATGTTCCAACTTCAAAGGTAAGCGCGAGAGACAGTCTGCGTGCACGTTCCTCCACCCAGAAATGAACTCAAGAGCATAGCTGTATTATTGTAGTCTTGCAGCTAATCCAACCAGCCTGGCCGATTCTTTGCCTGCACCGCCTGGAGAAAGGATTCTCATCCATGGTTTGTGATCTGTTCTCAAAAATCACTTCACTACCCCACATGTACATTCTGAAGTGTTCCATGCCCCATGCAGTTGCCAACGCCTCCCTCTCAATCACAGACTAGTGACATTTGGTGGGCGTCAAAATACGAGATGCAAACGCCACTGTTCTTTCCCCTGCTGCCTGAAACAGTAATTATTGACTGCTCCACTTTACGTATGTCCTTTTTTATATTGATGAAACACTTTTCTTGAATAGGTGACCAACTAAACTTCACACCCTTCCTCAGCAAGAACTTTAAATCTTCCGTTTTTGCAGCAAAGTTCTTTACGAACTTTGCATAGAACTCGATCAAACCTAAGAAAGACCTCAGCTGGTCTCTATCTTGAGGTGATGGTGCCAACCTTATAGCCCCCAACAAATTTTTTTTAGTTCTGATTCCATTAGCTGACAGCGTATGTCCCAAATACTCAATTTCTTCTACAAGAAAAATGCATTTCTCTCTTCTTAATGTTAGGCCTGCCTCCAAAATTGTGTTTAGAACCTGTTTCAATGCCAAGTTGTGATTCTCCTCAGTGTCACCATACACAAGAATGCCATCTTGGAAATATATAACATTCAACATGCCCCGGAGCACCTCTGACATCACTCTCTGAAAGACATTTGCCGCTGAACATAGGCCAAATGGCATGTGGGTAAACTGAAAGGTGCCTTCCAAAGTAATGAACACTGTCAAAGGTTTAAAATCATTGTGCAACCTGATCTAATGGTAAGAGTGCTTTAGATCCAGTTTTGTAAAGAACTTGGGGCCATATTAACAAGCCAGGCGATAAAATTATCGCCGCTTTAGCGGCAGAAAACTGCCGCTAAAGCGGCGTTAATGGGCTTGATAATATGCTCTATGGAATTCCAATTGAAGCCCATGTTAGACATCCTTCACATTTAACATGGGTTTCAATTGGAATTCCATAGAGCATATTATCAAGCCCATTATCGCCGTTTTAGCTGCAGTTTTTTGCCGCTAAAGCGGCGATAATTTTATCGCCTGGCTTGTTAATATGCCCCTTAGCACCCTTTAATTTCGAGACAAGCTAATTGATATTGGGAAGGGGAAAATTGTTGGCTATGACACTCTGATTCATACTTCTCAAGTCGACACAAAACCTGAGTTTACATCAGCTTTCTGTGTAATGATGACAGGTGAAATCCAACTGGACACTTTCACAGGTTCTATAACCTCACTCTCCAACATTTCATCCAGCAATTTCTTCACATCCTCTCTAATCATTATCGTAACCCTTCTAATCTTATGCTGTATATGTACAACATTCTGTTTTGGTTTTATCTTATGCAGATAACCCTTCAACTCTCCAATTCCATTACGAACCCCCCCCCCCCCTCGGCATCCTTAACAATATCATCCAACTTCAAGTTCTCTACGTCCATGACCTGATTTGGTGCATGAGGGTTTATCACAATATGTAGATCATACTGATGGACCTACCCTAAAATAGGAGGTCCATATTCTGCCACATACACTTTCCCTGCGATGTTTCTTCTTCCTCCAAAAGTGATTTCAGAGTCCATGTAACCCAAGATGCCGATTGTCTCTCCCTGATAACCCCTGGATCTATGTCCTTTGACATCAGTTCTATATTTGTCCACTCTGACCAGAACATATCATTCGGAATGATTGTGTACAGCGACCCCAAATCTACAATTAGTGAAACCCACTACCAATTTATCTCAAAATCAGCTTTAGGTCTGTTCTTTCGATTTGGACAGTTGTCATCTTCATTGACATATAACATTCTGTCAGTAATCACACACGCACTCCCAGGATGTGCTTGCTCTGAAATCGCCTTCACTCTGCTCCTCCCTCCACTAGGACACATGTGGGCAAAGTGTCCCTTGTGCCCGCACTTCCTGCAATCCTTCCCTGATGCAAAACAATTTTTTGCATCAGTTGAGTGATTAGGACTGCCACACCCTCTACTGCTAGGTTTATTCCCTTGAAAATTCTTATTTGCCTTAATGATTGTAGGCTCATTTTTCCCAATGGCCCCAATTTCTTGTTTTGATGAATCCACCTCCACCACTTCTACTCTCGATTCCCTCTTCTCCATCTCTTTCATACAGTACTCTGATTCCTCAACCATTTTAGCTATGGCTATTGCTTCCTTAAAAGTTGGGTTCTTTGCTGCCTACAGCCTCTCTTGCATCTTGCGACTCTTACATTGCACTATTAATTGATCTCTAATCATTTTCTCCGCCATCTGACCAAATTGACACCTCATTAACAATTCTCTTAACCTAGTCACAAATTAATCTGTCGATTAACCTGACCGCTGAGGCTGTGTGTAAAATTTGTGCCTTCTCATTACCACATTTCTCTTTAATGCATCTGATCTCCAATTTCTTTCCAGATTCCTCATACCCATCTAAATCCTTATGACCCTTTAAGCCAGGTAAGTATCTGAATATATGTTGGCCTTCTTGCCCCAAAGCATTAAGTAACATAACCCTTTTTCGATTTGGTAGAAATGCTACACCATATAAAGCCACCAGATAATTTTCAAAAATATCTAACCACTCTTCTAACTAAATTGGTGGATTCCTTCGTTGTGACGAAAATGGTGGTGGTGCTATGGCAGAAGTATTCATATATAAATGTAAAATAGGTCTATAAATGCACACAGACTCCAATATACTACAATTTGCCAAAAATGTGCCCATGCTCTCCTTTTAAATTTTTTTTTTAAAAATGATAATTTTCCCTAAAGGATTTTAAATGTGTGACATTGAAAACAAAATATTTCAATCCTAAACGTGTGACAATGAAGTTCAGTTCCAGGCTTCCCTGTCCGACGCTTAACGTTCCTTCCTCTAAAGCAACATATGGAACTGCAGTTGCACCAAAGAGTCTCCAGAGGGCTGCTTCTCACCAACCCTTTTCACCACATAGGGAAAGCTCAGCAGGATGTACGCACCACCGTGCGGTCGAGGAAACAGAACTGCTGCCCAGAAGCTGTCCAATCCCTTTGCATTGTAAAGTAATAGAGTTGGGTATGTAACCTTTGCGGAACCCGCAGTACAAGGCACAAGAGGCAGACCGTCGGGGGGGTTGTGTATCTGGATAGGCAGCCATCTTGGATTTACGCTAAAAAGATTAGAGACCAATAGCCCTGATCTTATGTGCCTCCTGATGTCACACAAAAGATTACCCAAGCTGGCCTTGATTAATGTCTACTCACGGCCAGTTAAACCCGGTGGAACTTCTTATACCCTGGACAGGCTATCTGACTTACTGCACACATTGGGGGGTAAGGTAGTGCTTCTGATTGGAGGTGACTTTAATTGTCACTTTGAACCCTTAGAGGGGGTCCCCCCAATCACCAAGACTGAAGACGAAATATGGTCATTTCCCCCCCAATTGCCTACCCTGTAAAATACTGGTCAGCATTGGTTCACCAACTGACCTCTCTTATCCTTACATTCTCCCTTAGAGCCTGTAATGGTCGCTTTAAGAGTGACACCCCTGCTCTTTATACTTATAATGGCATGGGGCATACATCAGTGATAGATTATTTCTTGGTGAGCCTGACATCCTGGTCAAAAATTCTAGATTTCACCGTATGTCGGCGCGCTGAAAGTGACCATAATCCTCTGTCAATCGAGATGGACTTCCAACTAATTGGTGGGGATATTGTTATAAACAATTCCCCTAGTAGTGATTTAAGATTAGAGCAAGGTGGGAGAAGAGTTCGATGGGCAGCCGCAAAATCTTCTATCGAAATAATGTCTAATCTATATAGAAACGTAATCCCCCTTCTCGAAAAGGCAAATTTTGCCTCTAGTGATCCATCTCATATCGACATGACTGTAATCACTGATATTCATAGTGAGATGGTCACCCTATTAAAGGATACCTTTTATAAAGCAGGTCCTATTAAAAATAAACCATGCTCTGGAGATAACCCATGGTTTAATGGAGGCTGTAGGGATGCAAAATCTGCACTTCTACTGGCTATTAGCCATGGAAACAGACAGTGCATTGTTCAGGCTAGACATGCATATGAGAAAATGCTAAAGAATGCGAAATCTGAATGGGAAGCTGACCGTTGGGCTGCCATCCCATTTGCCCTTGCGGCAAAGGATTTGCGGTCCTTTTGGAACCTTGACCATACTGGGAATACAGTAGGAAGATCTGCAATTATCCCTAATATATCCGAGGAAGCCTGGTCCACTTATTTTAAAGACCTTTATTCTCTTTCTCCTTCTTGCATCAGTGAAGACCCTCAGAGCCTCTTGGCCCCGAACCCTATATGCCCGGCGCACTTATACACTTTGGAGAAAGTAAAGTTGGCAATTCTCAGGATCCAGCCCAATAAAGCTCCGGGTCTTGATCGCATCCCGGGCGATCTATTCAGAGAAGAACTAATAGTTTGGGGCCCCTATCTTTTGGTCTTATTTAATGCGATACTGCAGGGGTTAGCTTTGCCTAATACTTGGCTTGGGGCGGAGATTATCCCAATACATAAGAAGGGCTCCCCGCTCCAACCTTCAAACTACAGGCCGATTAGCCTTATTGATGTTACACAAAAAATCTATGCCAGGGTACTGTTACAACGTTTGGAGGCCTGGTCTACTGATAATAATATCTTGACTCCGCTTCAGGCGGGTTTCAGGGCGAAAACCTCAACTATTGACCAACTATTCAGGTTACAAGTGATTTATTGGAAGCATGTGACCTTGGAAGGGGGTAGTCTTTACCTTATATTTGTTGATTTAAAATCAGCCTTCGACATGGTGGATAGAGAACAACTATGGGCCATTTTATCAACAATGGGGGTTCCATCTTACCTATGCCACCAGCTTAAAATCGTACACACTGGCACTTTCGCTAGAGTACGCTTCGGTAAACAAGGCCAGCTAACAGGAGCCTTCCCGATTGAGAGAGGTGTTAGGCAGGGCTGCGTCCTTGCCCAAACCCTATTTTCTCTTTTTCTCAACGGGCTTATCGAAGATCTCTTAGCTAAAAACGATATAGACTCCCCCAAATTGGGCGCCCGAAGATTTCCCGCCTTAATGTTTGCGGATGACACGCTTCTGCTTTCAAAATCACCAATGGGGTTGCAGCGCGTGTTAGACCAATTCTCCAACTTTTGCTGCAAAAGATTCCTGGTGGTTAACATAAATAAGACTAAGTATATGGTATTCAATGCAAAGACAGTTAACTGCCCCCATCCAATGATGGATGGCAAACCCCTTGAAAGGGTTTCAACCTTTAAATACCTGGGTCTGACCTTGAATGACAAAATGGGTTGGGGCCCTCAAGTGGCTAAGGCCAATTTAAGATTAACTCAAGCAGCAGGGGGTATCCTGAAAGTTCAGAAGAGTTGTTCTCTTAAACTTATTAGCCCCCCACTTGAAATTTTTAAAGTGCAAGCTAGGGCTTCATCGCTCTATGGGGCAGAACTTTGAGGTCATACATCAGTAAGTAACTTATCCATAACTGAAAATAATTTTATAAGACAACTATTGGATCTTCCAAAAAGCACTCCTTTAATCCCGCTAAGACTTGATCTAAATGTCTGTCCAATTGTTGACGCTATCACTATTCGACTGTTACTCTATTGGAAGCGTCTCTGGAGCACTCCTGAGCTGGTGACCTGTAAGGAGGAGCTTAAAGTTGTCATGGCTTTAACTGGGATTCCTTGGCTAGCATTCGTCAAACATTCACTTGCATTGACTGGTCTTGAGGAACTCTGGTTCACCCCTGAAGTTTCCTGCCCAGTGATTTCTAAGAAAGCAGTGGCGAGTGCTGTCAAGCAAATGAATTTAAGGAATCTCTTTCGCTTAGTAAAATCCTCAAGCTTAACAGATGCTTTTTTGGATGTAAAGTCAGTTTATAGCTTTGAGCCTGCGATTGATTTAATCCAACCAACACTAGCAAAAAAGCTTTATTTACAGTTTAGATATGGCACTTTGCCCCTTTTTAGTTTTTCTGATAGGTGGAAGGGGGGACTAGTACGCCCCTGTCCAGGTTGCCTCATTGAGGATGAAACCCCGGTTCATGTTAACCTATTCTGTCCCGCTTACGCTTACATTAGGAAGATATGGATAATTCAGCTGTGCAAGAATCTGGGGACAAATCACTATTTGGCTTTTTTTAGGATACTAAAAACAGATACTGACCCATTAATTGTCTGTGCAGTAACTAAGTTTCTACATTCAATGTGGATTGCACGAAGGAACTTGATCAATAATGCCGTTCTGATCTAAGATTAAGCAAGATGAATTCTGAGAGACCATAATATTTTAACTTTTATGAATATTATTGTTATGTCAATTTTAAATTTCGGACTTATTTAAATTTTTAAAGGAACAAATGTCTAACAACCATGCAATTATCTGAGGTTATATGTATGAAATGGATTGTCTGTTTTGTTAATTCTGTATTTTTATGTGCTTTTATGGTAAATTCAACCGAAATAAAGCTTAAATGAATGAATGAATGAATGTAAAGTAATATGTATTCTTTCACAAAACAGACTAACACTGTTCTGCGCGATTATCTTTTTTTAAAGAAATATGTCTTTTCCTGCTCTATCTATGCTCCGATGTGCCTGCAGCTTTCCTAAATTGCACTTGCGCTTAAGTGCATGCCTGCAGCAGTCAGATGCGCCTCACGCTCGATGTAGACATATGCGCCTGCCTCCTCTCCTCACACCTGCAACTTCATTTGTGCCGCTTGACTCAAGCAGGCTCGATGTACTTCCAGTCCCCAGCAGAGCGCCGGCAACGGCATGCACTTTTCTGCCTTCTTTCACACCAAACGCTGCCTCACTGTCACCCGATGGCCCTTTTCTCCCACACACCGCACACTACGCTGGGATAGGCAACAGCTTCGAAGCTCTTAGCCGCTCCAAATATTTTCTTGAGTTATCACTTTATTTTACAGCTTGTCTACGCTTAGGTTGAGTGCGTGTTGACTCTGTTATTCCGCAGACATTCTTTTTCTCATTTCAAAAGTGAGTAATTTCCTTTGCTCACCGCCTTCCTCCTTTGGTCTGTAGCCCTAACCTCTTCACTCAGGACCCTGAAGTTCATGCCACCACCTCCTCTTTGAGCTGGCAACTCATTGCCAAAATGATGTTGTAGGGAATCAGTACACCTGGTGCGGTTTTAGAAAGTAGCTTTATTTAGCATAAAGCTCAAAGCCAACTGCTGGCACTTGAACGTCAGGCTCTCCCGGTTACCACGGATACAACAGAACAAAAGGAATAAGGAACATGGCATGTCACAACATACCATAATATTCTTGACCACTAGATTACAACATACTGCCTCCCCTCCTGACTTGGTTTGAGAACCCGCTCGACAGAGTGATGGAACAACACAGCAACAGACTCACACCACACACACCATACAGAGAGGACACCACTGGCTTGGCAACAACCCCCTTCTCAGAATTTCTGTTACTTTCGGCCTAACAGGAGTAGGTGAAAGCTGTCACTTTCAAGATTGTAGTTTCTGGTACTGTTACTAAGACTAATTCCGCTTGTAAAAGGGTGAATGCCAGAAGCTCATGGGACCAACTCCCGTTCATCTTCCTTGGCGTCATTTTACAAAGTAGATGAAAACTCTGCCTTGCAATATCCCCGCATGCACTTCCGGTCCTTTTCTGGCTGTACGCCACACACAAAGCACCCCTCTGCCTGTGTGCCCTTCAGGCTAGGTCAGCGCTGCATAGCGCCTATATTTTGATCCTAACTATAATTGGTACACCTGTATCTTGCATCACTTCCTCTTTTACACTGCGAGGTGCAGCATCCAAAGACAAAATAACAACTCCTTTCTGATTGGTCGTGGATAAAAGCAACATGCTTCCCATATAGGATCACAACAAATGCAACACTCTGCCAGACATGCACTGTGTACTGTGCTACCCTTCCCAAAATGTATTCTGGCACCTGACCCAGTGTCAGTCAGAGCTGTACGAATGCAACAATACAAAACAACGAAGCGCTATTCCAGCATTAATTTAAGGCTGCACTCATTCAGGGTATTTCACAAGCGTGGTTGTTGCCTAAGTGACCTCAGGTTGTTCTCTTTAGCCTGAATCATTCCGAATTAGAGGGATATCACTGGGGGTAATAGCTCACCACTTTATAACTCTGTGACACAGTACTACTGGAAAACGCTCAAACTGCATTGAACCATGTGTCACTTTATGTTAAAATGCTCCATGCTATTTTGCGGAATTATGACTAGTGAAAGTTTAAGATGAACAAGTAAAATTGCTCCAATAGTCCAGGGTATTTAGGTTATGCTGCACATGAGTGTGGTTCAATGGTGATGTAATACTAGAAGTCATCCTAGAACATCACGTAGGACGGGGATTCCAGACTCCCCTTGAAGCACTAAGATCTTCCACATACCAGGACACAGTGTAGGACCAACCTGTGCATGTGATTGGTAGCAGGAGAGAAGAAGGTTATGGGCACAGTATAGACACTGCTAATATTGGAAAAAGACACATCTTTCACCTTTAGTGGATGCTTCTGAAATAATTTGCATAAATACAGAAGTCCAACTCAGTGCACTGGGTATAACACTTCTCTCCCAAAATAACTACTCTTTTCAAACGTTTACAGTGTACAGAGTATGCTGTTCTTGCCTATCCTCTCGTGAAAATCAGATTCCTCATACTACAGCCATCAACGAGCCTTTTGCCATGCATGTAGCATTTTCTACTGCAGTTTTTTTATTTTTCTACTCTTGCCAATCACAAGAATTATCACAAACATAGGTCAATGGTTCTCCTTGTTTGGATTTCAAAAGAGTGAAAGATTCAGTGGATATTGTCTCTATGCACACCGGTAACCGGTATTCATCGTGGCCGCTGGGGGACGCCGCTGTTAACGGCCACGTTGGCCGCGGCCATTGAGCCTGCCCACCTGTTACTGCGGGCCAGAGCCTGGGCTGGGTTACTCCCGGTGCCTGCGGAGGCCCGTCTTCGAGACAGGTGAGTGAGGTCCCCCCATACTTGCCCTGGATTTATCGTGTGGGTTCTGACTGATCTCTAGACAGTACACACAGGAAGAAGGGGAAGAAGGACTCAACCTTATCTCATCCTCCTCAAACACGAAAGGTATGCACAAAAGAAGGTAAGGTGAACATTAGCCACAAAAAGGTTTTACGAATATATGGAGTTGTGAAGGGAGCACTAACACTTTCGTAAAACTGTCCTCATCCACAACAAGTTGTGGCATGCTTCATCATAGGGCTGCTACTGAACGCCTCAGCGCATACCCATGCTAGAGGCGGAGCAATAGGGAAGGATAGACAATACAAACACTCAAAAACAGGAAAAGAACAGGATCCTACATAAGTGCAGACAGAAGATGGGTAAAATTGACTCAGAGATATCATTATAATACTTTTATTATTAGATTCCCTGGTCAGATCTAAAACAAAAAGGGTATTAGAAACCCTCGGATGGTGGTGGTGTGAGGAAATTATGTACTAGGTATTACTCCACCTGTAAGCCTGGAGCATTCTAGTACTTTACTCATCAGATGGTAACTGTAAATGGAAAGAATAAAGATAGTGGAAGCAATCTGTACAGTGATAAAACTGTTTTATCACTGTACAGATTGTTTTCATAGTGGAGTAATACCTAGTAAAGTGTTTATACTTTAGGAGTTTTTAAATATCTTGGAGAAGTAGCATAGGGATCCTGTTTGTCCTGACGAATGCCGGTTGAAGAATCGGAACCCAGCAGAAACCTCTATGCAAAACAGAGGGGTGGTGAGTACATAATTTACTCACACCACCACCATCCGAGGGTTTCTAATACCCTTTTTAGGTCTCGCATGCATTGCAGCGCATGCGCTGCTTGCTGGCGAGAAATTTAGCGAAAGACGGATTTCAGAAAAGGGCTTTAAGCCCGCCCCTCATTTCCATTGGCTGGCGTCACCATTTATGCTAAACGGTGGCCTGCCATTGGAAATGAGGGTTTTTGTGGATGCCCTTTCGCCTCCGATCCGACTGGGTCGCCTGCTTTGCTGCTGTCGCAAAGCACTTTCTTATCTTTATGAGGCAATGTGTTTCTAATTAGAAACACATGGCCCCATAAAGACAAGAGATCGATGCTTGTTTTGTCCTGATCCTAAACATTCCTCTTGGCTGAATATTCGCAAATATCTGTACACACAGTCCCTAAACACGCCCCTCTGTGCTGCCTTAACGTTCTCATGTGGAGTCCTGAAAAATGGCCCCCACACTACCTGACACCGATACCTCAACATGTCTTCCTCAAACTGCCCCCTTCCCTGCGCAACAGGCAGCAATCCCCTGGCTCTCACAACGTGCCCCAATCTGCTGCATCGAGCCACAGCTAGTCCAATTTTCTGTCCCATTCTCCTCAGCGCCTCTTCTAAAAACCCTAACCCTGGTCTTGCACCAATTCCTTGGCGCGAGGCACACCACCTAAGCCCTCACACTGGGCCCTGTATATGAAAATTCGTTCCCTCTTCTCCTGTTTTTCAAGTTCGTGGACGCTTGTTAAACACTGTTTTACTATGCACATAGAAAGCAGCTCCCGGGCATGTCTGGACATCTTCCTGCCCATAAGAACATATGCCTGGAGAGCCAACTCTTATTAAGTCCCATTCATGTAGTGTACAGGTTTACGGTGGGAACTAAGGCGCCCCCTTCATGTGGCGTGCAGGAGAGGCGAGGAACGATTAATGTGGGCTATGGACAGGGTCGCTGGAATGATGCCACATGGGAGGACCAAATTATGCAGCAGAGCTGGCTAAATTATCTAGTTATGCGGTATAATGCGGCACATTTTGTGATAGGATTACTTAATTATTTTGTCCCTCTCACAAATGGCAACGCCCAATAGCCAGATTTCACCTCATTAGAACCAGTTTGACAACCAAATGCTGCAATAAGCAACTGAATAAAGACCATTAGACTTTTGCTAAGGGCCTTCCACTGCACAGCAACGCGTGGCTACGTTTATAGTAACTTTTGATCCGTTTGAGCTAGAAACTTTTTTTTGTTTGAATCTGCAGATTATGTTGCAGAAGATGGAGTATATGGCAAATGCGTAATCCATATTTATGCGGAAAACGCAGCGGCTGCAGAATCGAGCTGGCTCTCTAAGGGGCATATTAACAAGGAACAGGAAAAATTAATGCTAAGGGTGCTTAGCGTTAATTTTTTTAACGCCCGCTATCACTGGATAATATCGCCTGGTTATCGCGTTATTACCAACGCTAACCGCCTAGGCGATAAAAAATCCAGCGATAGTGGCATTTTGGGAGGTTATCACTGGTAATGCAGAGATAAAACTACAATGATAGGGATATCCTTGTTGATAGCCCATGGTGGACTTAGCCATGTAATCCACCTCCCATTGGATTACATGGCTAAGTCTGAGAATTAGCAGATGTAAAAAAGCAGCGTTAACCATGGTTAGCGCTCCTTTTTTGTCTCTAACAGGGTTAACATGAAGCTTGATAATAAGAGAAATGTTGCTTAGCGACATTTCTCCTATTATTTTGCTCTGGAACGCCCACTTTGCATCTCATTAGAGATGCAAAGGGAAGTGTAGGAGAGTGGAATCTGACTAATGGTTGCCCCCAACTTTTTGCCTGGTATTTGAGTGGTTTTTGACTAGTCTGGCTGGGATCCTGCTATCCAGGACCCCAGCCTATCTGCTTTCTCCCTAAAACTGATGTGAGTACCCTAGGTACAAACCTAATTGGATGCTGGGCATGCCCTACCAGTCCCTTGTAGATGGTACCCTAGGTACCCAGGGCATGGGTCCCCCAGTAGGCCTACCAGGGCTGCAGCACTTATTGTGCCACCCTGGGACAGCCATACAAACTGACACCACCAGACCACTACTGTAGTCTGGGTAAGGTGGTGCTAGCACCCCTTACAGGGATGTAGGTACCCTATATCCCACACCATTACAACACATATACTCTCATAGGTCACCCCTATGTCAGGCCCTGGTAATCCTACAGGGCTGGGTGCTGAGGTATGTGTGAGGGGGGACCCCTACGTGAGTAGGGCCTCTCTGAAACCCTCATAAAACCGTTACTGGGTTGTTTGTAGTGTAGCCATACCATATACTCTTAACCGCATTATAAGTAAATCGCGTCATCGCGATAACTTGAGAATGGCTACACAGAACCATATTGTGTTTGGTGTCAAACATGTAGGAATCATACCCCCAGTCCAGCCATGGGCATGAGGGTACGATTCCCCTTTGCTAGAAGGGCGATATGGGAAAAGCGGTAGAAATTAGACACCAATTTAAAAGTGCACAAGTTACACAAAATGGCTACTGCCCGCCACCTACACGACCCTGGCTGGCTGTTGCTGGGGAAAACCCCAGCCTCGCCAGCTGGACAATAGGGTTCCTGTGGCAGGGAGGTGCTAGCATCTCCCCAGACAGGATAATGTGGATTGGAACAGGGTGGGTGCACCAAATGTCCTTTCAGAGTTGCACGTAGGCAGCTGCAGAGCCCCAATTCTGCATACACCGCCTGGAACCGGTTCAGGGGCATCCTGCCCCTCGCCCAGGCGGGAAACACACAAAGGGGAGTGGGTGTAGCCACCCTTTCCCGCCTCTACTCTGATTGGTAGGCTCTAGTTGGGACCATCCCCTAATATTGGGGATATATGTGAATAACGTGGCCCCAGAGCCTCAGATTAATCCAGAACTTCACAGAACTAACCTTCGACGAGCTGCTGCCCACCTGACTGAAGAAATCTCCCTTGGGATAAAGGAGTTATCCCCCTGCTTGGCAGGCACCTGAAAGACTGCAAGATACCTGGTTGGAACTTCGCTGCTCTCACGAACTTCAACGTCTTCAGCAACCTTGAGGTGGGTCTCCAGAGCATCCCAGAGTCCTGTGAGTGTGCCCAGCAAGTCTGAGCACCGTGGAGCATGTGGGTGCCGAGATCCCTGCATACTCCGAGACACCGGCCAGCTCTTGCATAGCACACGACCCCGACCAGTGGGGAAGTTGTGCTTTGGCCCATTTCTGAGCCAACCTTCAAGCAGCATCCGTGCCAAATCTCAGCTCCCTAGCCCGCTCCGGTGGCCCGTGGTAGCCCTTTTACGCACTCCATTTTGCTGCCTTCCGCGGTCCCTTGTCTCTCGACTTGTGGGCCCTGGCGGAGGACAATCTTCACATCCAAGAGTTCCCCTGGTTGCTCCAGGCCTGCTCTGCACTCCCTCCAAAGGAGAGCACCCTCAGACCTCGTGGGTCTGCACCAGCAGCTGCTTTGTTCATCTTGCGTGGGTTGCGGTTGCCAAGGCTTAGTGGATCCAATCGGGACACTAACACCGCAGCGACCCTCATCCGACGTGGGACAGTTGCCCTCCAGAAGCTGGCCTTCCTTGAAGCCTCCCGGAGCCCGTGACTGCAGAGCCAAGCTGCATCTTCCTCGCCTGAAGCACCCGACATCGAAGGGCTCCTTGCTTTGAGCCCCCTGGTCACTGTGCCGTGACCCAGACTCTGTCCCCTCTGCTTTCAGGTTCTTCTCTACATTTTCTACATCTTAGATCTTCACGACTTCATCGACGCTTTCAGCTAGCAGCAGTTTGGACTACTTTTCCATTGAAAATCAGCCCGCGACCCGACACCAGAATCGACCTATGCACCCGGCTTCCCTGGGGCAGGTAACAGTGGTACTTCCGTACTCCCGTGGTGGTGGGCTCCCCAAAGCCTTAAGTCTCAAGCCTTAACTTTGTACTACTGCTAGAAGTGTCTTTAACCTTTAAATATTCAACCGCAACATTCTCCATAGGCTAACATTGCGATCCCGATAGCAGCTCTTTGCACTGCACGCGTCTCCCGTGGGTCCCCTTCCTCATAACTGTGGGTGGATTCTGAAGGGGCAAGCGATCCTGAATGCCCTAGGCATTGCCTGTAGAATTGTCGTGGTTCTTCTACCACTATTTTAGTATATGGTTTGGTCCCCCCATGGGGCCCATTGATTTCTGTGCTATTTATTGTGTTTATAAATGCTTGTTTGAAGTGTACCTTTGCCACTAGTCACATAAAGTGCCTGTGGGATTCTGCCTAGAATAAATACATATATTTTATATATATACCTGTGTGGACTACTCTTTCATTTGGTTATTCAAGAGGTTATTATGGTAAAACAATAAGCTTAACACTCCTTCAAGACTTAGCCTGAAGGCTGCTCTCCACAGCTACCACTAGGATAGCTTTCTTTAAAGGTTGTCTTAAACCTGTCATCAATAAGAGTCGAATTGGACTGGTGCAAGGTGTTCCTATAACTAGGAACAGCATATGCCAGGCCAACTTCTCACAGGAAGCTTAGTGAAAAAGGGTGCTAACATGCGATTTTGCATGTTAGCACCCTGTTGTTGATAGGGCGATATTTTTATCTCCGCTTCTTTGGCTTTTAAAGCCAAAAAATTGGAGATAAAGCCATTGTTAATATGCCCCTAAATGCTTTCTAGTAACATGGAATCTGCCCTGACCGTCCAGCGCTTAACCTTACACTTTGCGATCCTCGTTACCTGCGGTTCAGCCTTGTCCAAACTGTCCGGAAGCTGGTTTAATCTTTCTCTCTCTCCTGCGTTATCTCCCCCCTACCAGGACTAGTGCCCATCACGCACCCCGCCTGGTACAGCATGCGGCGGATTCGGGCACCCTTCCACCCCTCCATAGGGTCACGCTCTCCGCTCCTGACGGGAGTCTAGTGTTGTTGTGTTCATTCACAGAGTGGAGTCACGTGTCATTGGCTCACTCCCAGTCTCTTGCCGAGGAATGGAGCACGCAGCTGTCTAATAACAGCTGCTAGGAGTCTTGCATAGCAAAAACCACAGCTGGGCATTCCCACAGATAAAAGGGAAACGTCCAGGAAGTTAAGATCAGTTATTTATTTATTAAACTACAAAGCTTCCATCATAAAATAGGATTTTTTTAAAAGGCACGTTATCAGCATTTGGAGAAAACACTGTCATTACTACAGCTCGATTCTCACCTCCAGTGCTCGCGCCCTGCTGATTCACCGATCCAACACAGCTTTTGACTGAGATGTTCACGCCCTGCGCTTGTTGCAGCTGCAGGCCGATTGCAGACGCCAAAGTCGGACTCAGCAAGTGACGCCACTGATTATCGTGCACACTGAGTGAACCTTCTCTGTGCGTCAATTGGTATCTGCTGTGCGTCTAACCGTGAGCTGGTGAGTTACTCGGTCCAGATAGTTGTGTCACACATATTACGTGAGCTTGTTAGCCTGTCAAGCCCACTGCGAGGTGGTCCGCGAAGTCGGCCTCGGGTAGTCAGGCCCCGGCGTGCTTCGGCAGTAGTGAGGCCCTGAGCGCGGTGCAATCAGGGGTAGCAGACGTCAGATTGGTTTGCCGTGACTATCGCTTGGCCTCGGTCACTGGTGTTCTGTTTGGCCAGTATCTGTATTAGGCTGTATGATTGAGCAAGTCCAGACAACAACACATTACCTCCTCATCCTGTCTTCCCGTCCCATTCCTTACCAGTGAGCAGCTAGTCTGCTCCCCAGAACCCTATACCTAGCAGAACGTTTTTAGCACTTCCCCCAATATGGCGCCACCAATCAGGCGAGCATAGGGGGAAGTGCATCATCCAAACTTCCTGTTAATTTTTATCTGCCTTCGCAGTCTCTTTGCCTAGCAGGACGTGGGTGGACGTGGAACGGTAAGTTTATCGTTTTTTCTTTTCTTGTTGCCGGCGGTCTGCTGTAGCGGCTGCCTTCTTCTGTGTTTATTGCGTGTGATAACTCTGTGCGTGCTTTTCCGCGGCTCGCTCTAGCGGCCGTCTGCGCCTGTTTTTCTCATTGCGTGTGGTGTGCGGCGTGCTGTAGCGGCCGCTCACCCGTTTGTTGTCCCGTTTGCGCCCTGCTTTAGCGGGCGTGGGTGTTTTTGGGTTCCCTGCAGCGCGGCGCGTCCTTCTGGGTTCTCCGCCTCGTTAAGAGGTTTCCGGCGGCCAGGGCTCTCCTTTATGCTTCCGCCTCTCGGTCAGTTTCGCGAGAGGTCGGGGGCCTCGGGAATTCCTTCCCTTTAAAAGGGTGTTTTTTTCTGAGGGTCCTCGACTTTTTGCTGGTTATTGGAGTGCCTGATTCTGCCTTTTTTTTGCCATCTCGCTACTATGGACCAGGGTGCCTCAGGCTCTGCTGCTCCTACTTTGGATGCCCTGTGCCTCATTGTTAATGAGGCTGTCTCTGCTGCTTTCCGGGCTCAGGAGGCAGCTGGCCCTCCTGCCAAGGTTCCTCGTGGGTCTGTTGATCCACCTGGTGCTCCTACTGACGAATTGGCTGAGGAAGAGGAGTGTGTGCGTGGGCGTTTTGTTCAGGGTGCGGAGCTCTCTGATTTGTTCTCCCATGTGCGTGATAATTTGGGTTTCGCACCGCCTGCTTCTGAGATCCTGGAGGATGACTTCTTTACCAGCCGGCGCCGGAGTCCTTCCCCTTGCATGGTGCTGTGCGCAGGGTGCTGGATCATGAGTGGAAGGAGGTTGACAAGTCCGCCTTCCCGTGATTTTTGTCCATGCATTACCCTTTGGAGGGGTTTGCGGCTGAGTTTCCACAAGCCGTCAAGGTAGACAATTTGATGGCTGGCCTTTCCTCACAGGGTTTGGTCCTGTCTGATGACGCCCTTACTTCCGACGCTGTAGATAAGCGCGTTGAAGGGGCGGTGAAGCGTTCTTACGTCGCTTCCAACTTTTCTGTCAGGGCGACGGCCTATTCCAATTATATGGTCCAGTCCCTGCTGAAGGATTTCCAGTCCCGGCTCTTCTTTTGCAGGATGGGCAGGATGCCTCCTCTCTCTTGACCCTCATGGAGTTGCAGGTGCGCTATTTGTCCGATATCTCCTTTGACAATTTGAGTGCAGCTGAGGCTGCTTCCAGTGCTTCAATTGCTGCGAGACGTCATATATGGATGCATTCCTGGAAGGCTGAGTCTTCTCAGAAGGCGGTTCTACTTAAGTTGCCATTTGCGGGATCCAAGGTGTTCGGGCCCAGGCTGGAGGACATGATCAAACAGTCGGCGGAGAACCGCAAGCTGGTGGCTCCTGTCCTCCCTCCTTCTCGGGGTCGTGGTTTGAGCTATCGCCATGCCTTTGGTCCTGCGGCTCGAGGTGCTTCACAGCCCTTTCGTGGCAGGGGTGGTAGCCGGGGGGCCCCTGGAGGTGCCAAGCCCCGTGCCCTTGCCGGTGGTGCTGCCCCCGCCCCTTCCTCTGCACAATGACTGTCTTCCTTTTCCAGTTGGGGGTCGCCTGCATTTTTTCCTGTCCCAGTGGTTGTTGGTTCCGGATGCCTGGGCGGTGTAGACTGTGTCCGAGGGCTCCCGGATCGAGTTATCTTCCCCCCGGTCTTCCTGGTGCCCCCCCTTCCCCGTCATCCTCTCCGTCGGGAGGCTTTGTTGGATGGTGTGCGCCTTCTGTTGGACAAGGCGGCTATAGTGGAGGTTCCTCCTCTGGAGCGGGGCCAGGGCTGTTATTCGATCCTCTTCCTGGTTTCCAAAAAGGATACGTCGGATCTGCGCCCAGTATTGGATCTCAAGCGAGTCAATCTCTTCATCCCCGGTCGCACGTTCAAGATGGTGACTTTGTTGTCCATCCTGCCTCTGGTGCTTCCCGGGAACTTCTTGCCGTCCCTGGACTTGATGGATGCTCACCTACAAGTCCCTATCCATCCTGCGGATCAGAAGTATCTCCGCTTTGCTTTTGGGTCCTGGCACTTCCAATTCCGGGTGCTTCCTTTCGGCCTTTTGGCAGCGCCAAGGGTTTTCATGAAGCTATTGGCCCTTCTGGTGGGTATTCTTCATTCCAGGGGTGTTCAGGTTTTTCCCTATCTTGACTATTGGTTGATTGTTTCTCCTTCTTTTTCTCAGGTTCTGTCGGATGTGGACCTGGTGTGTCATATTCTAGGGTCCTTTGGGTTCCTCATCAACCACCGGAAGTCCTCCCTAGTGCCCTCCCAGTCTCTGAAGCTCCTGGGGGCTCTGTTCTGCATGGATCTCGGGTTGGTGTTCCTTTCCAAGGAGCGTCAGTTGACTTTGTTTCGTCACCTTTCTTGGGTTCTGTCCCGATCCCAGGTGTCTGCTCGGCTCTGGTTGCGGAGTCAGGGGGAGATGGCTTCCACTCTACATCTCCTTCCTTGGGCCCGGCTGCATTTGTATCCCCTCCTGCATCATGTTCTGGCCCACTGGTACCCTGCCTCTCTGGACTACGAGACTCTTATTCCTGTCACCTCGGAGATTCGGGCTGCCCTCCAATGGTGGTTGTCCCCTCAGTCTCTTTCCCGGGGCTTCGACCTGCTTCCTCCTCAGGCTGTGGTTGTTCTGTCGACGGATGCCAATGCCATGGGTTGGGGGGCGACTTTGGTCCATCCAAGGCGCAGGGTTGGTGGTCCCTGTTCAAGTCTCGCCAGTCATCGAACTGGCAGGAGTTGAGGGCGGTTTGGTTGGCTCTCCTATGGTTTTCTCCGCTTCTTCTGGGTCGTGCTGTCTCAGTGCAGACTGACAACCAGGTTGTTTGGGCTTATGTGAATCGCCAAGGGGGCATGTGCCTGTCTCTGTTTCTCCTCTCTAGGATGATCGGTCTTTGGGACGAGCGCAATCTGCTGTCTCTGACGGCGGTGTATCTCCCGGGAATGGAGAATGGGCCTGCGGACTCTGTGAGTGGGTGTCTGTCTCCTCTTCTGTTTCAGCAGATTGTCCATCGCTTCGTCCTTCCCTGGCTGGATCTGTTTGCCTCGGTGGAGTCGGCCCTTCTTCCCCATTTTTGCAGCCTGGTTCCTTCTCGCCTTGCCTGGGCGATCGACGCCTTCACAGTTCCTTGGTCCCTGGGTCTTCTGTTTGCCTTCCTGCCTTTTGCTTTTATCCCCCGGGTCCTCCGGAAGCTTCGGTTGGATCGGGCAGAGATTTATCTGGTGGTGCCGGAGTGGCCCCGGCGGCCTTGGTTTCCCCTTCTGTTGTCCTTGTCAGTTTGCCCCCATTGGCAGTTTCCTCTATGGCCGTCCCCCCTGCGGACTTCTCTCCTCCTGGTGTCCTCTCTGAGCAGTCTCCGACTGGGGGTCTGCCACCTGAAAGGTAGAATTTGTTGGTCCAGGGTTGTTCTGATGAAGTGCCCTGGAGTATCCAGTTGTCGAGGCGTCCTTCCACCTTAAGGTCTCACGACCGTCATTGGAATAACGTTTCCTCCTGGTGCCTTGGGAAGGGTTTGTTGTCCTCCTCCTGTGGGGCTGCTCGGGTTCTGGACTTCTTGCATGATGGCTTTGTCTTGGGTCTCGCTGTTTCGATGCTCCGTGCACAGTGGGCTGCCATTCTTGCTTTCCGGGGTTCTGAGTTGTCCTCTATCTCCCCCTTGGGGGCCCGCCTTCTGCGGAGTTTTCTGATTCAGCGTCCTGTTTCTCGCTCTCCCATCCCGGCCTGGGATCTTCCCCTTGTTCTGCAGGCTTTGACTGGGTCCCCCTTTGAACCTCTGCTTTCTGTGGACCTTAAGTTCCTTACGGCTAAGGTTGTGTTTTTGGTAGCCGTTTCGTCTGGTAGGCGGGTTGGTGAGATTGGTGCCTTGATGGCCTCTCCCCCTTTTTTACGTTTCTGCTTGGACAAAGTGATTCTTCGTCCTTGTCAGTTTTTTCTTCCCAAAGTGTTGTCTGATTTCCACTGCCAGGAGGATATCGTCCTCCCTTTTTTTTCCGGACCCCTCTTCCCCGGAGGAGGTGGTTCTGCATACTTTGGATGTCTTGCAGGTTCTCCGCATCTATTTGGATCGCTCCAGTGCCTTTCGTAAGGTGGATTCTTTGTTTGTTACCTACGGGACCTCGGGTAAAGGCTTTGTCTCTCCCTGTCCACCTTGTCCTGTTGGGTGAAATGTGCTGTGATTTCTTCCTATGAGTCCGCTCACTGTCCCCTCCCTTCTTCGGTGTAGGGTTGTTCTACCAGAGGTGTCTCCTCATCTTGGGCCATGTTCAAGGGTGCCTCCTTGTGTGACATTTGCAATGCTGCCACTTGGGCCTCTCCCCATATGTTTGTGTCCCACTACCGTCTTCAGTTGGGGATGGCGGCCTCGGCTGCTTTTGGTTCTCATGTTTTGTCTGCTGTACATTATGTTTGAGTTGTGCTGCTTTCATTTGATTAAATGGACCTGTTTTTGCACAGATTTCTGGTCTTTCTTTCTTGCAATCACCGTGTGCTTTGGTATGGGCCCACTGGTAAGGAATGGGACGGGAAGACAGGACGAGGAGGCAATGCCCAGTTACTCACCGGTAATATTCATTACTCCTAGTCCTGGTCTTCCCGTCCCATTCTTGAGCCCTTCCCTCCCTCCCGTTTTTTTTTCTTGGAGGTGATTGTTTTTCTTTCTGGGTTTTCTTTGGTATTCTCAGGAAGTTTGTGTGACGCACTTCCCCCTATATGCTCGCCTGATTGGTGGCGCCATATTGGGGGAAGTGCTAAAAACGTTCTGCTAGATATAGGGTTCTGGGGAGCAGACTAGCTGCTCACTGGTAAGGAATGGGACGGGAAGACCAGGACTCGGAGTAATGAATATTACCGGTGAGTAACCGGGCATTCCCATAGATGCCAAGGTTTCAGATTACTTATGTATGACATTTCTGTGTTTTCGGTGTGCTCGTGTCTTACATTTCTTTGCCTTTGAGTGACATTGTAGGTAGCGAGTAAAAACAAGCAGTTGTGCTGTGCACCATTGTGCACAGACCCTGAACATAAGGTGTGTATATATGTAGAGACAGCATTTGTTTACTTGGGAGCTAGCAGTTGCAGCCTGGAAGACATACCAGGCTGCTGGTTTAGAAACACATCTACTGATGATAAGGAACGTGATCACATGAAATCACTATATGTTTGGACTTGAGGCATTTAAGACAGCCGCCCAAACTAGCCTATGATTTACAGCCAATTCACCAGTGAGAAAAGTGCAAATACTGGTCCCAGAAAGTAAAGTGCTATTGGATATAAAGGTAGAAAGCTGGTCGATATTAGTAACACAAGACACTGCATTTAAAATGAGGGTTCTGATTGATTTTCCCTATAGTCAGACAAAGAAAAGAAACCGCATGGCAAACTGCTGGGATCCCTGAGGAGCATTGCGGGCACACCTGCAGAGCGTGAGTCTGCCGCCACAACGCATGAGGAGCCCCACACCACCCCATAGCTAAAGAGGAGCTGTTACTGGCACTGCCACTGCAGGTGCCACTGAGGAGCTGCCGAAAACCCCTGACTCATGGGCGCTTCTGTCGCTCCTTGGGCCCCTAAGCCATGTCACTAGCTCCCACAGACTCCGGAAGGGCATCAGAGAACCCGAGGAGTGCGAGAGCATTGCCGGGACACCAGGGGTGAGGCGTTTCACCGTTGTCACCCACAGGGTTGGCAGGGCCTTGCTAGGACCCATGAGGACCCCCCCTCTAGGGCAGTGCTGAACACGTGCCTTGTTTAAGACAGGCTTCAACCTAGAGGCCAGCCGGGCTCCACCATGGGGCAGGCCTTCTTCCCCAAGCTGGCTAATCCTGGGGAATCTGGCTGGTGAGGACGGTCCCCTCCTGTGTCCTAATAAACAACATGTGTTATGTCGGTGTTAGAGCTGAGGGGCCTCTTTGTGACTTTGGCTAGTACTTTACACGGCTGTGTTATGTCACTAACCCTTGTAAAACATTTCCCCGCTAGTACAACACTGAAGCACTTTCTTTTTTAACATATTAGCACTCCCGGCTGAGATTTGCACAGAGAATGCCAGCCGCTGATTCATTCAGTTGCTTAAAAGTAGTGAGGGGGTGTGATGTCGGGACACTGACGCGATACGCTGGGGCGTACGCGTCAGGTCACGTGTGTAAGTACAATGAAAGTCAGGCACGCACGCACGTACGCCAGAACGGCTGCGGCGGCGGACCAAGCAACACACACCGTTGTCCCCATGTCTCATTGTCAGGGGAGGCATTGAGCCCGCGTTGCATAGCGCCCAGCGCTCACGGTCTGATACACCCCCAACGACACAACATGAACTGGCGACGAGGGTGGGCGTGCCCTCGCCGACGTGCTGAGAGCAGGAGTGGCGGCTGCGAGTGTCCCTTATCTCGCGGTGCTCGTGCCCCTGCGCAGCGTCGATCGCCTCCGTGGCGACCCCAGTGAGGAGCTAGAACTCGTCGGCGCTTCGTGCCCTGAGCGCACCCACAAGCGCGAAGGTGGGGCTGCCTGCGCGCACCACGTGGTCAGGGCCTGACTGCGAATCGGAGCGTTCCCATCCGCTCACTGACTGGAGCTTTGCTGCCACGTGCACCGCCCCTCGCGGATGCGGCCCTGATCTCTGGAGGCACGTGGGGGAGCGAAGAGCACCTGTCCAGCCGAGAGGCCTGTGAGTACAATCTACAAAGCGCCTGAGGCCCCGGGGAGACTACACTGTAGGAAGAGAAGGGAGGGGGAGCTCCTTGCCACCCCTCTACGATACCTCATCTGTTGTCCTAGGGAGGAGAGTGCTACGGGGAGAAACAAGCCCACATCACCATCAGGTCTCGCCTAGCGGAGGCAACACGTGTGCACGCCATGACAAACATACCACCAATCGAACCTTTCACGGTAGAGGGGTCACCGTCGGCAGTGGCGGCTAGATGGAAAGATTGGGAGGACAGGCTACGTATATTCTTTGAGGCCACCAAAGTCCAAAGGGACCAAAAACGAGCAATGATCATCCACCTAGGGGGTAAGGACATTCACAATATTGTCAAGACGCTCGCAGAAAATACCCCCAAAACTCACACCATGCTGATAGCCGCGTTAAATGAACACTTTGAACCGATGGCGAACCGCGACTATGAGCGATTCATATTCCGACAAGCGCGCCAACTCCCAGAGGAGTCGCTGGACAAGTTCCACGCCCGCCTCAAGAACTTAGCAACCACATGTGGTTTCCGAGACGAAATGGAAGAAATCAGAGGGCAAATAATCCAGGGGTGCGCTTCAGCCAAGCTGCGAGAGCGGATACTAGAGGAATCTGGCAAACCATTGGCGGAAATACTAACAATGGGTCGGACCAAAGAACTGTCGAAAGCGTGCGCTGCGCACATGGAAGCCGCTCTTCAAGTGCCAGTGAAGGATGAACCAGTCAACGTGGTGTCGGCAAGATCCAAGCAGAAATAGGGAAAAAAAGGGGCAGGGGGCCACCGCCCCGGAACAACCTAAGGCATGCGGATACTGCGGGGCCTACCACATGCCGCGGCGGAATGTCCGGCACGAGGGAAGAGGTGCTCGGGGTGCGGTTGTTTCAATCACTTTGAAAAGGTATGTCGGTCGAAAAAGTACCGCAAGCCCCGCCCGGCGGTAAACGCTGTTGACGAAAGAGAGACGACGACCAGCGACATGGATGACGATGATGAGGAGGAGAGAGTGGTGCACAAAATCCACATGATAGGCACCGCGACGCGCAAAGCACGACGTCTTCCACAATACAACGTCCGGGTCGGGTCGCAAGAGATCACCGCGGTTGTGGACACCGGAGCCAGTATCAACATCATGGCCGCCACACTGTACAGCACTATGCATCCGAAGCCAGCTCTAAACCCGTCGACGATAACGGTATTTGCATATGGTCCATATCCACCATTGAAAGTGCAAGGACATTTCAAGACAGTCATCTCTCACAGAACACGGTCGATCATGTCTACGTCACGGAGGATGGCCAGGGCCTGCTCTTGGGATGCCGGGCAGCGGAGGACCTAGGAGTAGTGACCTTCGCGTTCGGGGTGCACCAAGAATCCATGCACCACATCCTGGAAGAGTTTGAAGAGGTGTTCCAAGGGATAGGCAAGTTTAGCGGAAAGGAGATCCACCTCCACATAGACCCCACGGTCCAGCCGGTAGCCTTACGACACCGGCGGATAGCGTTCCACCTCAGGCCGTTGGTCGAGGAAGAGCTGAAGAAGCTTGAAGCGGCCGGAATAATCGAGAAAGTGTCAGGACCCACCCCGTGGGTGTCTCCCATAGTGGTGGCGAGGAAGCCTAAACAACCAGGCGCCGTCAGGATATGTGTTGAAATGCGACTCCCCAACGTCGCAATTAAGAGGGAGCGCCACATCACTCCCACCATCGACGATCTCATTGGGGAGATGGCGGGCGCCAGATGGTTCTCGAAACTGGATCTTCGATCGGGGTACCACCAGCTGGTACTAGACAAAGCCTCCCGAAATATTACAACCTTTTCGACACATGTAGGACTCAGGCGATACACACGATTAAGCTTTGGAGTGTCGAGTGCCGCCGAGGTATTTCAAAACGTAATACAGGAACTCATCGCTGGGATCCCGGGGGCAATCAATGTCAGTGATGACATTATGGTCCATGCGAAGACAGTCCAAGAACACAACGAGCGGCTACTTCAAGTACTGCGGCGGGTTCGAGAGGCCGGCCTCACGTTGCATCGAGAGAAATGTGAGTTCCTGTGTAACAAGCTACAATTCTTTGGGTACACTTTCTCTGCAGAGGGAGTAAACCCCGATCCCGAGAAAGTGAAGGACATCAAAGAAGCGACCGCTCCCACGAACATTACCGAGGTTCGAAGCTTCCTAGGAATGGTCAATTACTGTGGAAGATTCATCCAGGACTTGGCCAATCTGACAGCCCCCCTGAGAGAACTGACGAAAGAGTCCACTCCGTGGACGTGGGGCAGCGAGCAAGCCCGGGCCTTCGAAACGATCAAGGAGGCGCTCTCAGAAGCGATGACACTCGCGTTCTTTGACCCTGCCAAGCTCACCTTGATCGCTGTAGATGCGGGTCCGGTAGGACTAGGCGCTGTTCTCCTACAACGGAAGACGCCTCAAGATGAATGGGCTCTGGTGGCATTCGCAAGCCGGTCGCTCACAGAGACGGAGCAAAGGTACTCCCAGATAGAAAAAAAAAGAGGCCATTGCAATTCACTGGGGCTGTCACCATTTTCATCTATACATATATGGAAAACCGTTCGTGGTAGCAACCGACCACAAGCCCTTAGTCTCACTGTTCTCGGGGACCTCTACAAAACCACCACCAAGAATTGAGAAGTGGATGCTTCAATTATACAACTACAATTGCAAGATTGAATACCAACCTGGGGCACGGAACCCGGCGGATTACCTCTCCCACCATCCTCGGAAGGCCACTCCCCAAGAAATGGAAGAAGCCGCTGATACCGAGGAGTACGTGAGATGCGTCACTGCTCAGTCTTGTCCCATACCTGTTTCCATGGCCAGCCTCCAACAAGCCACCAGCCAGGACGAGTGTCTGCAGAGGGCCAAGCAAGCTGTCCAGAACAACAACTGGAACCGAGCAAAGGAAGAGTGGAGAAGCCTGACACCCCTGGCGCAACGGATAATGGACAGCTATTACCATGTAAGGGACGAGCTGACGGAGGATAACACTGGGTGCCTGCTGAGGGGGCATAGGCTTGTAATTCCGACATCGCTGACTCAGGGGATGGTAGACTTAGCCCATGTAGGCCATCAAGGCATGGTAAAGACCAAGTCGAGACTGCGCACCAAAGTCTGGTTCCCACTTATGGATGACCTTGTAGAAGCTACTGTTCGTGCCTGCCCCCCATGTCAAGTTACTGGGGAAGCACCCAGGCCAGCTCCCATCGTCATGGAGCCTCGGCCGCGAAGTCCGTGGTCCCAAATAAGTATTGATTTTGGCAGCCTGCCGGATGGGCGCCACACCCTAGTGGCAATTGACGATCACTCGAAATATCCGGATGTGGAGATACTGTCGGCACTCAGCGCCAGTGAAGTGATTCCCAAGCTAGAAAAAATCATGGCCACCCATGGACTAGTGCGGGAGGTCAGGACGGACAATGGGTCCCCTTTCCAAAGCCAGGAGTTTGTCACGTACCTGCAAACTTTGGGCATCCTTCATCGGCGAATCACGCCCCGCTGGCCTCAAGCGAACGGGGAAGTGGAACGGTTCATGAGGACCCTCAATAAGGTAATACGCATAGCTCACGACAAGAGTCAGTCAGTGGAGCTGGCCATCTTCACCTTCCTTCGAAGCTATCGCCAGACGCCTCACTCCACCACGGGAACTGCTCCGGCACACCTGCTAATGGGAAGAGTGGTCATGGACATAATTCCGCACCACCCGGAGTGGCGACCTGAAGCCCCGGATGACAGTGCCATTGATACCCGATGCCGGAGAGCACATGCCCATGCCGATGCCCGACGGAGAGCGGCAGTACCGGACATTGTCACTGGTGACGTTGTGCTCATCAAGAACAGAACGCTCGGAAGCAAGTTCCGATTACGGTTTGAAAAAGAACCCTGGACAGTGGAAGCCGTCAAAGGTACCTGCGTCACTGCCACTCGGAGGGGGGAGAGAATCACCCAGAACGTGTCATATTTCAAAAAGATCATGCCGTTCTACGGAACTGGGAGCACGAGTCAGGGGGCTCCCTGCGACAGTCCCGGGGATGCGGAGAGCTCACTGGAGCCTGATGGGGCCAATGACAATGCGATGGGTTGGGCCACCCCACGGTCCAGTGAGACGGATGTTCCGAGGTCAATCCCACTACCAGAGGCGCCAATGCCGGGCGAAAGCGATGACTCCCCGGATCGTGAAAGCAGTGCTACCAGCGAACGAGTGGGTGGCAGCCCAGGTGACTCAATGACCCGGGGAGTGTCAAGGTACAACCTCCGGAGTAATCCAGAGCCCTCCTGTCGCCTTAAGGACTACCTCATGTAAGACTGTTTTGATTTAATTGCACCACAATTATGTGAGTACATAAAGAGTAGTCATAGTTGTGAGGACTACCTCTAGTCCAGGAATGTGTTGGAAAGTTTTGTTTTGCTTTTGTGTGTTGGGGAGGAATGTGATGTCGGGACACTGACGCGATACGCTGGGGCGTACGCGTCAGGTCACGTGTGTATGTACAATAAAAGTCAGGCACGTACGCCAGAACGGCTGCGGCGGCGGAACAAGCAACACACACCGTTGTCCCCGTGTCTCATTGTCAGGGGAGGCCTTGAGCCCGCGTTGCATAGCGCCCAGCGCTCACGGTCTGATACACCCCCAACGACACAACAAGGGGGCATCACCAGCATCAACCCCGGATGCACCACCCTCCGCGCATGCTCCACTTGGACTCGACCTCCCACAGCAATGCGAGGTAAGCAGACAACTTTTCAGTTTTTCAAAAGTTTTTTTTATTCAGCTTTCTCGTTCCTGATGGCACAGACAGTATTTTAATCTTCAATTTTATTTGGTGGGGGGAGAAAAATAATTTTAGACATTGAAAAAACATAATGGGAAACGCATCTGTTTAAGTAGCAGTTTTGCACTGTTTGCCCGGCAGCCGTTTAAGTAGTCACAGAGTTAAATTTAAACCCAATTGATAACCGATTTAGAAGCAACACTCTCAGGCCCCCAATCTAATGTGTTTTTTTCACTGAATTAACACTCTTTCTCAGGCTTTAATTTTTGAATTGCAGGACCGAACACACAACTGCACAATTAAGCGAACATATCTGCAAAATCCTAATTAACATTTTTGGTGCCGATCACGATCCGGTAAAAAATTCCCCCGTGCGACTCGTATCGGGTCTTTTTACCGTACGAATCGTACAAGTGCCGTACGAACTGGCAATCACGATTCGCTTGGTAAAAAGTCCATACGACCCGCACCGGGAATCATTCCCCACACGTCCTCGGGTCGGAAAATGTGTCCGACACGTCCTCGGACGATTTACCTTACAAACGTAAAAATCCAAGTCCGACCGAGGAATCACGATCCATCCCGTGCGTCCGAGCCTACAACCGTATGGAAAAAACACCGTCCGCACCGAACACCAATAGCAACCATGGAGACATGTGCCCGCATACGCGCCCAACACTCCCCCCAGCCCCCGTACGTCCGACACGTACCCCCCGTATATGTATACCCCCACCCGTCTATGTACACCCCAGTACGTTCCAGTCGTACCCCCACCCCAGTACGTGTCGTACCACCGTCAATGTAAACCCCCCCACCCCTGTACGTGTCGTACCACCGTCTATGTACACCCCAGTACGTTCCAGTCGCACCCCCACCCCAGTACGTGTCGTACCCCCCGTGTACCTACACCCCAGTACGTTCCAGTCGTACCCCCACCCCAGTACGTGTCGTACCACCGTCAATGTACACCCCCCCACCCCTGTACGTGTCGTACCACCGTCAATGTAAACCCCCCCACCCCTGTACGTGTCGTACCACCGTCTATGTACACCCCAGTACGTTCCAGTCGTACCCCCACCCCAGTACGTGTCGTACCACCGTCAATGTAAACCCCCCCACCCCTGTACGTGTCGTACCACCGTCTATGTACACCCCAGTACGTTCCAGTCGCACCCCCACCCCAGTACGTGTCGTACCCCCCGTGTACCTACACCCCAGTACGTTCGAGCCACACCCCCACCCCAGTACGTGTCACAGCCCCGTCTACCTACACCCCAGTACGTTCCAGTCGTACCCCCACCCCAGTACGTGTCGTACCACCGTCAATGTACACCCCCCCACCCCTGTACGTGTCGTACCACCGTCAATGTACACCCCCCACCCCTGTACGTGTCGTACCACCGTCAATGTACACCCCCCCACCCCTGTACGTGTCGTACCACCGTCTATGTACACCCCAGTACGTTCCAGTCGTACCCCCACCCCAGTACGTGTCGTACCACCGTCAATGTACACCCCCCCACCCCTGTACGTGTCGTACCACCGTCAATGTACACCCCCCACCCCTGTACGTGTCGTACCACCGTCAATGTACACCCCCCCACCCCTGTACGTGTCGTACCACCGTCTATGTACACCCCAGTACGTTCCAGTCGTACCCCCACCCCAGTACGTGTCGTACCACCGTCAATGTACACCCCCCCACCCCTGTACGTGTCGTACCACCGTCAATGTACACCCCCCACCCCTGTACGTGTCGTACCACCGTCAATGTACACCCCCCCACCCCTGTACGTGTCGTACCACCGTCTATGTACACCCCAGTACGTTCCAGTCGTACCCCCACCCCAGTACGTGTCGTACCACCGTCAATGTACACCCCCCCACCCCTGTACGTGTCGTACCACCGTCAATGTACACCCCCCACCCCTGTACGTGTCGTACCACCGTCTATGTACACCCCAGTACGTTCCAGTCGTACCCCCACCCCAGTACGTGTCGTACCACCGTCAATGTACACCCCCCACCCCTGTACGTGTCGTACCACCGTCTATGTACACCCCAGTACGTTCCAGTCGTACCCCCACCCCAGTACGTGTCGTACCACCGTCAATGTAAACCCCCCCACCCCTGTACGTGTCGTACCACCGTCTATGTACACCCCAGTACGTTCCAGTCGCACCCCCACCCCAGTACGTGTCGTACCCCCCGTGTACCTACACCCCAGTACGTTCGAGCCACACCCCCACCCCAGTACGTGTCACAGCCCCGTCTACCTACACCCCAGTACGTTCCAGTCGTACCCCCACCCCAGTACGTGTCGTACCACCGTCAATGTACACCCCCCCACCCCTGTACGTGTCGTACCACCGTCAATGTACACCCCCCACCCCTGTACGTGTCGTACCACCGTCTATGTACACCCCCCCACCCCTGTACGTGTCGTACCACCGTCTATGTACACCCCAGTACGTTCCAGTCGTACCCCCACCCCAGTACGTTCCTGGCGCACCCCCAACACAACCTCCTAAGTACGGAGCGCACCCCATGCCCCAACATCACAACCGCATGTACGAGTCGTACAAAGCCACACACAAGGACCAAATCGTACAACCAAATGGCCCATGTACACACCGTACACACGCTCAAAACGCACGTACACAACAAGGACAAAACAAAACAACTCAACATTACACCATTCGAAAGGCACACAGCCACTAAACATGGCCAACAACCACTAAAATAACACAATCACTGACCTGCAACTGTCAAAAACAAACAGAGGCCCAATACACCACCACTCCTTATAACACACCCACCCAAAATTCAAACACTGCCACACCCACCCATGGACCAATAAAAAGGGCCCACACACACAAACCATGAGCCTTTGCAACAGACCCACTGCTGCCAGACACCACAGAACCAGACTACAAGCGACACCACATCTTACACTTGCACACCTTCACACGACCACCCTCACAAACACCCTCTCATCACATTCACACACACACACAACCATCCACACCCCCCCCCAACATCCACACACCCCCCACACCCACACCATCCCCACCCACACCCCTCACCATGCCCACTACCAAGAATCCAAAGTTCAGTCACCGAGAGTTGGAGGTCCTTGTTGATCAAATCCTCAGAGTCGAGCCACAGATCTTTGGAACATTGGTCAGAAGCACCAGCCAGGCAGCCAAAACAGCCATGTGGCAGACCATCGTCGATGCTGTGAATGCTGTTGCGGACACCAGGAGGACCAAGCAGGATTGCCAGAACAGGTGGTACGATCTGCGGAGGAGGGTCAGAGCCAAGAGACAGGAGGAACACGACCAGGCCAACGCCACCGGAGGAGGGCCCTCCCGCAGACCCGTACAGTACCATCCCTGGGAGGAGAGGGTGATGGCCATACTGCCGGTGGAGGCAGTTGAAGGAGTAGAAGGACTCCGAGACCCGGGTGAGTACACAAACAACGCACCTCACATGGGGGGAACTGCAACCACAACCAAAATTAATAACAGGCACGCAAACACCACAAGCCATCGCATTACTCAACCACACTCCATGAGCAGGCACATGCCACTGCTGCCACCATGCCCCATGCACCCAGCTGGACAATGTCAAGTCACAGGCCACAGAAGACAACAACACATGACACGGTAACCCGGATGGCGGGAGGCTGGGCACCAAGAATCACATAGTGCGACTCCAAAGCAGACAACAATGCCCTCTGCCCATATGGCCTAGGTCACAGCCAGACAAACACTGTGTCCCAACACAGGAATGACTTGCCAGCAAATGGCGGATGCCTTGCATCAACACATGGGGGTGAAGGCACTGTTTTGCACATGCCAGCAGCTAATGAGCAGCCAACAGTGTGAAAGAGTGGCAGCACACACCACCACAGCAGCAGCGCACAGACACACAGCAGACAAAATGGGTGCCTGGAGATCAGAAACAAACTCACATCAACAGGCCAAGGGCCACTCAAAGATCTGCTAACAGTGTGTGCCCAGGAAGCTGGGCCAAGGTGACAGAGGGTGACACACGGAGGGAGGGAGAGGGGGACACAGAGGGAGGGAGAGGGGGACTGAGAGGGAGGGAGACACAGGAAGATGGACAGAGGGAGGAGGCTGACACACAGAGGGAGGGAGAGGGGGACAGAGAGGGAGGGAGAGGGGGACAGAGAGGGAGGGGGACACAGGAAGATGGACAGAGGGAGGAGGCTGACACACAGAGGGAGGGAGAGGGGGACAGAGAGGGAGGGAGAGGGGGACAGAGAGGGAGGGAGAGGGGGACAGAGAGGGAGGGAGACACAGGAAGATGGACAGAGGGAGGAGGCTGACACACAGAGGGAGGGAGAGGGGGACACAGAGGGAGGGAGACACAGGAAGATGGACAGAGGGAGGAGGCTGACACACAGAGGGAGGGAGAGGGGGACACAGAGGGGGGGAGAGGGGGACACAGAGGGAGGGAGAGGGGGACAGAGAGGGAGGGAGAGGGGGACAGAGAAGGAGGGAGACACAGGGAGAGCAAATCAGTCCTTTGGTGTGTGGGAATGTCTGCTCGTCAGCAGGTGGACTGCGTGCATGTAGACAAGGGTGCCCAGTGCCAGAACCCCCCCTCTTCATCATGGCAAAACGCAGGGCCATGTTACAACCTGTACACGAGCACAAGGACAGCCACCTGCATCATATGAGTGTGTGGATCCACTCCATGTGCACATGTACAGTGCTACAAGGAAGGCGCAAACGCATAGCTCGGCACACATGCACACTCCACTGCTGACTGCAGTCACACTTGACGCAGCAAGTAAGACTGTGCCACACATAGTTAAAGGGGCCAAATTGGTGCCCAAGGGACACACACATGCACAAGTGCACTGTGAGTGGAATGCAAGACAGATCCTAATTCCAAGAGGAAATGTGCCAACTTTGTAACGGATGAAACATGGATGTTGCATGGATCAAAAGTAACATTGTCTCTCTCACACACAGGGCAACGTCGTGCTGCACCCCCCAACACTGGGGGGGGAACACTCACAGGACCCGGATCTGCAGGAGACCGATCCCACCGGCAGCGACCACTCTCACCACTCTGCGGACGACCCCGACCGACCTGGCCCCTCTGGTGTTCAACCACCTGCAGCACCTGCGTCAGGTACAACCGTGCCAACCACCACCCCCACTCCTGCCACATCCCAGGAGACACCCAGGATCCCTGCCCCAACACCACAATGCAGCCAGGCTCGCCAGGAGGGACACGGTGTCCCGGGCACCCAGGAGGAGGCAGGCGACAACGCCAATGCCACCCCTCAGGGGTCCCGGAGACCCCATGTGCCCACAAGTGCAGGCCAGACGCAAGTGGGCAGGGGTGGTGGGAGTGGAGAGCGGCGGAGGCGCGAGCCTGACCAGTTGGCTGGGGATCCGGTATTTTCCCATGTCCGTAACATCCTGGACTCATACCGGCAGGACACCACGGGCATGGCCCAGGTTGTGTCCGTCCTCGAGGGGATCAAGGTCCAGCAGGCCCAGCAACATGCGGAGCTAATAGCCTGTCTACAGCTACACCAACGGAGGATGGAGGACAGACAGGCTGAGCAAGTGACGGCGTCCCAGGGGATTCACGCTGAACTCCGTCGGATGGCCGACACCATGGCCGACCCTCCCTGTGCCAGAAGGCGGAGAACATCACCACCCACAGGGAGGGATCATGAGGAGGAGGAGGAAACATCCGACGGAGCATCCCAGACGTCGTCACGGCCTGCTGCTGAGGTTCCCCGCAGGAAGCCGGGTCGTCCACGGAAAGGACCGTGAGGGTGGCTGCTACATCACCATCTCCCAGGACACCTGGCCTGGCACCTGGCCCACTGGAGCAACAGCATCACAGCATCAAGAGACATTCTCTGCCACATGGCCCTGCTGGTCACTGGCTGACCAATGTTGACAAAGACTGTGGCATGGACTCTGAGGATTTCCCATGGCAAGGACACCAACTCCCCTACTGAACTTTGGATTCCCTAATCCCGGAAAGGCCCTCACTTGGCCCCCCCCCCCCAATAATAAATCACACTATTAAGAGTAGATGCCTGCTGGTAGCATTATTACCTAACATGTGTCTTGTACAGTCTAAACATGCCTGAGTCATCTGTTCACTTCAACCATCCACACCCTGGGGCCTGAGTCTGGCACAGGACACATGGGTCACAGTTTTCTAGGCAAGACAGACATGGAGCACCATACACACCCGTGATGGTCAGAACCAGCTGAGGGGGTGGCCGAACAACCGTGCTGACAGACACATTGAGTACAGCAACAGTCATGCGCAGAGGTCAGGGATCCTGGCCCGTGTCCTGGGGGGCACCCAGGTACGTGTAGACAGGTGGCAGAACCATGTCCTGCAAGCTTGAGTCCGGTGGATGCAGAGAATGGGGTCATGGACAACGTTGGATGCATGGGGATGGCACATGTCACAATACCCACACAGTCATGGACATCATGCCCATTACACAGTCTCAGCACACACACACAGCTTGCATCTTGCCACTCGACACATTGACACATAGCCACAATCAGGGAATACCATGCCAGACATGCAGGATGCACCGTGCCAACACACCAGCATTGACTGAGAAGAGGCACCTTGGAGGCATAGGGACACCTTTAATAGTCATGTGTTTGGGATTGCAGAGGCAACTTGAAGTACACATGAACACATCATGTGGAGTAACATGTGGCTCCAACACTGGCACCCCCCTTCTGCAGCACAAATGCGTGATAGCCATGGAACTGGCACACAAGTGTCGGATAATAGCTAAATACCCACAGCTGCTCACGGAGAGCCTGCCATACACCATACATCCGCTGATGTGGAAGTCCCACGCCATGTCAAGACAATGTTAACCGTATGTGTCCGAGGGCAGTGTCACACACATTGATGCCTTCATCACAATCCACCATCCCATCACTGATGACTGACAACCAGGCAGCCCATCTATTCAGGTGTACCCAGCTGCATGTCGTGTCCCATGGGGATGCCACATGTCTGCAGAGGACCCAAACCCCGACCGGGGCAGTGTGCACACATCGTGAACAACTGCCACACCCAATACACCCCAGATGCATCCCTTACCCCATGGAGACTTCCAAACGTGTCCGTGCCTGTAACGCTGAGTCAGCCCACGATGCCATGTCCATGAGGAATAGCAGTGCCACAACAATGCAACCAGCAAACGGCATGCGCAGGTACCTGGGGAAGAGAGACACACAAGAAGTCAGCCACAAGAAGCACAGCCACTTGCATGTGCATGTACTCGACACATGTATGTATGACAACATGCTAGGTCACAATTATGTCTGGGGAAATACTACCATCACTGCCACCATCACTCCAGTGACACACCCACACACACCTCTGCCCCACGTGCCATACATGCAGGTGGAGACACACATCACAACGCATGCCACACGGGGACCAATGCGTGCACACTCAGACCCTGGTACTCACCACTAAGCAAAGAAGTCGCGTATGAGCCGAGTCCGGATGTCCTCTTGCGGCTCCACATCCTCCACATCACTAGCCCCATTGCCAAGCCCTTCGTCCTCCACGGGTGGATGGTCCTCGTCATCTTGATCCAGGATGAGGGGCACAGCTCTTTCAACTGCCATGTTGTGCAGCATGCAGCAGACCATGAAGATCTTGCAGACCTTCGCCGGGGCATATGGGAGTGCGCCGCCGGTCTTGTGGAGGCACCGGAATCGGCTCTTCAGCATGCCAAACGTCCTCTCTATCACTCGCCTTGTCCGGCCATGGGCGGTGTTGTAGCGGAGCTGGGCCGGCGTGATGGGGTTGCGGAGAGGTGTCAGCAGCCAAGGCATGTTGGGATAGCCAGCGTCCCCTAAATGGAAAGCACATGGATATCGTTAGAACAGGCGAAGCGGTAGTGCTGCTCGGCCAAACAGAATACAGGACAGACAGACTGTACCCACCAACAACACATGCACGTTCGTTGCGCAGCTGCATCATCATATCAGGCATCCCGCTACGCCTCATGATGTAGGCATCGTGTGCTGATCCTGGAAAACGAGCACAGACATGTGAAATCACCATGTTGGACAGACACACCACAAGGGCATTGATGGAGTGGTAGTGCTTCCGATTGCGGTACGCCACCTCCCGTGCGTGTGGTGGTACCAAACCTACATGTGTCCCATCTATGGACCCAATGACATGGGGCATCCCTCCCAGGGCATAGAAACCACGTTTGACCTCAGTCATCTGTTCAGGGGTTGGGAACTTGATGAAGTCATCCAGGTGAATCAACATGGCCTCCAAGAAATCATGCAGCACACCGCTGAACATGCTCTGGGACATGCCACCAACATGAGCTATGGTATATTGGAAGGTACCCGTGGCAAGGAAATGTAGGGCAGCCATTACCTTCAGCTGGGGTGTCAGTGCCGTAGGATACCTGTGCTGCGGTTGCAGGTGTGGTGCCAGTCTCGCCGTCAGCTCCAGAATCAACGGTTGGGTGAAGCGGTAGAGCCGGATCCTGTCATTCTCCTGCATGGTGGCCAAGTCTGGAATTCTTCGGGCAACAGGAGGCGCTCTGCAGTAATTTGGAAGTGACAAGGAAGAGTGAGTGCACTACGAGAACAACGCATGTCTACTGAGCACATGTAAATCTGCCAATACACACATGCCACATAGGGAGTCAGGCATGTGCTACATGCCCAGGACACGTATGGATGCAAGGTGACACTCCTTCCAAGACCCAGCCACACACGGTGATTGAGAACCTCCCCATGCCACGCCATGGGAATAGCTGTGTCCCAGTGCAAGTGAACAGCCCGACGCAAGACAGAAGTGACATACACCCACACATCAGCAGAAGTAGGATGCCGATTGTAGAGACTGGTAGCGGAACACCGGAGCCACAGGTCACATGACATTACACTAGGCCTGCCCACACACCTTGCCATGAAGGTGCACATGTCATGACTCACCACACATTCCTTGTGAGGATGCTGACATGGCCTTGTCACGCTACTCCGTGTCCCATGCATACATGTGCACCTCACATCAGATACCACATGTGGCATGGTGTGCGGAACAGTGTGCAATGATAATCTACACACAGACACATGTTGGTTGCTGCAACGGCTGCAGCTTTTGAGGGTGCTACAACATCAACCTGATGTAAATCCCGGACACATAAATGACATAGTCACATTGTGCACTGTGGGTAGTGACAAGTCAGGTTTCATGACCCCTGTACCGGGCATCATGGGACACTTCCGTGTGTTGGTGTCCGTGCCATGCCAGTGACGCTCACCCCAAGTGCGCAGTACGACATGCACACATGTCAAAGGAGTCAAGGGCATGCCTGGCACACATTGCACCCTCACACAGTACACCTGTACACATCTCATCATACATCTGGTGCCTCCTCCACTCAGGAGGCATGTTCCACATCACAGCCTGTCACACCTGTGCCCCACACATGTAGTAATGCACAGACGATGCCTTGATGTCCATTCCTGGACAAGTATGTCCATCCATGGACAAGTATGTCCGCCCTATTCCTACCTGTGTGTCGACTATCACCACAGTGATGTGTACAAACCGGCGTACTGCTGCTAAGAGGGCCTGTGTATGTTCCCCAATCACTGTGGGAGTGCTGCCGTATGTGTACCCATCGTGATGGCGAGCGTACAGGCATTTGTACGGTCCGTACCACAACGAGTACGCATACGCGTGCAGACCCATAGTGATAGTGAGCGTACATGCGAGTGTACGGCCCTCTCACTATGGGTCTGCACGCGTATGCGTACTCGTTGTGGTACGGACCGTACAAATGCCTGTACGCTCACTATCACTATGGTTCTGCACGCGTATGCGTACACGTAGTGGTACGGACCGTACACTCGCATCTACGCTCACTATCACTATGGGTCTGCACGCGTATGCGTACACGTAGTGGTACGGACCGTACACTCGCATGTACGCTCACTATCACTACGGGTACACAGACCCATAGTGATAGTGAGCGTACAGGCATTTGTACGGTCCGTACCACAACGAGTACGCATACGCGTGCAGAACCATAGTGATAGTGAGCGTACAGGCATTTGTACGGTCCGTACCACTACGTGTACGCATACGCGTGCAGACCCATAGTGATAGTGAGCGTACATGCGTGTGTACGGTCCGTACCACTACGTGTACGCATACGCGTGCAGACCCATAGTGATTTTGAACGTAGGCATGCATGTACGGGCCGTTGCCATGCATTTGGGGTGCCCTAGGGCCCGGAAACGCACCGTACCTGTGTGTGATTCTCCTAATTACATAGGGGACAAGTATTAAGGCCTACATGCATGCTGGTTGTCATGGCGACCAGGTTCAAATTTCGATTTTGTTCTGGAAGGTGCACAGCAGAAGTCAGTTGGAATTCTTCTACTTTGTTGCAATGTGTTTGTGGGGCTGACATCATGCAGGAGAATGAAACCGATAGAGAACCCACAGACTGCTAGGTTTGAAGGGATTGGTGGAAACATAGGATGCAAATGTGAGTGACCAATCACTCTGTACTCCTGTGCATGAGACTGGGCTGAAGGCCACATATAAGGCAGCCAGGTCCCATGAGGGATTACTTGCCTGCACATCTTTGCATTTGTCGACCAAGCTGCTGCTACTGATTCCCTGGAACCATGTCAAGGGCTGTGGAGAGGACACAGCCATTCACCCTGGAGGAGAACATGGCTCTGCTGGATGTGATCCTCCCACAGTACCCCATGCTGTATGGGCGACCAGGGTATCAGGTGAGTGCATAGGCCACTGCCACAGACTGTCCCTATGTTGTGACTGTGTCTTCAGGCATTGTGACCCGGTGTGACACACATGCCATGTACTGTCGGGGGGGTACCAGGGGGGGGGGTGCCTGATGTCTCCCAGCAGTGCCCTGAGACAGGAGGGGTGTGTGCAGAGTCCTCCCAGCAGTGCCCTGAGACAGGAGGTGTGTGTGCAGAGTCCACCCAGCAGTGCCCTGAGACAGGAGGGGTGGGGGCCTATAACTCACAGCAGTGCCCTGAGACAGGAGGGGTGGGTGTGGAGTCCTTCCAGCAGTGCCCTGAGACAGGAGGGGTGTGTGCAGAGTCCTCCCAGCAGTGCCCTGAGACAGGAGGGGTGTGTGCAGAGTCCTCCCAGCAGTGCCCTGAGACAGGAGGTGTGTGTGCAGAGTCCACCCAGCAGTGCCCTGAGACAGGAGGGGTGGGGGCCTATAACTCACAGCAGTGCCCTGAGACAGGAGGGGTGGGTGTGGAGTCCTTCCAGCAGTGCCCTGAGACAGGAGGGGTGGGTGTGGAGTCCTCCCAGCAGTGCCCTGAGACAGGAGGGGTGGGTGTGATGCACAGTGTGAGCCTTGATCATTGATTGTGACATTGCCATCATTCCACCTGAGTACCCACTATGGCACGTACTGCCTTTTCCCTCACCAGAGGATGATGTCCCTATGACAGAGGTGCAATGCGTTGGCTGCATTACATGCCATGTAGTAACCAGCTATTATGTTCACATATGTCTCTCTGTGACATGTGGCTGGTGTATTGATGTGGTGTCACTTGTACTTCCTCACAGGTAGGCGCCTCTGCCAAGGAGCAGATCTGGCTGACCGCCGTCAGTGCCGTGAGGCGTGTGGATGGTCGGAGGCGGAGCCTGTCCCAGGTGAGGAAACGCTGGCAGGATATCCGGTGCTGGACGCGGAGGATTGCACGGCTCCTGCTGGGGGACTCACCTGAGAGCCACAAGAACCGCGGCCGCCGCCGTCTGACCCACCTCCACAGGCGTGTGCTGCCGGTGGTCTTTCCAGACCTGGAGAGGCGCTTACAGGCGATGCAGCAGGCGGAAGGGGGTAGGTACATGTGCGTTTGTTGTGTGTCACCGGCATTTGTAAGGGCACAGTGGCATTAATTCACTGGCAGGGTTTAAAGGTGCTGTGCCCATCCAGTTTGCCCAAGTGTAGCGCTGCGCCCCTGCCACCCTTCCCCTCCTTGCAATGTGTTCCCTGGTCTGTGTGTAGTCACTCCTTCACAAGGTAATGTAGGCTGGCGCTTTGTCCACGAGAACAATGACTGTAGCATCATGGGTGGTGGTGGTGGGTAACAGGTTGTGGGACCTTGCCTGTGAACTGTCAAGTTCACTGCATGTGGGTTCCATGTCAGTTGGCACTGATGCTGGCTCCAGACATGGGAGTTGGTCTCTCATGTGTCATGCCTTACAGCGCGCATGTCCTATGTAGTGGCCTGTGACATGATGTGCATGAGTGTGCGCTACGCATAGTGCAGGGATGGTGACGTGTGTAGCAGTCATTCCCATTCAGTAGCATGTAGTTGCGTGCCCAATACTGTCCCCTGGGGCACCTTATCCTCAGTGTTGTTTGTGTCATCATCAACGTGGACACTCTCACTGTCTACAGCGTAGGTTGTGCTCTGTGCCATTGTCCCCTGTCACCATGTATATAGACGTGCTATTATGTACAGGTGTCCACTGTGCAGCCTGACCTGATTGTCCCTCTTCATACTCACAGTTGCCAGTGCCTGTGTGTCTTGTTATACTCATCTGAGGATGGGCACTGGTACCTCATTATTTGTACAGGCGCACCTTTGCTGTTTTGCGTCCAATCTTGCCTTTTGCCTGCCACTGTGTTTATCACCCAGACTATGAGATGTTGGTGCCACCTGTGTCTCAGCAATTAGCATCGTGTGGGGGTTGCTTGGGGCGGGCAATGCCTATGTGTCAAATCCTGATTCCTAATTGCTGGGTCTGGACAGTGTGTGATGTTACTGGACACACACGCAAGGTGCAGTGACCGAGTTATGTTGGGCATGTTTGCAGCATTACCTATGCAGCATGTGTCTCAAGTTCATGGATATTGTCCCTGGTCATAGGTATTTTCACAAACGCTGTGTGGTGCAGAGGCAGTGCAGGATTGTCCCCAGGGCCTGGGTGCTATGTCAGACTCCGTTTCCTGTCATCAGCTATTGTCTCATGCTCTCCATGGTATTTCAGTGGCATGGTGGCTCAACCAACTGTGTTTCATGCCCTACATCGGTACCTTGTTTTGCAGATGTTAGGGATCTGCCTCTTCAGGCTATGCAATGTTGACTATGTAGATTGGACTCATGTGACAGATGTGTACAGGTGTCTGATTAATTTCTGTCTCTCCACCCTGCCCACAGCATCGTCGGGGGACACAGAGGGAGACATGGACACGGACCAGGCGGAGGGACCGAGCACCAGTGGCAGCCGTGACATCGGGGCTGGCACATCGAGTGGGACAGAGGCGGAGGATAGTGTGGCCGAGGACCTGTCGACTGGCACATCAGACTACGAAGCTGACAGGTCCGAGGAGGATGTCTCAGAGTTGGCGGAGGCTGCACCAGCAGCTGACAGTGGAACAACACCTGCCACCGCCCCCTCAGTTCCCACCAACCGCCTCCCACTTGCTCGTGTCCCTTCCCAGCGTGCCCGGTCACCGCATGTCTCCTTCCTGCCAGGCACCGCACCCCCTGCCCCTGTCTCCACTGCTGCCGCCAATGCTGAGTCTATGGACATCCAGCGGCAAATGCAGGTTGGTCAGGCTGCGATCCTGAATGTCCTCCATTCCCACGGGAAAACCCTCACCAACATCGAGGCATTCTTGGAGGGCATTCATTCTTTGCAGGCTGACCAACGCAACTTGCTGAGGTCCCTAGACTCCACACTGACTGCAGCAGTGGGTCTCCTGCAGCGCGACCTCCCCCCACCTACCCCTGCCCCATCCACACTTCCCACTTCCATGCCTGTCCCACGTACACCCAGACGTCGGCATGCACCCACCACAACAGACACAGGCACCACACCAGCAGGGAAGGTCCACCGCACTCCTCCTGACACGCACACACAGGGTGAGATAGGCACACCCACTGGGTCGGGGGGCAAACGTGTGACACGCAGCCAGAGTGGGAGTCCGCATTCCACACAATCCACTCCCTCCAAATCCCCTCCCCTCAGCTCTCCTGGCCACATCTCCCCCAAGGACTCCTTCATGGCCGCTCTGTCCCTGAGCCCCACAGTTACGCCACCACGCAAGCGGTCAAGGAAGTCCTCGGTCAGGGTGGTTGAGTCTCCCCCCCTGTCTCCACCCTCCCCCGGTGGCGCTGCAACCCATCCCTCTGAACCCCCCCCCTCCTTGGGGCCTGAGGTCACTTCGGGTGCAGGGGACTCCCTGGAGGACCTTGCTAAGGTGTGTAGTGCCATCCTGGCCTCCGCCTTTGGCCATGACACACCCCCTGTGGTTGAGTCCTCCATCCCTGCACCCACAACGCCGCCCCTTTGCCCTGATGTCCCTGCGGTGCCTGTTGCTTCCCCCCCCCCTGATGCCCTCACCAGTATGGAAGACGATGGCATTTGACTGTGCAGGCAAGGTAGGGGACACACATCCCACTGTGTCCCCCATGCAGCTGGGAATAATTGACTGCCCTATGGCCTTTGTTGACTTTGAACTGCCTTTGATCCACGGACATTGTGCTCATGCTGAATAAAGCTTATTTTTTTTTTCATTATCACACTCCTGCTATGGTGGTATTGGTGTTGGTGGGGCTGCTACATTGTTTTGGGTGGTGTTTAAGGCTTTGGGTGTGTGGGATTTGTAGTAGTGTTCTGCTCTTTGGGGCCACCCTAGGATCTGTGTGCCATCACAAGGTGTTGGCTAACTTCCTTAGGTCATGTCAGCAGTTACTGCATGGTTCAATTGTCCCAGGGTGTATTCCTTCCTCTGTGTACCCAGTTTCTTCCCTGCAGGGTGTTCCCAATGTTTAGCGCAGAGCTGTGTGTACATGAGCTGTGTGTGTGACGGAGCCCTTCTACTTTGGCCATGCATGCATGGCCATGTCTCCACCTGCAACAATCGTGGCATCCTTGGTGATCACTGTACTTGTGTGTGGAGTCAGTTGACATGAGTTCATGGGGACATGTTCCCTTGTAGGCAGTATGGATGTGGGTAATTGTGGCATCACACACATGTGTTACACCCCTCCTGGGTGTGGACACTGCTGGGAGGACTCTGCACCCACCCCTCCTGGGTCTGGACACTGCTGGGTGGACTCTGCACACACACCTCCGATTTCTGGATATGTGCGCTTGGCACATACACGGTGGGGTTACGCACACTGCATTAGAGGTGAGGGTACGAGTCTACTGACACTGGTGTGGTGGGGGTACGCTCCGTACGTCCGCGGGTGTGGGTACGGGTCGTACTTACACTGTTGGGCAGGGGGGTACGCTCCTTGCATTCGTGGGTGGGGGTTCGAGTCGTACTTACACTGTTGGCATGGGGGTACGCTCCATGCATACGCGGGTGGGGGTACGGGTCGTACTTACACTGTTGGGCAGGGGGGTACGCTCCTTGCATTCGCGGGTGGGGGTACGGGTCGTACTTACACTGTTGGGCTGGGGGTACGCTCCGTACGTCCGCGGGTGGGGGTACGGGTCGTACTTACACTGTTGGGCTGGGGGTACGCTCCGTACGTCCGCGGGTGGGGGTACGGGTCATACTTACACTGTTGGGCTGGGGGTACGCTCCGTACGTCCGCGGGTGGGGGTACGGGTCGTACTTACACTGTTGGGCTGGGGGTACGCTCCGTACGTCCGCGGGTGGGGGTACGGGTCGTACTTACACTGTTGGGCTGGGGGTACGCTCCGTACGTCCGCGGGTGGGGGTACGGGTCATACTTACACTGTTGGGCTGGGGGTACGCTCCGTACGTCCGCGGGTGGGGGTACGGGTCGTACTTACACTGTTGGGCTGGGGGTACGCTCCGTACGTCCGCGGGTGGGGGTACGGGTCGTACTTACACTGTTGGGCTGGGGGTACGCTCCGTGCGTCCGCGGGTGGGGGTACGGGTCGTACTTACACTGTTGGGCTGGGGGTACGCTCCGTACGTCCGCGGGTGGGGGTACGGGTCGTACTTGCACTGTTGGGCTGGGGGGTACGCTCCTTGCATACGGGGTGGGGGTAGGGTCCGTACATATCCGTCCCCACGCTATGTGATGTTTGTGCGGCCCGTACCCAGGCCTTTGCCACGTGGGTGCGATCCGTCCCGCCATTGTTGGGGTGACGTGTGTGGGCGTGGTCCGACTCGTACCCACGCTCTTCAGGCGTGGGTACGGGACGTACCTGTCTGGTTGTGTTGCCGGTTCGCGTGGTGACGGACTTCCGTTGTGGCGGTCGCTGGATTATCAGGACACGCCCCCACCCCCTCGTGGTGACCAGGGCATGGGAGTCAGGTATGTCCAGTCCATGTGTAGTGTGTCACTCATGTGGTTGTTTTGTGGCCTGCCCTGGTCGTGCCACCCCCACCCCACCCCACTTTCCCCCCTCCCTTAGTTATTCTGACCTTCTGCGGCGTCTGCGTCGTAACCTGTAGAGGAGGTGTACTGCTATGAGGGCAGGGATGACTCGTAGGTTCGGGTCCATGTCTGTCCGTCGCGTACTGGTACTCCTTGCTCGCGTCGTCCTGTCGCGTACGGGTCCTCCTTGATCGCGTCGTCCTGTCGCGTACGGGTCCTCCTTGGTGGCGTCGTCCTGTGTGTCCGTCACGTACTGGTCCTCCTTGTTCGCGTCGCCGTCTGTCCGTCGCGTACTGGTGGTCCTTGTTCGCGTCGTCCTGATTTCCCGGCAGTTTTTGGCTGCCGCAAAATATTCACCGTGCGGGGTGACGTCGGTGCGAATCGTGATTCCTGGGTCGTGAATGGCTGGCTGCGTGCGTCCCGACGTCAGGTCGGCGCTTTCCCGGATCGCATTGGTAGGTGTTTTTTGTTCGGTCGGTCTTTTTTACGATTCGTACGGTAATGGTGTACCCGTGCGAATCGTAATTCCATGTTTGTATATTTTGAAGACCGGGTACGCGTCGGACGGAGAATATGCTCCGTCCGACGGTTCGTACCCGGTTTTTACCGGATTGTGATCGGCACCTTTGTGTGTCTCCATTCGAATGTTCATTGGTGCTTTGTAAACCAGCTTGCATGTGCTTATTAATATCTGCCTGTACAGCTGAAATATTTCATAGGAAACTGCATTTGATAATGTAGAATTGGGTAGCTAACATTTGACCTCAAACAGTGGGGTCCTCATGCATCATATCTTCATCACATGTCACTTTCCTTTTATTAAGCAGTTTTCGTTTTTTTATTGGCTACAAAACAACTTTTGCAAATAACCTTGGAGTGATCTTGAATTCTAACTTAGGTATTCGGACAGTGTTGCTGCCTCTAAATCCACGGGTTCACTGTATGTATTGGGATATGGATATAACAATAAAATAATAATGTAGACCATACATTTTTGCGGTAAATATACGTTTAATAAAACATGTTAAGTTAACTTGTAAGGGGATAACTATTATATCAAACACTGCACAGCTCTACAAGTAAATCTGAAACCGGGAACTTTACTACACACCACATACACTCCAAAACACATGGATAAAAGACATTGCCATTTACAACGCCAATAGCTCTATATTAAACAGGAGCGCGACCCGGCAGTGGCACCCATTAGGGGGGTTGGGGTCGCCTGTATGCAGAAGAGGCCGGGCTAGGCCCCAGTGCGGCTTGCGTGCGGGTTGACTTTGCACCTGCCTCTCTGCCAGTCTTGAAGCGACTACTCACCGCTAAGGAGCCCTCTCTCTCTCTTGCTCCCCCCTGGCACCTATCTCATCCTGGTTGGGGTTGCAGTGCGTATTCATCGCCTCTTTGGTCCTATTACTCTGCTGACTCTACAGGAATTATCTTCGGACATACATCATGACCAGCGACAAACTACAACACGCCAAGCAAGGCACGCTCGATCGCTATGCCACCACAGGGGCTCAGTCGGTGGATCTGATGAGCCAGGGTCCTACTGGTCCAGACAATGCTGCGTTGATGGCTGTGATAACGCAGTCGCGAGATGCCCTTGAAGCCAAAATTGGGGTGGTGGGGTTGGACGTGATGTTGATTCGCCAGGACCTCCGCAAAGCGGTCGACAGGATAACAGAGGCCGAAACCCGGATTTCAACTGCAGAATATACGGTTGCCTCTCTTCAAAAGAAGGTAACCTCTCTAGAATCCAGAACCAAGAGGCTCCCGCTCAGAACAGAGGATGCCGAGGGCAGGACCCGAAGGAACAACCTCCACTTTGTGGGGTTTCCTGAGGGATGTGAAGACACTAGAATTGAAAGTTTCCTCACCCAATGGATAAAGAGTTGGATCCCTCAGTCGTCTCTCTCTCCATGCTTCATCATTGAGCGTGCCCACTGTGCATTGATGCAGAAACCTCCGCCGGGAGCCAGACCTCGACCCATTATAGCTAGATTCTTAACTAATGCTAATGCTTAAACTTCCACGACCGAGATGCAATTCTCATACAGGCCAGGCTGGCGGGCAAGCTCCTCCATGAATCTCACCATATTCTTATCTTTCCCGACTATACGAATTTGGTGCAGCAACGTAGGCAGTCATTTACGGGTGCCAGGGCAAGGCTGCGAGACCTCAAACCCCAACATCCCCTACTCTTTCCGGCCCGGCTGAGAGTCATCTATGAATCGCGTCTCTCTTCTTTGACACCCCTGAGGAGGTTTTTGCTTGGACAGATGAATGACGGAAACTCAGGAGCTACACTCCGCCGCGATTTGATTCAGCGTCTTCCTAAGACTAAAAAGACAGTAAACCGGAGATCACGGTAGAGGCGCCACTCAAAATCTCAGGGCGCCTCCGGCTCCCGAGGCGATGGCATTCTCCGTGGCTCTTCACCGGCGCACCAAGAAGACTGATGACTACAGCTAACGGTGGTATATCGAATGGACTGACTGGTGAACACTAACTCATTTTCTTTATTACTCTTTATCTTTCGAATGTCTGGCACAGATATGGATACGGGGGTCTTAACTGTTGTGATTTGTGCACTTCTAACTCTAATAGCACTGTATATGGGCCTATGTGAGGCCTCCTACCCACTCTTCCTTTCTCAGGTATTCAAGACTATACTATATGGTTGGGGACAGCTCTATGGGGATCCACTGGTGTAGGGTTGTGCCTTGCCCCCGTTGGGGTGATGGTACGACGCTCACTGCAACAGATACTTCTACTGTTTTGAGGTATAGGGTGGGATGGGTGGGGGAGGGACGGGATTTCTTGATCTGTTTGATGTTATTTGTTATTGCCACTACATCTGCTGCTATGTCTACTTTTGAAATTGCCAATGCCATCCATACTATTAGTTTCTCAATTGTATGCCACCATTAAATATTCCCCAAGATTTAACAGGGGTTGGGAGTAGAGAGCTCCGAGTCCTTAGTTGGAATGTCAATGGTCTATTGGACAGAAAAGGGTTGCTGTCCTGCGTCAGGCTAAGTGACTTAAGGCGGGGGTTCTCTGCCTACAGGAGACGTACCTAGCGGGCATTAAGGCACCCTGGGACGGTTTGGGTTTGCACACACATACCATGCCGGCTTTACTAGAGGCTCTCGGAGATTCTCATTTACCGTAGTATCCCTTTCGTCCATAGCCGCACATGGTCAGATCCATAGGGCAGATTTATTGTGATATACGGGACATTATATGGACAGCCCACTGTCCTAGATAGCGTATATGCTCCCCCCTCTCGTGGTCCCTGATTGAAAAACTGACAGTGCTCTGGACCAACCTCCAGTCGGAGATGACAATAGTCTTGGGGATTGGAATGATGTTATGTCCTCTACACAGGATAGATGGCGTGCCACGGCTCGTGCTACGGAACCTCCCGATTCTAAGCTATTGCCTCTGGTCCATGGCTTGGGGTGGGTTGATACATGGAGAACTAAACACATGCATACACCTATTTCTCCAATGATTATAATTCCTTTTCACGCCTAGACTACGTATTCCTTTTGGAGACACACACACATAGATTGCTTAAATCTAAAATTCTCCCTAGGGGATTATCAGAACATTCCCCGGTGTCCATTCTTCTATCCCTGGACCCCAGGTGCTCCCGCTTTTGGTGGCGCTTGTCACCATAGTTGCTACGAGATGAGAAATATAGGGCACATATGCTTACGTCCTTAACGGATTATATAATATTTAACACCGACACCGTGGAGTCACTGGCCACCCTATGGGACGCTATGAAACCTACTCTCCGGGTTGCAATTATTGCCTTCTGTACTGCCCAGCGTCGGCTGCGACGTGACAAACTACTTAGAATCAAAGCACAGTTACTGGATTTGGAACGTGTTAGTAGGGACGTGGCAGGAAAGGCTGCGTGCTGACAATTGCTTACGGTGCAGCAGACATATGCCAGCAAACTCCTTAACGAAGCCCGCCTTTATTGGATCGCCACACATAGTTGGATCTACCAGTGGGGTGACAAATCAAGTGCCCTGCTGCTTTGCCTGTGTCAGCAAGCACCGCACCCCCAGATGCTCCCAAACAGACGTGGCACTGATGGGACCGGGCTTACAGACCCGTCCGCCATTGCCGACAGCTTTGCCGCTTACTTCACGGACCTCTATGCCCCCCGTGAGGTGTTGCCGGCGGCCATGGTGCAGAAATTTATTGAAGACTTCCCTCCCCGCGCTCTGCCTGATACAGCACGAGATGCACTGGACGCTCCCATGTCGGCAGACAAACTCCTACCTGCATTATTGTCTATGCGAGTGGGAAAGGCACCAGGTCCAAATGGTCACCCTTGTGAGTTCTTCCAAAAATACCATGCTCAACTTTTACAGCCTTATCTGGCAGCCCTGGAGGCCTCCTGGGAATGTGGAACGCTTCCGCCTGATTGGCGACATGCTGAGATTGTCGTGTTCTTAAAGCCGGGCCGTCCACCGGAAAACTTATCGTCTTATTGCCCGATTTCCCTCCTTAACATGGAGGCTGAGCTCCTAGCCAAAGTGATTGCAAATCGTCTAGTCCCCTATATTACTGAGCTGAGTCATCCTGACCAGGCAGGATTCATGCCGCACCGAGCTAGGCGGTACAAAAGGGGGTGGTGATGGATGGAGAATCAGAACCAATCAAACACTCACACCCAGTCAACAGATCTGGGTTTGATCCATCACCGTTCTTTAGCCCACTCTGCCACCCCAGTTCAGACATGGCCATATGCAAATCAGTCTGACCCTGTGCCTCATGGGAACAGTCCAGCCCGAACTGCCAAGCCATGCCTTCCCTGGACTGGAAACAAGCTTCCTAGGACCGGTTTCTGGCATTTCAGCCGTCTTCAGCCAGGCTTGCTTGAATCCAGTGGCAAAGTGAGCAAGGGACTCACGTCTGAGCATACCCTGCCAACTTATGGTGAACAAAGCGGTACAAAAGGGGGTGGTGATGGATGGAGAATCAGAACCAATCAAACACTCACACCCAGTCAACAGATCTGGGTTTGATCCATCACCGTTCTTTAGCCCACTCTGCCACCCCAGTTCAGACATGGCCATATGCAAATCAGTCTGACCCTGTGCCTCATGGGAACAGTCCAGCCCGAACTGCCAAGCCATGCCTTCCCTGGACTGGAAACAAGCTTCCTAGGACCGGTTTCTGGCATTTCAGCCGTCTTCAGCCAGGCTTGCTTGAATCCAGTGGCAAAGTGAGCAAGGGACTCACGTCTGAGCATACCCTGCCAACTTATGGCGAACAAAGCGGTACAAAAGGGGGTGGTGATGGATGGAGAATCAGAACCAATCAAACACTCACACCCAGTCAACAGATCTGGGTTTGATCCATCACCGTTCTTTAGCCCACTCTGCCACCCCAGTTCAGACATGGCCATATGCAAATCAGTCTGACCCTGTGCCTCATGGGAACAGTCCAGCCCGAACTGCACCGAGCTAGGCAGCACAACATTAGACGTGTCCACAATGCCATCGCTGTGGTCGACAAGCTTGATACCCCGGCCGCGCTCCTGTTGGCGGACATGAACAAGGCTTTTGATTCCCTTAGCTGGTCATTTCTTTTTGCCTTGCTAAATCGTCTCAACATTGGCCCCCGGCTGCTACGCTATATTCATTTACTCTACCTGGATATAACTGCCTCAGTCCGTGTGACTGACTCGGTCTCCGAGGGTTCTCCGTCAGACGGGGGATGCACCAGGGTTGCCCGCTCTCTCCCTACCTTTTTGCCCTAGCTATGGAGCCGCTTGCAGCTTGGATACGGATAGACGCACAGATACGCGGCTTCGAGTGGGCTCCGGGCATCTCCGATCGCATTGCACTTTATGCAGACGATGTCCTCTTCTTTCTCATGGATCTAGATCGGACCGGTCCGTGCCTCTTCCGCATTATGCATATCTTTGGGGAAACCTCTGGCTTGTATATGAACCCAGGCAAATCCTTTCCATGGCTGCTGCGGGGTGGCGATCGGTCACAGGAGGTGGTGATGGCCACCGATGGCTTTAAATACCTGGGAGTCTCTCTCTCCTCGTCTCAGACCCTGGCATGGAATAAGAACCTCGCCCCCCTGTGGGCACTGGTGGGGGATCAGACACGAGTATGGTCACACCTACCTCTATCTTTGTTTGGTAGATCCACCATTTTTAAAATGATATCCCTCCCTCGTCTCCTATACCAGTTACAAACTCATCCCTATCCAATAAAACCTACAAGGTTCTTCCACCTGAATGCGATTCTAGCACACTTCCTCTGGGGCGTTGCATCACGGGTAGCCCGAAGGACCTGCTTTCAGTCTACTTACACCGGTGAAATGGCCACCCCAGATATCCAGGCATATTATATGGCCTCACCATTTGCTCGTCCTCAATGAATGGTGACCGTCGAGACCCGGCATATGCAGTTGAACGGTGGCTATTGGGGGACAATGCCCTCCATATGGTCCTCTATTCAGTGACGTTACTTCGTGAGCTACCACCCGCCACATCCATGATTTTTAAGGTTTGGAAGACAGCGCTTTGCCAGATGGGCTGGTGGGGGAAACTTACTAAGGAGACTCCACTTTGGAATAATGGCCAATTAATACAGCTAACACACCTGTCCAGGTTCCGGGGCTGGGAGGCCATTGGGATTGATACGGTGGGGGCAGTAGTGCGTGGATGCACCCTTAAGTCTTCTTAGATATACAAACAGAATACGCTATGCCCCGCACACAATTCTATAGCTATCTCCAATTCTGACATGAATTTACCCCATACCTGTCCCACTTGATGGAAATCCCTGAGTTTAATCCCACTGAAGCAAAGGTTTTTATGGGGGACCTCAGCGATCACAAGAATACAACAATATATCGCACACTTATTAACAACACCCCCACCAGTTGTCTAAAACTAGGGAGACATGGCAGGCAGATCTGGGTTCCCTAGAGGAGGATGATTGGGTTGAGGCTTTAGAGTCCTCTTGCAGTGCAGCAATTGCGGCTCGTCTGCGCCTTATCCAGTTCAAATACCTGCATAGAGCCTTCTACACCAGACACAGGCTATAGCCTGCTGGACTTATCACATCCCCACATGCGGTGCAAATCCTTAGAGGGTTGTTAGATCTGGCACCATTGGCGTGGGTCTCCCTTCCATTTTCGCTTTTGTCTCCTCTGTGTTTGCTGGTGTTAGATGCTCTGGGCACTGTGCCACTGCCATTCAGTGCCACAGCGCGAATTCTCCCTATTGTAAATTGACTGTATGAATTGGTAGAATCCTTCTTGACCCAAGGAACATGATAGGAAAGTCGAAATTAGTATGCCTGAGCTCCAAATATTAAAGCGCATCTTTTAGTGACGATTATTTTTATATTCTGTGTTTAAAACTACCACTTTTGGGAAGTAGCTATTTTCTCGCCTAAGCCTTCCCGTGTTCTCTGCTGTTATGTGTATTGGCTGTCTGGTTTTGGAGGGTCAGGGCAGGCTGAGACCGACCTGGATTAAATAGAGAGATCTGCAGATGGAGTATGGGGAGGGGTGACCCTTTGATCTGAGCAGGGCTGTGCCTGGCAAGGTGAATGATGGCTCCACCTCCCACTGTGCGTCTGATGGCAGACCCCCTCTCTCCCTGAAAGGCAGGATGTAGCCTCGTAAATAAAGTGCTCCAGGATGACACCAAACTGGTTCTGGCTGGGTTCAGTGATTTGTGACAACAAAGACTTTTGGGGTATAAAGATCTGTGCTAAAACCCCTACAGGGTGTGTTACTTCTGAATGTCAAGACGAACCTCTGTCCGTGTAACGAGAGGGAAAGGACTTTGAAACTTTTATCCATCTTGCTGAAGCAACTACCCAAGGACCTGATTTGAGCTTGCCTCCTGCTGAAGTCTCAGGTACATTAGACTTCACCCATCAGCCGTCCGGATTCCTATTTGAGAGGGATTCTGCTCACAGGTGAGGCCTCTGTTGAGAATTCCAGAGCCTCTGGTTCTACTGCAGGGAACGCGGGCTGAAAGTCATCGCATCGCTATTGTGGGCCGCCGCAGCTGAGGAGCTGTTGCCGCTGAGAGCCCGCATTTGCCGTGTTACCAAAGTCATCGTGATCGCTATTGTGGGCCGCTGCAGCTGAGGAGCTGCGCCGCTGAGTGCCCGCATTTGCCGTCCTACGAGAATCATCGCTATCGCTATTGTGGGCCACTGAAGCTGAGGAGCTGTGCCGCTGAGTGCCTGCATTTGCACTCCTACAAGAATCATCGCTATTGTGGGCTGCTGCAGCTGAGGAGCTGTGCGGCTGAGTGCCCGCACTAGTCACCACTTTGAGGATCTTGCTATCACCTGCGGGTGCCGCTGGGTGCCCGCCTTTAAGCCTCATCCCAGGATTATCGTGAATGTACGCCATGGACGGCTACAGCGGGGAGCTGTGGCCGCTGCGAGTCCGCCTGTCATCACTGCGGCTTCCTTGTGAGGCTGCGTGCCGTGCCCCATTAAATCTCAGGTACATCGTGCATCAAGGGGTCACGTGGACCCCGGCCTCGAACTAAGTTCGTTCCACACGCTTCTTGAGTGTCTCTATTGCTTTGAAGTGAATCTGTAATTATATGCATTGTGATTTCTTGATCGCTTTTGAGCCTTGTTTTAAGCCTATATAAAGATTCTTATTTTTCTATAGCTACTTGTGTGGTGTCCCTTTGTAGTGTCTTCACTGCGTTATTGTGTATGGTCGTAAATGCTTGACACGCTGCCTCTGAGATAGGCCTGTCTGCTCGTGCTACGTTACCACAGGGTTAAGCAGGGGTTATCAAAGGGTGTAGCCCCTTACTCTGACTTAGGAAGAAGGATCCCTATTTTGACATCGTCGCCAGCCACTGCCAACTAGAGATCCCCATTTCTAACAAGGGTACATTCCTTCACACCGTGTGGTCATGCCCCGTATTATCTAGGTTCTCGAAGGGGATGTTTGCATGCCTATCAGAGATCCTGGGATGGACCATAGCCTCCTCACCGAGACTTCCTCTATTACATATCACGAAAGACACAGGGGCCCATTAGGATGGTGGGCAGACTTCAGTCCGCCCGCCACCCTAGCGGTGCTGGGACCGTCCGCCAGTGGTGCGGCGGTCCCGCACCTGCAATTAGGATGCCACTCTGGCGGTGGCATCCTCCATTCCCAGCATTGCGGTGGAAGGTGCTCACAGCACCGCCCGCCACAATGCTGGGAATGCACTGTGTGCATTGTCATGCACAAGGTGACAGACACCGCGAGGTGCCTGCCACCATGTCCATGACAATGTACTCCCTCTGTGCACCCCCCACAACGGGCCCCCAAAGACAAAACAGCCTGCCTTTCCATGGCGGAGTCTCCGCCATGGAAAGGCAGTTCACCGCCACGGTGAATATATGCCACCATATTCCTGGGCTTTTCCACCCGGTAGGCAATCGGGTGGATTGCCTACCGGCAGAAAACCGGTGGACGGTCTTCCCGTCCGCCAGGGTCCCCCCCGCCATCGTAATGTGGCAGGGGGAAAAGTCATGCGGGCGGTGGATTTTAGCGGGCAGATCGCAACCGCCATGTGGGCAGTGGCGATCCGCCCTCTATCGTAATGAGCCCACAGGTGGGAACAGATATAAGCGTCACCTTTTATTCCTGGGCCTTACACTTGCCAAACGGAATATTGCCCGGGTCTGGAAAGACGACTCCCCGCCATCACTTGGGGTATGGGATATGGAAGAAAGGTCTAGATTTTTGCATGGGATTGGAGATTCCTGTTTTCGAGGCCCCCGTAAACATTACAAACTCTGGCAAAGATGGGCCGACTATAGAGGCCTCTACCTGGAGCCTCCTCCACCCCCATCCGATGCTAAAGAACCTCTCCTATGATACTCATCGATTGACATATACATAGAAATTGTATTCACCTTGAATGCAGATGGCAGAACTTTTCTCTTTACCTTAGGTCATTATGTTCCTAAAGAGTAGGTAATGTGGCACATATGTACTTTTGTTATTTCTTACTTTCTCTACTTCTCTCTTCTCTTTTCTTTGTTCTTTCTTCTCATGTCTTTCCTCTCTGTGGGTTATTAATCTTTCTAGCAGTTTCTCTCTGGTGCATTGAATCCGTTATTATTGCTGAAAATGTTGGTCCATATGCTTGTCATATATATATATACATATTACCTACTGGCGGTCGCCAGTAGGCAGTTATAGTTAGGACCACGTTTCCATAGGAAATCCGCAACATTCTATTTTGAATAACTTTGGCGCCGGTCGACGAATCCTCGCGAATTTTTCAAAATAGGTGGGGCGCTACGCTCCGCTCCTACCCTGAAAGTCTCGGGGGGATTCGTCAAGCGGGGGCTGAGATAAAAGGGGGGTCCCAAAACGCGTTTTTCCCATGCATTTTTCCATAGGACCTTTAGACAGGGCTACAGCCCGAACGGCTGAACAGAATTACTAGAAATTTGGCAGAGAGGTAGTCCTCAGGTCAAGGAAGTGCCTTTTGTAGGTTTGGTGTAAATCTGTTCAGTAGATTCTGAGAAAATAGCCTTTAAATCAATATATATATCTGAGCCAGCTTACGGTGCGCTTACGGTACGCTTACCGTACGCGTACGGTGGCGTGCGCGAGCGCGATTCTGATTGGCTCTTAGATCTTAGTAAACATTCGAATCGGCCGAAACCAGGAAGCGGCGGCCGCCATTTTCTCTCTCGCACTGAGAGTGATTTTTAAAATATAAAGCCCAAAAACATGTAAAGGGGCTGTTTAGACAGCTCCCACACACATAGCCATGTTGAGAGAGTCCCCAAAGATCCCCCAAGGACAAAAACGGAATTTTTATTTTTTCGGTAATTTCGCCGATTACACTTACCGTACGCGTACGGTAAAAAATAAAAAAATAAAGAAAAATTATCCACACTCTCTCCACCCCGTGTGCAATTGGTGCCTGGAGGGCACCAATTGGGCATTGCTTATTAGAGATGAGATAAACTAAAATATTTAAAAAAAAATAATAAAAAAAAAAATTATCCACACTCTCTCCACCCCGTGTGCAAATGGTGCCCGAAGGGCACCATTTGTGCATGGCTTATAAAAGATACGAAAAATTAAAATATTACCTTTCAAAACGAAGTGCATCATATGTCCTCCATGTGCGCACGGTGCGCGAAGCGCATCGTGCGTACATGGCCCATCTAGCGTAACGTGGGCACGCGGTGCGCGTAGCGCACCGCGTGCCCACCGTGCGTGCACGGCACTAACTGCGTAAAGTGGGCGCGCGGTGCGCGAACGAACTGCGTTAAGTGGGCGCGCACGCCACGAATGGCGTAAAGTAACTTAGCATTTAAAAAAAAGGACAAATTCACTGAAAAAACCATAGGTTTCACACACGTTATAGTTAGGAATTAGCATTTAAAAAACCTTGCAAATTCACTGAAAAAACCATAGGTTTCACACATGTTATAGTTAGCGGAAATTTTACTGATAAAAAACCAATGAAATTCCCCCGTTATAGTTAGTGCAGGCAACTATAACTCACGCGACCGCAATCTTCTGCTGATGACATATGTGTCTTTATGAAAAAAAAAAATTTGTAATATATGTATAGCTAAAAATGTATGGAAGAAGACATGGGCAAATAAGTGTCTAAATACAGTATTAGCATCAGCAGAGGATTGCGGTCGCGTGAGTTATAGTTGCCTGCACTAACTATAACGGGGGAATTTCATTGGTTTTTTATCAGTAAAATTTCCGCTAACTATAACATGTGTGAAACCTATGGTTTTTTCAGTGAATATATATATATATATATATATATATATATATATATATCACCCAAAGTTCGTCCACAAACGAAAGTGCACTCCACACCAGAATACTTTACAAAAGCTTTTATGGTTGCAGGAGCAAAGATTGAACATTCATGTCAAGAATAATTTTCTGCCCCTTATATATATACACCTGTAACATAAAAATAAAAAAATATTTATAATAAATTAAAATATTAAAATAAATATTTTTTATACTACTTTTAACACTACATTTAGGTGCCGATTCCGATCCTGTAAAACCCGGGTACAAATGGTCGTACGGAGCGTTTTCTCCGTACGACTCGTACTCAGGAATTCCACCGTACAAACCAGCAAGTACGATTCGTACAGAAATTTCCGTACGGCTAAAAAATACATACAATTCCGATCCTGGACAGCGCGTACGCGACGTCCGCACGGAGTCAGGCAGCGTTTTACGGACCAGCAAGTATGATTCATACCCACAGCACTCCGCACGGCTATATTTTTACGGGAGCCAAAAAGTGCCGGAAAAGCTAAGTACGCCGCGATGCACGAGTAAGCGACACCCACATGATGTCACCCACATCGTACGTGTCATCATGTACGGTGCGTACCCCAACATTGCATATGTACGGACCGTACCCCCCACCCCTGTATGTATGCACCGTACAGCGCGTACATACGGGGCTGGGGTGGTGGGGCCGTACGACTCATACCCCGGGCACAAGTGTACCCGGGGTAGGGGTCGTACACAGTTCGCTCCGTACGGGACGTTTTCCATACGCTTGTGCATTCGGAACGCCGGTACGGATCGGACTTGTGCGCTCGGACTTCAGTTTTACGACTCGTTCGTAAAACTGTCCGGGGACTTCTCGTAGACTTTTCCCGAGGCGATTCGTATGTAGTGTTCCCATACGAATCGTACTTCACGTTTGTACGGTACTTGTGCGATTCGTACGTAAAAAAATACGGATACGAGTAGTACGGGAAAAAAAATACAGGATCGGAATCGGACCCTAAGTGCAACAGTAGGGAAAATGTTGGATAGTGCAGGGGATAAAATTGCTATTTCCTCTCCAGGGAGTGCAACAGTAGGGAAAGTGTTGGATAGCAGAGGGGAATAATTTACTATTTCAACTCCAACAAGTGCAACAGTAGGGAAAGTGTTGGATAGCGGAGGGGAATATTTTACTATTCCCACTCTAGAAAGTAAAACAGTAGGGAAAGTGCTGGATAGCGGAGGGGAATAATTTACTATTCCCATTCCAGGGAGTGCAACAGTAGGGAAAGTGTTGGACAGCTGAGGGGTACAAATTACTATTCCTACTCCAGGGATAGCAACAGTAGGGAAAGTGTTGGATAGCTTAGGGGTAAAAATTACTATTCCCACTCCAGCAAGAGCAACAGTAGAGAAAGTGTTAGATAGCGGAGGGGAAAAATTTACTATTCCCATTCCAATGAATGCAACAGTAGGGAAAGTGTTGGATAGCGGAGGGGAATCATTTACTATTCCCACTCCAATAACTGCAACAGTAGGGAAAGTGTTGGATAGCGTAGGGGATAAAATTACTATTCCCACTCCAGGGAGTGCAACATTAGGGAAGTGTGGGATAGCGGAGGGGTAAAAATTACTATTCCCACTCCAGGAATAGCAACAGTGGGGAAAGTGTTGGATAGCGTAGGGGTAAAAATTACTATTAGCACTCCAGGGAGTCCTACAGTAGGGAAAGTGTTGGATAGCGTAGGGGTAAAAATTACTATTCCCACTCCGGGGATAGTAACAGTAGGGAAAGTGTTGGATAGTGGAGGGGAATAATTTACTATTCCCACTCCATTGAGTGCAACAGTATGCAAAGTGTTGGATAGCGGAGGGGATACATTTACTATTCCCATTCCAATGAATGCAACAGTAGGGAAAGTCTTGGATAGCAGAGGGGAATAATTTACTATTCCCACTCCAGCAAGTGCAACAGTAGGGAAATTGTTGGATAGCGGAGGGGATACAATTTACTATTCCCACTCCAGAGAGTGCAACAGTAGGGAAAGTGTTGGATATCGGAGGGGATAAAATTACTATTCTCCCTCCAGCAAGTGCAACAGTAGAGAAAGTGTTGGATAGCAGAGGGGAATAATTTACTATTCCCACTCCAATGAGTGCAACAGTAGGGAAAGTGTTGGATAGCGTAGGGGATAAAATTACTATTCCCACTCCAGGGAGTGCAACAGTAGGGAAAGTGTTGGACAGCGGAGGGGTAAAAATTACTATTCCCACTCCAGCAAGTGCAACAGTAGGGAATTGTTGGCTAGCGGAGGGGATACAATTTACTATTCCCACTCCAGAGAGTGCAACAGTAGGGAAAGTGTTGGATATCAGGGGGGATAAAATTACTATTCTCCCTCCAGCAAGTGCAACAGTAGAGAAAGTGTTGGATAGCAGAGGGGAATAATTTACTATTCCCACTCCAATGAGTGCAACAGTAGGGAAAGTGTTGGATAGCGTAGGGGATAAAATTACTATTCCCACTCCAGGAAGTGTAATAGTAGGGAAAGTGTTGGACAGCGGAGGGGTAAAAACTTACTATTCCCACTCCAGCAAGTGCAACAGTCGGGAAAGTGTTGGATAGGAAAGGGGATAAAACCAAACATAACAGCCATTGAACCTAAATCCCCACACAAAATAAAATTAAAACAATTTCCCAAAATATTTATCAATTAATAATGGATATTAATGATCAATTAATGATTACTTTATTTAAACTAAATTACTTTCCATCCTCTGCCGTACTAAACAACAAAACACTCACCTAAAAATATTTACACAATTTCCATAACTAATTTTACATTAATAAATTATTAACAATTAACAACAAATCATTAATTAATTTTTTGTAAAATTTCTACCCAGCATTTACAATTATAATACCCACAAGTCACACAGCAAAACTATTCCACAATTAGCATTTTTAATATTTGATTAATTAATTAGAATTAATTAACAAATAATGAATTATTTAAAAATAATTTACCTCCCACTATATTCCCCTATGAATGACACCACCAATGTTGTAAAACATGACACAATTAACATAATTAATTAACAATTAATTAATGAATAACAATTAACAAGCAAATTAAAAACAATTATTAATAAATTAATTCACACAATGAACACTATAAAATAACATTAAATAAATATTATATAAAACATTTAGTAAAATATAGTAAAATTAAATTACTTCCCACCCTCCTCCCCTATCAACCCACAACCCACTCCTAAAAGATGACACAATTAACATAATTAACAATTAATTATTAATTATTAACCAATTAATAATCAATGATAAATTAATTCCCCCAATTAACAATATAACATACTAAATAAAGAAATATTAATTAAGAAAAACAGTTAATTTGTTAATTATAATTAAATTACTTCCCACCCTACTCCCCTATAAACTCACAACCTGCTCCTAAAAAAATCACACAATTAACATAATTAACAATTAATTATTAATAATTAACAAACCATTAATAACTAATTAATAATAAATTAATTACCACAATTAACAATATTAAATATTAAATACATCAATATTAATCAATAAAAAATATTAATTAATTAATTATAATTAAATTACTTCCCACCCTATTCCTCTATAAACCCACACCCCGCTACGGAACTAAAACACAAAGGTGCCGATTCCGATCCGGTAAAAAAAATTACCGTACGACTCGTATCCGTATATTTTTACGTACGAGTCGTACAAGTACCGTACAAACGGCCAAGTACGATCCGTACGTGAAAAATATCTACGAATAGCGACGGGAAAAGTCTACGAGAGTGCGGCGGAAATTTTTTTTTTACTCCGAATATCGTCGGGAAAAGTGTACGAGAGTGAGCCGGACATTTGTACGTGCAAATCGTAAAACACAAGTCTGAGCGCGCAAGTACGATCCTGACCGTCTGTCCGAATACACAATCGCACGGAAAAAGGCCCGTACGGAGCTAATGCAGTAGCACACATGTACACGGGTAAACCTATGCCCTTGTACGAGCCGTACAGCCCCCCCACCCCCAATTCTGTCAGCACGGTACACCACCCTGTCCGCACTGTACCCCAGCCCCGCAACTGTACGCGCCGTCCCCCCCATGTACGCGCATCACCCCCGCATGTACGCACCATACCTCCGCATGTACGCGCCGTACCCCAGGGCCACACGTGTACGCACCGTACCCCCACCGCATGTACGCACCGTTCCCCCTGCCCCCACCGCATGTACGCACCGTACCCGAGCACCGCATGTACGCACCGTACCCCCTGCCTCCCCCACCGCATGTACACACCGTACCCCCTGCCCCCCACCGCATGTACGCACTGTACCCCCTGCCCCCCACCGCATGTTCGCACCGTACCCCAGCACCACATGTACGCACCGTACCCCAGCACCGCATGTACGGACCGTACACCAGCACCGCATGTATGCACTGAACACCCTGCCCCCCCCACTGCATGTACGCACCGCACCCCCCCATGTACGCGCCGTCCCCCCTGTACGCGCAGTACCTCCGCATGTACGCGCCATACCCCAGGGCCGCCTGTGTACGCACCGTACCCCCACCGCATGTACGCTCCGCACTCCAACACCGTACCCCAGCACCCTCACCCAGCATCGCGTATATATGGATCGCACCTACACAGTGGAGAAGTGTGGCTCAATGATTAGAGCGGCAGACCCTGATGCAGAGGTCTAGCCCGGGACCAGGGTTCAATTTCCAACCTCGGCGGGTCTTGGGCTCAAAAATTCCACGGACCTGATAATTCTCGCCTCGGTGCCTATTCCAATCATGGAGTCCCACTCTGCAACTCTGGGCAATAGCTTGCTTAATCTCCACAGCGGCCCCCACAACGCTAAGGATGCCTGGCCTCCACCTTGGGGGTGCCCAGGAGTGGACGCCTCACAGGGAAAGCCAGGATGGCTTCCACAGCGGTATTCGTACAAGCGCCTTGAGACCCTTGCGGGTGAGTAGTGCGCTATACAAGTATCAATTTTACATTTTACATTTTTTACATTTTTACCTATGCGAAAAAGACTCATACAGAACCAGGACACTGTAAAACAGCACAAGGAGGGTCAATTCGACTCGCACAACACCACCACACACATCCACACGCCAAAATACATCTCAATGACTGACCTGGCACATCCAAACAGGCAAACAGAGGCCCCAAATCACAACCACCTCTTATAACACACCCACCAAAATTCAAACACAGCCACACCCAAAAATGGACCAATAAGAAGGGCCCACACACACAACCCATGAGCCTTTGCAACAGACCCACTGCTGCCAGACCCCACACACAAACAACTCCACATTACTCATACCTTCACTACACCTTCACTCACACACCTTCACACAACCTCCACCACAAACATCCCCCTCTTCACATTCACACACACACACACTCACATACACACCCACACACCCACAACCATCCACACCCACACCCACACCCACACCCCACACCATGCCCACAGACAAGAATCCAAAGTTCACTACGGCGGAGCTGGACCTCCTTGTCAACGAAGTCATCAGAGTCGAGCCACAGCTGTTTGGAACATTGGTCAGACAGACCAGCATAGCTGAAAAATCTGCCATGTGGCAGAGGATTGTCGATAAGGTGAATGCTGTTGCGCCCATCCGAAGTACCAGGCATGAATGCCAAGCCAGGTGGTACGATCTGCGCCGGGCGGTCAAGAGGAAAATGAATGAAGAATATGCCCAGACTAACATCACTGGAGGTGGGCCGCCCCGCAGACCCGTACACTACCATCCCTGGGAGGAGAAGGTGATGGCCCTGCTACCGCCGGTGGGAGTACACGGAGTTGAAGGAGTCGCAGAGCCTGGTGAGTACACAAACAACTTACGTAACATGGGGGCAATGGGGTCCACACCACATATACACCAAATGCACGCAACTTCCCCCAAGCACTCACCGCACACAACCACACTCACAAACCACGCTCATGCCACTAACGTCTCCATGCACCCTTCACAAATCAAGGCAAGGCCATGTCCAAGGCTACAACAACCACAAACACAAGACTGGATGTCCGGGAGGCTGTGAGGCTGGGCCCCACGCAACACATTGTGGAATTGAGACGCAGACAACAATGCCCTCAGCCCATATGGCATAGGTACATACCCATGCACAATGCACAGGGACTGGCAAACTACTGACAAGGTAGCTGACACTGGGCTCTGCTGTATGCAGCACAAGGCCCTCCTGGGACCACTGTACACTCAAACTCCAACTCCACAAGCACAGGTATCTAGCACAGGAACTCACACTCACTGTCATCCCAGCATGCACCATGAGGGGACAGACACATCACCTGGGAGACCCAATGACAACTCACACTACACACAGCACGCCCAGTCACACACCACCCCCCTAACACAAGCACACACCCCCGGGGCAGGCAACGGATTTACATACTCCCACAATGGACATGTGACACAACTACACCAATCCAGAGCCAAATAAGCACCAGAGCCACCAATCTACAGGTCAAACACTCAGGAGACCATCCCAATCTGTCCCCCGCAACATACCCATACCAAAGTGGACATTGAGATGAATGCTAGGGACAACCAACTACCTTGAGGAACTGTGTCAACTTGAATATGTATGAAACATAGATGTGGCAGGAAACACCATTGACATTGTCTCTCTCTCACACACAGGGCAACATCGTCGATCTCCCCCCAACACTGGGGAGGAAGAATCACTGTCCCAGGCTCTGCGTGAAGACGATCCCACTGGCAGCGACGACTCTCACCACTCCGTGGATGACCCCGACCAACCTGGACCCTCTGGTGCCCAAGCACCTGCAGCACATGCGTCAGGTACATCTGTGCCAACCACCACCCCCATTCCTGCCACATCCCAGGACACACCCAGGAGCCCTGCTCGCACTGAACAACAGAGCCAGTCTGACCAGGAGGGACAAGGTTCTCCGGGCACCCAGGAGGAGGCAGGCAACCCTGCAAATGCCATCCCTCAGGGGTCCCGTAGACCCCATGTGCCCACAAGGGCAGGCCAGGCTCAAGTGGGCAGAGGTGGTGGGAGTGGAGGCAGGCGGAGGCGCGAACCTGACCAGCCAGCTCAGGACACCGGTATGTCACACATACGCAACATCATGGACTCATACCGGCGTGACACCAGAGGCATCAACCAGGTCGTGTCAAGACTCTCCGAGATGCAGGGGACCCTCGATGAGATTAAGAACCTGCAGGTCGAGCATCATGCCAGTCATCAACAACAACAAGGACGGATGGAGGCAAGACTGGCTGAGCTCCTGGCGGTGCACAGGGACGTGAGCCAATCACTACGTCAGATCGCCCAAAGCCTGGCGAACCCTCCCTGTGCCCCCAGGCGTAGACCAGCCCCAGACACAGGGAGGGAGGAGGAGGAGGATTCATCTGACGGAGCGTCCCAAGCATCGTCAAGGCCTGCATCTGAGGGTCCCCGGAGGAAGGTGGGTCGTCCACGGAAAAGACCGTGAGAGTCAGCGGACCATCCCCATCTCCCAGGTCACCTGGCCTGGCACCTGGCCCTCTGGCGCAACAGCAGCACCTCATCCAATGACATTCTCTGCCACATGGACTTGCTGGTCACAGTCTGACCAATGATGACCAACACTGTGGTCTGGACTCTGATGACTTCCAATGCCAAGGATACCATCTCCCCCTGTGAACTTTGGATTCTATTCCCCCGGTACAGCACTTTAGCACATATACCAAAAGACTCACCCCACCAACAATAAAATCTTATATTTCTTCACATGAGATGTTGCTGTCATTTGCCATTATTCAACGACATATGTGTGTGGAAATGTCAAACTATGCCTGAGTGTTGAACTAACTCCAGCCATCCATACCCTGGGATCCGAGTCTGGTACAGGACACACATGGGTCACAAGGTACCATTCAATGTAGGCATGGAGCACAACACTCACCTGTGATGGCCTCTGGCTGCTGAGGGGGGGCTTGCTAAACTGTGCGGACAGACCTATTTGGGAGATTATCATCAAGGCGTAGAGGTCATGGCTCATGTGAAGGTTCCCGGGGAGGGAGTCCCAGGTATGTGTGGCCAGGTGGGAGAACAATGTCCTGCATGCTGGAGTACGGTGGATGTGAAGAACGGTGGCCAGGGCAAGGTTGGATGCATGGAGATGGCCCAACGGGATCTAGGATGACAGATGTACAAGGTTGGTTTGGGGTCGGGGTTGTGGACTGCCTCCTGAGTGTGGGTGAGGAGTGTGGAGGTCATCCTGCAGCAGACAGTGATCCATTGCAGCTATCTATGGTGGACGGTGAGGTGGCTGGGGCGCTGGGTCTTGAAGCTGAGGTGTGCAGACGCCCCCTGGAAGTGGACCAGTTTCCTGGGAGTATGGATGTACTTGCTCCGTAGAGGGCAGGGCAGTATTTGACTAGGATGTTGTCATGGACCTGGGGGATGGTCTGTCTGTACTTGGAGTGGATCTATCTGTGGTTCATGTGCATAATGCAGAGGGCATTGCAGCATGAGGTACAGATGCTGTGGACTAGCATGGCATATGTGAGCGAGCCAAACATGATGCACACCATCTTGTGTGTCTGGCCACTGGGTGCTTGTGCAGGGCTCTTGCGGGTGGGACACAGGCACTTGACCCAGCTGGAAGGGGACAATCCTCAGATGATCACCTCAGCCCTGTCCAAGTCCAGCCTCAGGTGGCTCGTGTTCAGCCATTCATCAATGGATCTCATGCATACTTGAATGATGGAACTTCCAATGTCTGTGTCTTCGTTGAGGGTGAGGAGCACCTGGCTGTCAATGGCATACGAGCTGATGATGAGGTGCTGTGCGCATGTGATGGTGGAGAGGGGGGTCCTGGACACTGTAGATTGACCTGCTGAGAGATGAAACCTGTGCCATGTCACAGACGATGACACCATACTACATGCTGAAGCCTTGAGTCCCACTCCCATGCACTTGCTGGGCTACAGAGCCTGTGGGGAGTATTAGGGACGTGACCTGGTTGGTGTGACAGGGCCTGGAAGGCGGGGCAGCGCAGTGTAGGCAGTTGGAGTTGCACACTCAGCATGCAAAGGTGTCGTGTGTGTGCCCAGGGCATGTCTGACAGCAGGCGTTAGATGTGCGGATGGACATAGCTCGGAGTGTGGCTGATACATCAGACTGTAGTGTGATGTGGGTTATGCAAGGACAGGATGGTGGTGCAATGTGCACCTTGCATGTGCTGATGGTTCAGCCTTTGGCACCGCGTTGCGGCAACAGTGGCATAGACAAGCTGAGGACAGCCAAATGAATGGGTGGAGGGAGGAATTGAGGAGCATCTTGGAGGCGTGTCTGTTGCCAAATCTGGATACTCCGTGGGGCCTTGCTGCAGGGTCCGCAGCAGCACGCGGCATCTCCTTGCAAAATGACAGAATCTGCACACAAAGACTAGGATGTCAGAAGGACAACTGCAACAGGCGCGTGTGGAAAGTAAGGAGTGTCCATTGTCACATGGCACACCCAGAGACAATGCATGCACAATCACCAAATAAGCATTATACCGGATCAGGAAACAGAAGGCCGACCTGCGCACAGGAAACACACCCTCAGCAGCTGTTGATGGCCCATTGTGTGGACCAACATGCCAAAATACATACACAACCATGTACTTCATGCCCAATAGGGAGCCTAATCCATGAGCGACTGCATGCATGTTGCTAAACTACACATGGACTCTCATGCATAATCTCCCACAACAATGCCAGATATGCCGCATGCAAAGTGGCAAGAGACCTGCATTGACAGAGATGAGGCACCTTGGAGTGTGACCAACACCTTTATTACACAGTTTCACACTAATGCAAATGCATGCATTGGAACAGACTCACAGGTCATTTGGCTGACCATGTGTGACCCACACTGGACACCCCCTTCAACACACAGATGTGGTAAATCCTACTGAGCTGGCATACAAGGGAAGGGGTTGAGCCTAACACCCCTTGCTGCACACGGAGAGTCTGCAATTCCCCATTGAGCCTCATATGGGGATGTCCCACACTATGTCCACCATTAGCATCCCGTATGTGCCTGAGGGACGTCATACACACATTGATGCCTTCATCAGAATCCACAAACCATGACAGATGACTGTCAGGAAGGGTGACTATCAATTCATGGGAGCCATGCAACACGTCATGTGGCCCATGGTGAGTCGACATGTATGCATGGTAACACTACATGCACAGGAGCAGTTCCCACATATCACAAACACGTACCACCCACAAAATGCCCTGCTTCACTCCTTACCCCAAATGACTTTTCACCATGTCTGTGCATGTAACTCCGATCCAGCACACGTTGCAATACTCATGAGGAGTAGCAGGAGGGCAATGATGACATGAGCAGACGACAGCCGCAATAACCTGGGGAGGACAGACACACAACAAGTCAGCAAAGAGCCAGTCATCCGCAGACATGTACATGTACTCTACAGGGATGATGTTGTCACCATGCCCTTAATAAATTTAGTGTCCCAGCTAAAATGTGTAGACTGACATCATCACTTGAATGACACATCAGAACACACCTCCAAGTCACTTAGCACACTCAGCTGGACACACACATTGCAACACATGCCACACAAGGCGCAAAGCGTGCACACTCAGACACAGGGACTCACCATCATGAGAAGAAGTTGCGGATAAGCTGACTCCGAATGTCCTCATCCTCATCCTCATCCTCACTTGCCCCGTGCCCGAGCCCTTCATCCTCCACGGGTGGATGATCCTGCTCATCCGGATCAAGGATGAGTGGCACGGTCTTCTCCACTGCCATGTTGTGCAGCATGCAGCACACAATGAAGATTTTGCAGACCTTCACCGGGGCATATGGGAGGGCGCCGCCGGTCTTGTGGAGGCACCGGAATCTGCTCTTCAGGAGTCCAAACGTCCTCTCAATCATACGCCTCGTCTGCCCATGGGTGTCGTTGTACCGGTGTTCTGCGGCTGTTCTGGGGTTGCGGAGAGGCGTCATCGGCCATGGCATGTTGGGATAGCTAGAGTCCCCTACATGGAAACATCATGTGAAGAAGTGGGTCAGGAGATGCCGTAAGATACAAAGATAGCGCTGAACACAGGACCAACAGAGTATACCCACCAACAAGACATGCTCGTTCCGCGTGCAGCTGCAGCATCATTTCTGGCACCCTGCTACGCCTCATGATGTATGCATCGTGTGCGGACCCTGGAAAACGGGCACAGACATGGGAAATCAGCATGTTAGCAAGACACACCACAAGGGCATTAATGGAGTGGTAATGTTTCCTGTTTCTATAGGCTACCTCCTGTGCCTGTGGTGGTACCAAAGCCACATGTGTCCCATCAATGGCCCCAATTACATGAGGCATCCCTCCCAGGGCATAGAACTCACCCTTGACACCTGTCAACTGCTCACGAGTGGGGAAATGGATGAAGTCATCCAGGTGTACCAACATGGCTTCTATAACATCATGCAGGACATGGCTGAACATTGTCTGGGACATGCCACCGACATCAGCTATGGTCAATTGAAACGTGCCGGTGGCAAAAAAATGTAGGGCTGCCATCACCTTCATCTTGGGGGTCAGAGCTGTAGTATACCTGTATTGTGGTTGGAGGTGTGGTGCAAGCCGGCGGGTCAAGTCCTCTATCAACTCTTGGGAGAAGCGATATCTGCGGATGCAGTCATGTTCACGCATGGCATTCAGGTCTGGCATTTGTCTGGGGAGAGGCGGTGCCCTGCAGAGATTTGGAAGGAATAACGAAGAGTGAGTACATTACCACACCAATTTCACTGAGGTGAGCACATGTTCAACAGCTAATACACATCTGCTTAATACAGAGTCTGTGCTGTGCAATACATCCAGGACACGTAGGCCAGCCAGGTGATACTCCTACGAAGAGCCTGCCACAATAGTTGCATGGCAATGTTGACGTGACATGCCATTAAAATAGCTGTGGGCCAGTGTAAGTGAAAAGCCAGACACATTACATGAGTGACAGACATCCACATATCAGCATTTGAAGGATGTCATCTCATACAGACAGCTGGCGGGAGTCTAGACGCACAGGTCACATGTATTCTTGAAAAGGACAGATAACACACATTACCATGAAGGGCTAAATGTCAAAAACTGATGACACAGACATTGAGAGAATGCAGATATTGCCTAATGTCAGGGAGTCAGCTTCGAACCATCATGACACATGTAACGTGTGAGTCCACATGTGGCATGGTGTGCGTATATTTGTGTCATGCACATATGCACACAGACACATGTAGGATGCTGCAACAGCAGATGGTTTTGAGGGAACACCAACGGAAAGCTCATGGGAACACATGACACACACTTGACATAGTCACATCGTGGCACGCTGGGAGTCACATGTCAGGTGTAATTATCCATGTACCTGGCATCAGGGGACAGTTGCGGGTGTTGCTGACTGTGCCATACCAGTGATGCAGTGCTTGACACGTGTGTCCTACATGCACACATGTGCAAAGTGTGAATGGGAAGTGTGCCACGTAGTGCCCCATCACACATGACATGTGTAAACAGCTCATCACACATCTACTGTGCCACAACATGAGGAGACATGTGCCACATCACTGCCTGATACACCTAGGCCCTGCACATGAAGGACAGCACTGACAAAGACTAGATGTACAGCCTTGTGCGAGTCTGACGCCTTCATTCCTTACGTGTGCGCCTCCTATCACTAGTGTAAGCTGTGAAAGGCAGTCCACACGCTCTGAGGGCGTGTGTAGGGCCCGTACTCACGCGTGTACGGGCCGTACACGCATGAGTATGTGCCTATCACCATAGTTGGGGGTACCGTAGGTCCTAGTGATACGGGCCGTACTCATGCGTGTACAGGCCGTATCACTATAGTTGGGGTTACCGTAGGTCCTAGTGATACGGGCCGTACTCATGCGTGTACGGCCCGTACACGCGTGAGTACGTGCCTATCACTATAGTCGGGGGTACCGTAGGTCCTAGTGATACAGGCCGTACTCACGCATGTATGGCCCGTACACGCGTGAGTACGGCCCGTATCACTGTAGTTGGGGTTACCGTAGGTCCTAGTGATAGGCACGTACTCACACGTGTACGGCCCATACACGCGAGTACGTGCCTATCACGATAGTTGGGGTTACCGTAGGTCCTAGTGATAGGCACGTACTCACACGTGTAAGGCCCGTACACGCGTGAGTACGGCCCGTATCACTAGGACCTACGGTAACCCCAACTATAGTGATAGGCACGTACTCACGCGTGTACGGGCCGTACATGCGTGAGTACGGCCCGTATCACTAGGACCTACGGTAACCCCAACTATAGTGATACGGGCCGTACTCACGCGTGTACGGGCCATACACGCGTGAGTACGGCCCGTATCACTATAGTTGGGGTTACCATAGGTCCTAGTGATACGGGTCGTACTCACGCGTGTACGGCCCGTACACGCGTGAGTACGGCCCGTATCACTGTAGTGATGGTGCCCCAGGGGTACGTGTGAAACGCGCCGTACCTGTGTGGGGATTTAAGAATTACAATGGGGACACATGAGGGACAAGTATTAGGGCCTAAATGCATGCAGGTTGTCATGGATACCGAGATTCACGTTCAAAATTGAACATCATGTGGTCTGGAAATATCAGTTGGCCACATTTAACAATGTTGCAAAGTGGTTGTTGACTTGACATCATGCTGCAAAATCGAAAGATGCAAAGGCTGTCACTGGTGTCTGTTTAAAGGGATTGGAGGAAACGTAGGATGCAAATGAGTGTGACCAATCACTCTGTCCTCCTGTAAATGAAATAGGCCAGCAAGGCAGATATAAGGCAGCCAGAACCCATGAGAGGGCACTTGCCTGCACAACATGTCAGTCGATACCACTGCTGCTGTATTGTCTCCCTCTGGCACCATGTCAAGGACTGTGGAGAGGGCCCAGCCTTTCACCCAGGAGGAGAACCAGGCCCTGCTGGATGTGATCCTCCCACAGTACCCCATGCTGTATGGTCGACCAGGGGAGCAGGTGAGTGCTGACTCCACTACCTTTGCCTGTGCACCTTTATTGTGTCTGTCACTTCTGGCATTGTGGCCAGGTGTGACAGACATGCAATGTTGGTTGGAGTGGGTCCCAGGGAGGGGGGCGGGCTTATGTCTCTCATGCAGGGCTTGATGTAGTTCATGTGTGCACTCCTCACTTGCATTGTGCTCACTGTGACATTCACTGCATAGTGCATGGCACATTCCGCCAGCCTAATCCTCTTGGGCATTCTTGTTCTATTGTCCTGCGGTGATTCAGTGGTCACCCCGGTGTGACAGGTGACTGCACCCACAGATGTGTGTGAGAGTTGAGTGGAGCTGTGGTGAGAGTGTCCAAATGATGTGTACGCCCCCGGACATTGATGTGTGTGAATGTTCCTTGTCATGTGGGTGAGTGTCCATGTGGAGTGTTGCACCACAGCTGCATGGAGGAGGCAACTGCTCAATCCATCTGATGTGTGAAGTAAGCCGTGCTGTGTGTCTGACTTGCTGAGGTAGCCCCACACCTGTGACCCCCCCCGGCAAGTGGCGAGTTTTTATTCAACAAGGGAAGAAGTGAGTGAAGAAAGAACAGGAAAAATTATATCAGAAAATGTTCTCCGTGAATAATGTGGCGTTCCAGCATGCAATTAAAATGACGAACTAAATAAGTGCCCAACACAGGATGAAAGCACTGTTAAATGACAACTTTCTCGAAGTAATGAAACTTAGTATGTCTCTGTAAATGTGTAGTTTAAAGACGCTGCCTGTAAAATGACCAATATAAAAATATAGCTGTCAATGAAGGAACTCTGCGGTGTGGCTGGTAGTTAAAAATTAATTCACCAAGGGAAACTGTGTTGTCCTTACACGTGAAAAATGCCAAATGTGCTGGATAAAGTCCCTGCAAAATGATAAAAAATGATGAGCTGAAATACGTAGGGATAAACTAGTGGCATGTCTTCGAACATACATTTTTAAAAAAAAATTCTTACCTTCATTAAACGCAGTATCTACATACGGTGAATAGCAAATTGCGATAACTGCTTGGAACCACGGGAAAAATAGCGTTCTCGAGGTACAGAAGTGTAAACAGGACTGTTCAAGTGCAATGATGCGTTCCGCACGGAATGGAAACGCCATCTATAAAGTGACCCGTAAGTGTGACACAGGAGATTTCCAAATTATTGGTTATAAAAATAGAAATATACCAGGCTCCAGACCTGGGTGCCATGCCTGCAACCCACTGCCTGGGGCCTAGGTAAGTCAACCTTCTAGCAGGGTGCCCCAGCCCCCAGGTAAGGGTACAGTTGCACAGGCACTGTACCCATACAGTGTCCAAGTCCATTCTATGCATTGTAAGTGCAGTAAAGTCATAAAGAGTATATAGTCTGGTAGCTGGTCATTATGAACTCCACAGCTCCATATTGGCTTTACTGGAATATGGGAAGTTTGGTAGCAAACTTCTCAGCACATAAAACCCACACTGAAGCCAGTGTGGGATTTAATGTAAAAAGCACACAGAAGGCATCTTAGCCATGCCCCTTGAAAAACGACTAGTCCTGGTGTGGTTCATGCATGGCTGCCTGCATTTGCCACCACCAGACATGTTTCGGGGTAGAGAGCCTCGGCTCTCTGGGTTCAGAAACAAAGCCCATCTTGGGCAGAGGTCATGCCGCTCGTGCAGCTGGTTTTGCAGCTCCTGTGCTGATTGTGGGCCCCTGCAGTGCTGATCCAACCCCAGGAGCTTTGCTCCCACAACCGAGTGGTCTGCTCGTAAGCAGTCCCTGACCGAAGGCTCCCTAACCTTATCGGCTAACATTGGGCCCCTGCACTCTGCAGTCGGCCACCCCGGTGCCGCTGCCGGTGCAATTTGAGTGCCTAACTGGACCTTGGGAAAGCTTGGTCCTAACCCGCAAAACTCATACTTGTAAGTTGTTTACTTACCTGTAACCTGTTAACACTCTTTCTCCCATAGGAACCAATGATACAAGTTTTGTTCCTAAAAAATCTGTGTTGACCTACTGTTGTATGAAAATATAGTAACTAGGCTTTAACTAAAGAATTGTCATACATACCTGTAAGTAAACCTGTGAGTAACAAACTCTGTTGTATGATATATAGGCATACCACCTCATGTACTCAAAGTAACTGAAAAGTAATCCAAGAGTAATCAAATTAAATCTTACTGTTGTAAACAATTCCAATACAATTCTCAATTGTATTTCTGCGTACAGCCTTGCATTTGGAAGTATTTCTTACTTGCCTGTGCCAAGTCCTGCTTGGTTCTAAAAAATAAAATATACGTTTACCTTTTAATACTTACCTAATTGGTCTGGGTTCTGTCTCTGAGTGTGTGCCATCAGCCTTAATTGAGTGAATACAATAAATGCTTAACACACCCTCCTGATAAGCCTCATGGTTGCACACACTACCACAAAGAGAGCTGTTAGAACTTACCTAATTTAGCCTCTGCTATACCTCTGCGGACTCCCTGGACTCTGTGCACACTATACCTTACTTTGGCATAGTATAGTCAAAGCAACCTTCCTACAATTCCTATCTAATATCATCCCTCTCCATCAATACTTAACTGTTTGGCCAAGATGGCCATTCCTTGACAGTGTTTCGATGAAGCATTCCCCCTCCTTAATACCTACACTACGCATGACGGTATGTGCTACTTGGCGTATTTGGAGCTGTGGTATGCAAATTATCTTTGTCTCTCTTCTTTAAAATGTTTCAAAGTTTCTTCTGATTTTTCTACAGATGTGCACCTCACAAATTGCTTAAAACTGTCTCAACTATTATCCATTGTTTCCACCTTTTCCTCAAGCCGGAAACAGACTGATCTTAATGTGGACATGGGTGAATGTGGTTATGGATTTGACTAGAAGTGGTGTGCCTGGGGGCATCCCCTTGAGTCCTTCAGTCCCATAATGCTACAAGAACCCCAAATATAAAAAGGTAAACATTTCTTACCTTTCTTCTTTTCTTTGAGTGTGAAGTGCAGCAGACCCGTGGGTGCCCAATTTTAAGCAAAATCTTGCACCGGCTGTGGAGGGCCCAGCTTATGGTACATCCTCCATGATGCAAGGAAATAGTGCTCATGGGTTGTTACTGCAAAGCTGGCCCAGTTTAAAACCCACTTCAATTGTTGCTTGTAGTTGAAGACAGATAATAAAGTTAAAGTCCAGTAGTAGAGAATAACTTTGTGGTATCTTGCTGTTGTGTTAATACTGTTCCTATGTGACCTGGTTCCTAGCTGCCCAGCCAGTGTGAGTGTTCTGTGTGGAATGTTGGTGTGATGCACATGTTTGGGATGCTTGGGTGCCTGGTGTGAGTGTTGACAGTTAAAGATGGGATGAGCAGCAGGGAGGCTGCTCCTGGTGGGGCTGTTCTACAGTATCTCCATAACTTGTAACTGCAACTAACAAATCTACATGAAACTACATCTTGTCCACGGACATCATTACCACATGTTTTTGGCGACAATTTGGAGCTCAAAAAACTATGCGTGGAAAGAAATCATTCAAGTCACTACTCAGAAGAAACAAACTGAAACTTCATGATTCAAGAAACTAGCTGTTGGACTGAAACACCTCGCATGGAGATGATCTGGAGACAGACACATGCGTACTACTGGCTTTACTGAAGCTGTCACTGGAATGGAGTTTGTAACACTAAGATAACTAAGGAAACTTACAGAAACAAAGAAACAAGCCTTTAGTTTGTAGTGCCAGACCTGCCAGCCCCACCAGTGTCCTTTACAGGGGACAGCTCGGGCCTGGGTATGCTTCATTTGCTCACTTCATTGCATTTCATCTTACAAGTATTTCCAACAATCTGATGTTTAACGAGCTCTCAGCAGTGAAATGGAAAATGTAAATTTAGGAGACTTGACAGTATGCGGCTGTTTTTTAAACGTAAATCAGGCTGGCAGACGTTTTGCACATTACTAAGCTTAAGGAAATGAAACTGCTCATGAGAGGGACACCTCATCGCAGAAAAAGGTGGAGCCGGCATCGGCCCTACCGCAAGTATGGCGGGGCACCGACCCCCTCCCCCCCTCGCCTGCTCTCCCTGGTACGGCGCGCTCCACTGCGTCATTATGGCGCGGTGAACGCGCCGCAGCGGGGATTGGCTAGTGGGAGCTCCACCTTGACCCGGAAGTGATTGAGGTGCTTCCGGGGCAAGGGGGAGCAGGGGGCAGGCCAGTTAGAACTGGTCTGCCCAGTAATCCATGATAAAAGGCCGGGGAGCGCGGTAGTCGGTCTCTTTGACCCGCGCTCCCAGGTCTGTCACACCCAGCCTCTAGGAGGCTGTCAACCTTTTTGTCTTTTTCTCTCGCTACAGGTTCACGTGACGCGGTGGCCGGCGGTTCCTGGCTCGCAGCAGAGAGCAGACGTCGGAGCGGGCGAGACCGTACGGAGTGACGGAGCCAGCAGATCTGGGTGGAATCGGACGGCGAGGAGTTAAGTGAGGCACGCGCTTCCAAGGTTCGCTTTTCGTGGTGGACGGCGGTTCCTGTCTCGCAGTTGAGAGAAGACGTCGGAGCCGGCGAGAACGTACGGAGTGATGGAACCGGCAGACCCTGGGGGAATCGGACGACGAGGAGTTAAGTGAGGCACGCGCTTCCAAGGTAAAGGGAGATTTAGCTCAGCGGGGAAGCGTGTGCTTGCCGATTAAGAGGTCGGGAGTCACTGTGGTCTAAAAGTGAAAGAGCCCAAGTAGTGTGCTGTAATGGTCAAGGTTTGAGACTGTAGGTTCAATTCTCCATTGATTCTGTTCAGTGAGATCTCGTGGGAACTATTCAGTTGGATCTCTTTTAAGTAAAGTAGAGGCGTGTAGTAGCGCAGTAGGCAGCGCGTCAGTCTCATAATCAGAAGGTCTTGAGTTCGGTCCTCAGAGAGGGCATTTACTTCATCCAGGGGCCTTTTTTAAAACAGGAGTTTTGCACAGTGGCAGTATTATAGCGAATAAGGCAAACGTAGGCGTGTGATTCAGGCAAATTATTTGAGCGTCCCCTTGTGGGGGGGGGGCATTTAAGGAGCGTTTTTAAGTGGCAGCATTTAACAAAAGACTGGGTTAATTGGAACCGAGGTTTGTTTATTGTTTTTCCATACATATGCTAACTTGGTTTTCATCGTAGGAGTACATAGTGGGTGCTCTTCACGCTAGACAAGAAGGAGGCGAGACAGAGGGTATCGCTGTAAGGGGACACAGGCAGGCCTGCACTTCACTGCTTCTGTGGGCCGCCGGGCTAGTGTTCGCTCGCCTACCAACCAGGCTAGCTGGTGTGGCGCGGTCCCAGTTGCGTGGCGCCTACGGCCAGTTTGTGTACCCCCAACGTACAGGTAAGGACCTGGTTAGGTCCCATTTAGGTGACAAATAGCATTGTCCTCGCAGGTGTAATTGCTGATCAGTGTGTGGGTTCTCTGACAATTGTTGGCCCAAGTAAAAAATGTCTGGTAAACGGGGGGCAAAGCGTTCCCGCATGGAACATATGTTGGAATCTATGATGCGCAGGATGGCGACAATGGATAGGAGATGGGGAAAGGTAGAGCCAATGGGGCATAGCCTGGCGGAGCTCAGACAGAAGGTAGATGACCAGAGTGGCCCATCAGGCAGGCCCAAGGGAACAATAGTGGCCCCAAAACCCAGAGGGGAATTAGAATCACTCCCCAAGCAGGTTAGAAACAAGAAGGGGAAGAACCAAGACCCCACACCAAGGCAACCTTTAGGGGAGATTCCTTCTGGGGAGGGTCCCTCAGGTCTTCCAGTCACATCGGAGAGCCCTATAGCTATACCTGATGTAGCGCCAAGTGTCCCATTGACCCCTGTGCCTGTGCCTTCACCAAGTTCGGTGCCTCCAGCAGCTATCCCGGTGGTACCAATGGAGCCCACACCATGCCAAAGGGTTCCCGTCCTGAATCCAGGGGCCCCCGTCCCGGTTTTAGAGCCAGCAGAGGTTGGTCAGGTCCCGCCGGAGTTAGCATCACAGATAGCCGTAGTCCTTCCTTGGTTAGGAAAGGGGGGAATGTTACCACTTTCTGTGGGTGCAAAAGAAGTAGGGGAGGACCCACTAGCAGAGGCGCAGACAATGGTGGCGAGGATTATGGCTGCCCCAAGCGGGGTGCCGAGCCCAGGCCCGAGTACGGCCAGTCAACCCCAACCAGCGCAACATGAGTTAAACTGCTTTGATGCAGTTAAATTACTAATTGAGCTTGTGCCTTGTGTTTGTTTGTGTAGTCACCCGGTGCCACAGTGGGTCCCTCAGTGACGTTTTGTTGCACACAGATGTCAGCTGCTGTCTGACGCATTCCAGCATGTACGTGCCTTTAGCCACCCGACGCAGTCTCCTCTGCATGCCGCCATCTTTGTGTGTTGAAATCAGGAAAGTACGTGGTTGCTCTTCAAGCCACGTTGTCCAGGCAGTCATTCTGGCTAGGCATGGCCCCAAGCACCAGCAAGCTCAGCAGTCACAGGACTTGGGTTACATGCGTAGTGGGCATTTCAGTGCATCGTGCATGGGTTAGTGGAACCAGAATTGAGACTACAACTAGGAAGACAATGTCTTGCTATTGACAATGGATTTTGGGTATCTATTTCGTGTGTTTTAAGGAGTGACACTTTTCTGAAGATCTGTTTCCAGCCTGGATGCTAAAGTCTTTAGAGCATTTATGTGTTGAGGTTTTTGTACACCAGCATTGGAGCCTTCTTGTTGGGTGCCACCAGTTTCGCCTGGACTGTGCAAAGGGGTCTTCATCCAGGGCAGAGGTGCACATGCTCATTTTCCGGTTTTATCCAGGGTGACAGTACACGGGTGAGAGGTCGCTCACCGGCGTAATGTTCTGTTTATTTGGAAATACAGTTTTGCCTGCCTTCCCTTGTTATTCATTTCCGCTGCCTGTTTTAGTGTCATTCTGTGCTTTATATGGGTTTTATGCCATTGTGTTTGATGAATGACATGCATCTCTTTGTGTCTTCTTTTATCCATGACTTTTTGGGGGGAGATTCTTCCTTGGAAGTTTATTTCTGTTCACATTTGTGATCTAATTCTCATGGGGGTAGCAGTTTTCACCCATTTCTCGTTTATGCTCTACTCATTCTTACGTGGGTATGGTCTTAATGTTTTAACGTGTGTATGCCACCCGGTGCTGCACATAGATTTATTGTGAGTAAGTTACCCTATGCTTCATTATTTTATTTGGTTTGATGTACGGTGTGTAAGTCACCATGTGCTTCACGCTGTTTTTTATGTGTGTAAGTCACCCTGTGCTGCACGTTGTTCCATGGTGTGTAAGTCACCCTGTGCTTCACATTTTTCTTTGGTTTGATGTACGGTGTGTAAGTCACCATGTGCTTCATGCAGTAGGTCTCTTTTCCCTCATGGGGGTGTGTTTTAGTCCCATCTACACAGTTTGTATTATGGGTCACAGTCCCATTTTGGCATGTGTAGTCCCTTACATGAGGGGTGGCAAGTTGGGTTTCAGTCCCTTCTTCACAGTTTGTTGTTGCTGTTCCTTACATAAGGAGTTTATACATGAGGTGCAGTTCACCCTTAGTGTTAGAGTTCGGGGGGTAGGTGTCACGTGTGTTTTCTCTTTACAGTGCTTTGCCCTACTTTGCGGTGAATGGTTGGATGCATCATTTACATCTTTCATGAGTTTTTGTTTCACATGTCTTTTCATGTGGTGGTTGTAGGAGAGTAGGATCTGCTTCACATGTTTACCACCACTTTTTCTGGTGTTTCACAGTTTTTTTACTTTAGTCTGGCTGGGACCCTGCTATTCAGGGCCCCAGCCTAGCTGCTTCCTCTCTAAAATGATTCCATGTACTTTAGGTACAGTTCAGATTGGATCTGAGGTGCCTTTATAAGTCCCTAGTATATGGTATACTATGTACCCAGGGCATAGGTACCCCAGAGGCCTACCAGGGGCTGAAGCATGTATTATGCCACCCCTGGAAAGCCACCTAAAATGACACCACAGGTTTGATATTGCAGCCTGGATAAGGTGGTGCATGCACCCCTTACTGAGATATAGGTTCACTATATCTCACCATCTACTGCACATACAAACCTATCAGTCACCCCTATGGCAGGCCTTATCAATCCTGAAGGCAGGGTGCTTGGTTATATGTGAGGGGGTGCCCAGGCATGAGCTGAGCCCCTCTGCAGCCTTCGGAATCTCTTCTCCGGGGTTGTCAGTAGTGCAGCCTGACCATATACTCTTAAGTGCATTATAACCAAACGGTAAATGATAACTTTGGACTGGCTGCACGGAAACATGTCGTGTTTGGTGTCAAACACCTTGGAATCATACCCCCACACCAGTAACTGGTGTGGGAGTATGATCCCACCCTTCTAGAGGGAGAGACATGATAGGACTGGTATACCCGGTAGAAACTTAATATAGCCCTGGCATCACAAAATGGATGCTGCAGCCACAGACACAAGTCTGGCCTCCTACTGCTGACCGAAACTCTGGCAGGGGAGGCCTGGACAATAGGTTTCCTGTCACAGGAAGGTGTAACCACCTCCCAGACAGGATTATGTGTATTGGGGCTGGGTGGGAGCACTCTCTGAGTGCTTTGAAGTCCTGCACTGGGGGCACATTTGGTGTCCCTGTGCATAGTCCAGCTCAGACCGGTTCAGGGGCTTCCAGCCCCTGCTCTGGTGTGAAACTTGACAAAGGAAATGGGTGTAACCACCCCTCTTTCCAAACCCTCCCATAGGTGGGTCCCCATAGCTAGTCCAACCCCTTCCTTAGGTATAAGTAAGGAACCTCTGCAACCAGAACTTTAGATTACCCTGGACGAAACTCTGAAGCTGAATCCTGGACCTTCGATGCTCTGCTAAAGACCAGAGGACTGAAGAAATCTCCCTTGGGGTCAAGGAGTGACTCCCCTGCTTGGCAGGCACCAACGAAGCAATTTGCTGGTCTGCATTTCTGAAGTTCCCGCTGAACTCCGAAGTATTTGCAGCCCAGGAAGAGGATTTCCAGACATCTCAGAGGCCGAACCAAGTCCCCAGCAAAGCTGAGACCCGCAGCCCTCGTGAGTAGCATGGAACCGGAACTCCTGGTCACCGTGCATTTCTGCAAGTGCATTGACTTCTCGACGTCTCTTGAAGTCGTGCTTAGGCTGACTTGTAGCCCCTACTTCAAGCACTGAATCCACCAAAGATTGTTGGCCTGGTCATTCCGAGTGACCCGTGGGCCATCATTTTGTGTTTCGTCTCGAGGTCCCTTTGCGATCCCTGGTCCGTTGACTGGTGGGTCCCTGAGGGGGTAACTTTGAATTTCCTTGGGCTTCCCTGGTTTCTCCAGATATGCCCCGACTCCCTACCAAGTGGTGAGTCCCACACACCTTGCTGGTCTGCACCAAAGCATCTTTCTCATTTCTGTGTGGGTTGCTGTTGCCAAGGCTTGTTGTGTCCAATCTGGGCACCGATGCTGCAGCACTCTACATCCTTTGTGTGGTAGCTCGAATCCAGCTCCTGGTTGTCCTCGACGTCTCCTGGTCCTCGTGGATGAAGAGTCAAGCTTCACCTCTTTCACCTGAAATCACCCGACATCGGTGGGCATCTGTCCATCGCCTTCCTGGTCACTGGCTAGTGACCCAGACTCTGTCCCCTCTGCTTTCAGGTTCTTCTCATCTTCGATCCAGGCTTGTATCTCTTCGGACACTTCGCATCTTCACGGCAGCAGCACTTCTTCGCCAGCTCCCATTGAAATCGACGACGCGACCCGACACCAAAAGACACCTATGCACCCGGCTTCCCGGGGTGAGGTAACATGAGTACTCCGGTGCTCCCGTGGGTGCTAGCCCGAGAAGTTTCTAAGTCCAAAAGGGTTTGGTCCTGACTCATTTCTAAGTGTCCCTAATCTTTAAAAATCTAACAGCGACTTTTCCATAGAAGCTAACTGGAGCTCGCGGCTGTGTTCACACACAGCACATGGCCCCGGGGGTCCCCTGTGTCACTACCTTGGGTGGTTCCTTGGGGTCCCAGCGATTCTACAGGCTCTAGGCCTTGTGTCTAGTTAAGTTGTGGTTTTTATACCACTATTTTAGTATATGGTTTGGCTCGCCCCTAGGGCCTGATGTGTATTTGTGCTATTTTACTGTGATTATTGAAGTGTAACTTATGTGTTTTGACCTCTAGTCTCATAAAGAGACTAGGAGGGTGTGTTTAGTAATAAATACATATATTTTATATATATACCTGGTGTGGATATCTTTCATTTAGTGACTCAAGAGATTATAGACTGGTAAAACAAGCTGCTTTACATTCGTTCAAGACTTAGCCTGAAGGTTGCTCTCCATAGCTACCACTAGAATAGCTTTCAATAAAGGTTGTCCTTAACCTATAACCAATAAGGGGTTGTTTGGACTGATACAAGGTGCCCACTATAACTAGTGGACAGCATATATCAGGCCAACTTCTCACATTGGTGTGCAGCGTGTGGGATTCCAGCTTGCTATTGTTTTACCAGATAATCTCAATTGAGTAACTAACTGAAAACCACTAAAGGTACCCTAGGTACATATAATACAAGCTTTAGAATACTGTAACTTCTACTGAACTTAGAGTTGTGTGTTAAGGGATAGCACACCCTTTCTACAACTCAAGAGAGTTTAGTAGGCCACACTAGAGTAGGTACTGCAATATACCACACCACACTAGTAATGTCTTTAAGGCCAGGTTCCAGTAGGTCCTTGCCAGAAGCCAATGGGCTTCAAGATTCCCAGTATGATAGCCTCCCAGTCATGTAACTGAGAGCATTATGTACAACTAGGAAACTGAAGACAGGCAAAAGTCCAACCACCCAGCATCTCATAGAGGTACTCAGGCTGGATGACCTTAGCAGATCTTTAGGATCTGAAGGGCTAGGCAGAGTGGGTGGGACAGCACCTGAGGAAAGGCCTAGGGGTGTAACTCTCCATGACCTGACCTCTGAGGCTGGCCAGGCAGATAACAATAATCTGGACCTGGAAAATCCAATTCCCCTAGACAGTGAAGGAAGGACCATAATGGACCCCTCTTTGTCCCTCCTGGGAGAGTTGGTGGAGGGCCTAGAAGGTCAAGATCTCCCTCTGTGGAGCCTGACCATTCTGGTTCATCTATAGGGACCTCAATCTCCTCTCAAATGAGGGAAACCTCTCAGGAGAGAAGGGAGAGACTGCTTAAGTATGAGGAAGCTCAGCTTGAAATCAGAAGAAAGCAGGTAGCCCTAGATAGGGAGGCCCTAGAGCTCTACAGAGCTAGAAAAAAGGTGGGACTAGAGTCCCGCGGTGGCAGCAACATCCCTAGAGATAGGGAGAGGTCTTATGACCATAGAAACCTGAATAAGATTGTCCCTCCCTACCAGAGTGGGGATGACGTCCACAAATGGATCACTGCACTGGAAAGGGCCTGTAAAGTACAAAGGGTCCCCCAGGAGCAGTGGACAGCAATCTTATGGCCCTCCTTTGCAGACAAAGGTAGAGATAAACTCCTCACTGTTAGAGACGAGGAGTCAGATGATTACAACAGTCTGAAGAGTGCCTTAATTGATGGGTTTGGCCTAACCACTGAGTAATACAGGTTAAAGTTCAGGGATACCCAAAAGGCACAGACCCAGGACTGGGTAGACTTTGTAGATTGTGCTACTAATGCTCTGGAAGGTTGGTTACTTGGCAGTAAAGTGCATGACTATCAAGGATTGTACAATTTAATTATGAGGGAGCAGATCCTTAATAATTGTCAGAATCAGCTGTTGAACCAGTACCTGGTAGACTCAGATCTGACCTCTCCAAAAGAATTGGGAAAGAAGGCAGACAAGTGGGTCAGAACCAGGGTGAGGCAGAAGGTACAGAACCAAGGTGGTGAACCCAAGAAGCAAGATCCTAAAAACTCTGACAAGGGTGGGGAGAAAGGTAAAGACCAAAAGTCTTCACAAGGGCCCCAAAAATCTTCTTCAGGTGGGGATTCACAGTCTAACAAGGGAAGAGGCCAAAAGAAACCAGGGTGCAAAATTTGTAAACAGAAAACTCACTGGACCAGTGATTGTACCAAGTCCAAAGAATCTACTCCAGCCACCATTGCCCCTAAGGTAACTGTTCCCCCTAGTACAGCTACAATTGGTGGTGGTAATGTTCAGAATAATGGTGTAGTAGGGTTAGCCCTGGGTTCTGAGATGGACTCTGGCCTAGTCAGAGTTCCAACTCAGGCTGTTCAAGTCTGTGATGGGGGCATGGATATGTCCCCCTTTGTGAGTCCCAGTAATCTGGGCAAATACAGAGAACAGCCTTTAATAAATGTAAAAGAGGTTTTGGCATTCAGGGACACAGGAGCAAGTGTCACAATGGTGACAAACGATCTTGTGGATCCTGGACAGATTACACTTGGTGAAATATACCAAGTAACCAATGCTAGCAATGTCAGAACAGACAATTCTCTGGCAGTTGTTAACTTCTCCTGGGGAGGGGTAACTGGCCTTAAGAAGGTTGTGGTAAGTGCAGACCTACCAGTACAGTGCTTGCTTGGCAATGATCTAGAGACTTCAGCTTGGGCTGAAGTGGAGCTCAGGACACACGCAGAAATGTTAGGGATCCCTGCTCATGTCTTTGCTGTGACTAGGTAACAGGCCAAAATGTCTAAAACTGAACAGGCCCTGGATTCTGGAATAATGGACCAGGTGCCTTCCAAGAGGAGGAGCAGTAGGGTTAAGGCAGTGCCTTCCCACCTGACTCAGAATGCTGATCGGTTCCTCAGGGAGATGATCTGGAGCTTGAAGAAGGAACTGTCCCAGAGGAGCTTGAACCTGACCAGTTTGAGTTCTTGGGGCCAGGGGGCCCTTCCAGGTCTGATCTGAGCCAAGAGCAGAAAACCTGCGCCTCTCTTGAACCCCTCAGAAAGCAAGCTGCTGATGAGGCTGCTGGGAATACTAGTGGCACCCATAAAGTTTATTGGGATGATAGACTCCTTTATTCAGAGTGTAGAGACCCCAAGCCTGGTGCACCCAGGAGGCTGGTTATACCTCTAAATTGTAGGGGCTTCCTATTGACACTAGCCCATGATATTCCCCTCGCAGGACACCTGGGCCAGAACAAGACTTGGGACAGAATTGTCCCTCACTTTCACTGGCCCCACATGTCTGAATACACTAAGGAGTTTTGTCGCTCCTGTGTGACCTGCCAAGCCAGTGGCAAGGCAGGTGGAACCACAAAGGCTCCCCTGATACCACTACCTGTGGCAGGGGTTCCCTTTGAGAGGGTTGGGATTGACATTGTTGGTCCCATGGATCCTCAGACAGCATCTGGGCACAGGTTTATACTGGTGGTGGTGGACCATGCCACCAGGTACCCAGAAGCAATTCCCCTAAGGGCCACTATAGCACCTGTGGTGGCAAGAGCTCTTTTGGGTGTATTCTCAAGAATAGGCTTTCCTAAGGAGGTAGTATCTGACAGGGATGCAAACTTCATATCTAGTTACTTGACTGCTATGTGGAAGGAGTGTGGAGTGAACTACACGTTCACCACACCCTATCACCCACAATACAATGGTTTAGTTGAAAGGTTAAAAAAACCTTTAAGGGCATGATTAAAGGACTCCCAGAAAAGCTGAGGCGAAGATGGGGCATACTCTTGCCCTGCCTTTTATATGCATACAGGGAGGTGCCTCAAAAGGGGGTTGGCTACAGCCCTTTTGAACTTTTGTTTGGTTACCCTGTCAGGGGTCCATTGTGTCTGGTTAAGGAAGGATGGGAGTTACCTCTCAAGCCCCCTAAACAGGACATAGTGGACTATGTACTTGGTCTCCGCTCCAGGATGGCTGAATATATGAAAAAGGCAACCAAAAACCTTGAGGCCAGCCAGGAATTACAAAAAGCCAGGCATGACCAAAAGGCTGTACTGGCTGTCTACCAGCCAGGACAGAAAGTGTGGGTGTTGGAGCCTGTGGCCCCAGCAGCCCTCCAGAACAAATGGAGCGGCCCCCATACAATTGTTGAACAGAAAGGGGAGGTCACCTACTTGGTAGACCCTGGAACCCCTAGGAGTCTCCATAGGGTACTTCATGTCAACAGACTGAAACCATATGCTGACAGGGCAGATATGGGCTTGCTCATGGCTACTGATGAAGGACAGGAGGAAGAGAGTGACCAACTCCCTGACCTGCTTTCTCAGAACCCTGATGATGGGTCAGTTGATGGTGTAGCCTTGGCAGGCAGCCTCACTGCCCAGCAGCAAACTGACTGCAGAAAACTTCTCAGCCAGTTCAGACATATGTTTTCTCTGACTCCAAGTCAGACCGCCTGGTGCACTCATGAAGTGGACACTGGGGACAGTCTGCCTGTGAAAAATAAGATCTACAGGCAACCTGACCATGTCAGGGACTGTATAAGGACAGAAGTCCAAAAGATGTTGGATTTGGGAGTTATTGAACCCTCAGTTAGCCCTTGTTGTAGTCCAGTAGTCCTGGTACCTAAACCTCACACCACAGATGGCAAGAGAGAGATTAGGTTTTTTGTGGATTACAGGGGTCTCAGTGCAGTCACTAGGACTGATGCTCATCCCATCCCCAGGTCAGATGAGCTAATAGATACTTTGTCCTCTGCCAAGTTTCTAAGCACATTTGACCTGACAGCTGGCTACTGGCAGATCAGACTAGCTGATGATGCAAAGACAGCATTTTCTACCCCTAGTGGGCACTACCAATTTGTGGTAATGCCTTTTGGTTTGAAGAATACACCTGCCACTTTCCAAAGGTTGGTGAATCAAGTCCTTACAGGCCTGGAGTGCTATATTGCAGCATATCTAGATGATATTGCTGTCTTTAGCTCAACCTGGGAGGATCACCTGGTCCACCTGAGGAATGTTTTGGAGGCCCTGCAAACAGCAGGCCTAACTATCAAGGCTACTAAGTGCCAGATAGGGCAGAGTCAGGTTGTGTACCTGGGCCACCTTGTAGGTGGAGGCCAGGTTCAACCATTGCAGAGCAAAATCCAGACCATAATGGACTGGGTTGCTCCAACTACCCATACTCAGGTGAGAGCCTTCTTAGGCCTGACTGGGTACTATAGAAGATTTGTCAAGGGGTATGGATCAATAGTGACACCCCTGAATGACTTAACCTCTAAGAAAATGCCCAAAAAGGTTCAGTGGACAGCTAGCTGTCAAAAGGCCTTTGATTACCTGAAGCAGGCCATTTGCACTGATTCCATTCTGCAAAGTCCTGACTACTCCAAAACGTTCATTGTCCAAACAGATGCATCTGAGTTGGGGGCAGGGGCTGTACTGTCACAGTTGAATGATGAAGGTCAGGATCAACCAGTAGCTTTCATAAGCAGAAGGTTGACCCCCAGTGAGAAACGTTGGTCAGCCATTGAGAGGGAGGCCTTTGCTGTGGTTTGGGCTCTGAAGACGTTGAGGCCATACTTATTTGGTACTCACTTCATAGATCAGACAGACCATAAGCCCCTCTTATGGCTAAAATAGACTAAGGGTGAAAATCCCAAATTGCTCAGGTGGTCCATTTCCCTACAGGGGATGGACTATACAGTGTAACATAGACCTGGGAGTAACCATACCAATGCAGATGGACTCTCCAGATACTTCCACTTAGAACATGAAGACTCAACTGGTCAAGGTTAGTTTAGTGTCCCGTGGTTGGGTTGGGGGGGGGGGGGAGTTGTGTAGGAGAGTAGGATCTGCTTCACATGTTTACCCCCACTTTTTGCTGGTGTTTCACGGTTTTTCGACTTTAGTCTGGCTGGGACCCTGCTATTCAGGGCCCCAGCCTAGCTGCTTCATCTCTAAAATGATTCCATGTAGTTTAGGTGCAGTTCAGATTGGATCTGAGGTGCCCTTATAAGTCCCTAGTATATGGTATACTATGTACCCGGGGCATAGGTACCCCAGAGGCCTACCAGGGGCTGAAGCATGTATTATGCCACCCCTGGAAAGCCACCCAAAATGACATGTGCCCCTCCTGTGCACCCCATGCAAAACAACAAGCCATGTCAATACACACCCTGCACCACACAACAAACAACCAGGGAGACAGACAAACAATCAGGGAGACAGACACTGCAGGAGTGGCTGCACAGGAACACACAGCACAGTAGCACTGGGCCAGGGAAACACACACACCACCACACACAGGGAAACTAAAATGAGGACAATCACCAAATGAAAACATACAAGGAACTAACATCCAAATGGACAGCCCGCGTAGTCACACATACATACCACAGACTGACACACACACACACCCCACATGCCATCAGCAATGGAGCACAACAAATAGGAAAACCAAAGTGGGATGACAAGGCCATGGAGACACACAACAAGCATGTGTACATCACATGCAAGACAAGGAACAGAGAACAACACCCTCAGACCATCAAAGCACACATGGCTGGTACAGTCAGTAAGGTCAAACCACAGACATCACAGTGCAACAACACAGGGAGACAGCAAGGCAAACCATGTAGAGGCACAATGATGAAAGGAAGGCACTGAAGTCAAACTGTGAACAGCCACACATCTATACAACTACTTCACAGGAGTTCACCAGCAGCACTACACACAGGGCCCATTGACACACTCCATGACTGACAAACACCAGTAGGAATATACACACATACCCCCTCACACCAGCAGCACACAACACCAGTGTCAAACACACTAAAGGCTGGCAATAGTTGGCAGTCAACACACACACAAACAATCACACACCCTGGGGGTAGCCACAAACATCACACACACACAGGGATGCCACAACAAATGTCTGCACAAAACCAACACACAAACACATAACCCAACCGAAACACACACAGAACCACAACAAGAACAGACATGCCCTGAGCTGCTAAACTGGGGAAAGGCAATGGGAGCACAGACACAACAGGAGGGCAGAACATCATCACTCAGGAACAATGCACAGACAACATACCACAACAAAGACAAGAAGTGCACCATCACAGAACAACACAACCACATCAAACAAATATGCACAGGCACAAAAAAAATCACACAGCAAACACAGCAGGACATCAGGGCATGCACAACAGGCAATGACAAGGCAGCAGACACACACAGCACTGCATGCACAACAAGCAGTGTGTGCACACCAAGCATGCCAGCCACACACAGATATCAGTGACAGAACAGCAACCCACACAACACCATACAGCACAGCACAAAGACAACAGCACGCCCAGGAAGTGAAGCAATAACACAGACAACACACATACATCCAACAAAACACCAACAGATGCACATGTCCGGGACACAAAGGTGGAAACAACTTGACCAGAGGACTGGGCAGCACACACAATTGGACTGCATATGAGCAACCATGACTGCCAAACAGCACCAGCACATCACAAACAACCCACTGGGGAAATTCCCTGAGTGACACATTGACCCTGGACAAAGAACTGCACCACAAAGCACAGTGTCACAAATGAAGTCATGGGGAGACACACATATACAAAACAAGGGGACAGCTGACACCAAAGTGAAGTGTACTGCATGCCAGTAGGGGACATGGCAGGAGTGTACCATACACAAAGAGAGGAAGTGCAGACCCACAATGGGCAGGCATCTGAAGCACAGATAGGGAATGGTATGACAACACACACAACATAACTTTAACAACAGGAGAGGGAGGGAAATTATTTGGAGCCACTCTTAGTCCCCCGGGGCTAGTATAAGTAAACAAAAGAAGAGTGTGTCTATCAAGACTGAATTAGTAAAAAAAGGTGTAAAGCAAAGTGAATCACTGTGTTTTAAAAGAACCCTCACTCACCAACCTAGTTGGTGACATGCTTCATCATTGGGTTCCCACCGGAGAGACCGAATGTCTCCCCGGTGTGCTACGACGCCTGATTTACAGCGGAGCTGGTTTTGTTATGTGGAGACATACCGCCGTGGTTGTCCATAATTAGGTCCTGAAGAATGCTTCATGTAGTATCGTTAGAAGCAGAAACATGTTGACCATTTTGCACCTTAATTAGGACGTAGCTGGTCTAATTATCACCAGAGTTCACACGTCCACCTCACTCTTTTTAACAGTGTCCAGTTTACCACCATTAAAGTTACCTCCTGGTTAAAATTGTGACACTTTTTAAACCAGCACCTTCACAGATTGCACTGTATCCACACAACAAAACCAGCTCCGCTGTAAATCAGGCGGCGTAGCACACCGGGGAGACACATCATGTCATAAATCTATTATCTCCTATCGCAGACTGTGAAGACTGTTATCTTTCGGTCTTTCAAAACAAGAAAATATCAAAAATGACGTGACTTGGTCAGCCATGGAAAATATGGTGATGCTATAGAATTTCACGCTTTAATGTAAGTAACAAATCTATAGGCTGGCACTGACTGCCTAATATCATAGTGTAGTCTCTTTGAATGGTGTTTTTTAAACGTTGACTATCTCTGTTATTCTTTGATTTATAGATAATCTCAATCTTTTTTAAAAAACGAAGGGAAAACTTTTACAGACTCTACGGCTCTGGCACTGCATCCATTGATTAATTCTTGCATCCCTTACATGGTGGGTACTATTTAACCCCTATGGACCTTTGAATAAATAGAATGTGAGATTTTATGAATCTGTTACTTTTAGTGTCACTATGCAACTTTGGGGTTACTGGTGATATATGGCCCCAGTGCAGAGATGCCCGGGACCTTCAAGCCCGCTTTAGAGTTTTTTTTTTTCTTCTTTTCTATCTTTTCTTTTCATGATTGCTAATATTTGGCTTATATTTCGGTTAATTCTCCTGTCTTTACTCCTTTTGTCTTCGGTATTTGTTGTTTACCATTCACTTTTCTAAGAATCCATTAAGGTAGCCATTTGGGTTTTTGCTGAATATGTCTCTTTCTCTACCTCTGTACTATGTCCATGCATGATCTCTGTTACTCATTCCCAAATCTTGGGATATAGACATCAATGACCATCAAGAACAACAATATAGCGCTGTATATGTTAGATGTAGATAAGGAAATAAGATGACATTGATGTAAGAAAATTATAAACATTTGTATCTATGGAATTTGCAGTATGTAATGTCTTGGGTTACATATAGACTTTTAATGTGTATTTTTATGTATATTTATGTGTTTTTGTTTAAACAGCCCTCAAGAAGTCCACTTCTAGGACGAAACGCGTCGGCTGTGCTGTCAAGACCAAATTGTACTTACAATTCTGTGTTTTAAAAAGAAATGATAATGATTACAATCTTTGAATAAAAATGAATTATTTTTTGAATAATCTTGATGTGGGAAATGATTATATTATTGCTTTCCCCGTTCTTTTGATGTGTGGTGCACCTGTGCTTGTGTTTTGAAACTGTTAGGTCCCCTTTGGGGATTTGCATTGTAACAGTGGGTGCGTTTCAGTGTGCACACACACCCCTAGCAACCATATAGGGATACAAATATACAAGGGATAGCAGATTAGGTGCTGGTCTATAGAGGGCTCCACTGTTGGGTGTTTTTATGCCCTTTTGTTTGCACACACCGGGGAGACATTCGGTCTCTCCGGTGGGAACCCAATGATGAAGCATGTCACCAACTAGGTTGGTGAGTGAGGGTTCTTTTAAAACACAGTGATTCACTTTGCTTTATACCTTTTTTACTTATTCAGTCTTGATGGATACACTCTTCTTTTGTTTACTTATAACACACACATCATGCCACACTGGAGGCAAGAAAGCACCATGTGACAGCAAGGCATGAGAAAACACAACCAAAATGGCAGTGTGGAACAGCGGGTCTGCACAGTCCCCACAAACAGCCACCAGACACATGGATTTGCAACAAAACACAACACTGACTCACCAGTCACACACTCTGCATACTCACAAGTGACAAAAACAACAAGAGGAGTCAGACGGAACTGTAAGGACACACCAACACACTGCACAGTGCACTACATATAACTCGCACATGTGCATATAACCACATCCACAGGGCTGAATGATCAAAACAACAGGCATACAGCTCCTGGGTGACACATGTGTGTAGTTCACAGGGGCATGCACACATTAACACTCCCCACAAACTCACCCCTTCACACTGTACACTACCTGACCATCCAAGAGCACACATGGAAAGTAAGCCATGGTACTAGGATGACTGGCCATCACAAGATGACCACACACATACACCATTGGGCACACATAAAGGAAGAACACACATACACGATGACCCTGGACAGCCTGCCTGCAAAACTGTGTGCAGAAACCCACTCAGTGCCGGCAGTGCCCCCCAACCTGACATGTGTACAATATAGCCAACATGAACTAATCAAGTAAATGACAACTGCTGCACATTGTAAAATTACACCATTGCCCCCACAAGTATCTGGTTCAGGAAGAACTGAAGATCCTGTCACCCCAGAAAACTAATTCGTAAGTGAGCCCAAACATTGACCATGTTGAAGTGGCACGCAGAACATATGGCACAGTAAACCATATACACACAGCAAAAGAACTTTCTTCAGTAAGGACACAGACAAAATAGACAGAAGAAGCAACTGTCTTTATTCACATATTGCACAGATTGGCACCATGACAAGAGAAGAGCAAGGCACAAAATGCAGAGCATGTCCATGAAAAGCTGCACAGGCAAGGCCAAAACAGCAGTGAATGACAAGTCCAGTGGCCAGGGCAGAGTGCAGAGCATGTCCATGAGAAGCTGCACAGGCAGGGGGCAAAACACAAGGCCAGTAGCCAGTCCAAGGTGCAGAGTGAGTCCATGAGAAGCTGCAAAGGCAGGGGGCACACAGCAGTGAACGGCAAGGCCAGTGGGCAGGACAAAGTGCAGAGCATGTCCATGAGAAGCTGCAGAGGCAGGGGGCAAAACACAAGGCCAGTGGCCAGTCCAAGGTGCAGAGTGAGTCCATGAGAAGGTGCACAGGCAGGGGGCACACAGCAGTGAACGACAAGGCCAGTGGGCAGGACAAAGTGCAGAGCATGTCCATGAGAAGCTGCACAGGGAATGCGTGCAACTGTACCTTTCCATGGTCAACAACACAGTCAGGGGGTACCAATGTGCAGTACTGGCCCACCTGTGTGAGAGTCAGGTGTGTGAGGGTTTGGCTGTCAGGCGGACTGAGAACTGGCTGTGTCTTGGGGACTGTCGGGACACCTGAACGGGTAGAGAGCAGAACAGCTGAGGTAGAGCTATCAGTGGCTTGGCAAGGTGGAGGGCTCCTTGAACCAGGTGGTGTAGTGGCACGTTGATGTTGAATCATGCAGATGGGAGACATGGTGTGGCTGGGAGATTGTCGAGGGGTGCCTTTCCACTTCTTGGGGATTCTAAATGGCTTGCCTGACTTTGGATCAATGGGAAGTGGTGTGGGCACAACAGGCACACTCACCACCAAAGCTGCATCAGGTTCAGGCGCTGGCACCCCGTCTGGTGATGTGCTGGACCCAGCAGAACGCTTTGCCTGGCTTCACCTCTGCCCCCCCTTCCCCTGTTTACTAGGTATTACCCCTACAGTGCACTCCGGCCCCTGCTTCACTGGGCTGAGAATGGGAGTCGAGGTGGTGGGTGAATCTGACTTGGAGCCCTTCCTAGGTGTACCCTTGGCATGCACCACCTCCTTGGTGGGCACAGACACTGTATGCTTCTCTTTGCGTGATGCTTTAGGGACAGGAGAGTCCTTGGATGGGGATGCCTCTGAGGCATGTGTGCCTGAGGCCTGCTGCTTTGCTTTTTGTCCCTTCGTGTCGCCTGGCGGGCTTTTCTCCCTGCGCTCTGGGGTGGCTTTGGTCTTCTGTGGGGATGGTGTCTGCGGCCGGGACCGCTTGGGTTGCTGTTGCTGTGTGCTTCGTGTGCTGTATCGTGACTTTGATGTATGTGGACCTTGGTCACTATCGTCAGACGTGGCCACTGCCAGGGGGGTGGACAAAGGGACCGGAGCTGGACTGTGAGTATGTCCCTGTTGAAGGGCAGACGTCACTGTTGATGACAAAGCCTGGACTGTTCGGTGCAGCCCACCCACGTCTGATTGTATGCCCTCCATGAAAGCAACCACCTGGACCAATTTCTTGTCATGGCCAATGAAGGCATTGAGGAGAGCTGTCTGGCCTACACCCAGATGACGCAAAAGGTCCACAGACTCAGCACTGATGGCAGCAGGGGGCAGGGGCAGCAGTGCCAGGGGTGAGGGACGCTCTTCCCCTCTTACTGAGGTGGACACGGGCAACACCAGAGGAAGTGGCTGGGAGGGTGGGCACTGGCCGCTGTGTGGTGAAAGACGATGCAGAGTCCCCATTCCCTGTGCCCTCCAACATGGATGCATCCCCGCTGGAATCAGATGATGTGGTGCTTTGCATCTCAGGCTGGGATTCCTCCAGCAGACTCCTGTCCCCCTGGGAGGCGCTGGTGACATCTGTGTCACTGGGCTCCTGTGCAGCTGTTGTACTAGTTTCACCCCCACTGGTGTCCGTCTCCTGTCCCTCCGTGACCACAGGAGATGCTGCATGAGAGAGAGAGCTGTAGGGACAGGTCAGTGGCAGTAACAGAACAAACATATGCAAGCAATGCATTACAAGAGATGACCACATCTACATGTTGCACACCACCCTGTGCAATCACATCGTGCCAACTCACTATATAGACTCAAGCAGTGCGTGGAAACTGGAAACTCAGGCATGAGTGAGCCATGTGATGACCACACAGCACAACACCCTGCTTGTGGCTCTGTTCAACCAGACACACAACTAGCTCTGTGCACACCTAGGGATATGATGGGGGCACACTACTTGTTGCCAATGACAGATCTGGATGGAACAGGAGGGGACAACACAGACCCAGACCACAACATGACAGTCCACAATGGACATTAGCCCATGCCACCCACCATGTTGTACTGTGGGGACAATAGAATGGTGCACATTGTTGTCAGATGTGTAGGCCTCCCCAATCTGGGTGCATGCAATGGACGCATTGATGAAGGCACAGTCAGGTCGGGCACACTGCCATTCCCTCCCATGGGATTCCCAAGACTACCCCAATGCAGAAGAAACCTGAAGAGCACAACTCAGAATGTAATGTGAACGCACAGCATCCAAATCACTGTTGTAAGTAAAGGTAGGGCAAATGCATGCCACCGGCACCCAGCCTAGCAGCCACTTACATGCCACAGCATCACACTACCAACATCACATAGGCCAGCGCTGGCACAGGCTCTATACACATGCAGCCACTCCCAGCCAAAGTCACCCTCCCCAAATGCTCACCCCTGGCTTGCTGCTGATGCTCTTTCAAACATGCATCCAGCTCAGGCTGTGTCACCACCAGGATGCGGTCCATTAATGGTGTCATGCTGCGCCGTGCCAAACACCCAGTGTGAGGAAGCAGCCCCAAGGTCATCTCCGCCACGTTCTTAGCCAGCCGGCTGATGTCGTCCCACCTCTTGTGGCAGTGGGTGCGCCGTCGGTTTGAGACCCCCAGAGCTTGAACCTTCGTTGCAATGGCCCTCCACACGGCCTTACACTGGTGTACCTTGAGCTGCAGGCATGGGAGACAAGAGGGGGAAATGATCAGTGACACAGTGTTATGTACCAACATCTATCAGTATAGCAGCAAGATGCAAACTCATCACATATCCAACGATATGTCTATCAGAGACTAGAGTACATCTCACATGGTACATCTGCATGGGAAAAGCTGATGTGAATGCATGCAGGTGTGAGGGAGAACACAGTCCCTGCACATCTCACACACATGCAGGATGCCAGCCCTGGAACCCCTATGTAGCCTGCCCACATCTCCAGTCCATTGTTGGGTTGAGCAACACATACATCACATATCAACCTATGTTTGGGGGTGACCCACTGTATCCAAGACTGTGTAGCCCCAATGTCCCTGCCCTGTGAATAGATATCTGGGTCATGGATGTCACATTGAGGGACATGATCTCATAACTACAAAATGCCCTTCACAAGGGCAGTTGTGTGCAATCTACAGTGCTGAGATGACCCATAGCTGGAGTGCAATGTGAAAAGACTGATGTCATACTCTGTAAGTGAAGTGATGTGTCCTTGTCTTTGTAGACGGGGACTGTGCTGCCCAGCTGGGCTCACACTGAGATGGACTACAGGGGCACACACAGCCATCCAGCCAAGCAATCACTGTCCTGACTACTGCATGAACAACCTTCAGTGTCACTGTATGGCTGACAACAAGTCACTCATTCATACATGTGCAGGGAGGCAAACCTGTGGCATTGGGTACACACACCCTCCCCCTGGAGACACCATGTCAGGCAATGCATGACACTACCCCACACTCCCAGGTACATGCTGCATCAGTCCAACTATGTGTTGCCCCCCTGCCCTCCCCCCTCCTGTTGACGACTTACCACGACATTTGGGGCACCATATAGCCTTGGGTACAGTGTGAGCACCTCGTCCACCAGGACCTCCAGCTCCTCGCTCATGAAGGGACTGGCATGGATCTTCTCTGTCCTTGCCATCACTGTGGACATGAGACAACAGCGGCGGAATTGGGTGGTGAGGGGTCTCTGGCAATAGTCCCTGGAGGCAGCAGCAGGTGAGGGGTCTCAGGCAGCAGTCCCTAAAGGCAGTAGCAGGTGAGGGGTCTCAGGCAGCAGTCCCTGGAGGCAGCAGCAGGTGAGGGGTCTCTGGCAGCAGTCCCTGGAGGCAGCAGCAGGTGAGGGGTCTCAGGCAGCAGTCCCTAGAGGCAGCAGCAGGTGAGGGGTCTCAGGCAACAGTCCCTGGAGGCAGCAGCAGGTGAGGGGTCTCTGGCAGCAGGCTCTGGAAGCAGTGGAAATGTGAGGCTTACTTCCACACATATATAGCCCCCTGGGGTCGTTTCAAAGGTGCCAAGCTGCAGCAATTGGTGGTACAGGTCTGCCTCTTTCAAATGCATCCAATGACCGCCCCCGCGGTGGCGGAGCACGCCTACCACGATTTTCAAAATTGCATCATGCCACCGCTATCGAGCTTCTCATTGGCTCTAGGGCAAGCTCTATGGTGGTGACTCACCACAGGGGCCTGGTGTGCGCTAGCGCGATGGTGCTTCTTTCAAATGCATCCAATGACCGCCTCCGCGGTTGCGGAGCACGCCTATCGCGATCTTCAAAATTGCATCATGCCACCGCTATCGAGCTTCCCATTGGCTCTAGGGCAAGCTCCATGGCGGTGACACACCGCCGGGGCCAGGCGGTAGCTACTGCGATATGGATGGCGGAGCATGCCAACCGCCATTTACCCATGTCTCCATGCCTATCACTACCGCACTTGTGTGAATGGGGGTGCTGGTGACACACTGCCGGGGCCAGGTGGTAGCTACCACGATATGGGTGCCATACATTGACATGAGGCACCACGATTCAGGCGGCGGAGCATGCCAACTGCCATTTACCCATGTCTCCATGCCTATCAGAACCACTTTCTCTCCTGAGGCGGAAGCCGGGAGCACCACTAAGAAACTTGTTTTTAAATTTGAGAGTCACCAATTGTTGTGTTTTTAAAACTCACCTCACTCTTCTCCTTGGCACCACTTAGGACAAAAGCTCGATCCTAAACTGACCGCGCAGCGGATTTAGCGCTGCCGCGGACTCAAGGAAAAGACACTCTTCTTGCCGCCATTACCGGTGAGCCGCGAGACCACGCCCCCTTCGAGGCCACGCCCCCCGCCCAGACCTTTAAAGACGCTGATTGCAAGCGCCTGGTCAGAACCACTTTCTCTCCTGAGGCGGAAGCCGGGAGCACCACTAAGAAACTTTGTTTTTAAATTTGAGAGTCACCAATTGTTGTGTTTTTAAAACTCACCCCACTCTTCTCCTTGGCACCACTTAGGACAAAAGCTCGATCCTAAACTGACCGCGCAGCGGATTTAGCGCTGCCGCGGACTCAAGGAAAAGACACTTTTCTTGCCGCCATTTCCGGTCTCGCCCCTCTCAAAGCCACGCCCTCCCCATCCTCCTCTCCCCTATTTCACCATGTGAATCTCCCGGACGCGCCGTTTGCGCGCCGAAGGCGCGCCTAAGGCAAGCCCGTCTACGCCCGTCATCGCCAAGACATCGCCTTTCGCCTGTCCCCCTGGCCAAACTCTACGGGAACTCCACCACTATGATAGAGAATTCCTAGCCGCCCTGAACGCCGGACAGAGATGCGAGGAGATATCTGGACATCTTGTACAGACACGCCTCCAATGTAAGTCCTGTAATTTCTCGACGCCCAGTCCCTGCCTATCTAGGCACCTTTCAGGCACGCATAAACAAACCCCTCTTATCGTCCTCCAACTCAATGTTAGGTCTCTCGTTAAACACCATTTACAAGTAAACACTCTTTTACTTGAAGAGAATCCTGACATTCTCTTTCTATGCGAAACCTGGCTCCGTGACTATATGACTAGTGTACCTAACCTCACGCTACCAGAAAACTACTTAATGAAATCGCTAAATAGAGACGCCAGAGGAGGCGGCATTGCTGTTATCTACAAAAAACAATTCATCTGCTCCTTTACTAAAGAAAATATCTCGAGCTGCGAAAGTGCACGATTCAAGATCACGACGGGCCCCCACTTCTCCCTATCTGGCCTCTACATCTATCGACCCCCCGGACCTGCTTCTAAATTCATTGAAGCTCTCCTTGAAGTGGCAAACTCCTTAGTGGTGAGTTCGGCCAATTTCACCATATTAGGAGACCTTAATCTCCACTTCGACCTGAATCAAGATTCCACCATCAAAAACCACCTGGCTGACTTATCAGCCTTACAACTTTACCCTTTGATCCAGGCCGCCACTCACTCGGCCGGGCATACACTAGATCCTGTCTTCACTAACATCCTGGAGACAATGACAGAAGCGCCCAAACCTATGGGATGGACAGACCATTACCTAATTAAATTCACCATACTGGTTACAGAAACGTTCAACCAGCCGAGCCTACTCGACACCTAAAAAGAACGTGGCACAAACTTTCAACCAGTGACCTGCACTCCGCTCTTGTAGAATACCGGCATGAGGCACATATGGATATCAACTCTACATATGCTGCCTTCCATGACTGGATTACGAAGGGACTAGATGCCCTCATCCCTCTCAAATGGACTAAGGGACGTAGCTCCCCTTCCAACCCATGGTATAACGACACCTTAACATCCATGCGGAAGGAATGCAAGAAAGCCGAGAGAATCTGGAGACGAGAATACAACGACAGGGATAAAGCTTTCTACCTGTCTAAACAAAAACTCTACCACAAAGCTATCTGTCCGCGCGCGCCACCTTCTATGCAGAAGAAATTAACTCTAGCCCTAACCCTGCTAAAGTTGTTTTTAAACTAGTAGAAGAACTGCAGAGTAGCAGATCCCCTTCATCCAGCATCACCTCCGCGCAACAATGTGAGGACCTTGTCATATTTTTCGTAGAAAAGGTGCAAAAAATCTACAAATCGTTCCCACAGCACTCTACTGCCCCACTTAACTCTCCTAACTCCATCAGTAAAGGCACCACTATGATGCTCATACCTGAAATCTCACATGAGGATCTTACGAAATTATGTAAGAAAGTCAAGTCTGGATCCCCAGCAGACCCGATGCGGCCGACCCAATTCGTCGAATCCCTAGAATTTTTGCTGCCTTCCTTGGCATCCATACTGAATCTCTCCTTCTCTTCGGCCAGTGTCCCGACCGCTTGGAAACAAGCTTGGGTCTCTCCCATCATCAAGAAGCCGACCCTGGACCCCTCCAAGTTGGAGAATTTTAGACCTATCTCACTGCTCCCATGGCTGTCTAAACTTGCAGAGTCCCACGTAAACATCATACTGTCCCAACACATGGATCATAATAACATCTTAGACCCATCCCAAAACGGCTTCAGGCCGGGCCACAGCACTGAGTCTGCCCTCTTAGCTACGTCTGAACACCTACGGACGATACTTGACGCCGGCCAAAGCGCTGCGCTGATCCTGTTAGACCTCAGCGCAGCCTTTGACACGGTCTCCCATAACATACTGTTAAATCGTCTGGCTAATGTGGGAATCTCAGGTCTTGCCCTGGAATGGTTCCGCTCCTTCCTGAAAGACAGATCCTTCCGGGTGTCAGCTCCCCCATTTCTTTCCCAGCCCCACTCCATCGGACAGGGTGTCCCTCAGGGCTCTGCACTTAGCCCATCCCTTTTTAACCTGTATGTGCAGCCACTCGCCGCAGTGGCTAAAGAATGGGACCTCACGCTGGTGTCATACGCAGATGACACGCAGCTGGCCATCACTCTCACTGAAGGCCCTTCTACCACGGCCTCAAGATTTAGGGATGGTCTGGCCGCTGTAGCCCAGTGGATGACGGACAACTGCCTGCAGCTTAATGCAGGAAAGACTGAGGTGCTGCTCCTCGACAAGAACACCAGCCACTGGAACGAGCACTGGTGGCCTTCATCGTTAGGCACCATCCCACCTCCAAAATCCCTGGTCAAAAACCTAGGCGTCTGGATGGACTCCTCACTTAGCTTCCAGACCCACACAAAAAAAGTGGCAGCTACCTGTGTGGGCCTGTTGAGGAGCCTCAATCCAATACTCGGACTCTTCGACTCCAAGGTTCGTCAACTAATTGTCCAAGCCACTATTCTCTCCCGCTTGGACTACGCCAATGTTTTACTACTGGGCGCCAACAAAGCGGAGATAGCACGACTGCAATGCGTGCAGAACACCGCGGCAAGAGCCTTGGTCGGTCTCCCCCGCAGATGTTCGGCCAGAGCTACAATTCGAAAGCTGCACTGGCTACCCATCGAATCGCGAATCTAGTTCAAAACTCTCATCATGACATTTAAAATCCTTAAAACTGGACGCCCAGAACTACTCCGCCCTCTCCTAACACCATATGTGCCACAACGCAACCTACGCTCACTAGGTAAACACCTACTGATTGTACCCCGGACAAAGCTTGCCCGCACTGGTGGATGCTCCTTTAGGGTGTTGGGAGCCATACTATGGAACATCCTCCCACTGAACATTCGCTCATTGGAAAATTCGCTGCCTTCCGGAAAGCCGTCAAAACCCACCTGTTCCCCTCTCCCTAGTTCTCCTAGCTGTCTTCCTCTCTTCCTCTGTTAAAGTTTTCCATGGTTCTTAGCGCCGGGACGCCTCTTTGCTGGGGCAGCTGTTGCGCTTTACCAAATGCTAACATGACATAACATATCACTACCGCACTTGTGTGAATGTGGGGTGCTGGTGACACACCGCCGGGGCCAGGCGGTAGCTGCCGTGATATGGGTGCCATACATTGACACGAGCCACCGTGATTCAGGAGGCGGAGAATGCCAACCGCCATTTCCATGCGTATCACTACCCCACTTGTGTGGATGGGGTGTGCTGGTGACACACCACTGAGGCCAAACGGTAGCTACCGCGATATGGATGGCGGAGCATGTCAACCGCCATTTACCCATGTCTCCATGGCTATCACTACCTCACTTGTGTCAATGGGGGGTGCTGGTGACACCACCCATTCGGGGCCAGGCGGTAGCTACCGCGATATGGGTGCCATACATTGACATGAGGCACCGCGATTCAGACGGCGGAGCATGCCAACCGCCATTTACCCATGTCTCCATGCCTATCACTACTGCACTTGTGTGAATCGGGGGTGCTGGTGACACAACGCCGGGGCCAGGTCGGTAGCTACCGTGATATGGGTGCCATACATTGACACGAGGCACCATGATTCAGGCGGCGGAGCATGCCAACCGCTATTTACCCATGTCTCCATGCTTATCACTACCGCACTTGTGTGGATGGGGGGTGCTGGTGACACCCCGCCGGGGCCAGGCGGTAGCTACCGCGATATGGATAGCGGAGCATGCCAACCGCCATTTACGCATGTCTCCATGCCTATCACTACCACACTTGTGTGAATGGAGGTGCTGGTGACACACCGCCGGGGCCAGGCCGTAGCTACCGCGATATGGGTGCCATACATTAACACGAGGCACCGCGATTCAGGCGTCAGAGCATGCCAACCGCCATTTACCCATGTCTCCATGCCTATCACTACCGCACTTGTGTGAATGGGGGGTGCTGGTAACACACCGCCGGGGCCAGGCAGTAGCTACTGCGATATGGCTGGTGTAACATGCCAACCGCCATTTACCCATGTCTCCATGCCTATCACTACCGCACTTGTGTGGATGGGGGGTGCTGGTTACACACCACCAGGGCCAGGCGGTAGCTACCACGATATGGATGGCATACAATGGCAATGGCCATCTGGCAAACATGAACAGTGCACAGTGCCCACATGGTCAATGGCACATCATTGTGCACACGATGCCAATGTTCCATTTACTCCACTGGTGACTACGCATGTCATGTTTGTGTATGTGATTTTGTAGATTGGCCTGTACTCTCTCACATGTCACTTATGGATTTGATGGTCGGGTAGGCAGGACAGTGTTGGCCTGGGTTCTATAATGTGTACACATGTCAAAGTGTTGAGGTGCAGTGACAATCACAGCAATGCTTGGCTCAATGAATGATGATCCTTTTTGCATGGCCTCTTCTGTCTGCTCATGGACACATTTGTCATTTCTGCGCCGACTGTGGTCATTGTGTTGTGGATGTGTGCCATGTCGAAATGATGCATGAAGGTGTGACAGGTACAGCAGCTATGTAGGAGACAGTGGGGTTGATTTGTTACATATATGCTGGATTCTATACTCCCAGGCGTACCCATGTGAAATGTGGCCATAACCCTATGTGCACTCACAATGACCAAGGTGCTGTTTTAGCTGCTTGTTTTGTAAGTTGACAGGTGTGCCCTTTGTGTAGCTGACGGTGTCCCTACATGTAAGCTGGTCTGTAACTCAATTTTGATGGCAGTCATTGTTGTCGTTGTGTCATCCAGAACGCGAGATGCTGTGCCCATCTCATGATGTATTGCATTGACATGTGTCCACTTTCATCTCAAATAGGAGGAGGCCAAATCTGATTCGTCACTTGACGGTGCTGGAGGACATGGAGGATCTGCCGATCATCCAGAAATACCGGCTGGATAGAGCCACCCTGAAAAACCCTTTGAGACCTGTTGGAGCCCCACCTGCCGCATCGCAGGGCATATCCAACAGATTCCACCCCTACTTACAAGGTCATGGAGGCCCTGCATTTTTTTGCCACAGGTTCGTTCCAGCAGACAGTGGCCAGCGCTGGTGGGATATCACAACCGATGTTCAGCGTGGTGCTGCGTGATGTACTGTCTGCCATGATGATATAAGAGGACAGATACATCCATTTCCCCAAGGGTGCTGAATTGCCAGCTGTGAAGGGAGACTTCTATCCCCTTGGACACATCCCCAATGTTGTTGGTGCCATTGATTGCACCCATGTAGGGCTTGTGCCACCACAGGCAAGTGAGCACATTTACAGGAATCGCAAACATTACCACTCCATAAATGTGCAAGTGGTGTGCCTGGCAGATATGATCATCTCCCACGTGTGTGCCAAATTCCCAGGCTCGAATCCTACATCCTACGGAATAGCATTGTGCCCCAGCTGATGGCTAATCTGCTTCCCGAGCGTGCATGGATTGTGGGTGAGTATGCCTAGTCGTATGGCGTGCTGGGTGTGTGACCTGCTGCCCTCTGCCTCAGCGACATTGCAATGTATATTTGTGTTTGTCATACCTAGGTGACTCTGCATATTCCAACCATTCCTGGTTGCTGAGCCCACTGCGGAATCCCCGCTGAAGTCCACTACAATGAGGCACATGGGAGGACACGTCATGTGGTGGAGCGTACCTTTGGTCTTCTAGAGTCACGTTTCCGCTGCTTGGAAAAGACCGGCGGTGCACTGGCATACTCGCCCGGGAAGGTGTGGCAGATTGTAGTGGTATGCTGCATGCTCCACAACCTAGCCATTCGCAAGGATATTCCCCTGCTTCTGGATTATGATGAGGACCCAAGGTCCCAGCCTGCAAACCAACCTGTGTCCAGTGATGAGGACAGTGGAGAGGAGGAAGGTGTTGACCTGCGTGAACAGCTCATCACACGCTACTTCACTAGAAGGTGGGTGACAATGTGCAACGTACCCATTGTCTGCTGATATTGCTGTTGTCGTGAAGGGGCATGTGAGAATTGTAACAGCAGACAGTTCTAGACTCAGCGGTGGTTGGCAATGTTTCTGGGACAGGTCATTTGGGAACATCTACAGGACGTGTATGTTGACACTTGTTGCCCATTGTGACGTGTGCATATTGGGTTATCCTGATGGTAGGGGTTATGTGATGTCTGTGATGCCACACCCAGACCAGTGAAAGTAGTTCTATTGTGTTTCCCTAGGTGCCTTAACTTCTCCTTGCCTACATGCAGCCCATGCTCCTGGTACATTGTGATCATGTTGAAGACTGTACATCCTGCAATAAAGACGGAGCAGACACAACAACATGTGTGTAAGGATATTTTATATGCATTGGTGAGATGCAAGGGGGGTGTACATTTCCATGGGGGGTTGGAGCAGTGAGTTGACAGTTGTGGTAGATGAGATAATCGAGTAGTCACCACATTTATGTGGTGACCCAGTCCAACAGACAGATGCCATTCACAAGGCAGTGTGGGGAAGGACAGTCCAAAAAGTCAATGCAGTGGTGGAGAGGGTTGCCATCATGGCTGGCTCCGTGACTGGCGGCTGGCAGGTGCTTTGCATCCAGATACTCCCAGGGTCTTCTTAGGACGGCCCCTTCGTCGTTTTAGTGGGGGAGCCCTGCTGCAGGGCCAGTGGGGTCTGAGGACGCACCCCTCTTTGTGGGCCCAGGGGAGGATGGTGAACCGTTATCCTGCGGCCCACCAGAGGGAGGTGGAGGTGTTGTTTGTGGCGCAGGCCTGTCCCTCAGTACCGCCACTTGCTGGCCCAAGATGTCCACGATTTGTCCCATGCGGGTGTCGATGGACCTCATCAGCAGGATGAGCTCGTGCAACAGTTCATCCGACCGGCCCGTTCGTCCATGGGCCTGTTCGTATGCACCCAGGACTCTGGTGATGTGTTCCAGGGATTGGGTCCCAGCCTCCTGGTGTCCTTGGGTGACCCTGCCCCTCCCACCTGCCCTGCTGCCACGGACCTGTTGCCTCACCACTGTGGGCACCCGCATCCTCTCCCTGACCTCCTCTGTCGGTGGTGTGTGCTGGTCATCCTCTGGGACAGGGAGGGTGTTGCAGGCAGCACTGGTGGTGGTGGTGGAGGTATTGGCGGTGGCCGCACAGGCCGTGATAGCAGGAGTCTGCTGTGAAGTTGTTGTTGCCGCAGATGTGGTGGGGGAGACGATGGGGTCCTGGGACCTGTTGCTCCCTGGCACACCAGATGGGCCAGCTTCGAGCTCATCGTCCATGGAATCCTGGGAGTCAACATCCGAGTGTCAATGTACCAGGGGGAAGACTGGCTCTGCAGGTTGCTGGTGTTGTCCTCTGCAGTGAGTTCTTGGTCACCTGTGGGTCAGATGGGAAATGGTCATTGTAGTGCACCCGGCAAGCTTTGTGTTAGCTGTGTGTCATTCACTTTTTGTACACTGCACAATTGACAGATTAGCACATTGTTTACTATGTGCATCACTGTGCTTCCTGACATGATGCAGTGGTACATGCATTACTTGTCCATGGTGTGGGGTGTCAAGGCATACCATGCGACCCATGTACAATTAATGATTACAGGGACTTGTTGCCATCTAGGGCCTGGCACAACATGTTTTTAATTGAAGACTCATTGTTGATTTGTCTGACCTGGCAAGCGTCACATCTGGCCATGGACTGGCCATTGTCATCTCCTGCATACCTTTGTCCTGTCGTGCATATCTTAATTTATACCACCACACATGCTTTCGTATTTTTCGAATGGTCCTTGTTGCACTTGCCCCATGGCGATGCACATGTAAATAGGTGTTGTGCATGATTGTGCCCTGACTTTCTTTTACTTGTGCATTGGTGTGTCACACTTTGGTAGCAGTGGCAGTTTCCTTAGCTTACCTGTGTGCACACTGTGCTTGGCAATGGGGAAGATGTGCCTCTTTGTGCAATGAGAGGGTTGGTGTTGTCATATGGCACCATTTAATTCCTGATGAATGAGTGGGTGCACGTACTGGCTACTTACCTGTACCCACATTTGGGTTTGTTATGTCACACGTGTGTGTGCGTGGTGCGGCTTACATCCTGCTCAGTGGGGTCACAGGACAGAATCATATGTCTACCTACCTGTAAGTTTGTTTGGTGTACTGCAATGGCTTCCAACTGCTTCTGGGTGGGGTAGGGGGAGTGCTCCATCCTGCTGAGGAGGGGGGCAGGGGGCATGGTGGGAGTGGTAGTGCAGGCCATCCACCCCCAAACACCCTCATTGTGAAGATGGCTACCTACCTGTAAGTTTGTTTGGTGTACTGCAATGGCTTCCAATTGCTTCTGGGTGGGGTGGGGGGAGGGCTCCATCCATCTGAGGTGGGGGCAGAGGGCATGGTGGGAGTGTTAGGGCAGGCCTCCCACCCCCAAAACACCCTCCCAGGTAAGATGGCAACCTACCCGTAAATTTGTTTGGTGTACCGCAATGGCTTTCAACTGCTTTGGGGGAGGGCTCCATCCTGCTGAGGTAGGGGCAGGGGGCATGGTGGGAGTGGTAGTGCAGGCCTCCCACACCCAAACACCCTCCCAGGGAAGATGGCTACCTACCTATACATTTGTTTGGTGTACTGCAATGACTTCCAACTGCTTCTGGGTGGGGTGGGGGGAGGGCTCCATCCTGCTGAGGTGGGGGTTCAGGGGGCATGGTGGGAGTGGTAGTGCAGGCCTCCCACCCCCAAACACCCTCCCAGGGAAGATGGCTACCTACCTGTAAGTTTGTTTGGTGTACTGCAATGGCTTCCAACTGCTTTGGGGGGAGGGCTCCATCCTGCTGAGGTAGGGGCAGGGGGCATGGTGGGTGTGGTAGTGCAGGCCTCCCACCCCCAAACACCCTCCCAGTGAAGATGGCTACCTACCTGTAAGTTTGTTTTGTATACTGCAATGGCTTCCAACTGCTTCTGGGTGGGGTGGGGGGGGCTCCATCCTGCTGAGGTGGGGGGGCAGGGGGCATGGTGGGAGTAGTAGGGCAGGTCTCCCACCCCCAAACACCCTCCCAGGGAAGATGGCTACCTACCTGTAAGTTTGTTTGGTATACTGCAATGGCTTCCAACTGCTTCTAGCGGGGGAGGGCTCCATCATGCTGAGGTAGGGGCAGGGGGCAGGGGGCATGGTGGGAGTGGTAGTGCAGGCCTCCCACCCCCAAACACCCTCATTGTGAAGATGGCTACCTACCTGTAAGTGTATTTGGTGTACTTCAATGGCTTCCAGCTGCTTCTGGGTGGGGGGAGGGCTCTATCTTGCTGAGGTGAGGGGCAGGGGGCATGGTGGGAGTGTTAGTGCAGGCCTCCCACCCCCAAAACACCCTCCCAGGGAAGATGGCTACCTACCTGTAAGTTTGTTTGGTGTACTGCAATGGCTTCCAACTGCTTCTGGGTGGGGTGGGGGAGGGCTCCATCCTGCTGAGGTGGGGAAGGGGGCATGGTGAGAGTGGTAGTGCAGGCCTCCCACCTCCAAACACCCTCCCAGGGAAGATGGCTACCTACCTGTGAGTTTGATGAGGGTAATGTAATGGCTGACACATGCTTCTGGGTGGGGTGGGGGGAGGGCTCCGTCTTGCTGATGCTGTGGGACAAGAGGGCCTGGTGGGAGTTGTAGTGTTGTCTGCCTGTACACATGCCCCCATGGTAATGTTGGTAGCTATGTTTGGGGTGAATGGGAGTGGGTGAATGTTGGATCTGTGAGACATGTTTTTGCAGATGGATGGAATTTGTCCTAGGTGGTGTAGCTTTGTAGTTGTGCGGGATTGTACATAGCAGAGTGGTGGTAGTCATTTGTTTGTACTTACCAGCCTCCACTCCCCCGGCTACTCCTGTGAGACTCTCTGGATGCACTATGGCAAGCACCTTCTTCTTCCATGGTGTGAATGGTTTTTGTGGAATGGGAGGGCCACCGCCAGTCCTCTGAGCCAGCTCACGGTTCTTGCTCCTCCTCTCCTTGACCACCCTCTTCAGATCATGCCACCGCTTCACGATCTCCTTTTTTGATCTTGGGGCGGTCCCTACTGCATTGACCCTTTGGACTATCCTTGCCCACATTTGTGTCCTTGTAGCTAATGGTGTCTGTTGGACCAGGCTACCAAAAAGCTGTGGTTCCACTCTGACTATCTCATCTACCATGACTGTCAACTCGCTCACTGAGAATTTGGTCATTTTCTGTGTGGCCGTGGTGTGTGGTGTGCAAAGTGGTTGTGGGTGCAGGAGTGTGAGTGGTGGTTGTGGTTGTGATGTGTATGGTGTGTGTTTGCAGGGGGGTTAGTTGTGCAGGTGTGGAAGTGGTGGTGGTACTGTGTGTGGTGTGGCTAGTGACGTTGTGTCCTTTGCCTCTCCTGTCAGCTGGGGTGTGTGTCCCTTCTCTCATGGAGTATTGCAAAGGGTTGTGGTCAGGGAAGGGGCTGGTTTTATACTCAGCTATGTGGGTGTGTCCAATTGGTGTGTTGTCCTGTGATTTGTATGTTTCTTTTTGCCATGTGGTTGTGTCATTGGGGTGTGTTTTGTGTATTTGGGGGGCCCTTTTTGGCCTTATTGTGGTTTTTTTGCTTCGTCCGCCAGATTTTTTACGGATCGTCCGCAGCGGTGGCTATGCTTCAGCTCTTCCGCTGGCTCTCCCATTCATCCCATTGTGCGACCGTGGTGGTCGGAGACGGCGGTACGTACCGCGGAACCGTCGGGGATATCCTAATTTCCTGTGCGATGTCTCCGCTATACTTGCGGCGGGTTGGTGTTTTTCCGCTGCGAATCTGACCGCCGCTGACAGATTTTGGACATCTCCGCCCGCTACGGGCGTTTTTTCTTGGCCACGTTCCGCCACGGTCTGTGTTTTTTGGCAGTTGTTCCTAATTTGGGTGCCGGTTTTTCCACGGTGCCGGTGGGCGGTTGTTTTCCACTTCCGTGGCAGTCGGGGTGCTTTCCCAACCGCCATCCTAATGGGCCCCTAAGTATCTAAAGCTCTTTAACGGAAAGGGCATTCAGGTTGGAAACAAGGCTAATTTACAAATGTCCAACATTGATTGTACATATGACTTAGAAAATATTTTTTTAACTGTGACATCTTTAAACACCTATAATTAAAGCTGCGAGAATAACAGGCTTCATAAATGAATTAAATATACATTGCATAGAAAAGAATTAAATATAAATTATAGATTGTAGTCAATACTCAGAAGGCATATGGGTGCTTAGCAGACATAGAAGCTGTCAAGGGGTTTTCTCATTTTGAAACAACCAGATCTTGTTTTTTTATTTTTAAGAGAGTGTAGTTGGAAGTGTTTTTTTAATATATAATGGAAGATTGTGTCCAGGCTCTAGCCACTAGATAAGAAAAAGGACCCCCCTCCCTGTCTTCAAATTATTTTAGGGCCAAGTCCTTGCAACAGGGAGACAGACAGAGCAAAGAGAGACAATTAAAAGATGAAAGAAAAAACTTTTCCTGATGTACAGGGGCCCCTATTGTTTAAGGCTTAATAACTGAGGCTACAGGCTTTGAATTTAGAGTGTTTCTATCCCGGAAGTCAGTGTATTTTTTCTATATATTTTTTAACAGATTCACAAGGAGACATGTTGAGTTGAAGCCTGGCTGCCGCGTTTTCCTCCGTTTTGGTTCGTGCACCCGAGGTGGACAAAGGGACTCCAGTCTTTTCCCGGACCTGATTCTAATATGTTGGAAATATGAATAAGATTTTAGAGGGAAAAAGAAAGCAGAGTCAGACAGAAAGCATGCAAGAGAATTAAAGTGAGAAACAGGTGGAAGGAGAGTAAGTGAAAGGCGAAGAGAAGAACCAGACAACGAGACGGAGATTAAGAGACAGAATACAGACAGAGAGAGACACTAATGTAGAGTGATAGAGAGACGGAAAGACACAGTAAGTGAAAAATAATAAATGCATATACTGGGAGAGGCTCTAAAGAAAAGAGGTGCATTGAGAGAGAGAGAGAGAGAGAGAGAGAGGACGAATGACGAGGGGCTACAGAAAAGAGGTGCATTGAGAGAGAGAGAGAGAGAGAGAGAGGACGAATGACGAGGGGCTACAGAAAAGAGGTGCACTGAGAGAGAGAGAGAGAGGGGCATATTATCAAGCCAGGCGATAACATTATCGCCGCTTTAGCGACAGAAAACTGCCGCTAAAACGGCGATAATGGGCTTGATAATATGCCGTAGAGAATTTCAATTGAAGCCCATGTCAGACGTCCTTCACATTTAACATGGGCTTCAATTGGAATTCCATAGAGCATATTATCAAGCCCATTATCGCCGTTTTAGCTGCCGTTTTCTGACGCTAAAGCGGCGATAATTTTATCGCCTGGCTTGATAATATGCCCCAGAGAGAGGAAGAATGAAGGAATGTGGAGATAGCACAGCAAAAGGAAAATGATGGGATAGAGAGGAAGGGAGTGAGGAAGAGTTTGAGAATAATACGGAGTTAGTACAAAAGCGTAGAAGAAAGCAAAGAAGTGGGACGAAAAAAGTCATGTTCACACTAATGCCACAATAGTGCAAATTGTGTTTTTGTAATTATGTGAAATTCTACAAAAATGATGCAAAATTATATCAAATGCATAACGAGCATATAGTGCTAAGTGTTGGCATGAAATGTGTCCGTGTGCTCATTTTGTAAGCACGGTCGCATTTTGGGATAAAACAAAGAGCAAAAAGCACAAGTGCTGGAAACAACCGCTCATGCTAATATCCTTTGCAGTGGCTCTGCACTAAAATATTGCCGTAAATGCGGCATAATTATATCATAAGAAGTATACGACAAGCATTGGCATAGCCAATAGGTCTCGCTTTTGGGACCTTATAAGTGTTTAGCCATGCAACAGTTAATGTTGTTGCACCAAGGATATTGTGCTGCATAACTAAATACTTGTAAGGTCCCAAAGGCGAGACCTATTGGCTATGCCAATGCTTGTTGTGATTGGTACTCCATCTGTATTTTTGCCTAGAGAATTGTTTTCACAATATGCTCATCTGGTACAGTTTTGTTGACTGAATTTTGTACGTTTCCACTTCTCGCTCCCAAACTGTGAGAACCAGGTGCAACATTGGTGACAGTTGTGGGCTCAGCTCAGAAATGCAGCAGCTTTTTGTAATAATGCAAAATTTGTTTTAACACGGATCTTGGAGACTATATGATAAGAGCGCTGAAAGTAGGAGTGAACTATTGTTTGAACTTCTTGAGACTGACCCATATCAGCTTATGGCTTTTTCCCCCAATCTGTCCGTTAGGTGGAAACGTGCAACTTACTATCCATTGATCACAGACTCGAAGAATTCAGGAGAGCCTTGGGCCTCGTAAACTAAGACAATAAATTAGCTGCATGTCACAGATTCACTGCCAAGACGCATAACTGTTGAAACGGTTGCTTTCAAGCTCCTGATAAGAATGACCTTGCAGCTGGACGTAATAGGGATTCAGTCCTTTCAATATATTGTATTGCATACATTCTTGTATAAAAGGCTCAACGTAACCCCAGTGAGGCAGAACACTTGGCAGTTGGTCACTGCGTGTTTACGCTTGAGCCTAGAGCAAAATAAACTTTGCCCTTTATTTGCACACCACAACCAGCAGCGCGTGCTACGAAATTCGTTTTATTTATTTAATTGTTTACTTACCTCCAATTATCAATATTCCGGTTTTTAGTACCCACCACCCTGACCCTCCCCCGCCCCGCCTTTCCGCCCCACAGAACACCCTCCATGGGCCGCGGCTGACCACAACCATGTGCGGACTGTTTATTTACTTTCAAAATCTATACTTTCACAGTACTTCATGTGTAAGATGAGATATGTAGGGAGAATTGTGGAAGTAGGTGCTCTGCAGATCCAACAAATCTTGAATAAAAATGAACACCTGAAAGGATGAGCTGAAGCTTAACCATCCAGAGCCTTTCCATTTTCCCAAAGTTGTCCAGAAAAGAAGGTGCAGAATCTGCCTCAGACATGCCCCTATCTAGGGCACCAGAAGGCACCTAGAATAGTATCCCATGCCACTCTAAAATCGAGGAACCAATCACTTCTAGGTCAAAATGGACAAAATGTTTGCAATCAAGATATTTAGGGGGAGAGGAAGAGAGTAAACGGTCGGCCATCAACTCAAGAATGGCAGAATATAACCCACTCACCCAAGGTTATCCTTAGCCATTGTAGAAAGTATAGGACACCCAGACCCCTATTAGCATCTCGAGAACCAGAACTGAGAAATAAAAGAGGCTTCGAGTGCGAGCGGAATAGAGCGATAAGGAGATGGCAAAATACAAGTTGGCTTTGAAGAGTCAGTAAAACTGCTGAAGTTTCTGCTGCAATATAGCTTTTGCTGCTGGTCATACCAGTGGCTATATTCACTGAACTTGCAGTACTGGCCATTTCCTCTCCTGCAAAGCATTTCCAAAAACATACCCAACACACCAGCCGTTGCTTGGCTCACTCTTATCAGATAACCTTTTGGGACCACTGAGGCCACTGGTAAAGAGTTTTAAGTGAATTTGGTATTAACGTGATATTGAAGGTCAAAAACAAGAAAATCGTGAGACCACCTGGCAAGAGAGTATACCAAGATGGATAACTTCAGTGCCAGCTTGCCCGAGCTAGAAGCTTTTCCCCCTTGTTGGTCTAACCTAATATTCTGCCTATTTACAGAATCATTTCTTCTTTGAAACTGGAAGAGCAAGCACGGCTGCCATACTCACTAGAAAGGTTGCCAGCATATATTTCTACAAAGCACCATTGTATTTTGTGCATAATTTCTCCCAAGAGGAGCGACCGTATCAACCAGAGCAACATTAAAATGCAATTAAGCCTTAGTGGAGTAACATTCTGACGGTCAGCTAAAAACCTAGGGGCTCATTTACTTTTGCGCCACCGGTGCGTCACTTTTTGTGACGCACCAGTGGCGTAAAACATGCGTAAAACATGCGCCATAATGTGCCATATTTACAAAGTGACGCATCTACCTAGATGCGTCACTTTGTAAACCCCTGCGCTACATTATACCTGCGTCAGGTATAATGTATGCAGGGTGGGCGTTCCCACGTAAGTAAGCATCGTAGAAGTGACGCAGTGAAATCTACGAGATTTCACTGCGCCACTTCTAGGGTGCAAATGCGTCAATATCTTGTGCCTGCCTCACAGCAGGCGTAAGACTGACGCAGGCCCTTTCAGATGGGGCTTGCCCCATGTGAAAGGACACATTGCTGGAGTTGCGTCACTTTTGTGACACACTCCAGCAATGCGTAACATTTGCGCCTACAGATACGTCAGAAATACTGACGTATCTGTGACTCCTTGCGACATGATGCGTCATACTGTAAATATGACGCATCATTGGAGTCGCAGGGAGGGCGCAGTGAAAAGTGACGCATCACTGTTTTCACGCAGTGATGCGTCACTTTTCATAAATGAGGCCCCCAGAATTTGTCCTCAGGTGAGAAAGGGCGACATTTCTCCTCACTATGATCCTTCTCTCTCTGGCAGGCACAGTACAGCAACTGAAATAATAAACAATGGAATTAGTGTCAAGTTGTGCATACAATGAAAGAACAGTATCCCATATGTCTGTTTCCTATAGTTAAGAGTACAATTTAGCCTCAGATCATTGCAGAATTTATCGGGTCGTGACTGGCATTCTAACTGCCGCTGAAATAATGGCTACCAGTGATGGTGTGAGGACAGAATCGGGAGTAGTATAGGGACCAGCGTTGACGGCTGAGCAGCTGGCCAGGTGGAACCAGCAAGGCCAGAATTGCAGCTTGAGTTGAAGTAGGCCATAACATATCTTGGTCACCGTAATGGCGGAAGAGAGAGGGGCCTTAAAGACATCAATAAGCATGGCTTTCACCTCTTAGAGTGTGAACTCAATCAGAAACAGGCGCTTGGAAAGAGGCTCCAACACACGCAAGAGCGTGACACTCCACGTGTCCCCAAAAACGAGGTGAAGAGTGAGAGGAGTGAAGCACCTGGATACCCTATCAGGTGATTAGCTGCACTTTATTAATCTTGATGGTTTGATCGATTATGGAGAGGAGAGTGATGTACCAATTCTCGTGTTTTTAGAAGAAAAGCAGCTCCATGTGATAAAGTGCGGGTTCTCCTCCTAGTAAGGAATCTAGAGCTCCATTTGAGAGATGCACTCATCAATCTGGCCAGTCCCGTGGATGGCCTTGCGATGAATGTAGATTCAAAAGCTGCACATAAGGGCTGCATGCGATAAGAAGAGAAAGTTCAAAGCTGCATGATAAGGAGCTAAAATGAAGGAAACTTCTACAGAACACTGAACATCAATGATGAAGTTTAGAGCACATACACCATTGAGGAGACGCTGTAGGGAATATAAAGTGAGATGTACTTGGTATACCCTGGTTACAACAACTGAAATCTGCACTGTTAACAAATAAAACCTGCAGAAACGCAGTCCTGGAGACAAAAGCTGAATAATTATCTGCTTCAAAACTGTATGTCTGTCAGCTGCATCTCCATTCAATGCAGAGACGACCAACAATCACAGAGCTGTGAAAACACATAGAACGTGCTTTGACCAACATGTTGTGAACTCAGGGCAGCTTTTTAAAGCTCGCCCTGCAACCCTTGGGGTCAAATACTGCTCAATGCACACTAATCAATGAAGTGCCATCCAAGCAGATGCGTTGTTCTGTAGGCAGGCTCCATCAGCAAGACTGCTATGAATGAGAGACGATCACAGACTGTAGCAAAGAGGTGGCAGCTTCCTCTTGCAGAAGTCCATTCCTGATCTCACACCGAGAGCTAGGATAGGTAGTGTCAAGCTCCAGCTGCCAGGAGGAGGTACCCACTCCTCTGTGGGGCTGTCCTCAGCTTTGTGCCTGTAGGGGAATGACGATCTAAGACTGTAGCAAAAAGGTGGGAGCTTCCTCTTGCAGAAGTCCATTCCTGATCTCACACAGAGAGCTAGGATAGCGTAGTGTCAAGCTGCAGCTGCCAGGAGGAGGTACCTAATCTTCTGTGGGGCTGTCCTCTGCAAACAGCTTTGTGCCTGTAGGGGAATGACGATCTAAGACTGTAGCAAAAAGGTGGCAGCTTCTTCTTGCAAAAGCCCATCACTGACCCCACACAGAGGGCTAGGATAGCATAGTGTGAAGCTGCAGCTGCCAGGAGGAGGTACCTAACCCTCTGTGGGGCTGTCCTCTGCAAACAGCTTTGTGCCTGTAGGGGAAGGACGATCTAAGACTGTAGCAAAGAGGTGGGAGCTTCCTCTTGCAGAAGTCCATTCCTGATCTCAGACAGAGAGCTAGGATAGCATAGTGTGAAGCTGCAGCTGCCAGGAGGAGGTACCTAACCCTCTGTGGGGCTGTCCTCTGCAAACAGCAATGTGCCTGTAGGGGAATGGCGTGACTTGGGGGTATTGCTGTTCTGATGCGGCTTCCAAAGGGACTTGCTGCAGAGACAGCAGCGACTTGACAGTGTAGAGCATGTACAAGACTGTTGCAAAAATAGAGCATGCGTCGAAGTCCAAGATTAGAGAAACAGGGCACTCTGAAAAATGTAAAGCATAACAAGATAAAATGTATTCGTTTAGAGATTACTCTGGCCAGCTGTGATTTTCTCCGTCTTGCCTACCAGACAATTTTCAGCTGCGTCTGTAGAGCCTCTCGTACACCAAAATTAACACTTATACCAGGCGAAGAACCTGCCCATCACTTTCTGTTGGTTGGCTTTGTCACTCATGTTTGCTTTTTATTCGATATAAATTTAATGTGTGTATCATTCAAGTGGCACCCACCATCCTCGATCAGTAAATTAAAAAACAAAGAAATCATTCTGAAAGAAGGCATGCACATGCGTAGTTAAACATGTGTGCTTCAATCAACCTTCATTTTCACTTTTTTTTTAGCTGATATGGCATCATATCATGGATGTTGCACAAGATCTGCAAAAAAGCATTGGCAAAGCCAAAAAGACGAAATCTACTGGCTTTGACAATGCTTGCTAGGCTGGACACAAACACTCGGCTCTGGTTTTCAAGTTCTATAAATTCCCCGCTTGCGCCTCGCTAAAGAAGAAGCAGCGCCACTTCAGCCTCTGCCAAGAGACAGTCACGGTCTTCAGCCTCTGCCAAGAGACAGTCAGGGTCTTCAGTCTCTGCCAAGAGACAGTCACGGTCTTTTATGAGCAAAACGACATGGCTTTACCCCCATTAATACTTAAGATAGCTCCAAGAATTGACAAGTGTACAGATTAAACTTTTTTTTTTTACTAGCAGTACCACAATTCCAGACAAACCGTACAAAGGATTAACTTGATTTCTGAGGAGAATCACGAGGAAAAAAAGCTTCATAGTCCTGCAGCTCACTGCAGGACTGAGGACTTGGCACAGCTTGTAAAGAAAGGTACTCGCAACCCCACAGACTTTGTGTCCCGGAAAATGTAGTTTACTTTCTGTAGTAACTTTCATTTCTTTGATAACGGAAAAAGCAGCTTGTTCTCTTGTGTGTGATGGGCGGTGTAGCTTACAATGGTGGGGAGGTACAAAGGAGACGAGTGGAACGAAGCGGGCATCGGATGGGAGATCAGAGTCTTATTTTACAACTTCAAGGTTGTTCTGCCTGTCCTTTGTAACATGTCCCTCATTGGGTTAGGATCGAACTAAGGGGCATATTATCAAGACAGGCGATAAAATTATCGCCGCTTTAGCGGCAGAAAACTGCCGCTAAAACGGCGACAATGGGCATGATAATATGCTCTTTGGAATTCCATTTGAAGCCCATGTTAGATGTGAATGATAATTTTATCGCCTGTCGTGATAATATGCCCCTAAGTTGTTTCCATTCCTCTGTAGGCAAAGTAGGTCCTGGTGTGAACACAAAATTTCCCGGATCTGATTTGGACTGCCACAGATTTGGAGGGGGGGGGGTGGCGAAAGCAGGAGGCAGGAAAATCAACTGGCCTGTTAGTGGGACTTCTACGGTTCTCTATAAACTGTGTCTGGTCCAGGGAGAACGAGCTATTAGGGCTTTGTGTAGTTCTCCCTGGACCAGTGGTTCACAACATTTTAATTTCGGTGGACCCCCACTGAATCATTACTTCAATGCGGGGACCCCGACTGAATCATTTGAATTTGAGGAGCCCAAGCAACTGCTGTGATTTGAACCTCAAAATACACTAAAAAAAACGAAAAAAGTATAAACCAAACAAATGCTCAAGTATTGAAATATTTTGTTCAATTCACATTCACGTGTAGAAAAAAGTTTTCAAAGTTTACACTGTGCTTATTTAATTGTATATACTTTAAATATTTAATTTTATTAAAACAGTCACAGAACCCCTGAAGTCCGTGCGGACGCCCATGAGTCCTCGGACCACAGGTGAAGAATCACTGCCCTAGATTATTTTTTGTCCTTGGTGAAACACAACTGCAAGGAAAAACTGAAAATTGCCCACTTTCCTGGCTGCACCGGTGGAGCAGTTTGCCACAATTTGGCCTTCATATGAAAAAGATGACTTATTTCACTCATTTTGCAAAACGTTTTCACTTTATATTTCGAGCCCAAGAGAGTGGCACCATATTCAGATAATGTTTGACAGAAGAGCTTAGGCTTTAGTGAATGAGGGTACCTTGAATTGCACACCCACTTACAGCCACAGAACTGCGCCTTCATATCTGGTGCTGGCAAGGAAACTGAGTACGATTCAAACCCTACCCAGAGGCACAGTGAGTGGGGAGGGCTCCTGTCGGACCCCTCACTTGCAAATCCATCCAGTGCTCTAGAAATCCTTAAACATATTTAGGGAGCGAGAGGAATGCATTGCAGCTTGTTAGGCAGAGGAGATCATGACATCTGATTTCTATACAGGATGTGCCCTACAAACATCGACAATTGAATACATTTCCATGCTAAGCATCTGCATGGAAAGGACTGGAGACCCAGATGTTGGAAAATGTTCTTATGCCCAACTCGCAAAAAAAATAAAAAAAGTTATTGCTCTTTACATCCTCGCAATATGTACGTATTAAAACTGGAATGCATTTTGCATTCACTCTCACAAACGCAAACAAGCATTGGCCGCGCGGCCGTGAAAGCGAAAGTGATCGTGATCAAAGCGAAAGTGATCGCGTTCGCGAGGACGCGCTCTGTGGGAAGCACGCGAGGGGTGTGCCCGCAGCTGTGATTGCGCTGGAAGGGAGGCAGATGGCGGCTGCCAGCATGCACGCTCGCGTGAACGCAAGCATTAGGCCAGTGAGGTCTGGTAGCACTCTGAAAACCCGTATACTAAACGTCTCGCAGAACAGCGCATACGCTGGCTCTAGCGAGACCTAAAAAAGAGATGGAACGCTTGAATTAATCTCAGCTCCTGGTAATTGCTCGGGCAACATCCCATAAGGAGCAATGCCGTAGTTTTGAGTAAAAAACATAATGTGAAGTTTATAAAATTATGCACGATTATGCCAATATGTTGAAAACTTCGCCTGAGACCAAGTTATCCTAATAAATAGCACAGTTTGCTGTTATTAAGTTTCAGTTTGAATAGTTATTGCCTCTTTCCACCCTGTGTTTGTTTCATCGTGGCCTCGTTATTTGAGAAAGGCATTTTTTCCTGATGATAAACACAAACAATAGGTTCTCAACAACAAGGTCGACAGCTCGGGTCCAGTTCGAAACCTGTAAGAAGATTCGCTGTGTGACTGTCGTTTGTCTGTGACCTCCAGATCAAGTGTTCAAATAAAGGTAAGACCAATGAATCACCACATTCTTCCATTGTCGGTAAGGTAGGGACATTTTATTGCATTTCAATAAATCAATTACAATAAATAGAGCAGCTAAAACAATAAATCAATTAACTACAGCAGAGCAATTGACCGATAATATTACAGGTTACTTAAAAACTACAAGAATGCGGAGGTAAGTGCTATAGAAAAGTTCAGATTGTCACTTTAAACCCCTTGTGAATCAATAATCCGCGCATAATCACACATACACATCAAATTGTGCATATAGATATATGCATTCATATTTTATAGCATTTTATTTGGTAATCATTGTCAAAAATAAGTTCAGTAAAATGAAGATCACGGGATAGACTAAAGTGCCAAAGAACATGCAGAAAATCAAAGGAGCACCTTGGTGTGAGCATAGTGCTCATCTCTGTACAGGAACGTGGTTCCACCATCACATAATTGTATTCTTTGTGTCAGTAGATCTCTCTTTCTTTGCTATGATATGGGTATTTTTATAGAGTACAATATTTGTATATTTATTTATTATGCCTAATTTATACTAGACATGGTTAGTTTCTAGGTGCCATGAGAAGGACAGGAGGATCACAAGAAAAGAGAGAGTGCGGGGCAAAGGATTAGGGGTGCTTGGGGAAAGATAGCATGTGATAAAGATGGTAAACGTACAACTAGGTTAGGGATACTTGGAGAAGGAAGATAGCATGTGATACAAGACAGGAAAAGCTCACTAGGCTGGTGATACTCGGGGTAGGAAGATAGCATGTGATAGAAGATAGGAAAAGCGGGAAACATCAATTACAATGCAGTCATTACAACGACCTACCTTTGCAACGCAAATGTTACAACGCAACTGGCTTTACATCGCATGCCATTACAAAGCATTCCATTACAACGCATGTCACTACAACGCATGCCATTACAACGCATACCGTTACAACACATGCCATTACAACGCATTATAAGGTAAGTAATAGAGATGTTTTTAGTATTAGGGTGGGTATGGGTTTTGGGGTACATGAGAATAGTCATTTTTAACCTTACACTATCCAACACTTTCCCTACTGTTGCACTCACTGGAGTGGGAATAGTAATTTTTACCCCTACACGATCCAACACTTACCCTACTGTTGCACTCACTGGAGTGGGAATAGTATTTTTTATTTAACACCTACCCTACTGTTGCCCTAAAAGTATTATGCGTTGTAATGGTATGCGTTGTAATGGTAGTTTTTAAAAATGTGTTGTAATGGCATGAATTGTAAAATCATGCAATGTAATGGAAGTTGCGATGTAAAGACTGTGTTGTAAAAGCATGCGTTGTAATTGCATGCGTTATATTGTCATATATTCGGAGAAACACAACTAGTCATGTGATGCTAGGGGAAGGAAGATAGCATGTGATAGAAGACAGAAAAAGCACAACTAGGCTGACGATTCTCGGGGTAGGAAGATAGCATGAGATAGAAGACAGGAAAAGCACAACTAGGCATGTGATTCTCAAGGAAGGAAGATAGCATGAGATAAAAGACAGGAAAAGCACAACTAGTCATGTGATACTCAAGGAAGGAAGATAGCCTGAGATAGAAGACAGGAAAAGCACAATAAGGCTGGCGATTCTCGGGGAAGGAAGATAGCATGAGATAGAAGACAGGAAAAGCACAACTAGGCATGTGATTCTCAAGGAAGGAAGATAGCATGAGATAAAAGACAGGAAAAGCACAATAAGGCTGGCGATTCTCGGGGAAGGAAGATAGCATGAGATAGAAGACAGGAAAAGCACAACTAGGCATGTGATTCTCAAGGAAGGAAGATAGCATGAGATAAAAGACAGGAAAAGCACAACTAGGCATGTGATACTCAAGGAAGGAAGATAGCATGAGATAAAAGACAGGAAAAGCACAACTAGGCATGTGATACTCAAGGAAGGAAGATAGCATGAGATAAAAGACAGGAAAAGCACAACTAGGCATGTGATACTCGGGGAAGGACGATAGCAAGTGATAGAAGATAGGAAAAGCACAACTAGGCATGTGATACTCGGGGAAGGAAGATAGCATGTGATAGAAGATAGGAAAAGCACAAGTAGGCTGGTGATACTCGGGGAAGGAAGATAGCATGAGATAGAAGACAGGAAAAGCACAACTAAGTTGGTGATACTCAGGGTAGGAAGATAGCATGTGATAGAAGACAGGCAAAGCACAAGTAGGCTGGTGATACTTGGAGTAGGAAGATAGAATGAGATAGAAGACAGGAAAACCACAACTAGACATGTGATACTCGGGGAAGGAAGATAGCATGTGATAGAAGACAGGAAAAGCACAACTAGGCTGGTGATACTTGGGGAAGGAAGATAGCATGTGATAGAAGACAGGAAAACCACAGCTAGCCATGTGATACTCGGGGAAGGAAGATAGTATGTGATACATGATAGGAAAAGCACAACTAAGCATGTGATACTCGGGGTAGGAATATAGCACGTAATAGAAGATAGGAAAAGCACACTAGGCTGGTGATACTACACGAAGGAAGATAGCATGTGATAGAAGACAGGAAAAGCACAACTAGGCCGGTGATACTCGGGGAAAGAAGATAGCATGCGATACAAGACAGGAAAAGCACAACTAGGCCGGTGATACTCGGGGAAAGAAGATAGCATGCGATACAAGACAGGAAAAGCACAACTAGGCTGGTGATACTCGGGGAAGGAAGATAGCGATAGTATGTGATACAAGACAGTAAAAACAGAACTAGGCTGGTGATATTCGGGGAAGGAAGATAGCATGCCATACAAGACAGGAAAACTACAACTAGGCTAGTGATACTCGGGCAAGGAAGATAACGTGGTAAAAGACAGGAAAAGTACAACTAGGCTAGTGATACTTGGGGGAAGATAGATAGCATATCATTCAAAATAGTAAAAGTAGAGCTAGGTTAGGGATACCACCTACTTTTCTTTGACCCCCATCTGTTGAAATTAAACCCTTTGGAGATGTGCCTACACCTTTTAATAGGCATGACCACTATTATGTTTTGTGAGTGTAGAAAAATGATGCAGGACAGTAAGAAGTTAAATCAATGTGCTCCAAGTGAGAAGATTTCACCGGCTACCTACAAAAGGCAAAACTACATTATTTCTTCTCCTCAAGGAGCCATGAAAATAACAGCTCTGATGTACCTGCAGGACAAGTTCAAGCTCGAATTAGATCAGCTGGGAGGCAATCAACCTTGCAACGCAATCTTAAATTCCGGGTTTATTGCCAAGCCCAACACCTGAATACCTCTGATTACAAAACATGCACTTTCCATTCACTTTATAGGAGATGAGCATATGAGGCTTTTCAAAACACAGGATGGATGGATCAAATGTGGTTTACAGAGTTAAAACAGTGACGTACTTGTGAAAGGACTTGGGGGCATATTACCAACGAGTTGCGATAACTATCGCAAAGCTCTCCTAGCGCTGTTTTTCATATCGCCGGCTATCTCTGGATTTCATCGCCGTGATAGCGCGGTATTATCAGCTCTCATCTCAAAGGCGATCAGAAATCCAGCCATAGCAGCGAAAACACCCATTATCGCGAGAAATCCAGAGATAACTGAGCAGCGATAATAGAAAAGCTCTCTGATATGATAGTGTGTACATAACCATACAATCCACCTCCCATAGAAGGCTAAGTCAGGTTTTTTGCAGGCGTTAGAATCATACAATAATGGGGGCTTAGCGTACCTTTTGTTATCGCTTCGCTGTTCAGGGGCCGCGTTGTTAATACCGTGATGTTGGTTTTGCGATCATTTCTCATGTTGTCTTAGGAGAGAACACCTACTTTGCATCTCATTAGCGATATCTATCGCTGTCATGAGATGCGTTACAAAATCGGCCTCTAATATTGATGATAATATTGAGATAAAAAACGCCACTTTTTTGAAGCTATGTGCCGAAAAAGCGGCGATATATCTCTTGATAATATGCACCTTGTTGTTTTAATTGCTCACTAAAGAAGTATGGAGGCAATTCTCTCTTCCTCCTGTTCAAGAACACTGCAACCCTCTTTGCTGTATACCGCACCTTCACCTGTGAGCAAGACCCTCTTGCACCCTACCTATCCTCCAACAAGCCCACAGACAGCCCAAAACCTCATCCCTCCCTTGATTATTATATATCCCTGCCTGTCATTCATACGTAGGACACCTCTTCCTGCAGATTTATAATGAGATGTTTGTCAGCTTGGAAGGATGAGTGGCACCATGACGGTCATTACACTGGTGTTGCAGAGAACATAGTCAGGAATCTACAAATCCTCAAACTGCTATGAAAGATGGAGAGCCACTGTGTCCCATGTGGTGAGAGTTGAGCTAAGAACTGATTCCCCTCTGCTGTGGCATGTGTCCGGCTACCGACAAGATTACCCGGTCCTGTGCCGAGGGAAAGGGCACAGTGGCTACTAAGACATCTTCTAGAGCGGAGAATTTAATTCAAGTCCAATTTGAACAAGGTAGAAAACCTCAAAAAGGTGTTAGAACACAATCACCTAGTACTAAAACGAAAAAGGGAGCGTCAACAAGGGTTGCTTCTCCTTCCGAACATAGGCCAGGAGGGTAGGGTCCTCATTACTAGTGGCCAGACCAGAAGCTGATTATTATGGCATTTTTTAAAACCCAATCCCCTCCGGGATCGGTGTTTAAAAGATGCGATAATTATTGTCTATTACAAGTTGTGCCCTTTAACATGGGGCAGAACAGAGAACATGCGTATTCTAGTGCTTTGTGCAAGAAAATCCGCATGTAACAGTTTTTACTGGGTCTTTTCACGGGGTAAAGTTCTGCAGGATTCACCTGGGGAAAACTGTGAGGCACATGGTAACTACCAGAAAGTTTTAATTCCGTAGTATGCGCAGGAATCGGAAAAGAATTGGCCTCTTAGTAGAGATTTAACAGCCGCGGTCCGTGCAGGTAACAGCCGTGGGGCCTGTAATGGTCCAGAGGCCACTCGCGCACATGCTGTCAGCGCTGCGGCCGTAATAACTGCCTGTGACACTCGTTCTGGTCTCAGCGTGGTCCCGACTGCTTTTCGCAGGCCATGCCCCTTTATTTATAGTAAGCGCGTGACGTCACGCGCCAGCGCTAGCACAACACCTCCAACGCGGGTAGACTGCACCGCTACCCCACGTCGGAGAATACTACATTCCTTCTAACCTTTATTAAACAACAAACAAACATTGATCATGTAGATCTGTTACCAGTCACTAGAATTCCAGTCCCAGGTCCTTCACACCATGAAGTCGGCCAGCCGGGAGGATGGAACCGGATTTCTTCTCAGGCCATATCTGGAGTGCTGTCCCCGTGATGACGGCAATGATGGGGTCATCCCCTGCGAGACTTCGCTCCCAGGGGATCTCACCGGGGAGCTTGGCAGACCTCCGACTGGTGGTCCCGGCAATGAAGGGGGGCCCTGGTCGGATCGATTCTCATCTTCGGTGGGGGTCATCCCTTGATCACCTTCTGGGCCTTCCTCCACTGGCGGATGACCTGGTCTGGCGTCCAGGTGTTCTAACAATGGCAGGTCCGGAGTTCCGGCATGCACCTTTTTGAAGAAAGAGATATTGCGTGTGACTTCCTCGGTTCCACTTCTTGCTGTTATCATGGTGCCGGTTCGGCGGACGACTGTCCAGGGCCTATGTTCAAATGGGAGCCGGAATTTGCTCCCAGTGTACCTGTCCTTGATATAGACTCTGTCTCTTACTTGAATGGCTGACATTCGGGCTCGTCGGTCGGCGCTGGCCTGGTCATTGGAGTTGGTCCTGTTGTCTAGGACCTTTCCGGCGTCAATCTGAGACGGGGTCCAGCTTGGGTGATGCGGGATGGTGTCTCGCACTACTCGGCCCATGCTTGCCGGTCCTGGAGCTGCCTCTGTCATGAGATGAGGTGTCAAACGGTATTCTCTCAGGAAACTATAGATGTCTCTCTCGAGCGGTGATCCATCGGCATGCGCGATGCGTATTACTTTGTTGAGAGTACGCATGAACCTCTCTACTTCCCCATTTGTTTGAGGCCAGTGCGGGGTCACTTTCCGGTGTTGAATCCCCCAAGCCTTGAGATAGTCAGAAAACTCTTGCCCTTGGAAGGGTGGGCCGTTGTCTGTTTTCACCACTTCGAATATTCCGTGGGTGGCGATGGTCTTTTCGAATTTTGTAATGACCTCTGCGGCTGTCTGACTTCCCACGACCTCAACCTCTGGGTACTTTGTGTAGTCATCGATAATCACTAGGGCATAGCATCCATCGGGGAGGTGCCCAAAGTCTGCACTCACCCGTTCCCATGGCCATTGGGGGTTTTCTTCGGTGATGACGGGGTGAGGGTGATCCGGTTGACCCGACGCCTGGCACCACGAGCATGTTCTGACTGTTTGCTCAACCAGTGGGTCCATCCCTGGGAACCATACCTTGGCCCTCAGCCAACTCTTCGTCTTCACCATGCTTTGATGTCCCGGGTGTGTGAGGTCCGCCGCTTGTTGAGCCAGACTTGATGGGATCACCAAGCGCGGGCCTCGGAGCAGACAACCACTGTTGTCAACTGAGAGTTCATCCTTGACCCGCACAATTGACTCCAGGACGGTCTTTGCTTGCGACGTTCGTCTGGCCATGGTGGACTGAATGGGGCGCCAGTCATTCAATTGGACCACCGTTAGGGCCAGTTGCAGGCATTCATCCCTCCGGGTGGCTTCTACGATCGTCCCAAGGCTCATGGGAAGTGGTCGGGATCTTTCCGATACAAGCCGGACATATTCCTCCGTGCCTTCGGCGTCCTCTTCTTCTGCTTTGGTGGCCACCCAGGGATGCCTCGAAAGATAGTCCGCTGGATTGGATGAGCCTGGTTTGTATTCCACTTGATAGTCATACTCCTGTAGTTGAAGGATCCATTTTTCAATCCTCGGCGGAGGCTTAGACGCTGACCCTTGAAACAGGGGAATGAGGGGTTTGTGGTCTGTGGACACTGTGAAAGGATGGCCGTACACGTAGACGTGGAAATGTCGACTGGCCCAGTGGATGGCGATCGCTTCTCGCTCTATCTGCGAGTATCTCTGTTCTGTGTCCGTCAGGGAGCAGCTCGCATATGCTATCGAGGCCCACTCTCCATTTCCTTGCAATTGTGTGAGCACAGCTCCTAGCCCATATGGGCTGGCGTCCACAGCGACATTGGTGGATCGGGCGGGTCAAAGTATGATAGTGTTGTGTCTGCCGACAGGGCTGCCTTGGTATCTTTGAAGGCTTGTTCCTGTTCGGGGCCCCATTGCCATGTAGTGGTGGATTTCGTCAGTTCCCTGAGGGGCTTTGTGAGGTTAGACAAATCCGGGACAAACCGCCCACAGAAGTTCACCATCCCTAGGAAACTCCTTATTTCCGAAATGTTGGAAGGTGCTGGGCCTTCCTGTACATCTCTCACCTTGTCGGGGTCCGGGGCAACTCCTTGGTCGGAGAATGTGTAGCCAAAGAAACTGATATTTCTCTTTAAGAACTGGCACTTCTCTCTGTGTAGGGTCAGTCTGGATTCTTTGATCCTCTCGAGGACCCCGCGAAGTCTCCGGTGGTGATCTTCTATCGACGATGCGTATACGAGTAGATCGTCGCTTACGTTCAAGACCCCTGGTAGCCCGCTAAGGACTTCACGGATGGGGTTTTGGAATACCTCTGCAGCTCTTGAGATCCCGAAATTGAGGCGTCGGTAGCGCCTGAGGCCGACATGGGTACAGAATGTGGTGATGTAGCGAGAGTCCGGTTGTAGCGGCAGTTGGTGATATCCGGACCGGAGGTCCATCTTCGAGAACCATTTTGCGCTGTTCATTTCTCCCAAGATGTCGTCAATGGTGGGGGTTAGGTGACGTTCCCTTTTCACCGTGGAGTTTGGGAGTCGCATGTCAACGCAGATGCGGACCTACCCTGGCTGTTTCGGTTTCCGTGCCACTACGATCGGGGACACCCAAGGGGTGGGTCCACTGACCTTTTCTATAATCCCTTGCTTCTCCAGTGCCTCCAGCTCTTCTTCGACCTTCTAGCGCAAGTGGAACGCAATCCGCTTGTGCCTCAGCGCCACCGGTTGGACTGACTGGTCAATGTGGAGAGAGACTTCTTTCCCTTTCAGGCATCCGATGCCTTTGAAGACGTCTTCGAACTCCTCCATGATGGCCTCCAGTTCTTCCTCTTGTACCGCCATGGCGAATGATATCAACCTCCGCTCTTCTGCTGATTGTCCGCTTATCAGCATACCGCTTCCTTCTGGAGTCACGTACACTGTGGTGGGGATCTTGAGGTCTTGGTGTCTCATCTCAGTCTTGAAACACCCCAAGAGCGGGATGGGTGTGTTTTGTCCATAGGCAAACACCCTGATCCTTGCTTCGCATAATGGTGGACGTGGACTTAGTTGATTATACACATTGGCAGCCATTAGCTCGATCGAAGCCCCAGTGTCTATGGTGGCTCTGACATCCTGGTGGTGGATCTTGATTCTGCACCTTGGAAGTCGTCGTCTCTTCCGTCGTGGCTGGTCTACTGCAAACACGTAGTGGACCGGGTAGTCTCCCGCGTCATCATCCATGTCTTCACTGTCCCGCTCTTCAGCCACTGTCTGAGCTGCCTCCTTCAGTGATTTCGTAGACCGGCATACCGCCGCGAAATGGTTCATCCACCCGCAGGCACTGCACCTCTTCCCTCTCGCCGGGCAGTCTTGCATGCGATGGGGTGTGCCTCCGCAGTAGCCGCATCCCTTTTTCCTGTCTTGTTGGTTTCTCCCTCTGTTTTGGCACGCTTTGGGCCTCACCACGTTTATTGTTTCCACCGCGTTGACCTGCTCCGTCTTGACAGGTCGGTGGAGAGCCGCCTCCATGTGGGATGCTCTGGCTTGCGACAGTTCTTTTGACCGGCCCAGGGTGAGGATGTCCGCTAGAGATTTGCCATCCTCCTGAAGAATGTTGACTCTGAGTTTGGACGAGTAGCACCCTTGTATTATTTGACCTCGGATTTCTTCCTGTTCATCCCTAAATCCGTACGTGCTGGCCAGTTCTTTCAGGCGCCCATGGAACGCGTCTAGCGATTCCTCTGCCTCTTGCTTGGCCTGGCGAAAGATGAATCTTTCATAGTCCCTGTTCGCCATCGGCTCAAAGTGCGCATTTAGGGAGTTGAGAAGCATGACATACGTTTTGGGTGTGGCCTCCACCAGGGTCTTGTAAATGCAATGGATGTCTTTGCCTCCGAGGTGGAGGAGTAGGGCTCTGCGCCTGTCCCGGGCTATGCCCGCCCCTTCAAAGTAGATCTGGAGGTGATCGGTCCAGTCTCATCGCGGGGCAAGGGATGAGGGGGCCCCATCCACCACAAAGGGCTCAATGGCGGGGATCGATGCCATCTTGGCGCAGCCGGAATCACACCTCGCAGCACGTGCGCTGCTTACCTCCTGGGCGCAATAGCAGCCGCCCGGCCGAGGGCGATGAAAGTGCTGTCAGGGTCCTCTCCTGTGGCCTGTATGTCCTAGGCCTCACCGTAGGTCCCTCCCCAACCAGGATGCTGGGCACACTCCTCCGTGGGCTCCACTGGGTGTGTGGGAAAGGCCTCCCTTCCCTCCAGGCACTCTCCGGGGTTGCAGGGCTTCTCTAGGATGCAGCAGACTCGCTTGGGGGCACACAGCAGGTCAGCACAGGCCAGGCAGCACTTTGTGGGTCCAGGGCTGTGATCAAAGGCTCACTCGTCACCATTTAGATAAGGCTCATTAAACTTCTCTGCATGTGGTCGTTTCTGCCCCTCGTCGCCAGTGTAATGATCCAGAGGCCGCTCGCGCACATGTTATCAGCACTGCGGCTGTAATAACTGCCTGGGACACTCGTTCTGGTCTCAGCGTGGTCCCGACTGCTTTTCGCGGGCCACGCCCCTTTCTTTATAGTAAGCGCATGACATCACGCGCCAGCGCTAGCACAACACCTCCGATGCGGGTAGACTGCACCGCTACCCCGCGTCGGAAAATACTACAGGGCCCTGGGGCCGCGTGGGGAGGAGGGATTTTGAGGGATGATGCAGAGGGAAAATTAATTATTTATTTAATTTTCACTCAGCATCGTCCCTCGAAATCCCCCCCACGTGGCCCCACCGCAGTTACATGCACTGACGCAGCTGGATTTTACGAAGTGGGTGAGAAAAATTATTTTCCACTTCTACAAAACGCATTTTGTGCTTTTAAAAGTCTATAACTTTTTGCTCGAACATTTCAAATACATGTCTCTCCCTTGAAGTTGGGTTAAAACTTCAGTTCCAATGTTGGCTGCCGATTGTACATTGATGAAAGGCAGATGAATGGCCTGGTCCTGAGAGCTTTCCCTTTGACGGCCAAACAACAGAGTGATTAATTACAGTTATGAACAAAGTCAATATCTTGCAATTAGTCAAAACCTATCAAGGCGATGGATCTCTAAGCATACTCGACATACATAGTCCTTCCCAAGTAGAGGCTAGTGAACTCATTCATTACATTATTTCCAGAGCAGATACAACTGGACAAGAATGGATATAAGATCTGCGCCAAATGAGATAAACTTGGATGACAACAGAGTGAGATCCCTACCTACTATTATACATTTTTAGCAATAATGGCTACTGTATCAGCATTTCAAGTGCAGAATTAACATTGTGTGTTGAAAAATCACCTTCCAACGATTTAAATAACAAGAGATAAACATTAGCAACAGCAACAAAACATGTAGTTTAATTTATTTTAAAGATATTATGTCCCTTTTCAATGCTTATTAACTTTTAGCAAAATTGCCTGCTTTAGAAAATATCTGCAAATGCCTTTGTGTCAGGGATGAGCACGGGTCTGCATTGATTTACCACTGGCAAGAAAAAAATCAATTAAAACATTTTAGCTCATTTTTTTTCTGATGACAGGCTATTTATTATTTTACAAATAGTTGTCTGGGAAGAAAGAAAAAATATCATTTGAAAGCCCAGAGGTAACGCTGTGACTGGCGCGTTGCTTTGGCTCACACAGCCCTACGGCTCGAAGCCTCTGGAGGTGCCGGATGTTTCCTTTTGATTCATTCGGCTTCTCTTTGCGCGCCCTCCTTCCTGGCCACTGACTGCGCCGGGATTTAATGTGCCTTTCAAAGCAGGAGGTTGTTCTCTGCTGCAACTGTAAGAGAAATAACATTAAGAATTGACGCTCCTGGAATTTTAACAGTAAATATATATATATATGTGGGCTTCATCCACATTGACCCCAAGGTAGTGGTTATAATTCAATGGAGTATTGGTCCACATCTTAAAGCACTATGGTACAACATAAAAGCTCAGGATGTAACATAGCATAACGTAGCTAGGGGTGGGCGACACATGCTGCCCTGCCGGCAGGGGTTCTTAGAGTTTTGGCCACTCCGCATTACTCTTGCAGCGCGGAGTTGTGGTCAAACGTCACTAACCACTGTGTGGCAGAGTTTTTCTTGTACGTGGCTGGCCAACAGTAAGTTGGCGAGCGCAAGTGAGAATTGGCACAACCTAGCATGATCTTTGGGCACTTGGAGGGCAACTGGCTAGATTTTCTCAATGCGAGCAGTCGTGGGCAGTCACAACCATCCGCAGTGAGAAAGCTCCCCCTCAAGTGGAAAATCTACTCAAGCCGTAGTAAGATGAAGCGCTCTCTGATGCAGCATGTAGTGCAGTTTGCACTGATTTTGCAGCGCAGATCAATCAGCGTGGAGTTTACATGTAACTCAGCGGAATTCTGCAGAGTGAAACATTTCGAGTTCCGCTCACCCCTAACCATAACATAACATGAAGGAACATAGCATGGCATAACATAGCATAATATACCATTATAGCATACCATAGCATCTTAACACAACATAACATAACAAAATAATATCCACTCAATAGACCAATGATGCAATGGGCTTGTGCTTGGTCAACCACGATCATGTTTGTCTAATGCATTTGCTCTACATTTGAGACTTTATACATATATTTTATTCCATCATTTCAATAGAGTTACAAAAGTTAACAGGGAATAACTCCAGGTAGGATTGACCTTAAAACAAATGCTGAAAGAGAAGGACCTGCAGCTATATCCTTTGCAATATGGTTCCAGAATATATTTATATCTTCAAGATACATAAACATGGATTTGAGAATAGTAAATCTATATCTACCATTATATACTTACCTTCAAGATACTTTGGTTGGTGATATTTTTATCATGGTATTCTTGTAGAATGCACGTAAGAATGCATTGTGGATACATGTTGAGAATAAGAGGTTGAGACCTTGATCTTGTATTATCTGTGACACCTTTAACATGCCCAGCATAGTAACAAACTCTAACCTGGTCTAACCTGGTCTAGAATAGATATCTGGGCCTAGCTAGAGCTGATACTCTTGCATCCTAATGTCAGGCCTAGATGGTGGTGGATTAGGGCAGATCTTATATCGCAACATCATAGGAAGCGCTATTCCCTAGTTCTACCTCATTTCAGATCAAAAGCAAATAGAAAACACTAGCTTGAGGACCACAGGTTGGTGAAACTCCATTTTGGAATATATCTAAAAACGACAAAAAACGTTTTCCTTGAAACACCTGAGCAAGTTTGGAAACAAACAACCACCTGAAAAGAGGACTACATAACACCAAAAGACAGGAGAAAAGTTGAAGATTGGCAGGAGTTATTAAGAGGGGTGAAGGGATGAAGTGCTAGCGTGTATGTGGGGCTAGATGTATTAGGGTAAATGTAGGGGCTGGGTTAGTAGGATAATGGTAGTGTTACTAGTGTATAGGTACACTAGAAATACAAGAGTATGGGGAAGGTATGGGTAGGGATTTAGGTAATGAGGTGTAAGTGGACAAGAGTGAAAGTACTAAGTAGAGGCAGGGTAGAGTTGTAGAAATGTTCAGGTCTAGGCAGAAGAAAATGTACTAATTATAGCCAGAGGTACAGTTACTAGGATATATGTATGTATGGGTAGAGGGCCTGGGGTAGAGGTATGAGGAGATGTGTAAGTGTATGGACTGAGGTAGAGGTATTTGGCTATAACCTGTTGAGGAGGTACTGGTGTAGAAGCTGGGTAAAGATACTAGAGTAGAGGCAAGAGTAGAATTTGCAGTAGGGTGTCAAGGTATAGGCATGGTAGATTTCCTAGGAATTAGGAGGTGGGGGCAGAGTTAGTAGGATAATGGAAATAACTCTCTGAGGAAACAAGGAGCCCCAAAGACAGACAGAAAATAAAGAATACTGGGATGAGGGTTTCAAAGAACCTGACCTGCACACCTCCAACAGAGAGAAGGCAAGCACTCTGTGGAGCTAGGGGCGAGCATGAGTTTGTGGCTTAAAAGATACAAAATTCCTACTGGTCTACTTATTTTCATTCCACAGTAAAAACAACTGTTTAGCATGAATTTCTGTATTCAAGCATATTATGCCACACAAAGACTGTTATAAAAAATACTGCGATCAATCAGCAAAGAGAGAGTTAAACATGTGAACTGCACCACAATTAATGGGCAACTAAACTTGTGCACACATTATGAGCATTTCCCCATCACATACATTTTCCATGTTATGCATGCACAAAAGATACGTAGTGCAATCTGCAATTGGAATTCCATGATGTACAAATTCAATGCTGAGATCCACTAACTGTCGAAGTCCTATGTAAGACATTTGAAGTATTTCAATAGTATTGGATGAAGTCAATTCCTTCCTGCAATATGAATATCCCTCTACCTTCTCCCCTTATGACACCAGTGAAACATTGAAAGTGGTGGGCTGTAAATGTTCTGGATGAGTGCCCCATAGTGAGAGAGCATACCAGCGAGCCACACCGCCATCAGGCGGGTACGGGGAGGTTCGCTCCCCAGGAAAATATTGAAAAAAAGTGGGGAAAAGGTGCATTTTCAAGCAAATTTGAGAAAACAAAATGGTCAATAAAGAAAATGTGAAAGTGTAGTTATGGCATCAGTAAAGAGGGACCTTCATGTATAGTGTGTTCCTTTAGCTGCCAAATCTTGTTTTATTTTTAAAAAATACATAAAGCCACCAAATGCTGCTGATAGTCACATCTGCGGATTGCAATATGTTGTCATTTGTCCCCCACAATACATCAGAATATCACACGTATTAGGCAGGGAGTGGACCTTACAGTCTGGGGGTTAGCTGGAAAGTTTGGGAACACCCATGAACTTGAAAGTCTGTGGTTTTTGTTAAATATTCCTACCATGGAAATGGTCAGATATTTATTCTTGTGAAAGGCAGGTTTAAATCCCTTTCCATGGGAGGAAGGGGAAGGAAATAACCTCAAACTGATGGAGAAGTATGGGTAGGGATTTTTCTGCATGGAAACATATTTTCAAAGTGGGGACATAAAAAAAAATGCATATCAACAGATGGAAAGGTATTCCTCCGATAAAATTGAACATTCTGCAAATAAAGTAGAAAAACATTAAAATGTGCACATTCGTAATAGATTCTCAGCAGTATGCCTCGATAACTCAGACGGTCGCTGAATCCATGGGTACCCTTGAAACATTTGTGAATTCCAAAAAGCTGCAAATCTGCATCGAGGTGAGGTTGGAACCCTAAAAGTGCAAATATATGACTTTTTTTCTGTGACTCTAGTGCAGTGGCTTCTGGTTCAGGCTGAAATAAACTATGTATGTGAGCCGTTAAAGAATCCTGGCTATATCCGGTGGTCTATACAAGCTCCTAGAGGCCATTTAATTTTTAATATAGCGCTGCATAAAATGGTAAAATGAACATAGTTGTTTCACAGGAGTTGTGAAGCTTTTGATGTTGCCTGAAGACAAAATTTTATGCCCAGCCAACATAGATTTGGAGTTGTTGACGGAAGCCTGACTTTAAAACATAAAAACTTAGGATATAAAATTTACATACACGGCTGTCTTCAGTGCTTCGGCAGGGCGTAGGCCTGAGGTGGCATTGTGTACCACCAGGCAAAGTTACATGTACATCTTTAGCATTTCCTCTCAAAGAGCTTGTTAACACGCTGAGATCAACGCCCTACTCAAAAAACCCAAGGCGGACCCAAGAGACCTCAAGAACTTCCGGCCCATCTCTCTGCTTCCTTTACCGGCCAAGGTCATCGAGAAGATCGTCAACAGACAGCTAACCCGATACCTTGAAGAAAACAGGATCCTGGACCCTTCCCAGTCAGGGTTCCGCAGCAACCACAGCACCGAGACTGCCCTCATCGCCGCCACCGACGACATCAGGACCCTGCTGGACAACAGTGAGACCGCGGCCCTCATCCTCCTGGACCTCTTTGCTGCCTTCGACACTGTCTGCCACCGCACACTACGCGCACGCCTCCATGCTGTAGGGATCCGAGACAAGGCTCTGGAATGGATCACCTCCTTCCTCTCCGGCAGAACCCAGAGCGTCTGCCTCCCCCCATTCCGATCCGAAGCCTCCGAGATCATCTGCGGCGTACCCCAGGGTTCTTCCCTCAGCCCGACACTGTTCAACATCTACATGGCCCCGCTCACAGACGTCGCCCGACACCACGACCTCAACATAATCTCCTACGCCGACGACACTCAACTGATCCTCTCCCTCACCAAGGACCCCATCACCACCAAATCCAACCTTCACGAAGGAATGAAGGCCGTCGCTGACTGGATGAAGATCAGCCGACTTAAGCTGAACTCGGACAAGACGGAGGTCCTCATCCTCGGCTCCAACCCTTCAGCCTGGGACAACTCCTGGTGGCCGACGGCACTGGGGGCAGCCACGACACCCGCCGACCATGCACGCAACCTGGGAATCATCCTCGACTCAACGCTCTCCATCACCAAGCAAATCAATGCCGTCTCTTCCTCCTGCTTCAACACCCTCCACATGCTCCGCAAGATCTACAGGTGGATCCCGACAGACACAAGAAGACAGTCACCCAGGCCCTCATCAGCAGCAGACTCGACTACGGAAACGCCCTTTATGCGGGAGCCCCGACCAAGCTCATCAAACGACTGCAACTCATCCAAAATTCCTCTACACGACTGATCCTCGACGTACCACGCGACAGCCACATCACTCCCCACCTGAGAAACCTGCACTGGCTCCCCGTCAACAAGAGGATATCCTTAAAGCACCTCATCCACGCACACAAGGCACTCCACAAGACTGGCCCAGCTTACCTCAACAGACGACTTTCCTTCTATATCCCCAACCGCCAGCTCCGCTCCGCCGACCTCGCACTCGCCACTGTCCCTCGCATCCGGAGAACAACCACCCACGGAAGATCCTTCTCCCACCTCGCCACCAAGATCTGGAACACCCTCCCACTGAGCCTACAACAGACCCAAGACCTGCTGACCTTCAGGAGGCTACTCAAGACCTGGCTGTTTGACCAGTAGCGTCCCCCCCTCCCAGCGCCTTGAGACCCTCGCGGGTATTTAGTGCGCTCTACAAATGGTTGATTGATTGATTGATTGATTGATAACCACAGCCCGAAGAATACAGACTAAACTAAGGCCTCGCTGGTAACCCTCTTGTAGCGTTACCATGGTCAGCAATTTATGAATGAATTCTCACAGAAAAGTGAGAGAGCATGTAGGCTTTTAGCAAACATGCCTCGTGTTACATGTGATGAAAGTCTAAGTCCATCTCACGTGCTCCCTATTTCTACACTGTTCATCTCAGCCCTCTCACTGCCTGTTTCTTTCAGCCTAGGGTCTCCCAGGCATACAGGGGCTCCTCCTGTCCTGAGTATACTCCAGGAGTCAATTAGCCTATGCTTGGAAACAGCAGAAATCCCTTTCGGTCACACTAAGCTGACAGGCTGTAATCTCCTCAGCTAAATCTCCCCTTGGTTCACGCAGGCCAGCAGGATGGCTCAGCAAAATGAATGTGGCAATTAAAATATGCAGGGATCATTGGATCATCAGTTCACATCTGATATAGAGAGTGGAGCACAGCAGAAGCCTCATGAGTGCCTCAACTCAAAGTTACAGTTCCCTGGTTTGAACAGTGGAGATAGGTTTCGGCCTTTGTGGTGCAGATTTTCCACTCACAGCATTTTTGGATTGTTTTCCCTGTATGTGTAATATATCACTAATTAATTATACTATATTCTCTGTGTGCAGATATTCTGGTTTTCATTTCTTGGAAGTTGCTTTTGATGAAGCGTAAATGTTAAATGAGGTTTGCCTCTTACAATTCTCACTATTAAAAGAGATTTACGATAATTGCTTCTTGAGGAAAACATGTAAACTGACAAAGTCGAAAAACCTGAGATTTCATACTGCATCGTAAAAGCAAGCAGGAGTGTTTGAAGTATGAAAACTTGAAAAATGTAAACAAAGAGAGAGAAACAATGATATTATATATGCATGTAAACTCATGTTTTGAGAAACAAACCTTAGTTTAGTTAACATAGAGTGTGGTGATGAATAACTTTTAAAATGTATCAAAATGAAATAATGTCTGAATAGTAAAGCTCTTTAAATGATTAGAATGCTTAATTCAGTAATAACTGATAATATGCAGCTTTTTCTAATGATATGTGATAACGTGTATTTCAGAGTGACACGCTAATATTTGTTTTGAAAATTATAAACATGCAAATGAGTTTTAGTAGTGCCTAATATGTGATATGTAACTTCTTAAGAATAGTGCTTTAATTAATCAAGAGAAGTCGAAATACAATCATTAATGTGTGATTTATAATAATCATATTATGGTAATGATGCAGCGAAATTTCATGTAGGCCTTAGATGCTATTTATTTTCTGCTAAAAAATGTAAAATCAAGCTGAAGTAGTCATTTTAGACACTGTGATTACTTTTCGTGAAGTTTCTTTTCTGTACTTGGCAACAATGGACTTACTTTTGATCAAGCAACACTTTTGACAGACATGTATCAATATTATTACAAACCCAGGGAGAGCGCTTGGGAACGGACAGCCTGTGAGTAAAGTGAAGCTGCTTACTTCCGTGGAAAGGATGGAAACAATTGGAAATTAATTAATTTGTAAAAGGATTACTTAATGCTTCCGGATTTCTTAATGAGGTATTGATCACATCATGAACAGCCCATTGTGAGCAACCAATGGAAACCATATGGGCTGATTGAAAATATACTTTGTGGGTGTAAACCGTGAACCTTTGGAAGTATAATTGACTCCTTGGAGGACGAGTGGGTGCTGGCTGTCTTTTTCCATCTCCATGCCTGGCATGCTGTAGGACTGACCTTTGATTTCCCTCAATGCCAAACCTTTTGAACTGAAATTTTCTGACTTTTTGATCCTGCACTTTGCTGGCTGGTAAAGTTGAGCAGGAAAATAGCCTTTCGGCTGAAGGGTTAACTGACTACTTCTGTGGCACGCTCTGCTCCAGTTCTGACTTGGCTAGATCCCTATTGAAGCTGGACTATATCTCAACTATATTTTGGTTTGTATGATCTTACAACTGAATCTCGAATTTCCGTTTGTTTCTCTCTCTCACTCTCTAGGCAACCAGCAAATGTTCATTATTGAATCTGCATTGCATTGTGTGGCTATTTGTACTAATTATCTGGCATTAAATCTGTTATGAAATGCGATTTCATGTTCTATCCATTCAAATTAAGGCTTTAGATAAATGTATTTCATGAGTAATTAAAATAGTATGTGTGTTATTTCTTTAGGTCTAAATCTTTCTTGTCTCAAGGTATGTGGTTTTATTGACACTGAGAAAGGTGATGAAATAGGCATGTAAATGGCATTTCTTTATTCCATGTCCTCGTAAGGAAATTGCCTCACGTTCTCCAAACATTCAAGTCCACATTAGCTCTACAAAAAGATCCATTGGAGGACCAAGGTTTAATAAATGGGATGGTGAATAATTTGTACAAGAAACAGAAAGATAAAAGTTTGTGGGCTCAGTTGGGGATGATGAATGGTAGTGTTGTAGATTTATGAAATTTGCTAAGCTTTCCGCAGTAACACTGGTGTCTCCTGAATTGTTGAAAGTCTGCTCCATTTTTATGTAAAAAACCACCAGACATAGCACCTATTTTTAGCGACAGTTTAGACATGGGCCCACAAAGGATTGATTAATAAAAGGGCTAAAGCAGGCCCCTGCGGTAAGATAGCTAGTGTACGAGTGCACCAAGCACTACAGAGATGAGAAGGATGGATACTCAAACCCACCTTGATAAACACAATCCCTCAATATCGGCATCTATACTAGTGGTGGCTGCTGTGAAAGAAAAGGAGTGGAGCTCAGGGGAGAAATATGAGCGAAACCTGACACTGCCGGACGCCCCATTGCTCCTCTACTCCTGTCCCGATCCTCGACTCCCGGCGGACTGTGCAGGCTCCCAGACACCAATCCAGATGCGGCTCTCATGCTAGGTATACTATTACCCAGCATGAGGGATGCACTGAGATTGGTCTAAGTAGCCTGGTTCAATGCTCAGTCAGGACCCGGGTGCTTTTGCCTGTCTCCTCCCAGCTGTACACCACAGCTCGGGTGCAGAGACCTAAGTGCGCATGTCGGTTTGGCTGTCCTACAACAGCTGGCCAAACCAGCATGCACACTTGCAACAGTGCCCACCACTCTTCCCCCTTCTGCAGCTGCTGTCATTCAGGATGGCACAGCCCCACCCTTGACTTGGCTCAGTGAGGAAAAATAAAATGATAATAACCTGTTTTATTATCATTCATTTTTGATGTTTTCACTGCTGAGAGATCAGTGAGGCGACACTCCTCCACCTCAACGGAGGAGATGCTGCTGTCTCAAACACAGCCTGTATGAACTTAGCAGATCACTCCTCTTTCCCACACCTTCTGAGGTATTAGTTTTATAATTTTATAAAGTACTGTAGGATCCAAGCGTTCGGGAGATGGTGATTGTATAGAACAGGAGCTTGGGCAGCACTTAGAGATGTATTTTTTTATTTTTTATGTATAAAGTTTTGTATAGCGCGAACGTGACCCTAGTGGGAATCAGAGCGATTTACATGACAGGGATTAGTGTAATTTGGTCTGACAAAAACATAAATACCAGGAAATACATGCGTGAAGAATCAAACAAATCATAAAGTATAAAAGTATAACACAGATTCGTCTAGAATAAAGACGGTGGGCCCGATTCACAGAACTAACTTACGACAAAATCCTAAACTTACTACTTTTGGTATTCACAGAAGGCATTTAGTAGTCTTAAATTAGGATTTTGTCTCAAGTTAGGATTTTGTCTCAAGTTAGGATTTTGTCCTAAATTAGGATTTTGTCTCAAGTTAGGATTTTGTCCTAAATTAGGATTTTGTCTTAAATTAGGATTTTGTCTTACGTTAGGATTTTGTCCTAAATTAGGATTTTTCTTAAATTAGGACTTTGTCTTAAATTAAACTTAAGTTCAACTCAAGTTTGTCTTAAATTGAAATTAAGACAAAATCCTAATTTAAGACAAAATCCTAATTTAAGACAAAATCCTAATTTAAGACTACTAAATGCCTTCTAAGAATACCAAAAGTAGTAAGTTTAGGATTTTGTCGTAAATTAGTTCTGTGAATCGGCCCCGGTAATAGGAGGGGATAATCCCCATAAGAGTTTGCTGACTATACATTATCAGAGAGACCGGTATATTGTCGTAAGGTAAAAACGACTTCAGTAGAAAAGATTTGACTTCTTTTTTGAAGGAGGAGGTATAGGATATTAGGCAGACATCCGGTGGTAGAGAGTTCCATATCTTGCGTGCAATAGCTGAGAAGGCTCTGGCACCCATTTTCTTTTTGTGAGTACATTGGGGATTCAGAAGCAAGGTGAGCACGCTTCGTGTGTTTCTGATGCCCCCTGATTTTTCTATCTTTTAAGCCAGGTAGCAGGGGGTATTGAGGTGTAACACCTGATGCGTCATGCAGGCAATTTTCAGCTGGATCCTTGCCTCATACAGTAGCCAGTTTAGTGATTTCAGATCCGGTGAGATGTGTGTGTTTTCTTTTGTTCCAAGGACAAGTCTGGCTGCAGTGTTGAGGGATGCTCTTAGAGAGGCCAGTTTGTATCAAGGTAGGCCACATAGTGTGTCACTACCATAATCCAGTCTGGGTAATAATAGGGCTTGAACCGTTTGTTTTAGGTCTTCTTATGGTAGATAGGGTTTAAGTTTTGGGGGTGGTGAGGGTGCCTGCAGAGTGTGGGGAGGGGGGTAAGTGCTGGATATGGTTAGATGTTTTGTATTATGTCTTTTGGGGAGTGGAATGGGTAGTTTGTTCAATTTATGTGCATGAATACTGAGATGAGAAGACACGGTTTGGGCGATGTTCCGGGCCCAGGGGAGGTGGGGGACGTTCTGTGCGGCCCTTAGACATGACACTTTGCATGAACGCTGACATAGAAGTGAACTGGCATTGTATGTGCGGTGTTGGGGGGCCTAGATGGGAGCGGGAAGCTCTAGCTTATCTCACACAATAGCTATTGATGGGTACTTAGTGCTGACATGGAACGTCAATGGACTAGGGAATAAAATTAAAAGGGGGTTAGTTTCGAAATATATTAAAAGGCTTAAACTGGACATCATACTATTACAGCAAACTCATCTCATGGGGCCCCACTGCTCTTTCCTGGTTAAGGGGCAATACGTTACTTTGGCACATGCAGGATTTACCAGAGGGTCGAGGGAAGTAGCAATTCTCGTCAAGCGATCACACCCCTTCCCGGTTACTCGACGCTGGGAGGACCCAGAGGGCACATACTTAGCAGTCCAGGGTATTTGGAATCACAAATGTTGGCTAATTGTTAGTGTTTATGTGCCCCCACGTCTCCAGTGGCGTACGCTGGATAAAGTGTCTGACCTCCTGCTGCAGTCTGGCCCCGCCTAACATGTCATAGGAGGCGATTTCAATGATGTGAGCGACCCCGCCTTGGATCGTACACTGGCGCGACCGGGGCAGCAGGAGGCCACCGCATTGGATAGGTTCCAGGTGGACCTCGGGCTCACTGACCTTTGGAGGTGCCATCATCCATCCACACGTGCATACTCCTACTTTTCTGGGGCCCACAGGGTGTTTTCTAGGTTGGACTATCTTTTTGCCCCAGCGGGTGAGATTGACCAGGTCGAGGAGACGGACTACTTAGCCAGGGGACTCTCAGATCATCACCGCTGTACCTGCGGGTGGAGGAGGACAGAGAAGTTAGGGCACGACATGGAGGCTGAACGCTTGGGCATTGAGGGATGAAACGGTTGCTAAAGAAATTGGGGTGGACACAGACCTCTACTTTATAGAAAATGAGGGCTCCGTGCAATCGGCAGTCACTCTCTGGGAGGCTTTTAAGACTGTGATACGTGATGGAGCCCAAAATATTATAGCCCACAAAAAAAGGAGGGAGCTTCAAGAGACACTGGTGCTGAAAAACAGGCTGACAGAACTTGAAAAGGGGAGCGCCCCTCTCTTGAGTGGACATACCATTCATCAAATAGATATTACAAAGCGGGAATACCGAGCGCTCGTTACTAAGGAGACTCGGGCGCATCAACTTACAGTCCAGCATAGGCTGTATGAGACTGGAGATCGCGCAGGTAAATTGTTAGCGTGGTTGGGCAGGAAGGAGCAAGAGTCGAGGTGGGTCTCGTCTATCAAAGAACAGGACTGTATTTATACCGCACCTCAGGACATTGTGGAGGTATTTGCTCGATACTACTCAAAGCTTTATGCTCCCCAGATGCCAGCCACCGAGATACAAATAACTCAATACCTTGAGAAGGTTGAACTCCCCTGTCTGGCCCCCGATGAGAGGGACAGGCTTGATGAGGACACCACTCTGGCAGAGGTCATGGAGGCGATTGGTTGACTGAAAGCAGGGAAAACCCCAGGGCCTATTGGCCTCCCAGGGGACTTTTTTAAAGCGTATAGTTCTCTGCTGGCTCCGCACGTACTTAAAATGTTTATAGACTCTAAAGAGGAAGGGGTACTTCCGGCAGATCTTAGACTGGCAATGGTGGTGGTGATTTCTAAAGAAGGGAAATTCCCAGATGAGTGTGGGTCATATCGACCATCTCGCTTTTAAATATAGAAACTAAGATCATGGCCACTGTTCTGGCGACACGCCTTGTATCCGTTATCACTTCCCTGATACATGGGGACCAGACGGGCTTCATGCCGAAACGTGCCACTCGTTACAACCTATAACGAGTAGCCAATTGGAATGATGAGGTCAGAGACCGAGAGGAGGCTCATTTTCTACTCTCCTTGGACACGGAAAAAGCGTTCAATACCATCCATTGGCCCTTCATGAGACACACTTTAGAGAAATGTGGCTTTGTCACGGGATTCCAGGAATGGGTGGCCTTATTATACAAAGCGCCTGAGGGTTAGGGTCAATGGGGCTCTTTCAGAGACCTGGCCGATACGGCGGGGGACAAGGTAGGGTTGCCAGCTTTCCCCCCTACTGTTTGCACTTATTTTGGAACCCCTGGCCTGTGTGGTTATGGCCTCCCCGGGGCGGATTCCTGACAGATAGCGGAGAAACGCATATCGTTATATGTGGATGATATTTAACTGTATATGACGAATCCGACTGAGACGCTCCTTCAAATCCTGCGAATCGTTGAAGATTACAGGTACCATGCGGGGTATAAGATTAACTGGACTAAGTCTACTCTATACCCAGTGGGGGGGTGGGGGGTTGTAGAGACTCGGAATTTCCCTAGCTGCTTCTGCTGGTCCACAGAAGAATTTACCTACCTTGGTCTCTGCATTACTGTGGATGTGAACACCAGCCTGGTTCGCAACATTAGGCCGGTCTTCTCAAACTTTCAAGAGGATGTTAGGAGATGGCGGAAGCTTCTCTTAACCATTATGGGAAGGGCTGCCATGTTTAAAATGGTAACGCTCCTGCAGTTGCTCTACGTCTTGCAAAATACTTACATTAAGATTCCGGATATGATATTTAAAGGCTTTGATAGTGAGCTACGTTTACTCCTCTGGGACGGGGGCCATCCACGCATTGCACTTTCAACATTGCACGGAATCACTATAATGGGGATTTGGATCTACCAGACATTAGGTCATATTATAGAGCAGCGCATCTTATTACCATTAATGAATGGATCCATTCATCTGGCGATCATCTGACATATAGGCTTGAAAGGCTGCAGTTTCGAGACCATACCCATCTTCACTATCTTTATGGAGGTAAGGGATGTAGTAGACTGCTCCAGGCAACCCACAGGACAATGGAGGCATGGAAGAGCCCAGAGCGACAAATGAAGTGGGACCAAAAATGCACCAGAGAAACCCCACTGTGGGAGGGGACTAGGCTAAAAGAGATTGGAAAGTTGAGTGGCTTTAGGCACTGGGACCTCATAGGTATCTATAAGATAGATGATGTCCTGGAACATGGTGTGTTGGCCTCTTTCCGCATGCTCCCAGCTAGATATCAACTACATGACACTCATATATATATGTATCTTCGTTTGCAGCATGCTTGGGTGGAGGAGGGGTTAGATGGGATGACGCGTACGAAATATGCCCCATTAGAAGGTCATCTTCTCCAGGAGGAAATCCCTGCTAAAGCTATTTAATTTACCTACAAAATATTACTTAATAACATGCCCGATAGACTGGGTCCACTTCGTGCAAAATGGTAAAAGGTCACCGGTGGGTTGGAGGATATAGATTGGGAGACCGCTCTCATGCATCCACGGGAATTGGCAATTAAGTTAAGGTTACGTCTCATCCAGTACTACACCGCGCATATTTTGATAGAGCCAAACTGCATACAATAGGAAGAGCCGAGAGTGTCTTCGGTGCCACACTCAACCTGTGACGTTTATACATACCCGTTGGGGGTGCACTGAGTTACAGGTCTATTGGGGATCGATTGTCGGGGAGCTTAATCATATATTGGAAGTCCAAATAGAACTGGAGCCGCGGTTTCTCCGTTTGGGAATTCCGACAGAGGTAGACATCCCAAGGCGCAAACTTGTTTTAGCTAACTTGGGGTTGGTAGTAGCCAAACAGGATATAGCAAATACTGGGGGGCTCCACAAATACCTACCATTAACGAATGGAGGGGAAGTCTTGACTTGTACATGGTGGTGGAATGGGTGACATATAAGGCCCGGGGCTGTCCTAAAAAGTTCCAGAAAATATGGGCCCCATGGATTAAATATTATGGTCTGGAGGTGGAGGTAGATGAAGAGGGTGGGACTTTGAAGCCCGCAGGACCCGGGGTAGAGCCTTGACCGATGTACTGTTTGTTCCAAGTATGTGTAATCATGAGAACTGTACAACTGCCTTTGATTTCTCTTTGCGCCTAGTCCGCTCCCACGTATGTCTAGCTTCCACCGAGATAGTCTCTTTGTTATATGCTTACCCTACATGGCCAATGTGGAATGCAATGCAATGTGTATTGTGTATTCATGCTTAGTTTTCTGTTTTGTTTTATTTGAAAATACAATAAAAATAAATAAAAATAAAAAAATGTCACTAAATTGCATTCCATGTACTTAGCCAGTTCTCTCAGACTCAGTTAGAGTCACTTCCGTTTCCGTTCCATACTGAGGTTGAAATGAGATATGTGTATCGTACTCATGCATTGCACCCAGTTCAAACACAAAATGCCTGTGTACATTCCAAGGGGCAGATTTACGTTTCTGGCGCATCCCTGCAAATCAGCAGGGATGCGCCAAGAAACGTGTGACACGCAATGCCATTGTTGCGCCACCACGGATGCGCCGCATTTACAATGCGACGCGCCTTGGCGCAAGGATAGGCAGATGCATGTCGGATCTGCCGGGGTAAGGTTGACGCAGTGCTGGAGTTGTGTCGCGGGCACGACGCAAATCCAGTATTGTGCCAACCCGGCCTATCTTCCACATGGTACGTCACACCTTACGCCTGCTTCAAGCAGGCGCAAGGTTTTGACGCAGCGGGGTCGGAAAACTGACTGAGTGAAATCTTGTAGATTTCACTCAGGCACTTTTCCATGGCGTTCCTGCACCGGAACGCCCAACCTGCGCCGGTACGCCCACATGAAACCTAGCGCAGGTTTAATGTGGCACAGGGCTTTACAATGTGACGCATCTCCCTAGATGCGTCACGTTGTAAATCCCCCACAGCATGGCGCTAGCTTTACGCCGCCGCTGAGTCACAGAAGTGACGCAACGGCGGCGCAAAAGTGGCGCACAGGGCATGTAAATCTGCCCCTAACTTTGTAGACCACTGGCATGGTAGCAGGCACATAGCTTAAGATAGCTTAAACATACACCTGGAAAAACCTATACGTTCAGTTGAGGTTACATTAACTTACCACCTGTAGTATATAGTCATATTGTTATGTTAAAAAAAACACAAATGTTTTCTTTTAATGATCATCCTACAGATTTGTTATTGATTTCTTCTTCACTTTTTTTAGTCAGCATTCATGCATCACACATATCCCCCTTGTATACTTTATTTCTGTATTTCAAACATAAAAGTGTTGCAGAAATTTGCTTTGTACTGTGGAGTTTCCCTTCAAAGCGGATTCACACACTTGAGCTAAGACTTGGTATGGGCCATCGATTCACTACTTTCTAGTATCTGGTTTTGAAGCACAAATAATGCAGGTTCATTGGAGGCATGCATTCACTCAGACCAAACAATCAATGCTGGATTACTCGAGAGGCCTTGGGATCAGACTCACACAATACAGAATTATCAAGAGATTCCTTTGCTTTCTCAGCCCTCCTGGTCAATAAACATCAACTGCAGACAATCACCTCTAGCTAAGCTGTTGATGCACCTAGCAGGCTGCAAGGCTGAATGCCAGGTATTACTGTTTGTACTGACCGATGCATAGTGCAGATTGCACACACATTGCAAAAACAGAGCAAATTAGATTTTGCACAAACTTCCTGCTCGCCTAAAAGACATTTAAGCAGGGTTTGATCCGCTCTAGATTACAAAAAGATGTCTGAAGTGTGCAAAAATGCCTCGAACTAATTAGCCCCTGATTTTATAAAGGTATGGGTAAAAACAATAATTGTAAAATGTGGATTATAAAATAGCATTGAGGCTCAATCAGTTTCTTTCATTTCTTACAACAAAAATAGCATGCATAGTGCACAATCATTTCACTTCATTGTTAACAATGACTAATTAATTATGTTTTTTATCTTATACACTGAATCACACATGTCAAACTATAAATAAGCATAAGAGGTTTTCTATTTATTACCCTTCTCTTAATATAGTTATGTAACATGGACTGCAGCAAATGTTTTCTCCAGCAACAAATACCAAAAGCTCCTTGTTGCATTTTTAATCCTGTGCAGCGTTGATATAATCCATAGTACATAAACTTCCTAGTGCTGCAAATCGAACGCAGAAAAACCCACCAGCACCATTTTTGTTCCTGTTTGCAACAGGAAATAGAACAAGCGGTAAAGACTTGCACCAGGACAAAGAAAGCCACGAACAAGGTGTGCACTGTTCGATGTGCGCACATTATAAAACATGGAAACAACTATTTTTTCAGCTTTTTTAAATGTGACACAAGGGACTGAGTTTGAGAGACAATCATTTTGCCGTATTTAAAATAAAAACTATCGATGGACTAAGATTTCATTGTTAATATCTCTATTGCTTACATAAAATGATTTATACCAAATAGATGTGTTAAATATTTTTAGCAATGCTTCCACAATCAGCTTCCCCCCTTTTTACTCATTTCTTTAATATGGACGGTAGCAAAATGTGTTTGTTCGATTTGATATTGTACTGCTAGAATAAAATAGTGAAAAATTGAGTTGGCCTTTTGTGCTGTTTGTGTAATATGGCACTCGCGTATCTGAGGGCCCCATCTATGGGATTTTGGCATAGGGCAGAGCAGCAAGGCACCTTCCTGCGCTGCTCTATGCCAGAGAAAAAGGGCAGGAATGCACAGAATTCCTGTCCTTTCTGCCTGCCCTGGCGCCGATGTGCAGCCTAGAGCCAAACGCAGGCACCCTTGCACAATGGTGCTAGGGTGCCCTGTTGCAGGCATGATTGTTTTTGAACAGGAAGGGCACCTTCCTGCACAAAAAACAATCCTACGAGGCATTTTCCTCTTTCTATATGTGCAGCAGAATGCAGCACACATGGAAAATGGAAAACACAATGAGAAATTAACATTGTTCTCTTCCTTACTCCTCATGTCGAAAGACGTACAAATTTGACTATTCCCCAGGTTTATATCACTTTGTAAATCTGGGGCAGCATCAAATTCCATGGGTATTGCATGGGAAAACCCACCTCAACGCCCAAAGAGCGCCTCACGGGCACAGAATAAGGCGACAGTGATTTGCATTGTGTTGCGTTGCGTTGCATTGCTCATGATTGACTGGCTTCATAAATCTTTACGAGAGCACTGTGTCATGCATGTAAAACTTGACATTTTTCAAAAGTGATGCAGTGCTCTCATAAATAAGCCCCTGAGGCTCGATGGAAACTTTAATGGGTGAGCCGAGGTTATGCTTTGACAATGTTTAACTTTAAGTTGTGTATGTAATCAATACAAGCCTAAATGTAATCTACCCACAACAGTACATTTGAGAAATACTCTAGAAAGTGCACTTAAGAAATTTGGTCAAAGTTAATGAGGCACTTGTTGACAATCTGACCCCCTTATAAAGAAGGAGACGTGAGACCTATGGTCAATCAAAGTTCCAGAACTCAACAGCACCTTACCTCACAGAACAAATTATCTTTCCTCTTTGTCTCTCAGGAGAGTACGAGGAGAGACTACATGGGAAAAGTGACGCAAAAGTGGCGCAAGGGGCTTGTAAATCTGCCCCTACATCTCTCTGCCTTTGTATGATTCAATGTATGGGCCCCCTGGATCCAATGCATTTTTACTAAGATTTAGATTTAAGCAGTGGGATCTTGCTGCTCGCCCACACAATGCAGTAGCTCTGGAGACTCGTTACTCGATTCATAACTTTGTCTCTAGTCCTGGGCCCCTATCATATAGACCTACAAAGGGAGTGAACCTGCAATCTCCTAGTTACTGGTTATCCTTGGAAAAAAGCCATAGTTCTTCTACTAAAACTTTTTATTTGTTTGCTTCATCATTGTTTTTAATGTCAATCGTGTTGCTTATCCATTGTGGATCAAATATTACAGCGATGCTGCCTTGCTGTTCTAGCCCATTATTCTATCCTCAATTTTCAGAATATTTATCTATCCATTGTCTGTTTTTTTTTTTTGTTTTTTTTGCTGTTTACCATGTACGTATTTCTTAATTATTTTGTGTAGGTCTATCTATTTGCAGTACAATGGTCTGTAGAACATAGTCACAATTTGCAAAAGTGTTATATGCACCTGTCTTTTTTTATATAATGTATTGCGACTTTAGTAATAGTGCATGTATGTTCATTGCCAGTGATATTTCTTTTTCGAAAAGGAAAGAGAGATTTAGGTGGCATATGTGGGTATGGTGGTAAAACTACAGATTCCAGATAGGAGACTGATTAATTAGAAAAATATCCTGTAATGCAAACTGTTGGAAAATATTTTATTATTTCAATGTTGGTGTATTTTGTCTGTTTCTCTTACAATACAAAGGTTCAATTTGAAGAAAATGTGGAACTTTAGGCCATGTACTGTTGTAAGTCCAGTTTCTCTGCTTGCTCTGTCAGATAGGTATGTTGAGAGTTCTACTGAAAGATGGCAAACTTTCCAGCCTCAAATAAAACAATCCTTGATTGACTGGCATACATTGCCTGTGGGGTACTGTATCAGCACCTCCTGGTCGTTGGGTGATACCAGGTGCTTCTGGAGAAAAGTTAAATCGGTTGTGCCCGTGTGCCCTAGCCAGTTGCTGAAGTTGTGGCAATGGTAGAAGGAAAGGGGGCAGACAAAAAGTCCTAACACACTAAAATGCCATCAAGTTGTTACGCTTCTTTGTTGTTCTAGTCATGATAGTATTCTGCAACAGAAACCTATTGCTCCCGCAATTCTTGAAATTGCATTCTTCTAAGCAAAGTCAGATATTTTAAATACTGACCTTGTATTACAAAAGAGGTCTGAGGGCAATCTTTTCTACCCACATGCTTTTTCTGAAATACCTAATGCACTGCAATTTCTTCTGCCTGCCCATATTACTGTGGGGAGTGTCCTCATTTGCATAGGATCATGCTCTTTGCAAATGAGGGATTTCAAGATGCCCATCCACATGATTGCTTTAGGTACCAGTCAACACACAGTCTCTGAAAGAGAGACATAATTTCATTCTCCAAGGATCTGGCCTACATTTACCACGAGCGATTAAGGGTGGGGTATTTGGCACGTTTAAGTTGAGTACCGTGGAATGTGCACACCCTGCTCCTTTATTAACTCCATATGTTGATTCCTTGGTGCAGAGCCTGGTAGTGTGCTGGGGCCTCTTTGCCTGGCTCTGTGCCAGTGAAAACGTGCATCTGCGTGCTGATGGGACCCTTCTGATGTCCCCATGGTGATTAATGATGTCATGTTTTGCATCCTTATAAGTATTACCTAACTCTTCTGCAAAGGCTGGGATGCCCCAGAGTGCACTACATGTATCCAAAGAAGTAAACCAGAGAGTCACATGATGTGAGAGAGATTGATGTTAAATTAAAATATTAACCAGAACCAATTGTAATGCAGATTAGCATACATATTATATGACAGTTATATAATAAAACCAGGAAATGGACAAGTAAGTGGAGGAGTAAGTCAAGTAATCAGAGAATCCAAAATTGCTTGAACGGGTGGCTCCAGAGTATTTGCGTGAATGTCAGAAGAGGGGCTACTTTCCTCAAAGATGCTGAAAGAGAGGTTCCGTTACAATTAGCTCATGGCACCGGGGAGTATGTGTGGAATGAAGACTTCTGGTGGCTATCAGTGGAAGCAAGCATTCCTCTCTCTGGATGGCTCTTGGATCCATGCTTCAATCAATCAATCAGTAAATTTATATAGCACAACAAATCACCGGAGAAGGTATCCAGGTGCTTGTTCCCGCTGTCTGAGCCCCGCCCATGCTGGTTGTGTCACGGCTGGAGTAGCTTTGTCTGTGAGTGCTTGGCATGCTTCTTGGCCAGCGTTCCACCCTTCTGTTCTTCCACTGATTCTCGGTCAGACACAGCTTCTCTTGGAGTGAGGGTGTAAGCATGGTGGCAATCTTGTCCTGCTAACTGTCATGTTCCTTCTTTTTTCCTCTCAGGATTTTGAGAAGTGGCGAGTAGCATAGGGGAGTTCTGCCTGAGACACACATTTTCCTCACAAAGAGCAAGGAAACAATTGTTCCACACATATTAAATGTGTGAGGAAAACAGTTACACCTATACCCAATACCTGCTACTGCAAGTGTCCCAGGACTATGGCACAAGGGCTATAATATTTGCCAAATAAAGATGCAGTAATTTCCGGGTGGATTTTGGAAGTGAATACCTCAAAGAAAATGTATGGCAAGTACTTAGCGGCATATTTATGAAATGTTTCCATCGCATTTGCACATCACAAAGTGGTACATGCGTGACCCAATCCTCAAAGTCAGATTTTTTAAGCCACACAAAGCCACTTTCCATGGCTCTGAGTTGCTTAAAAAATCTGGAGTAATGCAATGCAGTACACATCACTGTGTTGCATTAATCTGCCCTGGGAATGCTTTCCATAGGTATTGTGTGTTTGTTTGAGTGCAGCTCCCATGGTTTTTGATGCATTCTTAGATTTACCAGTAAATGTGGAAATGTACCAAAAAGTTATGCCTTTCCAATATCTCTATTTCTCCATGTTCCTTCCTCTTTCTGCAGCACACACAGAAAGAGGAATATGCCTCCCAGGAAACATCCTGCACACAACATTGGCACCCTGCATATGGTGAGAGGGTGTGTGCATTGGCACTAAGCTGCCAAAAGGGCACTTGCGTGAAGGAAAGCACAGGATGGCTCCGTACTGCCTTATATATGGTGCATTCCTGTCCTTTACCTGTCATGCAATGCAGCACAGCCATGACGTGCTGGGCTGCAATGCATCACTTACTCATAAATGAGCCCCTTAGTATCTTACTTGTATCAAATCGCTCGGGAATACTTCATCTTTAATGCTTTATCGCCCATTTGACTGCATTCCCTCATTACTTCTTGTGTCTTTGATTATTTTACTTCATTTGATTTTGCTTTGATTTATATTTTTTTTGTGATTGTTAGGTTGTTTATTGTTGTTGCATTTAGTTAGAGCCTACTGCCATATATACAGCTTGGCAAGTGGTCTTATTTCTTTTTTGATTGGCACCTTTTCTCTGTGTTTCCATACTCTTATTAATACTATCATAGGCTGGAAAGGACTGTCCTTTGTATCCAGGCTTCAAGAAAAAGGCCTTAGAAAGTCAGGAAGACCAGTTATGGAAAGTTACATAGGGCAACAGAGGTCCCTGAGAATGGTTATTTGCTTGCAAATTATGTCTTGAAATGTGATAGTTCCATGAGTAAGAGTCTCTTTGGTCATTAAGCCTCCTGTACCACCAGATAGGGAGATCACATCAGCAAGGCATGGAGGACCTTTGGTGTGTAACACTTTGTGGACAACAACATATATTCTGAATTGTATCCAAATGACAATAATAGTCAGTGTAGGCTAAAAGTAATCGGTTTGATGGGATCATATGTTTTTTACTCCATGGCCATCCTTGCTTCTGAGTGTAAAATATCATGGAATGGAGTTAAATTAGAGATGATAATGCCGGCAAAAATTGTTATTGCCAAATTCAAGTCTAGAAATGAGATTGAGATGTGCTAGTGATGAGATGTTTGATTTTCTTCAGGCAGAAGTGATAAAAATGTGCATTTAGCGAGTCCACCAGTGCTGTGTGTGTTGATTTGTCTCACTGATATGACTTGTGTCAGTAAAACAGCATTCTCTGGATTTAGTTGGAGGAAGTTGTCTTTTATCCGGTTTTGCAGGTAAGAGCAGTACTTAATTTGATCAGTGGTTGGCGGTTGGCTTCACTACCACCTATTTTAGGGGATAGGGATAGACAATCTTTGTCCTGGTGCCAGATTGTCAAACACTACAAGTAAACATCACTGGTAAAGATGGTGGTCCTATTTCACATGCACCACCTTGTGGTGGAATTACCCATTGCAACCAGTAGTGGCAGAAAGGAAGCATTTCAAAATTCATAGGAACCGTGGAAGTTGCCCACACTAGTGGTGGAAGTGGGCAGTGGGCCTCCAAAGAAAATTGCTGCGGACCTGCACTTTTTTTTTCTTCTACAAATTAAGCACTGGCACAGAGAGTCAGTTTCACAGAGAGAGAATGTCTTAGGTGTCATCACATCAGATTCACTTCAGTTTTTTAGAATTAGCCCTAGAAGCTCAAGGAGATGCTGAATAGATTTAGGTAAAAATCCAGGTTTGTTGAACCCCACAACTAATTTTTGTTGCACAACATATGTGTTCTACAGGATCTGTTGGTTCAAAATAAATGAGGTGAACTTTTTTTAAATGGTGTGTCTGAAGTTCTTGTAGTATTCAAGAGTAGAGATGGGTTCGCATTGCCGGGTGTGTTGAATGATGATTGCAGTGTGATCCAGTCACTGTCTGAAAGCAAGCCTAGAGAAAGGAGAATCAACCACTGCTGGACTCTTGTCTTATACCAGCTGCCCCTCATTTGAGAATGTGATGTCCAGAAAATGAATGTGGTCCTCCTATTTCACTGCCACCAGTACTACAAGCCCTTAATAACATCAATGCCCAGATTTACTAAATTTCCATACAACACAGATCAGCAAGGGAACTTGCTCCATTGCGTTGCGTGAAAGGCAGCAAGCAGATATGAGCCATGTTTCTTAAGATATGGCGCACTTCTGCTCTTCTTGCACCGATGCACTTGTTGCAGCCTAGCACCAACGCAGGCACCCTTGAGCCCGATGCAAAGAAGGCTGGCTTGTGATCAGAATAGTTTTTCTGAAGGAAGGGATACTGCACAAAAACTATTGTTAGAGGCTTATTCCTCTTTGTACGTGTGCCGCACAATGCAGCACACATGCAAAGAGGAAGGAACAAGGAGAAATAAAGATATTTCTCCTCATGCCAGCCTCAGGTAGGTGCACCAGGTTTACAAACATGAGTAAATCTGAGCTTGCATCAGAATACATGGGTGGATGCATGGGAATGCCCATATACCACACATGTAACACCTCCCCAATGCAAAATGAAGCAAGGCATCACTATGTGCAGCCTTGAGTTACTCTTTATTTTTTCACAAAGTGAGACAAAATGGGCTATGCATGGCTTTGTAAATCCTGAAACACATTGGGGCCGATTTACAAGAAATTGACGCATTTCTGCATTAAAGCAGAGATGCATCAGTTTCATTGTGCCGGACAAAAAAAACCTTGCGCCACCATGGATGCGTCGTATTTACAATACGGCGCACCATGGCGCAAGGAGTGACAGATGCGTCAGAAATACTGACGCATCTGTTGGCACCGTGTCGTAGGCATGAAGCAACTCAAGTAATGCATGGGGAGGCCCATACCTAATACACTGCGTTACTCCTTACGCCTGCACCAGGCAGGTGTACGGTTTGAGGGAGTGGTGTCCTTGAAGTGGCACGGTGAAATCTTGTAGATTTCCCTTTGTCACTTCGAGGCTTTCCTGCGTGGGAATGCCCACCCTGCATACATTATACTTGACGTTGGTATAATGTGACGGAGGGCTTTACAACGTGACGCATCTAACTAGATGCCTCATATTGTAAATGGGTCGCAATGTGGCACATTGTTTGTGCCGCCGCTGCGTCACAAAAGTGACACAAGGGCGGTGCAAAAGTGTCGAAAGGGGCTTGCAAATCCGCTGCATGATACGCTGTGATTGCGCTAAAATGTGAGGCAACCACGATGCAAAATGTTAGCAAATCTGGGTCCAAGTCTTTAATTTGAAAGAAGTCTACTAGTTTCCTCCATGTATCTGCAGTCCAGTCCACGTAACTACAAAAAAATTGTTGAGTTGGTATTTTTGCATCATTTTAAATATTTAAGGCTTTGTGAAAGATACAATTTTGTGCAAAAGTATTATAGCATCTTCTCTCCTTAACCGTTCTTCTCAGCACTCCCCACTCCTCTTCTAGACTTAATTTTTCGGAATAAGTATCTACTGTATACCTCATTCTAGCCTGTACTTATCAGCTGGGAGGGAATAGCCATGGAAATCCCATCCAAGGCAGTTACTGATGTGAAGGGAGTGGTAATGACCAGATGCAGGATTCATTCATTATTACAGGTTTCAGCCCTCAAACGAACGTTAACTGTAAATGGATATTTTAACATCACTTTCCCTTTTTTTTTTACCTCATTCCAGGCTCTGTTCCCTCTTCACAGTCCTGAATTAGCAGCAAACACACATTGCTCAAAAATTGTAATGAAGACTTATGAGCGAAATGTAAATAGCACTGTAACGATTCATTTGCAAATGAACAGAGGCAAAGTAACTAGTCCCTGAGTCACATTAAGCAACTTGTATGACTGATTCACATGTCGCTGCAATTGGAATTGCCAAGCCAGCAAACAAAAAAACAAGCACTGGCAATACCAATAAGTGTGGTTTAAAAAAAAGTTGTATGGTAATGTTAAGTATTGAAAATAGACAGCTTGAGAATTAATATGTATTTGCGTAGAAGCAAAGAATTGCAGAATAATATTGGTATAGGTGCAAAGGTCAGGGGGCAGTTGCACTGTCAAGACATACCTAAAACCTCATGTATGTTAATGAGTGCCCCCCTCCAATCTGTTCCTCTGCCAAAGAAAAAGACCATCAATTATCTAGTCATGTAAGACAATTTAATGTCATATCTATTCTCTTGAAAGTTCAACCTCAGGCAGCCAGCTAAATAAAATTGTCAAACTGTGTGGAGAACCTACATTTTTTTATGGAAGCACACAACTTCTGCCCAATCAAAACATGTGCTCCTGGCGCCCTACCTGTGGGCGGAGCCAAATCTCCTCTCCTGATGTTCTTACATAATTGCCTGGTGAAAGCTGTGTTGGAAGCCAGATCTTAAAAGTTTTTTTTATTTTTTTATTTATATGGTCTTGCTTTCCATAAATGTGTCACCACTTTATTTTCACTAAACACTCCTCTCACTGCCGTATCAAGAGTGAATATTGTTTTTTAATGTAGGTTATGATCTAGTTGAAAATATCAGTAAAATATTAGAACTAAAAAAAGAGCAAATATTATTGTTGAGATCAGGGTGTGTCCATGCTAAAGCTTCATGAGCACGTTTATTTAGGGGTAGCGACTTAAGAAGATTGGTGAGATTCACTTCAACTGCTTCATTTTTGCAAAAGTTGTACATAACTGGTGACTAACCAGTTCGTAATTTCCTCGGTGCATTTCCACGAGAGCACTTTCAAACACAGTGCATAGTCATTACTGTTTGTGAAAAAAAATCTTACATGTTTTCTTCTTACTTTTCACATTAAATACTCCTGTGTGGTCCCTCATATATGAAGATCTCATGATCTGACGCCACCGTTTGGCACTGACGTCATAAAGTTCAGGACCCAGAAGCAATGGGGAGGTGTGCTCAGGATTTCTGACTGCTTACCCGGTTGGGGGAGGAGGGGAGCTGCGGGGCCGAGGAAGTTGTCACAAAATGTCGGCTTCCTTGTGGTGAAGCCTAAAGCCAGAACTGTGGGAGCATGGATGAGGGAGTCATTACACGTTGCCCCGAACAATCTTTATTTAGTAAGTACTCCACACAAGTTGCTGTGTAACTTCTCTATTACAAATGTGCAGAGCCGTCACAATCCATCCAGAAATCCCGTCTCCTTCAACTCCTCCCCAGAATCCCCCCACAGCTATAGAATAGGAACCCATTTACAAAGAATAATAACACAGGTTGATACGAGGCCATACACAAGTCCACAACACATCCCCTCCTTTAAAATAAAAAACAATTACATTTAATTTAACATCTCTACATGCACACGTTCCCCTTGTCATCTTGTTTTTTTTCTAGAGCAAATTATAACTCTGCATATACCTAACCTACATTACCCCATGTCTCTGACAAAAGTGAAAAGGAAGACAAATAAAGATAAGAAAAAAACACACAACAGGAAAAAAACTTCTTACTACCTTCATGAATATAATCCTCTTTCCATGTTATACCACATTCCCCCAATCCTTCACAAGGAAGTGATGCATCCACATCTTTCATTTGTTCAATTCCCTCCTTTGATACCTCCATGGTACCACCTACATTATATGGTAAGCCATCTGCGGAGGAATTTGCCAGGTAATGGCTGATGACTGCCCCCAAATTTCCACTCAAATCTACTTGAGAACCCCAGCGTTCAATAATATCCTCCGAATCCAACCGATCACAAACCTTAACTCCTCTGTCCTCCTTCAGATCCTTCCATTCCTTAATGTTACTCAATGCTACCTGCTTAAGATTCCACACGTTACCATTACTTAGTCGGACTGCATTGTGCAATAATTCTACTACATCTTCTGGTTTTTAAAATTTGCTGCCTCCCTTACTTACATACCCAGGTTTCTTTATATGAACCCAATCTCCAACCTGAACACACACTGATTTGGTGCTATTCTTGAAATCATAGGAAAATGTGCTCTTAAAATGTCCCTTCGACATGGTGTCTCTGACTGTTTCCACTGGCCATGGTTCAACGCAGGTACCAAATAACCACACTGGGTTGTACTTAGTACTTGGATTTCTCCCCCTTATTATTATAAAAGGTGACAACCCAGTAGCTTCATTCTTAGTGACCCTTTAGGCCTACACCACCTTCATTACTTGTAACACCAAATTCTTGTTGTTAACACATGCAGCCTGAAATACACTCTTAATGACACGATTGATCCTCTCAACCATGCCATTGAGCCTAGGATTATATAGAAAGGTTGTTTTCACTTTCACTCCAATTTTATCACAGTACTGTGTAAAGGCATGACACTTAAATTGCGCAGCATTGTAGCTTAAAATAGTGGTCATAATGCCTTCAGAATTAAAAACATGATCCAGTAAAATCAAAACTGCATTAGTGTTTGCATTCTGCACTACCTTGACTACTGGCCACCTTGAGAAAAGATCCATGATATCCTTTTGTAATGGACCCTTCTGTCCCAATATATCAATGGGATTAGACTCCCACAGGTTTTTCGGGCAGTGGCCATCACTGGTCGGGAGCCTGAGTGTCTAAATAGACTTGTCCACTCTAGAGCATTCCATGCACTCCCTGACCATGGGTTCTATATCAGAATTCATCCCAGGCCACCAGAGTAACTTCTTGACCATAGCTTTTGTACGATCAATGCCAAAATGACCCTCATGACACAAATGCAAAATATTGCTCCGGAGCTTAAGTGAGGGTATAATTTTCTCCCCTCTCAATATTATTCCGCTACCCAAGGATAGATCGGACAGTATATCACAGAAAGGTTTATCGTGTCAGATGATTTCCTCTTATTAAGCCACGTGCCTCCAACAAACTTGGCAACCTCTTGTAACACCATGTCCATCCTGTACTCTCGCTGCCACCTTTTTAACTGCAGGCACTCCATTAACTTGTATGAAAACCATCCCATTTCTCATTCTAGCACTCCTCTAACTGTGTTGGCATCCTGGAAAAAATTCTGCCACAATATTATCCTTTCCTGACATATACACAATTTTGTAGATGAAATCTTGCACGCGAATTGAACTTCTAGCTATCCTGGCTGATGCATTTATGGTATCCTCCATCGTTAGTAACTTCACCAGTGGTTTATGGTCACAATGATTAGTTATTGGCCTACCCCTCACAACACCTCCGCAGTGCTCTAGGGCCCAGGTCCAGGCCAACGCCTCCTTCTCTATGGTAGGATACTTTTCCTCAGTAGGTGTTAAGGATCTTGACGCAAATGCTATCACCCGGTCTATTGTTACTCACATTGGTTGTAACAAAACAATCCGCACAGGGGTCAAAGCGAAGCTGTTGGATTGCACTTGTTACTTGTTGGAAGGCGTTCTCCGGGGGGGGTTCGGAATACGTTCCTGACCACCCGTTGACCCACCTCTCCCAGAGTTAGGCCGAGCAAGGGCGGGGAGGCCCTTCCTGGAAGGGTCTCGTACCTAGGATCGCACACACTGCGCTTGCACTCTCTGACAGAGGGACACCACACAGTAGTTCTTCGTAAGACAGTATACTTTATCGTAGACGTATGGGACCTTTATGATCCGAAATGCAGGTACAGCGCCACAATCAGCGGCGATCTCGTGATGGGGGTATGGGGGTAGCGGGACAGTCTTTGAGTCAGTGTCTCTGCGGAGTATCCTGCGCACAGCTCTCAATCCTCGAGCTGGGGGCGGGGTGTTGCTTCTCTCGGCAATCTCTGCTGATTCCCTTGGAGCAGAGTGACGCGAGTCACTCAGCAGGCACAGGTGGTTCGGAGTTCGGGGAGCCGCGACAGCGTCAGCAGGGCTCAGATGGTTCAGAGTTCGGGGAGCCGCGACAGCGTCAGCAGGGCTCAGATGGTTCAGAGTTCGGGGAGCCGCGACAGCGTCCGCAGGGCTCAGATGGTTCAGGGTTCGGGGAGCCGCGACAGCGTCAGCAGGGCTCAGATGGTTCAGAGTTCGGGGAGCCGCGACAGCGTCAGCAGGGCTCAGATGGTTCAGAGTTCAGGGAGCCGCGTCAGCAGGGCTCAGATGGTTCAGAGTTCGGGTAGCGTTCTTCGGTTCGGGGAGCGATCGAGCCGCGCCAGGTCAGCAGGCTCTCGTCAGTCCAGGTCTTCTCTGCCTCCCGTCCCTTCAGCACCCCTTGTTATACTCCGCCTCCTCCTTGAAGTCCGGAGTCCTCGCCAAGAGGGGTCTTGGTGCCTGGGGGCGGTGTGTCGGGACTTCCTGTCGCTCGGCCCTTTGATCTGTTCAGGTGGGTCCGGGAGGGACTCCAGAAACCCAGCAGGCGAGGCGCCCGCTCACCGGGGGCCTGGTGGCCGATCGAAACCTTCCTTGGGGACGAGACCAGAAGTGTGACAGGGACGGCGCCTCCCGGTCTGGCTTGGGGGGTTTCTCTCTCCCTCGGCCGGGCATGCGTGTTGGGGTCTGGCCGGCCATCGGGATCTTGGGCCATGGTGGCCGGAAGTCTGTGACATCGGGGATCGGTGCGGTTGCAGGGTGGCTTGCTGGTTGGGAGGGCCCACGCCACGAGGCCGGTCTCACACGTGCCCCCCCCAGCTGAAAGGCGGGGAGAACTACCCATCCACTTGGGGGTTCTCCTCGCTGAAGCGGAAGAATCGGGACAGGCCGTCCGCGTTGGCGTGGTCCGTCCCGGGGCGATGCTCCACAGTGAAATCCATCCCCTGGAGGGAGATTGACCAGCGTAGCAGCTTGGGGTTTTCTCCTCGCGTCTGCATCCATCACCGCAAGGGTCGGTGATCTGTTTGAACTCGGAAGTGTGTTCCGAACAAGTAGGGGCGTAGCTTTTTGAGGGCCCAGACTACTGCGAAGGTCTCTCTTTCAATGGTGCTCCACCGCTGTTCTCGAGGTAGCAACCTTCGGCTGATGAAAGCTATGGGCTGATCTACGCCTTTGTCGTTGAACTGTGAGACGACTGCCCCGATGCCTTGTTCCGAGGCGTCCGTCTGGACCACAAACTCCTGAGAGTAGTCGGGGGCTTTGAGTACCGGAGCAGTACATATAGCGGCTTTCAAGGCGTCAAACGCTTTTTGGCACGGGGGAGTCCATTGTATTTTCTTTGGGTGTTTCTTGGAGGTTAGCTCTTTGAGGGGGCCTGCGATGCTGCCATAGTTCTTAATAAACCTCCGGTAGTAACCGGTGAGGCCCAGGAAGGCCCGGACTTCCGTTTGGGTCGTTGGGGGTTCCCAGGACAGGATGGCGTCGAGCTTCGGCTGGAGGGGGGCGACCTGCCCGCTTCCCACCTGGTGCCCCAAATAGATTACGGAGCCTTGTCCAATTTGACATTTGACTGGCTTTGATGGTGAGGCCGGCCTGGCGCAGAGCCAGCAGGACTTGTCGGAGGTGCTGGAGGTGCTCGGTCCATTGGGAGCTGAATACTGCTATATCGTCGAGGTACGCTGCGCTGAACCCCTCTAGTCCGGACAGGACCCTGTTCACCAGTCGCTGGAAGGTGGCCGGGGCATTCTTCATTCCAAACGGCATCACCCTAAAGCGGTAGTGCCCATCCGGGGTGGAGAAGGCGGAGCGCTCCTTGGCTCCCTCAGTGAGTGCAATCTGCCAGTATCGCAGGTTAGGTCGAAGGTGCTGAGGTAGCGAGCGGCCCCGAGGCGGTAGATGAGCTCGTCGGCGCGGGGGATAGGGTGAGCGTCCGCTCGGGTGACCGCATTGAGTCCTCGGTAGTCCACACAAAACCTCAGCTCGGGGGCGACACCAGGGGCAGCCGCTTTCGGGACCAGGACTACCGGGCTGGCCCAGGGGCTGTCGGAGGGTTCAATCACCCCGAGGGCCAACATCTTAGCTACCTCGGTCTGGATGCAGGTTCGGACCCGATCAGGGACCCGGTAGGCTCGGTGTCTCACTGGCGGGCTGTCGCCGGTGTTTACGTCGTGGACACACCAGTCGGTGACCCCAGGGGTTAGGGAGAAGAGGTCCGTGAACTGCCTTAGTAGCCGGCGGCAGTCGTCGGACTGTTGGGAGGTGAGGGCGGTTGACAGTCTCACCCCCTCCACGGAGCCATCGGTCTCTTTAGCACCCAGGGGGTCTGGAAGCGGCCCGGTGTCTTCTTCAGTCCCATCGTCGGTGGCCAGGAGCACTCTCAACTCCGTCCTCACAAAGTGGGGTTTGAGGCGGTTCACGTGGAGGACCCGGGGGGGGTTCCGCGGGGACTGCACATCGACTAGATAGGTGACTTGGCTCTTCCGCTCGACCACCTTGAAGGGACCAGTCCATTTGTCTTGGAGGGCGCAGGGTTTCACCGGGGCCATGACCCAGACTTGTTGGCCCGGCTGAAACTCGACCAGTGTGGCATTCTGGTCATACCAGCGCTTCATCTCTTCCTGGCTAGCCTCGAGGTTTGTCTCTGCGAGTTCTCGGAATTTCCGGGTCTGGTTGCGGAGCGCCAGGATGTATCGGAGCGCATCCGGAGGGGTCCCCGGAGAGTCGTTTCCCAACCCTCCTTGACCAGGCTCAGGGGTCCCCGGACGGGGTGCCCGTACAGTAGTTCGAACGGGCTGAACCCCAGAGATTTTTGGGGAACCTCTCGGTAGGCGAACAGGAGGCAAGGGAGGAGGACGTCCCATCTCCGGCGTAGGGGTTCTTCGAGGCCCATGATCATCCCTTTCAGGGTCCTGTTAAATCGCTCGACTAGGCCATTCCCTTGGGGGTGGTATGGGGTGGTGAACTTGTATGATACCCCGCACTGCTGCCATAGGGACCTCATGTATTTGGAGATAAAGTTCGTGCCACGATCACTCACGACTTTGCGAGGGAACCCCACGCGGGAGAAGATCCCCATCAAGGCCCGGCCTACCACGGGGGCCGTCACGGTGCGGAGGGGAATGGCTTCGGGGTAGCGGGTGGCATGGTCCACCAGGACGAGGATGAACCGGTGGCCCTGGGCGGTCTTGGGATCCAGGGGTCCCACGATGTCGATACCCACCCGCTCAAAAGGGGTACTGACAACGGGGAAGGGTTGTAGCGGAGCCTTGCGCTTCCCCCCACTCTTTCCGCTGGCCTGGCACGTGAGGCATGACTTGCAGTGGGCCTCCACATTCGCTCGCATCTTGGGCCAATAGAAGTGGGTACCGAGACGCTGGTAGTTCTTATCTTGGCCTAAGTGTCCGGCCAGGGGTACATCATGGGCCAGGCCCAGGAGGAGACTTCGGAAGCGCAGGGGTACCACCAGTACTCGGGCCGATCCCAACTCGGCCGACTTCTGTTCGCTGTACAGGAGGCCGTTTTCCCAGTATACCCAGTGGGTTCCGGACTGGTCGCCTGCTGCTTGGGCCTCGGCCTGCTGTCGGGGTCCAATGAGAGAAGGGCAGGTGGCTTGTTCCTGGCAGAATTCTTCTTGGGAGGGACCTCCCTCGCAGTGCCACTGGGCCATCTCGGGCAGGTCCCCGAGCTCGGTCAGTGGTTCGGGATCTGGAGGCACCGACCCGTCATCGGGAATGGTTGCTTCTTCCGGAAGAGGGTCGTCGGGCTCGGGTAGTGCGTCCCGGACCTCGGGGACGGCGCCTGTGTTCAGCGGAATGGCCTCACCTCCCTCGGAGGAAGGCAATCTGAGAGTCATAGAGCGCGTGGTGGCGCATACCCATTCGGGTAGGCCCATCATTTCTAGATGGGCTCTTCGTTCCACTTGTCCCCACGGGGAACTCTCAAGGTCGTTGCCCAGGAGGCAGTCTACGGGCTGGGAGGTTCGGACTGCCACCCTCAACTTACCGGTGACTCCCCCCCATTCGAAGGGGACCAGGGCCATCCGGCATACGCTCTCGGAATTGTCCGACAATATGACTGGACAAAAGGCGTCGGGCAGGATCTGGTCTTCGGAGACCAGGTGGCACTCGCCCCAGTGTCGCGGAGGCCCTCGACGCGGTGACCGTTGACCGTCACCTGCTGTCGGTACTTCTTCGTGTTGGCGGGCAGGGGTGTTCCGGGGACCATCTCTCGGTCCCCTAGGGAGACCAGGGCCATGGCGGCTGGCTCCCATTCTTCGGAGTCTTCCATCTCTTCTCCCAGGGCTACGGAGGCCATTTGTCGAGCCGGAGGGGTTGTCGTGGCGGGTCGTTGGTACATGGGACACTGAGGGTCACTGGCATAGTGTCCGGTCTATTGGCAGCGGAAACAGGTGATCCTCACTCGGGGTCCCGACCTCCCCGGTGGCCCGGTGCTGGCCGGAGGTGGGGCTGGAAAGTGCGGAGGTTGTCCTCTGGGGGGACTGTGCTGGGAGCCCCCCGGGAATTCTCTTGGTCGGCCTTGATTCCCTCCGCCCCTCTGGCGGGGGGGTCCCTGACTGTGGCGACCGTAGTCTCCCACGGGACCACGTGAGGCCCGGGTGTTCACCCATCGGTCAGCCTCGACGGCCAGTTTTCGAGGGTCAGTGAGCTTGCTGTCCAGGAGGTGCTGGCGTAACTCCACAAAGCAATTGGCGGACAAGTGTTCCCACGCGATTAGGTCGAACAGCTCCTCAAAGGTGGAGACCTTGCTGCCCTTGATCCACCCGTCCAAGGCCCGGCTGTAAAAGTTCACGTACTCCACCCATGTGGTACCGGGTATCTTTTTGCAGTCTCGAAACCGTTGACGGTACATTTCGGGGGTGAGCCCATATCTGGCTACTAGGGCCTCTTTCATGTGACTGTAGGAGTTCAGCACCGTGGAGGGTAGGTGTAGCAGGGTATCTCTCCCCTCGCTCAGGAACCGGCCCCACAACCCAGCCCCCCAGTCTTTCTGCGGGACTCGGTGGGAGGTCATGGCAACTTCGTAGGCCTTGAACCATTGCTGGATGTCGTCGTTCTTGTAATATTCTTTGGACCTTTGGTTCCACGACAGAGGAGAGGGGTTGAGTTCCCGAGGGTCTGGCCTCCTCACTTTTAGCCTTGAGCTCGATCTCTTTCAGGCTGCGTTCGTGTTCTAGTTGGAGTTTTCTTTCTTCGTGCTCTCTCTGTCGCTTCTTTTCCTCGAATTCTCCTTGTAGGCGTAATTGTTCTACTGCCAGTTTCTTCTCGGCCAGTTTTAGCTCTCCCTCGATTTTTAGTTTTGCTAGCTCTAGTTCGTGGTTGCGGCCCCTTTCTCGGTCCGCTAGCTCCTCCGGGGATAGGCCCCCCTCTGGGGTGCTGCTCCTCCCCGGGATGCTTCGTGGTTCGTTTGGCGGCTCTCCTTCTGTTTGTGCCCGGGAAGCTCCTGCCTCGACCCAGGTTTTCAATGCTCCCTGGAAATCCTTTTTCGTGCTTAATCCGGTGGTAGCGATTCCAAGGTCTTTGCAGAATTGTTTTAGTTCTCGGTGCGTATAATATTCCAACTGGTCCTCTCGGAATGTCGTGCTTGTGTTGGTACCTGCGGCACCTAGGGAGGTTTCTCCTTCCATTTCTTTCCAGTAGTGCGTTAGTCGTTTACTGCACGATCTCTAGGTGTCGTCTCGGATCCCGTCGTCTGCCACCAAATGTTGGAAGGCGTTCTCCGGGGGGGCTTCGGAATACGTTCCTGACCACCCGGTGACCCACCTCTCCCAAAGTTAGGCCGAGCAAGGGCGGGGAGGCCCTTCCTGGAAGGGTCTCGTACCTAGGATCGCACACACTGCGCTTGCACTCTCTGACAGAGGGACACCACACAGTAGTTCTTCGTAAGACAGTATACTTTATCGAGACGTAAGGGACCTTTATGATCCGAAATGCAGGTACAGCGCCACAATCAGCGGCGATCTCGTGATGGGGGTAGCGGTACAGTCTTTGAGTCAGTGTCTCTGCGGAGTATCCTGCGCACAGCTCTCAATCCTCGAGCTGGGGGGGGGGTGTTGCTTCTCTCGGCAATCTCTGCTGATTCCCTTGGAGGAGAGTGCCGCGAGTCACTCAGCAGGCACAGGTGGTTCGGAGTTCGGGGAGCCGCAACAGCGTCAGCAGGGCTCAGATGGTTCAGAGTTCGGGGAGCCGCGACAGCGTCAGCAGGGCTCAGATGGTTCAGATTTCGGGGAGCCGCGACAGCGTCCGCAGGGCTCAGATGGTTCAGGGTTCGGGGAGCCGCGACAGCGTCAGCAGGGATCAGATGGTTCAGAGTTCGGGGAGCCGCAACTGCGTCAGCAGGGCTCAGATGGTTCAGAGTTCGGGGAGCCGCACCAGCGTCAGCAGGGCTCAGATGGTTCAGAGTTCGGGTAGCGTTCTTCGGTTCGGGGAGCGATCGAGCCGCGACCAGGTCAGCAGGCTCTCGTCAGTCCAGGTCTTCTCTGCCTCCCGTCCCTTCAGCACCCCTTGTTATACTCCCCCTCCTCCTTGAAGTCCGGAGTCCTCGCCGAGAGGGGTCTTGGTGCCTGGGGGCGGTGTGTCGGGACTTCCTGTCGCTCTGCCCTTTGATCTGTTCAGGTGGGTCCGGGAGGGACTCCAGACACCCAGCAGGCAAGGCGCCCGCTCACCGGGGGCCTGGTGGCCGATCGAAACCTTCCTTGGGGACGAGACCAGAAGTGTGACAGGGACGGCGCCTCCCGGTCTGGCTTGGGGGGTTTTTCTCTCCCTCAGCCAGGCATGCGTGTTGCGGTCTGGCCGGCCATCGGGATGTTGGGCCATGGTGGTCGGAAGTCTGTGACATCGGGGATCGGTGCGGTTGCAGGGTGGCTTGCTGGTCGGGAGGGCCCACGCCACGAGGCCGGTCTCACATGTGCCCCCCCAGCTGAAAGGCGGGGAGAACTACCCATCCACTTGGGGGTTCTCCTCGCTGAAGCGGAAGAATCGGGACAGGCCGTCCGCGTTGGCGTGGTCCGTCCCGGGGCGATGCTCCACAGTGAAATCCATCCCCTGGAGGGAGATTGACCAGCGTAGCAGCTTGGGGTTTTCTCCTCGCGTCTGCATCCATCACCGCAAGGGTCGGTGATCTGTTTGAACTCGGAAGTGTGTTCCGAACAAGTAGGGGCGTAGCTTTTTGAGGGCCCAGACTACTGCGAAGGTCTCTCTTTCAATGGTGCTCCACCGCTGTTCTCGAGGTAGCAACCTTCGGCTGATGAAAGCTATGGGCTGATCTACGCCTTTGTCGTTGAACTGTGAGACGACTGCCCCGATGCCTTGTTCCGAGGCGTCCGTCTGGACCACAAACTCCTGAGAGTAGTCGGGGGCTTTGAGTACCGGAGCAGTACATATAGCGGCTTTCAAGGCGTCAAACGCTTTTTGGCACGGGGGAGTCCATTGTATTTTCTTTGGGTGTTTCTTGGAGGTTAGCTCTTTGAGGGGGCCTGCGATGCTGCCATAGTTCTTAATAAACCTCCGGTAGTAACCGGTGAGGCCCAGGAAGGCCCGGACTTCCGTTTGGGTCGTTGGGGGTTCCCAGGACAGGATGGCGTCGAGCTTCGGCTGGAGGGGGGCGACCTGCCCGCTTCCCACCTGGTGCCCCAAATAGATTACGGAGCCTTGTCCAATTTGACATTTGACTGGCTTTGATGGTGAGGCCGGCCTGGCGCAGAGCCAGCAGGACTTGTCGGAGGTGCTGGAGGTGCTCGGTCCATTGGGAGCTGAATACTGCTATATCGTCGAGGTACGCTGCGCTGAACCCCTCTAGTCCGGACAGGACCCTGTTCACCAGTCGCTGGAAGGTGGCCGGGGCATTCTTCATTCCAAACGGCATCACTCTAAAGCGGTAGTGCCCATCCGGGGTGGAGAAGGCGGAGCGCTCCTTGGCTCCCTCAGTGAGTGCAATCTGCCAGTATCTGCAGGTTAGGTCGAAGGTGCTGAGGTAGCGAGCGGCCCCGAGGCGGTAGATGAGCTCGTTGGCGCGGGGGATAGGGTGAGCGTCCGCTCGGGTGACCGCATTGAGTCCTCGGTAGTCCACACAAAACCTCAGCTCGGGGGCGACACCAGGGGCAGCCGCTTTCGGGACCAGGACTACCGGGCTGGCCCAGGGGCTGTCTGAGGGTTCAATCAACCCGAGGGCCAACATCTTAGCTACCTCGGTCTGGATGCAGGTTCGGACCCGATCAGGGACACGGTAGGCTCGGTGTCTCACTGGCGGGCTGTCGCCGGTGTTTACGTCGTAGACACACCAGTCGGTGACCCCAGGGGTTAGGGAGAAGAGGTCCGTGAACTGCCTTAGTAGCCGGCGGCAGTGGTCGGACTGTTGGGAGGTGAGGGCGGTTGACAGTCTCACCCCCTCCACGGAGCCATCGGTCTCTTTAGCACCCAGGGGGTCTGGAAGGGGCTCGGTGTCTTCTTCAGTCCCATCGTCGGTGGCCAGGAGCACTCTCAACTCCGTCCTCACAAAGTGGGGTTTGAGGCGGTTCACGTGGAGGTCCCGGAGGGGGTTCCGCGGGGACTGCACATCGACTAGATAGGTGACTTGGCTCTTCCGCTCGACCACCTTGAAGGGACCAGTCCATTTGTCTTGGAGGGCGCAGGGTTTCACCGGGGCCATGACCCAGACTTGTTGGCCCGGCTGAAACTCGACCAGTGTGGCATTCTGGTCATACCAGCGCTTCATCTCTTCCTGGCTAGCCTCGAGGTTTGTCTCTGCGAGTTCTCGGAATTTCCGGGTCTGGTTGCGGAGCGCCAGGATGTATCGGAACACATCCGGAGGGGTCCCCCGGAGAGTCGTTTCCCAACCCTCCTTGACCAGGCTCAGGCGTCCCCGGACGGGGTGCCCGTACAGTAGTTCGAACGGGCTGAACCCCAGAGATTTTTGGGGAACCTCTCGGTAGGCGAACAGGAGGCAAGGGAGGAGGACGTCCCATCTCTGGCGTAGGGGTTCTTCGAGGCCCATGATCATCCCTTTCAGGGTCCTGTTAAATCGCTCGACTAGGCCATTCCCTTGGGGGTGGTATGGGGTGGTGAACTTGTATGATACCCCGCACTGCTGCCATAGGGACCTCATGTATTTGGAGATAAAGTTCGTGCCACGATCACTCACGACTTCGCGAGGGAACCCCACGCGGGAGAAGATCCCCATCAAGGCCCGGCCTACCACGGGGGCCGTCACGGTGCGGAGGGGAATGGCTTCGGGGTAGCGGGTGGCATGGTCCACCAGGACGAGGATGAACCGGTGGCCCTGGACGGTCTTGGGATCCAGGGGTCCCACAATGTCGATTCCCACCCGCTCAAAAGGGGTACTGACAACGGGGAAGGGTTGTAGCGGAGCCTTGCGCTTCCCCCCACTCTTTCCGCTGGCCTGGCACGTGAGGCATGACTTGCAGTGGGCCTCCACATTCGCTCGCATCTTGGGCCAATAGAAGTGGGTAACGAGTCGCTGGTAGGTCTTATCTTGGCCTAAGTGTCCGGCCAGGGGTACATCATGGGCCAGGCCCAGGAGGAGACTTCGGAAGCGCAGGGGTACCACCAGTACTCGGGCCGATCCCAACTCGGCCGACTTCTGTTCGCTGTACAGGAGGCCGTTTTCCCAGTATACCCAGTGGGTTCCGGACTGGTCGCCTGCTGCTTGGGCCTTGGCCTGCTGTCGGGGTCCAATGAGAGAAGGGCAGGTGGCTTGTTCCTGGCAGAATTCTTCTTGGGAGGGACCTCCCTCGCAGTGCCACTGGGCCATCTCGGGCAGGTCCCCGAGCTCGGTCAGTGGTTCGGGATCTGGAGGCACCGACCCGTCATCGGGAATGGTTGCTTCTTCCGGAAGAGGGTCGTCGGGCTCGGGTAGTGCGTCCCGGACCTCGGGGACGGCGACTGTGTTCAGCGGAATGGCCTCACCTCCCTCGGAGGAAGGCAATCTGAGAGTCATAGAGCGCGTGGTGGCGCATACCCATTCGGGTAGGCCCATCATTTCTAGATGGGCTCTTCGTTCCACTTGTCCCCACGGGGAACTCTCAAGGTCGTTGCCTAGGAGGCAGTCTACGGGCTGGGAGGTACGGACTGCCACCCTCAACTTACCGGTGACTCCCCCCCATTCGAAGGGGACCAGGGCCATCCGGCATAGGCTCTCGGAATTGTCCGACGATATGACTGGACAAAAGGCGTCGGGCAGGATCTGGTCTTTGGAGACCAGGTGGCAGTGGACCGCTGTAACACTCGCCCCAGTGTCGCGGAGGCCCTCGACGCGGTGACCGTTGACCGTCACCTGCTGTCGGTACTTCTTCGTGTTGGCGGGCAGGGGTGTTCCGGGGACCATCTCTCGGTCCCCTAGGGAGACCAGGGCCATGGCGGCTGGTTCCCATTCTTCGGAGTCTTCCATCTCTTCTCCCAGGGCTACGGAGGCCATTTGTCGAGCCATAGGGGTTGTCGTGGCGGGTCGTTGGTACATGGGACACTGAGGGTCACTGGCATAGTGTCCGGTCTGTTGGCAGCGGAAACAGGTGATCCTCACTCGGGGTCCCGACCTCCCCGGTGGCCCGGTGCTGGCCGGAGGTGTGGCTGGAAAGTGCAGAGGTTTTCCTCTGGGGGGACTGTGCTGGGAGCCCCCCGGGAATTCTCTTGGTCGGCCTTGATTCCCTCCGCCCCTCTGGCGGGGGGGTCCCTGACTGTGGCGACCGTAGTCTCCCACGGGACCCCGTGAGGCCCGGGTGTTCACCCATTGGTCAGCCTCGACGGCCAGTTTTCGAGGGTCAGTGAGCTTGCTGTCCAGGAGGTGCTGGCGTAACTCCACAAAGCAATTGGCGGACAAGTGTTCCCACGCGATTAGGTCGAACAGCTCCTCAAAGGTGGAGACCTTGCTGCCCTTGATCCACCCGTCCAAGGCCCGGCTGTAAAAGTTCACGTACTCCACCCATGTGGTACCGGGTATCTTTTTGCAGTCTCGAAACCGTTGCCGGTACATTTCGGGGGTGAGCCCATATCTGGCTACTAGGGCCTCTTTCATGTGACTGTAGGAGTTCAGCACCGTGGAGGGTAGGTGTAGCAGGGTATCTCTCCCCTCGCTCAGGAACCGGCCCCACAACCCAGCCCCCCAGTCTTTCTGCGGGACTCGGTGGGAGGTCATGGCAACTTCGTAGGCCTTGAACCATTGCTGGATGTCGTCGTTCTTGTAATATTCTTTCACCACATCCTTGGGGATGTGGAACTTTGGTTCCACGACGGAGGAGAGGGGTTGAGTTCCCGAGGGTCTGGCCTCCTCACTTTTAGCCTTGAGCTCGATCTCTTTCAGGCTGCGTTCGTGTTCTAGTTGGAGTTTTCTTTCTTCGTGCTCTCTCTGTCTCCTTGTAGGCGTAATTGTTCTACTGCCAGTTTCTTCTCGGCCAGTTTTAGCTCTCCCTCGATTTTTAGTTTTGATAGCTCTAGTTCTTGGTTGCAGCCCCTTTCTCGGTCCGCTAGCTCCTCCGGGGATAGGCCCCCCTCTGGGGCGCTGCTCCTCCCCGGGATGCTTCGTGGTTCGTTTGGCGGCTCTCCTTCTGTTTGTGCCCGGGAAGCTCCTGCCTCGAGCCAGGTTTTCAATGCTCCCTGGAAATCCTCTTTCGTGCTTAATCCGGTGGTAGCGATTCCAAGGTCTTTTGCAGAATTCTTTTAGTTCTCGGTGCGTATAATATTCCAACTGGTCCTCTCGGAATGTCGTGCTTGTGTTGGTACCTGCGGCACCTAGGGAGGTTTCTCCTTCCATTTCTTTCCGGTAGTGCGTTAGCCGTTTACTGCACGATCTCTAGGTGTCGTCTCGGATCACGTCGTCTGCCACCAAATGCTGGAAGGCGTTCTCTGGGGGGGCTTCGGAATACGTTCCTGACCACCCGTTGACCCACCTCTCCCAGAGTTAGGCCGAGCAAGGGCGGGGAGGCCCTTCCTGGAAGGGTCTCGTACCTAGGATCGTACTCACTGCGCTTGCACTCTCTGACAGAGGGACACCACACAGTAGTTCTTCGTAAGACAGTATACTTTATCGAGACGTAAGGGACCTTTATGATCCGAAATGCAGGTACAGCGCCACAATCAGCGGCTATCTCATGATGGGGGTATGGGGGTAGCGGGACAGTCTTTGAGTCAGTGTCTCTGCGGAGTATCCTGCGCACTGCTCTCAATCCTCGAGCTGGGGGGGGGGTGTTGCTTCTCTCGGCAATCTCTGCTGATTCCCTTGGAGGAGAGTGCCGCGAGTCACTCAGCAGGCACAGGTGGTTCAGAGTTCGGGGAGCCGCGACAGCGTCAGCAGGGCTCAGATGGTTCAGAGTTCGGGGAGCCGCGACAGCGTCAGCAGGGCTCAGATGGTTCAGAGTTCGGGGAGCCACGACAGCGTCCGCAGGGCTCAGATGGTTCAGGGTTCGGGGAGCCGCGACAGCGTCAGCAGGGCTCAGATGGTTCAGAGTTCGGGGAGCCGCAACAGCGTCAGCAGGGCTCAGATGGTTCAGAGTTCGGGGAGCCGCGACAGCGTCAGCAGGGCTCAGATGGTTCAGAGTTCGGGTAGCGTTCTTCGGTTTGGGGAGCGATCGAGCCACGACCAGGTCAGCAGGCTCTCGTCAGTCCAGGTCTTCTCTGCCTCCCGTCCCTTCAGCACCCCTTGTTATACTCCCCCTCCTCCTTGAAGTCCGGTGTCCTCGCCGAGAGTCTTTGAGTCAGTGTCTCTGCGGAGTATCCTGCGCACTGCTCTCAATCCTCGAGCTGGGGGGGGGGGGTGTTGCTTCTCTCGGCAATCTCTGCTGATTCCCTTGGAGGAGAGTGCCGCGAGTCACTCAGCAGGCACAGGTGGTTCAGAGTTCGGGGAGCTGCGACAGCGTCAGCAGGGCTCAGATGGTTCAGAGTTCGGGGAGCCGCGACAGCGTCAGCAGGGCTCAGATGGTTCAGAGTTCGGGTAGCGTTCTTCGGTTCGGGGAGCGATCGAGCCACGACCAGGTCAGCAGGCTCTCATCAGTCCAGGTCTTCTCTGCCTCCCGTCCCTTCAGCACCCCTTGTTATACTCCCCCTCCTCCTTTAAGTCCGGAGTCCTCGCCGAGAGGGGTCTTGGTGCCTGGGGGCGGTGTGTCGGGACTTCCTGTCGCTCGGCCCTTTGATCTGTTCAGGTGGGTCCGGGAGGGACTCCAGACACCCAGCAGGCGAGGCGCCCGCTCACCGGGGGCCTGGTGGCCGATCGAAACCTTCCTTGGGGACGAGACCAGAAGTGTGACAGGGACGGCGCCTCCCGGTCTAGCTTGGGGGGTTTCTCTCTCCCTCGGCCGGGCATGGGTGTTGGGGTCTGGCCGGCCATTGGGATGTTGGGCCATGGTGGCTGGAAGTCTGTGACATCGGGGATCGGTGCGGTTGCAGGGTGGCTTGCTGGTCGGGAGGGCCCACGCCACGAGGCCGGTCTCACATTACTCAATCTTTTATAATAGAAAAATCTTCCTCACACTGTTGCAACCACACAAACTTGGTTCCAGATTTCAGGAGTTGTCTGATGTGATAACATTTCTCTGCAAACTTTGGTATAAACTTAGTACAATATTCAGCAAGGCCATACGTCATCCTTGCTTCTAGGCGCTGGGGCATTCTTGATAGCTTGCACCAAGCATGGCCTAAATATATTACACTTTTATCAGCGAATTTCCCAGGCCCTCACCACCATCCCCGCATCCACAGTACTCGAGCCGGAGGACGCTCCTTCTCTTACCTTGCTGCCAAGGCCTGGAACAAGCTCCCCATCCACCTACAAATCTCTACCTCCCTCACCGAATTCAGAAAGTGGCCTCATGACCTGGCTGTTTGTGTATCCTCACCCCACGCAGTGCCTGGACACCTCTCAGTGTGATTAGCACACTCTACAAATACTGATTGATTGAATGATTGATTTACATTTTGCAAACTCCTCTTTCAACACCTTTGATTGAAGAATCATGCTCTCCTCTATTCTTGCCAAATACCAAGATATCATCCTGAAAGAACATTATGCTATGTTCTTTGCTAAACAAGTTGAACATCAATCTCTGAAAGACAGCAGCTGAAACTAGGCTGAACGCCATGCATCGAAATTGAAAACAGCCATCTGGAGTAATAAAAGCTGTGTATTTCCGAGAATCAGGTGTCAGTGAAATCTGGTGCTATGCAGATGATAAATCAGAAGTCGAGAACCATTGCGCATCTTTAAGTAACATAGCCATTTCATTGATCTTTGTAATGAAAACCTGCCAATGATAATATTATTGTTTAAATGGTACAGAAAGACACATAATCTGATGTTTCCATTATTGTACTGAGCTACCACCTTTGGAGAAATCCATTCAGATGCCTCAATGTTTGCTATCACCCCAGACAACACCAATCGTTCCAATTAATTTGGAAACCTCTTCTCTTATTGCATTGGTAAATTTCTGACCTTATGTACTTTGGGGCACACATCTCTGTTTAATCTAATTTTACGCTCAAACCCCACAAAGTTACCAAGCTCCTGTTTAAAGACTACAGGAAATTGTTTAAGCAAAATATTCCCCTATCGCTGCACCATGATCTACAATTAATGCTTGTTCCTTGCTATTAGGTTCCAATATACTATGCAAGTCTGTTTAACCTCGCCAACCCAATACTGACGGACCCTATTTCGCTATATAGAGTTTCCCACATGAAATCCTATGTTTGAATTTAAATGTCAACCATCTGAACCCCAAGATGTCAATTTTCTCTCCACCATATGCTTCTGGATTTATATCAGATTCAATTCGAAGTTTACCAGTTTTTCCCAACGGAGATATCTTTCCAGACTTCTTTGTTGACAATGGAGTGGGGGAACCAGAATCAGCAAAAAAGGCTAATGCCACTGCACCAATTTTCATCCAAAACATTTTCCTTTGCATGTTTCATTCTTTATATTCCACATTAATTTCTCTTTAACATCAACCACCATGTTCAATCTATCCTCATCCGAATCATGCTTAGAACCTTTCTGATCCTCACTTTCTTATTCTTCATACACACATTTTTCTCCTGCAAATTTTTGCATAGTGATCCCTGATGCCACAATTACTACGTTATTGCGTTATAGCAGGCAGCTTTTGCTGTAAGCAAGGTGTTTCTTGCAGTCACATCTGTAACATCTGCCCTTTTCTCACACTTTAGGTTTGTCTTTGCTCTGCAAAGCATTATTCTTAGTACTATAGCTATTATAAATCCTGTTCACTGAAACCGTTTCCCTCTCACTTTGTTTCGAAGCCACAGCACTTTTTTCTGAAATCTCAGCCTTCCAGACAATTGCCAAAATATTGTCCAAAGGAGAGTCACCATGTACCCATAACCTTTCTTGTATGGCTGATTTCTGGCATGCATTACAAGCTGATCTCTTATCAAGTCCTCCTGCAAAGTTCAAAACTTACAATCACACGCCAAGTTTTGTAAATCTTCAACATCTTCATCAATTTTCTCCACTTTTGTTTGCTTACGCTGAAAATATTTGGACCTACCGATACCAATGGATACCTTTGATGCAAAGTGCTTATCTAAATCATTAATAGCGGTTTTATAAACATTTATGTCACCCACCACAGGTATTTTAGACAAACAAGAGTATGTTTTCAATCCCATAGGACCCAATGAATGTAAAAGAATCCTTTTGCACGGCTGAAATCTCCTCTGTCTCATCAATAGCTTCAATGTAATTTGTAAAATATTCCCCCCCCATTCTGTACATTTCTGGGGAGGTTCTGGGCCCGTTGACCAGAAAGGCTGAGGAGAACTGATGCTAAAGTTTTAAATACTCATGTTCCCAATGTACTAGTTCAGTGATGAGAACAATGTCCAATCTTCCCCATTAGAAACTCTCTCTAAGAAATCACTTAATTAGGGTAAAGGATACCATATGAATCCTTGCTGAAAATTATTAATTTGTTGGAGAGAAATCGTCCGCACACAATTAAAACTGTTGCAGGACTGTTTCCGGCTTCACTGATGCTCCCAATTCACAGAACATCTGAACAAGATGGCGCTCACATCAGGTCATGCACTGTGATCTTTTGTTGATCACCGTGCGTATGCACGTATTGTTAATCTAAGCTCCCCTGGTTGCTTGGTGAGCTGTTCTTGCTGCCAGGAAGTCAGAATGCACCCCAAACTGCCTCTGATGCTGTTCTCGCAGCCTGGAAGTCAGAGCATGCTAGAGCACGAGTCGCTGCGCGGTAGAGTAGGAATGATAACCAAACGGTATGTGCACGGCACGCCCTTCCTCATCTGTGTCATAATCCACCAGGCGATGACAGACAGCACTTCTTCGAACTGCAATGAAGAGCTGTGATGCTCCCAAACTCCCAGGTTAAACAAATCTTCGCCTGACTACTCTCCGGCCAAAGCGGCGTGTTCTGTCGATGAGCCTCCAAACTGCAAAACCACTACACTCCGATGGGTTCGGAAGTGTACCTTGGCCACTCATCGCCAATTTGTAGTAAGTACTCCACACAAGTTATAACCAAGGTACAGAGCAGTCATGGTCCATCCTGTACTCTTGTCTCCTTCAACTTCTCCCCAGACTCCATGCACATCAATGGAATTAGAACCCATTTACAAAAAATAATAACACAGGGTGACATGAGCCCACTATTCTAAGATGTGTGATAGAACCGCACACTCAAGATTTTAAAACGTGAACCTAATACATAGGAAAACAGGCTAGAAAGAGAAAATCTTGCATTGCACTAATGATTCCATTCATTATTTGTCAATGTGAACAGGAAATCTCAGATTAGGGTGAAATTCCTGCAAAGGGAAAAACGCACTATTTGAAATGATTATTTCACCAGGGTGAAATTGCCATTGTGTAATTACCCAGGATTTCAATGGGCACCTTTTTTTACTAACCTGAAGGGGATGGGAAAGTTTTGCCGATCTGTGGTACACTTTATCAAGCAATTCAACCCATGGCTAAATTTGGCAGAAGGTCCCATTAATCACTCAGCAGTGCCTGAGTGGATAATTAGACTAAAGGGCATTTTAGCAAGACCAAACAGGGTGTGATGAAAGTCACTAATTTGTTTTTCCTAGATCTATTTAGCACTAGAAGCAGAGTGAAATATTATTTTATTATGATGTGCTAAATTACACCTTCACCACAGCGCAATACAATTATTATGCATCACACTGCTGACCTTGTGCACCTTAATTATCAGAAGGGATCACTGTTGAATTGATTCCAAAATAAGGTTTGATACTTGCATATATTCATGTATTGAGAATTTTGATGGCTTGTTTGTATCATTATACCTCAAAGAACATTGTGCTGGATTTAAATACTTACTGGAGGAATTGTTATTTTATCACTCTGAGCTGTCTCCTAAAATAGACAACCCTGAGCCAGCAAAATACAACATGTTTTGGCAAATTTAAAGTTTCTATCTTCTGTCCAAAATCCAGAGGCAAGTGTCACCACACAGATTTAATACCACACAAAATAATCTACCTTACTGCCCCACTGCTGTTGAACCCAAAGCTAACATTGACAGCGATGATTTCATAGGTGAAAAGTGTATTTTTTCATTTATTTTATGTATTATACTAGGGGTGGGCGATAAATTCTGCTCCACCGGCGGAGTTGGAGGAGGTTTGGCCACTCTGTGTTACACATGTAAGCGTAATTCTTGCAAATTCTGCCAACTGCCTTGTGGCAGAGTTTTTCTCGCTGCGGCTCACCAATGGTTAGTTGGAGAGCATGAGCAAGATTTGGCATCCCTTAGATCCATTTTCGGTCGCTAGGAGGGCAGCCGGTGAGATTTCCCCCAACGCAGGTGGTCGTGAACGTTCTCAGTCAGAAAGTTGCAACTCAAGTAGAAAATCTGCTCAAGTGGCAGTAAAATCAACTCAGGAAGGGGCGCCATATGGTGCTGTTCATGCTGAGTTTTGAGCGTGGAACAAGCTCCTGTCACTGAACATCAGCGCAAGCGGTGTGACATTTCTAATTCCACTTGTTCGCATTTTCATGTAACTCTGTAGAATTCCATGGAGTGAAACTCTGCGAGTTCCACCCACCCCTATAATATACATTATTATATAGTGCAGTATAACCAACGTGAAACCAGTGCTCATTTTAGATAACTAACACATTGAGAGAACTCTCAGTTACGTTATACGAGTTAATGTAATAACAACTCATATCGAAATCCCAACTATATTAAGGGGCAAAACATACATATTCATTCCTACTGAAGGGTCTTGATTGACATAAATTGGACAATGCCGTGAGTAGTGAAAAAGGAGGAATTCAAACTGAAAAAGAAGTGATGGAGAGGAGAGACAGGTACAAGAGAGGTGACAGAGAAAGGAAGAGCCAGGAGGGCTTAAAATTCATGGGCAGTAATTGATACAAAGGAGAAGAAGAGTGGGGAGGAAAAGGAGCAGTGGACTAGAAAATGCTAAGTCTAATTTGTTGATTAAGAATGTGTATAGTGAGATTCAGCTGTATTCATACAAATATCTGGAAATTAATGTTTCCAGAAACCAAAATGGTAGCATTTTGATGTAATTGGCACAGCACAATCTACACAGTATTTTAGGTTTGTTGTCCACAGATAGATTTTATGCACACTGATACACGTGTAAATATTTAGGGCTGGCAGCCACTACAGTAGGAGTGAAGGAGGATGCTGGGCTCAGCATAAAGATCTGCTCTGCCCAGAACATCCCTTATGAATGTCCTTAACCTCACTCCGCACGCCTAATGTATAAGTAAAATGAACAAACTTCAACTGCACCATCAGGGACAGACTGTTGATGCCAACACTACACCACCCCCCACTTAGCTGGCGGCACACAGTAATCATTCTATAAATGTGGTGAGTCTTTCAAAGGAGTCTGAATGAAATAGTGGCAAAAAGGGCAGCAAAATGAGGACTAGAATAGACAGGTGCTTGAACCCAGAACTGGGGGGTGGGTGTGGTGTCTGGGGACGAGAAGATGGGGCACAGTTATGGGTGCCGACTCTCCTCAAATGTTTTCATAAGTGTAAGATTTTTAGGCTGGTACCCAGGATCAGTGGCATCGTTTTGGATGCAAGGAACCCCACTAAGAGCTCTGAAATATGAATAGTTACATGCCATGATGTGGCTATCTCTTCGCACTATGAGCATACACCCTTTCATATAAGTGATCATAATCAGATAACAGAAAGGATCAAACAATGAATCATTTTTGTAACACCCTTTTGATAAAGGCAGGGTCTTGGCCTTCATGTGATGATCTTGCTTTTTTCCTCTTGACCTCATATTCTCACATGATGCATCTCTTTTTGTGGGTCTCTCTTTACAATATTTACAATATTTCATCTTGAATCTGGAGAACTAGCAGGTGATGTCAGAGGTACGCCGGTGCGTATTGTACTGCAAGGAGTTTCCAGTTTTGCTGTTCTGATAATCCCCCAGGGTCTGAGAAAGGGTGACCTGAGGTGTAACAGCTTGTAAATATGGATGACCTCAATCAATATGACCATTAAGCATTCCACCATTCAAATTTCATGCAGCCATGGAATAGCAATAGTATGGTGGCTAAGTCTGCAAAATAATTTCCACTGAATGGAGGCCTTTTGTCCAACATAACTGTGATTTATGCTATGGGTTGATATGGTAAATAAATGAAGGGGGTTCTTTTTCCAGTGATGAAAAGATACTTTATTGAACCACAATCCTGTGACACCTTAAGACCTTGCACCACACTTCAAATTGGCAAGTAGAATTTCAACCTCAGCAAGACTGGAAACCAGTGAGTCAGACACTGGAAATCTAGCAGGTCATTAACATTCTACTGGAAGACAAGACTTTACAACACATCTCCTTTCTGTGATAAAAGACAACTGTTAGTCAAAACACACAAAACCAACACTTGACAAAACCAACAGCTGAACAACACAAATGAACCCATCCACAAAACCTGACATACAGACAACTGCAAACAGGCACCCACACAGATGCACATACCTTATTAATACACAACGGAACAAAGAAAGAACCTGAACAATATACTAAAGGAACAACAGAAACAATTGGCAATCAAGGGAATACAGCTCAGCTTGAAAACCCCTTCCGAATACCCAAACATGAAACTGGAGACAAACTCTTCCAACCAACCAGGTGTCCCGTGCACCTTACTTCCTTCCTAGACATTGGGGGGCTCTCTGAGTCCTGAAAAAACCATAAGAGGCATCACCTGCCTCATTAAGCCTGTTGCCACCCTGGTTTAAAAAGGTACTCCCTCACCCTTTTGAAAATCAGCATCATCTGTGAGAAACCAACAACTGTAACCTTCCTCATCATCCTCTTCTTGATAACTCCCCCGCCCCCCTTTTTGATACAAGACTACTCATCTCAACTTCCTCCTTTGACCATTTTCCAGCCTAACCCTAATTGCCACCAATTTCCTTCACTTTATGTGATCTTTTGAATTTGGATAAACCTTGACTACATCAACCCGGCTTGACCTTGACCCCATCACCCTTGTTTATGAACCGATCCATTACCTGCTACTTGTGGAACTTACCATTGGTCTGTTTTGTAATACCACTCAAACAGAAAGGTACTAATTTGGTGCCAGGTGACCAACCCCTCATGAATTCAAAAGGAGACCTACCCATAATGTAATTTACGGAAGTGCAATGAGCCCACAACAGATCTTTCACGGCTCCTTGCACCAGTAGCTCTAACTTAACTGCCAATTCATGGTGCATTTGACTAATTTATTTATCCTCTACTCCAAACCGCTCCCTTGTGGATTATAAATTGAAGTACATACATGTCTAACACCAATACTCTGGAAAAATCCCTGCAGCTCAATTGAAGATAACTGGGTACCATTGTCAGTAACGAGGACTGACAAAATGTCTTCTCTACAAAAGGTTTCACAAACAACTGCAGTGGTGGAATGGTTGGTAACGTTAAGCATACAAAGAACTTCCACCCAATTGGATAAAGCATCAACCATAACAGCAGCATACCTTTCCAGTTCAGTCAATTACAAAAATGATACAATAAATCCAAACATACCTTTTCCCATGCATGTGCTGCAGTACTCACACGTTGTTCCTGTTTCAATATTCCCAAACCCACTTTTAAGCATTTTTCTGCCTTTTTACAGACATGACAATCTATGACCCAACCTTTAACCTGTTGGTCCATGGCTGGCCACCAAAACCTTTCTCTCAATCTCTTGCATGTCACAGTGCGACCTAAATGCCCCTCATGCAGCAAGGAAATGATTTGCAACCTGACCCCAAATGGGGGGGCACACATTATTTACCCCTCATTAATACTCGGTCACCACACAAAGAGAGTTTATTGACTACTTTGTCAAAAGGACGTGCTCTGAATGGAACAATACTTTCTCTGCAAGCCAACCCCTTTACAAACTTGACCACTGCTTTCGATGTTGTTGGAAATGCAGTTATACAACCACTCAGTAGCGTCATCCACACAGGCAACCACTCCATCTGGCTCAAATTCAAAACCATCATTCACTCCATCAAGCATCCTTGATAAACAGTCCGCTACACTGTTTCTCCAACCAAGGACATATTCCACCTTGCTATCACACTCAAGCAACTTTACAGCAAGCCAAGCCAGCCTACCCAAATAGTTTTTAGTCCCACCAGAGGTCAACACTCAAAGGAGTGGCTTGTGATCTATCTGTAAATAATCATACAGTATTCTTCCTTTCCTAAAAGGTTTCTTCAAGGACTCTGTCTTATTTATGAAAACCTGCAAAAACTTGGAGTAGTAATACACAAACCCCATAAGTGACTGAGGTTTATCTTTCTCTTTAGGTATGCCAGCATTGAAAATTACACTCACCAAATTTAGTTTGGGCACAACCCCATCACCTGTAATTAAGAGTATCCTAAGTATTTAACTTCCTGTATAAAGAACCTACATTTGTCTATATGGACGGCCAAGCCAGATCTGGAATCATATTCAGAACTTGTTTCAAATTCTTATTGTGTGAAGCCACAGATTCACCAGATACCAGAATGTTTCCTTGAAAGAAAACAATTTTCTTAGCCCCCATCAAGATTCCAGACATAAACCTCAGAAAAACACTGGCCGCTGAGGCTAAACCAAATGGAGGCCTAGTGAACTAATATACACCATCAGTTGTAATGACAGCCATCAGAGCCCTCAAATTTGGATGCAATTTTATCTGATGGTAAGCACTGCAAAGGTCCAACTTGGAGAAAAACTTCACCTAGACAACATGAAAACCTACTCATTGATCTTAGGAATACAATCTGATACAATATTCTAATTTAGACTGTGCAAGTCTCTGCAAAATCTAAGAGATCTACCAGACGTCTTGGGTAAATCCTTTCTGCAGTCACAACTGGCTCAATCACTTCATCTTTGACCATCTGTTCTAAGATTCCCGGATGGCCATGTGAATTCTCCTGACAGCATGTCTGATATATAATGCACCTTTCTTGACCACACTATAATGTTCATAGTCTTTTGCTTTCACAATTTGTCGTCAGATACTGGACTGAATTTAAAGAGTAAAATATCGAAATCTGGATCTTCCACAACCATCACCTGTTCCTTGTTTTAGGGTTCACAACAATATGACTGTCATGCTTATTCATCCACCCCAAAACTGGTGGATCAGTGCTCAAAACATAGGGAGTCATTATGATGGCGGAAGGACCGCCACTACCGGGCCGGCGGTGGTGGCCCCTCTGCCATCTGACTCCCATTTCCGCCCGCCACATTAGGATGGTGGAGGGAATCGTTCCGCAAGGGTGACAGGCGCAAAGACCGCCCGCCACGCTTCCGCCACAGGCAATTGTTACGATTGCCTTGTAGAGCAGATAAGACTGGGGATTTGGTGGCTGTGCCTAGCAGGCACCGCCCGCCTGATTACAATGTTGGCGTCAGCCAGCCTTTTCATGGCAGTAGAGCCGCCATGGAAAGGCTGGCGGAGGCTGAATTTGGGGGCCCGGTGTGGGCCCCCTCTGTGTTGGGGGAGCCATTTGTGCACTAGGGGGTACCCATGGTACCCCCCTACATTTCCATGCACAAGGTGGCAGGCACCGCGAGGTGCCTGCCATTGTGTGCCGGGAAATGCACGACATGGCCATTTAACATTGCGGCAGGTGCTGCAACCAGCAGCACCAGCCGGAATGTTAAATTGCTGGATGCGACCGCCATGGTGGCGGTCGCATCGTAATTAGGCGGACAGTCCTGATCCTGCTAAGATGGTGGGCGGACTCAAGTCCGCCCTCCATCGTAATCAGCCCCACCATAGACCTTTTCTTTTGTTTCTCAATCCTTGAACTAAATATTTGCCACAATGTAGCCATTCACTACAATGTTGACTACCTGGTAGCTCTTCAAATTAACATCTTGTGGCTCCAATACTTCTTCTGGTCAAGAGCATTCAAATAAATATTTGGGAATGATCGTGTACAAGGAGCCGGAAACCCCCATTAAAGAAACGTCTCTCCTTTTTACATTGAAACTTGCTGTGGGTCATTTACTTCTATCTGATATATTTTCATCTCTTTTGGTCTTTTGAGTGCAAACATTTTCTTCAATTAGAAATTTTGTTCCATATTGGCTGTGTTGTGACCTACCTGTGATCTACCTGTCGTGGTCTATGCAGACTTGGACGTGGTCATTTTGTAGTCACTGTTGGTAAAAGAAAGTGTCTTCTTGTGATCTACTTCCTACTGTGCAAAACCTGGTAAAATATAATTTTTTGCCACATAGTCAGCATCCCTTTCCGATTGCATAGCACGTTTTGGAATCAGCTGTGTGAAAGTTGCACCCATGCCTAAAACATGACCTGGAAGCAGTGTCTAATTTAGCGAACATTGAGAATGCAGACTTGGATGTGGTCATTTTGTAGTTACTGTTGGTAAAAGAAAGTGTCTTCTTCCCTATTATATTTACATCTTGTGAAGTGTTGCCAACTTGAGCAATGGGATTCACATACCTTAACTCTAAATACTGCATCTCAGTCATGCATTTTTCAGATTCTTCAACCACCTAAGTAATTGATATAGCTTCCTTTAGAGAGGAATTACTTGCAGCCCAGAGTCACATTTTCTTACTGTGGCATTGGACTATGAGCTGGTCTTCAATTAGTTCATCAGTCATGAAGCCAAACTGACACTTCGATGCTAGTTCACATATTCTGGCGACAAAATCATCTACAGTTTCTGTGAGAACCCTTTTTGGATGGCCTAGGGGTACGCAGGGGTCACTGGGCATAACAGTGGTGCTTTAGGCCTTTTACTCCTGATATCCCAGGGGACCAACATACTATGTATCCCGCTCAACTTGATCAAGTCCCACTTCTGCCCTTGACTCTCAGTGGTAGCTGTGGTTGAGCAGTCAAGGCTCCCTTGGGGGACGTGGATACAGGTCAGTGAACACGACTCATAACTCAAAGTGCAAACAGTGTGAACAATAAATCAATGTTCAGGCAAATACGTACTTTTATAAGAAAAAGTAGTATTTTATTTCTAACTCTATACATGCAAAGCGATGTGACATTCAAATGCAACAACACAATCCTCCTTGAGGTTGGGGCTTTAGTAGTTGTCAGCTGAATCCCTGTCCCACCCTTTGTCCGTATAATGTGCTCATGGTTATTACCATTCACTGGTGGTCATACCAGGGAATGCAATCTAATATGCTGTACTAAAGCATTCCTTTTAACTCTTCAGCATTTCAGTCAAAAGTGTCTATGGTGCTGCAGCACCTTCATCACTGAATTCCCTGGGGACCCAAAGGCCCTAGATCAAGTCACTCCTGCAGCACAGGCACTCACAAGACCAGAACCTGCTTCGAGAAGTCAGGCTGTTCGCGGTTCACTGATAGAATATCGATGACAAAAACATTGATGTTAAAAATATCGAAAAAAGTATAGAATACAAAAATGTCGACTCCCATACCTACAAAGGTAAGTACAAAAATATTGAATCAAAAATATTGATGTAAATAACATAGATGTAAAAAATATTGATTTAAATATATATAAAATAAAATAATATATATTAATTATATTAATTTTAACAAAATTAATTTAATATACATTTTAACAAAATATAGCAAATAAACTTCATTTAAAAAACCCAAAAACATATAATAATTAATACATATTTCACATGAGGAAGTCTTCTCCTAGAATTCTGCAATAACTCCCAGCGGCACACCAAAGGACGAGCACAATAGAAATTTATTGTCTCACAAACCGAACAGAATAACGCGTTTCGGCGAAGCCTTTGCCAAAGGCTTCGCCGAAATGCTTCGTTCTGTTCAGTTTGTGATGCAGAATTCTAGGAGAAGACTTCCTCGTGTGAAATATATTACGCGGTGCAGTGACCACTACAGGCACCGGCGTCGGAAGGAGGGTGAGCGGCTGTTCACAGCAAGTTTGTTTGGACAATAATTAATACATGTATATATTTACTTTAAAATAAATAATAAACTATTATCTTTAATTTATTTTAAAACTCTAAAATTGTATCCAAATAATATATATGTATATATATATATATACCTATATATATATATACATCATTAATTTAAAATATTTTAAAAAACATTCAACAATAATTTAAGACATTAAACTATTACAAATATTTAAACAAACATTTCCCAATACAATCAGTACAACAGGAGGGGAAGTGTTGGATAGCAAAATAATTAAATTTACTATTCCAACTCCAGCGAATGCAACAGTAGGGAAAGTGTTGGATAGCAGAGGGGTAAACATTACTATTCCCACTCCATTGAGAGCAACAGTAGGGAAAGTGTTGGATAGTGGAGGAGGAAAAATTACTATTCCCACTCCAAAGAGTGCCACAATAGTGAAACTGTTGGATAGCGGAGGGTTAAAAATTACTGAACTCAATGGATTATGAGTGTTTGCAAAGAGATTCCCTAAAAAGGGGAAACCGGTAGAGGAAATGGGCTCGTATCGCCCCATATAATTGATTAACGATATTTTTAAAAAATCTACAATTTTAGCTTCTCTGCTGGCCCCGACTATACATCAGCTGGTGTCGGAACACTTGTAGGGAGAATCCAGTCCTTCGCTTCCGACTGGAGTCTGACATGGGCACATTGTCCTCTTTAGCATCCTCCTGGTCTACGGAGGTCAGTCATGGCAGATCTTTCAGAGCAGCTGGACATGCTGGTCACAGCCTTCAGTCCTAGGCAATGGCCCAAAGTCTTTGATGATGTGGTTCCGGCAATCCCCCCTCAGCATACTGGGTACCATGGTACCTTCCGCACACAAGTTAGACTCTTCAGGTGCAATCGCCCACACCACGCCAACCCATACAGGGGTGCTCCTCAGGCGTTCATGATTCCTGGCACACTGGTGGCACAACTTCTTCACCGGTAGGCCACTCTGGCATACTGTGTCACTGCAACGAGGCTGTGTGGGATCAGTGCCCTGCACGCAGCACTCGCTTTTTGCCCCAATCTACGGTTGTCCTCGCCTGACATACGGGGGTCATCGAAAACAGACTTCAACGTGGGATATGGCCCGATCGGTGCACAGATGAATCCTCACACCTCGTACAGGGAGTCCTCACAGTAGAGCTCTTCACTGGACCTTGCTCCCTCCAGTGCTCACCTCTTCCTTACAGGGCACACTGATCTTGCCAAACAGGCACACTCTGGTGATCCAGGCTCCTGGGCACATTGTCTTAGTTTCCCTCAGTGATGTCCCCTCACCCAGCAAGAAGACTAGCAGGCCTTGGCCCCCAATCCTGGTCACAGGCAGAAGTCTTGCAGAGCTTCCCCTTCTCACACACCCATTCTGGCTGCTTGGCAGATGACACATTTTAGGGGAGTCAACCTCTCCTTGTTATAGTCATTTTCCAGACACCAAATGTGGTTTAGGGTGTGGGTGTTTGAAGTGTTATGCTGCGGTTCTACTTCTTTTGAAGTGAGCTCTTTATCTTTGCATCTTGCAAGATGTTTGTCACAGCATGCACCACTCTGAAGCTGACTTACCACAACTCACTTCATGGGAGGGGTCAGAGTTCACATCTGGATGTCAGCCATAGTGATACATGCATCAAAAGGTTAATCTCAGATCCCCAGCCCTACTCTTTATTATTCTCTTATCAGCCCCATCTCCCTTCCTATGTGCCCAGACCCCATCTTTTTGATCTATCACCATATCAAAAAGAAGTATTTGGAAATGTAAAGGGAGTCTCTTCCTTTTCCCTCCAGTGTGTCTCTACCCAGCTCACAGGAATGTAGCAATACCCAAATCTGCCTGGGTGGATTCCTCTCCTCCTTGTGTTTATACCGAGCAGGCCTGGGCTTCCCAAAATAGAACCCAGGGTCTTCCATACAATGTAGCATTGTAAGCACATTCTCTCAGTGTACTGTTACATTTGCAGTCCAGCACTGTTCCTCCATGCATTGTACCCTTACATGTACCCATGCATTCAGCACAAATACGCAGTTTGTGCGCACTGTTCAGCACTGAAGCTTTTCTATAATTAACATGAGTGTGCTCTTTACAAACAACCACACTGTCAGCACACACACTTACTATGTGCACGCAACACAACATTCCATGCATTGTACTAAAAACAAACACACATACACTCAGCATATGCTTTATCAACACATGCACTGCACAGCACTCTCATGCAATGTATCCCTCTCAGGAATACATACAATCAGTACATGTCCTAAACACACATGCACTGCACAGTACTGCTCCGTCCTCATACTGTACCCTTCCCAGGCACACATCCAACTAATGTAGAGTCACTACTCCTGTAACACAGGGTAAAACGGTCCTGTTCACTACTACTGATCACTACACAGTATGCTGTCACCACCATGCTCCAGAGGCTTAACGCCTGGTGAGGTGGTATCCTTCCACCACTAGGAGAGTGGTGCTTTGGGTGCCCCTCCCAACCCAGCAAGACCAAAATCTGTGAGGCAGGTGTATGTCATGGTGCACAAGCAGGATCCATGTTCGCTTGTGACAAAAACCAGCATTGAAGATCCAGACAGCAGTACAGTTGGGCACTCTGGGCAGGGGTACACATCTCTGCCATGCAGAGGACTTCTCCGTCTCAACAGTTTCTGACACTCTTTGAGGTTGAGTATAGAACTTGTGCTGACATATTGCAATGTTGAGAGATACAGCGAACCTGGTTTGTAAATGCAGCTTGGCTTCCTTGTGAATTTCTTGAATTGCATTAACCTGTTCATCAAGTGCAGGTGGAAGATATTGAAATATGTGCTGTCCCTCCTTTCCCAGAGCACAAGGCAATAAGACCTTTGTCTTGATAGCTGAACATTCCACACCATACGTAACCAGTAAATAGTTATGAAAAGTCTAAATCCAGTCTTCACATTTAATGGGAGGATTACCAAGCCCAACTAAAAAACCTGGAGGAATGATGATGGATTGATTCAAGCAGAGTTCCAACCTCAGCAAGAATGGAAACCAGTGAGTTTAACACTGGAATTCCAGCAGGTCATTAACATTCTACTGGAAGAGAAGACTTTACAACAGCTGACAATATATTTTTACTGTCGAAATGGTGACTTCCGTAACTGTGAATGGAACAAGCAAAACTTCAATATTGTACTCATCTGTCATCACAAGTAAATGTTTAGCTGTAGGGACAGGACCAGTCTACCATCATATTTTCCCATGGGACCTCTGTCAAGCAAGCGTGCATAAAACGTGATGACATCCTTTCAGTAAGCTGAGTCAGAAGAGTACTTTTGTCTTGTTTCTTATATTTTCTTCAGCTTTGTTGATAAAAGGGCTATGGTAAAGTGAGAGAAAAAGTAAACCAGATTGTTGTCCTTCTCTAGTTTATGGGCTATGAGGAATTGATAATTCTGAATACAGTGGTCTCTAGAATTAACATGAGTGGCATATTGACCTAGTGATTCTCAATTATGGTCCCAGAGTATGGTGATCTGTGGTCATAAAAAAGGCTTCCCAAATTCAATCACATGTAAATGTTCACAAGCATATACATTTAAAAGCTTGTTAAATTGCATACATAAATCCCCTACCAGGTGCATCAGGAGCGCAGTCTCCCTGCGTGTGGATGGCACCTGTTAGAAATGGGGGTCTCCGGTTGGCAATGGTTTGCACGTTTGTCCAAGTAGGGATGCTTCTTCCTAGTCAGGGTATGGGGGATACACTTCTAAAATACCCCCTTTTCACCCCCTTGGTAGATTGGCATGAGCAGACAGGCTTATCTCAGAGGCAGTGTGTAAAGCATATGTGCACAAATACAGTATTACATTAAAAACACTACAAATGGACACCACATCAGTACGTAATCTTTATCTAAACCAAACATGACCAAAACGATAAAAACCCACAGTAAAGTAATCAAAATGTAATCCTTAGAAGGTAAAAACAGTTCTGTTTATATTAAGCTATAGAAGCAACACTTTCTACACAAAGTAACTTGTATGCATCAAAATCATAAACAAAAACAGCCGCATGGAAGGTGATGCATCAGTTCCTTATGTGCAGGGAAGCGGATGCATCAGTTCCTTACTCCAGGGGAGGTGATGTGTTGGTTCCTTAATGCCATGCAAGGAAGGGGATGTGTTGGTTCCTTACCGAAGGGGAGGTGGTGCATCAGTTTCTTACTGTGCAGGTAGCGGATGCATCGATTTCTTATTGCGGCCCCGGCATTGATGTAGACTTGGTGCCCCAGTGTGATGCGCAGGGGATTGGGGATGCGGCGATTCTTGATGCTGCAGCAGTCGCAGCAACGATGCGTTGATCTTTCTAGCTGGGGTCCCACGATGCGTTGGTTTTGCAGCCGCAAAGCAGGGCCTGTGTCGGAATTGGTGCAGTGATCTGGGACTTCGGAGATCAGTGCACAGGATTTGGCGTGCGGTCATTTCTCCAGCCTTGGGCAGGCTTTGCATCGGTTTCTTCAGCGTTATGATGGCGATGGTTGGAAATTCTTTCCACACGGCGGCGATGTAACAGAAACTGGTGTGGATGCGGCGTGCTTCTCGTAGTTGCATTTCTTTTCCAGCTCCCAACAGCAGCAAAAACCTCTAGAGGCCCAACTCAACTACAGGCTTTACCACCAGCTCCTCTGAACTTCCTTGCTGGGAGTTCTGACCTACCAAGAACTCCCAGCAAGGACGTTCAGGGGAGCGGGTGGTAAAGCGTTTGTGGCCCTGAGACTTCAGAACGGGAGGCAAGCTCTATGTCAAGCCATTGAAGATCTTATTCAAACAGGATACAGAGCACCCAGGACACAGCAAAGTCTTTTTCCTCTCCTTGGCAGAAACAGCCACTGCAGGCCAACCCCAGACAGCACACAGCAACGGGGCAGTACTTCTCCTTCAGCTTTCCCAGTCTTTCTCCTTGGCGGAGGTTCCTCTTGAGTCCGAAAGTAATCAAAAGTTCTGGAGTCTGGGCCCCAATATTTATATGCCATTTCTCTTTGTTCTCTGGTGTCAGAGAGGCTCTGTACTCTGTCAAAACCAATTCTGTCCCTTCTGGTGCAGCTTTCCTGCAGGAGGTGGAGGCAGCATTGTGTATGGCAGACCAGGCCCATTCAGGTGAAAGGAAATCTCCTCTGCCTACTCTAATTGCAGCCCAGGTCTATTCAGCTCAGCCCTGGCTCATCCAGGAAAGGCAAGACACACCTCAACCCCCCACTGGCTGTCTAAAGTGAATGCACATCCCCAAGCCCTGTCACTCCAAAGCCAGAGAGTCAATCCACAACCGAGCAGAGGCACATGGGAAGGCTAAGGGTGGACTCATATGTCAGAAAAGGGAAGGTTAGGGACTGGCAAGTGGGTGTACTTGCCAGGTCGACATGGCAGTTTCAAACTGTGCACAGACACTGCAGTGGCTGCTTGTATGGGTGGCACAATCAGTGCTGCAGGCCCACTAGCAGCACTTGACTTTCAGGCCCTGGGCACGCACAGTGCACTGTACTAGGGACTTAGTAGTAAGTCAAAAAAGCCAATCATGGAAACACCAATCCATAGTCATAATTTACAGAGGGAGCTCTTGCACTTTGGCACTGATCAGCAGTGGCCTAGTGCCCAAAGCATCTAGACGAGCAAAAACGAAGCCCAGCACACAGCAAAAACGAGGAGGCAGAGGCAAAAATACAGGGGAAACCCACACCAAGGATGCCAGATCTAACAGAACCCAAGCACACAAGGCTGGCAACCACTTTTATTTCATTGTGAAGTGCTGAGTTGCAGTAAACATTGTTTCCAGCATCTGGGATGGTGTGATGTGTGAGCTGAGGGCTTCAAAGCCAAAGTGGTAGGGTCAAGACCATTGAAAGCCATGTCCTTTTATGTCCTCTATTGTGACTTCTCTCAGTGGTAAACTGGAGGATAGGAAATCTATTATGCCTTTTGTGGAGATCTCCATCTATGCTTAAAAACTATTGTTTTGCAAACACATTGGTAGGTGCTGGTACTGATGTGCAAATTAGTATTTACAGTTTTGTGTTGGCTGAGCATGGTCATTTCGAAGATGGAAACAAAATTAAAAAGGTCAGTTTTGTATCAAAAACAGAACAATGGTTGAGTAGACAAAGTAGAATGGGTTTTATATGCTTTAAATCGCAAAGAAAATGATTTCATGATCTGACCAGGTAAGTTCAAGTATCAAATCAATTCGGCTGGACCATGGAAATACAAGGTCTCCTGATTGTTCCTTTGTACTTTCTGTTCCTTGTCTCACTTAGCTACCAGTCACAATTGTAGACTTTCATGTACCTTGATTGGGCTGATTGGAGATTAAGATAAAGCTGAGTTCACCTTGGTCATTCAAGTCTCACATGTTGTCTCCATTTTCAGCTACTCAAGCTATTCTTGTAGCTTCATTATCTTAAATGTGAGATTTGCTTTGAGTTCAACAACTACTTCCACCTTTTTACCACACACTTAAATTTGCACCTTAGATTTTCTTATTAGGGCCAGATTTCTTTTTTTTACATTGCTCACCAAAGGATAATGCATTGCAAACCTGAATCTGCCATGACTCTTGTGAAAACATAATCATGTATTCCTATTGCTTTAACATTAATGCCCTACCCCCTGCATTTGTGTATCAAAATGTGCTGTAATCGATTTTATGATCACATATGGATGTTGCTTTTCTTTAACCTGGAGTGCCCAATGGCCTCAATATGCCTGCACAGTTTCAGAACTGTAGTATACATAGAAGCCATTATATTTGAAGTAGTTTATTTGTACATTTCCTGCAACCAGAAGTTCAATTTTAGCAACTTAATGAATTCAGCCGTGTATTTGTATCTTAGTTTCAAGGATGTTTCGCAATTATTTATGTGAAATGTGCCTGAAGCTACTCATTAGAAAGGTTTTGCTGCAGTAACATGTTTCCGTCACATGTTTATGCTCCATAGCCTTGTCTTGAGGAAAACGTGTAATAAATACTGTCCAGAATTGCATGCACTGTAGCATTGCATGTGTAGGAAGGTGGATATCTGACTATGGTTACCCCCAACTTTTTGCCTAGTGTCTAGCTGGTTTTTCGACTTAGTTAGCCTGAGATCCTGCCATTCAGGTTCTCAGGCTGTCTGCTCTCTCTTTAAAATGGACTCCATGTACCCTAGGTACATGCCCAATTGGTAAGGATCACCTTATTGGACCCTGTACAGTGTACCCTAGGTACCTAGGGCATAGGTGTACCCTAGGCCTCCCAGGGGCTGCAGCATGTATTATGCCACCCCTGGCCTGGCCTTCCAATCAGACACAACTGGCTGATCACTCAGCTGGGGCAAGGTCGTGTAATCACCCCTTGCTTAGATATAGTATACCTATATCTACCCTTAAAATAGACACATGTGTGCCTGTGAGCCACTCCTATGGCAGGCCTTAACAATCCTGGAGGCAGAGTGCTTGGTAACATGTGAGATGGTGCTCTAGCATGAGCTGAGCCTGTCTGCAGCTTTCGGAACCATGTCCTTATAGCTGTTCTATGATATAGCCTACCATATACTCTTAAAGTACCTTATAATCTTAAACGGTTATGGTAACTATGGTTTGGCTTTATCAAAACATGTCGTGTATGGTGTCTAACACTTTGGAATAATACCCCCATACCATTTCTGGTGATGAGGATATTATTCCCCCCTTCTAGAGGGAGAGACATGTTAAAATCCTACTTTGCTGTTTAACTCTGACCAAAGCCTCAGCATCACAAAATGGATGCTGCTGCCCCAGACACGAGTCTGACCTCCTGCAGCTGGGAGCCCTCCCAGCCAGGGAGGCCTGGACAATAGGTTTCCTGCTTGGGGAGGTGCTAGCACCTCCCCAGACAGACTTTAGTGTATTGGGGCAGGGAGGGCTGAAAGAAATGAGACATGCCTGGGGCACACAAGGTGCTCCATGCATAGTCCAGTTCAAACCGGCGCTGGGGCACTCCAGCCCCAGCTCTGGCGCGAAACTGGACAAAGGAAAGGGGGTGTAACCACTTCCCTTCCTGGTCCCACCCATAGGAGGGACCTTGCAGGTAGCTCAGCCCACTAGCCCAGTATATCGGTAGGTAGCTGAGCCCTGCAAAATTAGATTAACCTGAATCTGCAACTTGTACAGAAACTCTGGACCTTCGACATTCGACCTCAGGAAGAAGACTGAAGAAATCTCCCTTGTGGCCAAGGAGTGACCACCCTGGGCAACCAGGCATCATCCAGCGACCGCTGCTTGCTTTGCGACTGATCCTACGAGGGACGACTGCAGAGACTGACCAGCGCCGAGACTTCGAGACACCTCTGACCCAGATCCACAACTACAGCGAAGCTGAGACCCGTGGAGGCGACGAGGGACTTGGGACCGGCGACTTGGGAAAAGTGGCTAGTACCTGACTAGCGTGACTTCCAAGGCTCCCTCGAGGCTGTGCTTGGGGAATTGAGAAGCCCCCATCCCGAGCACCATCTGCAAAGAAGACCAGCTCCCCACACTTCACGTGTTCTGCGTGGGGCCCTTCTGCACCTGAGTTGCTCGACGTGTTGTCCGGTTGCTGGCCCGTTGGCTAGTGACCTCTGCAACGACGAACCTTTGTTTTCATCTTGCTGGTCCGGCTCCTCCAGACTGGCACCCACTCCTCTGTGAAAGAGAAGCACCCCAGACCTTCCTGGTCTACACCAGAAGCAAGTCCTCCATCCTGCGTGGGTTCTGCTTGCCAAGGCTTGTTGGGTCCTGACTCGACTTTGACGCCGCCGACAGCAAGAGCCTTCGTGGGACAGCTCACCTCCTGGTCCTGGTCATCCTCGACGCCTCCTGGTACCCGTGACTGCTGCGACAAGCTTCACCTCTTCACCTGCATCTTCACGACATCGCCTGGTTCCTTCCTGGTTCCTTCCCGGCTCCTGGCTGGTGACCTAGACTCTGTCCCTTCTGCTTGCAGGTATCCTTCCTTCTTGATCCCATCCTTGGGATCCACCGGACACTCTTCACTGACTGCCTGTGAGCAACTTTCCTTCAGGCATCCATAGGAGTCAACGACGAAACCTGACGCAAGTTCACACCTATGCACCCGCAGCCCGTGGGCTAGGTAACTTGAGTACTTCGGTGCTCACAAAGGTATTGACTATCCAAGGGTCTAGTTTCCGAGTCTCGACTTCCTAGCTATACCAGAAGTGTCCTAAAACTGTTAATTTCTAATAACTTCCATTTCTATCGACTTTTACGCATTACGCGTGAGTGTCTCCACTCTGCACCTGAATCCCGTGGGCCTCCCACTTCCTAACCTTTGGTAGTATAGTGTAGCCCCAGCGATTCCCTAGGCCTAGGCCTATCCTGTGTTCGTGACAGTGGTTCTTATACCACTTACTTAGTATATGGTTTGCGTGGCCCCTAGGGCCTAACTGTATTACTTACCTGTGTGACTTAATGTATGCTTAAATAAGACTGTGTTGTACTTACCTCGAATCTCATAAAGAGTGCTGAGGGTTTGACTAGAATAAATACATTCTATTTATATATATATCTGTTGTGTTGTCCTTTCATTTGGTATTCAAGGGATTACATATGGTATAACAGCTGGCTTCACATGCCATTCAGAGTTTAGCCTTAGACTGCTCTTGTCCATGCTACCACTAGGATAGCTGGTCTATAAGGTTGACTTTACAACCAATCACCATAAGGGTTGTTTGGACTGATACAAGGTGTACACTAGAACTAGTGACATCATATATCAGGCCAACTTCTCACAGCATGCTCCAGCTTACCTTTGTTGGGCAAGAGCCTTGCATGGCTGAAATGGCAATTGTTTCTTGATTATTCACTGTGTGGTTTGCTGTAATTTGCATTGAAAGCATATTCGACATTAGGGCTGCACAACTTATTAGGGGATAGTTACAACAAAATGTCAGAGCGCAGTGTTATGCCAAAATAGGTAACACCGCACTCTGACATATTTAAAATGCAGGCATGTGCCATATATACAAAAATACAGCGCACCACTGTGTTTTCCCTAGCGCTGGCGCTAATACAGATGCCTATGGCCAGCGTAGCCACCCTTGTGCCATGTTGCAAGGGTGTCTACGCTGCAAGGGGCAATTGTTTATGTGCAGGAAGGGATACCTTCCTCCACATGAACAGTGTTGAAAGACGATTTGCTCTTTCTATGTGCAGCACACATCGAAATTGCAAAAATGAGGAGAAATGAATAATTTCTCCTGGTATCACCAGTCTAAGACCAGGTATTCCAGGTATTTTTGACACTGCCGCAGCCTTGTAAATAAGGGGCAGCGTAAAAAAAGAATGGGTGTTGTGGCGGAACGCCCACTACAACACCCATTGCATGTCCCTTTCACGTGAAGTGAAGCTTGAAAAGCGGTCTTATTTACAAGGCAACTTTAAGCCACATTAAGTGGCTTAATGCCGCTTTGTAAATACGGAGAAGCCACGTGTTTTATTTTATCACTACTAACAAAAAATCGCTTTTGGTCAACCCACTCTTTTCAAGATTGACTATATTTGTATTATCTGGGGGATTGCCTTTTCAGGGTGCTCTAGAGATCTCAAAGCATACAAGGGACAGCTGCAATGTTGTAACGTATCCTTCAGATTATGTTAATAGGAAACATGCTTGGGCATATTTACAATGACGTGGCAGAGCGTGGGTTTAGCCTCTTGGCTTAACGCTGTGCTATGCCACTTCAGAAACGCAGGGCTGCACCATATTTGCAAGAATATGGTGCAGCCCTGTGTTTCCCCCTGCGCTGGCGCTAAACTTAGCAGCCTAGCACCAACGCAGGCACCCTAGCACCATAGTGCAAGGGTGTCTGCGTTGAGAGGAATATTGCTTATGTGCAGGAAGGTGTCCCTTCCTGCACATAACCAGTCTTTAAATGGGGTTTTGTAACTTTTATGTGTGCTGCTTAATTCAGCACATAAAGTAGTTGCAAGACGTCATTTTTTCTGATTGTTTATGTGCAGTAAGGGTCACCTTCTTGCACATAAACAATCAATGGCAATTTTCTGTTTCTACGTGTGCTGCACACTACAGCACTCATGGAAACAGCAACAACGAGGAGAAATAAAGCTTTTCTCCTTGTTTCACCTGTTTAAGACCAGGTTTCAATTTTAGCGCCCCCTCCTATTTACGCCACCCTTGTAAATAGGGGGCAGCATCAAAATCAATGGGTGTTACGGTGGAATGCCCACAGCAACACCCATCGCCCTCCCCTTTCACGCATGAAAGGGTGCCTTATTTACAAGGAAGCGTTAAGACACATTAAGTGTCTAAACACTGCCTTGTAAATAATGTGAAGCCCCTATCGCCACCACAACGTCACTAAAAATGATGTTGTGGTGGCGATAGGGGCTTGTAAATATACCCCATTGTGTGCAATCTTCAAATAGCAAGAAAATGCCAAAAATTACAGATTGGCATTGATCTAGAATAATGACACCCAATGGTCAAAAAGTCATGAAGTATGAAGATTGAGAGATGAGGAGTGAGGAATGAAGACTGAGAAGTGAAAGTGTGGCGAGAAGAATGTGAAATGGGAATGAGAGATGAGAACTAAGGAGTGAGGGATAAGGAGCACAGAGAGAGGAATGAGGAGTGATGAATGAGGATTTAGAGATGAGGAATAATGGAAGACGAGTTAGGAATGAAGAATGAGCAATGAGGAATGAGGGTTGATGAATTGTAGTATGAAGGGTGAGAGTTGAAGTGGTGAGGACTGCAGGGTGACTAATAAAGTGTGAGGAGTGATCGTTAGTGAGTGAGAATGAAGAGTGGGGGATGAGGAATGAGCGTTGTGAATTGAGGGATGATCAATTCCTAAAATGATGAGGTACGCCATTTAAGCTGTATCCCCCTACGTATTTCAACTCCACAGTTTTCATTCCTTAGTCACCACAATGAAGGAGTTCAGAACCATGTACGCTTAGGTTGTGCTTAGGAAGTACAATCTCCTATACACTATGTGTAGACAAGTACACAAAAACTTACACATGTGGATTAAAGAAGAGACCTCAGGCGAGGACTAAACAATATGTCTTGCCCAAATATTAGGAAATAGGCATCTGCATGTGCACACTCACTCATGCAGATATGCATATACATGGATATACATGTCAATTTTATACCAATTAGACATATGGAATAATGAGTACTTCATCACATGAAGAAAAAAGTGACAGAAGACTTCATTAGATTGGATAGATCAAGCGGACGAGGCAGAGGCATCGCTTGTATACATCGTAGCAATCTAACAGTCAAAGAATCACACGATCTCCTGCCGTCTTGCAAATACCTTTGCACTGAGGTTGCTTGTAGCAATAAACACCTATGCAAATTGCACACGTTCTATCACCCGCCACGCGTCAACCCTCCTTCATTGAACAGATCATGGATATTATCTCATCTAACGCAGAACTTCATGGCACTCAGATCTTCCTGGGAACCTATTCCAATTTGTGACAGCCCAACGCACATTAAAGGAGCTACCTTAGATCTAGTCATAGGTTAGCTCAATTCCATTCACCTGGAATCTATCATCCCGTGTGACTGGACAGACCACCACTGCATCACCTTCCTCATCTCGGATTCTGTAAGAGTTAATAGAGTTCAACCTCAGAACCCCAGACACTAGAAAAGATGTCTACTAAACACTAACATGCATGATGTGACTGCTCTCTGCGATAACATCCTGCCCCCTCCTGTGGACATGTCTGATGTCAATGATCTTACAGCCCACTATAACCGCTCCATGACAAGTGTTCTAGACTCGATGGCACTGCTACAGCTAAAAAGAAAGTCTCCAAACCTTGGTACAATGATAGTCTTAATACTGAAAGACGGAATTTGAGACTAGCGGAAAGACTGTGGAGATCCTTTCCCTCCCATGAACATCTCAACCAGCTAAGATCCTTAACCCCTTCACTGCTAGGCCTTTTCCCCTCCTGTGCTAAGCCTTTTTTGGGCTATTTGGGGTAGTGCGCGCTTAGGTCCCTGTAACTTTTTGACCACATTAGGTATCCACGCCAAATTTGCGTCCTTTTCTTCCAACATCTTGGGGATTCTAAAATTACCCAGGGTTTGTGGATTCTCCTAGAGGGTTCCCAGAAATTAGTCAAAATACAGCAAAATTTTGTTTTTTTTGTGAAAAATGGGAAAAACGGGCTGCAAATGAAAGCTTCTGGGTTTTTCTCTGCAAATGGTAGCAAAAAAGGGTTTGTGGGGATGAAATCACCATTTCTCCAGCTTTTAGGGAATGACAGAATTTTGTCAGAAAACCAACATTTTTTACACAGTTTTGGCATTTTTCTGGGACATACCCTATTTTTGCTATTTTTTGTGCTTTCAACCTCCTTCCAGTTAATGGTAGAAATGGGTACAAAAACAATAATGGATACTAGAAAGGTATACATTTTTGAAAAGTAGACAAAATTCTGAATTCAGCAAGGGGTCATTTGTGTAGATCCATCAAGGTTTCTTTATAGAAACTACCAGTTAAATATAAGAAAAATTAAAAATTAGTTGAAAAAAGCAGCCTTTTGAGTTCACGTTTTCACCTGTAACTTCTTCTAATTATGACATCTCTTAGAAAGCAATGTACCGTTACATCCACTGGACCTTCCTGGTTGTGGGGATATATAGGACTTGTGGTTCACCAAGAGCCCAACGAACCCAGAGTAAAAAACTGAGCAGCATTTTGTAATGGTTTTTAATTTAGTTCTGGGTATATAGCAATTATAGTGTGAAAATGTATACATGGAAAAATTGGTATGAAAGACACCTTTGTATTTCTGAAATGGGAACGAATTACAGAGTTTAGAAACAGTGTATATTTGCACTTTTTCGAAATTGGGAATACTCATACTTGCATGACAATTATTGGTCATTTTTCAAAATGACTTTTTTTTTACACAATGTCTTTCATTTGGAAGGGAGAAATGCATCAAAAATCAATAGGTAATAACAGTTGCTTTACAAATCTGAACTACCCTAAGTCTCCCGATAAAAATGGTACCTCACTTGTGTGGGTAGGCATAGTGCCCACGACAGGAAGTGGCTCAAAACCTAAGGTGAACACACCACATTTTCACACTGAAAATTTACACATTTTTTGCGAAGAGTCTAGCTGTAGTTTTTGAACCCTAGCTCTGCCGGCACCTAGGGAAACCTAGCAAACCTATACATTTTTGAAAACTAGACACCCAGGGGAATCCAGGATGGGGTGACTTGAGTGCCTCCCACCATGGTCTGTTACCCAGAATCCCTTGCAAACGTAAACAATTGACAAAAAAAACACATTTTCCCCACATTTCTGTGGTGGAAAGTTCTGGAATCTGCGTGGATCCACAAATTTCCACCCACCCCGCATTCCCCAAAGTCCTACGAGAAAAATGGTACCTCACTTGTGCGGGTCGGCCTAGTGCCCGCGACAGGAAACGGCGCAAAACGCAACGTGGTCACACCTCAATTTTGCAGTGAAAAATGACCCTTTTTTGGCAAAGTAACTAGCTGTAGTTTTTTAACCCTAGCCCTGCCGGCACCTAGGGAAACCTAGCAAACCTATACATTTTTGAAAACTAGACACCCAGGGGAATCCAGTATGGGGTGACTTGAGTGCCTCCCACCATGGTCTGTTACCCAGAATCCCTTGCAAACGTAAAAAATTGACAAAAAAAACACATCTTCCCCACATTTCTGTGGTGGAAAGTTCTGGAATCTGCGTGGATCCACAAATTTCCACCCACCCTGCATTCCCCAAAGTCCTACGAGAAAAATGGTACCTCACTTGTGCGGGTCGGCCTAGTGCCCACGACAGGAAACGGCGCAAAATGCAACGTGGTCACACCTCAATTTTGCAGTGAAAAATGACCCTTTTTTGGCAAAGTGACTAGCTGTAGTTTTTGAACCCTAGCCCTGCCGGCACCTAGGGAAACCTAGCAAACCTATACATTTTTGAAAACTAGACACCCAGGGGAATCCAGGATGGGGTGACTTGAGTGCCTCCCACAATGGTCTGTTACCCAGAATCCCTTGCAAACGTAAACAATTGACAAAAAAAACACATTTTCCCCACATTTCTGTGGTGGAAAGTTCTGGAATCTGCGTGGATCCACAAATTTCCACCCACCCCGCGTTCCCCAAAGTCCTACGAGAAAAATGGTACCTCACTTGTGCGGGTCGGCCTAGTGCCCGCGACAGGAAAAGGCGCAAAACGCAACGTGGTCACACCTCAATTTTGCAGTGAAAAATGACCCTTTTTTGGCAAAGTGACTAGCTGTAGTTTTTGAACCCTAGCCCTGCCGGCACCTAGGGAAACCTAGCACACCTATACATTTTTGAAAACTAGACACCCAGGGGAATCCAGGATGGGGTGACTTGAGTGCCTCCCACCATGGTCTGTTACCCAGAATCCCTTGCAAACGTAAAAAATTGACAAAAAAAACACATTTTCCCCACATTTCTGTGGTGGAAAGTTCTGGAATCTGCGTGGATCCACAAATTTCCACCCACCCCGCGTTCCCCAAAGTCCTACGAGAAAAATGGTACCTCACTTGTGCGGGTCGGCCTAGTGCCCGCGACAGGAAGCGGCACAAAACGCAACGTGGTCACACCTCAATTTTGCAGTGAAAAATGACCCTTTTTTGGCAAAGTGACTAGCTGTAGTTTTTGAACCCTAGCCCTGCCGGCACCTAGGGAAACCTAGCAAACCTATACATTTTTGAAAACTAGACACCCAGGGGAATCCAGGATGGGGTGACTTGAGTGCCTCCCACCATGGTCTGTTACCCAGAATCCCTTGCAAACGTAAAACATTGACAAAAAAAACACATTTTCCCCACATTTCTGTGGTGGAAAGTTCTGGAATCTGCGTGGATCCACAAATTTCCACCCACCCCGCGTTCCCCAGAGTCCTACGAGAAAAATGGTACCTCACTTGTGTGGGTTGGCTTAGTGCCCGCGACAGGAAACGGCGCAAAACGCAACGTGGTCACACCTCAATTTTGCAGTGAAAAATGACCCTTTTTTGGCAAAGTGACTAGCTGTAGTTTTTGAACCCTAGCCCTGCCGGCACCTAGGGAAACCTAGCAAACCTATACATTTTTGAAAACTAGACACCCAGGGGAATCCAGGATGGGTTGACTTGAGTGCCTCCCACCATGGTCTGTTACCCAGAATCCCTTGCAAACGTAAAACATTGACAAAAAAAACACATTTTCCCCACATTTCTGTTGTGGAAAGTTCTGGAATCTGCGTGGATCCACAAATTTCCACCCACCCCGCGTTCCCCAAAGTCCTACGAGAAAAATGGTACCTCACTTGTGCGGGTCGACCTAATTCCTGCGACAGGAAACGGCGCAAAACGCAACGTGGTCACACCTCAATTTTGCAGTGAAAAATGACCCTTTTTTGGCAAAGTGACTAGCTGTAGTTTTTGAACCCTAGTTCTGCCGGCACATAGGGAAACCTACCAAACCCACGCATTTCTGAAAACTAGACACCCGGTGGCTTCCAGGGAGGTATGGCTTGCGTGGATCCCCCAACGTTTCCTTACCCATAATCCCCTGCAAACCTCAATTTTAGCTGAAAAAATCACTTTTTTCACACATTTTGGTGTGGGAAAGTTGTGACATCACCGGGCTCACACAAATATACCACCACCTAGCGTTCCCCCAGGTCTCCCGGTAAAAATGGTGCCTCACTTGTGTGGGAGGCCCAAGTACCCGCGGCAGGCAAGGGCCCAAAACGTAGTGAGGCGACATCAAAATGGCCTATCGCAAAAACACCTGCTTTTGCAAGGGGGGTCACTTGGGTTTTTGGCACGGTGCTCAGCAGCCATCTAGGGAAACCTACCAAACCCACTCATTTCTGAAAACTAGACACCCGGCGGCTTCCAGAGAGGTATGGCTTGCATGGATCCCCCAACGTTTCCTTACCCAGAATCCCCTGCAAACCTCAATTTTAGCTGAAAAAATCACTTTTTTCACACATTTTGGTGTGGGAAAGTTGTGGCATCACCGGCCACACACAAATTTTCCACCACCCAGCATTCCCCCAGGTCTCCCGGTAAAAATGGTGCCTCACTTGTGTGGGAGGCCCAAGTACCCGCAGCGGGCAAGGGCCCAAAACGTAGTGAGGCGACATCAAAATGGCCTATCGCAAAACCACCTGGTTTTGCAAGGGGGGTCACTTGGGTTTTTGGCCCGGTGCTCGGTGGCCATCTAGGGAAACCTACCAAACCCATACATTTCTGAAAACTAGACACCCGGCGGCTTCCAGGGAGGTATGGCTTGCGTGGATCCACCAACGTTTCCTTACCCAGAATCCCCTGCAAACCTCAATTTTAGCTGAAAAAATCTATTTTTTCACACATTTTGGTGTGGGAAAGTTGTGGCATCACCGGGCTCACACAAATTTTGCACCACCCAGCGTTCCCCCAGGTCTCCCGGTAAAAATGGTGCCTCACTTGTGTGGGAGGCCCAAGTACCCGCAGCAGGCAAGGGCCCAAAACGTAGTGAGGCGACATCAAAATGGCCTATCGCTAAAACACCTGGTTTTGCAAGGGGGGTCACTTGGGTTTTTGGCCCGGTGCTCGGCGGCCATCTAGGGAAACCTATCAAACCCATACATTTCTGAAAACTAGACACCCGGCGGCTTCCAGGGAGGTATGGCTTGCATGGATCCCCCAACGTTTCCTTACCCAGAATCCCCTGCAAACCTCAATTTTAGCTGAAAAAATCTTTTTTTTCACACATTTTGGTGTGGGAAAGTTGTGGCATCACCGTGCTCACACAAATTTTGCACCACCCAGCGTTCCCCCAGGACTCCCGGTAAAAATGGTGCCTCACTTGTGTGGGAGGCCCAAGTACCCGTGGCAGGCAAGGGCCCAAACATTTTTTTGATAGGCAATGTTGATTTCGCCTCAGAACGTTTTGAGCCCTTGCCTGCCGCGGGTACTTGGGCCTCCCACACAAGTGAGGTACCATTTTTACCGGGAGACCTGGGGGAACGCTGGGTGGTGCAAAATTTGTGTGAGCACGGTAATGCCACAACTTTCCCACACCAAAATGTGTGAAAAAAGTGATTTTTTCAGCTAAAATTGAGGTTTGCAGGGGATTCTGGGTAAGGAAACCTTGGGGGATCCACGCAAACCATACGTCCCTGGAATTTGCCGGGTGTCTAGTTTTCAGAAATGTATGGGTTTGATAGGTTTCCCTAGATGGCCACTGAGCACCGGGCCAAAAACCCAAGTGACCCCCCTTGCAAAACCAGGTGTTTTAGCGATAGGCCATTTTGATGTCGCCTCACTACGTTTTGGGCCCTTGCCTGCCGCGGGTACCTGGGCCTCCCACACAAGTGAGGCACCATTTTTACCGGGAGACCTGGGGGAACGCTGGGTGGTGCAAAATTTGTGAGAGCCCGGTGATGCCACAACTTTCCCACACCAAAATGTGTGAAAAAAGTGATTTTTTCAGCTAAAATTGAGGTTTGCAGGGGTTTCTGGGTAAGGAAACGTTGGGGGATCCACGCAAGCCATACCTCCCTGGAAGCCGCCGGGTGTCTAGTTTTCAGAAATGTATGGGTTTGGTAGGTTTCTCTAGATGGCCACCGAGCACCTGGCCAAAAACCCAAGTGACCCCCCTTGCAAAACCAGGTGGTTTTGCGATAGGCCATTTTGATGTCGCCTCACTATGTTTTGGGCCCTTGCCTGCTGCAGGTACTTGGGCCTCCCACACAAGTGAGGCACCATTTTTACCGGGAGACCTTGGGGAACGCTGGGTGGTGCAAAATTTGTGTGAGGCCGGTGATGCCACAACTTTCCCACACCAAAATGTGTGAAAAAAGTGATTTTTTCAGCTAAAATTGAGGTTTGCAGGGGATTCTGGGTAAGGAAACGTTGGGGGATCCACGCAAGCCATACCTCCCTGGAAGCCGCCGGGTGTCTAGTTTTCAGAAATGTATGGGGTTGGTAGGTTTCCCTAGATGGCCACCGAGCACCTGGCCAAAAACCCAAGGGACCCCCCTTGCAAAACCAGGTGGTTTTGCGATAGGCCATTTTGATGTCGCCTCACTATGTTTTGGGCCCTTGCCTGCTGCGGGTACTTGGGCCTCCCACACAAGTGAGGCACCATTTTTACCGGGAGACCTTGGGGAACGCTGGGTGGTGCAAAATTTGTGTGAGGCCGGTGATGCCACAACTTTCCCACACCAAAATGTGTGAAAAAGTGATTTTTTTCAGCTAAAATTGAGGTTTGCAGGGGATTCTGGGAAAGGAAACGTTGGGGGATCCACGCAAGCCATACCTCCCTGGAAGCCGCCGGGTGTCTAGTTTTCAGAAATGTATGGGTTTGGTAGGTTTCCCTAGATGGCCACCGAGCACCGGGCCAAAAACCCAAGTGACCCCCCTTGCAAAAGCAGGTGGTTTTGCGATAGGCCATTTTGATGTCGCCTCACTACGTTTTGGGCCCTTGCCCGCTGCGGGTACTTGGGCCTCCCACACAAGTGAGGCACCATTTTTACCGGGAGACCTGGGGGAATGCTGGGTGGGGCAAAATTTGTGTGTGGCCAGTGATGCCACAACTTTCCCACACCAAAATGTGTGAAAAAAGTGATTTTTTCAGCTAAAATTGAGGTTTGCAGGGGATTCTGGGTAAGGAAACGTTGGGGGATCCATGCAAGCCATACTTCTCTGGAAGCCGCCGGGTATCTAGTTTTCAGAAATGAGTGGGTTTGGTAGGTTTCCCTATGTGCCGGCTGCGCTAGGGCCCAAAATCCACAGGTAGGCATATTGCTAAAAACAACTCTGTGCCCAGTTGGATTTCTGCCACCCGGGGGGGCATCGGGGGGGAGGGGGTTGCCCCGATATGCCCCCAAGGGGGGCAGAAACACTGTGGCTATTTTTTGGGGGGGGGGGGTGGGCATTGGTATGCCCATTCTGGGCAGCCCCCACACATAAAAAAGCCAGCTTAATCGTTGGCGTCTAGTGGGCTTTTTGCCCCCCAAGAGGGGCAGATTGAGGACTACTGCCCCATCAGCCTCCCCCGGGGGGCAGAAGGTCCACTAGATGCCAGAGATTTTCTTGGGCAAATTTTAATTAGGGTGGGGGCTGTTCAAAACCGGCATGCCAATGCCCCCACCCTAATTAAAATTTGCCTAAAGAAATCCCTGGTGTCTAGTGGGCTTTTTGCCCCCCGGAGGGGCAGACAGGGGACTACTGCCCCATCTGTCACCCGGGGGGGCAGGAAGGCTGTAATTTTTTCGGGGAGGGGGTGGGGGCATGGGCATGCCAGTTTTGGGCAACCCCCACCCCAATTCAAATTTTCTCCAAAACACTCCCTGGCGTCTAGTGGGCTTTTTGCCCCCACCGGTGGGGCAGATTGGGGGCTAATGCCCCCATCTGCCCCCCAGGGGAGGCAGAAAGTCCACTAGGTGCCAGAGAGTTTTTTTGGGTAAATTTGAATTAGGGTGGGGGTTGCCCAAAATGGGCATGCCAATGCCCCCACCCTAATTAAAATTTGCCCTGAAAAATCCCTGGCGTCTAGTGGGCTTTTTGCCCCCCAGGGGGGCTGATTGGGGGTTACTGCCCCATCTGTCCCCCACGGGGGCAGAAAGGCTGTAATTTTTGCAGGGAGGGGGTGGGGGCATGGGCATGCCAGTTTTGGGCAACCCCCACCCCAATTCAAATTTTCTCCAAAACACTCCCTGGCGTCTAGTGGGCTTTTTGCCCCCCCCCCCCCGGTGGGGCAGATTGGGGGCTAATGCCCCCATCTGCCCCCCAGGGGAGGCAGAAAGTCCACTAGGTGCCAGAGAGTTTTTTTGGGTAAATTTGAATTAGGGTGGGGGTTGCCCAAAATGGGCATGCCAATGCCCCCACCCTAATTAAAATTTGCCCTGAAAAATCCCTGGCGTCTAGTGGGCTTTTTGCCCCCCAGGGGGGCAGATTGGGGGCTACTGCCCCCATCTGTCCCCCACGGGGGGCAGGAAGGCTGTAACTTTTGCAGGGAGGGGGTGGGAGCATGGGCATGTCAGTTTTGGGCAACCCCCAACCTAATTAAAATTTGTCCCAAAATAATCCCTGGCGTCTAGTGGGTTTTTTACCCCCCCAACAGGGCAAATTGGGGGCTGATGCCCCAATCTGCCCCCCAGAGGAGGTAGAAAATCCACTAGACGCCAGGGAGTTTTGGGGGCAAATTTTAATTAGGGTGGGGGCTGCCCGAAACAGGTATGCCAATGCCCCCACCCTAATTAAAATTTGCCCCAAAAAATCCCTGGCGTCTAGTGGGTGTTTTGCCCCCTGGGGTGGTAGACTGGGGGCTACTGTCCCATCTGCCCCCCAGGGGGGCAGGAAGGCTGTAATTTTGGTAGGGGCATGGGCATGTCCTTTTTGGGACCCTCCACCCTAATACAAATTTGCCCCAAAAAAATCCCTGGCATCTAGTGGGCTTTTGCCCCCCCGGTGGGGCAGATTGGCGGCTAAAGCCCACTTCTGCCCCGGGGGGGGGGGGATAGAAAGTCCATTAGATGCCAGGGAGGTTATTGGGCACATTTTTATTAGGTTGGGGGCTGCCCAAAACGGGCATGCCAATGTCCCCACCCTAATTAAAATTTGCCAAAAAAATCCCTGCCATCTAGTGGGCTTTTTGCCCCCCTGGGGGGCAGATTGGGGGCTACTGCCCCATCTGCCCCCCAGGGGAGCAGGAATGCTGTTAATTTTGCGGGGGGTGGGGGCATGGGCATGCCCGTTTTGGGAGCCCCCACCCCAATTTACAAAAAAAAAAAAAATCCCTGGCGTATAGTGGGCTTTCTGCCCCCCGGGGGGCAGATTTGGGGCTAATGCCCCCACCTGCCCTCCAGGGGGGGCAGAAAGGCTGTCATTTTTGCAGAGGGTGGGTGGGGGCATGGGCATACCCATATTGGGCAGCCCCCACCCCAATTCACATGAAAAAATACATCCCTGGTGTCTAGTTGGCTTTTTGCCCCCCCGGGGGGGCAGATTGGGTGCTACTGCCCCCATCTGCCCCCCAGGAGGACAAAAAGACTAAGTGGCACTAAAAATATTTTGGGGGAGCAAAAGCCCTTGCCTAAGGGGCCGCTCCCCCCTCCCTGGTGTCTAGTGGGTGGATCCCTGCTTGGGGATCGCCCTCCTGGGGCGAACCCCAAGCAGGGATCCACTGGGGAGGGGTCTTATTGGAAAGGGGAGATTCTCCCCTTTCCAATGATACCTCTCCCGTCTTTCTATGTGCCCGGGGGGCTGAGATAGCCCCCTGAGAGCATACAAAGTGAAACTGAAAAGGCTCATTTCAGTTTCGGTTTCTATGCAATGAAGACAGCGCGACGTGCACGCTGATCTTCATTGCACAGAAACCAGGGAGGGGGCCTCGGGAGCTGGGGAAGCTCTTCCCCAGCTCCCAAGGTCAAAGCCATGAAATAGAAATCCCTCTGCTGTCTGCAGCAGAGGGATTTCGTGCCCCTGGCCTCATGACGGAATGGTTCCGTCATGAGCACAGGGGCACCGATGCTCATGACGGAACCATTCCGTCATGAGCATCGAAGGGGTTAAGAAACATCTATAACAAACGCATCAGATGCTCGAAAGCCACCTTTTTTCAGAAACCAATTAGAGCAAGCAAAAAACCATCCAAAAAAACTGTTCGAGCTCATCAAGCGTCAAGCAAACAGTCAACCTAACCTCTCCTCATTGGTCCTAGGTCCACAGCCGAACTGCAAAGAATTTGCTGATTTCTTCTTGGATAAGACTAGTAAAATCGAAGCTGGACTAAGGTCAGCCTTGAAGCACCTGTCGATCACCTCTTTCAACACCCTCCTTCCTTCCTGGTTGGATGTCGCCCTGCCTGTTCAGCTCTGCCCCCCCAAAAAACAACACCTCTTGGAGCATATTCAAAACATTGGATGAAAGCACTACACGCAAAATGATTGCTACTCTGAAACCATCTAATCATTTCAACGACCCCTTGCCATCAAACTTCTTCTCTGAAATCAGAACCTCCATACTCCCACTTTGGACTAAGATTGTCAATGCTTCACATCTGCAGGGTTCTATTCCGGACTGCCTGAAATCTGGGCAAGTTGTCCCTATTCTAAGAAAACCATACGCTGATTCCGCTGACCTACACAACTTCTGCCCAATTTCCAACATCCCCACGTTGGCAAATCTCATGGAGAAACGTCCAACTGTGTAACTACATTGAACAATTCCAACTCTTGGACCAATTTCAATACGGTTTCCACTGAGTCATAGCTCAGAATCCGCTATCACTCACATTGTAGATGAAGCGCTAAGGTTGCTTGCTCAAAACAAATCTTGCCTACTGATCCTCCTTGACCTTTCGTCACTGTTTGATACTGTTAAACATGATAACCTATTGACCTCTTGGAGCACAGGATGGGGCTCTTTCGGCCCATTCTAAACTGGTTCTCCTCATTGCTCCACAATAGAACCCAAAGCTTCAAGGTGAACCAGTCCTTGTCTCATCCTTCTCCGGTCACGCTGGGGGTTCCACAGGGATCCGCGCTCTCACCATCTCTCTTCAACCTGTTCATGGAGCCTCTAACAGAAATTCTGAAATCAACCAGCATTCACTATCACATGTACTCAGTTAATACCCAACTTTACCTGAAGATCTCCTCCCCAGAGGACATCAGGTCCCTCTACTCAGTCTTACTGAAAATACAAAGCTGGTTGCCACATAACCACCTGAAGTTAAATGCTCTTAAAGTGGAATTCCTCTTAATCGCACCACCCAAGCAATCTCCAGTCACTGACTGAACAGTGGATGAATCAACTAACAGCTCTTAATTGTACGACACACATCGGTAATCCCGCAATTTCTTTGGGAATAATGCTAGACAAGAGTCTGAACATGTAGAAGCACATTAGTACACTCACCAAAGGAGTGAACTTCCAACTCAGCATCTTAAGGAAAATAAAACCTTTTCTCCCTTCACATGACTTAAAGGTTGCCGTGCAAGCCTTGGTGATCTTGAAGTTGGATCATGGTTGCACAACCCTGCGCGGCCTTCCAAGATCAAAGACAGCTCCTCTATGGGCCGCCCTCAATTCTGCTGCAGGCTCTTAACAGGCGCTAAAAGAAACAATCATGTCTTCCCAGATCTGATATCCTTGAATTGGCTCCCATATGAAGGTAGGATACAACAAAAAATTGCATGAGTGGCACCTAAAGTCATTCATTTCAGCACCCCAATGCACCACGCTCAAAAACTGGAGCTCTCAGGTGGATTGAGAGCCTCCAGAAGTGCCAGCACATTACTGCTCAAACCACAAAAATTCAATACAAAAGAAACCTACAACCGAGCCTTCTCGGGTATCGCCCCGAGGATATGGAACTCCTTGCCCACTGAAGTCAGGTTGAATCCCTCTATTATCCTTTTCAAAAAGGAAGTTAAATTGATACTGATGAAGACATTTTTGCCATAGAAAGGGAGCTTCCAAGGCACTAGAGGACACCCTAGCTGGTTGGAGTCTGTAAACTCTGTTTTGTGGTTCAGTTGGTCCTCTGGGACCTCTGCTTCTTCCGTTGGCAAATGTTATACTGTACTGTGCCATGAAACCCCTATGGTCTTGTTCGCTACATAGTCTGAATCCCTCCGCTGCCTTTTCGAGGAAGCAAATTATACGGATGAAGAAACGTCTGCCTATGATTCCTAGCTTCCAAGGCTCCCTAGGGCGCCCAGCTCTACAAGACTGTTTTTCCTTTGGTTGTTCTGTTTTTACCTCTTGTATTCTCTTGATTTATAAACTGTAAAGCGCTCTAATACCCTTGGTGGTCATGTTCGCACTATAGAAACCTTTTAAAATAAAATAAGAAAACAGTGACAGATCAACAACTTGCAAAGATGCTAGTAAAAATTACATTGCCAAAGTTGCTAGGACTTAGCTACAACAGTAAATCTGTCAGGCGAAGGGCATGGAAGGTGGAAGTAATGGCCATGTTGAAGGATTGGTCCAGTCAATGTAGAGATCTAGTTACCCTGTATCAGTTGCCGGTAATATGAACTGACAAGTATATATTCTGACTAGAGAATATTTTCAATGAAAGTGTTCTAGCTTGCATATTTTTAGAAACTAGCTTGCTTCATTTAAACTCTTGCAGAATAACCCTGCCCCCCCCGCCCCCCCAAGAGGGTTGAGACCATGACCTACTCTGGCTTGGATGACAACCATCGACTCTATTAAGAGATCCCCACCTGCCTGCAATGAATCGCTATGTTGTGAAGGGTGCAAATGTCACAGCAGCTCTTTCACAACATTGAAGTTTTGCTGAATGAGCACGTCGCTCAGCAAACCTTTTTGCCAACGGGAGTAGTCTCTGATAACAAAAAATGTAAATGGCATTTTCAGTGCAAGTATGCGTCCTTCAACATATTTCCTGCCCGTTTGTTCTATGCTTAATATGGTGGACACGGCAGGGAAAATTAATGACGGTCATCCCATCCTCACTAGGGTGCATTGATGGTCACTATGATCCAGTGGTCTTGTGGCAGATGAACAATAAGTGGGAGTGAGTTTTTTTTTATACTTTGCATTCATAGAGTTATCACTCCACTTAACCAGAGATAAAAACCGTCAACAGATATTGGCCTTAACATCATTAAGAAAGGATTGTAGGGTAATTAATGTTCCATGGTATCATCATTTTTGTTTTGTTTTTTAATTCTATCAGGGCATCCAATAATAAAATAGAGGTTAGGATAGTTCTATAAAGTTTATTTATTGTGGTAGAGCCAACCTGGGACTCATTCGGGTCCAGGGTGTGGGAAGCCTGATGATGAAGCATGCCACATTTCAATGTGGGTGAGGGCCCTACATTCCCAGAGATAATACTGCATGAGGAAAAGGCAACAGAAGGATAAACTGACAGACCTTTTTGATGTGTGATTGACGGTGCTTTTCCAACATCTACAGCAGTGATTCCCAAACTGTGGTCCGCGGATCCCCAGGGGTCCATGACACATACCCAGGGGGTCCCCAGGCAGCAGTTTTAAAAGCACTGCAAAGTTCCTTGTATAGTCAACAGTTGTCCTGCAAGAATGAAAGTGTCAAGATAACTCTGGTGATTAATCTACCTGCTGGAGTGAAATGGGAGTTTTGTCCAGTGGCAGCGTTGACTCATCTAAGGTAGCGCAGACGGTTAATGTGCCTGCTGCAAAGAACGTGTACCATGCATTTAAAAAACTGTATTTTATGTGAATAGCTCAGTAGGTCAATGCTTTTGTCACAGAGATTATTTTGTTACTGTGCAGTTCATAAATTACACTCGTAATCTGGCACAGTATTCTATAAATTGCCATCAAACAGCTGCATGCAAACTGCATGGTACAAGTTAGTAAGCTATATTTTGTTCAAGCATTATCCTGATGGTACTAAAAAATGTTTGTTTGGATAGAAACAAATTCTTATTATTAAAGTCAATGCTAACGGCTGTGTTATGTTCTGAATCCTGAGTTTGTGCTTCCCCAGACCCAGCACTCTTATAAAATGCCTACCAGTATAGATGACATGTGAATCCTACACATTGTAGTACCCTTTGCCTTATATAACATTTTCTATACCCTGATGTATGATGCATTATCTCTGTATGTGTGTGATGTAAAGTGCTCTGACACCCTACACTGGTATGAGAGGTGCTATAAAACAAATGAAATACATGTAACAGAGGGGCTATGGACAGATGAGAGGCACTGTTAGAGGGTGATAGTGAGGGAATCATTGATAGCCCCAACAATGATTATGGTATCCTGGTGCACGATAAGGTCAGCATTTACTATGCTTTAAAAGCTAATACAATTCAATATATAATGACAAATGTGTTGTGGAATGCACCATTTTTTCCAAGATATACTAGGGTGGAGAGCTCTGCAAAGCCTCCTTTTATAGTGGTCAGGCTCACTCACTGCACTTGGTGTGCATTATATGGGGACTGATCTGAAAACATTTGCCAGGGTTGCTTTGGGTTTTCAGTCTGACCCTGGCAGGAGCAGGAGCCTCGTACTGCGAAATGAAACCAAGCATTTAAAAGTTAGTTGCCGAGATGCAGCACCAACCATCCCATTAAAATAATTTGATTTCTGCTAATTTTTTCAATATAAAATAATAAAATCATTAGTAATAAAAGTTTTTTTTGGGTGTGCACTTGTTTGTGTATTTTTTGTAAATTACTGTTCTGATGTTTGAAATTTAAATCGTACAAATCGCTTGGGGGTCCCCGACTTCCAGAAGTAACTCAATGGGGTCCTCAGGAGTCAAAAGTTTGGGATCCACTGATCTACAGTGACAACAAATTAAGAGCTGCATGTTGGAGAGAGCGTCCACTAATATTTCGTATTACCTGACAAAATGTTTTACAAGGGCACTGTGGCCTTTGCAGATGTGGATATCTAAGAGACCAACATATCTCTCCTATTGGCTCTATGTTTTTTAATGGTTAAGATAGTCATTAGCAAGACATTCAGCCTGCTTGATGTAGAAAGTATGTCTCTTCAGAAAGCATGCAGGTAATTTATTTCTAGCTGATGCAAAGGTGATGTCAGCTTTGGCAGATATCTAAAAGGCTGGTTGCTCTGTAGTGATCATATCAATTACTGAAAACAATGGGGCATATGTACAAGCCCCTATCGCCACAGGAAGGTCACTTTTTGTGACGTTTCTGTGGTGATAGGGGCCTTGCCTTTTGTACAAGGCAGCGTTAAGCCACTTAACGTGGCTTGACGCTGCCCTGTACATAAGGCATCCTTCCACGCTATGTTTAGCATGAAAGGGGCGTGCAGTGGGTGTTGTGGTGGGCGGTCACCGCAACACCCATTGTATTTGACGCTGCCCCCTATGTACAAGGGTAGTGTACATAGAAGGCAGCACCAAAATTAAGACCAGGAAAACCCTGGTCTTAAATTGGCGAAACAAGGAGAAATGCATTATTTCTCCTCGTTTTTGCTTTTTCCATGTGTGCTGACGTGTGCAGCACACATGGAAAAAGCAAAATGCCATAGTTTGTTTATGTACAGGAAGGTATCCCTTCCTGTACATAAACAAACCTTGTAAACAAATGCCATTTTGTAACTTTCATGTGTGCTGCATGAAGCAGCACACATGAAAGTTACAAAATGGCATTTCTAGGAATATTTATGTGCAGGAAGGGACACCTTCCTACACATAACCAATCCTCCCCTGCATACAGACACCCTTGCACTGTGGTGCAAGGGTGCGTGCGTTGGCGCTAAATTGTTAATCTTAGCGCCATCGCAGGGGGAAATGCAAGGCTGCAGCACATTCTTGTAAATACGGTGCAGCCTTATCCACACGAGTGCATCATTTTGTGAGTTCTGTGATGTGGGAATAATGAGGTCTACTATGGAACTATTGATCAGTAGCACTTGTTGTTTATAACAGACTGATGTTTAGTTACTGCTGTCCATTCAGTTTTATAATTGGTGGCATCAGACATTGGACGCATTTGTCTACTGTTGGTAGTTTACCTTCATATTCCGAGTAGCAGAATTTTTGTGCCAAGATTCCAATCACCCACTCAACTAGCTTATGTTTTATAAATTGATTCTAAGAATACAGTAAGTCAATCTCAGCTATGCTGATAATGTGTGGTTGTGGATGTAAGTGTTGCTATTCTGCAGGCACATACGTACCAATGGCCAACACATTCATACATATATATGGAAAACTTCTATGCATCTATGTGGTACATCAGTCACATACACACTGCTTGCAGGACAATGCACAAGTCCTCTAAAGCCCCTGAGGTGGGTATGCATGTGAATACCTCTAGTCCCCATAGTTTGGTGCGACAACGGTACTAACCACAATAGCTGCCTAATGCCCATGAATATGCATGGTGTTGTGTGTGTGTGGTTGTGTTATGTTGGTCTCATTGCTTTTCATAGTTCAAATCACGGTCCCCATCTATGAAGTGTACCTGCTCCCATGTATCTCATTTGTGTGTATTAAATGAGAGATGGGCATCTCATCCTAAGCACACTGCAAAAATACACGTTTTTTCTGTAGCACTCCAGCTACCCAATTTTATGGCCCTCTACCCTATAGTGGGCTCCAAAATGTGTCATCCGCAGCATGGCCCTCATATAATTCTGCAGTGATGTCAGAACTCAACTACGTCACAAGTCGCCTGTATATAGGAAATAAGAGATGGGCTTTGTATGCAGGGATTTGACTGCCATGTGTTAAGTCTTCATACTACGGAGGCAATCGATTTTCTGGCAAATAACCTGAAATAAAAAGTGTGGTCTAAAACTCTTATACTTCAGAAAATAAAATTCTGGCTGTAGCATTGATTTCGTATCGCATTAATTTTATCAGTCGGAAATAACATGGTGACCGTATAACAAATTCTTTACACCGTTATAAACCAGGTTGTGCTCTGGCGGGGCTGCGCTATTCACAGGGCCTGCGTGGTTTGAATTCTGCACACTGTTGTTTCCGACTGATCTCCAAGCACTTGACAGGGTAATTGTTGCAAAATGTTATTTTGGTGAGTTCTCTGCTGGAGGCTATCCAAGCAATGAAATGGCCGACCACTCTGTAAATGGATCCTTTTCATTGCGCCCACGCAAATGTGTCAGATATTGGAAACAGGGAGGTTTCCTTGCATGGCAGCCACGTCTATTGAAAACGCACCCAGGTGCAGACGAGTGTGGGTGGAAGCTGACACGGTACAATTATCAATGGAGCAGGAGTAAAAACAAAAATTAATTTTGCTTGCAAAACATATAATTTACTTTTAAACTGCGAGGACTCGCTCGTTTTCAAAGATTGTGCTGTTTTTAAAAGAACTCACATTCTAGCGGTCCTTGGCTTAGTGCTGTGTGATTATTTTAAAGGCACATTGCACTGCTGTATCTGCAGTACATCTGCATGCTTCTATGGGGTTATTTAATCATAAAAGCAATATGAAAGCAGCTAACAAAGATATACATTGATTGTGTTTTACGGTTGCATTGGTTATCCAACCCTGAATGCCAGTCAGACTGAAGGGCTGACTTTACATTGCTCTCCAGTATTTAGTCCCCCCTCACCCCCCGGAGCCAAGAGCGCTGCTTCCCCCATCTGTCTCATGTAGGTCTGCAAGGAACCGCGATGACATCTTCTACGCACACATCACTGTACACAGCACGTCAACTCAGAAATCAAGCTTCCTTACACTTCCTATTCCTTTGATGGGTACCTGAAGTTTGGAGGTGTCTCCACGACATTAGGCTTTTCCACAGCTGGGCACCAAGGGCCAGTGAATTGATTCTGATCATCCTCTCAAACATGTCAACAATGATTGAGAAATCCACCCTAGTGTGGTACAATATTTACCCATCACCTCCATCACCTAGCTGCAGGGGTGCATGTGGTCCTTCTGCTGACTGCTGAATTCCAAACAGTTTTGTGTTTGAATGCCAACTTTTGGTCCTTGGCTATGTTCCAGTATGTGGATGCTTCCAAAAATCATAATGTGTTTTCACTCTTAAAAGAAACATGTCCACCATCTTTTCAATGTGCTCTTGCAGAGCAAATGCAGCTGTGCGTGCATGGAACTGACATAGAATTCATATGGAACCTTTTGCTTTAAGCTAAAGTTGTCAATGAACTTCCTGCAGCATCCTTAGAAGTGAAGCAATTAACTCACAGATAAGATTTTTGGTGGCAACTGTGACAAAAGTAACCTTTTGGAGATTTTTGAACAACATTAACTGAAAGTCTATGACCTTAGGAACCCCCATACATTCATTTAATCTCGCTAGCCCTTCATGCATTCCAGCTGTCTCTTTTTCCATGGCGGAGTCATTCTCCCCTTTGAAACTTCAGCCGAGATGCATCTTTTTCACTGTGAAGCACCACTGGTAGGGTTAAATCTATAGCTCAAACAAGACGCCTACATTTTTTAAAAACATTCTTTTTATTGAAAGAACAGACATGTAAATATCCCATCATTACATAGTAGTTATCATGTTATACAATAGTAATAGTGCAGATCGGTGGTACAGTGTTGCATTCTATGGGTATGAGGGGAAAATCTACTCCTCTCTCAACTATTTGTTATGGTGTAACCATCAGTCCCCTTCGGCCATGCCAGTGAGCGTCAAGGATCTGTACGTGTCCCATGCACTCCATATTTTCTCCCACTTAAAGCACTGCCTGCACCCTTTTTGGAATGGGTTCCTTGATCCAGGGTACTGTGGAAATTGAGTATCACATTAACTATCTGCTTGTGCTTGGTTGTCTACTCCTCTGTTGACTTCTTCCTACTTCCTGAAGACGTTACGGCCTCTGAGGTTGCTCTAATACCAACACAAGTGTGAGTGCACCTGGTTTGCCTAAATACTTGGCATGCCACTTGAGGTTTTCTTTTATCCTAGGGACATTCTGTAATGGGAAAATGGTTTGTGAGCAACAAAGGTGTCCTCCCTTATATAGGGAAGACCTCCCATGCAAATGAGGGAATGCCATTATATAATGTACTGTTGTTTGCTGTAGAAGGGTCCTTTCAGGCACCTCTGTCATACCAAATTGTGAGGAATATGCAGCGAAATGACAAAATTCAGCCAGAGTGCAGCAAATGCACCATTTCAGAAGGTGAGCAATTTACATATCATTGCCCTATAAACTAACCTGTGCTAAAAAGGGAGTCAAAGAGGAAAAAGTAGGTAGAGGGCAAATCTTGTTGCCCTCACACACCCTTCGGGTGTCATGCTTCATCATCGGATGGGTGCTCCTCGTCGGGCCGGTGCTGCAATGCCCTATGGCTACGGGCCCTCTGTGGGGTCACTTTGGCCGTGATCTTTGGATTTTGGTTGCCATCTGATGAGTGTGAGGGTGTCCAAAGTGGTGTGATCAGTGAAATGTGATGATAGTGAGCAAAAACGGGCTAGGGGATGTTGGATTCAACTTTATTCTGTCAACTCCACTGTCAGGTTTCATAGAAACGTTGGTGCTACCTATAAGGTCAATGATGTGCCCAAGTAGCTTGTGGGATACAGTGTGGGTTGACATGTTTTGCGCCTCTTTGGTCTACACAAGACCTTCAGGACCAAGAGAAGGGGTGAATTACCTACCCCACCTTAATTTAACATGCTTGGTCACCTATAAGCAGGTGGTAACTGTTTGTTTTGTGGTGAGAGGAGTGGTCCAACAAGGTGGATGATCAGCTATGCCATATCGGTCGGGGCAGAGGATGTGCACTGTTTGCGGGGTATATTGAGTGTTTCCTCTTCGGAGAACCTACCCAGTCCCTCTGCTCGCCCAGGTCAACCACTCTCACCTCAATGCAAACAGGTGCCAACTAGTTACTTGGGCACATCACTGGCATCATAAGTAGTACCAATATTTCTTTTAAACCTGACAGGAGAGTCAACAGAATAAAGTTGAAACCGACATTCCCTAGCCCGTTTTAGCAGGGGTGTCCAAAGAGGGGAGATCAGTGAAGTGTGATGATAGTGGTCATCACATCTCACTGATCTCCCCTCTTTGGACACCCTCGCACTCATCAGATGGCAACCAAAATCAAAAGATCTCAGCCAAAGTGACCCTTCGGGGGACCCGTAGGGCATTGCAGCGACATCCCAATGAGGAGCACCCACCCGATAATAGAGCATGATGCCCTTAGGGGTGTGTGAGGGCCACAAGAAACAGTCTTGTTGATTGTCCTCCTTCTGATTTTCCCACTAGTTACTTTTTCCTGTTAGGAACACTGACCCCTGATGTTCATTTGACTATAGTTTTGGAGCACGGGCACTGGACCTTCTTTTTTTGATACTAAAAAGGAAGTTGCCAAAAGAATACGCAGATTTCAGGATCATCAATCCCAGCTCTGCTTCTGGCATAAGGAAAGATGCTGCTTCTCAGAGAGAATATTTGCATCTCCTTTGCATTAAGTGAAGTATCACCAACTAAATGTGGTGTAGGAAAGTTCTTAGCATCACAATTTCAAAGAATTGCTTGAAGTAAGACACCGGCTATCATAAAGGAGTGTCAGTATGTCTATTTTCTGCTACCTTGGAAAGGTAGATACTTTCCAGTAGAAGTCCATGCAGGACTGTGCATCCTCCAACCCCTCTCCCTGGCATGACATCTGTATATTGGTTCATGCACAAGTAAATGTTAGCACAATGCTGAAGATCTCTCAGTTCATGACAGCTACTCCCAATCGCAGACGCATTAAGGCAGCTGAGAAGAAGGAGGAATAGTTGTATTGTATGGGGCTGTCCAGTCAGATGTCATCCTGGCTTTTGAAGGACCATTCTGTCTTCTACAATAAATAGTAGTGTTTCCCTGGAGATTGGACACTAATTTACCTTGATTCAGTTAATCTGTACTGCATCCCATATGAACTCTTCTTACCTCGTAGGAACGAGTTTAACAATAAAGTTACAGGAAACATGAAATCGGGGTTTAGGCATAAGTGGAACATTAGACCATTCAAAGCGACAACGTCATTTTTATTGGCGCGTCACGCCCACGCTTCTCGTGCTGATGCAAATGGATTTCACTCTGAGTTCTGGAAACACTTTCCTGTTGGATCAGGTAAATTACAGGTCTTACATTCTCCAAAAAGGTATTGAGGCGGCTGACTCTTTGCCTGACTGCAGAATAGTCAAACAGCTGCACGAGGCTGGTAGTAAGATAATTTACTTTCATGCTTTTCTTGATTTTATGGGCATCTGTTCTGGAAAATGAAATACACTGCAGTGTCCTGCGTATTGTGCGCGCAAAATAAACCATGCATCAATCAATCAGTCAGGGTTTTAGTACCTGAAATTTAACGTGGTCCTACACAGGCAATAATAAATCTGTGTGCCTTGAAATTAGCAGAGATAATTAGCAGAGACAGATAATTTCTCAATATGAATTCTGTCCGCCTTATTAGGTGTGTCACTGGAGAGCTACATGATAACATCTTCTCGGTAAATACTAATACCTCATGGTCATGCTATTTTTCCAGGCAGAGTTAGAGCAGAGTTAACCTACAGGGGATAGTGAATGGGGAACAACGCGTGGAATAGGTAAAGGTACAACGTGTTCCACATTCCGCGCTCTTTTGGCTGTGCAAATTCCAATAGATAATAACTCAAGGAATGTTGCAGGGCAAACAAAACGAGAGCAAAGAGTAATTATGGATTATACCGTAGGTCTCCCTTCATGTTTCACCATAATTGTGCAGCAGTATTATACATTAAAACAAATATTGCCTCAGCTTTTGCAAACATTCTGCGACTCATGCTTTCCTTCATGGTCGGTTGGCCTGCATGCAATGCAGGCATTGGTTTATGCTCAGGCAGCAGTACTTCAAAAAGAGGACAATGTTTCTCAATAGTCATGTGCTGATTGCTAAGTGTGATGCATACCGCGTGTTTTAGATCTTAACAGTGATTTAGTTTTAAGTTTAAACATATACTGTACTGTTTCAGAATTTAAATGGCAAATTCGATGTTTTCCAAGTCCCAGAAATCTAGTGATTCTGAGTATTCCTTCACTCCGACTCAAAGACAAAATGGAGGCTGGCTAAGTTTCTCTATTGTTCATGTAGAACGTTGGGGTGCACAATTGCACTGTTGTGGCATCTTTACTTCTGAGGTTGATTGCTGGTGGTGATGGTGTTCACAATATGGCCTTTGCCAGGCACCCATAATGTTGATTGTGGGCTGCGTGATGGTGTGGGTTCACAGACTACCACAGGAACTGCCTGTTTTTTCCGCAGGTGATTGTGGGTGGTGGGGTGGGTTTAGGGGCTGTTCCATATGGCCACAAATTCCTGAAGTTGCTTGCGGCATTAATGTGTGGTAGGGCAGAAGTCAGGCCAGCAGCTCATACACACTGGAAAGTCATTGTGGGTTGTGTAGTGGAGTGCCAATACGGAAACGGCCAGGTAGGCGTCCAGACTCTGCGTGTGAGCAGACTTTCAAGTATGCCTCCCCTGACTAGAGGAGCGGAAGAAGCCACTTAAGAGTTGTGCTGCCACTGATACAAACATGTACAACACGTGTAATAATTACAACTATTGGAGAATAAGTGAATAAAAAAAGTTCATAGTGGAGAATAACAAATTAATCCAATCACTTTGGTATCTATGGTAAAATACAATGAGCATACAGCTACAGTGGCGGCTCCTCCGCTAAGGCGGAGAAGCGTTGCCCCACTGCTCTGCAGCAGTAAAAGAAAGGAAAAAAATAACATTACGTTATTATCATTTTATTTTTTCCTCCTGCTGCGGCAGCTTTGCGTGAGGGGGTGGGGCGGGCTGCAGAGCAGGGGAGGAGTGGTTTGTTCACTCTTAAGTGCGCAATGGCTATTTGGTAGGCCCTCTCTGGCCGCCCAAAACAGTCATAAGCACTTCCCTGTTTTCCATGCAGGCTTCATTACAGCCTGCGTGGCGAACATGCCCATCCCTCCAGCCCCTGGCTGACTGCCATGTCACAGTGCTCAGACCAATCACAGTGCTGCATTGCAGCGTTGTGATTGGCTTAGGGGAGGGAGCCTGGCTGCCTGATATCTGTTCCTGGAGTAGGAAGCAGGATGGCAGGAGCAGAGATGCGGGACACAGTAAGTGTTATCTTTTTTTTACATTGTAAGCCACCACCTGGGTACCTGCCCTGCGCCCCCTCCCACGCACCTGCCCCGCCACCCGCCAGCCGTGTCACCGCAAATAGAGATCTCACTGTCACAAAAATACTGAGTAGGACCTTTGGCATCCAGCGGTCAGCAACAACCATAATAGATCGTCATTCAAAGACTTGATGATCCTTGACCCAGCTGCTGTCCTCAGAATTTTTCAAACTCTCCATCGAGTAACTTCCAAAGGAAAATGTATCTTTGTGTAAACAAGCCAACTTAAATCACAGGATAAAACATGCAGCTCCATGGAGGTAAGACTCTACGATAGTGTTTTTGAGGAGATGCGAAACTAGGGTGGATTTAACAGGTTGGAAACAGAATTAGTGGCTTGAGATAGAGTGGTGCAGGACCACATACCTAAAACTTTATAAGCTCCACGTTTGCATCGCAGTGCTGTTTACAACCATCAGATGCAAGGCAACATCTGTTATTTCAAAGACAACAAGATAGACAACCTCCACAAATACTTTACATGATTATTTCAAGAGAAGCAGAGAAAAAGGTTTGATGTTGTCAATAACATTTGTATCTATTTTAGATGACGTGATATATGCAGGATCAGAGAGAATCAAAAGCAGACGAAAGAGGCAATGAATATATATAAATATGGACAAAACAGTATAGTTTGTTTTAAGAAGCAAAAAAAGGCAGTCTTTTTCTACCAGATTAGCAATAGTGTGTCGCACAGGATGCTGGAGGGCCATCGCCAGGACAGAAGCATTTAAGCCATTCCTAAAACCAGATTGCACTACAACACAGACAGATTGGTAATGCTATTTCTGTATTATTTCAGCGCAGTGCAAGAAGGTAATTTGCATGTTTCAGAGAAGTCATTTATCAACATAGTTCATGAGGCAGGTCTTATTATAAGGTTCTTACTACGAGGGATGTTGTCGTGCTCTTAAAATGAAGATGCTTTTTGCTTTAAATGTGCCGAGATTGACACTTTAGTACAGCAACTCTAATTGTGCATTGTTAAAATGCAACATGGATTAAGAAATACAACATCTGTTAACCAAATAGCCTAAAAATACTGATCCTGTAACATATATGTTAGATCCGGGATCCCTGGTTGGCTGAGGTAGGTACCTTAAGCCAAATAGGGACCCTCGTTTCCACATCCACGCCCCTTGGTAGCTGGGCACGAGCATCTAGGCTTATCTTCAAGGCATATGTGTAAAGTATTTGCAACCACGCTCACAGCAACCCAATGATGACACCACAAATAGACTCCACACAAGTTTCATAAAAACGATTATAAATTTGATATAAAAAGACATACGATAAGACCACATGATATGAATCCAACATATGAGTATGAGTAATATTTCTCCTGGCTGGTTGTCAGGCCAGCCAGCCCTTGTAAGTTCTGAAGATATTAATGAGCACTTCTAAACATTCCACGGTAATCCTAATACCATGTTGTGCAGTTCGTAATGCTAGAATCAGGCACTTTAGCAATGGAACAATAATGCAATGCGTAACATAACAATCAGGCACTTTGTAATGTAAAATATTGCAATGCGTAATACAACCACCAGGTACGTTGTTATGCACAAATAAGGCAATGTGTAATACACTAATCAGGTAGTTCGTTATGCAGGAATGCTCTATTACTTACCGGTAATCTTCATTACTCCGGGTCCCGTTGTCCTCGTCCCATTCATTTACAAAGTGGAGATAACCATCTCCCGACAGAAAAAAAGACAAGAGAAATGCTGGGACCCTAATACTGCCCCTCCCACCGGGTGTACATAAGCAGTACTTACCCAGCAAACCGCCTGTACAACCAAGCCCAAACAGGAAGGCCGGCCGCCCGGGCCGGGGGGAGGGGCGCATGAATGGGGCGAGTACAAAGGGACCCGGAGTAATGAAGATTACCGGTAATTAATAGAGCATTACCCCCAGGTCCCTTATGTCCTCGTCCAATTCATTTACAAAGTGGAGCATACCAAAGCAGAAAAGCGGCCTTCCGAACCCACAAGCGCACCCAGGAAACCACAAAAAATGCAGCAACCCAAGGGAGCCCCACAAAGGAGGGTAGGGGGGGACCACAGGAAACAACCGGCCCGCAACCTAGAACAGGACAGCAGGGACCAAACAAGGAGCAGAGACAACCAAGACAAAAACAGATGGCCAGGGCCACAACAAGGAGGCCTCCAACCAGAGAAACCGGAGATAGGGCAACCAGGGCAAAGACCCAAAGGACACGGCCAAGGGACTCACCGGACAAGGCAGCCCAGAACCACCAGGAAGGCACACAGGAGCCGGCAGCCGCACAGACACCGAGCAGACCTCGACCGCCCCAAAGAAGGCCAAAGAAAGAAGCCAAGACCGGCCAACAGGGTGCAGGCACAAGCACCCAGACCAACAAGGAAGGAGGGAAGCACAGGCCAGAAACCGGCCCATCCCACCAAACCAAACTGCACGGCCACCAGAGAGGTCAGAGGAGAAAGAAACCAAACCCCGCAGAGGAGGCCCAGGACCCAGGAAAGAAAAGCCAGCACCACCAGGGCCACCAAATGACAACCACCAACCACCCAGCCCAGAGGGAGGAGTCGATTCAAGAACTCAGGAGCAGAACAGGAGCCAGATCCCAACCAAACTGAAAAGGATAGGGAAGGAGACAGAGACCAGAAACCCCAGGAGGCCAAAAGCCCCACAGGGAAGGGGGCCGCCAGCTGAACCAGGACGGCCACAAAATCCAGAACAGCAGGGGCAGAGGAAGCCAACCCAAAAGACCACAGGCAAGAGAAGCCCCCCAGAAAGAACCAGCCAACAGCGGACCAAACAACAGAGAGGCCAACAAAGACCGGAAACCAACAAGCCGGAACCAAACAAGCCCAGGGTCAGGGCCACCGGCCACCGGCCACAACCCCAAAACCCCCAAAGGGAGGGAAAACAAGGCAGGGTGCAAGCCCAGGGCAACGGGAACCCCCGGCAGCCCCCAAACCAGGAAACAACCAGGCACGAACCCGCCGAACCACAGAGGGTAAAAAAATAAACACGCGCCAACAGAGCGGAGGACCGCCCAGGCACCCAACGCCCCAGCCAAACCCAAAGCAAGGGCAGCAGCAGCGGCAAAGGCCCCAGGGCGCACAGCCCCCAGACCAGAAACCCACCAGGCCCGACCCCAGCCAACGCCGGAGAGGAGCCAAGAAAACCAGGGCAACAAACGCAAAGGAACCAGGAAGCCAGGACCGGAGCCAAGCAACCCGCCTATGCAGGAGGACTCGCAGGCCCAACCAGCCCCCGGAAGGAGCCCACGCAGCACAAAGGCCGAAGCAAAGGGCAGGGAGGCCAACAGAGACCCCAGCATACCACACAGAAGGCCGAAAGAAACAAACAGAGGAAACCGCCAAGCGGAAACCGGAGGAAGCAGAGAAGCCAGAGAGCCAACCAGCAGCAGACCCCAGACAACCCTCAGCCAGGAGGGCGGGCCCCACAGAGGCAACAACGAACACCACAGAACCGCACCCCAACAAGAGAAGGGGAGGCACCAGAAAAATACACACACCGGGAGCAGATCCCGCAGAAGCAAGGGAAGACAGGAGCGAGCCAGGACACCGGAACCAGGAAAGGACCGGGAACGCCCGGCAAACACACCCCACAGCCGGCAGAGAAGCGAACGCACAGCCAGCAAACCAAAGAGGCACTGCCAGAGGCCACGCCACACCAGCAGGAAGCTAGCAGGCCAGGAGCAACAGGAGGCAACACCGGAAACACCAACCCAGAAGCACTGAACACCAGGACTCCACACAGGCCTGAACAAGGCAGCAGGAAGAGGGCCAACGAAGAAGGAGCACCGGGGCAACCCCAACAGCCCACAACGGAGACACCAGGATCAGGTAGAAACACGGGCACCCAATCACAGACGAAGAAAGCCAGGGAAGAGAACCGCCGGCAGGAGCAGGCCCAGAAGGACACACCAGGACAGGGCCTGAAACCAGCGGAGAAACCCGCCAGGCCACCCAGAGAGTGCACAGGCAAGGACACAGGACCGAAGAAAGCGACCAACAGGTGCCATAAAACGCGCAGGAGCCAGAAAGCCCCCGCGGACCCCAGCCAGGCACCCAGGATGGGGACCAGACGAGACCAGGACCCCCCCAGGGAGCAACTGCCCCCAGAGCCCAGACAGAACCCCAACCGGAAGAACCTCAGCACGGAAGAGGAGAAAACAGGCGCCAACGCCAAGGTCACGGCAGCAGCAAAAGACAGCCAGGCCCAAACAGCAGCGGCACGAACCCCAGGGACCCAACAGGTGAACTGCCACAGGGAACACACCCCGGGGGGGGGGGACGGAAAGGAAGAGCTGGAGCCCAACCACACCAGCCTGAGAAGCCCACAGCACCAGGCCCCCCCAGGCTGTCCCCAACCAGGAACCCACCAGGCCCGCTCCAGGCGAACCCCAGAGAGCAGAGGAGAACAGACACCAACAGGGCGGCACTCCGCAGCACCCCGCAGTCCCGACAGACACCCAAACCAGACCGAGCAGCACCGACGGCTGAACCAGGAGGGGCGGCCAAGTCCCACCGAAGCAAGCCAAAGACACACACAGGAAACAGAGCAGGTGTGCAGCAAAAGCAGGAGAACACAAGGACAATGCCTAGGAAATCCCAGAAGCCAGCAACAGCGCAAAGAGAGCGCCATAACCTGGAGCAACCAAGACAGCAGCACCCAGCAAGGAAGAGGCAAGCAGATGGAGACAGCACCAGCCACCCATCCCCCAGGAAGCAACTCCAGCACACAGGAGGCCCCGGGACAAACACCGGCAGCCGGCAAAGGAGGTAGCAACAGGCGCAACCCCGGGAACCAGGAGGAAGCGGACACTGCACCAAACCACCAGGGCCGGACTGGGAACCACAACCGGCCCTGGCAAAATGCTCGGCTGGCCCCCTCGGGAGCCGCCGAGCTCTGTGCCAGGGCCAATTTTCGGCCAATTTTGTTACAGGGCCGATTTTGCAGCTATGCTGCAAGAACGGCCCTGTAACAAAAACGGCCCCCAGGGGCACAAAACTGGCCCCCACCTGTGCGGCGCACCGGGGGATTGCCCGGTGCCCGCTACAGCCAGTCCGGGCCTGCACACCACGGACCCAGACACCCAAGTCCAGACCACAGTACCAGCACCAGTAACAACCCGAGGAGCAGGACCACTCAGGCACGACAGAAAGAGCGGGGCAGACCCCGGCAGGACCATAAGCCCAGTTGAGGGCAAGCACCAGTGAGGGGGAGAAAAAAAAACAGCAGCAGCCGAAGAACAACCGCCCACACCAGACAAAGTGCGAGGAGAACCAGGAAAGAACCGGGAACGCCCGGCAAACACACCCCACAGCCGGCAGAGAAGCGAACGCACAGCCAGCAAACCAAAGAGGCACTGCCAGAGGCCACGCCACACCAGCAGGAAGCTGGCAGGCCAGGAGCAACAGGAGGCAACCCCGGAAACACCAACCCAGAAGCACTGAACAACAGGACCCCACACAGACCTGAACAAGGCAGCAGGAAGAGGGCCAACAAAGAAGGGGCACCGGGGCAACCCCAACAGCCCACAACGGAGACACAAGGATCAGGTAGAAACACGGGCACCCAACCACAGACAAAGAAAGCTGGGGAAGAGAACCGCCGGCAGGAGAAGTCCCAGAAGGACACACCAGGACGGGGCCTGAAACCAGCGGAGCGACCCGCCAGGCCACCCAGAGAATGCACAGGCAAGGACACAGGACCGAAGAAAGCGATCAACAGGTGCCATAAAACACGCAGGAGCCAGAAAGCCCCCGCGGACCCCAGCCATGCACCCAGGATGGGGACCAGACGAGACCAGGACCCCCCAGGGAGCAACTGCCCCCGGAGCCCAGACGGAACCCCAACCGGAAGAACCTCAGCACAGAAGAGGGGAAAACAGGCGTCAACGTAAAGGTGACGGCAGCAGCGAAAGACAGCCAGGCCCAAACAGCAGCGGCATGAACCCAAAGGACCCAACCCACCAGCCTGAGAAGCCCACAGCACTAGGCACCCCCAGGCAGTCCCCAACCAGGAACCCACTAGGCCCGCTCCAGGCGAACCCCAGAGAGCAGAGAACAGGCGGAAAGGCTGGAGGCACAGCACCCCGCAGGCCCGACAGACACCCAAACCAGATCGATCAGCACCGACGGCTGAACCAGGAGGGGTGGCCAAGACCCACCAAAGCAAGCCAAAGACACACACAGGAAACAGAGCAGGTGTGCAGCAAAAGCAGGGTAACACAAGGACAATGCCAAGGAAATCCCAGAAGCCAGCAACAGCGCATAGAGAGCGCCATAGCCTGGAGCAACCAAGACAGCAGCACCCAGCAAGGAAGAGGCAAGTAGACGGAGACAGCACCAGCCACCCAGCCCCCAGGAAGCAACCCCAGCACACAGGAGGCCCCGGGACAAACACCGGCAGCCGGCAGCCGGCAAAGGAGGTAGCAACAGGCGCAACCCCCAGGAACCAGGAGGAAGCAGACACTGCACCACACCGTGGACCCAGCTACCCAAGGCTAGACCACAGTACCAGCACCAGTAACACCCCGAGGAGCAGGACCACTCAGGCACGACAGAAAGAGCGGGGCAGACCCCGGCAGGACCATAAGCCCAGGTGAGGGCAAGCACCAGTGAGGGGGATAAAAAAAAACAGCAGCTGCCGAAGAACAACCGCCCACACCAGACCAAGTGCGAGGAGAACGACTGCCACGCAGGCCCAGGAGGACCATGGCCCCAACCGCACCACCCAGGGAGGCCAACAACGGCAAGCGCAGGGAACCCCAGGAGGACACAAGGGCCGCGGCCCGCACCAAATGGGAGGCATGAACATAGCACCACCCAGGACGCCAGCCGAACACCCCAAAGGGCCGGCAAAACAAGACAGAACCGCCATCAAGGCAGGGGCAGCTTGGGCGGCAGAGCCGGTGCCAGAATGTACCACAAAGCAAAGGGGTGGCACACTACCATGAACCAGAACCGGACAAAACACCCCACTAGGCACCCAGCACAGCAACAGAGAGAGCAAGGCCGGGAAGCAAGCGAGACGGGCTTGGGGGACCACGAGGGCCCCGACCGATGCCCCAGCCCGGCACCGACCGCACCAGCCCCGATCCAGAAAAGGCACAACCACTCAGGGATGGCGTGCCAGCACCGGGCAGGAAACAACCAGAAAACAGCAGTGGAGGTGCAGAAAGGCAAAACACCCCCACACACAACCGGACCGCCGCCAGGGCACTACCCGGGCACAGCAGGCACGGGGGGGTGCGTGCCGGACCCTGTAAAGAAAAAAACAGAGCCACAGCATCGATGTCCATAACACCAAGGCAAGGCCCCATCAAGCAGGACCCCATCAATCAGAAAAAGGGGACAGGTGCCAGAAGAGACCAATACGACGGCAGTCATGTCAGAGACCGTCAAAGGCTGAATCGACGAGCGAGGGTCTCCCGAGAGGCAGCCGCCCACAGGAGGAGAGATAACGCATGTCGAAGTGCACAGCTTCTCCCGCTGGGACTCGACGGCTGCATCAAGCGCTGCACCCGCAGGGCCGCCACCTGTAGCGCCATCCATGCCGCAAGAAAAAACTGCCAGAAACAGCAACATCCCGCACCACCACAACGGCGGGAGCAGCGCTGGCCCAACCGCCGAGGAGCAGGCGGAGATGAACGTCAGCAGGCGAATCCACAGACAGCAGAGCGCATGACACAGGAGCGCCAGCAGAAATAAGAAAAAGCCGCAAAGCAGAACTCACCCGGGGCGGGGGCCAACACCAGCACCAAGGACCCCCCCTCGCAACTGCCAGCAGGAATCTAGGGAAAACAGCAGGAACACCGCAAGCGAGGCACGTCTCGCCCGGCCAGGCTCGGAAAGACGCACCACGCACCTGCGACCCGGAAGCAAACGGGAGCCCATGCCACAGCTGCAAAGGGCCGGGCGGCGAGGCAGGATTCGGGCAGGAATAGAGAATGACCCCCAGCAAGCCCGGCAAGCCGAGAGACAGCCCAGGAAACCCCACGCCCGCACAGCCAGGCAGCCCGGCGGGGGGAGGAGAGAAGACCGCCACTCCAGCCCAGCAGGAGCAGCACCAGCACACCACGTCCATTCTGTCGACAGACAGAAAAAAAGAACAGGCGGGATGCTGGGTAAGTACTGCTTATGTACTCCCGGTGGGAGGGACAGTATTAGGGTCCCAGTATTCCTCTTGTCTTTTTTTCTGTCGGGAGATGGTTATCTCCCCTTTGTAAATGAATGGGACGAGGACATACGGGACCTGGGGGTAATAATGCAATGTGTAATACGCTAATCAGGTACTCCGTTATGCAGAAATGATGCAATGTGTAATACGACAATCAGGTACTCCGTTACGCAGAAATAAGATAATGCATAATACACTCAGTTCACGGTGCCTTACGCAGTCTCTCCGCCACTCCTTCTGACTCGCAGTCAGCCTCTGTCAACAGTTGCCCCCAACTAAAAGTGCAGATCCGCACTCTGGCCCCGGTACAGCCACTCCCTTGGCAATACGGGCCGCGATACGAGCCAAAGCAGAGGCTTGTGCTGCTGGAATGAGAGAAAGGCTGAGAGCGCCTCTCTCGGAGCCCGCCCCCTGCCCCAGGAGTCAACACACGTTACCTGGGGGGCGCGAACCCACTCTCCTCTCCTCTTCCAGCGACTTGGGCGTCCGATGCAAAGTTTGTGAATTGGCAATGGCGGACTCCGGCCTGCGGCTCAGCTCCTCTGGAGCTGCCGGTCCGGGCCGCTACTGCTACGAAGATCTCAGGCTGAAACAGGGCACACACACACAGCCTCGTTGAGACTCCCTTGAGCTTCGGGTGCACGATCACCGGGCACTCCACACGAAAGTCTCAGGCTGCACGAAGAACACGTGCACATCGTTGCTGAGACTCACTTGGACTCCGCGTGCACGATAACAAGGCAATCCTCACGAAGGTCTCACGCTGCACAAAGCACACGCACACAGCGTCGATGAGACTCATTGGACTCCGGGTGCACGATAACATGGCAATCCTTAAGAAGGTCTCACGCTGCACAAAGCACACAGCGTCGATGCGACCCACTTGGATTCCGGGTGTGCACGATAACAAGGCAATCCTCACGAAGGTCTCACGCTGCACAAAGCACACGCACACAGCGTCGCTGAGACTCACTTGGATTCTGGTGCACACGATAACTGGACAATCCTCACAAAGGGTTCAGCCTGCAAAAATCACACGCATACAGCGTCGCTGATCCTCGCTTGGACTCCAGGTACCCACAATCACAAGGCACTTTTTACGAGGGTCTCAAGCTGCAACAAGCACACGCACACAGTGTCGCTGAGACTCTCCTTGAAACTTTTGTGTTCTTTAGTTTCCGCAACAGGGAGCCAGCTCACCTCAGGCCTTTGGGGATAAGTTACTTCTGGACACAGCACAGCAAAGTCCTTTCAGGCAGGGGGAAACAGCATGCAGCAAAGTCCCTTTAGCCTTTCCTTGGTTAAAACAGCAAACTGCAGGCCAGCCCCAGAACACACAGCAAGGGTCAGTCTATTCCTTCAGTCTCTTCAGTTGTTTCTTCCTTGGCAAAGGTTCCTCTTGACCACAAGGTAGCTCCAGTCTTGTTCAATCTTGATCAAGCCATTCTCCAAAGTTGAGGGACTTCAGCTCTCATAGTTATACCCCTCAATGGCTTTGAAGTCTTTGCGCTGAGGGGGGCACTGACCCCTATTCAAACCAGTTCTGGGTGCCTACCTGCCAGTGACACCTTCTTCCTTTGATTAGTGGGGGTCTGGATTCTCAATCACTCAGCAGGAGATGGGACAATTGTTTTATAGAAGCAACCCAGGCCTTTTCACCTCTAGGGGCTTCTCCCCCCCCCTACACTCCAAATGCAGGTCAGCCTGTTGCTGTCTCACCTCCTCCCCTGGGTCAAGACATTCCCCAGATCCTATCGCTTTCAAATCCAGACAGTCAATCCACAACCAGGCAGAGACACACAGAAATGTTAGAGTACAAAGATCCAGCCACTTCTAAACGAGTGGCTTCTAAATACACAATGCAAAAACCACCTTCATAAAAAAGATGTGTTATTACATTGTGAGTTCAGGCACACTAAACTTCACCTCTCCATCTTAAGCCTTTGGGAAGATAGGCTGGAAAACATATTGCACAGCCTTCCCATTCTATTCTATGGGCAAGATGGCCTTTCAACAGTGAAAAACGAAATGGAGATTATTTCACGGACATGGTACACACCTTAGTACATGTCCTACCATTCACATGCAATGCACCCTGCCCAGGGGCTACCCTGGACCAACCTTAGGGGTGTCTGATGTGCATAGAAAGGGAAGGGTAAGGTCTGGCAAGTGGGTGCACTTGTAAGAACAACATGGCAGTTTAACAAACTGCGCACAGGCACTTCAATGGCAGGCCTGAGATCCCTTTTTAAGGCTACTTGTGTGGGTGGCACAATTAGGGCTGCAGGGCCACTAGTAGCATTTGCATTACCAGCCCTGGCACACATAGTGCACTTTACTAGGGACTTTACTAGTAAGGCAAACATACCAATCATGGACAATCAATTACTATTACACTTTATACAGGGAGCATGTGCACTTTGACACTTTTTAGCAGTGGCAAAGTGTCCAAAGCGTTTAAGTTGGTAACATCATGTCAGGAAAAAGGTCTAGGGGGAAAGCAAACCGTTTAGGGAACTTTAGCCCAAAAGGGCCGAGTCCTGCAATATAATTCATTCAGCAAGGGAAAACCAATGGGATCATTGGATTGTAATAACTTGTGCAATGTATCAATGCTTTATGAATTAATAATTATAGCCTTTGCACCTGCTTACGTTTATTAGAGCTACTCCTAAGCTACCGGTTATGGGCAATTGCAGTCATGCATGCAGTAATACGAATATTGTAGGAAGACTTCCTGGCCTGATATACACTAGTATGTATTGTATTGCCTGTCTGCACCCTTTTTTGAATTTCCAAGGAGAACTGTAGGAATCATCTTGTGTCCTACCCTCATGGTGATATTTTAATTGCACCAAATCTTCTCTGTAGTTTAGACAAGTGTTAATATCAGTGTAGGGGTACTGAAAATCTGCAGTTACGCGTATTGGGCTCTTGTGTCGGAATGGAAACCAACCGACTAGTAGTCAGCGGTTCCATCCGATGAATTATGATGCGACCACCCATGAGGCATTAGGAAACATCGATTTTTCCATTGTAGCTTGTGCAGCAGCAGGAAAAGGGCCGCAGCACAAGCCACAATGCTAAAATGGATGTTTCAAAACATCCAAGCCCCATGTGCCAGGCACCAAAGTGGAGGCCGCAGAGGGACAGGGCCCTGCTAGGGGCTCCCAAAGTCCATTTCCGACAGCCTTTCAATGGCGGCCGAACCGCTATTGAAAGGCTGCCTGAAAGGGACACCATAATCCCTAAGGCCCAATTGTAGGCAGATTACATTCCAACGGATGGTCGGACGGGCTCCTTGAGCCCGTCGGAGTCGTCGGTTGGTACCTTTCATGCTGCCTCCAACCAACATCATAATGCCGACATCATAATGAGGGCCTCAGTGTCTGTGGTTACAGAAAGGGCACATGGCTTTTGCAGAAAGAATTGATCCATGCTGTAAAAACGTATTTCATTTATGGCACTCAGCATCATTTCCTATTGCATGATTATAAAAAGGCATTAGAAACAAAATATAATAGAGTGATAAGAGGCAGACCTTCAAAAGTGTCACAAATGTAAAGGAGAATACACAGTGTTGTCAAGGCACTTGCTAGTTGGAGAAAACAGAGTTCCAGTTCCAATCCTGTCTTCTTGCTCTCAAATTTGTTGGTCAGTTGCATGTAAAGTTGATGACATGCTAGGACTCTGATCCAAGGCTCAGGAGACAGAGTTCAAAGGGCTGCGGGCAACTCAAGGTCACTTAGTAGAAGAAAAACAATGGAGGGTGCAAAGTATATTCATCATAAACTCAGAAATAGCATTAAAATAAATGTGTGCTAATCTGAATGGGAATTTGCATGCACAGATACTTATCATCATGATCATGGATGCATTTTCCCAGGGAGGGTGAGAGGAAGGAGGGCAAGGCACACGGTTTACAAACCGAAAAGGGACAACCTTTGTGCGGTCAGGGTTAACTACCTGTGGGTGCCAGATTAGACATATAGAAAGAAGGGCACAGGTAAAATAGATACTACATTAAGGGAGCGCAACATGATTTATAAGCCCAAACAGGACATCTATTGCACTCAAAATAAGAGATCAGCCAGAATCCAACTGAGCAAAGCAACAGAGCTGCATGCGGAAAGGTATATACTACAGCAGCGACCAGGCACATGGCTTGACTTATAAGTCTAAAGGTGCAACCGGAACGAGGACTCACTTTGAATTAATGATCAGAAGGTACCTGATTGGTCACAGAAATAGAGGACTGAAGGTCCTGATGCCACATGGCTGATGGTTTGCATTAATGGTTGTTGTTTCAGGAGAATGAAAGAATGCTTATGAGTAGGGAATATCTTTAAGACTTCTCTTCTATTTTCCAAGTATAGATGACTTACGCCTCCACGGCTACAAGGATATTTGCAAGTCTTACATGTTTTTCCTTGTAGTATGGGGGAACCCGTCCAAGTTTAGCCAGTCTGTGCTGTCCAGTCAGGAATGCACCAGTAATGTGTGTTTTCTTCCTATTATGTGAACCTACATCTTGTGAGTTTTCCTAAATTTACATCAAATGAGATGCTGCAGGCCTGGGTTAATGACAGTTCAACTCTGTGTGGTAGTTCAGGGAAGCATAGATAATCACATGACATTCATTGCAGGAGCCTCAGAAGCTGTAGTTCTGCCATCAGTAAGGTGTGTGTCTCCTTTTCCTCCTCCTTCTTCATGCAGGACAACGTTGATGCCGAGTGGGCGGGTGAGTGAGAGAGGTTGTGTGAAGCACAGAATGCTGTGTCCCAATTGGAGTTGCAGAGCTGAGGTAACACAGCGATGAATGGGAATACATGCAAATGAAATGGGAACTACAAAAGCTCATTTTAGAGAGCTTAGCACTGCAAGTCATTATTAGTGAGTTCTTAAGGCCCCAGCTTACCACTACTGGTAACGGCCTGCCTAGCTTTAGAATTTTTGGATCTTTCAGGTCCGATGCCCTTGTCAATGGTATACTGCTTCAGGTGTCACCAAGCGTGTTCTTTTCACCTACTCATATTCACTCTCTTTTGCCTTCAAACGATAAATGCACCAAGAGCTTGGGCAAGGAAGCTGCATCTCAGTGGTCATGTCAGTCTTGGATTTTCTCTCATCACCATGTCTATCCATCAAACTGTCAACTTCACAATCAAAACAGGAGGTTAACGTGCAGGCAAGAGTGCTCAAGTGATGCTGTGTAGCCATGCACAGTTACCGCCCAAATCCTTATCACTAGTTGTTGTGGTGCTCAAACATGCTTAATTTGCAGAGTGCTAGTGTCTTCACAGAAAATAGCCTTCTTGCCCAGCCATACCCACCCACACTACAAATATGGGGAGGGTACAGCACACCTTTCTGTTTAAGCTATTGTCTCTAGCTTATTTCAAATTTTCAGTTCAAAAGGGTATGCTGCTTTAGTCCCATTAATAATAAAAAAATAGCCGCTCTCCCCTCTTCCGCCCCAACGCCTTTAGACCCTCACAGGTGAATAGTTGCGCTTTACCAACCCTGATTGATTGATTGACTGTATCTGTTTCTTCTAGCAGGTGTTTGTTCAGCTTGGGGTCTTCTAAAGCTGTCAAGATTATGAAGTCTCCACCCTCCCAACAGAAGATTTAAATAATCTAGTTACCTCATGTGTTGTGATGCAAAACACAATACCCATTCAGGAAGTGGCCCAGTTAGTAATAATGCATTCCTACTAATTAAATTCTCAAACGAAATGCATTTCTATCTTCATCGCAAAGCAAAATTAAAATCTTTCATCACGCAGAAAATTATGAAATGGATATAATTTTGTTGCTACTGGGGAGATGCTGTTTTTAAAAGTGAGTTTTTAAGAGGCAACATCTGCATACTAGTGACTGTAAATTCTCATCTAACCTCCTAGGAAATGTCTCCAGTCAGGTGAGGATTGAAATATTTATATGGGCCTGGTGAATGTATCTTTTGATCTCATAGAAACTCTCATTTCTAGAGGTGCGTCAGCGGAGCTGGTATGTTTTTCTCCTTGCTCTAAACTTCATGTGGAATGGTCACTGCTGAATTAGAAAATACAGAACCTCCCCTATATAATTCTTAATCGGTAATGCATCCCACAGATAATAGGAGCCTCATTAAATCACAGTACTAGAGTATAATTCCTTTTTTTAAACACTTTTATTTTTATATAAGCAATGATATAAAAAGAATAGTACAATGCACATAGTTTCAATAATTTGTACTGACAAAGTGCCAAGTAAAGCCCACAACAAACAGCGACAAAATAACAAATTTGAGATAACACAAAATAAACCTCATATCCCACAATACAACAATACAAACATATGGAGAAAGCAACATAAATGAAAAACGTAACAACAATGTTAATAAAGAAAGGAAGACAAAAATTTACAATAACACATATTATTCCTATCAATTAGAGAACAACCCATGCACCGACGCGCGTTTCGGTGTGGACCACAAAGTCCACTAATTCCTTCGTCAGGGCGCAGTAGAGGATGTAAAAGAAAGTGGTCACTATTCCCATCAAAAAAGTCTCTTTAATATATTGAGACTGCGAAGTAACGGGGCTTCTTGGCAACCCAAGGTATACTCATACAGCTTCGGCTGAAGGAGTAGACGGCTGCAAATGCTTCATGAAACAGAAGAGATTGGGCGGGAAGTATAGGTGGCGGTCATTGGGATACCCCTAGGTGATCGCTTTAATGATGACTGTAGAATGAGGGGATACAGTGCATACAAGGTAATGTAACTTGAAGTTGGTGGTAATTTGCGATTTCTTAAGGAGAAATCGCACAACTTGGGTGCTTGTTACATAGCATTTAAGGAATCGCAATTTGCGTTTCCTTAAATGCTTACGCAAAATTAAGGAATCGCAAAATTAGCGATTCCTTATTTGTGCGATGCGAAAAGGCTCATACATCGCGTTTTGCGATTTTGAATTCGCAAACGCTGTTTTCTTGCGAATCGCAGCGTTTGCGAATACAAAATCGCTTGATACATGTGCCCCCAGAAGAATTCCGAAGTGAGTGTTCACAAGTCTCTTCACCGAAGTTATATTTAGCTATCCTAAACATACTGACCAGATCACCATCACTTAGTACCACCACATTCTTCTTCACCTTGATAATGCACTTTGGCCTACGAAAACAGGATTTTCTTTTGGCTATTCATCTTAGTTTCTTCACAGAAAACCCACTGTTGCAAAGTTATCCTGTGCCCTGGACACCTCCGTTTTTTGCTACCTGGTATTGGTGGCACCCCCATTTGTTTCGGGCTGGTACTGGTGGTAACTGACTCTGACTGTCCCTGGGCTCTGTCTCACCAGACCCAGTGCTATACTGAAGACACACTTAGAATACAGTGAAAGCACTTACATACACTAGGGTACACTATGGTTAGGGCACCCCTATGATTGGCATGACCTCCCCTATACGGCCTCAGTGCATATTAGGGCAGGAGGATCAAAACTACCTTTAAGTCCCTAGTATATAATAGGGCATGTCATTTTAGAGGCCAGCAGCCCTTTCTGCACTTGTATGTGTGAACTGCTGAGGCCTGAGGTCAGTTAGTTTGAAAGCAGCCCTATGTTGCAGGACAGCTTTTAACATAAACATTGTGCCCAAACTCCACTTGGGTGTTTGGGGTGCTTAGAAATTAATAAACTACAATATTTTGCCATATTAGATACACCAGGGTCTCCTCTAGGTGCCCCAGTGGTGGGGGGTCAGGTATTTATAAGGAGGATCCTTATAAAATAAGTTTTATATGCCTTGGATTAAGTGAAAGTGCACATTTCACCTCCCACATTGTGGTAAAGTGCTTCCCAACATCGAATTTTGTGCTAGGAGCACTGTGGAGTGAGGAGCTGCAATATTTATACATATTCAGAACCCCTAAAGTCTCCCCTAGGTGTTACAGGGTTGGCTAGGTCCTATAGATATAGGCAGGGTCCTTATAAAAGATGTTCTATAAGACCTGATGTTGGAGAAATTGCCCAGTTAATTTCCCCCATAGCAGATCCCCAGCCACATAGGTTAACATGGCAAGACGTTAATAATTTCCACCAGGAGAATTAGAAAAATATAATTCAAGGACTTACTAGAACGGTATTGATAAATCCAACAAAATACTATTGTTGAATTTATCATAAAATGTACAGACGAGAAGTTATTCAACATTCTTTTCTGTAAGCAAAGACTCAGCCTTCCAGTGCTATGTCCTGTTTGGTCAGAGTTAAGTGGATTAGCCAGTCTGCTTTGATGAGGTGATAAATGGCTCTGGGGTGAAAGAGCCAGTCTGGGAGGAGAGGGATCTGCTACATAGGAATGCCAGAGCAAGGGGGAGGGGTTGTAATACAATAATCTTGAATAGAAGGAGGAGACGGGCAGGAGAAACCAGTTTCATTTACACCCCTCCTCTTTGAACCCAGCCAGATGGCAGGCTTAAGGAAGGAATGTGCAGACACCAGGGGGAGGGAGAATTTGGAAATGGCAAGGTCTGTCTAAACCAATCCTGGAGATTGGTTTAGACAGACCTTGCCTCTCTGCCGAGACATCAGCTAAATTGAATTTTGGAGATATAGTGCTTTTTGGAAGACCACTGTGCCACACTTTGGAGTAAATCGTCATGCTCTGGGGTGTTGTCCTGCCCCTCATTGGACAGGAGTGCCCCCTGTGTGACCCCAGAGAACACTGAATAAGTATCTGAGGGGGAAAGTGCCTCTCAAATCTGCTGCTTGAAACTACAGAGGACGGGTCCAGCCTGGAAGTTTGATTTGCACCAAACAGGCCCTGCACTCTGACTTACTGCACCTGCTGCACAATCTGGAACTACAGCCCTGTGGATCAAACCTGCTTCAAAAGGACTAAAGACTGAACTTCCTGCAAGCCACAGGTTAACACAGCTCACCTGGACCAACACCATCAAGAATCTCCAGCCTGGAGATCTACCAGTGAATTTTTAAGGGTTTTGTCCAAGTGGATTGTGGGAATATAAGTCCCAAACTTTCAAGGACCATATTGGAACTTTCAGACCCTTGGAATAAGTTTTGGACACTCTGGAACCCTCAAAGGAACTTCAGGAAGAAGTTCCATAAGTTTGGAGAACATTGAAGCAACTTTAAAAAAGAAGCTCTATAAGTGGACCGACTTGAACTGGCCAACCGAGCCAGCGACCCTAACCCACGAGCCAGCCTGCCCTCCAGGTTCGTCCTGCTGAAAAGTTCCGGAGGTCCGACTTCCAGAGTTTGACCAGGAGTTGGTCGAAACCCAAGCTGGCAAACCCTCACCGAATCCAGCCTGTTGTAGAGCATCGAGGGACCCTGGAGAAAGAGCTCTGTAAAAGTGTCTAAGTCTTAACGTAGAAAAGGTGACCTGGAGCAACCGCAAGAGTCAAGCCGCCAACCTTTAACTGGGAGCCGGCCCGGATCTCTGGTTCATTCCCCTGGAAAGCTCTGGTGGTCTGACTTACATAAGTTTGACCAGGAGCTCATAGTGAGGCAAGCCGGTGAACCCTCACCTAATCCGGACTGGCTGAGAGCTTCAAGGGACCCCGGTAAGAAAAGCTCTAGAAACGTTTCTAAGTCAGAAGATAAAAACTTTGACCAAGACCTACCACCTGGGGTAGCCGCATAGGGCTCCATCGCGGTCAGCCTGAAACTTTGTCTGTGTACCAGTCTAGCACGACCAGATGTCCCAATAGCCGTTATTGCTTTCTATGTGCTATATAGTGCTAAATCTTTAAAAATGCATATATCCGAATCCCTACATTGGATTTATTTTGATTTTGGTGTTATTTTAAAGATACAAATATTTTATTTCCTATTGTTATAGATTGGTGTTGGATTTTTATTTTATGTTGTGTCTTAATTAGTTACTGAATTGGTGTTTTTAAGTGCTTTACATACCTGTCTTTGAAGTTAAGCCTGCCTGTTCACAGCCAAGCTAACAAGGGTTGGAAATAATCTTCAGAGACATATTCTGAGCTCTATATTGTGTTATTGGCATTATTTCCAGTGGTAGATGCATATTTACCATTACTAATAATCCACTTTCCAACACACACCCACCCATTTATCACACATGATTACATACGCTATGCCACTATTGCACCTGAGCTATGACGCACCATCAATGCAACCTTAGAAACCGCACATTCCCGGATGACTGGAAACATGCAGAAATCAAACCCCTCCTTAACAAGCGCTTAGCAGACATGACAGACCTAAAGATCTATTGACACATCCCTCTCCTCTCTTTCGTGGCAAAAGTTACCGAGAAGATCGTCCACGATCAACTAACGAAATTCATCAAAGACTGGAAATGTGCAGAAATCAAACCCCTATTCAAGAAGTCCTCAGCAGATGCCCGACGGACCTCAAGAACTACCGATCCATCTCTCTCCTCCCTTTCGTGGCCAAAGTTACCAAGAAGTTCGTCAAAGATCAACTAACGAAATTCATCAAAGACTGGAAATTCTCTGAAATCAAACCCCTCTTCGAGAAGCCCTCAGCCGACCTGACTGACCTCAAGAACTACCGACCCATCTCTCTCCTCCCTTTCACAGCCAAAGTTACCAAGAAGTTTGTCAACGCTCAACTACCAAAATTCATCGACGAGAACTCCATCCTTGACCCCTGCCAATCCAGATTCTGCAGCAACCACTGCACCGAGATCGCCCTACTCGCCGCTACAGATGACATCCACACCCTCCTTGACCAAGGCCAGATGGCAGCCCTGATCCTTCTCGACAGATCTGCAGCCTTCAACACCGTCTCCCACTGCACTCTCACCGCCAGAGTCCACGATGTCCAGAATTATGGGAACTGCCCTCGACTGGATCCACTCCTTCATCACCGGCAGAACCCAAAGAGTCTGACTTCACCCCTTCCTCTCCAAACTCACAGAGATCAACTGTGGAGTACCTCAAGGATCGTCACTCAGCTCTTCAACATCTACATGACCCCCCTCGCCGCAATCGTCAGACAGCATTGACTCAGCATAGTATCCTACATTGACTAAAAGCAGCTCATCCTCTCGCTCACTAAGGACCCCCTCACCACAAGACTCAGCTACCAGGAAGGAATGAAGGAAGTCACTTCCTGGATGAGCAGCAGCTGCCTGAAGCTTAACTTGGAGAAGACAGAAGTCCTAGTCCTCGGACCCTCCCCCTCTGCATGGGACAACACCTGGTGGCTCACTGCCCTCGGCAGCCCCCTGACCCTCACAGACCACGCCCAGAACCTCAGCATCAATCTCGACTCGTCCCTTACTATGACCCGACAGATCAACACTGTCGCCTCCACCTGATTCAACACCCTCTGCAACCTTCAAAAGATCTTCAAATGGATCCCCACCTAATCAAGAAAGACTGTCACCTATTCACTCATAACCAGTAGAATGGACTACAGAAACACCCTCTACGCCGCTCCAGATCATAGAGAACACCGCAGCCAGACTCGTCTTCGGCATCCCTCGGCACCAACACATCACCCAGCACCTGCTAGACCTCCACTGGCTCCCCGTCGAGAAGAGAGTAACCTTAAAGATAATCACCCACACCTACAAATACCTCCACAACACCGGACCCCAATATCTCCTTCCACGCACCCAAGAGAAACCTCTGATCTGCTGACCTCCCCCTCGCCGAAACCCAGCGCATCCGCAGAGCCAGAACGGTTGGAAGAGCCTTCTCCTACATTGTGGCAAAGACCTGGAACGGGCTCCCGATCAACATCAGACGCGCCCCTACTCTGCACATCTTCAGGAAGACCCTCAAGAGCTGACTCTCTGACTGACCGGAGATGCACCCCCCACGCGCCTTGAGACCCTCACGGGTGAGTAGCGCGCTTAACAATTCCCTGATTGATTGATTGATATGCTTCTTATCAAACCTCTGTTGCACTCCTTCTGATATTCTTTAGCAACTTATGAAGTTTCTCCAAATTCATCTCTCTTATACTTCAACCACAACAGTTTAACTTTGGATCCTGCCAAACTTCCCCTCAGACATACAAAAGGAGAGACGTTAGTCATTGCATAAGGAGCAGTACGATGTTCCCACAATTTCTCCCTAAGCACCAACCTGAGAGGTATTCTAATTTTCAGAGCAGATTGAGCGCAAGCTTGTACAAGACGATTCATAATTTCCACAAGATCATTTGCCTGAGAATAAAAGCCAGTGTGATGGCGAACAATAGCAAGATTTTCCAAACATTCTCTCATCTCACTGAACACAAATTGAACCCCATTGTCAGTAAAAATGGTTTTAGGTATACCCTCACATGTAAGTAGATCCTTTAAAAATACTATCACACACCGAGACACAGGAACTCACATAGCAAGCTGAAACCCAGTTAGATGTATAATCAACCAGAACCAACACATACCTTTCACTGGGTAGCAGCAATTTGAAAGGACCAATTACATCAAGCCTGAACCTGCTCCAAGGTTCATTAGGAACCTCAACTGGAGACAAAGGAGCTATCCTTACAGATTTGGATTTATCATTGCTTGCTCAATCCTTAACTACACTGTCAGTCTAATCCGTAGGTGCCCTTCATGAGCCAAGTTAATCATTTTTTTCCTGTTGGACTTGGCCCTTTTTCAGGGTCATCCCTGAACTTTTTGCCTTCCTCCTGTATTGTTTCTGACTCTGAGCACTTTACTACTGCTGATCAGTGCTAAAGTGCATATGCTCTCTGTGTAAAGTTTTATGGTAATTGGCTGTCCCTAATTGGTATGTTTGTCTTACTAGTAAAGTCCCTAGTACAGTGCACTATGTGTGCCAGGGCTGGTAATGCAAATGCTACCAGTGGGCCTGCAACACCAATTGTGCCACCCACATAAGTAGCCCTAAAAAGAGATCTCAGGCCTGCCACTGCAGTGCCTGCTTGCAGTGTCTTAACTGCCTTGTTATCCTGACAAGTGCACCCACTTGCCAGGCCTTACCCTTCCCTTTTATGCACATCAGACACCCCTATAGTAGGCCCAAGGTACCCCCCTGGGCAGGGTGCAGTGTTTGTAAAAGGTAGGACATGTTCTGAGGTGTGTACCATGTCCTGACAGTGAAATACTGCCAAATTCGTTTTTCACTGTTGCAAGGCCATCTCGCCCATAGGACAGAATGGGGAATGCTGTGTCCCATGTTTCCAGCATATCTTCCCATAGGCATAAGATGGAGAGATGGAGTTTAGTGTGCGTGAATTCAGAATTTAATAACACATCTTTCTATGAAGATGGTTTTAAAATTATGTGTTTAGACACCACACTTTTAGAAGTGGCTGGTTTCTTGTTCTGACCATCCTGTGTGCCTCTGCATGGTTGTATATTGACTGCCTGGGTTTGGATGTGGCAGGGTCTGGAGAGTGTCCTGACACCAAGGAGGAGTAGGTGAGACAGCACAGGCTGATCTGCATTTGGTGTGGTGGGAGGAGTAGCCCCTTTGAAGCAAGAGCGCTGTGCTGCTGCCGCAAAAGAATGGTTCCACCTCCTGCAGAGTGTCTGGGATCCAGACCCTCACTATCAAAGGAAGAATGTGTGCACTGGCAGGAAGACACCCAGAACTGGTATGGACCAGGCTCAGAGCCCCCTGAACAAAAAGACTTCAAAGGCATTTAGGGGTTTAAATGTAAGAGCTGAAACCCCTGAACTCAAGACTGAAATCCTGACTAAAAAAGGATTGAAACTACTTTGGGATCAAGAGGAACCTCTGCCAAAGGAGAACAGCTGAAGAGACTGAACAGAAGGACTGCCCTTGTTGTATGTTCTGGAGCTGGCCTGCAGTTTGCTGATTTGACTAAGGAGAGGACATGGGACTTTGCTGTGTGCTGTGTCCCCCTGCTTGAAATGACTTTGCTTTGTGCTGTGTCCTGAAGTAACTTGTCTCCAAGGGCCTGAGGAGAGCTGGTCCCCTGTTGTGGAAACTCAGGAACATCAAAGTTTCCAACCGTGTCTCAGCGACACTTGGTGCGTGTGCTTTTGCATGCCTGAGACAGCTGTGTGGTCCGTGGCGCTGTTTACGAGGTGCCCCATGACCGCATTGCCCCTGCAGCATGACACATCGTCATGCGCTGCTGCATTTCTGTTTGTGGCTCGACCCGTCATCGTAACTGAGGCTGTGTGTGAGGATCACTGCCGCCGGCCTGAGACGCAATGTGCTAATGGATTTCTTGAAACTAAGGAAGCTGCAAGATGAAAGGGATCGTGATCGTTTTTCGCTGAGAGGAATCTGCCCAAGATAGTCATCGAAGGAGAAGGCAGCGATGTAGCCTGTTTGGCTACAGTGTCGCCAAGCAACGGAGCTGCAACATCATCGGACCCGCCCAGCAGGATGTCCGAAGAGCATGCGGGAGAGCGAGGCAGCGTACCCCCCAGGTAAGGCTTGGTGGACTCCGGTCGGGAGCCGCAAGCGTGTGTGGCCTGGGGATGCGTGCAGGGGGAGTACTGGAGTGCTTCGATCTCTCTCCCGCTGCACCGTGTTAGACGTGCTGAGTCCCCGAGCGGCCCGTACCTGCCCAGCAGTACCGGGCCACCCCTTTAAACTTATGACCGTTGTCTCTGACGTTCGGGCCTAGTGGTGCCCAAGTTGACCGCGCGGATTGGCCTTACAAACCGCATTATTCGTGCATTACGAGCTGCCTGATTCTTGCATTACGAACTGCCTCATTCTTGCATTACAAACCGCATTATTCCTTGCATTACAAACTGCCTGATTCTCGCATTATGGACTGCATTATTCTTGCATTACGAATTGCCTGATTCTTGCATTACTAACTGCCTTATTGTTGCTTTACGAACCGCTTTATTTTTGGATTACAAACTGCATTATTCCATGCATTACGAACTGCATTATTCCTTGCATTACGAACTGCATTATTCCTGCGTTATGAACTGCATGAGTACTTGCATTAAGGACTGTCTTATTTCTACATCACGAACTGCATTACGAACTCCATAGCATTGCATTAGGACTGCATTAGATCATCGTGAATTGCTCATTAATAACCTACAAGTGATTGTTGGCCTAATAACCGGCAAAGTGAAATATTACGAATACGCATATGTTGAATTTCTATCATTTGGTCTCATCGTATTCCTTTTGATAAAGATATCGCTATTTTTATAAAACCAGTGTGGTGTCCATTTGTGGTGTTATCACCGTGTTACTGGGATGTGGTTGCAAATACTTTACATATTGCCTTGGAGATAAGCCTGGCTGCTCATGCCAAGCTACCGGGGGTTGAACAGGGGTTATCTGAGAGTGTGTCCCTCCTTTCCCTGACTAGAAGCAAGGGTCCCTATTTGGACTAAGGTACCTACCTCAGCCAACTAGAGACCCCCAGTTCTAACAGTTCCATAATCCCACAGGAGGAATCACCGGATCACCACAGTACAATTCACTATTGACAATGCTCAATTCATCTCTTACATTTCAAAAACTCTTCATATTCTCAACCACATTTTTCAAATAAGAAACCGTGCCCACACAAAATTTACATTTCTCTTTCCTAAAGAGTGAGACCATTATCTCTCAATCTGCACAAAACTTTCCTCAAAAAGAAAGTAATATCATGACTTTAACACTTCCACACACCAAAATATGATCCTAGAAAAACATAACTGAATCAACCCCTTAAGCACATCCTTTAAACATCTGTGGAAGCAAGCAGTTGCAGAAGTCAACCCAAATGGCATTCTTATAAATCTGAAGACTCCCAGAGGTGTGACAAAGGAAGTAAGAGCTCTAGAATCCTCATGAAGAAGCACCTGATGGTAAGCTGCTGAAAGTCCATCACACTAAAAATGCATGCATCCTTAAGCATCAGAAATGCTTCAGAGATATTCGGAAACAGTTGGCGATCAAACAAAAACACTGATTGAGATCACTTAAATCAACACACATACAAATCTTTACTACATTATCGTTCAGAGCCAAAACCATGGGTTCCAGTCACTCTGAGGCTTCAATCTCTTCAATCACCCCATGTGTCACAATTTGCCCTACTCATCTGCAATGGTTTTAACATTAAATTATGGACGCACCTAACCTTAAGCACCACCTATTTCACATTCTCCTTTAAGATGATTCTATGTTTAAAATCTTTCAATAAACCAAGGTCATTCTTGAACACTTCCTAAAAGTCGTTGACTTATTCCAAGTCCTCTCCTACATTGGCAACCAAGAAATCCTCATCAGGTGAATTAGAACTGAGGTTGATCGCTAAATCTCTTTGGTGACGCCAAACCAGAAAATGATACCTACATTTGGCCACATACATTTTGCCTACCGTCTCTCATCCCATGAAATTAATGCTCATGACAACCTAAACAATTAGATAATTTTTCATACCACCATACCCTTGAGGATTTAGATTGGGTGACAGCAAAGTTATATTACTTTCAGCATAAATCGTTTCCCAATTTTTGTCACCCACTAGGGTAAATTGAGAACCCGAGACAGCCAACACAAGCTTTTTCCCACCAATTTCCACCACACATTTTGGTACGTTAATTGCCCAGCATCCACCTTCCAATCCACCTGCTCTAAACTGGAAACAGAGGGTCCCACTTGCAAAATGGCTTCCTGATTCTATTCAGGCATTTCAATGCCTTCAAATACTTTAGTAATTCTTGCAAACCTGTGCAAAGTGACCCTTTTCCCACACCTCCTGCAAATGGCATTGTGATCAAAACAGATGGGATAGTTAGAAAGATAATTAGAGCATCCAGACTTAAAACATTTGACTTTAACATCTTTAGTGAAATTAGAGTCTTTCATAAGATTAGGACAGCCCATCTATACTTCATCCCTCACTCTACACACCATGTGGTTACTGCCTTTGTTTTGTCTCTCTCCTCGGCTTAACTGATAATCCTCTCCACAGTGTGTGTAGTTGTATTGTACATCTCCTTTGCTCAACCAGAGGTATGTTCCATATGCTCTACAATATCCACAGCTTCCTTGAGCATAGAATTCTTGGCTAATAATTCTTCCTGAACTTGGAAGTCATTGGTACGTTGTACCAACTGGTCACAAATAAGTGAATCTGTTAACACCCCAAACTCACAAGTTCGGGCCAAACTTTTGAACGAAGCTACATGCTTTCCTACCTTTTTTCCTTTTGCCTTAATCCTTGTGAAAAATGTATGCCTCTCAATAATTATATTAATACATGGTCCAAAGTGTCTCTCTAAAATAAACAGTGACATTTCATAAACATAACAAGGCTCCCCTTCACCATTACCAACAGTGATCTCATCCAAACTTTTCCCCACCAATTGCTAATAAATAAGAGTGAAAAAGTTGTTTCCATTTCTTCCAAGTCAACAACGGTTCACCAGATTTCAAAAGGAATTGTGGCGGTTGCAACATGCTAGCAGCAGCCATTCTTCAATGACCATGTTGAAAAAATCTAAAATAACAATGTAATTAACTAAAATAACAATCTCTGTTACTGAAAGAACCACATGGGTGACAGCAGTATCCAGCTTATCTCACCCATATGACAGCACATGCTCTTGTATGCACGTGTAAGCCAGTAGTACGTGTGAGCTTGTGTGCTAGCATGCTGGTTACCGTTCAGCTCCAGCAATAACAATGCAGTTCTCCAACACCCGATCACCGATCAGCACACAATTACTTTTCTACTGGCTCGCTCTGTGGATGTACATTTGAAATTACAACGGCACTCAGCAGCTAAAGGAATTTTGTGGCTATACATGTGATTGCTAAATCCTGGCTGCTTGATAAATGACTATGTCATAATGAAAATTCTAATGATTATTCTCAGAATTAACGGTTATTCACCGTAAAAATAACCACTGGGTTCATGAAGGGTGTTGGTGGATAGCCTGCCCCTACTCAAGCAGCTCGTCACCAGTGTTAAGCTCAATGAGTAGTTTTTTTAGATTTATTCGTCCACCAACAAGAGTAGTTTTTTCCTCTCCCAGCTGCTGTTACAAATTGATCAGAATTCCATCCCCATAGTTACCACAGCATAATCATGTCATGTTCTATTTCCCATGGGATAAGCAAAAGGAAACATAGCAAAAGAATCATGAGTTACAACAAATTGTCCTTTGCTTTGAAGGAAGTGGCCTGGATTTTCTATACCATGATGTACCCAAGTGGTTGTCAGCTCTGTGAGCAGAGTCTTATGCTTCTGGTCTCATCAGAAGTGATGGAGCAGAACAATTCATTAGTTCAAAGAAAGAGATCTCTTTGGGAGATTCAAAGAGAAGCTCCTTGAAGATGATAACTATTGGCTGTTAATGCTCAGATCAGATTTAGACATTTGAACCATACTCACTTGTGCTATGGTGACAATTGGTGGCAGTTTCAAGGCAAACTAACTGCAGTTAAGGTACATCAAGAGTGATTGAACCACTATGATCATATAGCTTAATCGCTAGAGCCTTTTGTCCTGATTCATGAATTTTAAAGAATTTTTAAAGAAATTCTGAAGAAACTGATATTGTCTCCTTCACGTGACTAATACTAATCACAGTATTGCCCATAGAAAGTCCTAATTTTCTGTGGAACTTGATTGAGAGATCTTGTCCAAGAGTATTTTCACTTCTGTAACCGATTCTGATCATATTCAGGTCACTTGTGGCCTGCACTTGTTTGAGAGTCTTGCACTCTAAAATACTAGTATGAGAGGCAATTAGGTAAGATTAGCAATCTGGATCCAATGGAAGTCTATTCTGCTGTGGCCTCATATGCACCGTCTCAGCTCTGGAGCTTCTTCATCACCTGACTCCTGTGTTTTGTGTTTACACTGATCTGTTAACACGACCAGAAGATCCTTGGTGGCACCTGTAGAGTGCAGATATGGACCAATGTACCAGCTTGACTGGAAGAGACAAGCAAACTATGACCCACACATCTTCCTTAACTTAGATGTGGATAATGTGTATTGGGAATAAAACAACGTGCCAGAGACTGTCCCGTAGTTGATTTATCGTTGTGGTTTCTGGCAAACATTTCACCACAGGTGCACACATGCACTTTGTTATGTTTCACGGTTGTATTTTGAGCCAATTTTGGTGCTGAGTAAGTTAAAGAGTATAATTGCAGAAATGTAAAATACTGTAGAATGCAGGAAAGCAAATAATGTAAATAATATGAAAGCAGACAACATATTATATGGTGTATTTTAAGGGTCCCTAGGTGCTTGATATTTAAGAATCAAACACAATACCATAATGAGGGTTCCGTATTTAATTGTCAACGCACATGAACTTCATCTGTCTTTTTTATAGTGTGTGGCCCTAATTGCGAGACGAGGCTTTATTATATCTATGGGTCAAATGTCTTCGAAGTCCCAATTTCTGGATGATTGGAATTAAAAAAGGATTCTGGGCCTGTTCTTCACAAAAGAAAATACAATGCATTGTTCACAAATATAATTCAAACTTTCACATTATCATGTAGAGTTGTACAGTAATGTTACAACCATATTACGAGTGGGCATGTAACTATGTACATGAATATCTTTGACTTAATGTGGTTTTATTTTAAAATCAACATCAGAGGGTGGAACGCATTTAAACTGGATCTAAAGATAAATTCATACATGTATAGTTTGTTGCAAGTACTCTGCTAAGTTTAGATAGCGTTATAGACAACTTGGGGCTCGATTTGCAAAGATGTTTCCAGGAACTAGTCTTGAAGGTACTCCTGGCTTCCTCCTGATTCTCAAGAGGAAGGGAGGAGCAAGGCAGGAATAAACCTGGTGTAATCCTGGTGTACTCCAGAAATTCAGGATTTTAGTAGTAAATTAGGAGCACCTACAACTTGGCCAATTGGGCCCTTGGTAATCTTTGAGCTCGATGCTCCTCTGATCTTTAAAATCAGATATAAAATATTCTTGCTAGCCACAGACTCAAGGGTTTTACAAACATACATGTAATTAAGAATAATGTCATGGTAAATGGAGACTTAAATGCTAGCAGAGATATCGTTTACATACCTGGCCAACGGTGCCTCTGGCATCTCCACCCTGAGGTTCGTTAACTTGTAGTAATCTGCAAATGTACGTGCCACGTTCCTCCCCAACTTCATGTCTGATGAATGCGATTAAGGAATACAGTTATACGTAATCAATATCAGACAGAACGGATAAAATACACATACATTCAATTCAATATAGTTTTAAAATAGCACTTCATAGCAATGGTTTGATGTTACCAAAACCACTGGTGGTGGTGGAATTTCCATCAATGGTTCTCTGTTGCTCTAATGACACCTCGCCAATGAACATCACTTGAGCTTTGACGTCAATGAAGGTCCATTGTTCTTTCTGATTGAACACTCAAGTTGGTAGCATGGTAATTACCAGTGATCAACAAGAATAACTGAAAGAAAGCTATTCAAATTAGTAAGGGTTAAAGGCACGTTTAAGGTCTTATTCAAAGTTTTTTGCAATAACTAGTGCAAAAACACGTGAAAACAAATTCTGCATGTGCTAGAATCAGATATGTTTTGCATTAAATTATTGCTTTAGCAGGATACAAAAGGGACTAACGTCTAACAAAATGTTTGTGCCTCATTTCGAACACTGTAATTCCTTTAATACACAATGTTGCTTGCAGACTTTACCATGCTAACCTGTTTTGCCTAGAAGTCGGTCCACTCTGGAGCCCCAAAGTACTTTGCCCAGAACAAGGGCATATGTATATATTCAACAGGGCTTTCTTTCTGCCAACTCGTGCTTCACATGACTCATTGAGAGGTGGATGGCCTCATCTGGCTCTCCTGTCAAAAACCTTTGACTGCAGGCCCATTCATCACGTTAGTGTATGTCAGGTCTGCTCTTTTTAGGTGAGAACTTCTGATGTGCATTTTTGCCTGCTGGGCACTGCCAGAAAAACCTTGACTGTCCCAAGAAGAAATAACTCAAATGATCCCCATATGCTAGGAAAAAAAACTCGCAGTGCATCAGGTCAATTTGTTTTTTGGGTTTAAGAAATACACTCCTTACCTCAAAAACAAACAGATTGGCCTCTGCTTCAGGGCCATTTTCTTTTGTCTTTTAGAAGTACACACCCTTCTCTATGGTGTGTCTGAAAAACACCACAACATGGCACTAGTTCAGCAAATTTCTGTGTTTTCTCAGCAATGACTGGACTGATGGATGTACAAAAAGCAGTGGAATCCCTGTCAGGCAGATACGAATCTCATAATATGAAGGCCAGTCCTTAAGCTAGGTAAGTGCAGGCTATGACCCCCCTGAAGGTGGGTCTGAGTTCCGCACACCAGGGTCTAAATAACCTCCAAAGACACTAAAAGAATCCTCTGGAATTGCACTGGGTGTCTGGAACTCCATTGACCTGGGTATCGGGCACTCTCTTCTTTTGACAACTTCTGAAACAAGCCCTGGTAAAGCCAATATGTGTGGCCTCAAAATGTGCTTTACTTAAGAAAGAACGTGAAGAAAAACACATACTTTTTATTCAGCAACTTCAAATCATTAACCCAATATGAGTAAGCGCTTAAATTCTTTAAAAATGGCAAATATTTCTAAGTAACATAAAAATGTAGTGTGTATGAACAATTCATGTTGTTTTTGTAAGTCGGAGCTGCTGAGCTTTCCCTCACAGTGCCATTGTCCAAGTTAGGCAGAATGTGTCTTGAATTCCATAAGAATTTGTATTATTTTGAGTGTTACAGCAAGATTGTCACAGTAGAGACTTACAGGAGGGTGCCACAGGCAGTAGCCCTTGCACTGAAGCCATTAGAAGTGGATGGTTTGGTCCTACCCACTGGCTATGAAACCAGCCTAAATAAAAGACATGCGAGGGCTGTCAGCACACAGAGCCCCTCTGTTGATTTGCTTGGGGCGGTGCTTAGTTTTTTAATGAGCTTTTACACTATATTTCCAGTGATCATTGCATACTGAAGGAGGACTAAGACACACTTAAATATAAATATATACACATTATCTATCTATCTATCTATCTATCTATCTATCTATCTATCTATCTATCTATCTATCTATCTATGTATCTATCTATCTACCCATCTATATATCTCTCTTCCTATAGATAAATAGATATAATATGTATACACATATATATTTATAGTCACAAAAAAATATTAAAGGGACATTCTAGTTACTAATTGCAATAATATCTTACTTTACATTAAAAAACACCTTAGACATGCACTGAAAAAAACCAAAGGTTAAACGGACGTCATAATTAGGTGAAAATGTCAGTTAACACGTATCGTTTCAAACAAACACATGTGCTTTGAAATTAAGTCTGGGCGGTGAACTCCGCTCGTATTTTCTCAATGAGAGTGGCAGCGAATGCCACTTGTGTAGAAAATCTACTCAAGCCGCAGAAAGGAAGCAGCGCCCGCTTGCACTGTGCATGGTGCCGTTCACAATGCGAACAAACACCCGGCAATGAAAATTATCGTAAACGGCATTTTTTCCAACCCACTCCGTCGCTTACGGAGCTCCGCGTATCACGGCGGAGTTTCTTTTGCACTTCGCGGAGTTCCACAGGAACTCCGCAAACTCCGCCCAGGATTATTTGAATTGCCGTAAACAATCTGAGCAGATTTGTTTTAATAATTATTTAGAATATACAAGTTGCTTACAAAGTGTGAAAATTGTGATAAACTCATTGTTTATTTGTATCATTTTCGTCTGAGCACAAGCTTGTTTATTGCAGCGCACTGTCACTCAGGCACTTGAAAATTGTTTCTTTAATTTCCTTTGTGAAAACATCGTTTTTGGAATACATTATTTATCCATGAGCTGTTGCTTAACTATTATATAATAGAGGCTACTGTTTCTTGAAAACATCACTATATTTAAAGTCATCTTAAACTGTTACTAGAATGGATCGCTTTTTATTGAGCTGACTGAGTAGCACTGCATGTGTTTTTACCCTGAGCATTAGCTTAGGGAACAGTGGTGTTAATGAAAATGTTCCAGTATATTATTAAGATGAACAGAGTGGACACACATTAAAATGAAAAGCATTTCATGTGGTTAAATGGGTACATAAAGCCTGGACTCACTATTAAAAATTCCAGTGTCCATTGTACAACTTAAAATGTTGTATGTCATGATATAATAGTCGGAAACAGCATCTAGCATGTATATTGTGTGCTACATCTTGTTTACAAAAATATTGTCCCATTGGGTGTAGATATTCTATTATTAACAGCAACAACAAAGATGTTTTGGAAAGGATAATTAGGATACAATACTTATATTTGCCTGATATTTTGACTAAAATATTATCTTCCATACCAATGAAAGGGCCTGGGCGACTTATCCTCAGCCCCTTGTTATGTTAGGTATCTTTGTAAAGCACGCTATCAACCTTGAGGGTATCTGCTTGCCATTGATAATGTTATCCTAATTTGGAGACAACACCCTTATAAGTGACCATAAGGGGAAAGGTTCTTAGTTTCCAGGAACACCCATAGTGATTTTGGTACTCATTGTTTTCTTGGAACCTATAATAGGGAAACAGCGAGTGACAAAATACTGCTACTCAGAGTGCTCTTGGAAACTAAAGCGAGGAAGGGCTGTATGGCTAAGTGCGCCATTTTCATTCAGTTACTGTAACCATTAGTAACTCTAACTCTTAAATGTAGACAGTTTTGTATGAAACTATACAGACCTTTATACAGAAAACAGTAGCATGCACACTTAGGAGACAAACAGGATGGCATGTCATTATAGAGTTGAAGTTCCACAATGATTTCAACTTCTGAAAGAAGAAAGTTACAAGTGAAAAGAATTCATCTACCATTTCAATGGCATTCAGAGACACACTATCCTATCCACATAGGATTAAGTAAATAGTCTTGTAGCATTTATATTTTGTTGAACATTGTATTCAACTATTTATATTTTACCATAGGGAGATCTCTGCCCCAGTACTGGGAAAAGTAAAAATGTTTATGAAATATTTTCATGTTAAATATTAATGTAAATTAATGTTATATATGTTTTGTAAATGTAGAACAAAAAATAAATGCTATTGAAATATTAACTTACTTTTGAATCAAATATGTAATCAATTAAAATATATTAAATTAAATGCAAAATGGTTTTAAGAGGATTAAATTAAATAGTGAAGGAAACAAAGGTCCTATAAGTAACAACCCATCTTCTTATAACCATTGAATCAGAAACCAAATATCATATAATCACCCAGTGCTAGATGCAAATTAAAAAAAGTATTGTAGCAGTTCCTGACTGAAAATAATCCAGCAACAACTACCAAATGAAACCTGCGACATATGGAACTATGAAATAAACTGATGGCCTGTTTGGCTAGTGCTCAAAAAGCATATTGTTGAAGTGCACAAAACTGTAAGAGTGCGAAGAATAACTCTACCCTGTGACACCACAATTTATTCCCAATCCATACATAAATCACACTCTCAGCATGACATCCTAAATCACCTTTTTGGATGCGCTGAAGTACAAGAAAGACTACAAATAACACCTGGATGCTACTTCAAATACCCTAATCCCCATAGTCTCCAGAAAATAATATCAGTTTGAAATAGATGCTAGCCATCAGAAACAAATTCTACCCACCAAGAGGAAGAGATGTGGCGTAGCGGCCAGGGTGCATGACTCCGGACCATAGGGTTCACGGTTCGATCGCCGGTGGCGGGTTAGCCCAGCACCATGTGACTCTGGACAATAGCTTGCGTAATCTTCCCAACAGCTCCCAGCGCCGCGACACCTCTCCTCTTGGAGGGGTGCGCTTTACAAATGCTGATATTTCATTTCATAAGAGTAAAATGCTTACTTCACACAATTATGTTTAATAATGCATTTACGAATGGAACAAAATATACTGCAATATAACTATAAGCATATTCCAACTGAGATATATCTTTTGTCAGCAGTAACACTTGAAGTACGGTAATGTGGTCCAACCCTCAACTTCAGTCCAATGGCCAACATCCCTGTTCACACTATAATACTTGAGAAATGACTTACCATCAAACACACAAATCAAATCATGCTGCCATGGCCTGGGGTAAATTCCTTTCTTGTGTCGGAAAAGGGATAGACCACCCCTAAACTTGGTAAGATGTATGGGAACGGGTTTCTCCAAAGGAAAAATGATTTCCTTGTGGAAATATTAACAACAACACTTACATTTACCAATGTTGAATCGTACTATATGTACAATGATGCACCACAGAATGCAATGCCTGAATAAATCAGACAAATTGCCAGGAGTATCACCTGTGACTGGTGCAGCGTTCAAGATATATTCCAAAAATGGTTTGGAAATTATGAAAAAATTGTAAAATTACTCTCAGTTGGTGATGTAAATCTTGCACATACTTGTGCACTACTTTCAGTATCGGACTTTTATTCTTTTCAGAATCTAGCAAGTGGGAATCTGTCCAGGCAGTTGCACAGAAACCTCATAAATGATATCAAAGGATGCTCTTCGCAATAGGGAGTGAAGGATACTTCACCAAACTGATGGTGCTGGCCCGATCAACCAGATTCTATGTGTAAGACCAGACACAGTAACAACTTTCCAGACATTGTAGTGTATTGGAAATATCATACTGAGAATACAAATGGACCTCCCTGTTCCTAGACACCTGATTTGCTCTGGTCGGCATAGGAGAATGCAAATATTGCAATATAATCATGCTCTTCCATATTTTACAATGTACTCTTTCTATGATTGGCCTAATGTATATATGACCTCTGTGGACTTGAAAGTAAAGAATGATTTGCTGTGGCTATGTTGGATACTGGTTTCCTGAAACACAGCACTACAGATGGCTAACGATGCAAACTGGGCTGTGAGAGCTGAATGCCGACTGGGGGGAAATGTCCATCTGACTCCTGCCTTTAAATTGCTCCAGCGGCTCCCTGTAAAACAGCTAGTGGAATATGGAATACAAGTTAATATGTGGGGAAAAAAGTCTTCAGAAGATACTGCAATAGGATTCTGTTTAAATCTATGACTTAGATTAGGCATTCTGCTCCTCGATACTACGAGTGCCATCAGTGGCTGTTGCTGGGATTCTGCACATACACAGAACTATGCGCAGGAAAACAGGACCTTGGTGTGTGGGGGCTAAGCCTTCCTACCGCCTCAGTACCCAAAATCCCAGAGCCGACTAGCTATAGTGTCTCATTCGTTCTCCTACATAATCACACAGCTACAAATGATTAGACAACTCAGAACACAACACTCCAGACTCTCCCAGGAATCGCAGTAGCCAGACGTACCCTTTCACTCACTAACTCGTACTTGTCTACAATAAGAATAGACAGAGTCACTGTTATAGTTCAATAAGTTTATTTTAACTGTAGTGCTCTATAATGCAGTATAAGAGCCAATACTAGCAGCAAAACACATAAACCTAAAACAGTTAGCATTGTAGCAAGTCCATAGACTATGAAAGGGGATGTTATCGTATACAGACTGTGGATAAAGGACTATAAGGCCTAACCACCCTCCCCTTGGAAAGAAGAAATTTTATTATACAAAGGAAGATCTCTGGGCTTTGTCAGCGGACCCCATACCTTAGTGCCTAGATGGTAGTTTTATATCATAGGAACAGCATAGCTCTTCTCCCTGGAAAGGTCCCTCTGCAAGTGTGTGTTAAACCAACATGCACCCCTATAATATCAAAGCACGAGTTTCCATCAGCCGCAGATGTGTAGCATGTTTTGTCTAAGTGCTAGGGACTCACCAGAACAGAAAACAAGGGGCATGGTTTATCGACCTTGCACTCCATGTTCAGACTAAACTCCAGGAACAGGCAGAGAATGTAGAAAGCAGACAGTTCTCATGTGAAAGGCACACACAGAGTCTTGCTAAATAAAGTCATGTTGTAACATGAGCAAAAGCAGCATCATTGCAGCAGAGCTCATGCTAACTTAACAATGTTGACAATGACCTCAACAGCCTATGACATGGCATGATGGTGACATCCATGGGTGTGGTTCTGTGGAAAGAAGAGACATAATACATCCAGTTCAACATGCAACATCATTAGATTAGGAAAGTGCTGGACATACTCGGGCATATTCACACAACCGACACTTGTGGGTAATTTATACATGTAAGTTTATACTTTTGAGTAACTTCACTACTTTTGGATATTCACCATTTAAAATGTAAAATTACTCAAAAGTGTAGACTTCCATGTCTCCAACCCCAGAAACAGATTGTTGAGCCAAATTTACGAGTGTACGTTATTACAGCTAAAAAGAGGCAGTATTAAGTCCAGTATAACACATAGCCAACGACTGATACTGCAACCCCCTCCACAAGAAATTAATGAAGGCAGGGGCTTAAAATAGGGGGCTTAAAATAGAACCCCATAGGAAATAATACTAAATTAAAATAATTTATTTTGAATTAGTAAAAATATGTGTAAATAATTTGAATATTTAAAAAAATGCATTTTGAAAAGAACTGTTATTTAATGAGGAAATATTTTAATAATCTTCTTTAACTCAAAAATGTTGTAACTTTATGTTTTAACATTAAATTAATTTAATTTCATAATAAGTGCATACGAACATTGCATCTCAGGCCAGAATATCAACAAACATTTTTAAAAATGTAGTTTTATGGTATTAAATATTTAATTCAGAATTACATTAAGAGTTCTGTAGCACTTTGTATTTTGTTCTACAGTTAAATTAAATATACAACATTAATTTACATCAAAATATTTTTACAATTTTTTTTTAAATGACATTCATGTGGAAAAGTTCCCTATATTTTACCATAGGGAACTCCGCACCCAACTGGCAAAGTTCTCCATATGGTAAAGTATGGAAAAAAAGTGTCTTTTATTTGAAAAAAAACTTACTAATGTTTTGATGTTAAATATTATAGTAATTTAATGGTATGTTTATATCTTACATTTAAAATGTAGAACAAAATAACAAAAATGCTAAAGCAATATTAACCTAATTATGAATTAATTACTTAGTTAATTTAAATACATTAACTTAAATAAAATAATATTTTTCAGAGGTTTAAATGGCTTAATGGCTAGGGCAGCCGACTTTGAAACTGAGGAACCAAGCTCGAGTCTGGCGAGAGGCTCAAACATCCTGTGATTCTGGGCAAATCACCTAATCTCCCTGTTTTTAAAAGTGAATGTGTCCATCTGTAATGCAACTGGTGCTCATGCAAAGCGCTCTGATACCTTCGGGTGGAGTTCACGCTATATAAACCTGCTCAAAAAAACGATCTCACACAAACATAAACCTTTTTATTATATATTAATAATTATTAAATGTGATGCATACTTAATTTAAAGTATTTTACTTATGGGGGCGGGGCCAAGCTGAGCAGGAAGATGGCCGCTTCGTAGAGCTCTCTCGTGTCTAGCACACCATCCCCAGTGATCCTGACATGAGCAGGGCTCATCGATGTCCCTAGCCCCAGCCAGGCGACCCACTCCTTCTTTGTGCCATCCGCTAGCTACCTGGTCAGCATAGTGGGAGAGAATGACCTGGTTACAGAGACCGCAGGCACTGGATCAGAACCTGGCTGAGGCAAGATGGTGGGCACAACAGAGTACTACAGGCCCTACGGCCGGCTGAGACAACAAGAGGAGGTACGAGGAAGATGGATCAGACTCTGCTGGGTCCCCTGATGTCACTAGGTCCATGGAGGACTCTCCCTATAGGCATCTCCTGCTTAGAGTGGCCCACTGCCTGCAGCCTGGCCTGCATCGGCCTCCCGCTTTGAGTGCATCGCATTTGAGAGAGTTACAATATAGGGATGTCACCTCTGTTCTGAATGCTCTTAAGGGCTGACGGGTGGTCACAGGCCCATAAAGCAAGGATAGTGGGAAAGGAGGGCTGTTAATCTCCCTCCAGGTAAACGTTTTGCACTGCAGAAGTGTTGCCCAGGCAAGGCCCGTATTGCTCTCAAGTGCACCTAGAGCCCTTTAGTGCTCCTGGATCAGTTGCTCCATGTGTCGTGCACCCCATTTAGGGCCTGCACCCCCAGGGCCATCCGTGTTGTGTGGCTGTCCCCACTCACACTCCTGAATGGGTGTGGCAGACTGTGGAATCTACAGATGCTGCTGGACGTGCCCAGACGTGGGTCACTTGCTCACTTTGCCACTGGATAAAAGCTAGCCTGGCTGATGAGGGATGTTACCCCGAAACCGGTCCCAGGATGCTTGTTTCCGGTCCAGGGAAGACATGCTTGGCAGTTCGGGCTGGACTGTTCCCATGAGGCACAGGGTCAAGACTGATTTGCATATAGCTGGGTCTTAACTGGGGTGGCGCAGTGAGCTAAAGAACGATGATAGATTCAACCCAGATCTTTGACTAGGGGTGAGTGTCTGAAAAGTTTCAGTGCTCCGTCCATCATCTCCTTGTGTTTGCTTAGTGTTATTCATAACCAGAGATGTTTTATGTAACTATATTTACAGAATCATTGTCAACATTGATCAGAATTTATTTTCTTTTTTAGTCCTTTGCAATGAAATGAGAATAAAGATATTGCTTTCTAGCAAATTGTTTTAAAGGCTTCTCTCAAGGTATTTAATCAACAGCATCTTAGTCAAATAATTATTACAAGCACTTTTATATCTTTAATCCATCAGGCAAAAAGAAAAACTTTCATTAGGGTACAGATTAGTTTGTGATTCCGTTCTTCATATCACCAGTCAACTCCTCAACTGATAATATGCATACTACACTCTCACAGTGTTTACATTAAAAAAATCTGAAGAAGTTCTCTTAACCCTTTATCATTTTGGATGATACCGCTATTTATAGGTTTATAAAAAACAACCACAATTTTGACTCTCAATCTTTCCTAAAGGTTGAGGTAAATTCAAGAAATAAACCCACCATGAATCTTGTGTCACAAACGTTTTTCATAGCCCTTTCCTATTTGTGGGGGTAGCACCGCCTTCACAATCTGAAAATTAATATTTTAAAATTGATTTGCCAGTAAAAATAATGACCCCAAAGATAGAGATGTTAACCAAGTGAAGCTGTGAGTAGTATCTGTCCAACACAAAAACCTCGACAGGTGGGAAATTTCAGTTTCTCCCGGTCTGAGCTTTTCCACCAAAATCAATGTCTTAAGTAAGACCTCGTCCAGCAGCTACCCGGCTTCGGGAGGATTTTGGTGGACCTAGCTTGCAATCTTTCCCGCTGGAGAATTTCGACTTCTGTTTCAGACTTGGGGCCATATGAACTATCTACAGGTCGCAAAATACTGGTCTCAATGTGCAACCAGTATTTACGCGACAGATAGAAGAATTCTAATAACCGAACTATGCACTAATTTGTTATTTCTTAAACTTTCGAATCGTAACGGGTTGGAACCCTACCTACCTATTATTAATGAGGCAGATCCCACATTCCAACTCACTATGATTGGAGGCCATCTCTGCGATGGTGGCCTGCTGGGGTCAGCAGACCATCATGTCACCAATTGGTTTTTAATTATGTAAACCTTTTTAAATGAAACCTGTTTTCTTTAAAGAAAAAAACAGTACTGTGTTCAAAAAGAAGAGTTTTTTCAAGTGTCACTTAGACTACTCCCTCCTCTTAAACAAACATTTTTTTTTTACATTCACAATGGAGAAGTGGCTCTAAGGGTCTCATGTGCAAAGATACCAAAAGAATTCGGGGAAGACATTATAGCATCTCGAAAAAATGATATTGCTTAACTTTGTTAATATAATTTTTCTGTCTATGTACAAATGCTACCCGTAGAGCACTAAGAGGAACATCCATTACTCATGCTTGCCAGATGTGACCCTCATTTAAGTGTCACACCATTTTCCAAGGTGCTGCAATGGGGTATTTTCTAATGTCGCACCTACTACGGTGCGGTCCTTTGCTATGGCTGACTCACCTGCACAAGCAATACTTACAATAATGATTTTGGTGCCCTCTGTATTTAATGATTTCACACTCTGAGAAAAGCTGAAAAGTTGTTATATGTCTGCACAGGCACTAAACCCTGGCATGGTATTTATCAACCACGAGGTTACCACTGTCAATATACGAAGAAAGAAACGGCAGCAGCTTGATTCTTTTACATTATTTTTTTATGAAAGTTCCAAATCTAGATTTCAAGCTGAAGCCTTTTATGAAGGTGTTGAACTTGAATTTTAAGTGCTGTTCTAGAAGAAAAGAAAAAGAAACAGCCACTGCACGCAGTTTTAAATGCGCTGTGTAATAATGTTTCTGCTTCAGATATTTCTGGGGATGTATCATACCACTCAGAAAGAAACACTCATACCTTTTAATTGGTGTATTTCGAAGATATCTTATTATGTTGAATAAGGTGTTGCAAAGAGGGAGCAAAATATGTCGACATGGCTAGCATAAGAGACTGCGTGTTAACAGTGGAAAATACAGCAAATCATCAACAGAAAAAAAGATGCTATAAAGCATAAAAAGTGAGAAGGTGGTCGACTGAACCAGAGTTTTGTGATGTTTTAAATACCATACTTGATAGCCAACTAACACCTTATGAATGCATGGATATTTGGAATGCAAGTACACATTGCATGCAGCCACATGGAGTCAACAAAGGACAATACGTCGAAATAGCCCATACATTAGAGTTGACTTTAATGAACATGAGCATTTTTTTTATTTTCTTTCTTAAATTTAAAAAAGGGTGACTTGTGATATAGTTTGATTTAAGTTTTGCCTAAATCAGTTTTTCTTCAACTGGCATCTGAATATCTCACTGTGCCATCACCTTTTCAGCTCATAAAAAACCAATTAGGTGAGCATTCTCCAGAAGCAGCATACTAATTATAATTTCATGCACTGTGGCCAGATATGCAATGCCTTACAAGTGTAGCAATACACTCAAACACAGCAATTTACTGCCAGAAGTGTTGTATCTTCAGAATGCTCTCAAACTAATGGGCAAATATTTCCCGAATGGAAAAGTGCTTTTTCTTTTGCTTAGTGGCAAGTTAAACTTGGAACACAATTATAAGTTGCCACTGTTGCTGGTTGCCAGAAAAAATCCAAAATTCAAATTAAAGTCTCAAAATCACTGCTCAAAAAGATGGCAGGATGGCTAACTGTATGGTTAGGAAAAATAATATATTTACTGATCACAAGGATTCGGCGGAAAGCACTGCCTGCCACACTGCCTCAAATTAATGATTACTGTTTCTGCAGGAGGTGTTTTAATTGTGATTTGTGAATGAACACTGTAAGAAACGTTAGGGACACCTTGTATCATACAGAGAAATATTTATTGGCCTGGTTCATATTCAAATAAACCAAATTAAATTGCTTTACAGCATTGGTACTTGGAAACATTTTCCATGGGGGGCAAAACATCTGGCCTGTGGTGTGACCGAGGGCTGCATTGATGCCAGAAAGGTGGAGTTCGAGGGGGGAGGGGTCGCAGTTGTAAGATGGGCTTAGGGGAGCATGTACATAGTGTGGACTGTGAGTCATTGAGTTATTTTTAGGGTTCCATCCAAAACTGGCTTCTAAATTAAGACACTAGTCTCAAGTATAGACAGATTTGACAATACCGTCTTATGCTGTATCTTAGTTACCAGCCCTCTACAACACCCTGGAGTAACCTTGCTATCCTTTACTTGCTGTTGCTAACTCTGCTTGCAATCACTAACTGTGGGGAGTCAAGTGTATAAAGGAATTAACTTGATTATTGCACTGTAATAAAATAGAACCTTATGCCTCACAGTCTCCTTATGCCTTTAGTTTCTTATTTTAAAACATTGGGGGCCATATTATCAAGAACGGCGCAAACATTATCGCCGCTTTAGCGGCAGGAAACTGCCGCTAAAGCATCGATAAGGAGCTTGATAATATGCCCTAGAGAATTCCAATAGAAGCCCAGGTTCTGGTGTCAAGGACATCAACTATGGGCTTCTATTGGAATTTTTTAGGGCATATTATCAAGCCCCTTATCGCCGCTGTAGCAGCAGTTTCCTGCCGCTAAAGCAGCAACAATGTTTGATAATATGGCCCTGGGAGTGCTTAGAAACAGGCTCAGTTAAGATAGCAAGTGCTGTATAAACATCCTTAAAAAAGATCGCCCAGAAAGGTGTTTAAAACATACACAATTGAACTCCGCCACTAGATACTGAACAATGGGAAAGGTTTAGACATGGCACTAGGAGACTTGAGGTTTAAAACCTGGCTTTATCACTGTGCAAAGATATTTTGGTAGTAAACTTTGTGGAAAGACAGGGCAGGTTCCACAACGATGTTTCATTTTTTTGGGAGAGTGTAACCCCTGAATTTCACTATCAGACCCACTCATAATTCAGTTATTGTATAATGAGCAAGATGCAAACTATGGAAGCAGAATGCATTTATTTTTAGGTCTCGCCTGAGCCAGTGCATCCGGTGCTCTGGCGAGACATTTAGTGTGTGGGCTTTAAAAAGCCGACCACAGCTTTTTGGCTGGCATAGAGCATGGGGTTACGCACGCAATGACGAACAGAGGCGCCATCTGGCTCTCCTCTCTCGTCATGGTGCGCACACATCGCACACCACTTGCCAGCCTGCTTTCGCTTTTGCCGTCACGCACGCGCACCACTTCCTCCCCCTCCCCCACCGCAGAGCGCGTCTTCTGTGCCGTTTCCATGCATTAAAAGCCGCCGTTAGGCCAGGCTTTAATATGCTGGACAGAATTTATAATCGATACAGTTGTGCCCTAGCAGGCCTAAATAATGTAAACACGTCCAAGCCTGACTCCTGTTACCTCCCTCACTCTCCTCATCTCATGTCACTTCTACACAAAGGAAAACAAAGGCTCCAATTTCTGAGAAACTGCTGTGGAAATATAACGCACATGTTGTTGTCTCATGTTGTGAAGGCTCCGAACATATCAAACTCGGCCTTGAACCTTCCCTTAACCCTTCGGCCTCCGGAGTCCGACGTAGCTGGAAAAGCAATACGTGTCCGAGTGGCAGACTGACAGACAGGCAGGGGTATCAAGAGGCTTATCGAAAGGCCCGACTGACTCCCTCCCACCCCCTAAAGGCATTGTAAACAGGAGCTTCCCTGCAGAGAAATGCTTAGTTCCCATATATGCTGACACGCCTAGGCCTTATTACCTGAGTGCTTCCCACACACCTTTGCAATGAAGACTTAAGGACTCGAATTTAGAGTCCCTGATTCCCTGGGACCCTCGCTACCCCCCCCCCCCCCCCTTTCATGGCGCTCACCTCAAATCTCCATCAAAACGTCACTGCAGGCAGTTTGGAAAATGTGGGCAGCCTGCCGTCCCCGTGTCACCTAAAGCGCACGTAGGCCTGATAGGGCGTCCGTGAAAATGGCAAGAGAATCTCGTACTTGATTGGTCGGATACCCGCATGACAGCACGCCTCAATCCCTCCTTTTTATATGATTTTATATGTAAAATTACCGCAGGCCTTCGATCTTGTCCGCATTGGCACCCGACTACACCTGCCTGCCTCATTCATCTCACACGTTTACTAGTGCATAAGCACATAAAAAGATCAAGTGGGTATTTTATAACTATCCCAAAAAGACCACCACCCACTTTTTTTACGGGCCTGTACCTCTATTTTGATGTTAAACATCGATTTTATTTATATTGTTGCTCACCTAGGTTAAGTACAAGCAACGAAGGCTGTGGGATTCCTGTCTCTGACACACTCTGCACTGGAGGGGTAAAGACAGCGCTTCATCTTTAAATATGACAGTTAAAATGAATGCTCCAGAATAGCGTGCGATTCACAGCAACTGCGCTTTAAACAGCCACTTGCTTGTTTATTACTGTAATGCAAAGGTCAGATTTGAGTTTATCACAGTGCACCAAAATTTACAGGATGAAAACACTTTCCACTGTCATAGATTGCACATAATCACTTTCCACAGGAAAACAACTCTCTTAATAGTTCTAGCTCTCTTAAATGTGATTTTACCATAGGGCACACATTCAACCCCTTGCCTCCTGGCTTTGGTTGAATGCCTCTTGTTAAAACAAGTACACATGAAAAAATACCATGGCATAAACCACAGGGGGATCATGAGACACACGAGGCATGGCCCCTCCCCACACATAACAATGGTAATAAGCAGCATATTACATTTATTACACATATACATATGTATATGGTGTATATGCAGCAGCTGTATTTAGGAGATGGGTGAATTGAATGTGGGGGTTGTCACATACGAATGCTGCCTTATTGTAATTCTACTTACCTCTGTTTTCCTCACCCTACACTTTCTGTCTCTTAATTTCACTGTTGCAGATTATTTTTCATACCAGCTTTCTCCCTTTGTCACTCTTTCCCTATCTTTTTCTTCCTTCTTTCTCCCTTTTCTACCTTCCTCTTTCTTGTTCTGGATCTAATCATGAACAAGCATTAGCATAGCCAATAGGTCTCGCCTTTGGGACCCAATAAGTGTTTAGCCATGCAACAGTTGTTGTTGCACCAAGGATATTGTGCTGCATACCTAAATACTTATAAGGTCCCAAAAGCGAGACCTATTGGCTATGCCAATGCTTGTTTATTAATCCTGGTGTTCCCTTGTGCCAAATTGTGTGCTCTTTGGCAATCACTTTTTGAAAACATTTATCTTCCCCTTTTTTACAGTGACATGAAGAATTTAAATCAAACTTAACACTGTTAGTAAGTATGCAGTAAAAAAACAGGACTTTAACCCAAAAATCATTTGAGTTTATCAATGGGGTGAGAATACCCCCTCTCATAGTCAGTCCACTTACTACATGTGGTGTAATGAGAAAGTTATGAACCTTGAAGCAAAGATTTGTACACTGTGGTGTTGTGGCTCCTGCCTCACCAAATTGAATTTAATGATGGCCAAATGGTGTCCTTTGTAGGTCTTTGTTCCCTTATTTGCAATAATGTGATAGAGGTGGGAGAATCACTGAGGGCAGAGAGCCAAGCTAGATCCAGATGCGTGGCTCTGGCTCAGCATGATACAGATGCCTTGCTCAGCTCAAGCTACTCTTGGATCCTCAATTTCAAAACAAGCCACATCTTCATGTGCCTTCTGTCTGCCACCAACGCTCTAACCTCATGCAACACGAATTAAAAACAAAGCATTAACTTTCAATGTGAAACCAGAGGGGAAAGATTACAAATATGGTGGCGGAAGTGCACAATGTGAAACCATAAATCATGGGATCATTCCAAGCTTCCTTGCTGTAACAAATTGTCCAACAAGATTTTTCTAAACAATTTGTTAAAAACACTAGTGTTACTTTTTTCCATCTCTTCAGACATGGAGGTGTTTTGTTGCTGCACATTATTTCTGACTCTTCATACATTTTGCACCTTACAGCCAGTTATTATAAAGCCAAGAATGATTGAATTGTATTTTCTGAGTGTGTGTTATGAGTGCAGACTAAGTGTGAGAGCAGGGTCAGTGGTAGGTCAGTGTAGGATGAGGGTGTATGAGTGTATGGTGAGAGATGTGTGGGTGTTGGGTGAGTGGAGGGTGACAGCATGGTGAGGGGTGTGAATGCAAGATGAGTGCTTTGTGAGTGGAAACAGGTGGTCGTATGCAAAGTGAATTGTGTGTGCAGGGAGGGCTCTGAGTGTATGCAGTGTGTGGTGTGTAAGTGCAGAGTAAGTGGTGTGTGAATGATGTGTGAGTATAGAGTTAGTAGTACATTTGTGCTGGATGAATGGTGGGTGACTGAAAGGTGAATGATGAGTGAAAAAAGGGTGAGCAGTGAATGACTGTTGGTTGAGAAGTGTATGAGTGGTGTGTGTGAGTGCAGGGTGAGTGGTGTGTGAGTGCAGGGTGAGTGTTGTCTGAATGCAGGGTGAGTGCTGGGTGAGTTGTGGGTGAGTGTAGGGTGAGTGGGTGTGTGAGTGCAAGATCAAAGGTGTATTGCAAGGTGAAATGTGTGTGAATCCCAGGTGAGCAGCATAAGAGCAAGGTAAGAGCTGCAGTGCGTGAGTGCAGGGAGAATGGAGTGAGTGCTATCTTTGCACAAGTGCTGGTTGAGAGGTTTCTGAGAGCAGGGTGAAAAAGTCTTAATTCAGGATGATTGGTGTGTGTTCAATACAGGGTGAGACAAATGTTTGAGAGCGAAGGTGAGCAGAGAGTGTTCAGTGGATGTTAAGGCTATTCACCCAGATTTCTAAATTTCTAGTCCCAAAACAAATTCTACCAAGAATTCTGCGTCGACGTGTTTCGGTGGAATAAAAAGATAAAACCACCTTCTTCAGGACTGGCAATAATATTCCTTCCTTCAAATTTAAGATAAATATGCGAAACAAGCTTTCTATATATCAAGATATATACTACTTTAGTGAGACCTGTCGTTAGAAGCCTAGAGGTTCATTGCCAGCTAATATACACAGGCAGGAGCTGAGGTGTGCTCATTAATATGCACTAAAGGAAGGAATATTATTGCCAGTCCTGAAGAAGGTGGTTTTATCTTTTTATCCCACCGAAACACGTCGACGCAGAATTCTTGGTTGAATTTGTTTTGGGACTAGAACTTTAGAAATCTGGGTGAATAGCCCTTGGCTATTTCTGGTCCACAAAGGTTGCAAATCAACATTGTTAAGGCACAACTTTAGTGCTTTTATATATATATATTTTCCTTCCACTTGATGTTTATTCATTGTCTTCTTATGAGATATTGTATTGATCATACTGTTTTAATTATGTACTTTGTGGATAAATATGTACATGCGTTTTTTTAAAGAAAATGTATTTGTAGTATCTTTTTGATAACCTATTCCTGGTAATCAGATTATTAATGTGTCAATAAATTTTACATAATTCAGTGTTATCTTTCTCACATCTCATTTTGAGTTGTTCAGAGTGTGTGATATATTTGACTGAGTGATATATTTGACTGTATGGTGCAGAGTTATTGATTTTAGTAAAGATTGGTTACAAAGTTCAAAGGGAAAAATTTCTTAACTTTAAAGTTAATTCTGGTGCTCTGTCCCTTTGGACTTAAATGAGCCCCTCTCCTTGTTTTCAAAGTTATCAGTCTTCAGCCAGGAGAGAGTGTCCTTTCAAAAGGAAAGCACATGAAAAACTGGGCTGAGCTTCTCTCATCTTTTTATGAACTATGGCAGCCTGGGAGCAAATTAAAACAATATCAAGTGACTCACCAAAATTCACATGGGAAAATGGCATTCAGCCCCTTCACTAATTAGTGTCCTTTAGTGCCAGAGACTACTAAGGCAATAAATGATTTTTGAGACCGGAAAAATATTTTCTTTTAGCCTGTGTTTTTTTTCCATATTAGTAGGGGCCTGCAGATCACCCTCACTAACTTTAAGGATATGCCATGACAAAACAAGCAATGACAATGCCAAAGACTGACAGCCAACACCTGACCTATTGGCTTTGCCAATACTAGTTTTCAATGTCTGTCGACCATGCTTTTACCAAGGTGCACTGCAACCAAATTTTGCATTATGGTATTACTTTTGCAGGGGTGTAGGAAGAAGAGAATACATCAGCAGACCTGCCAGCCACCCCTTCTCTTGCTGCAAGACATGTTACTGTAGCTGCACTAAATTTAAAGCTTTAGCTAAATAATATGCATCACCAAATATAATAGGTGTTGCTTTAATGTGTTAAAGCAAGCATAGGCAAATGCTTTATGCATGTGTTAGAACATTAAAGCCAGAAAAATTCGCTTTACCAATGCTATGTCTGTCCGAAGAGGGTACCACAGACTGTTACTAGGCGCCCTGAGAGTGAGCAGCATGAGCTTTCAGCGCCACATGCTGTTACTAGGGATCCCAAGACTCAGCAGCATAGGTCTACACTCCCACAGATTCTAAATAGGTGTCCTGGGATTGAAAGACAACAGCTACAATTACGCACTATTAAAATGGCCCAGAAAAGGTGGATCACCTTAGCACAGACTGTCTGCCACTTGCTTCTCTACTGGGCATGCTGAGGACAAATTTTCAGGTGCGGCTGGTACAGAACAAGGTTGGTGACGTGGGGGTTAAATAAATTAATCTCATTTACCTTTGTAAGGCTGCTGGCTCTCCTACGTCTCTCGTCCTTGTCTCTTCTGGTCCGGAGACAGATAGCACACAGGCTCCCCTACGCTAATCGTGATGCTGCTGTCCCCATGACAGTAGTGCGTGATTGGTCTGAGCGCCATAGTTCGGCGCTCCGAGAGGCAGTGGAAGCCTCTGCATTTTCTCCACCCAGGCTGCACATTACAGAACATGCTAAGTGCGCATAACTTTTTAGACAGCCTAAGACAGCCGGACAAACTTTCCTGCGCACTTAAGTGCCCATATTTCCTTCCCCCCCTGCTGGCTGTGATGACAGCCAATACCTGCCCCAAAACCTGCTCGAGCATGGAAAAGTTAAATGATAACAGCATTGTGTTATTATTATTTTATTTTTTCTTCTTTGCACTGCTGAAAGCAGAGGGGCGATGCTCCTCCGCCTGAGGGAAGCAGCCGCCACAGCACATCTTTATTTAATATTGGTAAGAAGCTGTTAGACTAGGCTGTGATATTGCCTGGGTGCACTCGCCGGTCTGCACACAAATATCATGGAACAGGACTACTTCATAGAATAATGTCACCAGCACGTTTTAACTTTCAGAAGTTTAGTACACACCATTTGGCAGTAATTACAGCCATGGAAGTGAAAGTTTTGCATGGACCATTAGGGCCATCAGTTGTACTGCATGTAATACACATGCACAGCGCAGATATAAAACAGCTGTTACTGCTTGTCACAAGTGGCTCCGCTCCTTATTGTTCTATGCACAAGTGACGCAAAGCGACGCAAAATCTTTTTTTACTAATTTATCACTAATGATCACTTGAAAGTAGAACAAAGCAGTGCATAGCACTTCTTTGCAATACTTGGCGCTAAGGAGACGTTCCATGGGTGATGCATGGGCGTTCCCCAACAGGGCTTTTGATGCAAAACCCTATTTGCTAAAAAAAAGTAGACAGGGTTTTACATAAAAAATAGTGCCCACTTCAACCAGGCCCTATCATGGAGAAATGCTATTATTTCTCATTTCTTTTTCTGACTTTGCATGCATACAGCACACATACAACATTGGAAAAGCTTTAAAATTAGTCTAAGCATAGCATTTTGTACTGGAAGGTCATCCTCACAGTACAGAACCTGTGCTAGACTCATGCAGACACCCTTGCACTCTGGTGCAAAGGTGTGTGCGTGACACATGGCAGCACATTTCTGTGCCGGCGCTAGGGAAAAGGGAGGAGAGTGCCATATTTCTATAAATAGGGCTCCCTCCCGCTCTCTCCGTCTCAGCTGCACTGTGCTGCGTGATAATTTTGTAAATCTGGGCCGCTGTGTTGTGTGAGTGGAGGTAGCCTGTTCAAGTTTTCTTGAGGTACCATTTGATGATGGCTTCTGCATTCACCAGTCTCTGCCAGCCACTTGTCCTGAAAAGAGTGCACCCCAAGAATTGCAATGGAAGTACACTTTAGGAGGCAGACTTATACACCCAGCTGCCATCAGTTTGACAAAGAGGAAGAAATACCCCATTGGGCTGATGAAAGATGTGGTTATAGTCTCAAAGCAATGGCTGGAGGGAACTGCCCCAAACAGGCTAACAAGGATCCTGAAAAGCCCATCCTAAGTGTCCTGCAATCAACGCTCAGCAAGCTTTAAGAAAGCCAAGCCAGACCTAAAAGACTAAACCAGTAAAAAGACAATTCAGCAGAAGATAAAATGGCATGCGATGCTATCACGTGGAAGCATGGAATCAACATGCAATTTTCATAAAATGCAGTAGATAGGGTTGTAAATCCAGGGCGGAAGATGGCGCCTTCTTTCTCCAACCAAAGCAAAATTACAACCTAGTCTCCCGAATATGTCCCTACAATTTATGCTAACCCGCCAGCAATGAAAAGTAAAATATAATATTTATGAAGCTAGAAGGCGGTGAACTCCCTGTCCTTTAGATTATACCGTGCCACTGTATTGTATGCATGAGAAATGTGCAGCGTGCATTAATTTAGTGCACCCCCAGCTCTGTTCAAAAGCGAGTCTTCATTCTACAGCGGGGGCAGCATCCAATGGAAGTGGACAATGGAAACGGGGGGCTGAAGAAGATAGGCTATTTTATGAACCACAACAGTGGATCAAACAAACCTGACTAAAAGCTCAAATGCAGCAGGCTTCTGTGTTAACATCACTTTCCATTTCCCATTATTTGCAAGAAAGCCCACACTAGAGCCCGCAACCAAGTCTGCCTTTTTCCTCCCAGAAGGTAAATCCGCTTCATTCGTGTCATACACGGCGCGCGCGTAGGCGGCATTGGAAGCGCATTAGGAAACCGATGCGTTAAGCAAGTCCGCTCTGCAGTCATCTAAATGCAAAATACAGAAATATCAATGCGCGTTGCATTTTCTCTTGGAAAAATATTTCTCGCCGCTGAACAGCAATTTCTGGAGGCATCCGAAAAAATAGGAGGCCACGATGTGAATTACCCACTGTTCTGTGGGGGCAGACGTCTCTATGCCGCACTGACGCCAGCTGATTGCCTGGTTGAATTTTGAGAACATTTAGATGGAGGCCAGCGATGATATAAGGTCTCTGTTGGAAGATACAGTAATTCCAGGCGTATCTATAAATGGCCTGTTTTATTTATTTGGAGTATTTTCACAAACTGCTGCTATAAAACAGACACAACATTTTACCCTCGTTCGGAGCGTCTGGAAAACAAGGCCTCAGTGACTCTGTATGAATTCATGTTCGTGGTAAACTTTATTGGCCTAACTCCTCGCACATGCGCTGTCCGAACACTTTGATCCACAGGAGTTAAGCTATTCGGAATGAAACTGGTTGTTTTTATTCGGCATTTTGGGAAAGGGTCCACGCTGCTTTTCCACTTACCTATGCGGCTTGAGAGGCAATCTCGCCCTAAACCTTCAAAGTGTAATTGAATAAAACATATGTCTGACGTGGCATCAGTAAGAAAGTGGTGGAAGCAGTGGCAAATGTGTTAAAATCACCCAGAGGTGAAACAGAAACAATCGGACAGCGGCACCTTGGTGAAATACCAGCAGCTGTGCATTGAAGGTTTGTCGTCTTACAGTACAGAGGAGTCTTATGAGTACAACATACTATGGTAGAAAGTTAACTAATATACGTTCTGGTGGAGAGTAGCTCCTAGAGCGCTTTACAACGCCACCAACACTCTGAATCTGCTCAGCTCTAACAACGTGTTTAAGTATAGGTTTAGCACAGTGACATATGCTTAGAGACTTTGCTGTAAAAATGGCAAAAGGCTTTGCCCCTTTCTAGCTCGGCATAGATGGCACTGCGCTAATCCTAAACTTAGAAAAAAAATCTATAAAAACAGACATTTAAGGTGAGCAGATTCAGAATGTGAATGGTGTTGTAAGGTACTCTACAGAGGAGCTATATTCTGCAAAAAACCTGTGAACTAGTCTGAGTTCCCTGCTTTCTTTTTTTTTGCATAATTTATGCAGCACTCTAAGCCTGAAAGTTTTTTTTTTACTTCTGCTGGGTGCTCCCTTCCGCCTGGACAAAGCTAAACCTCTCTGAAGAGCTATCATGATAGCAAAATATGTGTCAGGGGTTTCTTTTATTCATTCCATGGTATTTTACCAATCCAAAGCTGTAATACTGTGGCTGAAGTGGTAAAAGGCTTTAATCATTTTACAGCTCAGCGTGGATGGCACGGTGCTAATCCTATGCTTAAAGACTTAGCTGCAGAAATGGCTAAAGGCTTTGTCCCTTTCTAGGTTGGCCTGGGTCGCACTGTGCTAATCCTGTTCTTAAAAACTTTGCTAGAAAAACAGACCTTTGAGGTGAGCAGATTCAGTGTGTCAGTGGTGTTGTAGTATGCTCTATATCGGAGCTGCTCTTCACCAAAACCTGGGAACTACTGAGTAGTTTTTCATTTTCATTGTAATATTTTAATATCTATATTGCATTACTATGTGTACTGCATCTTACAAAATCCAATAAAAGGTGCTTTTAACCAAAAGGGTAGAATGGGTTAGGTCGTCTTCCCAGCCTGCAGACCCAATGCACCTATCAGTGAGGCTGGACTTCCTCTGATGTTCCCAGATGGCCATGGACTATCTGAGAAGTAACAGACCAATCTGAATTCTTGATTGGCCTCTACATATTACATATATGCCCTTTTCGGGGAAACAGAGGAAAAAAATCACCCATTTCCACTTCAGCAAAAGTCCAGTGCACTTGTTTGGAGAGACTTTACTTGGAAAAATGGAAGAGCACAGCAACCAGCAATGGGTAGACGATGGAGCAGGAGATAGCATTAAGACATTCCATCACCTGTGGATTCTTCTTTCAAATCGAGGGTTACCAGAATCTCATACAGGGATACAACAGACTGTATTCGCTCAGCACATCAAACATGTGTAGACATCTCAAATGCAAGCATGAGAACAAGTACACTTGGGTGCCGATTCCGATCCGGGCAAAAAAAATTGCCATCGAATCGTATCCGTATATTTTCACGTACGAATCGTACAAGTACCGTACAAACTGCGAAGTATGATTCGTACGTGAAAAATACATACGAATTGCGTCGGGAGAATGGTCCGAGAGGGAGGCAGACATTTTTATGTGCAAATCGTAAAACAGAAGTCCGAGCGCGCATTTATGATCCGTACCGCCCGCCCGAATACACAACCGCATGTAAAAGGCCCCGTACGGAGCGAACGCTGTAGCACACATGTACACGGGTAAACTTGTGCCCGGATACGAGTCGTACAGCCCCCCCTCACCCCGCACATGTCAGCACCGTACCCCCGTGTGTCAGCACCGTACCCCCCCTCCGCACCGTACCCCAACACCGTAGCACAGCCCCGCACCTGTACATTCGGGGGTGGGGGTACGGCGCGTATCGGGCCCTCTTTTCCTCGTGCATCGCGGCGTACTTAGCTTTTGCGGCACTTTTTGGCTCCCGTAAAAATATAGCCGTGCGGAGTGCTGTGGGTACGAATCGTACTTGCTGGTCCGTAAAACGCTGTCTGACTCCGTGCGGACGACTCGTACGCGCTGTCCAGGATTGTAATTGTATGTATCTTTTAGCCGCACAGTGTTTTTTACGATTCGTACAGAAAAGGTATTTCTGTACGAATCATACTTGCTGGTTTGTACGGTGGAATTCCCGGGTACGAGTCGTACGGAGAAAACGCTCCGTACGACCATTTGTACCCGGGTTTTAGAGGATTGGAATCGGCACCTTGGTGTCAGCAGGAGAGAAAACGGGCAGTGACAGTGCAGAGTGGCAGTGTACCAAGCTTGCTACAGGAGTTGCTAGATCAAGTAGAGGAAGACATGAACCTGCACCTGAGGGTCTTACATGATATTGTATTGAATGCATGGTGAGAAGTTAGTGCAGTGAGCAAAACAAAAAATAGAGGAAGAAAAGGTGGAGTAGCACTACATTAAATACCGCAGTTCAAAAATAAAGAATGACTCTTTGCCACAAGAGTTTAAAAATTAAAAAACCACAAAAAAAGTCAAAACAAAAAAAAAAAAAACACAAAAGAAAACCCAAACACCCAGCTCCAGAAAAAAGATTACTTTGAGAAGCATTCATTAAAAGCCAAATAAGAGCTTACCCTGCAGCCAATCCCCTTCAGTTGTGCACATCTGGGGTTGGAAAATTACGCAAGTTGGGAGAAGGGCCGAATGTCAATGCATGGGTTGAGTATAACATTTTTAAAAAACTAAGAAATTCACTGATAAAAAACACAGTGTAAGTAATTAGTGCCTTAAGATGACTTAAGATGCAACAGACAGAATCAAAATATAACGAACACAAAAGACAATTTAAAAAGTAAAGTTTATGCATTTTAATTTCTCACCTCATTTACTTTACCAGTAAAACATGCAGCATGAATCCGGGTTTCTGAAAACCCGTTAGCTATTATTTTCCTCACCTAGGTGCCGATTCCGATCCTGTAAAACCCGGGTACAAATGGTCGTACGGAGCGTTTTGTCCGTACGACTCGTACCCAGGAATTCCACTGTACAAACCACCAAGTACCCCCGCTGGGGGTACGGCGCATACATACGGGGCTGGGGGTACGGCGCGTACATACGGGGGGGCTGGGGGTACGGCGCGTACATATGGGGCTGGGGGTATGGCGCGTACATACGGGGGTGGGGGGTATGGTGCAGACGTACACGGGAGGGGTGGGAGGCTGGGGGGGGCCATACGACTCGTACCCCGGGCACAAGTGTACCTGGGGTAGGGGTCGTGCAAAGTTCGCTCCGTACGGGACATTTTCCATATGCTTGTGTATTCGGGACGCCGGTACGGATCGGACTTGTGCGCTCGGACTTCAGTTTTACGACTCGTACGTAAAACTGTCTGGGGACGTCTCGTAGACTGTTCCCGAGGTCATTCGTATGTATTTTTCACGTACGAATCGTACTTCGCCGTTTGTACGGGACTTGTACGATTCGTACGTAAAAAAATACGGATACGAGTCGGACGGTACATTTTTTTAACGGATCGGAATTGGCACCCTATTGTTTGCATTCTGAACACCCCACCCGCTGACAAGCCCTCCTTCATGGCACGAGACTTAAAGGAGCTCACAGCACGTTCGCGCAGCAGACACATGCATTTGGCATGCCGCTGGTGCACCAAATGAAAACAAGGAAGGATTGGGTCCTGTATTCCCCAGACTGGACCACTCAAATATTGAAATCACAGAAAGGTGTCAAGGGAGGTTATTTTAAATATTCGCGATAAACCTGAGACCACTAATTCTGAGGTTTTTGAGCATTTACTCTGCTTAGTTTTGATAATACGAAAAGACATTCATAAATCAATTGGACATGTCTTTAAAAAGGAAACACCACATTAGTAAATCACACAATTTCAACACATTTGTATGCGTGATTTAGAACCATTTCTTTTGTGAGACAATATATACAACACATACATAATACCAAATGTTATTTGTGACTAAAATATATACAACAAACCAATGATCACCAGACAAACATCGATAAACTATGTGTGCCAGCCTGAAATTAAACCAGTCCTGCATTTGCACTGAAAACACAAGGCGGACAATTGCTCATTCAAAGACACATGTCTACTGTCCTGCCTGTGGTAGGGTGGGGATGCATATCTTACTTGAGGGTGTTGACAACCTAGAACAAGGGGGAAATCATTTCTATTCAGTCCCCTCGTGGCACACTCTGTTCTACCATCCCCCACACTCAACAGCCAATGCGTTTCGAATCCCCAACAATTCTGGGATTCTCTTCAGGACTGTTGGCACTGGGGACAGGAGCATTGGCACAGGGAATGGCTAGAAGCCCCAACCTGCACACATTACCCACTAGATATAGCCAAGATCCTTGTCTGATCGTATCTAGAAGTAAGGACACTGATAGAATGCGGGAAGAAATTGAAGGCCCTGGGTGCTATTCACAAAGGTACCTTACACTTTTGAGTAACTTTACTACTTTCACCTATTCACCAAATCCAAGTGGAAAGACTGAATGTGTAGTTGCATGTCTCCACCCTCTGAAAAACGGGATGAAGCCAAATTTACTAATATAAGTTTATTCTGTAAAAAAGAAACAGTAGTAAATCCAGCACTCCACATGGTGAACCACTGAAACTGAAACACCCTCCTACAGAATATAATGGAGATAAGGACTTAAAATAAAACCCCATAGGAAATAATAGCAAAATAAATTGCATTATTTAGAATAGTTCAAAAGATAAATAAATAGAATTTAATATTGAGAAAAATATCTAAAAATAATATGTATTTTTAATTCTAAAATATTTAACAAACTTGTGAAGTTGAAAAATGAATGTAACAATTGTAATTAAAATATAATTAAACCTTGTTCAATTAGTTCACTACATCTCCCATATTATTATTGCATAATAACATAAAAATTAACATTTAACTTTAGACTTTTTGGGGTTAATTTAATATACTCTAATTAACTTAAGATTTTATTAAAAAAATAGTGCTGTAGCCTTTTTAAAATTAAGGTCTATATGCAAAATAAATATATAACATTACGTTATGTTACTATTTACCATAACATTACTTCTACTCATTTGTTATAAAGTTTATTTATCTTTTATAATTTCCGTACAGTTTACCATAGGGAAATCACCACCCCGACTAAGTATAGGAAAAAGTGAAAACAATTATTTAACTCAAAAATATTTTTATGTTACCTATATTTATTTTAGATGTAGAACAGAACAGAAAATTCTACAGCACTATTAACTTCATTTTTAATTAAATATTCAATTGATTAAATATATTAAATTAACTAAAAATTATTTTCCTGACTTTAGGTTAAAGTAGTCAGAAATAGACAAAAAGGTACACCATGCTTAGAAAGATCCTCATCTTGAACAGCCAACTCATTCGAGGGTGTGGAGCCATGTAAGTCTCCACTTAGGTATACGTCTGCATTAAGAAGTGGAAAACCTAGTTGCAGTATGAAATATATATGAGTGAATATACACATCTATATTTACCTTTGCGAATACACCCACTCTGCTTGGAAAATTGTGCTAATGCATGGCTGTGTAATGTTAGTGTGTATTGCCATGATGCTCAAACATTGCTTTCTATACTTACTTAAAGGGTTTTGGCTCACCCTCTTCCAATAATTGGCTTCTTTTGCTCCAAAACCTTCAACCATTTGCTTAAGACATCGCCAGTCACATCATGGATCAGCCAACAGGAGTTTTTTAGTCTCACTGTTTTCCTATTGTTAGTTTGGCATAGAAGAGGGACTATTATTCTTTTGAAATCAGATAGCAAGTGGCCCACAAGCACTGGGAGTGTGTGCTTATAGAAGTGTCTAGTACCTAGAAAAAAGGGTTGCTTTATATTTTGAAGATCCATTTTTTGAATTGTTTGTCTGCACTTTTCCCACAGTGCTGCTGGAACAGTATTCTACATACTCTGTTATTGTTTTACTATTCCAAGATCACATCCATTTTCATATTCTTTTGTCTGTGCTTTAATACCATAAATTCGATTCTTTACAAGATGAACATGCCATATGGAAATGTCAAATGTATTATCTTTGCCAATGCTTGTTTATTCAATGGTTGATAATTTTTACTTCATTACTCCATGGAGGTGTATTTTTTCCTCCGTCTTTCCTATCCAGTTACTGCCACTGTCCTTTACCCCTCACTCGCCCACTGCTCTTCCTTCCCTTCCCAAACTATGCCTCTGCTGTGGCTTAGTTACAGTGTAAGTAGAATGTTACTTAGGTAATCTATGACCGCATTGTGTTCCCTGCATTTCCTAGATTCCATGATTTGAATCTTAAGCCGTTACGCTCTGACTGAGAAGCTGCCAAGAAAGGGTTGATGGTTCGTTGCTGTATACTTCAATAAATCTTCGTGAAAATGTACACCAGAGTGTCTTCATTGATTTAGAACTTAACACTGGCGACGAGTGTCTGCTGAGGACGGTTGTGAAAAGACGATCACCTTCCTCAGGAAGCCAATGCATTGTACTTATCAGGAAGGCATTGGGCTAATTTCTAGCAGTGAATGGTGCTTACTTGACTACTCAATGGATGCTGTGCTGTAATTCATCGTGGTGCCTGTGATTGCGGAGAGTTGTCAGTTGTGTATTCAATGCAGTTGTCACACACCGGTATAGGGAGCCAGGGAGTGGTGTTCAGTGTCAGGTCCACATTGTGAATTACGACGTCGTTGTGAGCAGAGAATCTAGCTGTGTGCAGCTGCTCTGGGGTGAACAACCACGCAGCCGCATGAGTTTTAAGTTTGGGTCACAACACTTCGTGGCCACTTTGAGTTGGAAGGCAAATTATGATTGTTTTCATTGAAAGATAGAGCTCAAGTACAGAATGGTGTTGATTGTTCACCATTGACATGCCTGATGGAGTTAACTGTGTGGGCTTGCAGGCATTGTTGCTTGCCAAGACAACACAGTCTGTGTAATCCAGCTGTTTGCATTTACGTTGACACACGGCGCTTGACGGAAACATGGTATTTGGTTCAGTGTGTTGCTATTGCTTCAGTGACACACAGATCATTCTAGAGGTTTACAAGGTACTTTTCAAACTGTGTATTGCCTTTACTTTGGTGATGTGCACAACGTGAGTTGAAGAAATTGTAAATGCCACTCACACTGTGTTTGCTTCGGTTTCAGTGATACGCTCACCAGAACTTATGAGATGTGATTTGCCATGTACTTGGTGACATGCACATCGTAATTGTAGTGTGTGGTCTGGCAATGTGAAGACCTGGTGTAGGGCAACCTTTGAACTCTTGGGCTTTGGGCGCCGTACACCTCAGTCGAGGTAGCTGCACGCTCTATAAATGTCTTTATTATTATTATTATTATTAATATTGGAGAGCAAAATCAGGAGAGAAATAGTAACACCTGTATTGTCATTAGTTACATCGCACTGGTTATGGCAAATTCTAGTAAAGTATGGTGTAGTTAATGTGTAACAAAATTAATTCCTACCATTAGAGAATTTATGTCCACATTTGGTTTTGTGTGGTATGGTATTAGGTTATTTGAGTAGTAACAGGTGGACTGTGAAACCTTAGAAATCTAGTAGTGTGAGCAGGCCTTTATTTCAGTTTCATAACACCATATTAATTACTAATACGTCCCAGTCTCTGCAGTTTCTCTCTGATAAATGTGAGCCTACCTTGCCCTGGAAGCAATGGAAACATATATTTGATTCCTACTTGCTAGCAACTGGGGAAGAAAAGTTTTCTGTGGTACATAAACAAGATACTTTTTTACATAATCTTGGAATTGAAGGAAGAAATGTATATGAGAGTCTGGATTAAAATGTTATTGTACAAGGAGAAGGTGAACCTAATAATGTATATAAAATGTCAGTAATGATGCAGGAGAATCTTTTTGGTTCACAAATCAACGTGGTGTTAGAAAGGCACAAGTTGTTTACACGGGTGGGGGAAAACAGGAAAAAATTGGCAGTTATGTTGCGTCCCTGAAGACATTAGCAAGCACATGTGATTTTGCATAACTCACTGATTCGTTGGTCAGAGACCAGATTGTTAGATGCACCAGTAACATTAAAGTGCAGGAATAACGTCTCACAAAGAATCCTGACTTAAAGGATGCAATAGCCATCGCAGAAGGCATGGAGCATACAAGTTTTTGGATGAGTGAAATGCAGAATAAGAAGCAGAAGGATGCTCAGGCACTGGATGAAGCAAGATTGTCGGGCAAGAGTAAGGACAGAGAGGGTGACAAACTTTCAGTTACCAAGGGTAGAGAAGTAGATAAGAAATTGGGAATTAAGGGGCCTATTATGATCACGGGCGGATCGCCACTGCGGGCCGGCGGTGGCAATCCATCCGCCAAATGTCCTTGTGACACCTCCCGCCATATTAGTATGGCGAGGGACACCGCGGCGGACAGTAAGGCTGTCCGCCACTTTTCTGCCGGTCGGATTGTCGGCCGGATGGAAAAGGCAGATATTATGGTGGCGGAGCCTTGCAGGCACCGCCATCCATATTATGAAATATGCGGAAAAAGACCTTTCCATGGCGGCGATGCTGCCATGGGAAGGCAGGCGGTCTTTGGCTTTGGAGGCCTGTTGTGGGCCCCTAGGGTATTGGGGGGTGCACTTGGGGGTACCCATGGTACCCCCCTCATTTCCATGCACCAAGTGGCAGGCACCGCGTGGTGCCTGCCACGTAGTGCATGGAAATGCTGTGCACGCACCTTTCACATTGCGTGTGGGGCTGCAGCCAGCAGCTCCACCGACAATGTGAAAGGCCCAGGATGCGGCCGCCAGTATGGCGGCGCATCATAATACCAGTGGTGGGACTGCCGCATGTCTGGCGGGCAGTCTCACATACAGCTATGGTGGCAGATGGACCAAGTCCGCCGGCTGTCATAATGGGCCCCTAAGTGTTTTCGATGTAGTAGTGAGTTACACCTTTCCAACAGTCCTAGGTGTTTTGTGAGATTTGCCACTTGTAAAAAATGTGACAAGAAGGGGCACTTTGCTTGTGTGTGGAAAGGAACAAAATCACAAGGTGTGAATTGTGTGGAGACTGAAGAAATGTTTGTGTTGAGTATGAGAGAGGATGTGTTGGTTGATGTCAACCCCAAAGAAATGCCACACTGGGAAATTTTCATAGGCGGAAAGAGTACATCTGTGCTCACTGTTTCCAGTCCACCATATACCATGATTGTGGTTGGTGATAAGAATTGGGAGGGCGGTGTTTGGGAGTGATAAGATTATACAACAGACACCTAATGTCAGTCCAGTAGGTTATGGAGGGATGAAGATAGATGTCTTAGGGTATTCTGTGATGAAGATTTAATTATCTGACTGTGAAACGGTGCAGAACGTATATGTGGCAAAATGGGGGGAACAACCTTTTGGGATTTAGACATCAAAGAAAAATGGGTATAACTTTGAATCCAAATGCACAACAAAAAGTACAGTTGTTGACAACTGAGGAGTTACCTGATGAGATTGCATTGAAGTTTCCAGATGTAGTTTGTATTTGAGAAAAAAAGTGTGCTGGTGAATGGTGCTGTGCCTTGTGTGTTGAAGATGAGGAAGATTCCTCACATGATGCTGTGTCCTTTACAACAAGACCTCAATAAATTGACGGAGAATGGATATTTTAAGAAATTGAATGTTTAGAGTGGCTTGCTCCCCTAGTTTTGTGGAAATTTAGCTTGCAAACTGCACATTATCTGCGCCATCTTGCCTCTCCCCAGCGCCACGCACAGCGAATGCACGGCCGCCATTTTAAGCACCCCACTCTCTCCCCGCTCATTCTCGATCGCCAGCGCTTTCCCCTGGCGCTGCGAGCATCCCCCGCGCGCCGGCCGCCCCCGCTCTCTCATACACGGGCCATAAACCCTTTCATTCTGCGCGACCCTGCTACGGAACCACATCCGACCGACATCCCATACATGGTCATGCCTCTCCTTTGATAACCCCCTTCCTCTGCGCCCCATTGTCCGAACTGGTCCCAGGCCATCACCTAGCCCTGCGGATGCAGTTTATTGCCCCTACTGTAAGGGAAACACCCCACATCAAAGGGATTACAGTAGATCAAAGCCCCTACCCCCTGAGACCCGACCGGTCACACACACCCCCGGGAATTGGCGGAATACCCTGCTGCGCGATAGCCATCTCCTACTGCGGGTAAGGCGGGGACTTCTACTGTAGCTATGTGTGGGATCGGATCTGAGTCGGGGCTTCAGGGGATGTTCTCTCATGCATCAAGGGAATCTCAAGAATGTACTATGTGTAATAAAGCAATAAACCTGTGTATAAGAGACCAGGTCTCAGAGATGCAGTTAGAGCACCTCGTGACGATACCTTGCTGTCTGATCTGATGTGTTCTGCTCCGACGGAATAAAACTTTGTTTCCTGCCTTCCAGTCTCCGGCGCCTGCCTCTTTCATTGGTAAATTATCGAGTGGTATGAGAGGCGATTACCGCCGGGCAAATACTTGAAAGGTTATCGATTGAAACTGCCGCTACCATTTAACAATTGGCGTCCCAAACGTGGGGCCCATCAGCGGCACGTGGATCCAGTGGGAGAGGTCCCGACGACAGAGTGAACGACTGCAACGATCGGGAGAGCTCCTGCCCAATAGACCCTCGTCTGGCAGCCGATCATCCGAACTTCACTGGTTCCGAGCAGACCTCTCTCGAGTGATCTACGGTCTTGACTGGGAACCATCAGGAGTGCCGCGGCAAATACGGAGAGTAGAGGACGATCGGGCGCTGGAGGCGGAAGACGAGAAACTGTCCACGCGGTCCGGGTAAGGTCGTGATACACGACAAATTGCGAAATAATTGATTGATTGTTTGAAGCTTTGGAATACTAGTATTGCTCATTGATTGTGCTCATTGATTGTTCTCTTTGAGATATTCGCTGTCTACAAACGGGGAGGAGTAGAAATACTCTCTCTCTCTCCCTTTGCAGATAGTGAAGGGTAGGTAACGCAGACTTTTGTCCCCGTTGAAACCCGTCGTGCCTATCTTTATCTCCCCACTGATTGATTGTCCGAACATTGATTGTTTTGAAGAATAGTGCTCTTTGAGATATTCTCTGTTTGCAAATAACGTAGAATAGGAATATTCTGTCTAGTCTTTGCAAATAGTGAAGGGTAGGTAATGCTGACTTTTGTCCCCGTTGAAACCCGTCATGCCTATCTTTATCTCCCCATTGATTGATTGATTGATTGTCCGAACACTAGTTGTTCGATATTGGTTCTTTGGAGGTATTCTCTGCTTACAAATAACGAGGAATAGAGATATTCTGTCTAGTCTTTGCAAGCAGTGAAAAGATAGGTAGTGCTGACTTTTGTCCCCGTTGAAACCCGCCATGCCTATCTTCTCCCCACTGATTGGTAGTTGGTTCTGCCCGGACCGCTTATTAGAGGTGAACCATCCGGCTCCACTGGAGGGCACCCCTAATAAGGACATGTTCACTAAATATGGACTAGTCGCCGTAGCTTATACCAAGCTATGGCATAAATATACAAAGAAGGACCCCGAGAGTCAGTGGCCACTGACGGGATCCTTTGACGACCATAAGATAGAAGTGCTAGAAATAGCTCTGCGTAGCAATAAGACGACGCCTACTATGCTTGACAGTATCGGCATGTGGCGCAAAGAAGCAACACAACGGAAAAAGAGGGAAGAAGTAAAAGCAGAAAAGGAATTACGAAAAGCAGCTCACCTTGCCGCTAGAAAGTTAGAAGAAGAAATAAAGGAGAGAAGGGAAACTAAACTAAGACAGGAGCCCGAAACATCAGGCCAGTACGCTGTTAGGACCCCTTCTTTGCTCTACCCTGAGTTATCCTCTAAACAGCGAACGAATGATGAATTACTATTAGGTCCCCCGATCATTTACATGCCCCCTCCATACGCACCCTCCCAATCAATAGTGCAACACCCACAACCCCCAAACACGAACGAAAGCAGTACAGGGGCCTCGGTCCTCACGGCCTCCGCGCCGGCCGAGCCTCCTGTACTGAACACAGCGTCGGCAATAGCGTTGGATGACCCTGAGATGAGAAAGAAAGATTCCACCAGAATGAATCGACTAACGAAGGATGAACGAGCAGGAATCGACAAAATAGTAAAGACTCTAGTGGAGCGTAAGGAAAGTGAGGAGTATATAACAGACGTATATAACTCGTATGCAGACAGCCGCAAACGACACTTTGTCGTACGACTTTGTTATCATGCCCTAAATGCATATGAGGATAGGTACCGCGATAAAGGTCCCGAAGGCTTAGCGACCCTATATAGGAAGGTAGACATTGGGGAAGAAGGAGAGGGCGATGTAACGAACCTCTTCACTCGTACACTCGAGGTCTATCGACACCTTAGAGAACACAGGCAGACCACCAAAGCAGAAACCCCCATTGCGACTAAGCCCCAAGAAGGAAGGACTGATACCATGATGCCCATCAAAGAGGCTGCCCCCTACTGGGTTCCCCCACGAGGTCAGGGAACACATGATGACATCAACCACCAAGATGCGAAGGGAAGGGTTGTATATAATTGGGTCTACCAGCCATGGGACCGACAAGATATTTTGACCTTTAGAAAAACTCTACCCGACTTGAGAAAGAACCCGACTGCCTTCTACACTGAACTGGGTACAGCCTTAGGTTCTACGATAATGACTTTAGCAGATATCGACTTGTTCTTTGGGCTATGTCTGACGGCTGATGTGTGGAAGCAAATCCGGAAAGTTGACCACGCTGAGCCGTTCAGATATACCTGGGTACAACTCGATACCATAGATAAACAGCGAGAACCGGGACAGAAACCCCCGAAAGCCATATTAGAGCTCCCAGACAAGATTGTACTTAAGTTGAAGACTCTAATCCCGGAAAGAAAGGTAGATTGGTCAATAGTGACGGCTTGTCGCCAGAAACCCCAGGAGGATGTGTCTGAATACTTCTCCCGATTCGAGACTGTGTTTTCCGATTACAGTGGCCAAGACATGACCACCGCAACCGGACATCACCTCTTTGTCCAGAATTATGTGAAGGGTCTGTCACAAGAAGTTTCCCAGAAACTGCAGACCAGTGAGAGTAGTTGGGCAACCTCCAAACCCGCAGCAATTCTCCAGATGGCCCAATACTACGAAAACCAGAAAAACGAGAACGATAGGGCGTCAGAGAAGAAGAAAAAGGAACTAAAGGAGAGGGTAATGATAGCACAGTTGCAAGGGGTGACCATAGGAAGGGAACCCCCGAAAGAGAATTACCAACCAACCGCCCCTAGAAAGCTACCCCCTAGAGACCATACCCCTACACCCTACAACGGACGGAGAGACTTAGATGGGAACCAATGTGCGTTCTGTAGAGGGTTCGGACACTGGAAATCCCAGTGCCCGGTCCTTCTGGAACTTAACAAAAATAGGGATCCCAGAAACACCGCATATGACCCCAGAAATAGAGGACAGGGACGAGGGCACACGAACGACGCAATCAACGACAGGCCAGGCAGACCAAACACCTTTGATCGCCCCCGACAAAACCAGTGTCAGCAGTCCGACTACGAAAGCACCCATGACTTCGCATAGGACCGCCAGGGGCAATGGAGCGATCCAGTCGAACTCCGTGTTGACCAGCAAGGTCCTTACGTCACTGCTAAGGTCTTGGACACAAAATCTCCATTCCTGGTAGACACTGGGGCGACACGTAGTGCGTTATCCAAACGACTGATCCCTAGGGCACCCTTGTCTGGCTCACATGTAACCTCAATAGGCTTCGATGGAACGCCCTCCACTAACCCCTTATCAGCACCAATCTCCTTTGACTTAGAAGATAACACCACTGACACGACCTTTCTGCTCTCCTCCAACACCCCCGACGCTATTATGGGACTTGATTTGCTAAAACATTTTCGAGCTACCATCAGATGCTCCCCAGACGGAGTCCGAGTCATCCTACACGATAACCCAGATCTGTCCAGACCCTGTCACACACGGCGTATGCTCTCTATAACCGATGCTGACATGTCCCTACTCGACACATTACCTTCACATCTATGGGCTAAAACCGACTCAGATGTAGGACGCATGGTGATTGACCCAGTACACATAACCGTCCGACCGGATGCAGTGCTCCCAAAGCTTCCACAGTATCGGATATCACCCGAAGGCGAGAAGGCATTGGTGGAAATCATCGAGTCCCTAGTCGAAGCAGGAGTGGTAGAAGAAGTAGTCAGTAATGTTTGTAACAGCCCTATCCTACCCATTGTAAAGAAGCAAGGCGAGGGAGATGAGAAAGCCTACCGTTTCATTGTTGATTTGCGAGAGGTTAACAAAGTAGTCATACCCCAGTACCCCGTGGTCTCAGACATCACCACCATCCTCACCCTGATTCCATCCACTGCCACCACCTTTACTGTTATTGATCTCAAAAACGCATTCTTTTCCATCCCCATCCACCCAGACAGCCGCTACCTGTTCGGCTTCACTTTAAAAGCCCGTTCGTACAGATTCTGTAGGGCACCCCAAGGCTACACTGAGAGTCCCAGTATTTATAGCCAAGCCTTCAAGAGGCAGCTAGATGCAGTCCAACTACCCGATGGAGTGGTGTTGATACAGTACGTCGATGACATTCTGTTGGCGGCCGACACCACTCCACTTGCCGTCACAGCCACCATTCACCTCCTCCGCTTCCTTGCGGAGAACGGTCACAAGGTCTCCAGAAAGAAATTGCAATTCTGCCAGCCCCAAGTAACGTATCTAGGCCACCTACTATCCAAAGACGGGAGGAAACTTACCCCTGACCGAATTCAGACCATCCTAGAAACCCCTGTTCCCAAAACTCAGAAGCAAGTGCGGTCCCTAGTAGGCCTCACCTCCTTTTGTCGACAATGGTTGCCAAACTTCAGTCTTATCGTAAAACCTCTGCTTTCCCTGCTGGCTAAAGATGTCCCCTTCCCCCTCCCCTGGACACCCGAATGTCAATCCTCCTTCAAAGAATTACGAGACGCCCTCTGTTCGGCCCCCGTCCTAGGAACCCCAGACTACACTAAACCTTTCTCCCTCTACACCCACGAAAGGGAGGGATGTGCGTTGTCTGTCCTAACCCAGTCCATAGGCCCTAAACAACGCCCTTGTGCCTACTTCTCTGCCACTCTTGACCCTGTAGCCAGAGCTTTGCCCGCATGCCTTCGAGCAGTAGCCGCCGCGGCCATCTCTATCCGGCAAAGCGAGGGGATCGTACTCTCAAACCCCCTCACAGTATTGCTACCCCATGCGGTTGACACCCTCCTGAACCAAACCAAGACTCAACACCTGACTAGCGCACGACTGACCGGTTACGAACTGACTCTGCTTGCACCCCACATCACATTGAAACGATGCACCACTCTGAATCCAGCTACTCTACTACCTCTCCCAGACACTGATCCCAATGCGTCCCCTATACACGACTGTGTGACCCTCACCGACGAGCAGACCAAGAGTAGGGTCGACCTCCGAGATACTGCCTTCCCGGACCCTGACGGAGAACTGTGGGTGGATGGCTCATGCATCAAGCTCCCCGATGGCACCACCTCAGCTGCCTATGCAGTCACCACAGCCCGAACAGTTGTTGAGACAGCCCGCATCACACAGCGATCCGCACAGGCGGCGGAACTAATTGCTCTCACACGAGCCTGCATCCTGGCAGCAGGGACAACCGCAAACATCTACACAGACAGTCAGTACGCCTTCGGGGTAGTTCACCACTTTGGGCTCTTATGGAAAGAGAGGGGATTCTTGACTTCTCATGGCACACCCATCCTGCATGGAGATCTAGTCTCTGCCCTGACCGAAGCGGTCCTCCTCCCCACACGGCTGGCTGTGATCAAATGCCAAGCACACAAGAAGGTGACAGACATTATAGGACAGGGAAATGCACTAGCTGACATTACTGCCCGAACCACAGCCGAGAATAGGTCCACGACCCGTATGTACGTGACCAGGTCACAAGCTGAGAAATGGAAGGATGCTAGGGAAACGATTAGGGACATCCAATTAGCCAGTACACCACACGAGTTAACTGAATGGGCACGGGTGGGATTGAAGGACGATGATGGTTGCTGGCGGACTAAAGACTCGAACAAATGGTTGCTACCAGACTCATACTTGATCCCCATGCTGACCATGACACACTCCCCCGCACACATAGGGTCTGCCCCCATGATCGAACTCGTCTCCAAAGTCTGGCACAACGACAAGATCCCAGACTCAGCCAAACGTCTGGTCCAACAATGCCTAGTATGCCTCCAACACAACCCTGGGAAAGGAACTACTGTACCCCGGGGAGGGTTTGGGGTCCCCAATCACCCTTTTGAAGTCCTACAAATGGACTATGTCCAGTTAGAAAGGTGCCAAGGTTTGAAGTACGTACTTGTCGTTGTGTGTGCCTTCAGCAAGTGGGTGGAAGCCTATCCAACCCACGACAACACCGCCATGACTACCGCAAAAGTACTACTGAAGGAATTCTTCCCCCGATACGGCCTTTGTCGAATTTTGTGGAGCGACAACGGCCCTCACTTCGTAGCCGAAGTTATCCAACTCATCTTAAAAGGGTTGGGTGTAAAACAGAAATTCCATGTGGTCTTCCATCCCTAATCTGCAGGCTTGGTTGAGCGACACAACGCCACCTTGAAGCTTAAGATAGCAAAAATAGTCGCCACCACAGGACTGAGATGGCCAGACGCTCTCCCACTAGCATTGCTATCAATGCGTTCCACCCCCACCAAACACCACTTAACCCCCTACGAGGTCGTCTTCGGGCGGCCCATGAACCTTTGGGCTGCTCCAAAGCCAACATCCATCCACGACGTCCCGGACGTCCTCATGTCTGACTATTTGTATAACCTAACTAAAACGTTGTCTGTCATCCATCAGCAGGTGCTGCACGCCATTCCCGATGTTTCCAGGGGCCCCGGACACGACATCCAACCCGGTGACTTCGTCTTAGTGCGTAACTTCCAGCGCACCAAGAGTCTGGAGCCCCGGTGGACGGGCCCCCTGCAAGTCCTGATCACCACCCGAACAGCTCTTCGAGTGGAGGGGAAACGCAATTGGCTGCATGCACACCACTGCAAGAAGGTATCACCGACCCTGACAACCACGGACAACATCACCACCCAAGAAGAACTTCTGGACAAAGACCGACCATCCCTGAGCCGCTGCCCGGATACAGAGACACTTGAATTGATTGAATATCCCGATCCCACCGTGCCATCCAAGGAAGGGTATAACTTGCGACGAAAGGAGAGAACTTCGGCAAAGCAGACCACAGGCTAAGTGGAAATCTCAGAGCGGTAGCCTAGTCACCTCAAAGGCCACCAGGAGGGAAACTAAGCGAAGTCTGTGGTTCTGCCCGCTACCGAGTCTCTTGAAGGTGATGGAAGCGCCCGACATGAAGATGATGGAAGCAACCGGACGTCCGAAGATCCACTACAAAAACCCAAAGACTGACCGAATGCACAGCTTAAAGACTATTGCACTTTTCATTACCCTTCTCTTTTGCCTTCTTCTCGTGGTCACCTTCTGGATCATGGAGGAGGGCACACCCGCTCATAAGATATTGCTGACCACCGTTCAACCTACCACCACGAAAGAACACCATCTGATCTCACTTTCACCCCAACTCCGAGAAAGGCGTAAGGAGTTCTGGAACAACTCTTTTGTGCAGTTGCTCCACCAACACAATCTTGCTGCCAACGCCACTAATTGCTGGATCTGTGGATTGCTACCACATGCCACTGGACACTCTATCCCTTTCATCCCTTCACCTTTTTCTGTCCATGGTTCCTGCCTCGCCTGGCTAATCCTCCTGCAAGAAAGCTACAAGGACAATGCCACTTCCGGCAGAACCATGTCACACTTCTACCATGGGTTCTGGCTGAACAAAACTGGAAGAACTTCTGCCCTCTTCTGCCCTCTGAGATCGAACACTTCCTTTCACATGGACATCCCTGCCAAAGAACGAGTTGAAATGCAAGTGTTCAACAACCCAGCCAGACCCACCTTCTCTTACCTCCGGAAACGGACGGCCGCCACCCTAACAGTGGCCCTGTCCGTCATCAACATCACTGGATTTGTGTGCCTCGAAGGCCTGGGGGCACAGCTGGTGGGCCACAGCTCCTGCCTCATCACCCGAACATTGGACTCAGTTGACCCACCCTCCTTTGTTGCCTCCCCGAATATGTACTTCGTCTGTGGTACTAAGGCCTACACCTGGCTTCCGAAAGGTTGGGGAGGCACCTGCTACATCGCCTTTGTCCTTCCTCCGACATATGTGGCTCCAGCAAACCATCACCGACAGAAGCGGGCCAAAGACATTGTGCAAGCCGACTCCGCCGGAGCACAGTTCATGGACGCAGTGAAAGGCCTTGTTCCACTCTGGGGTCCAATGGCAAACAGCCGTGCCATCCGCCACTTAACCCAGGCAGTCGAAACGGCGATGAACATTACGGCTGGCGCCCTCGCCAACAACACCGCCGAGCTCCAGGCCGTCCGCTTAGTGGCCCTTCAGAACCGCCTCGTTCTAGATGTGGTTCTGGCTGATCGTGGAGGAGCATGCCGCATCATTGGGTCCAGCTGTTGTACCTACGTACCGGATAACTCACCCTCAGTCTACAAAGCAATTGAACACCTCCACAGACTGTCCACAGAGGTCCATCAAGAGCAAGAAGAATGGTCACTGGGGAGTTGGTTTTGGGACACTATTAAAAGTTGGGGATGGAGGCTGTTTTCATTTATCCTCATACCAATTGTGATACTATGTGGATGTTGCTTGGGGATTCAGTGTCTGCCACCTTTATGTTCGGTTTTTATGAACTGCATCTGCCCTAAGACTTTGGACTTTGAAACAGAGCGAATGAAAGCTCTGTATGAGGTGGAAGTTCGGAGTATTATGGGGATAGATCCGAACTAGGCAAGCTGGCGAGATATGTTAAAAGGGAGGACTGTGGAAATTTAGCTTGCAAACTGAACATTATCTGCGCCATCTTGCCTCTCCCCAGCGCCACGCACAGCGAATGCACGGCCGCCATTTTAAGCACCCCACTCTCTCCCCGCTCATTCTCGATCGCCAGCGCTTTCCCCTGGCGCTGCGAGCATCCCCCGCGCGCCGGCCGCCCCCGCTCTCTCATACACGGGCCATAAACCCTCTCATTCTGCGCGACCCTGCTACGGAACCACATCCGACCGACATCCCATACATGGTCATGCCTCTCCTTTGATAACCCCCTTCCTCTGCGCCCCATTGTCCGAACTGGTCCCAGGCCATCACCTAGCCCTGCGGATGCAGTTTATTGCCCCTACTGTAAGGGAAACACCCCACATCAAAGGGATTACAGTAGATCAAAGCCCCTACCCCCTGAGACCCGACCGGTCACACACACCCCCGGGAATTGGCGGAATACCCTGCTGCGCGATAGCCATCTCCTACTGCGGGTAAGGCGGGGACTTCTACTGTAGCTATGTGTGGGATCGGATCTGAGTCGGGGCTTCAGGGGATGTTCTCTCATGCATCAAGGGAATCTCAAGAATGTACTATGTGTAATAAAGCAATAAACCTGTGTATAAGAGACCAGGTCTCAGAGATGCAGTTAGAGCACCTCGTGACGATACCTTGCTGTCTGATCTGATGTGTTCTGCTCCGACGGAATAAAACTTTGTTTCCTGCCTTCCAGTCTCCGGCGCCTGCCTCTTTCATTGGTAAATTATCGAGTGGTATGAGAGGCGATTACCGCCGGGCAAATACTTGAAAGGTTATCGATTGAAACTGCCGCTACCATTTAACAGTTTTAGCCCCAAAGGATGGTGGTAAGCAAATTAGAATGTGTATAGACTTGAGGGAGTTAAACATGCACATTTGGGTAGACAGACAGCCATTACCGAATATTTCAGAAACCTTGGCGTGGATAAAGGATACCAAGATATTTAGCATCATGGATTTGTCCTACGCTTACCACCAGGTTTTGCTTCATTCTGTTTGTTCATTAGAATGCTTTTTGGGCTAGCCTTAGCTGTGGCATGCTTTCAGAGAGTCATGAAGAAAGTCTTAAAAGGATTGGCCAAAGTATTGGTTTCAAGATCACATATTAGTTTATGGCAAGGGAACATGATGAAATAGTGGGAAAGGTGTAGGCACGATTGCAGAAAGCAGGGTTCAGTAATAAATAAGGAGAAATGCAGATTTAGTGTCATCAGTGACCTACCTAGGGCAAGCCATTTCGGGGGAAGGTATAAGCCAAAAACTTGATCTAGCCAATATCCTTGTTGGAGCTCCCATACCATAAAACTAAGACCAGGTGCATTCTTTTTTGGGACTATCCGAGATTTGCTCTGAGTTTATTTCTAATTTTACAAGTTTGTCCCAGCCGTTAAGGATTTTACTGAAAAAGGGTTACCAGTTCAAATGAACATATGAATGTGATCAAGCTTTTGGAAGCATCAAGGACAGCATTGGGAAGTTGCCAATACTTGGTCATTTTGATGCTTGCAAGAAAATGGTTATATCAACAGATACCTATATCAGAGGGCTGGGTGTAGTGTTGCCACAGGTAGTTGATGGTGGCGGCGTTTGCAGCTCACTCATTGAAGAGTGTGGAGGATCTGCACTCTGTTTTAGCGTGAGATGCATTGGCTTTGTATTGGGCAGTTCTCTAAACCTGTCTCTTAGGGTTAGACGGTGGACGGAAGGGTTGTCTAATTTCAATTTTACTGTTGAGTATGTGTTGGGGGTCTAAAAATAGCACTGCAGATGGCTGTCCATTGATCAGGGTGAAGATAGGAGTGCTCTAGTGGGCTGGGTGTGTGAATCTTTACTAGATGAGAACGAATTGGCAGGTGCTAATTCAAATGAATCAGACTTGTTGGACATGAATGACTTCATTGTGAAGGGTTGGCCAGAGGGCAATAATATTCCTCTCAACTTGAGGGGTTTCACTGTTGGTAAGGATAAATGATGCATTGTGGGAGAGACGTTTTTCCAAGGAAATCGAGTGGTACCTCCAAGAGACTTGAAAGGCAAATTAATCAATTTGGCTCTTGAAGGCAGTTAGGCAGGAATATGACTAAAGCCAGGTTACGAGAATGGTATTGGTGGCCAGGAGTTGATTGCGAGATGGAAGGGGTAGTAAAGGATTGTTGTATTGTTGATTGTTGCAGGATTGTTGTGTGCGGATAATGTCAAGAGGAAAAAGACAGACACTGCTCCTTTTTCCCCGGTTAGGATTCCATTGGAACCCTGGACCAAATTGGGATTAGACATTGCTGGGCCATTTGAGTTAATGTCTCATAATGAATGGTATGTTATGTGTGGATTACACCTCTAAAGTGGGTGGTTGCCAAGGTTGTGGCTTCTGCTAAGACTGAAATACAATTCCTCAAGGAGGAGTTCTCTCTGGATGGAGTGCCCAAGTGCCTTTTCACAGATAACAGGGTGCAACTTGTCTCCCAAGAAATGTGTATGTTTCTCAAAGAACTGTCTACTGTGCATTTTAAGATGGCTCTTTATTCACTTCAGACAAATGGTTTAGTTAAGAGCATGGACAGGATGGTGAAGAGCTGTGCTCACAGTGCAGTTCTCACTCAAACCCCTTTGAAATGGTTTTGAGGGAAAGCCTAATAGTGTGACGCTGGTGTCACTTTTTTCCTCATTAAGAAGTAGGAAGTAAACTTAATCCAGCTTGGTTGAAGTTCTGCACAAAAAATGTGGTGCATCATTCTTATGAAGATCTAGAGTGGCGAAGATCTTTGCATCAAGACAAATATAAAACCTGTTTTGATCTTAAGAATGGTGTACAAGAAGGAAGATGGAAGATGGGTGACAGTGTGATGGTAAGGAGACAGAGAATACTGGAAAAGGGTGTTCCAAGTTCGTGGGTCCTTTCATTACAGCTAGTGTAAAGAAAAGTGTGCCAATTTTGGTCTCAGGAGATGTATGGATTATGTCACGGTTGGTTATAATGGATGACAAACCAAGGGGCATATTATCAAGCACGGCGTTAAAATTATCGCCGCTTTAGCGGCAGAAAACTGCCGCTAAAGCGGCGATAATGGGCTTGATAAAATGCCGCAGAGAATTCCAATAGAAGCCCATGTTGACACCAGAACATGGGCTCCTATGGGAATTCTCAAGGGCATATTATCAAGCCCATTATCGCCGCTTTAGCGGCAGAAAACGGCCGCTAAAGCGGCAATAATTTTAACGCTGTTTCTTGATAATATGCCCCCAAATTTCTAAAGCGATGTATTGGCTGCTGTTGACCCGAGTGGTGGTGATGAACATTCAATCTCAGGCAGGTATGCTCTGACTGGGAAGCTGGCAAGAAGGTTTGATAGTCCCTTGCAGTATACTTGAATGCATCTTCATGAAACATACAACGGAATGTCTTCATTCATTTAGAACTTAACAGACTCCTTTCTTGATTATTCATATAGCATGTTTTTGTCTGCGAGTTCCTGGCAGTTGCACACCACACCAGGCCACTTGATTCCGAGAACGCCGCTCTACTTTGTGTTTTTTCCCTAGAGGCCCAGCAGCTGCAAAGTGCTAATTGGCTGCTCGCTTCCAATTTTAGCACCCCCATTAACTTTATTTTAGCTTTCTAATTTACAATTCTATAATGACCATCCATCATATTGGAACTGTAAATTGAAAAGCCAAATCTGCTGCTGGTGCATCATTGTGCAGTCACACACGTACACCACAAAGCATGTTCACTCCTGGTTAGCCATTTAGTAATGGCTTTTCTTGATTGTGAACATGTTGCAAAAAGGCAGACAATGTGTCCATCTGCACCGTCTCGCACCCGCACACATATTTTTTTCACTGCAGCAAGTGCAAACATGCATCAGCAAAGTCAGTAGCACGCACTATTGAAGGCAATCCCTACTGAATGTTTGTTCTTATTGCCTTTGGCATTTTTTAATGTAAATGTCATAAATCCTAAAAATTGGTTCCCTCTGAATTTCTACAAAGTTTGCATGATTCTTCCCCCCCTCCTTTCCCTTCTCAAATAGTCTTTGGGTGATGTTTCTTTTTATTTCAAATTGCTATTCTGGAGGTTACCCCCAAAAAAACCCTACTGCTTGTTGTCTACCCCACATTCCTTTTCCTACACATCTTTCATTGTCTCTTCAGCTTGTTTATTGGGGGTAGAAGCCCCCATCACCATCTTTTATTTTTTCATTAGTTTATTTTTACCACTCACTATTTTCCACATTTCTTAAAGGCATAGACTTCCTTAAACATGCAATGATGGTAGGGTGCCTTCGTTAAAAGTACTACTCTGCAATACTTTGCCATTTTTTATTCACCAGTTCTTTATGTAATTTTTTTACCTCTTAATTGAAGGTGTAAATTAACTCTGCTAATGCATACTCATTAGCAAGGGGCCCAACTCTGAGCTTTAATATCGGTGTAACTGAAATTGTTGCAACATTATGGGAATTACTTTCTGGGACAGCTGGGGAGAGAGTCTGTCACCCATTACCAATCACCTCCCCTAAATAAATTCAGATCTACTAGTTTAGCTGTTGCTTGTTTTACATTACTGTACACTTTTTCTACATATCCTTTCTTTTGTTATAGAAAAAAAACAACCTTCCACCACAAAAAAAACCTATAATTCTGCCTCTATTTTACAGTAATATAGGTTATAAGCTTGATTTAACATTTGGCGGCGGACAATACCTTCCTTGTCCCAAGGGTCCTCCATCTGCCAAATTTTGAGCTGTCCTCTGGCCCTGAAGACACTTCTCTACATTGACAGGAACACCAATAGGAAAGGTTTGACAGATGGTACCATCAGAAATGATGGTCGGCTGTCAAACTTTTCAAAAGTTTTATTTTTAAAAACAAACTCCCAAAGCGGAAGTTTGTTTTTGAAAAATAAAAAACTAACAGCCCCAGACGTTGAGAGATTTCTTCCAGGTTGTGGGAGTCATTATTTTATTTCCCGTCCGTTACCACCAGCTTTTTGATGGACAGGGAAAAAAACGCTTTACGCCATCTGTCCTAAATAGGCAGGCAGTGTGAAATACTCTCTCCGATGGCCCCTACTGCATTGGAGTTCTTTGGAGTCAGGTCGCTCTTTTTGCCCTAAACAAGGCTTATTTAACTGAACTTTTAAAGAAGCGACACACTCACCTTCCTTTGCTCCCTGACTTAACTAACTTGATGCAACTTTTCAATTTGCCCTTTCTTTAGAAAAAGTGGAATAAGTAGTGTTTTTACCATCCTCAAACATTCGGGTGATCTAAGCGGAGAGGGGGATAATGGTGGTGTCCATGCACTGATCTTATATGATCTGTCAGCTGCCATCAACATTGTAAGTCATACTGTTCTGCTCTCTTACCTGAAAGTTATGAATATATTAATGGACAAACTGTGGACTGTATGGCTTCTTTCTTACCTGCCATGGGCATACATCAGCACAACATCTCCTAATGAAATAAAGATATTCCAGTCTCCAAGTGGCATGGCTCAGTAATTGCCACGTCTCTTTTATAGGTTTAATATGTACAAGAATTTATTTCTACACAAACAAACCCTTTTTAGCAGCCTTAGGATAACGAAAGACTCGGAAAAAACATTAGCTTTCTAACCTGTACCATGTAGTTTGCATGCAGCTTTTTGATGACACTTCATAGCTCATTTTGCTAGATTATGACTGAAACATATGAACTGTACAGTAACAAAAGGGTCTCTGTGACAAATGCAGTAACCCACTAAACTATGCACACAAAATTCTGTTCTGTGATCTACATGGAACACATCCTTTGCAGCAGGCATATTAACCCTCTGCGCTACCCTGGATGAGTCAAAACTGCCACTAGACAAAACTCTGATGTCTCTCCAGCAGGTATATTAATCACCGGAGTTATCTTGATACTTTTATTGTTGCCTGAGAACCTCTGGATCCACAAGGAACTCTGCAGCGGGTGCTTTCAAAACTGCTGCACTGCTACAAAAAAGGCCCCCAGTAACAAACACCCCCTAACCCTTCCAGCCTCCTGTGGAAAATCTTGATGCCCGGTGCTGCGAGCAATAGCGGCAATTTTACAACCGGACTTATGTATTTGGTATAAAATAGGGGAAAAATAAATTTTTGCGAGATTACTATTTTGCCTATTTTGACTATTATGGTAGCATTTAAATGGATTGCTAACTTTGATAATTTATTAATTACATTAACTGCACAGCACAGTTAGCATCCAGTGTAATGTCCTGTCAATGAATCCATCTTCACCATTTTTGTTGTGCCATGGAGAAAAACAGGTGCCTTGGAAAGAGTGGTTGAGAGCATTAAAGGTGCCATTAAAAACATCCATGGATGAATATTGCTTGGGTGTAGAGGGCCAAGGAACGTTGAGCGCCTAACTGCGATAATTCCTCCAGAAGGGCGAGAATTTGACAAGTATGAAGACACAATAAAAAACGAAAAGCATTTCAGTATTCTAAAAAGTATTGTGGTTCGAAGCACAAGTTTTTCTTATGATTTTATCAGATCAACAACCAGGTGAGCCAAAAGACTCATATGTGGCTACCCTGAGAGTATTTGCTGCGGCTTGTGGCTTTGACTATTACCCAGGTCAGTTTACGATGGATCATCCAGTAGGCAGATGTTGTAATAAAAAACACAGCAACGTTTACTGACTTGCCCGAACCCAGCACCTGAAGTAGTTGCTAATTTTCATTTTTGACCAACTGCAAAATAACAGAACATGTAGCAATTGTGGGGTAATGGGACATACAGTGTGTCACATTCTGAATAACAAAGGATCAATTAATGTTGATTAATTGATTGATTGGTAATGCGCACCAATTACCTTCAAAAGATATCCTGGCGCAAACCGAAATGGACGGTAAAGAAGTTCCTGGATAGGGCAAATTAGAAGCTGTACAGCAAGGTTTTTAGGGGCATATCAGCAACAACCGGCGATAATTATCGCCGGGTAGCGTGGATTTTTATCGCTGAGATAGCGTGCTATTAGCAACGCTTATCTCAAAAGCGATAAAAATCCTAGCGCTAACTGCCTAACATGCCTAACGTGAGATTATCGCTGGAAACCCAGCAATAATCTCACGAAATGTGGGGTTAGCTTGTTGATAGGGACTCACAAACTTAGCCATGATATCCACCTTCCATAGGATATCATGGCTAAGTCAGTCCTGAAGCAGGCATAAGGAAAGTAGCGATAACAGGGGTCATCACTACTTTTCCTGCTGCTATGCTTCATAGCGTGGGGCTTGATGACAGGAGAAATGTCGCTTAGCGACATTTCTCCTGTCATGTCAGGTCAGGAATGCCCACTTTGCATCTCATTAGAGATGCAAAGCTGGGCGTTAAGAATAGGGGCGCTAATGCAAGGTTTCACGCGTTAGCGTGACCTTGCTAATTAGGCGATAAAATTATTGCCGCTTTTCGGCCGAAAACGGCCGCAAAAGCGGCGATAATTTTCTATCGCCGCCTTGTAAATATGCCCCTTAAAGTCTTCCAGATTTGCAACAGGTGAGAAATGTAGCATAAGAAAAGAGGAAGGCTGTTCCACAGACGAGCAGCCTGAATAGAGAAGACTCTCGCCAAAAACCTGAGCAAATTAGAAATTTGGTTGAATCAAAAGGTTGCCTTCCGATGAACGTAGATGGTGAGCTGGAAAATAGTGCTGAAGCTTAACTTGCAGGTCCACTGGGCCGATGCCAGGAATGACTCCATAGGAGATGCATAGGGGTTTTAAAATAATCCTTTTTGGTAAAGGTAGCCAATGCAATTTGTCAAATGCCATCATGGCTGATGAGCAACGAGGGAGTGAAAGCACTAGCAGGGCTGCAGCAGTCTGCATTCTACACAGATGTTTGATCAAGGAGTCTGGAGCACCTAAAAATTGAGAATTTCCATAATCTAGTCAGCTCAGGTTGGCCACTTGAACCACCAAAGGTCGTATGTGAGAGGGAAGGACCAGGAGAATCTTCAGTCAGATTCCTAACAGAGCAAAGCAGGAGGAGGCTAGCCTGCTAACATGGGAGGTCAATGACAGGTCCCAGGTAAGGTTTCTGAATGAAGGGGATGCAGACGAAGGAAATTCCAATAAAGGAAGAAAGAAATCAGTGGGAAGGAAGTGGGTAAGCATTGTGTGAGAGAAGCAGAGACCTTGGTTTTGTCCCTGTTTGATTCTAATGCATTCTGAGACATCCAGGTAGTAGTTTTTCCAATACATAAATAAAACCTGATTAAAAGAGGTAGGCAATGATTGATTCACAGCAATGAGTCGAGTGTCGTCTGCATAGTTCATAAGACGGTCCGTATTCATGAATCAACTGTACAATGGGGCAAAGATGCACATGTAAGAGAGCAGGGATTAAAGAGGAGCCCTGTGGAACCTTCTGATTGCCATTCCAGAATCCAGATTGAACTGGAGAGAGATGAATAGCTTGTGCATGATTGATAAAATATGATCGGCAACACTCAAGTGCCATATCCCTCACACCAATTACTTCCAGCCTACAGATCAAGATCTTATGCGAAACAGTATCAAAGGCAGATGACTGATCAAGTAGTACAAGGGCAACAAACTTGCCCTTGTCGATTGCCATTAGAAGATCATCTAGGACAAGGATTAGAACGGTCTCTGTGCTATATAGGATGGAAACCAGACTGCATAGGATCCAAAAATGTACTTTGTTCCCGATGAGCAGAGCGTATCCTGTTCACATGTCGGTCAAAGATCTTAACAGAAAATGGGAGCAATGAGATAGGGTGATAGTTACCATAAAGTAGGTGTCCTAGCTGGGGGGCATATAACAAATGATTCCTGCTAAAGTGGTGGAGGAGGAAAATTGTATAGAGAAATCTAATAGTTACTCCTCTGGAAAGTCTTGGAGCTGAAGGGTGCTAAGGCGCCAGGAGTCTCTAAAAAGAATGGCAAGCCTACCTCCTCTATGACTCAGGCCTAGGAGATGAATGGCTTTATAACCCGGCAGACACGCTTTACCCGGGTCAGGGTCAGATTCATGGGAAGTGCTTGACTCTGTGAGAAAAAGGAAGGCAAACCTATCTCCAATTAACAGGTTGTGAATCTCTTCTGCATTAACTAACGAACATGCATTGAGTAAGTCGCAAAGTATGGGGGTATTATTTATATAATGATAAACCAGGAGAGGTTGCGGGGGGCTCGGCTTGTCAACTATCCTCCCGGAGAGACATACCAGCTTAGAAGTACCCCCGGTACAGTTCTCAGCTGTACAGGCTTTAAACAGGCCATCCTTCATGGATTCAAAAGGTGATGGCTGTGTGCAATCCCACTATTACATACCCAAAACATGTTAAAAAGTCTCTCTAATACTTTATCGCTGTTGAAAAGGATTTACAAAAGAGCTTAATTTATGTGGTTCTGAGGGTGGATCATTTCAGAGACTAGCGCAGAAGCAATGTGGAATTCACTGATGCTCTAGCGCATATAAATATTGATGGTGAGCAAGGACAAAGATGGTGAGCTATTGGCAACAGGTCATATGGTGTGTGGAGTTGCTGACAAGAATCTGACAATGAGTAAGTCCCCTAGGGTGGCTGTGAATTTACCTGAACAGGTCTGGGAGAAGGGTGGTTTGGATTTTTAGGACATTTAATGTGTTGTCACGAGATCTTCGCCATTGCACTGATTGATTATAAGTCCACAATTACAGAAGAGAGATTTGGAAACATGCTCTACACAAGATGATGATCTACCTCCTTACTGACAAATTGTTCAGGAAAGGCCTTCCTGGAGTAATTGTTTGTGGCAATGGTGTATGTTTTGATCTTAGGAGATGAATGAGTTTTTACATTCAACAGGACACACAGCTTGCATTACTCAAAAGTATTTAACTACGCTTAGAGGGAAAATAGGTTTGCTGAGGACTGTGTAAGGCTTTTGGGGGCAAGTGGTTTGCCAGTACACTCCATTATACTACTGAAGTGATTGTCTGAGATAGTGAGAGACTGCAAAGGAGAAGGTTGTCTTGAGCCAGGTTGTTTGCATAAGACTTGTCAGAAAAGTGAGTGTGATATTAACAGTGAGAAGAGCATGAGACGAATAAGAGACATTCAGGAATAGAAAAAAGCTGTGTTGTGAGAAATGGGGTGTCTGTTGCAGTACCCTCACCTTTTTGCCTGTTTTTTTTATGCAACTTTGACTGCTTCCTGCTAGGTTCCCAGCGCTAGTGTTTCTTCCCTAAAAATGTACCACTATCAGGACAACTTCAGCTACTCCTGTAAGTCCCTAGTAAATGTTACCCCTGGTACCTAGGAAATGGGAGAGTCCACTTGGGCTGCAACATGTATTGTGCTGCCTCAGGGACTCCTCACAACGACTATGCATACTGCCATTGCAGGCTGCATTACTTGGTGCAGGGAAACTTGAAGAATTAACACGGCACACATCCCTGTGTACCATACCACCCGTACACTACATAAGATATAGGTAAGACAGCCGTACTGCAGGCCTGTCGCACCGAGGCAGGGTGCACTATATCTTATGTGAGGTCATGTCAGCATAAGGAGTACATGGGCTGGATCCTTGTCAAAACGAGTTTCCTAGCTCCATGATGGCTTAACTGATTTACGAGATGTTTGGGACAAAACATCTTGTCATAATAAGTCACTAACACATTCATACAGGAGACCCTTTTAGAGGGTCCCCTGAAAACCTACCAAGCACTGGTGTGGTCTTGCATTTGTTTTTACCAGTCTGCCACCACCAGACTTGTTTCTGACCTCATGGGGTGAGAGCCAGCGCTCTCAAAGGACAGATACAAAGCCTGCTCTGGGTGGAGGTGCTTCACACCTCCTCCAGGACAGGATGGGCTTCCTGGGCGGGAAGCTTCAAAAGCGATGCCGCCTTTGAAATCCAATCCAGGAACCTCCAGATATTGGGGAAAGCCAAGCCTCCTTTCCTGCTTTACTTTTGGTGAGTGGAAAGGAGGGAAAATGTGTTAGATTCGGAGGAGGGTCCCCATTTAGCCAACACCACCCATAGGGAGGGGCAGGTAATGCGAACCCTCTCCTGAAATTCCACCATACTTGGGATGGTGGAGAAACAGCCCATTAGGTATAGGGTAGAGCCCCTTCCCACAGGAAGTGGTCACTAGAGGGTGTATAAACCCTAACGTTAGGTAGCCTATTGGCTACGTACTGTCTCCCCTTGTAACGTACCTAAATTACATATTTAGGTGGCACCCAAGACCTGAACATCAGATTCAACGGACAAAAGAAGAGCAGGACAAAGCTGCATGATAACTAAAGCCGTGCTGCAAATACAAAGGCGCCAAATCCTGCCTGCTGCCTCAAGGACTCGACAATTGCTGCCTGCTGTGCCGACATGAACCTGAAAGGACTCCAAGAACCCCAGAGCACCTCCAGCCTTCAAGAAATCACAGAGAAGCTCCCTTGGAATAAAGGTATCACTCCCCTGAACACCGCAGGCACCGATCCTGTGACGTCTGGCTTGTCATCTTGATGCTCCCCAATGACCTTGATGCTGCCCCGAAGCCAGAAAAGTTACAACAGCTCTGGAGGGTCAGATCTATCTCCACACCAAGCATGGAGACACCAGGATCTACCAGAGGTGCGGCGTTACAATACCCGAGTACCGGACCCCCAACGACAAACACCAAGAAGAAGTGTCCACACCGGACTTTCAAAACACCAGAAGCAGGCACCCATCAAGGGATGTCGAAACACCAGAGACACACTTCCTGATGGGCCCAGCTGTACCAAAACCGCCTCCCCAAGTTGCCTGCTCCTGACCACGAGGACCTCAAGATGCACGACGCCCGGTTGACCTGTTCGCTCTGCACCCATTCCCACAGACCCCGGCACCGGCCAACCAGCTGTGCTCCCATAGTTCCCAAGCTCTTGCAACCTCCTTCCTCAAAGGAGCTCCACCAGACTGACCTGTAAGTCATCCTGTGCAGTCTGCTTTAAATTGGGCCCCTTCGTCTTTGCACACCAGCCTCCAAGACTCTCAGTACTCTGCTCCTGGGTGGACCTGGTCCCGGCATCAACCTAAAACAAGAAGGTAAACTTTGTGAAAGCATTGCCTGATTTCATATGTATTTTTCTGTTTTCCCCCATTGTTTCCAATTGTGTGTAATTGCGCATACAAGTGATATATTTTCCAAAATTTGAAAAATCGTAACTCTGAAAGTACTTACCTTAGTACTGTGTTCTTGGTCTTATAAATTAAATAAAAATCTATATAATGTTTATAAAGCTGTCTTGTTTATTACCTCTGTGAGTACCACAAATGCTTAGCACTACCCTCTGCTAAGCCTAACTGCTCGCCCACACTATCACAAAAAGAGCATTAGCATTTTCTGCTTTACCTCTGTATGCCATTTTAGGGATTCACTGGACATTATGCACAGTATACTTCATTTTAGTACACTATATAGAGATGCAACTTCCTACGTTGTTCCTCTAGTAAGGCATCATGGGTTTAAGGCAGTGGATACAATGAGGGTTAAAACTCCCACAGGCTTCAGGAAGGGTGGCCTGAAGTATTAACCTGAAGAAGTTATCACACAAGCACTTAGGTGTGCTGAGTGCCTGAAGTCAGGAAAGTGTTGAAATGTATAGAGAATTTCTCGGAGTGTGGTAAAGGGATGCAGGAAGGTTGAAAGGAAGACTGAAGAGAGCAGTAGCGGCTGCTTCCAGACCCGGGTGATAAGGCGGTCAGGGTGGGGGAGGGGGACAGGCAGACCAAAAAAGGAGAAAAAAAATTACCTGAAAACGGCTGCTCGCGGCCTCTCCGCTGTCCTCTTCCTGTCTCTGGTCCGGCAGCAGGAAGCAGCAGAGGGCACCTGGGCTTAGCGGAGGAGCCACCACTGGAAGAGAGTGCAGACAGCAGTTTGAATGGTGGTCTTGTTGAGAACGATAAGCAGTAGCAAAGACTTCAAGGGGCTTCACAAAGGGTGTTGCAAAAATCTGCAAGGAAAACCAAGGCGCCATTTTGGGGTGAAGATTAAGCAGGAATTGCTTGTTTTCTTTGCTTGTTGCATTTTGCACGTGACTTTTCTTCCTTTTAGGGTTGGTTGTTGTATATTTCCTGTGTACTTTTCTTTTTCTGCTGAATGATCCATATTTAGTGCTGTGTGCGGTTGGATTTGCATGATTTCTTGCCTTTTGTGTTTTGTTAATAAAAGAGATATGTCTCGTCATTATGTGTAGTTACTTGAATGAATAATGTATTTAGTGCAAGTCTCCTAAATGTCTCTGCACAGAGCTGTTTTCTGAGCGCGTGGAGGCTTGCACATGTTTAGATTATTACTGTAAGGATTGGATTTATAAAGATGTCACCTTTGGCCACTTCATTTGAAATGCGGCTGGCAATGCTGGCGGAGTTGGCTCCCTTTTGTTGTAGGCCGCAATAAATGTGAAAGGAATTACTTGCACTCGAAGTTTCAGCATTTTATTAGAGTATCCAGACAAATTCCACCATATTCTGCTTGATACAGAGGAAGTAAGAATTCCCTTAGCTTCTGTTAGAGCAAAGCATGCAAGATGAGAAAAACAAGCATTAGCTAAGCCAATAGTTCTGGCTTGCAATTTGAGTACTGTCTGAAACATGTGAACAAAAAAAGAGAAAAAAAAAAGATTTTCTTTATAAAAATGCATCTATATGACAAATAATTTGTTTGATAATCCAGCATAGTTTACAGATGTAAAGTTGTCTCTTGTGCATTGGGATTCGAGTATGCCGAGGGGAGAGAGAATTACTCCTCTTTGCGTAGTTCAAGCCATTGAAATGTATATTTTAGAGAATTGTTAACAGAAGATATCTGGGCCATCAGGACATTTAACATAGTATGGTGAATTCCTGCCCTGGCACACTTTAAGCTTCCTAGTGCCAATGCAGGCACCCTTACACCACAATGCATGGTACCTGCGTTGGAGGGAGGATTGTTTTTGTGCAGGATGGGATGCCTTCCTGCACAAAAACAACCCTGAGAGGTATTTTCCTCTTTCTGTGTGTGCACCAGAATGCAGCATACGGAGAAAGGTAAAAAGAAGGAGAAATAAAGATATTTCCCCTCTTTATGCCTCACATGAGGAGGCGTAGCATTTTGATGCATTCACAGGTTTACCACTAATGGTAAATCTGGGAATGGGCTAAAATCCATGTGTGGATGTGTGGGAACACCCACACTCCACCGCTGGAACGCCTCGCTGGGGCAGAGTAATGTAAGGCAGAAATTTGTGCTGCCTTACATTATGTTACTCCAGGTTCAGGCAGGGTTCGGCAAGCTGGCCTTGTGTGGCTTGATAAATCACACTTAGATTTGACGTTGCACTCGCGCACTCTTGTGTGGCACAAGGGCGGCATAAAACCTTGTTAAATCTGGCCCTGAATTTGTTTTCCACCAGAGGAAAAGCATTCGGTGTGTTACAATGTCGGAAAATTCATTGTAAAGATTAAATCTGGCCGATATAATGTATTTTTCATATATATATATAAATTGTGTTTTAATTGGTTTGATAATCTGTTTTTTAATGTGTACTGCACTTTTATGTTACCGAAAAGTTACGAATAAAGCTGACTGACTGACTGACTGACTGAGTTCCACTTCCACTATAAACACCAGGAGAGGTGCTTCTGAAGGCCCATTGTGAATACACAATAGTAGAGGGATTTCTTCGACTTACAAATGCACACTAGTTGATTTATGCCTCACTAATTCCGAGGTAGTTGTTTTAGCCACGTTTAATATAGGTGTGGACCTGACAACCAATTTATCCGCATAGCACTAATTCCTGGGGAGACTTCACAGAATTAAGACCGATCAAAAATATTGCCTTTAAAAAAAAAAAAAAAGAAAACGCAAGCGGGTGGTGGGTGTTACCGCTGAATAATTTGCTTCCAGAATTCCCAGCGGAGGCGGAAGAAAATGAAGAGAAATGAGAGGGCGCCTTTAAAACAAACGCGACTTCTCAGTAATAGCGACGCTTGAGTGCTCCCGCCATTTCGGCTGAGCTCAGTACAAAACGCGGTGATTTAAGGCCCGGGGATCAGCTGGGACGCGGCAAATTCCAAATTATTTATTTCACAAAGCAGGAAGCCTGGCTGAAGATTATTTACTGCAAATGGTCCTGTTTGGGGAACATGGGAAGGAGGGAGAGAGGGGAGGGCTGTCGATTGATTACAGTTTTTAATTAAAACAAGCAGTCTTTTAGAAAGATTTAAGGTTTTACAGCCAGTAGGGGGGGGGGAAATAACTCAGGACTCGGCAGAGCTTGCAAAGCCTGTGTGTGTTCGGCTATCTAAACACACACACACTGATTCACATCATAAGAAATAAAAACACCATGGAAATCTTCAAGCAAGTGAGTGTCCTTGAATGAGTTTTAGGTCCAGATGTACAAAGCTCTTTAGCGTTCGCAAGCCCCTCTGATTCACCGGACTCTAAAACCTATTTTTCAAATGTACTAAACCAAATAAAAAAATTCGGAAAACCATTTTGGAATTGTTAAATGGGTTTAAGAAACACTGGGGCATATTATCAAGCCAGGCGATAAAATTATCGCCGCTTTAGCGGCCGAAAACTGCCGCTAAAACGGCGCTAATGAGCTTGATAATATGCCACAGAGAATTCCCATAGAAGCCCATGTTAGATGTGAACGACATCTAACATGGGCTTCAATTGGAATTCCATAGAGAATATTATCAAGCTCATTATCGCTGCTTTAGCGGCAGTTTTCTGCCGCTAAAGCGGCGATAATTTTATCGCCTGACTTGATAATATGCCCCACAGGGGCATATTATCAAGAAACGGCGTTAAAATTATCGCCGCTTTAGCGGCAGAAAACTACCGCTTAAGCAGCGATAATGGGCTTGATAATGTGCCCTTGAGAATTCCCATAGAAGCCCATGTTCTGGTGTCAACATGGGCTTCTATTGGAATTCTCTACGGCATATTATCAAGCCCATTATCGCCGCTTTAGCGGCAGTTTTCTGCCGCTAAAGCGGCGATAATTTTAACGCGGTGCTTGATAATATGGCCCATAGTATCGTTATATGGAAGGCTATGGGTTAAGGGCATCCCTTATTGTATATATTAACATTAGCATTCATATTTTACTGACACCATTCGCAAACAGGAAGGGATCCACTAGGAACCCTTTCTCATTTGTGAGTGTTGAAAAAAACATTTTTAGGAGTAGGTAGTAGATCATGGGACCACTTACTGCTTGCTCCTAAATAAGATTGTGATACTCTTTTTTTAATGCATTTAGGGGCAGATTTACAAGCCCCTTGCGCTGTCAGAGCGTCACTCTTTGTGACGCACCGGCAGCGCATTTTTCTGCCCCATATTTACAAGGACAGGAAAAGTCACCCTGCGTGGCTTTTCCTGCCCTTGTAAATATGGCCCCTTTACACGCAGCACTTTGCGTGAAAGGGGCGTTCCACGGGTGTTGCTGAGGGTGTTCCCAGGCAACACCCATGGAACCAGATACATTTTCAGATTTACAAGAAATTGTAAATCTGGAAATGGGCCTGAATGCTACGCCTCCCAAGGGAGGCGTAGGGAGGCGCAACGAGGAGAAATGTATTATTTCTCCTAATTTTTTTCCTCTTTCTATCCGTGCTGCATTCTGCAGCACACATAGAATGAGGAAATGACCTCTAATGATTATTTATGTACAGGAAGTTGTCCTTGGTAAAGCCAAGAGGCTTGCCCTATTTGTTTATTGTGGTGATACCTTGACAAAGTCAAAGGACTTGCCTTATATTTTACTGTAGTAACCACTTGACAAAGCCAATAGGCCTGCCTTATATGTTTCAATGTGGGGATCCCTTGACAAAGCCATTAGGCTTATATTTTAACGTGGTGACCCCTTGACAAGGCCTGCTTTATTCAAAATGTCAGCCCATTATATTGTAATTTTGTATCATCTGGTATAGGTAAGGGGGTCAAATGTGATTTAACCCCTTCGCTGCCAGGTCTTTTCCCCTCCTGTGCCACGCCCTTTTTTGGCTATTTGGGGTAGTGCGCGCTGAGGCCCCTGTAACTTTTTGACCACATAAGGTATCCACGCCAAATTTGCGTCCTTTTCTTCCAACATCATGGGGATTCTGAAGGTACTCAGGGTTTGTGGATTCCCCTGGAGGGGTCACAGAAATGAGCCAAAATACAGCAAAATGTAGTTTTTTTGGGGAAAATGGGAAAAACGGGCTGCAAATGAAAGCTTCTGGGTTTTCCCTGCAAGTGTTATCAAAAAAGGGTTTGTGGGGCTGAAATCACCATTTTCCCAGCTTTTAGGGGATACCAGACTTTTGTCAGAAACCCAACATTTTTTACACAGTTTTGGCATTTTTCTGGGACATAGCCTATTTTTGCAATTTTTTGTGCTTTCGACCTCCTTCCAGTTAATGGTAGAAATGGGTACAAAAGCAATAATGGATACTGGAAAGCTATACATTTGAGAGAAGTAGACAAAATTCTGAATTCAGCAAGGGGTCATTTGTGTAGATCCATCAAGGTTTCTTTATAGAAACTAACAGTTAAATATAGGATAAATTGAAAATTTGTTGAAAAAAGCGCCTTTTGTGTCAACGTTTTCACCTGTAACTTCTTGTAATTATGACAGCTCTTTGAAAGCAATGTACCGTTACATCCGCTGGACATTACTGGTTGTGGGGATATATAGGACTTGTGGGTTCACTAAGAACCAGACGAACCCAGAGCCAAAAACTGAGCAGCAACTTGCAATGGTTTTTTATTATGTACCGGGTATATAATAATTATTCTGTAAAAATGTGTACATGGAAAAATCGGTATGAAAGACACCTATGTATTTCTGAAATGGGAACAAAATATAGAGTTTAGAAACAGTAGATATTTGCACATTTCCGAATTTGGGAATACTCATACTAGCATGAGAATTATCAGTCATTTTTTAGAATGACTTCTTTTTTACACAATGTCTTTCATTTGGAAGGCAGAAATGCATCGAAAGTCAATAGGTAATAACAGTTCCTTTACAAATCTGAATTACCCTAAGTCTCCCGATAAAAATGGTACCTCACTTGTAGGGGTAGGCATAGTGCCCACGACAGGAAATGGCTCAAAACCCAACGTGAACACACCACATTTTCACAATGCAAAATTACCCTTTTTAAGCAAAGTGCCTAGCTGTAGTTTTTTAACCCTAGCTCTGCCGGCACCTAGGGAAACCTAGCAAACCTATACATTTTTTAAAACTAGACACCCAGGGGAATCCAGGATGGGGTGACTTGACTGCCTCCCACTAGGTTCTGTTACCCAGAATCCCTTGCAAACCTAAAAAATTGCCAAAAAAAACACTTTTTCCCCACATTTCTCTGGTGGAAAGTTCTGGAATCTGCATGGATCCACAAATTTCCACCCACCCCGCGTTCCCCAAAGTCTTCAGAGAAAAATGGCACCTCACTTGTGTGGGTCAGCCTAGTGCCCGCGACAGGAAACGGCGCAAAACACAACGTGGACACACCTCAATTTCGCTGTGAAAAATGACCCTTTTTTGGCAAAGTGCCTAGCTGTAGTTTTTGAACCATAGCTCTGCTAGCACCTAGGGAAACCTAGCAAACATATACATTTTTGAAAACTAGACACGCAGGGGAATCCAGGAAGGGGTGACTTGACTGCCTCCCACCAGGTTCTGTTACCCAGAATCCCTTGCAACCTAAAAAATTGCCAAAAAAACACATTTTCCCCACATTTCTCTGGTGGAAAGTTCTGGAATCTGCGTGGATCCACAAATTTCCACCCACCCCGCATTCCCCAAAGTCTTCCGAGAAAAATGGTACCTCACTTGTGTGGGTCGGCCTAGTGCCCGCGACAGGAAACAGCGCAAAACGTAACGTGGACACACCTCAATTTTGTAGCGAAAAATGACCCTTTTTAGGCAAAGTACCTAGCTGTAGTTTTTGAACCATAGCTCTGCCGGCACCTAGGGAAACCTAGCAAACCTATACATTTTTGAAAACTAGACACCCAGGGGAATCCAGGAGGGGGTGACTTGACTGCCTCCCACCAGGTTCTGTTACCCAGAATCCCTTGCAAACCTAAAATATTGCCAAAAAAAAGACTTTTTCCTCATTTCTCTGGTGGAAAGTTCTGGAATCTGCGTAGATCCACAAATTTCCACCCCCACCGCATTCCCCAAAGTCTTCCGAGAAAAATGGTACCTCACTTGTGGGGGTCGGCCTAGTGCCTGCAACAGGAAACGGCGCAAAACGTAACGGCGACACACCTCAATTTCTCAGAGAAAAATGACCCTTTTTTGGCAAAGTGCCTAGCTGTAGTTTTTGAACCATAGCTCTGCCGTCACCTAGGGAAACCTAGCAAACCTATACATTTTTGAAAACTAGACACCCAGGGGAATCCAGGATGGGGTGACCTGACTGCCTCCCACCAGGTTCTGTTACCCAGAATCCCTTGTAAACCTAAAAAATTGCCAAAAAAACCAAATTTTCTCCACATTTCTCTTGTGGAAAGTTCTGGAATCTGCGTGGATCGACAAATTTCCACCCGCCTCGCGTTCCCCAAAGTCTTCCGAGAAAATGTTACCTCACTTTTGTGGGTCAGCCTAGTGCCCACGACAGGAAACGGCACAAAACGCAAAGTGGAAACACCTCAATTTCGCTGTGAAAAATGACCCTTTTTTGGCAAAGTGCCTAGCTGTAGTTTTTGAACCATAGCTCTGCCGGCACCTAGGGAAACCTAGCAAACCTATACATTTTTGAAAACTAGACACCCAGGGGAATCCAGAATGGGGTGACTTGACTGCCTCCCACCAGGTTCTGCTACCCAGAATCCCTTGCAAACCTAAAAAATTGCTGAAAAAACCACATTTTCCCCACATTTCTTTGGTGGAAAGTTCTGGAATCTGCGTGGATCCACAAATTTCCACCCACCCCATGTTCCCCAAAGTCTTCCGATAAAAATGGTACCTCACTTGTGTGGGTCGGCCTAGTGCCTGCGACAGGAAACGGCGCAAAACGCATCGTGGACACACCTCAATTTCGCAGTGAAAAATGAACCTTTTTTAGCAAAGTGCCTAGCTGTAGTTTTTGAACCATAGCTCTGCCGGCACCTAGGGAACCCTAGCAAACCTATACATTTTTGAAAACTAGACACCCAGGGGAATCCAGGATGGGGTGACTTGACTGCCTCCCACTAGGTTCTGTTACCCAGAATCCCTTGCAAACCTAAAAAATTGCCAAAAAAATCACTTTTTCCCCACATTTCTCTGGTGGAAAGTTCTGGAATCTGCATGGATCCACAAATTTCCACCCACCCCGCATTCCCCAAAGTCTTCCGAGAAAAATGGTACCTTACTTGTGTGGGTCGGCCTAGTGCCCGCAACAGGAAACAGCGCAAAACGTAACGTGGACACACCTCAATTTTGTAGCGAAAAATGACCCTTTTTAGGCAAAGTACCTAGCTGTAGTTTTTTAACCATAGCTCTGCCGGCACCTAGGGAAACATAGCAAACCTATACATTTTTGAAAACTAGACACCCAGGGGAATCCAGGATGGGGTGACTTGACTGCCTTCCACTAGGTTCTGTTACCCAGAATCCCTTGCAAACCTAAAAAATTGCCAAAAAAAACACTTTTTCCCCACATTTCTCTGGTGGAAAGTTCTGGAATCTGCATGGATCCACAAATTTCCACCCACCCCGCATTCCCCAAAGTCTTCCGAGAAAAATGGCACCTCACTTGTGTGGGTCAGCCTAGTGCCCGCGACAGGAAACGGCGCAAAACGCAACGTGGACACACCTCAATTTCGCTGTGAAAAATGACCCTTTTTTGGCAAAGTGCCTAGCTGTAGTTTTTGAACCATAGCTTTGCTAGCACCTAGGGAAACCTAGCAAACATATACATTTTTGAAAACTAGACACCCAGGGGAATCCAGGATGGGGTGACTTGACTGCCTCCCACCAGGTTCTGTTACCCAGAATCCCTTGCAACCTAAAAAATTGCCAAAAAAACACATTTTCCCCACATTTCTCTGGTGGAAAGTTCTGGAATCTGCGTGGATCCACAAATTTCCACCCACCCCGCGTTCCCCAAAGTCTCCCGAGAAAAATGGTACCTCACTTGTGTGGGTCAGCCTAGTGCCCGCGACAGGAAACGGCGCAAAACGTAACGTGGACACACCTCAATTTTGTAGCGAAAAATGACCCCTTTTAGGCAAAGTACCTAGCTGTAGTTTTTGAACCATAGCTCTGCCGGCACCTAGGTAACCCTAGCAAACCTATACATTTTTGAAAACTAGACACCCAGGGGAATCCAGGATGGGGTGACTTGACTGCCTCCCACCAGGTTCTGTTACCCAGAATCCCTTGCAAACCTAAAAAATTGCCCAAAAAAAGACTTTTTCCCAAATTTCTCTGGTGGAAAGTTCTGGAATCTGCGTGGATCCACAAATTTCCACCCACCCCGCATTCCCCAAAGTCTTCCGAGAAAAATGGTACCTTACTTGTGTGGGTCGGCCTAGTGCCCGCAACAGGAAACAGCGCAAAACGTAACGTGGACACACCTCAATTTTGTAGCGAAAAATGACCCTTTTTAGGCAAAGTACCTAGCTGTAATTTTTTAACCATAGCTCTGCCGGCACCTAGGGAAACCTAGCAAACCTATACATTTTTGAAAACTAGACACCCAGGGGAATCCAGGATGGGGTGACTTGACTGCCTCCCACCAGGTTCTGTTACCTAGAATCCCTTGCAAACCTAAAATATTGCCAAAAAAAGACTTTTTCCTCATTTCTCTGGTGGAAAGTTCTGGAATCTACGTGGATCAACAAATTTCCACCCACACCGCATTCCCCAAAGTCTTCCGAGAAAAATGGTACCTCACTTGTGGGGGTCGGCCTAGTGCCCGCGACAGGAAACGGCGCAAAACGTAACGTGGACACACCTCAATTTTGTAGCGAAAAATGACCCCTTTTAGGCAAAGTACCTAGCTGCAGTTTTTGAACCATAGCTCTGCCGGCACCTAGGGAACCCTAGCAAACCTATACATTTTTGAAAACTAGACACCCAGGGGAATCCAGGATGGGGTGACTCGACTGCCTCCCACCAGGTTCTGTTACCCAGAATCCCTTGCAAACCTAAAAAATTGCCCAAAAAAAGACTTTTTCCCACATTTCTCTGGTGGAAAGTTCTGGAATCTGCGTGGATCCACAAATTTCCACCCACCCCGCATTCCCCAAAGTCTTCCGAGAAAAATGGTACCTCACTTGTGTGGGTCGGCCTAGTGCCCGCGACAGGAAACAGCGCAAAACGTAACGTGGACACACCTCAATTTCTCAGCGAAAAATGACCCTTTTTTGGCAAAGTGCCTAGCTGTAGTTTTTGAACCATAGCTCTGCCGTCACCTAGGGAAACCTAGCAAACCTATACATTTTTGAAAACTAGACACCCAGGGGAATCCAGGATGGGGTGACCTGACTGCCTCCCACCAGGTTCTGTTACCCAGAATCCCTTGTAAACCTAAAAAATTGCCAAAAAAAAACAAATTTTCTCCACATTTCTCTGGTGGAAAGTTCTGGAATCTGCGTGGATCCACAAATTTCCACCCACCCCGTGTTCCCCAAAGTCTTCCGATAAAAATGGTACCTCACTTGTGTGGGTCGGCCTAGTGCCCGCGACAGGAAACGGCGCAAAACGCATCGTAGACACACCTCAATTTCGCAGTGAAAAATGAACCTTTTTTAGCAAAGTGCCTAGCTGTAGTTTTTGAACCATAGCTCTGCCGGCACCTAGGGAACCCTAGCAAACCTATACATTTTTGAAAACTAGACACCCAGGGGAATCCAGGATGGGGTGACTTGACTGCCTCCCACCAGGTTCTGTTACCCAGAATCCCTTGCAAACCTAAAAAATTGCACAAAAAAAGACTTTTTCCCACATTTCTCTGGTGGAAAGTTCTGGAATCTGCGTGGATCCACAAATTTCCACCCACCCCGCATTCCCCAAAGTCTTCCGAGAAAAATGGTACCTTACTTGTGTGGGTCGGCCTAGTGCCCGCAACAGGAAACAGCGCAAAACGTAACGTGGACACACCTCAATTTTGTAGCGAAAAATGACCCTTTTTAGGCAAAGTACCTAGCTGTAGTTTTTTAACCATAGCTCTGCCGGCACCTAGGGAAACCTAGCAAACCTATACATTTTTGAAAACTAGACACCCAGGGGAATCCAGGATGGGGTGACTTGACTGCCTCCCACCAGGTTCTGTTACCCAGAATCCCTTGCAAACCTAAAATATTGCCAAAAAAAAGACTTTTTCCTCATTTCTGTGGTGGAAAGTTCTGGAATCTACGTGGATCCACAAATTTCCACCCACACCGCATTCCCCAAAGTCTTCCGAGAAAAATGGTACCTCACTTGTGGGGGTCGGCCTAGTGCCCGCGACAGGAAACGGCGCAAAACAGAACGTGGACACACCTCAATTTTGTAGCGAAAAATGACCCCTTTTAGGCAAAGTACCTAGCTGTAGTTTTTGAACCATAGCTCTGCCGGCACCTAGGGAACCCTAGCAAACCTATACATTTTTGAAAACTAGACACCCAGGGGAATCCAGGATGGGGTGACTTGACTGCCTCCCACCAGGTTCTGTTACCCAGAATCCCTTGCAAACCTAAAATATTGCCAAAAAAAAGACTTTTTCCTCATTTCTCTGGTGGAAAGTTCTGGAATCTGCGTGGATCCACAAATTTCCACCCACACCGCATTCCCCAAAGTCTTCCGAGAAAAATGGTACCTCACTTGTGGGGGTCGGCCTAGTGCCCGCGACAGGAAACGGCGCAAAACGTAACGGCGACACACCTCAATTTCTCAGCGAAAAATGACCCTTTTTTGGCAAAGTGCCTAGCTGTAGTTTTTGAACCATAGCTCTGCCGGCACCTAGGGAAACCTAGCAAACCTATACATTTTTGAAAACTAGACAACCAGGGGAATCCAGAATGGGGTGACTTGACTGCCTCCCACCAGGTTCTGCTACCCAGAATCCCTTGCAAACCTAAAAAATTGCTGAAAAAACCACATTTTCCCCACATTTCTGTGGTGGAAAGTTCTGGAATCTGCGTGGATCCACAAATTTCCACCCACCCCGTGTTCCCCAAAGTCTTCCGATAAAAATGGTACCTCACTTGTGTGGGTCGGCCTTGTGCCCGCGACAGGAAACGGCGCAAAACGCATCGTGGACACACCTCAATTTCGCAGTGAAAAATGAACCTTTTTTAGCAAAGTGCCTAGCTGTAGTTTTTTAACCCTAGCTCTGCCGGCACCTAGGGAAACCTAGCAAACCTATACATTTTTGAAAACTAGACACCCAGGGAAATCCAGGATGGGGTGACTTGACTGCCTCCCACTAGGTTCTGTTACCCAGAATCCCTTGCAAACCTAAAAAAGTGCCAAAAAAAACACTTTTCCCCCACATTTCTCTGGTGGAAAGTTCTGGAATCTGCATGGATCCACAAATTTCCACCCACCCCGCGTTCCCCAAAGTCTTCCGAGAAAAATGGCACCTCACTTGTGTGGGTCAGCCTAGTGCCCGTGACAGGAAACGGCGCAAAACGTAACGTGGACACACCTCAATTTTGTAGCGAAAAATGACCCCTTTTAGGCAAAGTACCTAGCTGTAGTTCTTGAACCATAGCTCTGCCGGCACCTAAGGAAACCAAGCAAACCTATACATTTTTGAAAACTAGACACCCAGGGGAATCCAGGATGGGGTGACTTGACTGCCTCCCACCAGGTTCTGTTACCCAGAATCCCTTGCAAACCTAAAATATTGCCAAAAAAAGACTTTTTCCTCATTTCTCTGGTGGAAAGTTCTGGAATCTGCGTGGATCCACAAATTTCCACCCACACCGCATTCCCCAAAGTCTTCCGAGAAAAATGGTACCTCACTTGTGGGGGTCGGCCTAGTGCCAGCGATAGGAAACGGCGCAAAACGTAACGGCGACACACCTCAATTTCTCAGCGAAAAATGACCCTTTTTTGGCAAAGTGCCTAGCTGTAGTTTTTGAACCATAGCTCTGCCGTCACCTAGGGAAACCTAGCAAACCTATACATTTTTGAAAACTAGACACCCAGGGGAATCCAGGATGGGGTGACCTGACTGCCTCCCACCAGGTTCTGTTACCCAGAATCCCTTGTAAACCTAAAAAATTGCCAAAAAAAACAAATTTTCTCCACATTTCTCTGGTGGAAAGTTCTGGAATCTGCGTGGATCGACAAATTTCCACCCGCCTCGCGTTCCCCAAAGTCTTCCGAGAAAAATGTTACCTCACTTGTGTGGGTCAGCCTAGTGCCCGCGACAGGAAACGGCACAAAACGCAAAGTGGAAACACCTCAATTTCGCTGTGAAAAAGGACCCTTTTTTGGCAAGGTGCCTAGCTGTAGTTTTTGAACCATAGCTCTGCCGGCACCTAGGGAAACCTAGCAAACCTATACATTTTTGAAAACTAGACACCCAGGGAAATCCAGAATGGGGTGACTTGACTGCCTCCCACCAGGTTCTGCTACCCAGAATCCCTTGCAAACCTAAAAAATTGCTGAAAAAAACACATTTTCCCCACATTTCTGTGGTGGAAAGTTCTGGAATCTGCGTGGATCCACAAATTTCCACCCACCCCGTGTTCCCCAAAGTCTTCCGAGAAAAATGGCACCTCACTTGTGTGGGTCAGCCTAGTGCCCGCGACAGGAAACGGCGCAAAACGTAACGTGGACACACCTCAATTTTGTAGCGAAAAATGACCCCTTTTAGGCAAAGTACCTAGCTGTAGTTCTTGAACCATAGCTCTGCCGGCACCTAGGGAACCCTAGCAAACCTATACATTTTTGAAAACTAGACACCCAGGGGAATCCAGGATGGGGTGACTTGACTACCTCCCACCAGGTTCTGTTACCCAGAATCCCTTGCAAACCTAAAACATTGCCCAAAAAAAGACTTTTTCCCACATTTCTCTGGTGGAAAGTTCTGGAATCTGCGTGGATCCACAAATTTCCACCCACCCCGCATCCCCCACAGTCTTCCGAGAAAAATGGTACCTCACTTGTGTGGGTCGGCCTAGTGCCCGCGACAGGAAACAGCGCAAAACATAACGTGGACACACCTCAATTTTGTAGCGAAAAATGACCCTTTTTAGGCAAAGTACCTAGCTGTAGTTTTTGAACCATAGCTCTGCCGGCACCTAAGGAAACCAAGCAAACCTATACATTTTTGAAAACTAGACACCCAGGGGAATCCAGGATGGGGTGACTTGACTGCCTCCCACCAGGTTCTGTTACCCAGAATCCCTTGCAAACCTAAAATATTGCCAAAAAAAAGACTTTTTCCTCATTTCTCTGGTGGAAAGTTCTGGAATCTGCGTGGATCCACAAATTTCCACCCACACCGCATTCCCCAAAGTCTTCCGAGAAAAATGGTACCTCACTTGTGGGGGTCGGCCTAGTGCCAGCGACAGGAAACGGCGCAAAACGTAACGGCGACACACCTCAATTTCTCAGCGAAAAATGACCCTTTTTTGGCAAAGTGCCTAGCTGTAGTTTTTGAACCATAGCTCTGCCGTCACCTAGGAAAACCTAGCAAACCTATACATTTTTGAAAACTAGACACCCAGGGGAATCCAGGATGGGGTGACCTGACTGCCTCCCACCAGGTTCTGTTACCCAGAATCCCTTGTAAACCTAAAAAAGTGCCAAAAAAAACAAATTTTCTCCACATTTCTCTGGTGGAAAGTTCTGGAATCTGCGTGGATCGTCAAATTTCCACCCGCCTCGCGTTCCCCAAAGTCTTCCGAGAAAAATGTTACCTCACTTGTGTGGGTCAGCCTAGTGCCCGCGACAGGAAACGGCACAAAACGCAAAGTGGAAACACCTCAATTTCGCTGTGAAAAAGGACCCTTTTTTGGCAAGGTGCCTAGCTGTAGTTTTTGAACCATAGCTCTGCCGGCACCTAGGGAAACCTAGCAAACCTATACATTTTTGAAAACTAGACACCCAGGGAAATCCAGAATGGGGTGACTTGACTGCCTCCCACCAGGTTCTGCTACCCAGAATCCCTTGCAAACCTAAAAAATTGCTGAAAAAACCACATTTTCCCCACATTTCTGTGGTGGAAAGTTCTGGAATCTGCGTGGATCCACAAATTTCCACCCACCCCGTGTTCCCCAAAGTCTTCCGATAAAAATGGTACCTCACTTGTGTGGGTCGGCCTAGTGCCCGCGACAGGAAACGGCGCAAAACGCATCGTGGACACACCTCAATTTCGCAGTGAAAAATGAACCTTTTTTAGCAAAGTGCCTAGCTGTAGTTTTTTAACCCTAGCTCTGCCGGCACCTAGGGAAACCTACCAAACCCACACATTTCTGAAAACTAGACACCCAGGGGATTCCATGGAGGTATGGCTTGCGTGGATCCCCCAACGTTTCCTTACCCAGAATGCCCTGCAAACCTCAAATTTAGCTGAAAAAATCACCTTTTTCACACATTTTTGTGTGGGAAAGTTGTGGCATCACCGGGCTGACACAAATTTCCTACCACCCAGCGTTCCCCCGGGTCTCTTGATAAAAATGGTGCCTCACTCGTGTGGGAGGCACTAGTACCCGCGACAGGCAAGGGCCCAAAACGTATTGAGGCGACATGAAAATTGCCTACATCAAAACGACCTGGTTTTGCAAGGGGGGTCACCTGGATTTTTGACCCGGTGCTCGGCGGCCACCTAGGGGAACCTACCAAACCCACACATTTCTGAAAACTAGACACCCGGGGGATTCCAGGGAGTTATGGCTTGCGTGGATCCCCCAACGTGTCCTTACCTAGAATGCCCTGGAAACCTCAAATTTAGGCAAAAAATTCACCTTTTTCACACATGTTTGTGTGGGAAAGTTGTGGCATCAGCGGGCTGACACAAATTTCCTACCACCCAGCATTCCCCCGGGTCTCCCGATAAAAACAGTGCCTCACTCGTGTGGGAGGCCCAAGTAACCGCGACAGGCAAGGGCCCACAACGTAGTGAGGCGACATAAAAATTGCCTACCTCAAAACGACCTGGTTTTGCACGGGGGTCACTTGGGTTTTTTGCCCGCTGCTCGGCGTCCACCTAGGGGAATCTACCAAACCCACACATTTCTGAAAACTAGACACCCGGGGAATTCCAGGGAGGGATGGTTTGCGTGGATCCCCCAACGTTTCCTTACCCAGAATGCCCTGCAAACCTCAAATGTAGCTGAAAAAATCACCTTTTTCACACATTTTTGTGTGGGAAAGTTGTGGCATCACTGGGCTGACACAAATTTCCTACCACCCAGCGTTCCCCCGGGTCTCCCGATAAAAACGGTGCCTCACTCGTATGGGAGGCCCAAGTACCCGCGACAGGCAAGGGCCCACAACGTAGTGAGGCGATATGAAAATTGCCTACCTCAAAACGACTTGGTTTTGCAAGGGGGTCACCTGGGTTTTTGGCCCGGTGCTCGGCGGCCACTTAGGGGAACCTACCAAACCCACACATTTCTGAAAGCTAGACACCCGGGGGATTCCAGGGAGGTATGGTTTGCGTGGATGCCCCAACGTTTCCTTACCCAGAATGCCCTGCTAACCTCAAATTTAGCTGAAAAAATCACCTTTTTCTCACATTTTTGTGTGGGAAAGTTGTGGCATCACCGGGCTGACACAAATTTCCTACCACCCAGCGTTCCCCCGGGTCTCCCGATAGAAACGGTGCCTCACTCGTGTGGGAGGCCCAAATCCCCCCAACAGGCAAGGGTGAGGCTCCCGAGGCTATTTGCAGTAAAAGGGAATCCCTCTGGTGCCCGCACCAGAGGGATTCTCCAGGGAATGCCTCATGACGAGCTGGACTCATCATGGCCACAGCGCGACTGTGCTCCATGACGAGTCCAGCTCGTCATGGGCACACAAGGAGTTAAGAATGTCAACAAAGGTATTGTCATGTACCTTATGTATATATTTGTAAATTAATGTGCAGCATTTAGTAGTATGTGTATAATAAATGTATGTTTCTTTTTTCAAAGAAAAAACATTGACTGGACAATCATTTGTTGAGGGTTGTTGGTGTGCGTCAGTGGATGGAGAGTACTAGCCCAACCCACACTTTCCCTGAGTAGGACCTGGACTACTCTGCTTCACTATCCTGATAGAGTTAAGTGCTAATAAGGGGTATGGGGTTCACAGCAAGGACTCATTTGTGGAACTATTAAATACCTAATAAATGAAGTCAAATGCTTGTATCTCATGAAGGAGACAGTATGCTCGTTCACCTTAATAACTCTATGGATATTCAATTAGTTGGTCACTTCATAGCTTGATCTCTTGGAATTAGGGGAGTGCAAAATGGGTGTAGTTGCTATTTGCTTAATTATGCAAAACTGTGGGGAAATTACCTGAAATGACATGTAATTATATGAAATTCAAAGTCAGCATTTCAAGCTGTAAGAAACCGTGTTATTATCTGGGGGATAAGTATCCACCTCAAGTAATAAACACAATCTTTGTCAGGGTGAACCCTTACTGTCACTAAATAAATTTAAGCTCTACCCCCTGGTAGCTATCGCACAGAGAAGACTGGCTTAAATAGAGCCAATGTACAAGGTGCTTATGCGGTACTAAAACAATAATAAAGTCAAAATGCAAAACAATAAAAATCCCAAAACAAATCATCAAACTAGAGTAAGATTTAATAGATAAAATGACACCAAAATTCGAATAATACAATGAGGGGAACCTAAGATATGAAAGAAGCACAAACTACCAATGATTGTCAATGGTTGTGAAAGAACAGGACCTAGGTACAATTTGACTGGGACTGCGATGGAGTTAGAGTCGGAAATACCAACCAGGGACATCTGGTCAAACATTTTACCTTCTGACTTAAGTCCATTAAGTCCAACTCCACCACAGAAGTACACTTCTCAGGCCCCCCTAGAACATTCAGGGAAGGCACATAGAGACTCACAGGGGGGCAGGCAGAGGCCATCCGAAGGGTCCAGTACAAATTCAGATGCTACTAGTCAGATGGGCTAATGATTCACAGAGCTAACCCTGCCCACTGTGGGCATTTTCAAGATGACTATGCGTCCACACTAAATGTGAGGTCTGAGAGCTGGGGTGTGTGGGTGTGTGGAGTGTACTATGATTATCCCAGTGTCTTCCCACATCTAACATCAAAATACAGTTTTAGGCAGTCCATGTTCCGCTGAAAAACATAGAGGCAATAATCTGGTAACATGAAAGAGGGGAGTTCAACAACCAGACAGTGGATACGCACAAATGGGCCTATTACGATGGCGGGCGGAAAAAGTCCACCCCCCACCGTAACGGTGAACAGGACTTTTCGCCAGAAGTGCGGCGGTCCCGCTGTGGCCATCAGGATGCCACCGTGGTGGTGGCATCCCCCATTCACAACATTGTGGCGGGTGGTGCTCACAGCACCGCCCATCACAATGCTGTGAATGCACGTTGTGCATTGGCATGCAAAAGGTGACAGGCACCGCGTGGTGCCTGCCACCTTGTCCATCCCAATGTGGGGGTACCATAGGTGGCTACCACCGGCCCGGCGGGGGCGATCCGCCCGCCATCCTAATAGACCCCAAAGTGTTTTGTCATACTGTTTCCCTCCTCTATACTTTAAAGTGTGCCAAAATGTTATATATAAAACCCCAGCAGACGTGTTAAGCACAATGTAACATTCAAGCAGGATTGGACACTCTAATGCCAAAGGGATGCTCACAGCCCCACTCTGATGGTCATTCTAAATCCGTTCAGGGGAGTTCTCCTCAACACTTGGGTTGGTGCCTAGTGACTAAAAAGACAAAGGGGGAAGCAGACCCTGGTGTGAGATACAGCCGCCTTTGACAGGGGGACCCATTTACAGTGCACCAAGGGTCTGGGCACAGTCCCCAGGTAATCCTGTCAAGGGGAGGACAACACCGCCACACAACCAAGGTCCATTGTCCCTGCTCTGGGAACAGTTCACACATCACCACAGATGAGCCATCAAACTGACATGTGACAGTTGATACTTACAGAAAGGCCTCCAGAGGCTTTAGGTAGGCAAAAGATAACTTTTATAAAGTATTTTTCTGTAATAGTTAGAGAAAATGTGACTCTACCATTAATTTGAACTTTGTTTAGCTATTGAAAAGAGTCCTTGAAGTATGAATCTGAAATTAGCATTACTATAAGGTGTTATAAAGAAATCCAGTGTTTATGCTTTTTCACTGTAAGGACAGGTAAAATATTAAACCTCTACATGTCCTACATTTAAATACCGTGCACCCTAATCTATGGGCAACATGTCCCACATTAGGGGTTAAATTAATATTTAAAAGGGAGTTTTAGGCCTGTCATAAGGTTTTATTTTGACAGGTTCAATTAGCAGTTTAAAACTGTGCCCCAAGGTTACCGTAGTCGGCCTGGAGGCATGCTTTACCCTGTCACTGAAGTGATTGGTACAGGGTGTGCTGCAGCCTACTGGTGACATTTAACTTACTGACCCTGAATGCACTTTGGTACCATATACTAGGGACTTATAGGAAAGTTAAATATGCCAATCAGGAGTAGACCAATTTTGCAATATTGAATGGAGGAGCACAAGCCCTTTACCACTGATTAGCAGGTTTAAAGTACATAGAGTTCTATAGCCAGGGAAAATAGCGTTCAGCAAAAAAGCCATGTTAATAATTGTTTAGTACCTCCTTTTTATTTTCTTCTGTGAACAGTTCATAATTATTTGGCACGGTGTTATAGCATCCTTTTGGAAGTTTTGTGTAAAAAGTGTAACATGAAATTTCCAAATTGACATGAGATTATGCTGGCACAACAGAAATTTCACCCAGTTGTCCTGAAATGTCATCCTTGATGTTGCTGACTTCTGAGAGGAATACAGATTCCAGTTTTATAGGTGCACCTACCTTCTAACTGCAACTGAGACATCTGCGGACAGTGCTGATGCTCATAACCTATTAAAGGCTGGGTTGGAAAGAAATTTACGATGCATCCCACATCAATGTTCGACCTGAGGGCCTGGTGAGACCCAAAGTCGGATTTCTTCAGAATCAAGCCTAGCTCATGATCTATAGCATCCAGGTACACTGATTATTTCTTATCCTGCCCAAAAGAGGGCAAAGAATAGACATGAACCAAGGAAGAAATATTGCATCAGGAACGTTCTGCTTTTGCAGTATGACCTCATCTCTCTCTGGGACAAAAGTAGTTTTTTTACTCCTGGTGCTAAATGACTGCTCTTAAAACTGTATTGCCCACCTCGGGCTGGGAAGGCCATGTTCTATTATGCCTTTACTAAGATGGGGAAGAAATTCCGTGAAGGTTTGCCCTTTTGATCCAGTTTCATCTTCTTTCCCCACAATAATATTCTCCCTAAGCAATGGGGTGTAACGGCGACGCAAAACCAAAGTAAGATTTATCAAGCCATGCAAGGCTATCTCGCATGGCCGTGCATGGCTTGATAAATCTAGAGTAACGCAAGGCAGCTCAAATCACTGTGTGCATTACTCTGGCCCAGGGACACATTCTATGAGTGGAGCGTGGGTGTTCCCATGCATTCACCCATGCATTATGGTGATTTCCTAGAGTTACCATTAGTGGTAGACCTGGGAATGCGTCAAAAGGCTACGCCTCCCCAGGTGAGGCACAACGAAGAGAAATATCTTTATTTCTCCTTGATTTTTTCCTCTTTCTATGTCTGCTGCATTCTGGGTCTCTCTCTATTCTATTCTATTGTGCGGCACACATAGAAAGAGGAAAATGCCTCTCAGGATTGTTTTTGCACAAGAAGGTGTCCCTTTCTGCACAGAAACAATCCTGCCTACCACGCAGGCACCCTTGCACCATGACGCAAGGGTGCCTGCGTTGGTGCTAGGTAGGCCACAGTGTACCAGTGCTAGTAAAGGACAGGAATGCGTTGTATAATGGTAACTAAGGCCTTTCATGCAGCGCAGCAAGGTGGCTTGCTGAGTTGCACTGTGTGAAAGAATGATAAATCTGGCCCATTGTTTTTTGCTCCTTTGGCTTTGATCGTATTGGTCTCCAAGCAAAAGCTCATAAGAATCACTGTAAGAGACGATCATGAATGGGTTCTTGCGTGTGGCAACAAATGCAACAAAACACGAAACGAAGGATGCAAAGAAAGAAGGAATGAGAGATGGATTGATGGAAAGAAGGTTGGATGCAAGGTGGGTGGAGAGGAGGAGGAATGCATGCAGAGCAAGCAAGATGGAGAGATGGATGGGGAGAAAGATGGATGGAGAGAAGGACAGATGAGAAGATGAATGGATGGGGAGGCTAAATGGACGGATCAATCGATTGCTTGATCAAAGGAGAAAAGTAATAATGAATTAAAAGGATAAAAAGAAGGGAGAACAGATAGATGAGAGAAGGGTGGAAGGAATGAGGGAAGGCAAAATGAAGGTCAGGTTAAGAAAAGTGTGGGCGGAGAAAATAATGGGTGTGTGGATGCATGACATTGAAGGGAGGACTGACTTTAGGAACTGAGGTCCAAGGGGCATATTATCAAGCGGCAGCGATTATTATCGCTGGCCGCTCTTAGCGAGAACTTATTTATCGCCTGCTATCGCTGGCAATTATTGCCATGCTATCGCTGTATCAACAACGCATAGCGCAATGGCGATAATTTGCCAGCGATAGCGGTGTTTTCCATGGAACATCGCTGGTTTTCCAGCGATGTTCCATGGAAAATGGCAATAACCTTGCTGATACGACCCTGTGGTGGTATCAGCATAATCCACCCCCATTGTTAGGTATAGGTAAGTCAGTATTTTAGCAGACGTTAGTTTTTGGCGAAAACCGCGGTTTTCTCCAAAAACTAACGTCTACTAAAATGCGCGGGCCTCCTTGTAAATATCGCAATGTACATCTAGCGATATTTTACAAGGTAGTCCGTCAGGGGTGCGCCCAGTGACGCCCACTTTGCATCTCATTAGAGATGCAAAGCGAGGCGTCGGGAAAACGGGTGCTAACATGCGCTAATGCATGTTAGCACCACCTTGTAAATAGGGCGATGAAAATATCGCCGCTTTAGCAGCAAAAAGTGCCGCTAAAGCGGCGATACTGCCCTTGTTAATGTGCCCCTAAAATGTACCATTTAACCAGATGATTTCCATTGGAGCAGAAACAAAACAAGTGTTGGACTCGCTTGCCTCACATGCCCACTCAGTGCCATTCCGGATATCATTCAAAGTAGGGGGTATTTTATTTTTCTGGCTACTACCTCGGGTGCAAGGATTTTTACATAATATAATGAATATTCCGGAATTTACCACACGCTTGAATAATGCATCGAAAAGCGAACAATTGATATCAAAACACACAAAAGATTAACGTGTAGGGTGTTGTATTTTTAGTCTTTCTTCCTGGCCATTAAATGAAACGACCCCTGGTCTAAATGGGAAATGATTATACTTTGCTTGGAGAAATGTGAAGCTCTAATATAACAAATTAAAAAGCGCTTCAAAGATTAGGTCTGATAAAGCGCTTGCATATCTGCAGGATGCCCTGGTCCTGTTGGCTTGCAATTGAGATAAATGTTGGTTGAGATTTCACTGCCTATGCTCCATCATTTGCCATTGATTGTTCCCATTTCCAATCCGTTCCGCCTCTTCGACTAATTAAAAACTTGTAATCTGGCCTGCTTGTGGTAAGTGGCTTGGACAGCGTGTAGGCAGCAGCACAAACACACAAACGGAAAATCATTAGGACCTGCCACAGCTGAGGCAGCAGCGGCCCGTTAATATGGGCTGCTGAAAAGGTTAATGAGAAGGAAAGGGGGAGCGAAGAGCTGTTTCCTGAGAAAAACCATCCCTTTGAGGTACCTGCAATTTGTTGAAAGGTCCTTGTGCAACCTAGTGCTTGAGTCCGGGATCACGATTATAGTGATTGCAAGTCAAAGCCTCTGGGGCGTGGTCCATTTGCACACTTAGGGGCAGATTTACAAGGACTGGCGCATCCCTGCATATCAGCAGGGATGCGCCAAGGTAAGATGCGTCACGCAAGTTTACCCATGCGCCACTACAGATGCGCCGCATTTACAATGCGGCGCATCGTGTCGCAAGGATAAACAGATGCGTGACATATCTGATGGTGTAAGGGCGGCGCATTGCTGGAGTCGTGTCGCAAGTGCGACGCAACTCCAGCAATACTCGGGGGCTGCCCATACCTAACATGCTGAGTCACGCCTGACGCATGCTTCAGGCAGGCGCAGGGTTTTGACGCAGCAGCGTCGGAAAAGTGACTCAGTGAAATCTTGTAGATTTCACTGCGTCACTTTTCCAAGGCTTTTTCCGACGCAACGCCCACCCTGCATGTAGCGCAGGGCTTTACAATGTGACGCATCTCCCTAGATGCCTCACGTTGTAAATAAGACGCAACATGGCGCATGGTTTACGCCGCCACCAGAAGTGACGCAACGGCAGCGCTAATGTGTCGCAATGGGCTTGTAAATCTGCCCCTTAGCTTCCTCAACACGGGTGCAAAAGTTAGTACTGCGTTCACTGAGACATGAAGCATATTAAAAGGCATGCATCCCAGACAGAGGATCTGGGGCAATGCAGCAATGGTTTAAATGCTCATATTTATGTTAAAGTACCTCCCACCATACCGCATCAAAATTAGATGTGGGTAAAATGTTTTGCTTGAGATGGAATCCTGTGGAAACCCAATCTGCCAAAATGTAATGAGGTGTCTGATGCTCTTTTCATGGACCTCGATGTGGCCTTCGAATCAAGCAAAAAGTTTTGAAGATTAAAGATGTATTATTTAATTGCACAGATAAAATAATTTATCGAAAAACTCTGACATGCATTGTTTATACAAAAACGTTTGTTTGCGCTGTGCTGCTATACATCGGATAAAGAATCAACTTTTTCAGAAAATGCTGCGATAAAAATGCGAAATAACAAATCACTGTAAAGAGGTGAAAAATGTGCGAAAAAAAATCCTAAAGCTTATCATGATGGGTGGGGTACAGAAAAGAGGAGAATTGAAAAAATGAAAGTTGCTAAGTGGGTGAGGGGCGAGAAGGTAGAGTATATGAATAAAGCAAATTACAGTGATTAATTGAAGATGGTTGAAGTGTTTTGTAAGTATGTGAGGTTGAGTGTCGGCAGTGCAGCAACTGAGGGCCTTATTATGATGTCAGTCGGAGTTGCCTCCTACCGACACCATCTCTGGTTTTCGGTACCGACCGACCTCTGGTCGGCGGTTCCGACACTGCAGTTACAATGCGACCGCACATGGTGCAGTCGCAAACTCCCATTGAGAAATGGAAGATTGTGATCATCTCTGCAACGCAAGGCAGGCACCTGCCATGAGGTGCACAAACCAAGAGGGAGGCACCATAGGTGCCACCTTGGCCCCAAACTGGAGGCCGCAAGGAGAAGCGGGTCCTGCTAGGGGACCCCAAACTCGCTTTCTGACAGGTTTTCCAAGTCAGAAAGCCTGGCATGGAAAGCCTGTGGGAAACCGAGCATCATTATCCCAACGGTGGAAACGCCATCCAATGGGCCCGTCAGAAGCCAGCAAGAATGACCGGCCGGTTTCAATTCCGACCACCTAAATTGTAATTAGGCGCTCGGAAGTGAAACCGACGATGAGTGTCGGTAAGCCTCCGACCTGAGTCGGAGGCTTTCCGACACTCATTTTAATCGGCCTCATAATGAGAATTAATTGTGTAAGGGGACCACATATGAAAAGATGGAATCTAATGTGAATGTGGATGAAAAGATTGAGATGGGTTGTATGCGGGAATATCATTAGAAAACATACATATTGCATGATATAATTCCAATGGGGACAGATTTTCTATTCTGAACTCTAATTCAGATATATTTTATTAAATGACAATTAGGTCACAATTTTTCTGCCAGATGATATCTTCTTTATGATATTCAGATACCCTACCAGGGATCTATGTGGCCGAGGAGCAGGAGAATGATGGAGATTTAGGATTGGAACATGGGAATGAAGGAGGTGATGACAAAATGCAGCATGAGACAACCAGTCCATAGAGAGGCAGTCAGCTGGTGATGACACACAACTTTACAGGACAGTATTTGGCCCTGACAACTACTTCTCACCATGACAATCTTGTCTTCGAGAGACCAAGGAATGCCCACGCACAATTTCCTGCTCCTAAACAGATCTGACACAGGAAATTATCTTTGGTCAAGGGAGCAGGAGGAAGCTATGCATGATTTCACTGTCATCTCTGCTTGGCATTGGCTTTTGTTCCTTCAATTTACTTTAAGAAATATAATGACATAATTGTAACACTCACAGTTTATTTTTATTAAGTCTTTAATCCTTAGAGACTATGGCCCTCATTATGGTTTGATGTCATGGGAACTCCACCATAAATCAGTGGGTCTGGGCCCTGCAAACCTACAATGCGTCCACCCTCCTTTAGAGGTGGAGGGACTTCCAGGTGTCCAGCAGCAGAGCCTATTGGCAATAGGAACATCAATATATGAACATAAGAAAGCTTGCTAAAGTTTGGGCAGGCTGTCTTCTGTTCAGTCTCAAGTAGGACGAGCAAGAAATGTCCCTGATATGTAGTGAGGCAACGCTCTATAGTCTAGGGATTCTTTTTTCTCTGAGAAACAAGCCCTTGTGTGTTACATGCCCATCGGTTATCTGTGCAGTTAAGTTTCACCCAAAAGGATCTGATATGAACATTTCGCAAAGGATGAAGGAAAGCTTACAAAAAATCTATGAATCAACCATTTTCTGGTTTATCTAAAAACATGAGACTTTTCTCATCCATGCAATCCATGAGGAGAGCCATAAACAAACACACACACACGCATGCACACACACACACACCCACCCCCCCCCCACACCCCCCCACACACACACACACACATACACACGTACAGAATAGCTTACTCTGCTGTGAGTAGTGAAGTGTAAACCTTCAGATTTGTGCCCCTGCTCAGATCTGACAAACACCTAAAAATGTTTCTCAGACTGTTCTCGCAGGCAGGGGGGTCCCAGCCTGTCTCAAGTGCACCACTTTACTTTAGATTGTCTATCTTTAAAATGTGCCCTTCTCTCTCTCTCTCTCTCTCTCTCTCTCCCCCTCTCTCTGCCTGAAGATGTGCAATTATGAGTGAGTGAAGAAGACATTTCAAGGACCTCTGTGGTGGTTAAAGGGTGAGCCAGCAGACCGGGGCACCCAGGTGTTTGGGAAGTTATAGAAACCCATTCTATTAAGATGCATGGACTCAGAAGGAGCTTTGTGGGGAATGTGGCTGACACATTTCATACATTTTCAGAGAGAGAAAGCAAATATCAAACTCAATCGAGCATTTCCATTTCAAGTAATTGCAGCTGCAGAGAAGCTTCTTCTCTCACACATGGTGTGAAAGGAAAGTCTTAGGTGATGAGCCTCCAATATTGAGGAATGCTGTGGAACCCTCATCATTAAAGAGGCGAGATAAATCTACAGATTACAAATGAAAGAGAAAATCAGAGGTGGCATCGGTGTGTAGATCTTTTCAACCTCACTGTGGTTTATTTAACACTGATGGTCTTATCGCACAGCACAGGAAATAAGAGTCTGTGAAGTTTCCTTACCCCAGAGAGACATGTATAACGAAAGAGAGGGCCTTTACCAACCAGCAGAGCCTGAGGCAGAGGGGCTGTACCCAGTGCTCAATCTGTAAAAAAAAAATGTTTTAAATGAAAGAGCAGTTAACCAAAATTCCTCTTAGAAAGCCCCACTTCCATCTCTGGTACTGCCCATTTCCACAATGTCACTACCACTAACAACACTGGCTCCACCAATTAAGTAACCACAATGGCAGTTTCCTTAGGGCTACAGAAGGAGTCCTAGTCCCCCAATGGCCCCAACCCATGAGGGAACCGGGCAAACATTTTTTTAGGTTGGTGACCCAGGGTCCACCTGGGGCACTGACAATTTCAGTTTGTTGGGGACCACGGGAGGAGCCCCAAGGACGCCACAGCTACAGTCAGCTCCAATTGTGGGAGCTGGCCACTATTTTTCCTAGGAGGATGCCCTGGTGCCTACCAGAGCACCCACACTGCAGGGCTCATCGGGGGCTGTGAAGGGAGATCCAAGGCCCCAGACAGCACCATACTCGGTGCTGGTGGGAGCCGGCATTTTTACTTTGCACTGCCGGATGGGAGCAAAGTTGAATCTCCTGCCCGGGAGAGTGGGGGCAGGGTATGTCCCGGGGGGTGGGCTCCCTGGGACAGAATTCCAAATCAGACCCCAGGGTATGTGGTCTCCGAGGACGATGCTGGCATGCGGAGGGGACACGTGGCATCCCTCTATTTTTTTAAAGGATTTGGGCCAGAGAGGAATGGGTCTCAAAGTTCGCAAGATTTCCTCCACTAGGATCATTGATTTGTACAATCCAAATAATAGGTTCATGTGTAGCCCACAAGGGCTTAATAATTGTGCATTGGAAATACTTTGTTACAATTTGGGAGTATAGCTAACAATTTAAAAACAATCCTGTTGGTAATACCATGCATGGAGACCACAAGTTAAATCCCCTGTTTGAAACAATACGATATGTGAAGTATTCATAATTCTTTTTATTTGTTATATTTTTTGGCTATATTTTTTATGGAGCATTAGTATGTCTTTTGTTTCTATTTGTTGATGAATATTTGAAAGGTGAGTACTGGGTAACTTCCTGTTTGAGAAAGGCAGGTACACAGAAACACGTCACAATTCATGTCAGGATAAAAAATCTTTGAAGTACATCTATCTGGAGTGCCGAATTCTCCTTTGGTTTTTTTCAGTGAATTTCTAGGGAATTTGTTTTAGCGTAAAGTATATTTTATTACCATATGTAAAGCCAACCCCCAATGTGCAAGGCTTTTGGCTGTGCGCGGCGGGTAGTCTGTTGCTTGGCATGGGCTGCTGTAACTGTGGCCGACCCCTCGCAGTCAAGCAACCCCACGGCGCGTACAGCTTTCAGCCGTGTGAAGCATTGGGTTGGCCATAGGACCTGGCCTGTGGCCAGGCCTTGTAAACAACCCCCTGCCAGAGGAGGAGGTCAATCAGACCTCTCCCCAAGCCACTGTTGGACACAGGGACCACAGGCTTCTTTGTTTTTTAAAAGTGGAGGGAGTAAACACAGCCTCCTTCCTCAAACCGCTGTTTGCCTCAGTGACCTTTTAGGGGAGGGGTATGCATGGTCCCCCTCATTGAGCAATAAAGAGTTCCCCCGGGAAGCCATCCCCCAGGGCCAAATACATTAACACTAGGGGAGAGGGGCATTTGGTCTCCCCCCTAGTCCAAATGGGACCCATGAAGCCTATCCCCTAGGACCATACTTAGGGTAGGGGCATGGCCCCCCTTCCAAAGCCTTAAGAGATTCTGAAGACCCCATCCCTCGGACTGAACACTTTTACATTAGGGAAGGGGGTATGTGGCCCCTCTCCCCAAGCCAAATGGGCCAGAGGACCCCAGCCCCAGGGCCATATTTTCATTATAGGGTAGGAGGGTGCGTGGCTCCCCTACCCGACCCTTAAGAGGCCCTGGGGACCCCTTGCCCGGGGCCAAATGCCTTATTATTTTTGGAGTGGGGTACATGACCCCCCCTCACCAAGCCCAATTTGGACCCCATCCACAAAGTCATATTTTAATTAAAGCGGAGGTGGGCGCTTGATCCCCTACCCGAGCCTCAGTAGTTCCAGGGGCCCCATTCCACAGGGCCAAATGCAATTATAAAGGGAAGGAGAGACACACAGACTTCCTCCCGAGCCTCAATGGGCCCCAAGGACTCCCTCCCCGTGGGCCAAATGCAATTATTATGGGGAGGGGGCATGCAAACCCCTCCTAGAGCTTGCTTTGGTCCCGGGAACCCCATCCCCTAAGCCAAAGATTTTATATTATCCCAAATGGGCCTTGAAGACTCCAGCCCCAATAACATTTAAATTATAGGAGAGGTGGGGGTGTGGCTCCCCATCCAAGCCTTAAGAGGCCCTGGGAACCCCATCCCCCAGGGTCAAATACGTATTAATTGCGGAGGGGTGACGTGGCTCCCCCCTTGTCTAGGGACCTCATTCACTGGGCCATATTTTAATTAAGGGGGAGGTGTGTCCTTTGGTTCCCCCCTGAGCTTCAATAGGCCTGAAGACCCCACTCCTGGGGCCACATGCAATTAATAGAGGGGGACTGCATGCAAACCCCCTCCCTGAGCCTTCTTCAGTCCCTGAGCCTCAATAGGCTCCAGGGACCCTATTCCCCAGGGCCAAATGCAAATATTAGGGGGAGAGTGCATGCAACTCCCCTCCCTAAGCCTCTTCAGGCCCTGGGGACGCAATCCTCTGGGCTTAGTTGGCCGCAGTGTTGCCCTCCCTCATGGTGTATACCATTATCTTTATAGAGACTTATGTTGGTGTGTTGATTCTCAATGGATTCACTGAGCAAGGATTGCTTCATGTGGGTGGTGGGAGGTAGGTATTTGTCTGTGTTGGGGATTGTTTGTGCTGTTTCTTTTTCTACTTTAACCCACACTCAGAAGCACCTACACATACAGAGATTACTATTATGCAGCTTTTACACTTGTTAGCATGGCAGATGCAATGACAGGGAGGGGCCCACCAGCTGAGATCATTTGTTTGACATTGAATGTTCGAGCTTAATAACCCTTGCAAAGACAAGCAAGTCCTGGCATACCTTAATAGACAGGGTGTAAAGATTGCCTTCTTCCAAGAGACGCATCTTCCTCCTGTGTTTGCCAAATCACGTGGGTCACATATGTACTTTTCTAGCTACAGCAGCTACTCCAGAGGATTTTGCACCCTTACCTATTGAAGTGTCCCCTTCAGCCTTAACGCAAGCTATGTAGACAAAGAGGGTCGATAAGTAATTCTAGCCGGTCGCTTAGCTGACCACGACATTCTACTTATGAATGCTTATGCCCCTAATATTGATGATCCTGCCTTCTTTCCCGACCTCTCATATACCTTCTATTCTGTACCACATGTGGTCTGGGCACATATCGATTACTGGCAACTATCGGTTGATTCACTCCCATGGCTGGGGGATATACAACATCTACCACACACGCTTTAGGTCCATGCCCCTGTATTACTAACTCTTAATATTCAGTTTGGGCATGGTCTTCAGAAACTATGGTGTTTCCCTGGCTCTGCTCTTATGGATGCGGTGTTCCGCTCGGAGCTTTGCGACGCCATGTTGGAGTACTTTCACTTAAACGGTAAGTCGTGTCATGACAGGCTATTTTATGACGCACTTTCAAAGCTTATATCTGGGGTTATGAGCTGAATGTCATAGATAGTACCAGTGCGCAGCAACCTGGGAGTGCTTTCTATATCGTTGTTCAGTACTGATGGACAACTTTCGTGCCTTGGCAGAGCTCGCCGCTAGAGAAAGAGAGTACGTCCAGGACGTGCTCTGGTGCACCTCCCCCTCCTGCACCGCGGCCCGACTATATACCGGAACTAATATTACATGACAATAGCAAGGTCACTAGTAATGGTGCAATCACTGATACCATACTCAAATATTACAAAAGGTTCTACTTCACTAAGCTTGTGAGGGACGACGTCGCCACAGCAGACTACTTGAATTAGGTCGCAATGGTGTGGAACACAGACGCGCAGTGTCAATTTTTAAGTGAACCCTTTTCTGCTGAGGAAGGCGCACAAGCTATTGAAGCGCTGGATGGCTCCACTGCTCCTGGTCTTGATGGGCTCATGGGTATTTTTTTTAATAAAACATATAAGTCCAATCTTATTCCTCATCTTTTGGATATGTATGCTGAGGCCCTAGAGATCAGCGAGCTGCCACCCACATCACATGAAGCAGTGATTACACTCCTATTGAAGAATGGCAAAGACCTACATCTGTGTGCCTCATATAGACCCCTTTCTTTATTCAATTTTGACAACAAAACTTTGGCTAAAGGGATATCCACAAGATTGGTGTTACTAATGGACCAGATCATTTCCTCTGTCCAATCAGGGTTTGTCCCTCACAGATCCACTTCCCACAATCTTTGCATTGTGTTTGCAGTCCTCAATAGAGTCCTGCCAGAGATCCCTGCAGCTGTCACCCTGCTGGATGCTGAAAAAGCATTTTGAATGGCTTTTCCTCTGGATGGCGCTGCAAAAATGAGGACTCTCTATAGGTTTCATAGTGCTGATTAAGCTCCTATACTCCCAACCAGTGGCGCGGCTCATTGTGAATGGCTCAATCACACATCACTTTAAGATCGGCAGAGGTACAAGACAGGAATGCCCTTTGTCACTGTTACTTTTTATCATTGCCATGGATCCTTTAGTATGTAATTTGCAAGGAAAGCATTTGCACTGTGGTCTTCATTTCAAATCGGTCCTCTCCTCGTCTCCATGTATGCAGATGATATCCTATTATTCCTCCGCCAACCCTCCCTTAACCTTGCTCCTGTTATTCCGGAAATTATTTGATTTGGTGGATTCTCTTGCCTCCATGTCATCTGGGCAAAATCCGAACTGTTTCCACTAACCGACTCCACCTTGGCAACACCGTGTGAATATCCCCTATAGTGGTGCGACGAGACCACTAAATAGTTCGGCATCATACTCCACAGAGATAAGGTGCAGGGGATCCATTTGAATTATGAGCCTGTCGTCGACAAACTTGCAGGACAGATTGAATGATTGGTCAGACTCGGACAGCCATAATCAAAATGGTGGTGCTTCCACGTTTCTGTATTTGTTTTTAAACATCCCAATTCCCTTGCTAAACTCATTTTTTCTCGTAGTCCGGGGCCGTCTGCTGAACCTTATGTGGGCCGATCAGCAGTCACGTATCCAATGGGACACACTGGGTGTTCCCTATGACAGAGGTGGCTTTGGAGTACCCGATTTT